>NC_083348.1:51696595-53180454 GCF_019175385.1 Lycium barbarum
AATGATAGCATCGTTAGCTCGCAAGCTACAACATTCTAGGACAAATGTTTCTAAGGGGGGAAGAATGTTACAGCTCTAAAAGTTTTCACATCGTTTGCGTTGTAAGTAAACTAACATAAGCTCAGAGAGGTCATGAAACCCTTATAAGGTTAAGGAATACTCTTAAAAACTATTAAGTAAGTGTCTAAAGGTTCTGGGATCAAGCGAATTGAAGAAAACAAGTTTATCAAAAATTTGGAAAAAGTTGGTAGAATTTTGGACAGAAATTCGGTCAACTTTAGAGGGGTATATCTCCTAGTATATCAGGATTTTTGAAGTGAAACAAGAGCCTAAATTGAAGTTTAGAAAGTCTAGTTTCCAACGCAATAAACCATTTGTCAAAATGATATCGGAGTAGGGAGTTATGGGCATTTCAAGATAAGCCTCAAAGCTGCCAAATGGCTCCCCGCGGGTCCCACTTGGAAAGTCGGTGGAACCGACTCTGAACGGGTATAAATACCCTATTATTCCAATTTTTTCATCATTTAAACTTCTTGGGAGTTCTAGACACATCCATACACTTCTCTTAAACACTTATAACCCCTTAAATCAAGAATTCAACAAGATTACAACAAACTAGTTCATGAAAAGTGATTGTTCTTGTTTCTACTTGATGTTGTGGTGCGTTTGGTCTTGAATAAAATTGGTGTGGATACATTTCTTCAATTATTAGGTATGTTCTTCATCCTATCTCTTATGTTGAGTTGATTTGAAGGTGTAGCAAGTCTTAAAAGTGAAAATAGTTATGGAGGAAGGTCATAAAGTGTTGTGTTGTAGTTGTTGAGTTTATGGATTGTTTTGAGCATGTTGTAGCCGTGTTGTTGGGCTAATTTTCATGTATATGGATGTTATCTAATGTTTTGGTGTGTGATGATATTATGCTCCTTGATTGGGAAAAAAAGGAAGTATATATTGTTATCGTATACTGATAAACATCGTGTGGGGTGTTTTATGGAATATTTTGTTATTAATGATGAGGCTATTGGTGTTAGTGTTGTTGTTGTTATGTTGGTTATTGGTATTGTGATTTCGGGCTAGGGATATAAACAGGGGAGATGCTGCCCAAATTTCGGCAGATTTTAAGGGGATTTAATTTGAAGGATTAAGACAACCATATGAGGATAAGCCTAACAATAGTATGACTAGTTTTATATGTAGATTACGAGACCACGAATGATCTTATGTGAATTTCAAGACGGAAAGTAAGTTGGAAAGTCGAGAAATAAGCTTCTAGGTATGTTAAGGTTATCCTTTCTTTCATTTTGGCATGATCTATGAAAATTACGAACGTGACGATACCCATAATGAATCCACTCCTAGATGTAGGAGCTCATGTCCCTATGTTTATATTGGTGTTGTTCATATCCCGAGTTCCTTGACTTCTTATGTCCCAAAGGGGCATCCATAAGTTGTACGTTTTCATAGTGATGTCTAAATCCCGAAGGGGTCATTCATAAGGCTTATTTATTCATATGCATTTCATATTTAAATTTTAAGTCTCGAAGGAGACAAATGAAAAGGGGAAGAAGTTCCCATTTTGAACTAAAAATTGCTCCGAAGGGAGTCCTTTGATGTTTTCCAAAGATTATCATGCATTTGCACACTTATATATATACATGATTTTATGGAGAAGGGGATGGGCTATAGCGTTATATACGCAAACCATCTGATCAGCTGGTATACGATGATTATGATGCCCGAAGGGGCTACTCGATGGGGCCATTATGCTATTATGCCTGAAGGGGCTGCGAGCAGGGAGAAGGTATGCATTATATATATATATATATATATATACTCATGATGTATTAAAAGTTCATATGCACATATATGATTCGCCGGGTTGGTTACAGGTACAGATTGAGTCTGTTACTCTTATTGTTCGAGTCGAGATATATATTGTTTCAGTTCTGACATACATACTCGGTACATCAATCGTACCGATGTCTTTTTGCCTGGGGGTACTGCGTTTCATGCCATACAGGGTACACAGATGGATAGAGGACCCTTGCTATAGGATGTTCCTGGGCTATCAGTTGGACTGGTGAACTCCATTTATATTCGTAGGGTTGCCGAGTTAGAGTACTTATGTATGTCCTCGAGTCGGATGCATTACGGGTATGTTGGGGCCCTATCCCAACTTATGTTATGGTAACTTTGTTCTTGTTAGAGACCTTTGCAGACACTGTCCTGTGGATAGTGCATCGAGATGTCGACAGTTGTGTGAGGCGGCCAGATAAGTCGATGTGTTCATATGTATTGATTTAAAGATTTTATTGTGACTAAAGGTTTTCTTTGACTTAACGATAAGGGAGGAGTCCCTGACATGATGAAAGAGCTCTATTAAAAAGTTTTCATGTTTTACTTGACGAAGCGTCATTTCATAATTTAAAGGTTCACGAAAAAGTGTGACTTATGAATAGAATGGTAGTATGGCACTCGGCTGAGTAGGGTCTTGGGTGTCAGTTGCGGCCCTCCAGTTAGGGTCGTGACAGTTCGGACGTCGAAGAATGTTCGGGACGTGACCTTTTCTCGTGCCTTGGTTGTTGCTTGTGTCCTGGCGGACAATCCGGTTAATATAGGTGCTCAGGTGGTTGCTGATTCGAAGTACTTTCTAAAGGACGAGGGTGAATTTTGATGTTTCTGTCTTTGATCACCTCACTTTGCAAGAGGTTTAAGATGTCAAGAGAAAATGCGACGGATGAGGAGGTACCCAGTGATAATTTATTTCACCCACTTCTGGTGAAGGGTTGGGGTACTGCCGTTGTTAGTAGGGAGGGTGGGAAAAAGAAGAAGGTTAGTGATGCCCGAGATGGAAGCAGTGGGACTGGGGCTTATGATGAGGCCGGTGATGAGGGCGCTCAGGAGATCAAGGTTGGGGTCTCTCACCTTCAGGGGCCATTTTAGTGCATGGACTCGTACTTTGACGAGATGGTGGATATGTTCCAGAAGTTGCCTATGTTCTCTGGGGGTTCTAGCTCATCTGGGGATGCTGCCGCCTTTATCCCCAGTGATGAGATGAAGGGTTATTTCAACACCCAGAAGACCATGGGAGAGTTGCTTGCCTCCATGCAGACAGTCTATTCTACCTTGGCCACAGACCACACGAAACTTCGGGAGGAGTTCGATGCTGAGGTTGCTAGGAACAGATCCCGGGATAAGGTGTTCGTCCAGAACTGGGAGATGAGGACGACTCTGACAGGTATTCCTTCCTGAAGATGCCCCGACAGGTTGGTGGTACAGCTGGGCAAGTGGAGGTAGTTGGCAGCTCTGACGATGATCATGCCATGAGCAAGATGGACAATTAGAGATCCCTGTCCCCATTTTTCCCCTTGATGATGATTAGTTGCCCCTGTTGGGTGTTGCTGTTTAGATAATTTCTTTTGTTTTGTTTGGGTTGTGTTGTCAACTTTGCTTGGATGATGTTTCTCTTTTTTGGTCCTTTGCTAGCCTTATTTGGGCTTAATATTCGGATAGCTTGTTTGAATGTGGGACTATTTAATTTTCTTGTTTTGGTAATGGTAATGGTGTTTATGTAATGATTTGAGTGATGCTTGACCTCGTCGGGCTTGTCTTGTACTACTGAGGGTTTGGTCTGCTGTTGTTTATATCTAATATGTCAAATGGCCAAAACAGGGGAAGTAGGCTGAAAACAGGGGAAGGTTTCAGGTCCTATATGCCCTATAGCCTCCCATAGATGGGTACGAACATCTACCATTCCACAGACTCTACTAGACATTGCTCTTGTACTTGTAAGACTGGTAACCTAGGCTCTGAAGTCTCGGTAGCAAAACCCTGTGTGACTCATGAAGTCTAAGTGCCACCCATCCTGGATCTTTGCCCAACAGACAGACGGGACCCCGGATCTTTGCCCACGGGGGGTTCTCACCGGGACAACCCTGGGGGACCTGCGCAGTCTATTCACTAACAACGATTTTCAAAATATCATTGGAATCGGCCATGCAACAACGACATCTGAATAGATCATCGAACATCGGTCATCTCACAATCACTCAAGTAAAAGAGTTTTATCAAATATTAGTTTCACACAATCAACAATTCGGGGATTGATCATCGGACATCGGCCTTCTCACAATCACTCACGTAAAAGAGTTTATCAAATATTAGTTTCGCACAATCAACGATTCCGGGATTGATCATCGAATATCTGCCTTCTCAAAATCACTCATGAAAAAGAGTTTATCAAATATCAATTTAACTCAATCAACGATACCAGATCATCACCAGGTATCGGCCATGCATCATGCATAAATGAGAATGCATGCAATGCGTGTGTCAACATCAACCATCAAGCTCATTATCACCAGTACCAACAATGGGGTACACCAAAAATGTATCGTTATCACAATACCAACAGTGGGTATGCCAATAGTATAACCGAGTCACAAGTACCACAATGGGTAGTCCAATAATATGTCCAATCAAGGCAAATAACGGGATCTAATCTCTAGCAATAACTCATGGCATCAAGCCAACACAATAGAGCGGTCAACACAACATAACGGGGTGGCTAGTCCCTACACATAACAGATCAATCAATTGATATACATTATTACCACTTCCTTAAATAATCCTATTAGCTTAGGACAAGAATCTCACCCTACACTCGAAGTCATTCGTCACAACTTAATTAGAACTCAATCACAACCGTGGGTATAATTTATTCTCTCGTTTAGCAGCTAGATTCATTATTAATAACAGAACACAAGTAAACACGTATTACGGGAAGTTTTCATCGTTAGACACAAAATAGGTTTCGTCTACTACTCCCAAGTCACATAAATCCACCGATATTCAAGAAAACCACATCAACAACCTAAGGAGGCTACAGGCCACAAGCCCAAACAAATAAGTCACACAAGAATACTATCCTAGGATTCTATCCCAAATCTCCAACTCCTACACATGCAATCTCTGTTACTTCTAATACACGAATATATGAAACTAACCGGAGTCTACCAAAAAGGGAAGCCATGACCTACCTCATGGCCGAGCGGGTGCCACGAACATCCGTTGATCCTTCAATTTGCTCAACATCTCGTAATCCACACGAAAAGTTTGGAGACACCCATGAGACCCAAGAGTAGAAATTACCCTTAGGGTTCTTATCAAGGACTTCGAATTTGATAAGGTGTACATGGAAATTTATTATACCTTTAGATTCACTTTCACAATTTTAGATGGTCAATCAACCTTCATTTATGACATCATGACACTATTCTAAGTCACTAGTTAGGTCAAGTTGTCATTTTAGACTTATCTTTGAGAAACCCATTTTTAATCTCCATAAGCCTATTTGTGCTTTAATGGGGAAAACGAAGGATTAGGTTAGGAACCTAGCTGGGATAATGAACAAGGGAAAAATAACCCAAGGATTTTATATCAAGAAGAACAAAGAATTCATCTCTTTGGAACCTAAGAGATTGTGATACCCATTCTTGTGATTTCTAGATGAGGGGTTCTTGATAGGAATCTCTAATGGGAAGGAAGAATGGGGAAGCTTAGAAGCATTACTTCTTCCAAGAGAACATCAAGTTTTTCTCCAAAAATACTCCATGGACGGATGGACTCTTTAGGGTTTGAAAAAATGAGGTTAATTCCCAAAATGCCACTTAAATAGGTGAAATCACTGCTCGTAACCGCTGGGACGGCCGCGTCACCTCTCCAGCGGTACCGCTTCTGCGCCCAAGGTGTCGCTGGGGCGGTCCATTGGAAATCCTTCTTATACCGCTTTTGTGGCTGCCCAGCCGCTGTTGCGCCACCGCTGGGGCGGCCTGGAAGGTGCTGTAGCGGCACAAGTGGGCCCAGGGGGCCCGGATCCAATTCTTTACGCGCAACTTATACGATTTCCTGATCAAGTTAACGGTTCCCAAATTGCAAGGGCAGTTCAAGCATGTCTCCAGGAGCCAGAGTCACGAATATTTCAGAATTCACAGTAACGACGGAACAGGTTGTTACTTATAGTGGTCCAAGTAAAAACTTCTTACCGTATTAGGTAATTTTGCTCAGGTAGTAAGCACCCTCCACCTCCAAAGCTAAAGTTGTGAGTTCGAGTCACAAAGGGAGCAAAAAGGTGAGAGCTCCTAGGGAGGGGTAAAACCACCACCACACACACATTGAATTATAAGTTTTATATATTGATGGCATACATAGACCACACCTCATAATCTATATATAATATAAAGCTAGGCATAGACAAGTCATGTGGCACCTCTCTATGGCCACCATTCTTATTTATCTTTTTTTGATATTTTTTCTTTCATTTGGCTACATAATTTATTAACTAATTAGATTAGAAAAAGCCTCATAAATTAAAATATCCCTTTACAATAGTTTAACCCATGTAGCAATAGAGCACAAATAGTCTTCTGCTTCAGCCCACGTTAAAGTAATATTAATTGACACATTAAATTTGTTTGCACTAAAGTTCCAAAGCGTTTTTTCATCACAATCCATTTTTTTATTACTTAACTTTTCCGCTCCTCCATAATTACTTATTTATGTAAAGTTTGGAATAGGATAAGTTTGGAAAAGGTAAAATATGGAAGGTCCACATTTATAATACCTTTAATTCTCATTAAAAAAAATTAATCCACATTCTCTTTAGATTTACACACACAACCAAATTCTTTAAGCTTGCCTATTGTTTCGTATCTCTTTTCATTTTCAATTTTCTAAAGCTGCTAGCAGAGTGGAAAGCATTGTGCCCTCTCTGAAGATATAATTACTAAGGTTTAATTTTCGGTCTTTTCCTTCAATATATCCATAGATTTATCTGTTCGATTACTCATTATTGTAGTTATTTTATAGAACTGCTCTACTGTATATTTGCAATTGGATTTTCTATGATGTTGCTTATTGAGATTCTTTAGTCATTTAAGATTGTAGATTTTGTCCATCATGATAGAATACGTCTGTTTCTCACATATTCTGTGAACATTATCTGAAAGGGTTTTATAATATAGCATGTCCATTCCATTTATGGTTTAAAGTTTTAGATTGAATAGTCAATTGAACTTCAAGGAAAGTGTAAATTTTTAAATTTACATACACACACACTACCAGATTCTTTTAGCTATAGTATCGATCGCTTCTTTTTAAATTGAACTTCGATTTTCTTTTGCACATTTTAGTAATTTTGTTTGGAACCTGCACATGTCATTTTATACACATTGTTTTGCTTTTTTATTTATTTTTTATTTGTATAAGACTCCAACATCTACTCAAATTCTTCCTCCACTTTCCTTTATTTTAATATTCATATTATTATTGATAAAAGCAGAAGACTACATTGAAAGTTTGATTCGACTTGATTTTGTCTATTTGGATGAGGAGAGAAAAAAAGCATGATTGTAGATTGACATTTTGGTATTTTGGTTTGGCTTGATTTTTGTTATTTGAAGGAGGAGAAAATTGATTGCTTAACTCATGAATTAAGTTAATAATTTGAGCACAAATTCTAATGAGCTTTTTTCTCATTAATTGGGTGCTGAATTTTTGTGTTTTACATAGAAATTGAATTTAATTAAGCAAGATTTTCTCTATATAAAGATTTTCTAAGATCACGTGCCAGCTAACAAGTGACAAAGTAAATAATAATTGCTTGAATGTTCAAAGTATTAATAAAATATTTTAGAGCAATGTATTATGATTTTAAAAAGAAAAAAAATTGTCTCCCGTAATTGTTCCATGTGATATCAGGTAATTCCCTTCATTTCATGTATGTTTGAAGCTTGTATATCTTAGTTCAAAATACAGCCTTATTTGAACTTTTTTTTCTCCTGATAGCGTTGACCTGTTTTCTTAGACAAAATACAGTTGTTAGTGCATATGTAAGAGGCTCGAAATTTATATATTTTGATGCACTTACAAGTTAAAATTTCACCAAATTGTAGAAATTTATCTAATTGCAAGTAATATGTTGATTTAATTCAATGTTTAAAAATTAAGATTCGCAAAATACAGGGGAAGTTAAAATTTTAAAAAAATTATGTTTGAATTGTTATCTGTTGCAAGAAAAATAAAATATAGCTTTTAGTGTTTGCAGAACACACTTTTTGTTATTTTTTATATTTGAGTACCATCAAGAGATTGAATCATAAAATCAATCAGGTTTTTATAACCTTATAAAGCGCGGATAAATTCACTAGTTAATTATAATTGGAAAACATTAGTTGCATTGCCGACATTCTGAATAATAAATATTCTCACAGTATACATATAATATTTTCTTTTATAAATTCTTGAAGTTAAGTTTATCGCAACTGAATAGGTGGATTGTAGTGGAACTTCAGGTTTCTACACGAGCCTTTGCTGTCTATTTAGTACCACATTTTCTGGAACTATATATCATTGCCTATCATGTTAATTATTGCGTAAGTACTAGTTTTTTTGTTAACTTAATGAGGCTTTTAATGATGTTACCCATTCAATATTGTTTTCCAAAAATTGGTCAAAAAAAAGTATAGTTCATTGGATTTACATCAAAAGAAATATTTAATTTGACTAGGTTTGACACGCGCTTGTAACACGTGTTTAAGATAAAAGTACCTCATGCATTACATACACAAACATGCAACATAGTATGTTAGAAATAATAATGGAAAAGCTTATGTATACATCGACTGATATTGGTACTTACCACAAAATATAATTTTTATCATGAGTTTAATTCTTATGCATTGCAATAGTGCATAGTTTTTTGTTACTCCATCATATTGAATCGATCTACAATAAGGAGTAATTGTTTAAAGTAAGTTTAATTTGATCCCATAACTTTAAAAATAGATTTATATCGATACCGTACTTCTTTTTTTTTTTTTTACACTATCAGTAAATATGCATTATTTTTGGTCTAATCGTCAAGTTTAGATACCAATACCAACCCAATTGCCATTGTACTTTCTCCATACGTTTGAAACCACTTTGGAATTTTAAAATTATACTAATTTTTGATAAATTATATGTAGTACTATTTGGTAGTTTTGGCAGTTTTTAAATCTCTAATTGTCCATGTCCAAAATAGTAGTAAATTGAAAGACCTTTTAACATCAAGTAATCTATTTTAACAAATATTTTTTGATTAGCAGATGCTAGGATTCTTTAACCTTTTATTATATGTTGCTAAAATCAGATGCCAATGCAGGAAATTAGAATATGGATGCACCACCAAAAAAAAAAGGAAAAAATATATTAACTGAGAATTGATCCCTATCCTCTAAGTCAACCAAGTGCACCATTTAACCTTCTTGTAGAATGAGTTCCATCAGTTAATAGTACACCAATTTTAGAAAATATATACATGAAATACCTAGTTTTACGGAGAGATCATGGGTTCACGTGCTCCAAAATTTTTACAGAAATTCGCCCCTAGCTAAAATGTAGCATGAGTGAGATATAAAAGCATAGGGTAAAGATTTAATTATAATCTAGCTAAGGCCCTCTCGGGTGTATCATATGAGATTTAAGTTCAGAAATATATATAATTTTTATTTTAGAATTCTTGAGATATACTCCCTCTATTTCAATTTATGTGAACCTATTTCCTTTTTAGTCCGTGCCTAAATGAATGACCTCTTTCCTAATTTGGAAACAAATTCTCTTTATGAAGTGATTTACAGCCACATAAATATTCAAGACTTATTTTGAACCACAAGTTTCAAAAGTCTTCACTCTTTCTTAAACGTTGTGCCCAGTCAAATGGATTCACATAAATTGAAACGGAGGGAGCATTAGTTTAAGATCACATAGAGAATTGAAATACATAAATAATCATTGTTTTATTATCCTATCCGCATAACTATTGTGAAAATTAACCTTGGCGTTAAAATAAAAAAGTTTTTACCTCCTATAATTAGATTCAGATTTACAACAAAAAACAATGTTTAAGAAGTGATATTCAAATGTCTCCTATCAGTTATTTATTGGAAATTGTGGAAGGAAAGATGCATATCAAATTTATGTAAATAGGGTAACTGAACAAATTATTTTTATCACGATGAAACCATCCTTCTAGCAATATATCCTTCCTTAATTAACATTTGATAGAGGAAGATCAAACTGAAAAAGTAAATCACAAATTCCTTATTACAAAGATCAAAGTGGAAAACCTCAGTCGTTTGAGCTTAAATGTAACTGAAGCTAGACGGGTGCAGTGAAGGCACTCCAAAAAGTTCCGGGAAGGAGAAGAAAGGGACTGTAGAGACAATGAAGTTTCATGTTAATAAAACATTTACTTGGCCAGACAAACATATCAATCTCTATAATTACATCCAATTACTCACATCCATTTACAGGATCTTTCAAGAAAGTTCTTTCTATTCCTAATGTAAAAATTATCCATGAGATTAACATAACTTTATGATAATTAAAACAAATAAATATTTCCTTCGGTGTTCATATCAATTTCCTTTTAGAGAATCTTATTTGGGATAAATTTTAGAGAATCTTATTTGGGATAAAATTTATTAGAGAACCTTATTAGGATTCATTACTCAATGAAAACTCAAGTTCGCATACAATTTTTTCTAGTCGAACATTCGCATTTACGCTCCCTTCTTCTATTGTAATATTCAAGAAGCACTTAGAAAGTCACAATTTTAGTTAATTCATCAAGCTACTGTATAATCACATTGAAGAAAAGTTTAATTCATTGGAATAAAAAATTAGGAGTTCAACTCTTCCTTCTCTAATTTCTTAATGTGAAAAATATATTGGAGATTAACATAATTTCATGCTAATAAAATAAAGATTGACTTCTTGGTCCATATCCCTATTTTGGTTTCCATTGAGAATACCAAATGTAATTGGATTGCTTTTTGAAGATGGTGCTTCCGAAAATAAAGGAAGAGGCACTAGAACCAGACTCACATCCTTAGAAACGATTGGAACCTCTACCTTATCACCATCCACAACATTTAATATAGGAAGACCGCTGAGAAATTCAGCAAGACCTTCAAAAAAACCCAATTACATCAACAGTATCAACCTCTCCCTCTGCTGCTTCATTTTCTTAGCCATTTGAACCATAGGCTCTTCAACCTCATTACTGAACTCCACATAAAATATAAATTGCCGAAGTGTTTTGAACTCTCCCAGGTCGACACCACTGTTACTTCACTCAACTGTTTCAATATGGGACATTTCTAAACCACCTTTTGATGCTAAACAATCTTACAAATTGACATTAGTATCCCCTTCAACAGTTTATGCCTCATCAGCTTGCTATTTCTTGGCATTTTTACTTGGGTTTCAGTCCTTGCAGTCTTTCGCTTCCCATTCTTTGCTTTCTTCCTCTCCTTATTCGGATTCCAATCCTCATCTGACTCCTCACCTAACTCCAATAACTCAACAAACACATCATCATCAACATATATTCTTGGAGCAAAATATTTTCGTCCACCCCCATTTATCGATGCACCAGCATTATGCGAACTGCCAAGATCATTCGCATTACTCTGTCCTCTAACAGCATGATTGTTTGCCCCTTGTGGAGAAGACGAAGGGATTTAAATAGAGTTTCACTTTCCCTAATGTGGGTAGTCTGCAGAAAGAGAAATAGGAGAGCTTTTGAAGGAGTAGAATCGAGTTTCTCTCAGTTGAAGAGTAGCCTCCGTTCCAAGCCCTTCGTCTTCTCCACAAGTGGTAAACAATCATGCTCTTGGAGAAAAGAGTAATGCAACTAATATTTGTAGCTCGCATAATGCTGGTGGATCGATTAGTGGGGGTGGATGAAAACATTTTGCTCAAGAATATATGTTGATGATGATGATGATGTGTTTGTTGAGGTATTAGAGTCAGGTGAGGAGTCAGATGAGGATTGTAATCCAAATAAGGAGAGGAAGCAAGCAAAGAATGGGAAGCAAAAGAGGGCAGGGACTGGATGATATTCTGGTATACTCTAGATCAGAAGCGGAGCATGCATATCATTTACGTGTTGTCCTTAGAGTTCTTCAGGCCCGGGAGCTATATGCAAAATTCTCTAAATGTGAGTTCTGTTTGAATTCTGTGACTTTTCTGGGGCATATTATTTCAGTTGACGGTATCTGAGTGGATACGCAGAAGATTGAAACAGTAAAGACTTGGCAACACCTATGGAAGTTCATAGTTTTTTGGGCTTGGCAGGTTATTATAGACGATTTGTAGAGGGTTTTTCTTCTATTTATGCACCATTGACGAAGTTGACTCATAAATCAGCTAAGTTCTAATGGACGGATGCTTGTGATCGCAGTTTTCACGAGTTGAAGAACAGATTGACGTCAGCCCCGGGTCTGAGACTTCCAGAGGGATCAGCAGGCTATGTTATTTATTGTGATGCTTCAAGTGTTGGGCTAGGTTGTGTGTTAATATAGCACGGTAAAGTTGTAGCTTATGCTTCAAGGCAGTTAAGGAAGCATGAGAAAAACTATCCCACACATGATCTAAAGTTAGCTGCGATGATTCATGCATTGAAGATGTGGAGGCATTACTTGTACGACGTTCGTGTTGATATCAATATGGACCACAAGAGCCTTCAATATATTTTCAAACAAAAGGAGTTGAATTTGCGACAGAGGCGATGGTTGGAGTTATTGAAAGATTATGATGTCAGCATCTTGTATCACCCTGGAAAGGCGAACGTAGTAGCCGATTCTCTTTGCCGGAAATCCATGGGTTGCTTATGTGATATTCAGCCAGAAAAAAGGGAGTTAGTTCATAAGCTTCAGCAGTTAGCTAGACTAAGAGTTCGACTATTGGACTCAGGCGATACAGGGGTTACTATTCAGTATTCGACAGTCTCGTCTCTAGTAGTTGAAGTTAAGGAGAGATAGTACGAGGATCCTATGCTAGTTCATTATAAAGACACAACCCCTCAGAAGAAAAAGTCACCATTTGAGATTTCTGCAGATGGAGTTTTCAGATATCGAGGTAGACTGTGTGTGCATGATGTCGCAGGATTACGTCGTCAGATTTTGGGAGAGATTCATTACTCTCGTTATTCTATTAATCTATGGGCGACGTGTCATGCCCCGAACCAAGGCTTGGGCGTAACACGACACTCGGTGCCTCACTGCATGTGACTGAGCGAACCACATGGCTTGCTGAATCATCATGAGGCATACATGAGCGGAAATATAACGTGAAGTGCATGATGAGCTTTTATAAAACATAGTAAGTAATAATATTAAACATAAGTACTTGATTAAGTCATGAATGTCGAAAATATCATAAATGAGCCAAACCGGCTAACCAACTCTGGAAGTCTAACATGACACTTGTCTTGTCTATGAAACCTCTAACATGAGTTTGAAACACGTAACATACTATCTAGGACAAGGCCCCCAGCATACCTTTAGATGCAAAACTAAATAAAGAAAGACAATGCCTAAACCCCGAATGATATGGGGCTCACTAATAAGCTGGTACGTGCAGATCCTAATGAGCAGAGGTGTCGTCCTGTAAATCCGTACCTGCATCGTGAAATGTAGGCCCCCGGGTAATAGAAAAGGGACGTCAGCACATTGAATGTACTGGTATGTAAAGCAACTGAAAGAATTAACATGGGATATGAAAATAACATAACAGAGACTGAGGTGAAACATGATTATGAACATGAGTACATATACATATATAACATGTGTAAAGTATCGTGAGTAGGGAGAGCAGTAAATATAACCGACAACATGGTTTGGTACTTGCGTCCTACCAGCAGAACACTCATACCTTGCCAGGGACATGAGATTTAATAATATTGTGAAAGGATCCAGTCATTATGAGAGATCGTCCTAAGCATGGGTGGAGCAATCCTCATCCTACGGTGGCTACGTAGTTTCAGGCTGTTTGAAGCCTTCTCGGTAATTAATGCAACTCCCAAAAAAACATGAACATGTAAAATAAGTGGCACTTGCTGCCCATGGTTTTCATGAATATAACTTGCTTGTACATGGATATCATGAAATAACTTGTAAGCGTGGTTCATGAAATAACTTGTATTTAGCATTTATGTATCTTGTATCATAGCATGAAAGTAGTTATATAATATAGTTGCATGAAAACTTGTAGACATGTAGGATATTCATGAAATAATCATTTTAACTAAAACATGCATGCAAGAATCCATGGGATACAAGATGTGGGTTTTCATGGATTACGGACTAATTCTCAATAATCATATGAAGTTATTAAGAACACAATGATAGAATAATAGCAATTCATACATAATATAATCATGGACATAGACCTAGGGTTATCATGAGCATGGTATAGAAACCCTAGTTTTAGTAGAGAATCATAATTTATGGATTTTGAGGCGTGGTATTCCCACACGTAGATAGTAACTCTACATACCTGGTAATGCTCCAAACTTTAATTAAAGATTTTAAATTTGAAGAATATTTCCAAAATCTTGAATTCTTGAACCTTGAGATGGGTTTTCTTGAAAACTCTAGTTTAGGAAAAATCATTTCTTGCTTAGATTATTAGAGTATATGTTAGAATTGAGTTGGAAGGGTTTGGATTGACTTACCTTGATGTTTTGGATTGTTGCTAGGGCTTGGAATTGTGAATAATGAAATAAAAGAACTCAAGACTTGAATATATACAAAAGTGAGGCGGAAGTTATATGGACATATTATACGGTCCGTATAATATGACCATATTTTATCATGGCTGAAAACAGAACGTCGATTTGAAGTTTCATGAAGTACAGACGAGTTATACGATCAATATAAAATTATATGGGCCGTATAACATGACCAGTGAACGGACTACTCTGTAATCCTTCAGTAAAATGGCTATAACGTTTTGTACAGATGTCCCCTTGACCCCCATAATATACAGTTAGAAAGGTATTTCAAAGGGCTACAACTTTCAAGAAGGAAGTGTTCACAAATTCTTAACTTAAGTATCCGAAAACAGGCCATAAGTACAGACTATCCTAGACTTGGACGAATTTAGAAGGCCTTAAGAACTTCACTTTTTGGTTTGACTTCAAAACGACCGTTTATCACCCGAGTTCATCCCATATAGATTCATATAGCTAAAATATCACCTTTATACTAAATTCATACATTTATACCTAATTCGGATTTACAGAATGTTACACGACGAACATGTATCATGATATTAAGGAATTTTATTAGTGGGACGAAATGAAGAAAGACATAGAAGAGTTTTTAGACCACTTTCCTAACTGTCAATAAGTAAAAATTGAGCATCAGAAGCCCGGGAGATTATTGCAGGCTATTGAGATTCCAGCATGGAAATGGGAAGTAATCAATATGGATTTTATTACAGGCTTGCCCCGTTCTCATCGCTTTCATTTGGCTAATTGTTGATAGATTTACGAAATCAACCCATTTTCTGCTTGTCAGGACTACTTACTCAGCCAAGGATTATGGGAAGCTGTATATTAAGGAGATAGTCTGATTCCATGGTATTCCAGTATCCATTAGTTTTGACATGGGTGCGTAGTTTATAGCCAATTTATGGAAATCTTTCCAGAAGGATTTGGGTACTCAGGTAAATCTTAGCACTGCATTCCATCCCTAAACAGGCGGGCAGGCTGAACGTACTATTCAGACCCTTAAGGATATGTTACGGGCTTGTGTAATAGACTTTGGAGGTAGTTGAGATGATCACTTACCGCTTATTGAGTTCGCGTATAATAATAGCTATCATTCCAGTATCTAGATGGCCCCTGTATGAAGCTTCATATGGGCGGAAGTGTAGATCACCTATTGGATGGTTCGAAATAGGGAAAACTAAGTTAGTAGGGGTCTTATTCAGCAAGCAGTGGAAAAGGTCATGTTTATTCAGGATCGATTGCTGGCAGCTCAAAGTCGTCCGAAATCTTATGCAGATAATCGCTGACGAGACTTAGAGTTCCAAGTTAATGACTGGGCATTCTTGAAGGTATCGCCTATGAAAGGCGTTATGAGATTTGTCAAGAAGGGTAAACTTAGTCCTCAGTACATTGGACCTTAAGGGATTATACGTAGAGTGGGCCAGGTGGACAATGAATTGGATCTACTATCAGATTTAAAGTTAGTCCATCCGGTCTTCTATGTATCGATGCTTCATAAGTCTATTAGAGATCCTTCCAGAATCGAACCTGTTCATGATGTGCAAGTTACCGAGCAACTATCATATGAGGAGGTTCCCATTGCCATCCTAGATAGGCAAGTTCGAAGATTGAGAACCAAAGATGTAGCTTCAGTTAAACTCCTTTGGTGGAACAAGAATGTAGAGGAAATGACTTAGCAAGCTGAGAAGATATCAAGTATAGGTATCCTCATTTATTTCCAGCTTCAGAGTAGATACAAGCTGCAGTACAATCGTCTTTAGGTATGTATTATTTGTCAGCAACTCTTATTGGTCGTGTGGGACTATTTTTGTTACTGCTTGTTATAGCCCTGAATGGCAGTGTACTATTTGGGTTGATGTGTGACATGTTGGTAGTGGTACAGTTATAGAGGAGACTCTGTCGAAATTTTTATAGAGTTCCTGGAAGTTAACATTCGAGGACGAATGTTTCTAAGGGGGGAAGAATGTTATACCTAGTGGTTTTATACAATTAGAATCATCGTCTGTAAGTTATCTTAGTTTGTACATCGGGATTTGTCTTCAGAGGTTACATGAGATTAGATATGCCTAACTTCTGTTTAAAAGTGTTTAAGTTCATGTTTGGTAAGTTACGGAAGGATTAAAGGATAAGTGAATCGCAGCGGAAAGGTTCGTTAAAAGTTATCTTTTTAAAATATGGTATATGGGTCGTAAAATTGAAATATGGTCCGTATTTTGAGATATGGACCATATTTAAGGATTTTAAAAATTTCTAGAGAAGACAATTTTGGAGGCGGTATTATACGGCTAACTATACGGACCATATAATTTTATACGGCCAGGATGATGGTCGTATAATGCTATACGACCAAGGATACAGACCGTGTGTGTGTGTGTGTGTATACATACATACATACATACATATATATATACATATATATACATATACATACATATATATATATATATATATATATATATATATATATATATATATATATATATATATATATATATATATATATGTATGTATGATGTTACACCTCACAAATTTTCGCATTGGTTGTGTCAGAGGTAAACTAGCGTAAGCCGGAGAGGCCATGAAACCCTTATAAGGGTAAGGAATAATTTAACAAGTGTTAAGCAAGTATCTAAAGGTTCCAGGATCAAGTAAATCGAAGAAATTAAGTTTGTCGAAACTTTCGGAAAACTTGGCAGAATTTTGGACAGGATTTTTGGTCCAACTTGAGGGAGGCATATCTCTCAGCATATGAGGAGGTACGGAATGCGTAACCTATGTAAATTCAAGTTCAGAGAGTCTTCTTTCCAATGCAACTGACAGATTGCAAATCTGAAAAAAAAGGCCAAAGATACGGCTTGTATAAAATTATACAATTTGAGATACGGACCATATAATTTATACAGCCGAGAAATACGGCCAGTATAAAACAATACAGCCAGTATAATGTTATGTTGGTGGAATTTTCCAGATTTTAAGTATGTCGACCCCTCTTCATTTGTAGTCATTCTAAACATAACTCCAAGTTCAAGAAAGCTCTAGAGACCTCTCCAAAACACTCAAACATTTTTCCAAGCCAAAATCAAATATCAAAGTGAGGATTAAAGTGCTTAGGGTTTCAAAGTGAGGTTTAAACTTATCGCTTCTTCTTGTAAAAGCTTGGGAAGGTATTTTAAGGTGGAGTAACCTTGCAATTGAAGTTTTCTTGAATTTTGAGATTTACAAGCTTGGGAGGATAGGCGTTGGGCAGTTAAGGAGACAACAAGGTATGTTAAGGCTATTCCTTTCTTTCTTAAGGCATGATTCCATTGCTTCGAGCTTACTGAAAGTATGTCCATAATGATTCCTCTCTTAGAAAAATTAGAAGCATATGTTCTTGATATTCTTACGATATTATTGATCCTTGTTTCATGATTATCGATTATTGATCTTGTCTTATGATTATTGATCTCTTTTATTGACATTGATCCCATCTTATGATTATGGATTCCTTCAAGGTGAGATATGTTGACGATGATAGATCCATAATAATAGTCGGAGGTTTATCGACCTTACGTCACTCCGATAGAGTCATAGCTTTTCTTCGGGCTCTCATGGATTCTTTATATATATGTATGTATTTTCTCACACCGAGCCGCGCTATAGTCGGTCGGGCAGGCACGTAGATGTACGCACCATTGCAGTGGGCAGGTTATGATGTTACTCTGGACGCGAGATGCCCCGAACACGGGATGATGATGATATTATGATAACACCGAGCCTACATGGCCGGGTACGGTATTATAAATGTATGTATATATAAAAATGTTTTAAAAAAAAAAGCTAAGAATGCTTGACATCCGCCTTAAGAGGCATTCAGAGGTACATGTTGATCTCTCTTATCTTATGCTATCTTCATACTTTCATTGTGTTGTTACTCATGCCTTACATACTAGGTACATTATTCGTACTGACTTCTTTTTTGTTGTGGACGTTGCATTCTTGCCCGCAGGTAGACAAGGAGAAGGATCAGACCCTTAGGCTGCTTCCTTAGCGCTTGTACAGGAGCACTCCACTTGTTTCGGAGCAGCAGTCTCGTTGGTACGATTCTTTTGAGTATATATGTGCATGGAGGGGTCCTGTCCCATCCCTACTATGTTATGCACTCTATGTAGAGGCTCGTAGATAGATTCGTTTAGTTAGATGTCTTATGAACTTCTCGGTCCATATTTTGTCATATTATTTTGGCAGCCTTATCGGCTTGTATACATGGGCACAGTTTGATGACACATATATTTATGTATATATCTTTTGGGCTTGTGTCTCTTACGGTTTATGACATTCGATGGTTAGCATTATGGCCCACTAAGGTATGATTATGAGCTGCATGTATGTTTGTGGTGCTCGGTAGGTTAGCTCCGGGTGCCCGTCATGGCCCTCCGGTTGGGTCGTGACACAATAATTCGTTAAATGTTTATTTGACAGTATTAAATGATGATATTATCTAGTAGAAGTTCTTTTTAATTATCCTTGATTAGAAATATTTTAATCTAAATGCCTAAGCTGTTAAAGAAATCATATTTTTAGTTACTTAATTATAATCTCAACATACCTCCTTACGTGCAGAACTTATTCTTTTTTCATATCTTAATTTCTTTGAGTGAATGGGGTTGGGTGAGTATTAAATAATCATTGAATGAAATTGTGTGCTAGGACAAAGGACAAACAAACTTAATTAAGAGGAAAACCTGAAATTTACTTCTATTTTTCGAGATAATTTTGTGAAAAAATATTGATCACTTAACATCTGATTTTGTTAATTTGAGTGGGGATTTCTTGACATATTTTTTAAATAAAATGACAAATATTTTAATTGTTTTATTATCTACAGTTATGATCTAGGTAGATGTATCATCTTGAGATCAAAGTTTGGAAGTATTAGTCTCTCAGCACGCGCGTTGCATATTTATGTGGAGTCATGTAGTACACAATTTATAAAATAATATTAATATTATTAAAATAATTTTTGAGTAATACTTATACATGAAAAATGAAATACAAGTTTTTGTGAATAATCACTTAAAACAAATCTCGAAACGTAATGATTTCAAAGAGCAATATTTTTATCTCATTTCATCAGTTCATTAGTTAAGTATATAAATTCATCCAATATGTTAGTGTCGTCTCTAAAATAATATTATTCTACAATGAATTGATTATCACAACAATTCACATCTTCATTAGCAAGAGAAATTCATATTAGCAATAGTTTCTTTGATACCAGAAGAATGGTGCACAAAATTAGAATCAGACTATTAGCGAGTAACTCCATATTCTCTCGTCACTTTATCATATAATGAAGTTAGTAATCCGTGAATCTAATTATGAGGAATTTTATTATGCTACTCCTTAATAAGAATATCATTTTTTTTATTTATAATCTCAACTTTTGAGTATATACAACATTCAAGAAACCTTGTATTAGGACCTAGGGCAAATCAAGCTTAAATATAGAAAAAATCTGAAATTTACTTCTTTCTTATAGAGATGATTTTGAAAAAATTATTGGTGACTTAGATTTGACTTTGTGAATTTGAGTGGATTTTTTTTTTGATAAATTCTTTAACAAAATGACAATTTTTTTTTATTTTCTATGTTATCTACAGTTATGATCCAACTATGTCATTTTGAAAGTATCATATTGAGATCCTAGTTTAGAAGAGTGTGTCCATGCGTGCCTGTGTGTGTGTATATATATATATATGCTAGTCTCTGAGCACGCGCGTTGCACATTTATGTCGAGTGTTGCAGTACATAATCTATAAAATACTATTAAAATTATTAAAATCATATTTTGAGTAATTAGTTACATATGAAAATTGAAATACAAGTTTTGTAAATAATCAGAAAATCTCAAAACATAATGATTCTAGAGAGCAAATATTTGATTTCAATGTTTTTATCTCATTTCATTAGTTAAGTATCAATTCATCCAATATGTTAGTGTCTTTGCTAAATAATACTATTCTACAATGAATTGATTACACAATAATTTACACATTCATTAGTAAGATAAATTCATATTATCAATAATTTCTTTGATATCAGAAGAATGGTCCACACGGTTAGAATCAGAATATTAGCGAGCAACTCCATATTCTCTTGTCACTTTATCATATGATCAAATTTAATCCTTGCATCTTATTTATGATGAATTTTTTATCCTACTCCCTAAAAAGTATATCATTTTTGGTTATGATCTCAATTTTCAAGTATATATATCGTTCAAGAAACCTTGTGTAAGGACATATGATAAAACAAGCTTAAATATAGA
This sequence comes from Lycium barbarum, assembly GCF_019175385.1. Classification (NCBI taxonomy): domain Eukaryota; kingdom Viridiplantae; phylum Streptophyta; class Magnoliopsida; order Solanales; family Solanaceae; genus Lycium; species Lycium barbarum. Next base: position 51,717,526 of record NC_083348.1, read on the forward strand.
GAAAAATTGTAATTTACTTCTATTTCTAAGAGATGATTTTGGGGGAAAATATATTGATGACTTATCATTTGATTTTATGAATTTGAGTGGGATTTTCTTGATAAATTCTTTAACAAAATGACAAAAGTTTTTAATTTCTATGTTATCTACAGTTATGATCAAGCCAAGACATTGTGGAAATACGAATGATCTTGAGATCAAAGTTTAGAAGTCTCTCTCTCTCTCTCTCACACACACACACACATATCGGCATTCGCTTTTGCATAATCACTTAAAAGAAAATATCGAAACGTAATGATTCCAAAGAGCAAATATTTGACTTCAACATTTTTATCTCATTTCACCAGTTCATTATTTAAGTATATTAATTCATCCAATATGTAGTGTCGTCGCTAAGTAATAGTACTCTCGAATAAATTGATTATCACAACAATTCACATCTTCACTAGTAAGAGAAATTCATATATCAATATTTTCATTGATATCAGAAGAATGGTCCACAAAATTAGAATCAGAATATTAGCGAACAAATCCATATTCTCTCGTCACTTTGTCTTACATGAATTTTAGTGAACATTGCATCTTATTATGAGGAAATTTTTTATCCTGCTTTGTAATAAGAATATCATTTTCTTTTTAATGTTATGATCCCAACTATTGAGTATATACAACGTCCAAGAAACCTTGTTTTAGGACATAGGACAACACAAGCTTAATATAGAGGAAAATCTGAAAATTACTTCTATTTTCCAAAGATGATTTTGAGAAAAAAATATTGATGACATAGTGTAAATGATGAAATTTTATTGGATTCAAATTCATAAATTAATTTGGACTATATTAAATTCAAGAAAATAGTTCAAAAAATGTGGATATTATAATTGGATTAATCATCTAATCTTAAATGCATCGGGCTAGTCCATTTAATTGGGCTCCAAATGAGCCCACTTTAATAGCCCAAGGTCCAAATAACTATTAACCCATCTTAAAATTCAAGCCCATGCCACATGTCAAATGAGGTGGCAATCCTAGTCAAATTAATGAGCCAACGAAATCATGCCAAGTGTGCGGATGACATGCTCTGGCCAATCAAATTGGAGCTTGTCACTAGATAAATGTGATTGGTCAGTTCAAACGGTCCAATCAAATCACAGAGCTACACCACCCATACAACTAAAAATAGGGGTCCTAATGACTCATAAGAATAGGAGGAATTAAGAACAAGAATCAAGAAGAGAGTTCGTGGATCAAAATCCGTATATTTCTCTACAAGATACAAGTTCAAGCATTCAAGCAATCAAGTTCAAGTTTGAGTTGAAGATTAAGAACGAAGACAAATATCAAGGCGTTCGAGATCAAGTTACTTGTTCGTGACAAATAATTCAAATCCAAACTCAAATACAAAGATTCAAGATCAAGCTACGCAGGCCCTTGAATCTAAATCAAATTCAAGCTCAACATAGTTTATATTATTGTTGGAGAATCAGATGATTATATAGAGATTGTAACACTCACCATACTTGAAATCAAATACTACATTTTGTTACTCAATTTTTCTTTCTTGATTATTATTTTTCTTGACTCGAAATTTGTTGGTTCAACATAGTTTATATTATTGTTGGAGAATCAGATGATTACATAGAGACTTGGACCCGTAGAAATCACGTATTCACACACCCGAGTCGAAGTCATGACTCCATCTGACCAGAAAGCAATTTGTGCTTGTACTGAGCCAACTCTAAGTATCTTCGTCAAAAACTAATCTTATACAAAGCTAATTGCACAATTCTCAATTCCCATAGGTCTCGTACCGACGAGCCGAAATCACTGAGTCAGCACTCACCACACATATCCTCTTAATCCTTCAAATGTCATATTATGCACACTACCCTATTGTTTATCTTGTGGTACCAATTCTGTAAAATCAACAGATCATTCCAAAGTAAGGCCTATGGCCCCAACTTCGCCCTTCATAATCGTAAATTCCTGAGTGCAATACTTATTACACCGTTTAGCAAATCCAAGAGTACCAATCTCACAATCCATGAGCCTTACCCTGCACGGATACCCTTTAGTCATTCACATTAGAAATAATCGACCATACTATCTAATCATCAACACTTCAACACCGTCTAATGCTGTGTACATAGTCTTTTCTCAAAATTATGACACCGACTACCAACTGTAAGGATTCCTTCTTGTCGAGCAATTCTCACTCGTTCATTCAAAGATTCCATGAAATTACCTATCTTGTTATTACACCAGTTGCCTTCTTATCAACCCTTAATCAAAAACCTTTGGCAATTGCCACACAATAAGTCAAATTACCCATAGAATTCGTCAATCAACTTGTCACTTTACACCCTTTCTGAAAGATCCAATATAAGGACACTACATCCCGATCATGATTCAAGTAGTCGCGCTGCTTCAATTTCAAGTCTTATGAACCTTAATCCTCCAAAGATGATATAAGATGCCTTTTTCTTAACTCCTATATTTCCATATCCCACAAAAACCACTTTTATCAATAACAACCAAGAACCACCCCAACCTACCCGTGGGGTAGATCAAAATACCAATACTCTTTCAAAATAGCTAGGCTAATCATGGAGGTCATAGCAAACCACAATATTGACCGTCTGAGAGTTTCACTTGCCTCACTCGAACCTTAAAGCGGAAATCTCCTCTAATTCTAAAGAAACACATATACCATTCCTCAAGAAGTCTTTCAACCAGAAAATACCAATCAACCCTAGTCATTCCACGAAGTTAATCCCCGCTGGTACAATTCTCAATCACCATCAAAGTAGTCCATAACCTGAAGGAGATCCTTGACTACTACATATGAATCCCTACCAACTTCTTCATATAGCCCATACCGGTTTCCTTACCAAATTCCCTTACAAGACGAATAGCTCCATCATCCTGGCCCATGAGTCTACCGACCCAAAATAAGCATCCAAAGTCCTTTGACGAATCCACTACTCTTTGTTCAAACTAATTTCACTGACCCTTAAATAACCCTCTAAAATATACCCCACGACTTGAATTAGTTAACATCCACCGCTAATCGTAGAACCTTTTGAGCCAAAGCCATATTTACACTATCCACCAGTATATCCCAAGTAGTCAAATCTTCACACTCATCCCTCACTAGATTCATTCCTATTAACTGATCACTGTCTCTTACAGAAACTTACGATGTAGTCAAATTTAATGATAAATTTACGTCCCTTTAGCAATCACTTCATAGGCAGAGTAGTCTCGGAAGACCGACAGGCTTGTAGCTCAAAACGACCCCTAACTATCAAACTAACGAGATATCACGCAAACCTGTGACCTGACATTTACCAAGGGATTATACCCGGTCATTTCCACAATCGTCGATCATCAATAACCTTTAATTTCCAAATGGGCACATCCACCACTTAGGCTCATCCCTCAACTGAGAATGATCCATTCAAATTCCTTTCATATACCACCGCTCCGAAAAATCATTGGATCACGGACTGCTCTGGTAGTACCTTAGGATCACGATTTTCCACATATCACATCTCATCCCCTTAGGCTCATATACCTGTCAACTAGCCCGTTGGCTCATAATCATCATCACTTCATACAGAATCATTTCCTTTCTGGCCTTTCATTAGTGCCATCAATGCATATGAGATGCCATGATAAATGTGAATGTGATATGCTCAACAATAGGAAACCAATGCATACAGTAAAGGACCTTACTTTTAGTCATGATAAGTATACAGGAGATATATAATAAGCATGGATATGTCATGCATCAGAATAAGAAGTCAGAATGCACACATGATTCCCTTTTTTTAGTTATCATAATCACAAAGGTCCCACCTTTAGCCTCTGATACGCAATAAGGCTCTGTCTCAAGATAACTTCATCACTCCGTCCGAAAATATTTCCCCATGGACCCACATATGTATCCTCAAATATTATAATGCATGAGATATCAAATGAAGCATCATTATGACATGCATAACAACAAGAAGCCAGTAAATACAGTAAAAGATCTCATCTTTATTCATTATAGGCTGTAAAGGCCTATCTTTAGCTGATTATGCAATAAAGTCATTATCTTAGCTTCTTTTTCACTTTTTGAAAAATATTTAGGAGTAATGAGTACCACACATAATAAAAACGACATACACAATCAAAAACACAGAAAATACGGGCTTTATACCCGCTCACAGACCTATAGGATCATACTCTCTACCAGCTAGTGCCCAAAACATGACATTCAGACCAACTATACAATTTAAACTGCACAAGTTCCCATAACATGTCTTCGGTACCCGATACAAGTGCTCGTCATCTCACGAGTATCGGACCCTCTTATTATCTCCATTATACCCTCTTATTTAGTCCAATTTATCAACCACAACGCTTAAGTTAGAGTTTACAGTCTCAACATACCTGGTAAGATGTCCAGCCAAATCACAGCAGAGCCTTGCCCTTCCGTAGAGCTTCTGGACGATCAAATCTTCTCAAATATAGATTAAGCATAAGAATACGATACAAACAACACCCAAATTACCTTATAGAAGATTTGGGTCCAAAAAGTCAACCCGTAGACCCCTTACCAAACCCCAAAGGGCAATTTCATAATTTTTCTGGAAAACGGTTTCAATGTGGTGTAATTAGTATTCTACGAAGTCATATGAATTCATTGATACCCATAATGACATTCTTTGTATCCAAACCCAAAATAGGATTTCGAACCACGAAGGGGAAAATAGGAAATTCATCCCAAAAACAATGTACCCAAGGTTTATAGAATCCATAACTCAAAAATCAGTCAAAACAATCATCATTTTCATACTTAATTGAAAGAATCTTAGTCTCTTAAGTTAGGGTTTTAAAACCCACAATTCCCCTTCCTAAATCATATTTCTAGCATGCATTTCCATAATATTGGATGATATAGTCATTAGGGAGTGATTAGAAACTTACCCACTTGAAGAACCTAGAAGAATCTCTCAAAAACCACCCTTAGCCGAGCTCCCAAACTCTAAATATGTGAATGAGAGGTCTAATAAAAAAATAGTGAATAATCTAAACCTGTTCAGCGAATAGCACACCTGCGCAACTTTCCTCGCACCCGCGAGTGCACGCCAGCGGACCAATCCACACAGGGGCTACGCCGCTTCTGCGAACGTGCCCTCGCAACAGCGAGACCCCACAATAGTTCCTAAATCTCACACCTCCAGGCCTCCTTCTGCAGGAGTGACACTGCAGGGGCAGACAAAGGCTCGCAGGGGAGAGTACACCAAAACCAGCAAAATATGATTTTTGACTCACACAAGCTATGGGGAAGGTCAAAAGGTGTAAAATGGTCAAAAGTGCTAAAATGACCTAACGGGTCTTTACACTAGTACACCGAGTGAGGGTGCTTATGAGTTTGTTGTGGACATGCACGAGAGGTTGTATAGGATGAGAATTGTTGAGTCCCATATATTTAACTACATATCCTATTTATTCTGTGGGGATGCAAAGACTTGGTGGAGTTCCTTCATTGATTGCTGGTCAGCTGGGTCACCTCCACTGTCTTGGGCTTAGTTTCATCAGGACTTTTTAGAGAAGTATGTTCCCCGTCCTCTAAAGGACCAGGGGAGAGATGAGTTTATCTATTTACAATAGAGAGGCATGTCCAAAGCTGAGTATGAGGCCCGATTCCTTTATTTAGCATGATATGCTGCACAGTTGATTCCTACTGAGTCAGAGAGGGACAGGAGATTCGTGGGTAGACCGGTACTCCCATTGCATGTGGCCTGTCTTCAGCCAATCATCATAGATGCCTCTTTCCAGTTAGTGGTAGATCATGCTGCGAGTGTTGAGTCAGCTAGGATCCGAGCTCGTGGTAGGGGTAGTGATAAGAATCCCTATCAGTAAGGTAGTTACAGTAGGTCAACTTCTAGAGGTGGGGACTAGTCAGCTAGGACCTTTCAGCCACACTCCGGCTTCCCTATACAATCAATGCTCTATACTTCTTCAGTTGGTTCTCCAAGGCAGAGTTGGTATAGTTCGGGGTAGGTTTTTGGAGGCTTTTATTCTTAGCTAGCCGATCGAGAAAGTTATATCGGTTCTTCAGCTTTAATATTTCAGCCCCCACCATCTAGAGATTGATATGCATGTGGTGATACGGAGAACATTGCTAGAGAGTTCCCCAAGTCGAGATAGAGTGGGGTCCAGCATGGTTCCAGATTTCAAACCCCTAGGACTCCGACATCTTCAGGTAGCCGTGGTGATTCTTCTGGTAGAGACGGTGCTCAGACAGGCCGTGGTGGTTCTCAGTCTTCTAGGGTGGATATCATTCAGGCAGGGGAGGTTCTCAGGCTTCTAGAGGAGAAACTCGGTGCAGCCAGAATGGCCGTAGTAGTGCCTATTGTTATGCTTTTCCTGGTAGGCCAGAGGCCGAGACGTCAGATGCTGTTATCACAGGTACTATTTTTGTTTGTCACCGGGCAGCTTTGGTCTCCTTTTATCTTGGATCTACTTTCTCTTATCTGTCTACTTATCATACTGTGGGTTGGGATATGGTCTGTAACCGGCTTGACGTACTTATTCACGTGTCTACTCTGGTTGGAGATTCGGTAGTGTTTGATTGAGTCTGTCGATCCTGTTTAGTTACCTTTATGGGTTATGACACATGGGTTGACTTAGTGATTCATGATATGGTGGATTTCAATGTCATATTGTGCATGATTTGGTTGTCCCCTTATCATGCAATCTTGGATAGTCATGCCAAGATAGTCACACTAGCCATGTCGAGTGTTCCTAGACTTGATTGGAGGGGTACTCCTAGTCCCGTCCTGAAGAAGATTATTTCCTTCCTTCGAGCCAAGAAGTTAGTTGATAAAGGATGCTTGGCCTACTTGGCCCATAATCGTGATACCAGTGTTGACTGTTCATCACTTGAGTTTGTGCCTGTTGTGAGCAAGTTCACGTAGGTGCTCCCAACAGATTTTCCAGGTATCCACCTGACCGTGATATTGACTTCTGCATTGAGCTAGAGCTGGACACTGGCCCTATTTCCATTCCGCTATATTGGATGGTACCAACTGAGTTACGAGAGTTAAAGGAATAATTGCATGATCTTTAGAGTAAGGGTTTCATCAGACTGAGCATCTCCCCGTGGGGCGCTCCCATGTTTTTCGTGAAGAAGAAAGATAGGTCCTATCCCCCACATCGATGACCTGTTCGACCAGCTTCAGGGTGCTTCAGTGTTCTCCAAGATTGATTTGAGGTCGGGTTATCACCAGTTAAAGATCAGGGTCGAGGATATTCTGAAGTCGGCCTTTAGGACTCGTTATGGTCATTACAAGTTCCTTGTTATGTCTTTTAGGCTTACCAATGCCCCGACAACTTTTATGGATTTGATGAATGGAATTTTCAAGCAATACCTGGATTCCTTTATCATAGTCTTCATTGATGATATTTTGGTGTATTCACCAAGCAAGAAAGATCATGAGTGTCATTTTAGGATTGTAATGGGATTGGTGAAGGAAAAGAAGCTTTATGCTAAGCTTTCTAAGTGTGAGCTTTTGCTTGATTCTGTGGATTTTCTTGGGCTGCGTGGTATCCAAGGATGGGATTATGGTTGATCTTAAGAAGATCGAGGCTGTTAGAGATTACTGAGGCCCACTCTAGTGACTAAGATTCATAGCTTTGTATGGTTGGCGAGTTACTACCATCTATTTGTGAAAGGGTTTGCTTCGATTTCTTCTCACTTGACTCGATTGACTTAAAAAGAGGTACCTTTCTAGTGGTACGATGACTATGAAGAGAGCTTCCAAAAGCTCAAGACCTTATTGACTACAGCCCCAATTTTGGCATTGCCCGTGGAGGGTAAGGATTTCTCCATTTATTGTGATGCGTCGTGTGTTGGTTTGGGAAATGTGTTGATGCAAGAGGGTAAGGTTATTGCTTAGGCTTTAAGGCATTTGAATATTCATGAGAAGAACTACACTACTCATGATTCGGAGTTGGCAGCGGTAGTCTTCACTTTGAAGATTTGGAGGCATTACTTATATCGGGTCCATTGCAAAGTGTTCATCGATCACCGCAGTCTACATCATGTGTTCAATCAGAGGGATGTCAATTCTAGAAAGCATGGATGGATGCAGCTACTTAAGGATTATGATATCACCATTCTCATCATCCGAGCAAAGCTAATAGGGCAGTTGATGCATTGAGCTGAAAGGTAGTGAGTATGGACAGTTTAGCTCGGTTGATTGTTGCAGAGCATTTTTTAGCCATGGAGGTTTAGACTCTGGCTAACAATTTTGTGCGACTTGATATCTATGATGCGAGTAGGGTTTTAGCGTGTGTTGAGGCTAGGTCATCTCTTTTGGAGCAGATCAAGGCACAACAGTTTGATGATGATAAGTTGTGCAAGATCCGTGATAAAGTGTTGAGTGGTGAGGCCAAGGAGGCCATGCTTGATAATGAGGGAGTCTTGAGGATCAAGGGGCACGTGTGCGTTCCTCATGTGGGTGGTCTGATTCGTTTGATATTGGAAGAAGCTCATACTTCCAGATATTCCATTCATCCAGGTGCTACTAAGATGTATTGTGATTTGAGACAGTACTACTGGTGGGGCAGGATGAGGAGAGACATTACAGATTTTGTTGCTCAGTGTTTGAATTGACAGCATGTTAAGTATGAGCACCAGAGACCTGGCGGTGTGCTTCAGAGGATGCCCACTTCAGAGTGAAAGTGGGAGAGGATAGCCATGGATTTTATTGTAGTTCTTCCGAAGCCCTTGGGTAAGTTTGAATCGATTTGGGTAATTGCGGATAGGTTGACTAAGTCTGCATACTTTATTCTGGTTCAGGTTACTTATAATGCAGAGAAGTTGGCCAGGATCTATATCCGAGATATTGTGCGATTGCATGGGGTTCCTATTTCCATTGTTTCAGATCGAGGTACTCAGTTTACCTCCCATTTTTGGAAGACTTTACAGAAGGAGTTAGGTACTCAGTTGGATCTTAGCACTGCGTTTCATCCGCAGACCGATGGTCAGTCCTAGAGGACTATTTAGGTGCTTGACGATACTTTGAGAGCCTGTGTTATTGATTTTGGTGGTCATTGGGATCAATTGTTACCATTGGCAGAGTTCGCGTACAGCAACAACTACCATTCAAGTATTGATATAGCGCCATTCGAGGCTTTATATGGTAGTAGGTGTCGTTCTGCGATTGGGTGGTTTGATGGGTGAGACCTTGGGGTATGGATTTGCTGAGGGGGTCCTTGGATAAAGTGAAGCTGATTCAAGGAAAGCTTCTGACAGCATAGAGCAAGCAAAAGGAGTATGCAGAATGGAAGGTTCGGGATTTGGAGTTTATAGAGGGTCAATAGGTTCTTCTGAAGGTTTCGCTAATGAAGGGTGTCATGCGATTTGGGAAGAAGGACAAGTTGAGCCCGAGGTACATTGGCCCATTTGAGATTGTCCGTCGTATTGGCGCAATGGCTTATGAGTTAGATTTTCCATCAGGCTTGTCATGTGTTCATCTGGTATTTCATGTTTCCATGCTGAAGAAGTACCATTCAGACGGTTCTTAAATCATTTGTTGGGACTCAGTTTTGCTAGATGAGAATCTGTCTTATGAGGAAGAGCCTATAGAGATCTTGGATAGGCATCTTCTAGTTAAGGAGGCCACATGGGAGATCGAGTCAGACATGCGCACCATGTATACTCAGTTGTTTACTGACTCAGGTACTTTTCCTCTGTTATTTTCCTTTGTCGTTCGAGGACGAACAATTATTTAATTAATATCTAATGTAACGACCCGTTTGGTCGTTATTGCCTTTTTGACCCATTTACCCCCATTGACCCTTCCCCGAGCTTTGTTAGTATGATTTTGACCCGCGGGGATGGGCGGCATGGTTCTCGAGGTAATCAGGCGATTGTTATTATGATTTATGAGAATTAGAGCCTTAAAGTGAAAAATAATTGACCAATAGTTGACTTTTTGGTAAACAAACCTTTTTAAAAAATTCATAGATTTCGTGAGGTTCGGAGGGTCGTTTACGACTTGGTGGGGTATTCAATCGATTCCCGAGGCATTCACGAGTATTTTGTAGCGATGGTTGGAAAGTTTGTTTTGGCAGTTTCGGGGTTGACCCGTTCAAATAGACCATCGTTGGGAATTTGGAGGCCACGAGTGAGTCCATAGAATGTTTTTACTTATGGTTGCATGTCTTGTTTGTATACAGAAGGCCTCAGATGGATGTCGGGATTTGGGGTGAAACTTGGTGAAAACCAGAATTCTTCTGGTTTCTGGTGTCTCATCCCAGCGAGACTAAGATCCACCTTAGTGGGTGTTTCTCCGCCGAGGCGAGATGACTGAAGCTGAATATAATCCGCTGGAGTGGAAGTCGCTGAATCAAAAGCATTAAATGTCTATTTCGAACCACTCTTTTCCGTTTCCCACAACTAATTCTCTAAGTGACTCAAGGGTGATTTGAAGAGTATTCAGAATTGTTTTCATCTTGGGACTTTGAGTATTCGTGTCACAACCCAATTTCACGGAATATGCAGGCACCTACCTGATTATCTTCAAGTAGGAGAACCCTTACTAACCAACCCCTTTTTTCCGTAACCTGCTTCAAAAAGCAAATGTAACCAACCCCAGTATTAAAATAAAAACTTACGAAAACATTCTGTAATCATTTAAAACCATTTAACTTTCCCAAGTATCTAATCTAGACCGGTACAAGAGCTTCTAAATTACAAAGAGATGACATAATAAAAGACACAGCTTCCGCCTTCGGAATGAGATGTATAGAAGCTGAAGGAAGATATTCGCCACTGCAATTAATGAAACCTTCAAGCAAAACCTGAACTACATCTACACCCAAAAAGGATGTAGCAAGGGTAGTATCAGTATACCACACGTACTGGGAAGCATCATAGGTCGACTAAGATTAGTTCACACAACACGATATAAAATCAAACAAAATAGATAGATGAGTTCAATCGTAACACCACTTTATATCCTACTCATAACTTAGTCGTTCTGACTTAACAGGTTCATTACTCGTTAATACGTCAAGCAACATCTAGAAGTGTGACCAACAGTCAGCAATTATCACTTTCAAGAAGGTTTCCTGAGTCAAATTAACCACATCAATAAGGGCGGGAGAGAACTCAACCTCCCTATCACCCGACACGCAGTGGGACAACTAATTCTTATATTGTTTCCTTTACTTTAACTGTTAGACTCATCCAACCCATATCCCATAATGGACACCAGACCTAAACCACTTATCAAGTATCAAGTAAGAACAGTAAATCAATGTAGCCAATGATAGCAAATACATGTAATTCCCCGACACTTAGCCACGCTAACGGGGTCAACTCAACCCACCTTACTTTATTTACCAACGGTTTTCGAGGCTAATTGTAAACACCTTATTCTCACAATCAGAAGGAGATCAGTGGCACTTACCAGGATAGACATGACTATCTGCTATCCAAGCGGGATCTGTCACACCCTAATCTCGCTAGGGTGTGATGGGCACCCGACCCTTCCTTAGGGCCGAGCGAACCCTCTGACTCTTATTACCTACATAATCCTTTGGGCTTCTTGAGTCAAAAAAGAACGAAATACATAGTGAAGCTTTCAGAAACTTTCTTTTCATCATTATCAAATAAAATAAAAGTTGTAATCATATGGAATTTATAACATAAGACAAAATGACACATCGGCTGACGGAGCCGCTCACAAAACTGACATTCTATTCCGACGACTCTGTCTGCAAAGTCTCTAACATCAATCCAGAAATCATAACATACAAACTCCGACTCGGCAACACTCCAGAAGGAAGTGGAGCTCGCCAATCCCGCTGGAACATCTTCTAGTAATATCTTCTACTCATCTGGGTGTACTTGTGTGGCATGAAACGCAGCCCCCGAAGAAAGGGGGTCAGTACGGAATATGTACTGAGTATGAAAGACATAGAATACAGAAAACAGAACCATAATCGAAACAAGTATTTCAAAAGTAAGTACATTACCCCGAATGCCAAAATTCTTATTTTCAAAACACAAATCGTGTATGCCGATGTCATATGCCAGAAATAGTACAAAAAATAAGCAAATCATCCAGAATACCAAAATGTTTATTTTCCAGACACAAATCATGTATGCCGAAGTCGTATGTTAGAAGAAGTACGGAGGTAAGTAGCTTATCCAGAATATCAGAATACTTACTTTTGAAACACAAATGATGCATATAAAAATCATGCATAGGGCACAGGAACATGGTCTCCACTCCTGTCTTTGGCGCCATAACACATCATACTCCAAAAGGTTTCATATCTCCGTAACATCTCCGTAACACATAACACATCATAGAATATACACGGTACCCGGCCCTGTAGCAAAGTGAACCGGGAAACCGGACACATCATACTCCATAACATATACACGGTACTCGGGAACCGGACACATATACACAGTACCAGGGAACCGAACACATCATACTCCGGAATTTTAAATATATGGAACCCGGCCCTCAAGCAAGGGACTCGGTGAACCATACACACGATATATACCGGCCCGGGACTCGGTGAAGGAGGCAATGACACATGCACGAGCAGAGTAGTGAGAAACTATATGCATATCAAATAAATTTTAAGACTCGATGGGTACGTACATAAATCGACACTCGAGAGTCATAAACACGTTGCAAGTCGATCCGAGTTAGTATGAAAAGTTATGGACATTTTAGTACAAAACCTTCTACGAACGTTTCAGAAGCTATTTTTGGAAAATCAAAGTAATAATCATGTTAGGTACCTTTCGAATATCGTTATGGATCAAATCAACATAGACTTTTGGAGCCATATGTACGTGTCAAAATATATCAAAGTATCAACGGAATAATCAAACGTGCCATCATTTGAAAATCAAGACATTAGTCATATCAATTGTCTCTCGAATGCCATTCGGGAACATATCAAATAGAACTTCGAACATCATAGATACGCATCAAAACCATATGAAATAGCTTATGGAAATCAAGAACGTTAGCCATCCTAGTGGCTCTACGAATAGGAGCTTCTTTGGAATCATATACATATCATCTGTTCGTTTCACAAGGATCATGCCAAAAGAAAGAAAGGGTAAGCCTTACATACCTGTCTCACGTCCTATTAGCTACGCTTATTCGTCCAAGCTTGCTAGTCTACATTCAAGAAGATTTACATAATCATTAGATTCATCATCATATACTTGTCGTAGTCCTTCAAATGAATTCATTTATAATCTGCCGAAATTTCGGCAGCATTTCCCCTGTAAATACACCATCCCCGAGAATCTAACTCGGCCAATTTACCAACAACAATCCGAGAATTCAACTCGGCCAAATTATCAAGAACAATACCAATAATCATACTAACAACTTCAACAGTCAATCCAAAATATATTTTAACATTAACAACCCTTGTCATACAATTCAACGACATTTCATTTATTTTCAATTCAATCACATATAGTCAAGCTGACATCAATGATCCCACATTCAAGTGTTAATCCGAAATCATTCCAACATGATTCAAGAACACTTTAAACAATTCACGCAATATTCAAAACAACCCAACCAACATACCACTTCACCCGAACCCTTTCAAATTCAACAAGAACAATAACAACACATTTCCTTCTTTCAATTTCAATTTCAATCACAACACCCAACTTACAATCTTCCGAACACATGTCTCACTTCCAAATTCATGAATTATATTTACAACCTACACATTAGCAATATCATTCATACAAATATAAGAAACCATACTAATGTCACATTAACTTCTTCAACAATCCCACAATGATTCCAACTTCATTTCAATTCATTAAATCTTCATTTAACATCATAGAATCTAGCACAACAACAATTAAAATACTAAATAAAATCAATTCATCACTCCTACACAACACACACCTACACGGCCACAATCCACATACACATGTACCATGAATTCCATCAATTTCTACATACTTCAACATACATAAATCATCCATAACACATGTAAAAGAGGATTGAACACATACCTTTCTCCACACACCTCTTTACTCGGCTAGGGGTTGGAATTTGCACAACAAATACTTTGCTTACTCCAACAATTACTCCATGTTAAAGAGGACCTTCCAATTAGTTGAATTGCTAGAAGAAAATATTTTTTGATCAATTTTCCAAGGGGTCATTTTTTTTGGAGCTATGGCCGAATGGCCTTCTTTATTTTTGTCTCCAAGCTTCTTTAATTTTCTTGAGTGAAGAAGATGATAAATATGACTTCTAAGTCATCTATTATATACATATATTATACATCCATGTGGGCCAAGCCCACCCCACCTCACACGGCCACTTGGCCCCCTTTTTTTTTTTTCAAGACTTATAAGTTTCCATAATTCACTTCTAACCCCAAATTTTTCCTTAATATTTCCATGAGCCACCTTGTGAATTTTCCTTTTTACCCCTAGCCATTCTTAATATTTCCACATTAATAATGTTCATAAGCAACTTGTATATAAACAAGATCAAAATATGGCCTTGCCCTTAACTTCTCGCAATTATCTTGAATTATCCGAACGTACAAAATACGGGCCATAACAGGATCAGCCTTGCCACAGTTATAAAATATGAACACACAAGTATAATGCAAATAAATGTTAGTATCGTACCCATACACACATGCTAAATGGTAATGTTTGACCCATTAGCCATGACCTATAAGAGACCCATGGTGTCCATATACCCTCGCTCCAAAATCTTACGTCGGATCACGAGCCTTTAACTTAGGCCACATCCTTACCCCTGTCAAATGTGCCTTTTCATGTTTATGATATCGTTCTGATCACAATGTATTTACATAACATAATCAATAAGGAGTATGAATGATCAATAAAGCAATATCGGGGAAACACAAATCACTATATCAGAAGTCATATCAAGACTCAACAATCAATTCATCATCAGTCATGAATAAGGGGCCACCCTAAGTCCACCAGAAGGGTATACGTAACTCTTTCTTTATCTTTTCATATCAGTTCATCACATGAACAAATCAGTCATAGAATATGAATCATGTGAACAACAAGATACGGTCACCCTATCATGAACCACAACAGGACTTAAGAAATTGCCTTCCTAACAATTGGGGATATTCTACGTAGGTGACTACATTACAAATACACAACATCATATAATAGCCATGCCTAGACTTAGACTCGACTCATCAATAACGCCGAAATCCACAAGGAAGTGAATCCTGATGATTCCCGCATGCTCAATACACAGAATGATGACAACATGAATATTTAGTGGGGTCACCTACAATTTAGGAACAGGTCTCCCTCGCGCAGGTTACAACAAGGCCCTACTATAGCCAACTCGATAATTTGACATAACCACCCTCTCACTAGATTGATAACAAACCATAACTACTACATTATTTCCCTCCCCGTTATATCAACTACGCATCTAGTTTCACTTACTTAATGGTACGACGCACACAGAAGTTAACATTCATCTTAACCTAATAATTATCCATCCGATCTCCGTGTTCAAAGACCTAATCATACTTTCTCCTGTCAATTCTATAACATATATACGATTTACTAATCAAAGTCTAACTCAAGTAAACCATAACCTATCTTGTTGCCGAGAAACTGTCAAGAACGTTCATGGAACATCTACCATCCCGTCTTGGAGCCAGAAATCGTGATATAGAAATATTTAAGGAAGATGAACCAAAGGAAATTTGGAGAGCCTGCTCCCTCTAGTCATAAAGTGTTTTACTCTGGGAATATCCTAATGATGGCTTAGGAGAGGGGTTTGTGGATAAAAGTTATAAAATCCCAAAATAATGTCATTAAACAATGGTTCTGGTCCGCATACACAGCTGCAGCGGATCACTTGTCCGCTATAGCGATGACTCGCCCATTATGATGAAGAAACCTACCCCAGGGCCTACATCTATTTAACTCTCATCTAGTTCAACTACGAGTAAATAGCACACTTAAAACTCCCCCGAGGACTAGACTTATGATGATACCCTGGGTTTTCATGCATGGGCAGCAGAAGGTCCAATAACGAGCAGGCGGGTCGTTACAATTCGGAGGCTCTTTGGAAGGGCAAGGCTCACTTTTGACTGTTCGTAGCACCAGCTCAGCATCAAGGTAGGTTACGGCTTGCCTTTCAGTTAGACTTCAATTAGTGAAACAAATGTAGAAGTTATTTATTGACGGAGAAAGCATGTTAAGCCTTCGGGATAGATACTCTTAGGTAGGTATTGTGATGACTTCATGGCTTGTTGCCTTGTTATTGTGATTTGGTTTGTCGCCATATGTGCGGTGTTGGTCTTATTAACCTTTTACCATGTTGTGTTTGTGATGGATTCATCTCTCACTTATTTTGTCACTTATCATCGATAAAGGAAGGAACAATGATCTAGGATTGCTATTGTGATGAGTGCTCATGTAGAGGCACGAATGAGATCTTGATTATGATTTACACTTGATATTGATATCATACATAGCAGGCATACAAATTTTACATGAAACATTGATATGAATTATGATTTGGTACTGGTGATGATAAGTGAGAAAGGAAACATTCGAGTTTGTGATCGGAGTAAGAGATAGTGGATAGATTTGATATAGAAGCCATCTCTAGGCTGTGTGCGGAATGGCTAGTATTGTAGAAGTCATCTCTAGGCTATGTGTGGAGTGACTAGTACATGGATTTAACGGGTTCCCCATGGGTCATGACTATTGAGACGTGGAGGATATCCATATGTAGCATGTGTGTACGGTGACAGACTGTTGGCCAGTGCATTTCATTGCATTGCATATGCACTACTTACTTTATTCATCTATATCGTTGAATCTGCTACTTATATCGTGTGTTTTGTTCTTGATGTTGGATTGTGTTATGACTTATATTTGACAGCGCATGTCTACCTTTCAATTTCTTTCTTATATATGTGTGATCTAGTTGTGGTCTGCCTATGATACCTACCAGTACAAGTGTTTGTACTGATACTACCTTGTTGTACTCTTTTTTAAGTGCAGAGTTTGTAGCAGATTCCTGCTCCGCACCTCGTGAGCGATCCTGAGGCTCAGATTGTAGAGTTTCTAGGGTGAGTATTTGATGGATTCCGCTACCCGCAAATTCTTCTATGTTTACTTGTCTTTTATTCGAATTCCAAGATAGTATTTGTATTTCAGACTTGTATTCTTTAGACTTGTAGTAGTTAGTGTCTCTTCTACAAATTCAGACCAGATTCTAGGGATGATGTATTAGTATTCCACATTTGTTAGTTTATCTATATTTCAAGATTACTTAATCTTTCTATTTACTTTCTTTATGTTTTGAAATGAATGACAAATATGGGAAAGGGTTCGCCCACCAGGGGGGTTAGTGTGGGTGCCCGCTCGATCCCCTAGTTGGGTCGTGACACTGTGACAACAATAACCTTACCTCAATCTAATTTTAATATCATCTCTTAACTTTCCTTCGTCACAATTTATCCATAAGTGCATATATAAATGGAGAGTGAATGCAACAGTGTAACATTTTATGCCAACAACATTTTAGACTTGACGTATGAATATGCGTAATCAATGAGATTCATGTACCAACTCATAATTCTAAAAGTAATGTCCTTCCACAATTATACAGACATGGAACAATGAGGTAAACAACCCAGTCACAAGTATAAGTCAATCACAACAATCATAGCCCACATAAATATAAATCATACCAAATCAGTGGATTTATCACCACAACCACGCCCGAAGGCCTAACATGCTTTCCTCATCGTCCTAACTACCCAACAATATATACCGGTACCCAACCAACTGCTCATCGTAATCACTGAGGTGGGACCCTATCACACCCAATCTTCAACATTTATAAACTATATAAGCCCTCTAATTGATGTCTAAGAATAAACCGTAACTTACCTCAAAGCCGAGTGGGCGCCATGATCCCTCACGCCAATGCTTTATCCTTCCGAAGTGCTTCCGAAATATCGAAGTATAACAAGCATAAATTCCATGTCAAAATACGAACCTAAGGATACTCAAATAATCATAAAGGATTCGGGTCCAAAAGTCAACCTCTTGGTTATTTTATCTAACTGTAAGAGCTTAGAGAAATTCTCAAGGTAGTTGGTAACCATGTCTCTGGTGAGAGCTTTGAGGGACATATAAACGGGGTCGACTACAGGTTACTGCAGGGTTACTTAATCAAGATACACAAAATCTTACAATCAATATTTTAGACTACTTGAGACTAAAAACCTCAAGTGAATGCTAAAGCTAGGACTACAACACACCACAGAGAGAGGTTCGTCATCAAGAAGAACTCAAATGAAGAGCAACAGGTAATGTATCTTGCGGCACATCAATTAACAGGGTACGAAGGGGGAATTTATAAACATTCCAAGACTTCACATCAAATCACATGAATCGAGCAAATGAGGAAGAATACATGGTTGGCAAATCTAAGGATATGAAAAAGTCAATAAATCTAAGATGATATTGTGTGAAATCGAGGTGAACAGAAGATATTCAGCTAAAGTTGAGCTTCATCCTGAGCTTCAACTTAGATCGATGACCTTGAAGTGGAGTTTCCCTAGATCTACTCTCTTTGTTGTGTAGAAGTTTCCATTTCTGTATTCTGTGGTATGATGTAAAGGATAATATTATTTAGCTATTAATAAAATAAAAGTCACTAAGCGGATTCTTAGTGGTTACTTAAAAAAAACAAATGAGTGGGTGGTGTAAAGAGGGAAAATTTTGATTTTGTTGCTGCTTGCTTCTTTATTTATTGCTTTAGAGTAGTATATGTCTTCACAATTTTTTTTGTTTGATTTTATCATATGATAATACTTGCTTTGGGTACTTGATGACTGAATTTTATTTTTCAAGTATGTGTTATCACCATGCATGTAAGACAATTAAGATTTCAGTCAATGAATGTTTTTTTTTTGTTTTTTTTTTCTTTATATATATATATATAAAGAAAAATATATATATATATTTTCAGTAGGCAGCATGGTGTAAAACTCCCTTACCCACATTTTTTTCTTTATATATATATATATACATCTATTAAACCATTTAAGAAGAATAGGAATAGGAGACTTTTATTTCGACTTGACAATATTCCAATGAACATTTGAGATAAAAATAATTATGCTTTTGCAAAATTTTCAACTTTAAACATGATACCACACATGTAACATGGAAAATGTTTGGAGAATAGAAGCACTAACTGCAAATTAATGAATTGATAAAGAATGAGTTGCATAATCCCCTTATTTCTATTTGCTTTTCTCAACACTGAGGGTATATCGCAAACAACCTCTCTACCTTTCATGGTAGAGATAAGGTCTGCGTACACTTTACCCTCCCCAGACCCCACTTGTGGGATTACACTGGATATATTTGTTTTAATATAAATACAACAATACATAGCATCAGATTTATTGAGTATGTAATATTCCAATAAACCAAGGGGAACATCAATTGAAGATAAGAAGTAGATATTTTTCCTTTCCCTTTCACTGCCGCAATATCATTGTTTTTTTTGTCCAAGGCAATATCATTGTTCGTTATTACTAAGCAAATTTAATGTTGTCAATTATGCGAACAATTAAAATTTCTAAAATGAAAGATTTGCTATCAAATAGTAAACGAAGATATCAATTAGAAAATATTAAATTGTCAAAAAAAAAATGATTTTTAAAGGTTTCAAAATAAGCAATACACCCTATATCACGAATATATGCCAAATAAACATGTAAAGTATATGATTTGGTGGAATTTGAGTTCATGTAAACAAAGCTTATTAGAATATGAAACTGCAAGCATTGTATAAGATTTTTTATCCTTTTTCTTTTTCCAAATACTTTGTACTTTTGAGGTTTGGCAAAAGGGTTAGCGTTAAACCAATAAATATCAAAGAAACACATCCCTTCAGTTTAGGGTGTTTCTGCAAGACAAATTTCAGATAATAAATAGGGTAATAGATTTTTAAAAAGGGTGTTTCGGTAATTTAATTTTTAAACTCAAGAGCGTTTTTTAATATATATATTTAATTGAACTCATCCAATCTGAGAGTTAGTGGCTTAACATATTTTGCCAATGGCTTGTAGTAAATTTGATAGCGCAAGTACATAGAAATGGTTCATGGAACATTACATTGCCGAATGTTTAGTGTGCTAGCTGGTTAAGACAGATCAAATGCTCAATTCAATACTTAATCAGTCTTAATTTGTTTTGTGCTTCTCCCTGATGAAGAGCCAATTTTAAAGCTAATCTCCCTCTCTCTCTCTCTCTCTCTCTCTATGTATATTTTTCCTTATTTCAATTTGATTATGCATTGTGCATTCTTTGAATTAGAGCATGTTTTGATGGGCTTAAAACTTATGGCTTATAAGTATAAGACATATTATTTTTGTTATTTTTGGCTTAATAACAAGTGCTTAAAAATACTTTTTTATCTTATCAAAACCCTACAAAAATACTTAAAAGCTATTTTGGCTTAGAAGCATGTAAAATAAGCCAATCCAAACAGGCTCTTAGTCTGTTATGTGTTCCACAGGTGATATAGTGTCACGACCCAATTCGGGACCGTACGAGCACCTACCTTTCCCACCTCACTAGGCGAACCCTCTCATTTAATAACAAATCAATCAAGCAACAAATCATTTTATGAGCATTTAGATAATTAGAAATACAACGGAACAACATAATATATTCAATAAACTCAAATGTTTATATGATGACAACAATACATAATTACAAACTCGATCCGCTTCCCATGACCTAGTCTAGACTAATACAAGAGCGACTAATGACTCAGATTATCACTACATTCTAAGACTCAACCTCCATCCCAGAATGAAGTGGGAGGAGGCCTTCCAGATAGGCACTGTGCATTTTCACTGCGCATCAAATCAAATACCTGAAACAATCTACACCCAAAAAGGGTGTAGCAAGTGCAATATCAGTACAATCCACGCGTACTGAGTAAGTATCATAGGCCGACAATTGTTAATAACACATATTGGTAAAAGAATTCACAAACAACCATGAGAATCATTAAATCAAGTCTTATATTTACCTATTGCGCATTATAAGCTTACTTACCCTTAAGCCACTACTGCTTTCTGATAACTACGAGTCAATAGTACCAGTGCAATTTCCTAGTACATGAATCATTGGATCTATCTTTAGTCTAAGGTCAACTCCTAGTTATAACAGCTTTTATCTTACATCACTTAGACTCAATCAAATAACTGGATTTACAGAGAGTTCTCTGAATAAGTAAACAAATACAATCAACAAGTATAAACCAAATACAATCGGATATAGATACACGTCATTGCCTAAATAAAGCGCCTAGTCCCCAAACATGCCAAGTCTAAATACATCGAGTCCAAATCTAACAACATAGGTACAACACCACGAATCTCAATCAATCATCATGCAATGCAATGCAATAATGTATGGATCCAATGCAATGCCATGCAAATGCGGTGTACACATGTACTCCGGACGGAAATATCGTCATCTCGGTAGCACAACCCAGCGTGACTCGCGAAGTCTAAGTGCCACCCGTCTCGGATCTTTGCCCAACAGACAGACGGGACCACGGATCTTTGCCCATGGGGGTTTCTCATCGACACCACCCTGGGGGACCCGCAGAGTCCATGCACTAACAATAATTCTGGAAATATCATCGGAATCGGTCATGGAACAACGATGCCGGATTAGATCATCGGGACATCGTCCATCTCATAATCATTCAAGTAAAAGATTTTTATCAAATATTAGTTTCACACAATCAATGATTCTGGGATTGATCATCGGACATCGGCGTTCTCACAATCACTCACGTAAAAGAGTTTATCAAATATTAGTTTCGCACAATCAACGATTCCGGGGTTGATCATTGGACATCGGCCTTCTCACAATCACTCACGTAAAAGAGTTTATCAAATATTAGGTTCACCCAATCAACGATACCGGATCATCACCGGGTATCCGCCATACATCATGAATAAATGAGATTGCGTGCAATGCGTGTGTCAATATCAACCATCAAGCTTAATATCACTAGTAGCAACAATGGAGTATGCCAACAATGTATCGTTATCATAATACAAATTGTGGGTATCCCAATAGTATAACCGAGTCACAAGTACCACAATGGGTAGGCCAATAATATGTCCAATCAAGGCAAATAACAGGATCTAATCTCTATCAACAACTCATGGCATCAAGCCAACACAATAGAGCGGTCAACACAACACAATGGGGTGGCTAGTCCCTACACATAGCAGATCAATCAGTTGATATACATTATTACCACTTCCTTAAATCATCCTATTACCTTAGGACAAGAATCTCACCCTACACTCGAAGTCATTCGTCACAACTTAATTAGAACTCAATCACAACAGCGGGTACATTTTATTCTCTCGATTAGCAGCTAGATTCACTATTAATAACATAACACAAGTAATCACGTATTACAGGAAGTTTTCATCATTAGACACAAAATAGGTTTCGTCCGCTACTACCAAGTCACATAAATCCACCAATATTCAAGAAAACCATATCAACAATCTAAGTAGGACACAGGCCATAAGCCTGAACAAACAAGTCACACAATAATACCATCCTAGGATTCCATCCCAAATCTCCAACTTCTACACATGCATTCTCCGTTCCTTCTAATACACGAATATATGAAACTAACAGGAGTCTACCAAAAAGGGAAGCCGTAACCTACCTCATTGCCGAGCGGGTGCCACGAACATCAGTTGATCCTTTAATTTTCTCACCATCGCATAATCTAAACTAAAAGTTTGGAGAAACACATGAGACCCAAGAGAAGAAATTACCCTTAGGGTTCTTATCAAGGACTTCGAATTTGATAAGGTGTACATGGAAATTTATTCTACCTTTCGATTCACTTTCACAATGCTAGATGGTGAATCAACCTTCATTTATGACATCATGACACTATTTTAAGTCACTAGTTAGGTCAAGTTTCCATTTTAGACTTATCTTTGAGAAACCCATTTTCAATCTCCATAGTAGAGGCCTATTTGTGCTTTAACGGGGAAATCGAAGGATTAGGTTAGGAACCAAGTTGGGATAATGAACAAGGGAAAAATAACCCAAGGATTTTGTATTAAGACGAACAAAGAATTCTTCTCTTTGGAACTTAAGAGATTGTGATACCCATTGTTGTGATTTCTAGATGAGGGGTTCTTGATAGGAATCTCTAATGGGAAGAAAGAATGGGGAAGGTTATGAGCATTACTTCTTACAAGAGAACATCAAGCTTTGCTCAAAAAATACTCCATGGGCGGCTGGACTCTTTAGGGTTTGAAAAAATGAGGTTAATTCCCGAAATATCACTTAAATAGGTGGAATCACTGCTCGTAAACCGCTGGGGCGGTCGCGTCACCGTTTCAGCGGCACTGGTTCTGCGCCCAAGGTACCGCTGGGGCAGTCTATTGGAAATCCTTGTTATACCGCTTTTGCGGTTGCCCCGCCGCTGTTGTACCACCGGCCGGGGGGCTCGGATCCAATTCTTTACGTGTAACTCATACGATTTCCTGATCAAGTTAATGATTCCCAAATTGCAAGGGGAGTTCAAGCATGTCTGTAGGAGCCAGCGTCACAAATATTTCAGAATTCACAGTAACGACAAAATGGGTCGTTACATCATATACCAATTAGACAACCGTTCGTCCTAGAACGACAAGAAGGTGCACAAGCGCGGATGGGTGGCATATTTCGTAGCCAGGAATATAATTGACCTATCTGCATCTTCACATCCCGAGCTCAACAGAAGGGAGGAGGGTGATTAACGTAACCGAGGCCCTTTCGTGTGTTTCCAGAATAATTTATCGAGAAGAATTCAAAAATAGTGAGCATATGACTAGGGCTTATTACCGGCCTGTAAGGCTTGGAGTACCTTGAGTTTTATCGAGAGTTTAGGAGGTCAAACTTGGCGTTACCACCACAACGGTCAAAAAGACGCTGCAGTTGTAATTCATGGGACTGGGGCATCGCTTCAGCGGGGTACACTACCGCTTCAGTGGTACCGTTGCGGCGGCATGTCTGCCGCTACAGCTGTATCACTGGAACCAGAATATTAAGCGGCCTAAGCCTCATTTGTTCCCATTCCCCTTCAACTTCCAAACGAAAATTCTCCCTCTCCTTCAATATTTTGACTCCCTCTCCTTAAACTACCCCAACACAAACCTTAATCTACTTCCCTACTTCAAACCAAACACCAACTACTAGCATTCTCCCACATTTCTAAGGATAACCCGAAGAGGAAGAGACTAGGAGGACAAATCAACTTTTCATCAACCCACTTGATTCTCCACAACAAGGTAATAGATTGTAATTCCGTACTCTTATATAGATAGTAGACTCAGATTTCATGAATAATGCACGCATGTTTTGAGATATTTTGATCCAAAGTTGGGGTTTTTGGGTTTTGTTGTGTGAATTAATAGGGTGAAATTTAAGAGTGTTTGGAACCCTTTAATTGCTAGAAAAGGCTCCCCGTCGAATCTTTCATGGTTATAGCATCTTGTTGGACCACAAAACTTACACATAGTAAAGAAAATTCATTTAAAGTATTTATTCGAATTCCCTTGAAATATGGGTTGGTTTATTGTTAGAACGGTCCCTTAATAGACTTGGACTTCATGCACACTAGTTTCTGGTTTGATCTATGCTGAGAAACGATGTTTGGGTCGAATTTTGCAGTTGTGGAACTGAAATTTTCCAGTGGGTTTTCTGGTGATTATGGTACCGCTTCAGCGATTGGATTACCGTTGTAGCGTTTGTCCTACCGCTTTAGTGGTCAAGAGGGATTTACATATGATTGTTGTAGCGGTCTGCCGGTCATAACAGCGGCACCGGTCTGCATACCACTGTAGCGATGCCTGCAGTTACTGCAGCTAGCAGGTTCTGCGACAGTGAGGGATTTTGTTCGGTTATTCAAGCTGTTATCTTCTAGACTGATACAAAATCGTTAAGATGTGAATCTAACACTTTCCTAAATCCCTTGCAGGTAAAATGACACAAAACGTACCTATCCGGGGAGGAGGTTCCTGCGTACGAGAAACTTCCAACGTAGACAAACGGGCTTGGATTTTCTTGCTCTGTTAGAGTGAATCAAGTGGAACCGTTTAGTTAAGGATCTTGAGTTTTGCAACGAAACGTGGGTAAGGGAGTTTTACACCATGCTGCCTACTGTGGACTAGGATTCTCCAACCCCAGAGATTATTATTCGGGGTACTAGGGTGAAGGTAGGGTCAAAAGCCATTAATAGGGTGTACAAACTGGACAACCATCCGGAGGCGCCTTTTGCAGCCAAGGTGGCGGAGCAGGATTCGAGGTGGTTGGCCTCAGTGTTGGTTCATGAGAGATTGAGAGTGATATGAAGTATGCCATTTGGGTTGATGGCAAGGTTGTGATATCTAGTGATTGCTTCACTGCGGAGGCGAGAATGTGGTTGAATATTGTTTCCCGCAGGGTTCGTGTTACTCCTCGAAAAGTTTTCGCATCATTTGCGTTGTAAGTAAACTAACGTAAGCTCAGAGGGGTCATAGAACCCTTATAAGGTTAAGTAATACTCTTAAAAAGTTTTAAGTAAGTTTCTGAAGGTTCCGGGATCAAGCAAAATGAAGAAAAAAAGTTTGTCGAAAATTTGGAAAAAGTTGGCAGAATTTTGGACAGAAATTTTGGGTCAATTTAGAGGGGTAAATCTCCTAGTATATCAGGAGTTTTGAAGTAAAACAAAAGCCTAAATTGAAGTTCATGAAGACTAGTTTCCAACGCAACAAACCGTTCGTCAAAATGATATCGGAGTAGGGAGTTAATGCCATTGCAAGATAAGCCTCCAAGCTGCCAAATGGCTCCTCGCGGGCCCCACTTAGAAAGTCGGTGGAACAAACTCTCAAGGGGTATAAATACCCTATTATTCCACTTTTGTTTCATCATTTACACTTATTGGGAGTTCTAGACACATCCATAAACTTCTCTTAAACACTTATAACCCCTTAGATCAAGAATTCAACGAGATTACACTAAACTAGTTCATGAAAAGTGATTGTTCTTGTTTCTACTCAATGTTGTGGTGAGTTTGGTCTTGAAGAAAGTTGGTGTGGCTAAATTTCTTCAAGAGTAAGGTACGTTCTTCATCCTATGTCTTATGTTGAGTTGATTTGAAGGTTTAGCAAGTCTTAAAAGTGAAAATATTATGGAGGAAAAGTCATAAAGTGTCGTGTTGTAGTTGTTGAGTTTATGGACTATCTTGATCATGTTGTAGCCGTGTTGTTGGGCTAATTTCCATGTATTTGGATGGTATCTAATGTTGTTGGTGTGTTGATGAGCTCCTTGATTTGGAAGAAAGGAAGTGTATATTGTTATTGTATGTTGACAAACATCGTGTGGGGTGTTTTGTGGAATATTTTTGTATTGACGATGATGCTATTGGTGTTAGTGTTGTTGTTGTTGTTGTTGTGTTGGTTGTTGGTATTGTGATTTCGGGCTACGGATATAACAGGGGAGATGTTGCCCGAATTTCGGCAGATTTTAAGAAGATTTAATTTGAAGGCTTAAGACAAGCATATGATGATAGACCTAATAATAGTATGACTGGTTTTATACGTAGATTACGAGACCACGAATGATCTTATGTAGATTGCAAGACGGGAAGTAAGTTGGAATGTCGAGAAATAAGCTTCCAGGTATGTTAAGGTTATCTTTTCTTTCATTTTGGCATGATCTATGATAAGTACGAACGTGACGATACTCATAACAAATCCACTCCTAGATGTTGGAGCTCATGTCCCTATGTTTATATTGGTGTTGTTTATATCCCGAGTTCCTTTACTTCGTAAGTCCCGAAGGGGCATCCATAAGTTGTACGTTTTCATAATGATGTCTAAATCCCGAAGGGGACATTCATAAGGCTTCTTTAATCATATGCATTTCATATTTGATTTCTAAGTCTCGAAGAAGACAAATGAAAAGGGGAAGAAGTTCCATTTTGAACTAAAAATTACTCCGAAGGGAGTCCTTTGATGTTTTACAAAGATTATCATGCATTTGCACACTTATATATATATATGTATGACATGATTTTTTAGGGAAGGGTAAGGGCTATGACGTTATATATGCAAACCACCTGATCAGCTGGTATACGATGATTATGATGCCCGAAGGGGCTGCTCATTGGGGCCATTATGCTATTATGCCCGAAGGGGCTGCGAGCAGGGCGAAGGTATGCATTATATATATATATATATATATATATATATATACTCATGATCTATTAAAAGTTCATATGCACATGCATGATTCGTCGGGTTGGTTACAGGTACAGATTGAGTCTGTTACTCTTTTATCGTTCGAGTCGAGATATGTATTGTTTTAGTTCTGCCTTACATACTCGGTACATAATTCGTACCGATGTCTCTTTGCCTGGGGGGACTATGTTTCATGCCACAAAGGGTGCACAGATAGATAGAAGACCCATACTGTAGGATGTTCTCGGGCTATCAGCTGGACTGGTGAACTCCATTTCTATTCGGAGTGTTGCCGAGTCAGAGTACTTATGTATGTCTTCGAGTCGGATGCATTACGGGTATGTTGGGGCCCTGTTCCAACCTATGTTATGGTAACTTGGTCCTTGTTAGAGACTTTTGCAGAGGGCGTTGAGATGTCGACAGTTGTGTGAGGCGGCCACATAGGTCGATGTGTTCATATGCATTGATTTAAAGCTTTTATTGTGACTAAATGTTTTCTTTCACTTAACGATAAGGGAGAAGTCCCTGACATGATGAAAGAGTTATATTAAAAAGTTTTCATGTTTTACTTGATGGAAGAGTCATTTCATAATTTAAAGGTTCACGAAAAGGTGTGGCTTATGAATACAATGGTAGTATGGCACTCAGCTGAGTAGGGTCTTGGGTGTCAGTTGCGCCCCTCCAGTTCAGGCTGTGACAGAAGTGGTATCAGAGCAGTTCATCCTAGGGGTTGTCTTCAAAGTCGTGTCTAGTAGAGTCTTGTTTATGGTATGCTGCGCGCTAAATTTATAAATAGGAGGCTACAGGGCATTTAGGATGGTTACCCTTCTTTCTTATCTCAGATCGTGTTGTAGAGCTATGTAATAGTGTTACACCTCCGAAAATCCTCCGTCATTGTACAAGTGAATGAACTAGCGAGGAGTACGAGTGTACGACATTTCCATGAGCAAGAAATGACATTTGATGACCCTAAGTGAGACATCAAAGGCATCTCATGTTAGGCGAGAAAGTTGGCCAAGAGAAGCCAAGGCATACGATGAGAATCAGAAAGGAAATACGAGTAACGAGTTAACGAGTCCTTAATTATGTCTTGGAGAAGAGTAATAATGCCCCTTAGATTGGTATTGAAGTGTTGAACAAGTGTTAAGAAGGTTCCATAAGGATTGGAGATCAAATGAATCGACAAAACGGACTTCGAAACCACAGGGGGTTATACGGCCAAACATACTGGTCGTATAAATTATACGGTCCGTATGTTTGGGACCGTATGTTTGGGACCGTATAATCAGCCCAGAAAGGCAAACGTTTCTGGACCAAATATACGGCCAGACATACGGCCAGTATAAATTTTACGGACCGTATGTTCATCCGTATATATGGTTGGGGACTGTTTTGTGTATTAAATAAGGGAGCCAAGGTTTATTTGATTTCACTTCTACATCACACCCCTTCTCTTTAAAAGATCTCTCTACATTTATTCCACAAGAAAGCAAGGATTATTAGTGATCAACAACATAAACCAAGCGAATCAAGTGTAAGAAAACCCATCAACGATCATTCAAGTCAAGAAATCTCATTGGAGATAAATTAGGGTTTTTGCTCAAGTGAAGTATTATCAACTAAGGCTTGTTCCTATGACATCTAAGGTACGATTTATGATATTTCTATGTTGTTTAGGGTATTTAAGAGTTGGAATACTTGGATTGTAGAAAGGTATGGAAAATGGGTCATAAATATGGAATAGTGTCACTTTGAGAAATAGTTTGAATTGAGTTAAGAGTCTTGATGTATTGTGATGTAAATATGATATAAATGATGTTGAGAACATGAGATGAGCAATGTACGTTAATGGACATAGTCGTGTGTTATACCACGGATATGGATAATTGAAAGTAAGTCTAGAAATGTGGATAATGTGGATGAATAATGATTAATGTTATGGTATCGTGAATGTATTATTGACGTTTGGGAGTTGATATAAGTTATGGACGAACTTCGTACGAATCAAGGAGACGTTGTCCGATTTTCTGTAGCTTTAGTCATATATGCTAGTTATCGATTCTAATATGAGTATGCACTTCAATGAAGGCAGAACATGAGCCTTGAAGGAGAACGTACAAGTGATAGAATAGTTGCACGGAAAGGTATGTAAGGCTAACCCTTCTTTCATAAGGCATGGTTCTTTGGCCAACCATCTAAATATTCTACGGGCTTATGATATTCTCCAAATGCTTCTATCTTAAAAGCTACTAAGCTTATGATTCTCGATACGTTACGATTGTACAAAATCCTCGCATGACGAGTAAGCCTATAAAGATAGATGTGATGAATGACTACAATAGTGATAATGATATTGATGACGACTATAATGGTAATAGCGATGATGATAATGATGACGATGATGATAGTAATGATAATAGTAAGGATGCTTATGAGCTATTATGTATATGTATCTATGTATGATTATTATGGAACCCCGAGCTTATGAGGCCGGGTAGGATATGTAAATGAGTATGTATGTATGTCTATGTAAAGCGCGCACACCACTGCAGTTGGTTATGGATAACACTGAGCCTTGGTAGGGCCAGGTATGTATAACACTGCGCCTTGGTAGGGCCAGGTATGTGTAACACCGAGCCTTGGTTGGCCGGGTATGTATGATCACCAATCCTAGGTACGGTAGGGTACGTGAAACACCGAACCTTCGAGGTCGGGTATGTTATGTAAACGATGTGTGTATGATATGATTATGTATATGATATAGATATGTGAAGGAATACGACTATGATATGATTACGAATGAGAGTATGTACAGGATATGAATGTGACTAAGGATACGTAAATGGATGTATGTATGTAAATACGCATTTAGAAATGGAAATACCCTATGTAAGGCAAGCAAGTGCCTATGCCGATGATATTACCATCTCCCATCTTGTGCTATTTATCATGTTTTTCATTATGCTTCTATATTGATATTGATTATGCTTTACATACTCAGTACATTCTTCGTACTGACGTCCTTTTGTTTGTGGACGCTGCATCATGCCCGCAGGTGCACAGGGAGACAGGCTTGATCCATAGCTACATTTTCAGAGACTACATAGCAAAGCTTCATTTCATTCGGAGCCATAGCTTTTGGGTACTTATTCTTTTGTGTACATAGATATGGGCATAGCGCGGTCCTGTCCCGCTCATGTGATATGTTATACTCTTCTTAGAGGCTCGTAGACATGTGTATATGGTTAGATATGTCTGGCCTTGTCGGCCTACATTTTGTAAATCATTTTGATAGCCTTGTCGGCTCATGTACATTGATGTGGCATAGATGTCAATGATGATATGAAAGCATTGTCGTCCAATGGGACTAGTATGGTTGACGAATAGAAATGTATGTTTAATTATTTGGCTCACCTAGACATAAGTAAAAGTGTAAGCCAAGGGGTGCCCAGGTGGGCTAGCACCGGGCGCTCGTCGCGGCCCTCTAGACGGGTCGTGACATATTGGTATCAGAGCAGTTCAGTCCTAGGGTGTGTCTACGAGTCGTGTCTAGTAGAGTCTTGGTTATGGGTGTGTTGCGCGCCACACTTATAAACAAGAAGTTTCGGACATTTTAGGAATGATCGACCTTCTTCCTACATAAGAATCGTGTGATAGAGCTATGATATAAGAAATTCTTGTTCCTTAATTGTGTGTTGTGTATTTCAGAAATGCCTGTAAAGAGAAAGGCTACAGCATCCCAAAAGGGCAAGACGGTGGCAAAAAAGTGGGCTGAACGAGCACCGCCACCAGTAGTAGAGGAAAGTGAGTCCCAGAGGGTGGCTCAATCTCAGTCCTCCTGTTCAGTACCTATATTAGAGGAGAGTGAGGGAGCCTCAGCCCCAGCTCCAGCACCTCCAGCTCCTCCGCCAGATGCTTCAGGCCAAGATGTGAAAGAGGCCATACATTTGCTTACTCAGTTGGTTGCTGCTCAGACTCAATGGCAAAGTACAGGGCAAGGTGACAGGGTTGTTAGTGCAAGAGCCCGTGATTTCATTACTTTGAACCCTCCAGAATTCTTTGGGTCAAAGCCAGAGGAGGACCCTCAGGACTTCATTGATGGTATGTTGAGGATGCTACGACTGATACATGCTTCGGACATTGAGTCGGTGGAGTTAGCGTCGTATAGATTGAGAGATGTCTTGATCCAATGGTATATGGTTTGGATGGCTTCACGTGGGGCCAATGCACCTCCTCCAGTATGGCAAGAGTTTGTTGATGCCTTCCTCCGACATTATATACCTCCAGAAGTTCGGCGAGCTAGGGCTGATATGTTCTTAAATTTGAGGCAAGGTAGCATGAGTGCTCTAGAGTACAGTCTCCGCTTCAATTCTTTGGCTAGATATGCCTCGGCCATGGTAGCAGATATGGGTGACAGAGTACACCGATTTGTTAAAGGCCTAGGGCCGCATTTGATAGATAGGGGCTTGACTGCGTCCCTTCAGGACAATATGGGCATTGCACGCATTCAGGCTCATGCTCAGAACTTAGAAGAAAGTTTACAACAGCAGAGAAGTGGACGCGAGCAAGATAGGGGTCATAGCAAGAGGGCCATATCTTCAGGTCCGATGAGTGAGTTCAGAGGTGGGCACAGGCAGCAGTTTCCCAGGCATTCAGGCTATTCTATGACTAGTGCACCTCCACGGTTTTTCAGGCCATAGATTCGATTGATCTACTCGTTCCTGGCCGAGTCAGGGTTTTTTAGGGTCTCAGTTCAGAGGTGATTCGGGTCAGGCAAGGCCACCCATACCACGATGTTCCCAGTATGGGAAATTGCTTCGGGGTCAGTGTCGATTGGGTTCAGAGGGTTGCTATTCATGTGGCCGACCAGGCCATATCATGCGTGATTGCCCTTCGATTCATGGTAAAGGTAGGGCCCAGCCTTCAGGGTCTGTAGCCGGATCTTCATTTTCTATGCGCCCTATGGGGCCAGGTCCACATGCGCCAGTCGGCCATGGTAGAGGCAGAGGGAGAGTTCCCAGTTCTAGAGGTCCACAGCACCGTGTTTATGCTTTGGTTGGACGCCAAGACCTTAAGCCCTCTCCCGACGTAGTTACAGGTATATTATCGGTATTATCTCATGATGTATATGCTTTGATTGATCCGGGCTCCACATTGTCATATGTTACTCCGTATATTTCGGGTCCCGGAGTCGATCAAGCCTTTTGAGGTGTCTACACCCGTGGGTGAATTGGTAATAGCTAGCCGAGTATATAGAAATTGTATAATTGTGATTTGTGATCGTCACACCATGATTGATTTGCATGAGTTAGAAATGGTGGATTTTGATGTTATTATGGGCATGGATTGGTTGGCTTCTTGTTATGCCAATGTTGATTGTAGAATGAAAATGATTTATTTCCAATTTTTGGGAGAACCAGTTTTAGAATGGAAAGGGAATACGGCGTCACCAAAAGGTAGGTTTATTTCCTATCTAAAGGTAAGGAAAATGATCACAAAAGGGTGCATTTATCATCTAGTTCGGGTTCAAGATGTACAAGTTGAATCGCCAACTCTTCAGTCAGTTCCTATAGTAAATGAATTTCCGGATGTGTTCCCGGAAGAGCTTCCAGGCCTTCCTCCTGAGCGGGAGATCGATTTTGCCATTGATGTGTTACCAGGCACGAAGCCTATATCTATTCCTCCCTATAGAATGGCTCCCGCAGAATTGAAAGGGTTGAAAGAGAAATTGAAAGACTTGCTTGATAAAGTCTTTATTAGGCCTAGTTCATCCCCGTGGGGAGCACCCGTATTGTTCGTCCGAAAGAAAGATGGCTCCTTGAGAATGTGCATCGATTACCGGTAATTGAATAAGGTGACGATTAAGAATAAATATCCTCTTCCGAGGATTGATGACTTGTTTGATCAATTGCAAGGTGCCAAATGGTTTTCAAAGATTGATTTGAGGTCCGGGTATCACCAAGTGAGAGTTAGGGAGAAAGATATCCCTAATACAGCCTTCAGAACAAGATATGGTCATTTTGAGTTCCAGGTAATGTCATTTGGGCTAACTAATGCGCCGGCGGTATTTATGGATTTGATGAATGATATGTTCAGGCCCTTTTTGGATTTATTTGTGATTGTATCCATCGACGATATCTTTGTGTATTCTAGATCTGAGGCAGAACATGCGGATTATTTGCGTACTATACTTGGAGTTCTTCGAGCTCAAGAATTGTTTGCAAATTTTTCCAAATGCGAGTTTTGGCTGAACTCAGTGGCATTTTTGGGGCATATTGTTGCAGCCGATGGTATTCGAGTGGACAGTCAAAAGATTGAGGCCGTGAAAACTTGGCCAAGGACCACAACTCCTACGGAGGTTCGTAGCTTTCTGTGCTTAGCAGGCTATTATAGGAGATTCGTTAAGAGCTTTTCTTCTATTTCTGCACCACTCACAAAGTTGACCCAGAAATCGGCAAAGTTTCAATGGACAGATGCTTGTGAACGTAGCTTCCAAGAATTGAAAGATAGATTGTCTTCCGCCCCAGTCCTGACACTACCAGAGGGATTGGAAGGATATGTTGTTTATTGTGATGCTTCAGGCGTTGGGCTAGGCTGTGTATTGATGCAACATAGCAAAGTGATTGCGTATGCTTCAAGGCAATTACGGAAACATGAGCAGAATTATCCAGCCCATGATTTAGAATTGGCCGCAGTGGTTCATGCATTAAAGATATGGAGACATTATTTATATGGTGTCCATATGGATATTTATACAGATCATAAGAGCCTTCAGTATATCTTCAAGCAGAAAGAGTTAAATTTGCGGCAACGACGATGGTTGGAATTCCTAAAATATTATGATGTTGATATCTTATATCACCCCGGAAGGCAAATCTTGTAGCTGATGCTCTTAGCCGCAGATCTATGGGAAGTTTATATGATGTACGACCAGAGAAAAGAGAAATGGCCCGTGAGCTCCAGCAATTAGCTATCCTAGGAGTTCGAGTAGTGGACTCAGGTAGCAAGGGAGCTACTATCCAGAATTCAGCAGTCTCGTCGCTAGTAGCAAAAGTGAAAGAGCGACAGTACGAAGATTCCATGCTAAGGCATTACAGAGATGCACTTCCTCAGAAAGATGGGTCATCATTTGAGCTTTCAGGAGACGGAGTTCTCCGATGCCAAGGCATATTATGTGTTCCTGATATGGCAGGTCTACGCCACCAGATATTGAGAGAAGCCCATTGTTCTGGTTATTCTGTTCACCCCGGTGCGACAAAAATGTATCATGATCTTAAGTCCATATATTGGTGGAATGGAACGAAGAAAAATATAGGGGAATTCGTAGCTCCATGTCCCAATTGTCAACAAGTGAAAATCGAGCATCAAAAGTCGGGTGGTTTGTTGCAAGCTATAGAAATCCCAACTTGGAAGTGGGAAGTGATTAACATGGACTTCATTACAGGCTTACCCCGTTCTCGATGCAAGTATGACTCTATATGGGTGATTGTAGATAGGCTCACAAAGTCAGCTCATTTCTTACCGGTCAGAACGACCTATGTGGCAGAAGACTATGCAAAGCTTTATCTTAAAGAGATAGTGAGACTCCATGGTGTTCCAGTATCTATTATCTCAGACAGGAGAACTCAGTTTACAGCCAATTTTTTGAAGTCTTTCCAAGAGGGTCTAGGGACCCAAGTGAGCCTTAGCACGACATTTCACCCGCAGATCAATGGGCAAGCTGAACGCACCATTCAGACTCTTGAAGATATGTTACGGGCGTGTATGCTAGATTTTGGAGAAAATTAGGATGACCATTTGCCACTCATTGAATTTACTTACAATAACAGTTATGATTCTAGCATTCATATGGCACCGTATGAAGCTTTATATGGGCGAAAGTGTAGATCCCCAATTGGGTGGTTTGAAATAGGAGAGACTAAATTGATAGGACCAGACTTGGTCCAGCAAGCCATAGAGAAAGTCAAGCTCATACAAGATCGGTTGTTAGCAGCCCAAAGTCGTCAAAAGTCCTATGCGGATAATCGTCGAAGAGACTTAGAGTTCCAAGTGAAAGATTGGGTATTCTTGAATGTGTCACCAATGAAGGGTGTAATGAGATTTGGCAAAAAGGGGAAACTTAGTCCCCGGTATATTGGACCTTATGAGGTTGTGCGCAAAGTGGGAAAAGTGGCCTATGAATTAGATCTACCCTCGGATTTGGAGTCAGTCCATCTAGTTTTCCATGTCTCGATGCTTCAGAAATGTGTTCTAGACCCTACTACGATCGTGCCAATAAGTGATGTGCAAGTGACAGAAAAGTTGACGTATGAAGAGGTACCCATTGCCATACTAGATAGGCAAGTACGGAGGCTTAGAAACAAAGAGGTGGCCTCAGTTAAGGTTCTATGGCGAAGCAACAAACGAGAGGAACTGACATGGGAAATGGAAGAAAATATGCGATCCAGATACCCGCATTTATTTTAGCCCTTGGAAGAGATCCAAGATGAGACGTCAAGATTATAAGGTATGTATGTTTTTCTTTTATGCTTTTGGGCCGTGTGTGGCCAAATTTTATTGCTATTATATTGTAGCCCTGTGAGGCATTGTTATTATGGGTTGTTGTGATAGGATGGCAGTGCCATATTATAGGGGAGACTCTGGCAAAATTTTTATAGAATCCCCGAAGACTTTAACATTCGAGGACAAATGTTCCTAAGGGGGGGAGAATGTTACACCTCAGAAAATCCTTCGTCGTTGTACAAGTGAATGAACTAGCGAGGAGTACGAGTATACGACATTTCCATGAGTAGCAAATGACATTTGATGACCCTAATTGAGATATCAAAGGCATCCGATGTTAGGCGAGAAAGTTGGCCAAGAGAAGGCAAGGCATACGATGAGTATCGGAAAGGAAATACGGGTAACGAGTTAACGAGGCCTTAATGATGTCTTGGAGAAGAGTAATAACATCCCTTAGATTGGTATTGAGTGTTGAACAAGTGTTAAGAAGGTTCCATAAGGATTGGAGATCAAATGAATCGACAAAACGGAGTTCGAAACCACTGGGGGTTATACGACCAAACATACTGGCGGTATAAATTATACGGTCCGTATGTTTGGGACCGTATAATCAGCCCAGAAAGGCAAAAGTTTCTGGACCAAATATACAGCCCGTATAAATTATACGGACCGTATGTTGGTCCGTATATATGGTCGGGGACTGTTTTGTGTATTAAATAAAGGAGCCAA
Source organism: Lycium barbarum (assembly GCF_019175385.1). Lineage (NCBI taxonomy): Eukaryota > Viridiplantae > Streptophyta > Magnoliopsida > Solanales > Solanaceae > Lycium > Lycium barbarum. The sequence continues at coordinate 51,754,150 of NC_083348.1, forward strand.
GGTTTATTTCATTTCACTTCTACATCCCACCCCTTCTCTCTAAAAGATCTGTCTACATTTATTCCATAAGAAATCAAGGATTATTAGTGATCAACAACATAAACCAAGTGAATCAAGTGTAAGAAAACCCATCAAAGATCATTCAAGTCAAGAAATCTCATTGGAGATAAACTAGGGTTTTTGCTCAAGTGGAGTATTATCAACTAAGGCTTGTTCTATGCCATCTAAGGTAAGATTTATGATATTTCTATGTTGTTTAAGGTATTTAAGAGTTGGAATACTTGGATTGTAGAAAGGTATGGAAAATGGGTCATAAATATGGAATAGTGTCACTTTGAGAAATAGTTTTAATTGAGTTAAGAGTCTTGATGTATTGTGATGTAAATATGCTATAAATGATGTTGAGAATGTGAGATGAGCAATGTACGTGAATGGACATAGTCGTGTGTTATAGCCACGGATATGGATAATTGAAAGTAAGTCTACAAATGTGGATAATGTGGATGAATAATGATTAATGTTATGGTATCGTGAATGTATTATTGACGTTTGGGAGTTGATATACGTTATGGAGGAACGTCGTATGAATAAAGGAGACACTGTCTGATTTTCTCTAGCTTTAGTCATATATGCTAGTTATCGATACTAATATGAGTATGCACTTCAATGAAGGTAGAACGTGAGCCTTGAAGGAGAACGTACAAGTGATAGAACAGTTGCACGGAAAGGTATGTAAGGCTAACCCTTCTTTCATAAGGCATGGTTCTTTGGCCAACCATCTAAATATTCTACGGGCTTATGATATTCTCCAAATGCTTTTATCTTAAAAGCTACTAAGCTTATGATTCTCGATACGTTACGATTGTACAAAATCCTCGCATGACGAGTAAGCCTATAAAGATAGATGTGATGAATGACTACAATAGTGATAATGATATTGATGACGACTATAATGGTAATAGCGATGATGATAATGATGACGATGATGATAGTAATGATAATAGTAAGGATGCTTATGAGCTATTATGTATATGTATCTATGTATGATTATTATGGAACCCCGAGCTTATGAGGCCGGGTAGGATATGTAAATGAGTATGTATGTATGTCTATGTAAAGCGCGCACACCACTGCAATTGGGTATGGATAACACTGATCCTTGGTAGGGCCAGGTATGTATAACACCGCGCCTTGGTAGGGCCAGGTATGTGTAACACCGATCCTTGGTTGGCCGGGTATGTATGATCACCGATCCTAGCTACGGTCGGGTACGTGAAACGCCGAACCTTCGAGTCCGAGTATGTTATGTAAACGATGTGTGTATGATATGATTATGTATATTATATAGATATGTGAAGGAATACGAATATGATACGATTACAAATGAGAGTATGTACAGGATATGAATGTGACTAAGGATACGTAAATGGATGTATGTATGTAAATACGCATTTAGAAATGGAAAGACCCTATGTAAGGCAAGCAAGTGCCTATGACGATGATATTACCATCTTCCATCTTGTGTTATTTCTCATGTTGTTCATTATGCTTCTATATTGATATTGATTATGCTTTACATACTCAGTACATTCTTCGTACTGACGTCCTTTTGTTTGTGGATGCTGCGTCATGCCCGCAGGTGCACAGGGAGACAGGCTTGATCCATATCTACATTTTCAGAGACTATATAGCAGAGCTCCATTTCATTCGGAGCCATAGCTTTTGGGTACTTATTCTTTTGTGTACATAGTTATGGGCATAGCGCGGTCCTGTCCCGCTCATGTAATATGTTATACTCTTCTTAGAGGCTCGTAGACATGTGTATATGGTTAGATATGTCTGGCCTTGTCGGCCTACATTTTGTATATCATTTTGATAGCCTTGTCGGCTCATCTACATTGATGTGGCATAGATGCCAACGATGATATGAAAGCATTGTCGTCCAATGGGACTAGTATGGTTGACGAATAGAAATGTATGTTTAATTATGTGGCTCACCTAGACGTAAGTAAAAGTGTAAGCCAAGGGGTGCCCGGGTGAGCTAGCACCGGGCGCTCGTCGCGGCCCTTTAGACGGGTCGTGACAAATAGGATATGACTTCCCTGATCATAATCTTGAAAATCTTGGTTATTTATGAGCGGTTGATTGCCTAGCCTTGAAGTTTGTTGATCAGGAAGGTATGCTCCCTATCTTATTGATTATGGTATAGGAGGCAAATTTTGTGTAGCTGGGTTTTATATCGTATTTACTTCTATGGTGGCCTTATGAGGCATTAGATGTATTTTCTAGGTTGTGTGCAGGTTTGGGATGGTAAATATTATAGGGGAGACTCTATCAAATTTTTTTGAAGTTAAGTCGTTTGAATATATATATGTTACAGAAGCAGAGTAAAGGGAAACTTGGTGAGAAGATGATAGGTGAGATATGTCGAGTTGTTAATTATAAGTTGCTTTTAAAGGAATTTTAAGATGGTCTTAGTGTGGTTTGAAGAATGATTTCCTAGAGAGATGATGTAACACCTGGTAAATTCGGGTTAGGTGTGAAAGTGTAAAACTAGTAATAAGATGATATTTTAGCTATATTAATCCATTCGGGATGAATTTGGGTGACAAGCAGTCGTTTTGAAGTCAACCCAAATAGTGAAGTTCGTCATAGTTCTCAGACTCGTCTAAATTTCAGTAGGCCAGAATGCTAAGCCAAGTTTGGGAAAATAGGTTGGGAATTTGGGAAAACTTCCTCAATGAAAGTTCTAGGTATTAGAAATACCGTTCCAAAGGTAGGTTGCCCAACTCCAACGGAGCTCTGTGCTAGGAGTTATGCCCATTTTACTGAACATTGTTTGTGCAGTGTAAAACTTTCATTGTCTGTGCAGTGTAAAACTCTGTGCTAGGCGACGCACTAGGCCATTTTATGCCTGAAGCGATTTTTGCCGAATTTTATAAAAGCCTAACTTCGTTATATTCATCCCCACTTCGTTTTGGCTGACTTTTGGAGAGGAAACAACCCTAGGGTTTTCCCAAAACATATAAGGTAAGTTCTTGATCAATTCCCATAATTACTTCATCAATGTAGCATCAAATTAACACTAATTCATTTTCCAAAAACCCTAGATTCTTGAAACCCAAGAAAGGGAAGAAGAAAGGGACGTGTGGAGACGTTGAGATTCCTTCAATAAGGTATGATACTTGCATTTTATGATGTTATTGAAAGGTATTAGACTAGTGTAGGTTATCCTATGGGAGTAGAATCCATGATTGATTCATGAAGTGTTCAAGAGCACGTTCTAGACATGAAAACCCTAGTTTTTTCTATAAAGGGGGTATATGGGTAGAATTAGGTTAAATCTATAATCTTTCTCATCTAAAACAATTGTAGTGTGATTGTAGAACCTTGGGAATTACGTTTGAGGGGATTTCAGGTATGTCTATATTCCAAAAATCGTCTTTTCAAGTATGTTTACTTTTGAAGTACGTTTATATTGTGAAAGCATGATTTGTATTTGAGAATTCTTCCTTGATTGTTTGTATAAGTTATAACTCTTGATTGGTGGAAGTTCTTTTGGAATTAAAGATGATTTCTTTTAGACAAGGTCATGCGTGTGTAGGGTCAAGCCCGCATCGAACCTTATACGATCTATACTACTTTTTGAAACTCCGTTTTCCTATTATTGGATGATTGAACTTATTTTCTAAAGTTGGACCTCAAACTTGTTTTGTTGTTGAATGGGTTTCTTGAACTTGAAATTGAATAAGAGATTCGAATAAGATTCTAAATCGATTATGACTTGAAATGCCTCTATTTTGAGATAATGACATGGGAAGTGAGATTCGGCTCTAAGCCATGATTGATTATTCGGTAATATGCCATGATGTGTATTTTGTTTGTGTTTGGGCCTATATGGGCAAGCTGTGCTAGTCCAGAAGATGATTAGCCATTATGGATCTGAACGTATCGATACGAGTATTACTGTGTCAGCCCAGAGGACGATTGACGTATGTTTCTTCCGAGCTCGGAGTTTCTATTGCTGTGTCAGTCCAGAGGATGATTGACCTCCGAGATATGTCGCCCGGTGCATTTTTTGTTGTGCTAGTCCATAGGACGATTAGCCCCCGTGGTTTCCTAACCCAGAGTATAGATTAATTGATTTGCCTGTGAGTGGCTTGTTTCGTGGTTTGATTAGCCTGTGAGTGGCTTGTTTCGAATCTTGTTGCCTATGAGTACCTTGTGGTGATAGTGAATTCATAAGTGAAATACTTGGCCTGGTAAATGGTAAGGAGTTAAATTAATATGTCTTTCGTTGTTTGATTCTGTGATGACTCTTCAATGTTGCTGACTTACTTTATTCCTGGGTTTGGAACTGCTATTTTCATTGATATCATTTTGTTGCTTTTATTCATCATATCTTGTTTGTTAACTATTGCCCCTTAGATACTCACTGAGTACCCAGTACTCAGGCATACCATTGTTGTTTTTATGGTATGTTAGGTATCATTGTGGAGCAGGTTCGTGATACGCCTACGACTTGAGAGAACTTGCTGCTTTCGAGACTATTTGGTGAGCGCACATGATTGTTCGTGGGGCACCATTCTATCTTTACATTTTTTTTGTATTTGAGTTTCAGGTTGCGTTCAGATGTTTTTAGACACGCTTTATTATCTTAGAAGCTCCATAGATAGTGTATATTCTTGTGGGTAGTTGTCGAGTTGTTTTAACTCTTGGGCACGTGATACGTTTGATTTAGTTTTGTAATATTAAAGACTTCTGCTAATTTAATTCATATCTCCTGATTCGTTTGAATTTATTTTATAAACTGTTAGAGGTAATTATTGAACCTGGCTGGTTCAAGTGTTATTATTGCATCTTTTAGGTTCTTCCGATGTTGTTCATGACGTTGGACGCCAGTCACGTCTAGGGTGGGTTTTGGGGCGTGACATGCTTGGTATCAGAGCCTAGGTTTAAATGTGTCCTTGGATGTGTCCGTGTCTGTGGAGCTGTGTCTAGTGGAGTCTTCCTTGTGCAGCCTAATCACCTGGATGATCAAACGACTACCAGGACATTTGTAGGTGTTTCTCATAGTGCTTGAACTTCCTTTAGGATCGTTCCGATGTGTTCGTTACTCGTGCCTTGTGGAGATGGTTTTAACTCGTGCCGCAGTTTCTAACCTAGTGAACGATGGTGCTAAGAAGTGCGCACTGGTTGTGATGAACACTTTGATGGATGGTACAGAGTCACTTGGAATTTTATAGTAGGTGTTAGTGGTGATTGTAGGGTGTGATTGTTGATGTTGAGAGGTAAGTATTCTCATTACTTGTTCTCTTTATGCGTATTCGTAAATCGATGTTTTATTCTTCCAAAAGTGACAGTGCATGTTGCCCTTGATTTTGGTGTTGAACCCAAGCGATTGTTAGAACCCTATACTATGAATACCCCTACTAGTATTATCGTTATTTCATTTAGAATCTATAGAGATTGTGTAGCCGTAGTTAAGGGCCGTGAGTGTCACAGCCCAACCGGAGGTCTATGACGGACACCCAGAAGCTGACATACTAGATGACACAATACATACATAACATACTTGCTCATGCTCATCCTAGGCTACCTAAAGGCACTCACAACATAGTCTGTTGTCTGATAGGTATCATAAACTGGAGGGTCACCGCCCTCGAAAGGTATTTAATAACATGCATCACTAAACTGAGCTGGGGTAGAAGCAGACAAGGCTACCCAATAAAACTATATAACCAAACAAGTGCTGAGCGGGCCATACTATCTGACTGAATATAAGTGTCTATGAGCCTTTACTGACATACTGGACACGCTGCGGACGGGACAGGGCCCCTGCTCTACCCATAAACATCAAAACATATACCAGGTTTAGACGGCAACTCCGGCAAGAGAGGAGTGCTCCACTGTCAAGCTGAAGAAGCAGTCTAAGGATGCAATCTGTCTTCATGGCTATCTGAACCTGCTGGCATGAACGCAACCCTCCCGAACAATAGGGGAGGACGTATGGAAAATGTACCGAGTATATAAGGCAGAAGAGTAACATACACATAGGAGTCATAAAGAAAATCTGAAACTCGTAAACTAAACTGACTGACTGAATGCATCTGTACGTCTGATTATCTGAACATGTCTGCATGAATGCATCTATATGTCCGCTTACTGAAAATGCCTCTACGGGCGTATGATATGCATAGGTCATAGTGCCGAGGAACGTACGACCCAATCCATATCCCATATTGGTTCCTTCGGGCATAATAGCATAATGGCCCCTTCGGGCATAACAATCATCATCACTGTGCACCAGCTGATCAAGTGGTAATGCGTATATAACGCCTCGCCCTTTTCCCATACCCCATATACATATATATATAATATACATAATATACGCGCATATAACGCCTTCTGGTCACGGGTCAATATGCATGTATGCAAATGAATGTAATGCATAAACATAAACTAACATTGTCATGATACAATATTTAGGACCCATGAACAGAAGGAATAATCATAATATAGGGGTACAGGATCATCAATAACAGAGATGCTCCTAATACTTCTAAAAGTAGAGTAATATGGAGACTCGATTACTCGTTGTTTGCTCATATCAAAGGATCATGCCAAAAAGAAAGAAAGGAAAAACATTAACATACCTGATTCATCTCCTATGAATTAACACTTATTCTGCCGAACTTGCAAATCTACACTCAAGAGAAATTATACTGCCGTTAGACTTATCGTCATATGCCTATCTCAAGTCCTTAAACTAAACTCCTTTAGAATCTGCCAAAATTTGGGTAGCATCTCCCCTGTTTATATGCCTAGCCCGAAATCACAATCCAGCAACCAACAACAACAACAACAATACCAACATCAACAACAATATTATCAATACCAATATATTCCATAAAACATCCCACACGATGTTTTTCAACATACAACAACCATATACACTTCCTTTCTTCTCAATTAAGGAGCATAATCTCATCAACACACCAACAAGATTAGATACCATCTCTATATATGTAAATCAGCCGAGAAACACGACCACAACATGCTCAAAACAGTCCATAAACACACAACTACAACATGACACTTTATAACCTTTCCTCCATAACTATTTTCACTTTTAAGACTTGCTAAACCTTCAAATCAACTCAACATAAGAGATAGGATGAAGAAAATACCTTATACTTGATGAAATTCAGCCACACCAACTATCTTCATGACCAAACTTACCACAACATCAAGTACAACAAGAACAATCACCTTTCATGGACTAGTTTGGTGTAATCTTGTTAAATTCTTGATTTAATGGGCTATAAATGTTTGGGGGATGTGTTGGGAAGTTTCTAGGACTTATGAGAATGTATTATGCTGAAAACATGGGGTTGATGGGGGGTTTTTATACCCCTCATAAGTCGGTTCCACCGACTTTCCCAAGTGAGACACGCGGAAGCCATTTGGCAGCTTGTAGTCTTTATCTTAAAATGGCCATAATTCATGATACGATATCGTATGAGGGCCCACGACCTATGGTTGGAAAGATATTTCAATTATCTACAACATTCACTTTTGGTGTGTTTCCAAATTCCAAACTTCTAATAGCGTTTTGCCCCTTCAAGTCAGATCATCCGAAAACGTATTCTTAAATCATCCTTTTGGAGGGCTTATGCCCATATTTGGCTTAAGGTTCCTTCTTAAGATTTGCTCAACTTCCCATATACTATTCATATCACTTTTAATATGTCTTTTATGAAACCCCGACATGTGGGAACCAGCTTAACTTACGTCTACGAGGGCTACTCATCAAGTAACGTGTTAACTGATTTACTCCATACGGTCTCCAAATGTCATATATATATTCTTATACTCAGATCATATAATCTTCATCCCTGATCCTTATATAACTTTGCTCTCCCTTGAGCTCATACTAAGCCGTCTACAGTCTTGGTAACACGAAATTTTCGGGGTGTAACATCTTTCCTCCCTTAGAAACATTTGTCCTCAAATGTTTAAACTAGTCTTGTACTCTGTCCCTGATCCCATTCTCTGGTGCATCCCCTTATTGAATCATTCTTCTCGTTAACATATCGTATTTAATCGTACTATCGCCATAACATGTCTCCATTTGTTATTTACTCGTTCTTCCCTACGCTTACTTTTGTACCTTCCCGAAATCTTGTTGTCCATTCCCCGACATTTAACCTGTTTAGATCCGCTCATACCCTTCATAACTGTCACGACCCAACCCCGTAGGCCTTGACTAGTGTCCGTGCTGGACACCCAAACGTACCCAATAACCCAAACGAGCATATTTGCAGAATATATCAATATAAAAGTCAATTCGCGCTACCAGATATCGCAGATGAACAGATATAGCACGTGGAAGCCGATAAGGCCGTCACAGATCATAGTAACCCAAAAACATATACAGAACCCACACAAGTATGTCTACAGACCTCTACAGAACATAACATAATCATAAGACGGGACAGGGCCCCGTCATACCCCTGAACAACATACAAATGTACCATAGCAAGGACTGTACCAAACATAGGCTCCGAACAATAGAGCACTCCAAGATGGCAGAATATAGTCCTAAACATGCGGATCAGCAAATCTGTAGTCTGTACCTGCGCGGCATGAAAACGCAGCCCCTGAAGAAAGGGGGTCAGTACGAAATATGTAAAACATGGAACGTAGTAAACAAAGTCATAATCGAAGCAGAAGATACAGAAAATGAACGAAATATCCAGATTAGCAAAGATGCTGATCATAAAGCATAAATAGTATTTGCAGAAAACGTATGTCATACCTGGTCCCACTACGGGACAAAATCATAACCAAAACAGAACGTACAGAAGAGTGAGTGTGATATCCAGAGTATCAAATGCATATTTTCAAAACATGAAGAGTGTGTACAGAAACATATGCCATATCATATCCGGCCCCTGCCAAGGGACTCGACAGACAGAACGTGGCCACCCCCCGACGCTGGTGCCACAACACATAAGGATCAGAAAAGGGGAATAACCCCGTAACATAGCATAACATATCAAATGGCCATATCAGATCATATCATATCATGTCAGAATAGTGTACATGGCACAGCATACTCCACAACCCATGTACATATATACCTGCCCCCTCACATCGAGGCACGGCGAACAATGTAGTGGAAGACGCTTGAGAACATATCCTGGCCCGGGCTCAGTGTGGGAAACATTGGGACATCCACGAGTGGAGTAGTGAGAAACTAAATGCAATAAAAATAACACATATATTTCCAGAGACTCAGCGAGGCATATCGAATGACAAATCAAATCAATGAAATCGGACGGAGTCATAGTAAGTGAATTTCGGATGTCATAAGGAGTTACGGAGGCATGTTTCTTTCTGAGATCGTTTCCAAGGTCCAAAACAATTTATAAAATTTAACGGGATACTTAAAACAATCTTTAAACAATAGATAGAGGAGTAGTTAAAACGTTTTCTTTAAAAGCCGCTCGAAGACCAGTCCAAAATACAAAAAGGGTAAAATCGGAAATAGTGGGCCCACCTCGGAACAAATGAAGCGGTGGGCTCAAATTACGTATTTTTAGGCTTATGAGGTCACCTACAAAGATGCTAGGGCATTCCATAACTTTCTAGGCAATTTGGGGAAATTTGCATAATTTTCCAACAAAGGATACTTAAGGAGTTCAATCCTATTGAACAAAAATGCGACAATTTCAATCGCGGATTCTGATGGACAGAATATTCCCCGAAGCGTAATTCCAATCCTAGTACATCTAGGACATGCCAAGAGAAGAATCGGGATAGCTTTACATACCTTTTTCGCCTTTTACGTTTGCCAAAACTCAAATCCCGTTTCGACCAAAACCTACAAATGGTCATGTTTACCAAATATTATTTATAAAGCTTAAAATTTCAATCTTAACCAATACTTGCCTACAAAAATTTGGGCAGCATCTCCCCTATACATACAACATCCCCGAGATTTAAACTCGGCCAAAATAACAACAACCATACCAACAATAATACCCACAACATCAATAATCCATTAGAAACGCATTCTAGCATAAATAGTCTTATTTTCCAAATAATGCAACAACTCCCAATCCAACTTTGCACTTATAAATCAATATCAATATTTTCATGTTTACATACTAATTTAGGATCACTCAAACATAAACCAAGAACATTCCAAGCCATATATCCGATATTCAACAATTCCATCAATTTGCATACTTCACCCAAAATTCCTACATGTGCAAAAAAATCATCTCAACACATTTTCTACTTACTAATTCATCTCCAACAACAATCTATACTTTAACAACTTCATTATCTTAATATCATAAAATCACATTAATGTGTCATAATTCTCTACATTCCATTTTCATGTCAACTTCACTCATATAATCTTCCTTTGCATTGTGAAGATCACAATAACACAACTAACATGTTAAACAAAATAAATCCAACATTATCTCAACAACATATACCACACGGCCAACATGGCTTCTTTCCAATTTCATCCAATTTTCATTCAACTTCCATTTCCAATACAAATTCCACAATAACCACAACTAGTATACTACTTAAAATTCAACTCATATTATCCATACAACAATATACATATACGGCCACTTACACACATGCACTCCCACTTTGCAAACTTCCATCTTTTCATAAATTCTACTCATTTCCATATACTACCACACAAACAAACCTTCATAACATAATAACAAGGGATTAATTATTACCTTTTTCTCCTTGATTCTTCACTTGTCCAAAGTGTGACATTGAAGAAACTAATGCTTAATCTTCCAAAACAACTACACCAAGTTGTAGAGGGACCTTGATTTAGTAGGAATATAACAAGAAAATAATTTTTGGGACAAGATTTTGAGGGGTGAATTTTCCCATGGCCAAGCCGAAATGTCTTCTTTTTTTTGTTCTTGTTTTTCTCTTGTTTTTCCTCCTATTCTTTCTCTTGAAAGTTCTATGGAATTTGGATGATTAAGTGGTCTTTTATTCATTGACCACATGACTTAATTCCATGGGCTTGGATCCTTTTTATGGACCATGGCCGAATGGCTCCTATTGGGCCTCTTCTTCTCCCTTTATTCTTCCATGGGCCTAATTCGGTTGGCCCCGAGTTGGCCTAGTCCGCTGACCTTTCGACCTTAAAACGTCCATATCTCGTTGTACCGACGTCACATGGGAACCCACGACCTATGGATGGAAAGCTAATTCAATTGTCTACAACTTCTATTTATTGGTATTTTTCCAAATTCCAAACTTATAATACCGGTTTTGCCCCTCAAAGTCAGGTCACCCGAAAACGTTTTCTTAAAAATATTCGTTTGGAGGGCTTCCACTTTGATTTGGCCCAAGGGTACTTCATGAGTTGTGTTTAACTTTAAATATGTGATTCATATGACTTTTCATATGTTCAAAAAAAAAAATCTCGGTGTGTGGGCCCCACCCCAGCAAATAATCCGACGTTCAAAAATACGGGATATAACATCCTCCCCCCCTTTAGAACATTCGTCCTCGAATGTTAAATTAGCCTTATAGGTCTTACAAACACTCCAGGGGAGTTTCTTCTTATGAGTAGCACACATGAATTATTTACCAATTAATATAACAAGTTTAGAGATTTAGATCACCTATAGGTGTAGAGAACAAGTGAGGGTACTTTTTCTTCATTTCATCCTCTGCTCCCCAGGTCGTTCCTTCTTTATTATTGTTTTGCCATAAGACTTTAACAGAGGGTATATCTTCGGTACGCGGGCTCCTCACCTGACGATCCAGAATAGCTACAGGTTGCTCTTCTTAAGAAAATTTCTCCATCACCTGAATATCATTCACTGGAAATGTTCTGGAGGGATCACCAACACATTTGCGGAGCATGGACACATGAAATACCGGATGTATCGCTTTCAAATCAGATGGCAGATCTGGCTCATAGGCGACATTCCCAATCTTTCGAATAATCTGATAAAGTCCGATATATTGCAGACGGAGCTTACCCTTTTTGTCGCATCGCACCATGCCTTTTATAGACGATACTCTCAAAAATACACAATCACCGACCTGGAACTCCAAGGGTCGACGTCGTTTATCAGCGTATGACTTCTGTCGACTCTGAGTTGCTAATAGTCCCTCTCGGATAAGTTTCATCTTATCAACCGCCTGTTGGATCATACCTAGGCCTATTAGTTCTGTTTCGCCAATATCAAACCAGCCGATCGGTGACCTGCATTCTCTGCCAAACAAAGCCCCGTACAGAGCCATCTGGATGCTAGACTGGTAGCTGTTATTATAAGCAAACTCAATCAACGGCAGATGACTATCCCAGCTGCCTCTGAAATCAATAACACAGGCTCGCAACATATCTTCTAGCGTTTATATAGTGCACTCGGCCTGTCCGTCGCTCTGGGGATGGAATGCTATGCTCAGACTCACCTTAGTCCCTAATCTTTCCTGAAAAGATCTCCAGAAATTTTCCATAAAATGGGCACCTCCGTCAGTGGTAATAGATGTAGGAACTCCGTGGAGTTGCACAATTTCTTTAATATATAGTCTGGCATAATCCTCCGATGAGTAAGTGGTTCTGACGGGAAGAAAGTGGGCTGATTTTTTTGTCGGCCTATCCACAATAATCCAAATAGAGTCATACTTCCGCGGAGTGCGAGGCAACCCTGTAATGAAGTCCACTTGGCTTTTAATGTTCAATTTTAACCTGCTGGCAATTCGGGCACTGGGCAACGAACTCTGTAATGTCCCGTTTCATGCCATTCCACAGTATAATCATATACGTTCATGGTACATTTTAGGGGATTAAGGATAACAGAATACCGAACATTATGCGTTTCGCCCATAATTGGCCGTCGCAGCCCTGCAACGTCAGGCACACATAATCTGCCTCTGTATAATAATACCCCATCAAGTGAGATCTCAACTGGGTACCTTTCTTATCAAGGGTTGTATCTTTGTACCATACCAGAATAGAATCTTCGAACTGACGCTGTTTTACCTCTTCCCTAATCAACGATTTAGCAACTTCTCGGACAAAATCCCAATATCTCCAGAATCGACCAAACGGACTCCAAGGCTAGCTAACTGATGAATTTTACAAGCCAATTCCTTCTTTTTGGATACACGCCGGTCAAACCGCCCATAGATTTGTGGTTAAGTGCGTCTGCCACAACGTTAGCTTCCCTTCAGCAACTGGGACTACATTCACAAGTACCGGTCCACTGAGATTTCACTGCCTTCTGAATTAGCTTCATTAATAGTGTCGTAGCAGAAATAAATTTCTCTACAAATCTTCTGTAATATCCGACCAATCCCAGAGAACTGCGTATTTCAGTCGATGTCGAAGGCCTAGGCCAATTCCTTATCGCTTCAATCTTCTATGTGTCAATTGTTTTCATTTATGCTTACTTTACTTTCATTTACTCCCCTTATTTAGGGTTATACATCTACCATATCCATGTCTTTTCTTTCTAACCTATAACTTGATTATCTTCGTACGAAACCTTAACAGAATCACGATTATATAGTACAAAATCTTATCCGATAGCTGGCACTCAAGTAATATAATTAATGTAGAAGTTTATCTCTTAGTAATCACATTCTTCCTTCATACCCATTCCTTATCTGTCGTTTTGTTTCCTCAATAATCGAATTATTTGATACTCACATGATTCATCGTTTCATGCCATAAGTTTTCCTTTGCCCTGCACTATTTCATTCTACCTCGTTTTCGCAATTAACATTCGTGTTTTGCCCGTCAACTCTTTTAAAGACTCTGCTTAACTATGTTTTTTACGGTTCACTTTTTCTGGTATTTGATCTCCTTACCCCCCACTCAATTATTCTCTTTTCTTTCCAAACATCGTTGTATTAGAATTTTCCAAACTCAACCAGTAGCAAAATGAGTATCGGTCTATTTCGTAACATTTGTACCATACCTTTCCCTTTTCCTCGTAAATTCTGCCCAGTTAATCCTTTCTATATATTACAACACTGGCTATTAGGGTTCACCAATAGATCGACATAGTCGTAAATGGGGGGTCTTACACATACGTACATATATCACTACCATTTCTTTCACCATACATCTTAAATCACCTGTCACGACCCAACCTCGTAGGCCGTGGCTAGTGCTCGATCTGGGCACTCAAACGCATTCTAGTATATGGCAGAAGCCGACATGGCTTTATTTCAAATTTAGATAATTTCCAGAAAAATTTTGGCAGAGTTTCCTTTGTTTTACGGACTATCCCATATACCCTGCACGTAGAAAATACCAACAAAGGCCACACAGGGCCAACAAGCAATATTTAAATATATGCGGACCGGCCGCCGCGGCGAATGGGATCGCCTAAACACAACATATACACACATCCGTACAGAAAGACCCCAACCCACAAACATGTCCACAGACCTCTAAACAGACCAACAGAATCATATGACGGGACAGGGCTCCGCCGTACCCATGAACGAGAATATACATATATAGAAGTGATAGACTATACCAAAAGAAGGCTCTGAATGAAAGAGCGCTCCAAAAATAGCAGAATGAGGTCCTAAGCGGACGGATCAGCAAACCTGTCGTCGGTACCTGCGCAGCATGAAAACGCAGCCCCCGAAGAAAGGGGGTCAGTACGAAATAGGTAGTGAATATGTAAAGCCTGAATTACAGAAACAAACTCATAACTGGTGCAGAACATACAGAAAGTAAACGGAAAATCCAAAGTATCAGATACATAATTTCAAAACATGCAGAGTGTGTACAGAAACATATGTCATATCAAATCCGGCCCCTGCCAAGGGACTCGGCAGACAGAACGTGGCCACCCTCCCGACGCTGGTGCCACAACACAGAAGAATCAGAATAGGGGCATAACCCCGTAACATAGTATGTCATATCAAATGGCCATAACAAATCATAACAGAACAAGCGGACATGGCACATCATACTCCACAAACCCATGTACGCAAATACCTGCCCCCTCACATCGAGGCACGGCGAACAATGCAGAGGATCACGCTTGACAACATATCCTGGCCCGGGCTCAGTGTGGGAAACATTGGGGCATCCACGAATGGAGTAGTGAGAGACTAATGCAATTTAAAAATATCATAAATGTTTTCAAAGACTCGGTGGAGCGTATCAAAGCCAAACAAATCCAATGGAGTTGGACGGGATCATAATAGATGCATTTCGGATATCATAATAAATTACAGAAGTATAACCTTCCTGAAGTCGTTCCGAGTGTCAAAATAATTTACAAGACTTAATAGAATATTTAAAACAATATTCGTTAGGTAATTAAAAATGGTAGTCAAAACGTTTCTTTCAAAAATCGCTTAAAAAGAAAGCTTTAGTACATTAAGGGCAAAACCGAGAATAGTGGGCCCGCCTCGGGACAAACAAGGCGGCGGGCTCAAATTGTGCCCTCTAAGCTTATGGGGTCACCTAATAAGGTTCTACAAACTAAAGAATCTTGGAGAAGAAAAAAAGAAAGAAAAAGAGAAAGGGTCATTCGGCCATGGCTCCAAAAATTTATGCCATGGAAAATTGATCAAAAAAAAATATTTTCTGCTAGTAATTCAACCAAGTGGAACATCCCTAACAACATGGAGTGATTTTTGGAGTAAGCAAATCATTTGTTGTGCATGTTGTAAATCTAGCCGAGTAAGAAGATGAGTGGGAAAAATGTATGTGTTCAATCTTCTTTTACATGTGTTATGGATGATTTGTGAGTGTTGTAGTATGTAGAAATGGATGAAATTCGTGGAACTATGTATGTTGAAGTGAGGCCGTGTAGGTGTGTGTATCTTGTAGAAGTGATGAACTAATTCCACTTAGTATTTTGATTGTTGTTGTTGTGGATTCCATAAAACAAATGAAGGTTTTATGGTTTGAAATGAAGTTGTAATTATTGTGGGATTGTTGAAGAAGTTAATGTAACATTAGTGTGGTTTCTTATAATTATGAGAATGAAGTTGTTAATAAGTAGATTGTTGGTGTAGTTCATGAATTTGGAAGAAAGGAAATGTGTTGTTATTGTTCTTGTTGAATTTGGAAGGTTTCGGGTGAAGTGGTATGTTGGTTTGGTTGTTTTTAATATTGTGTGTGAATTGTTTGGAGTGTTCTTGAGTCATGTTAGAATGATTTCGAGTTATTGTTGATAATTTGGCCGAGTTGAATTCTCGGATTGCTGTTGATAAATTGGCCGAGTTGAATTCTCGAATTGTTGATTGATAATTTGGCCGAGTTAGATTCTCGGGGATGGATGTAATTACAGGGGAAATGCTGCCGAAATTTCAGCAGATTGTAAATGAATTCATTTGAAGGACTAAGACAAGTATATGAAAATGAGTCTAATGATTGTGTCAATTCTCTTGAATGTAGACTAGCAAGCTTGGACGAATAAGTGTAGCCAATAGGACGTGGAACAGGTATGTAAGGCTTACCCTTTCTTTCTTTCTTTCTTTCTTTCTTTTGGCATGTCCTAGAGCCAAATAAGGTATGATATGCACCTTGGGGTTACTTTATTCTGTGATTCCGAGTTTGTTTATGATTCTTATTCACTTTTTGATGTGTTCTTAAAAGAGTTCTGTAAGTATTAATGTCCCTGACTTTCGTAGACGGTCTCGGATTGCTTCGGAACGTTCGTAGAGGTTTCTGTACTAAAATGTCCATAACTTTCTTATATTAACTCGGATTGCCTCGAAACATATTTGTGATCCTCCAAGGGTCGGCTAGCGTACTTAATCATCGAGTCATAAAAAAATTAATTTGTGTGCATATAGTTTCTCACTACTCTGCTCGTGCATGCCTCAATGTATCTTTCACTGCGTCCCGGGCCAGGATCTGTTATCGTGCGCCTTCCTCTGCATTTTTCATCGCGTCCCTCACTAGAGGGTCGGGATCTGTTATATGTATATATGTATATGATGATATGATGATATGGGGGTGGCGGCCAGGATGACATATGATGATTTTGTTCACCGCGTCCCACACTAGAGGGCCGGGATCTGTTATATGCATATATGATATATGATGTCGGCATACATGAATTGTGTCGGGAAAACAAGCATTTTGATATTCTGGATGATTTACTTACTTTCTGTACTTCTTCTGACATATGACATCGGCATATACGATTTGCGTTTTGAAAAATAAGCATTTTGGTATTCTGAATAATGTACTTACTTTTTGTACTGCTTGTTTCGATTATGGTTCTATTTTCTGTATTCTATGCCTTACATACTCAGTACATATTCCGTACTGACCCCCTATCTCCGGGGGCTGCGTTCATGCTACGCATGTACACCCAGATGAGTAGAAGACATTGCTAGAAGATGTTCCAGCGGGATTGGCGAGCTCCATTTCCTTCCGGAGTGTTGTCGAGTCTGAGTATATATGTTATGAATTCTGATTGATGTTAGAGACTTAGCAAACAGAGTCGTGGGTATAGAATGTCATTCTTGTAAGCGGCTCCTGCCGATGTCTCATTTTGCGTTATGTTATAAATTCCATATGATTACAGATTTTGTTTGACTTGAGAACGACAAAAAGAATGTTTCTGAAAGCTCTTATTATGTATTTCGTTTTATCTGAGTTAGGAGTCCAAGCGAGTATGTGTGTAATAAGAGTCAGTGGGTTCGCTCGGCTCCGAATATGGGGTCGGGTGCCATCACACCCTAGCGAGGTTAGGGTGTGACAAAGTGGTATCAGAGCGGGTCGTCCTAGGGTTTGTCTGCAAAGTCGTGTCCAGTAGAGTCCTGTTTATGGGTATGAAGCCAGCCACACTTATAAACAGGAGGCTGCAGGGCATCTAGGAATCGTTGACCTTCTTTCTATCTTAGATCATGCGATAGATCCAAGTCATAGGAAATGAGATTCCTTATACTAACTTTTGATTTCAGTAGAGGCGCAGTATCGATGGGAGAAGGTGAGTGAGGATATGGGAAGCCACAGAGGTAAGTTTTGATACTTTTGTTCTTCTATTTGGAATTGGAAGCTCTGGGTGGCTGGAATGTGTTGTATAATTGTATACTATGCGAGGCATTGTTAGTATTTGCCGCGTGCAGATTTTGAATAGTAAGAATTGTAAAGGAGACCCTGCCAGAAATCTTTCAAAATCAGGTCATTTAGTTAGGTACGCCTAACAAGAGGAAGCGTGGGAAGGAAATATTGTAAATAGACAACAAGTGAGGTGCGTTGTTTCAGAAGGGTTATGGAATTGGCATGGCATGAAGAACGATTGCGAGAAAGACGATTAGCAGTCCGAAGGATTAAGATGGATAACATTCGAGGTTTAGTAGGAGCAAGATTTGTTGGGGAGATTCAGGGAAAGTCGACAACCAGTTTTGCTGTAGATTATTATATAAGAGTGGCGAGTGGAGGTCCAAAGAGGTGGAGAATCGAATATTCATAAGTAACGGCGAATCTGGAAAGGTAGCCATACACACAGGTGAATATTGGGGATTGAGAAGGCTGAAATAGTAATTGTAAAGGAGAATGACGTGTTACGAGAATGTCTCGGAAACTGTAAGACTTCGACTTGCTCCAGATCATGTAATGAAGGTCATGCGATGAGGTGGATGCGATTATACCAGCGTTAACACACCAAATTCCATCAGAGTTTCGAGGTTAAGCGTGCTAAGGTGGGAGAAATATTAGGATGGGTGACACTCTAGGAAGTGTGCAAGAAATCCTATAGATTTAGACATAAGAGACAAATGAGAAGCTAGAGTAGCCTGAGGGAAACTAGAGTATACGGGATGGTTGGAGACCATAAGAGGTCGCGTAGGACGAGGCAGACCAGCCTGGAGAAGAGACAGAGAGTGTGTCACAACTCTGGAAGTAGGATAGGCTTGAATAGCGTTTGGAAGTATTTTGTGGGCGAGTTGGTAGTAATTATACACATATATATATATATATATATATATATATATATATATATATATATATATATATATATGAATGCGTATGGTATCCCACATGTGATTGTATCGGTGGGCATGTGATGTGTGTCCCAGCAACCGGTGCTACGATATGGAAGGCCTCAATCGAGTAAGGGTACCGAAGTTCAAGAGACAACAAAAATAAATGGTACAAGTGTTACAAGGCAAGATGATTTTATATTCACTACAGGCCAAGATTGGAGAGTCCTAATACAATGATATTTGGAAAAGAAAAAGAGTGAGTAAGTGGAAGGCGAGGAGATCAAAATGTCGGAAAAAGTGAAAAGTAAGAAACATGATTGAGCAAAGCCTCCAAAAGAAATGACAGGCAAGGCACGAGACTACTTGGGTAAAAATTCGAAGGTAGGAATGTGAAAAGGGTAGAGTGTGGTAAAATGAAACAAGAGAAGAACGCGTGGGGTTCGAGAACCGATTTCAATAAGTGGGGCTAAAAGAATAGTGACCACGACAAGGAACGTGAAGTAAGAGAAAGAATGCTTAGGCCTTGCGACGATGTTAAGAGATTTCCAGCCTGTAAGAGGTACATAATGGGATAAGTGTATGGTAAAATTAATGTGGTTGCCTCGGACATGAAGGGGCTTTTTGCTGAAAGGATGACTTAAGAATAGAACGGATTTGCGCGTTTAAAGGAATATTTCATGAACTTCAGAGCCGATACTACAAATAACAATAGGAGAAAAATGCTCGAGGAGTAAGGTATAATTAAGGACTTCATAAAAGGACATAGTGAATCTCGACGTCTCCATGAACTAATGAGTCCAAGACACTGTTAGTCACAAAAGACAGAGGTATGGAAAGGTGAAAAAGGAGGGCGTCGGAATTGGATACCCTTGTAAGTATTCTAGTTAAATACGGGAGAGTAAGTAGCAAGAAGATAGACAGGCCAGCCTATACAATGGCGGAACCCGTCCTTAAGAAGAAAGTGAAGGGCGGTAGGTAATTATCGTAGACAAGGATACTCGGAGACTGTTGGCGTATAAGGAGCCCCTTAAAAAGGGGGGGGGGGGGGGGAGAACATATTATATTGGACTTAAAAGAAATTGCAACACCGTCAGGCTCCAGAGGGGGAAAATTTATTAGCTCGGGGCCAGAGTTCAAAAACATATCGGCACATCAGAAGAATACCTGAAAGAAGTAGAAACGAATTGACAATAAGGCAGACATGAGGATAAAGGAGTAGCCTATAGCCACACTGGATCGTCAAGTGAAGATTGCGTACCAAAGCCGTGGCTTCTGTTAAGGTGTTGTGACGAAACGATAACAGAGAAGAGATGACCTGGGAAGGACAAGGATAATAAGTTGGCGCAATGGATTAGAAAACCCATGACACGGAATGAGGACTCATGTAAAGACCGAGGAGTTCGATTATAAAGGAAATAGGGTGAAAGATAAGGAATGAGTATGAAGAAAAGGACAACTATAAGAGGGACCCTCCCGAAGTATTATAACACCCCATGAGGCCAGTTGAACATTCGAGGACGAATGTTCTTATGGGGGGGGGGGGGGCAGGATGTGATATCCCGTATTTTGTACATTCGGATATTTCAAGATAGTCGTGGTAAGTTAAGGGCAAGACTATGTCCCAAAGTTATTTTAATATCCAAATTGTTTATTAGTATGGAAATACTGAGAAAGGGTAAGGGTAAAAAGGAAAATTCACAAGGTGGTTCATGGTAATATGTGGAAGGCTAGGGGCAAAACGGGAATTTTACAAAAAATTCAAGAAAGTTCATGAAAGGACCACTCTTGGCCGTGTGGCTCATGTGTGGTTCCCACCCATGGCTAGCCAATTAACTCATGCCATGAGTGGGGGGGGGGGGCATGTGTACAATTAATATTAGAGGGAGCTAAGTATATATATAGAGAAGTGATGGCAAAAAATAAGACATAATCATCATTTTAAGTCAAGAATCTTGGAGAAGAAGAAAAAGAAAGAAAAAGAGAAAGGGTCATTCGGCCATGGCTCCAAAAATTTATGCCATGGAAAATTGATAAAAAAAAATATTTTCTGCTAGTAATTCAACCAAGTGGAGCATCCCTAACAACATGGAGTGATTGTTGGAGTAAGCAAAGCATTTGTTGTGCATGTTGTAAATCTAGCCGAGTAAGAAGATGAGTGGGAAAAATGTATGTGTTCAATCTTCTTTTACATGTGTTATGGATGATTTGTGAGTGTTGTAGTATGTAGAAATGAATGAAATTCATGGAACTATGTATGTTGAAGTGAGGCCGTGTAGGTGTGTGTATCATGTAGAAGTGATGAACTAATTCCACTTAGTATTTTGACTGTTGTTGTTGTGGATTCCATAAAAAAAAAAGGTTTTATGGTTTGAAATGAAGTTGTAATTATTGTGGGATTGTTGAAGAAGTTAATGTAACATTAGTGTGGTTTCTTATAATTATGAGAATGAAGTTGTTAATAAGTAGATTGTTGGTGTAGTTCATGAATTTGGAAGAAAGGAAATGTGTTGTTATTGTTCTTGTTGAATTTGGAAGGTTTCGGGTGAAGTGGTATGTTGGTTTGGTTGTTTTTAATATTGTGTGTGAATTGTTTGGAGTGTTCTTGAGTCATGTTAGAATGATTTCGAGTTATTGTTGATAATTTGGCCGAGTTGAATTCTCGGATTGCCGTTGATAAATTAGCCGAGTTGAATTCTCGGATTGTTGATTGATAATTTGGCCGAGTTAGATTCTCGGGGACGGATGTAATTACAGGGGAAATGCTGCCGAAATTTCGGCAGATTGTAAATGAATTCATTTGAAGGACTAAGACAAGTATATGACAATGAGTCTAATGATTGTGTCAATTCTCTTGAATGTAGACTAGCAAGCTTGGACGAATAAGCGTAGCCAATAGGACGTGGAACAGGTATGTAAGGCTTACCCTTTCTTTCTTTCTTTCTTTTGGCATGTCCTAGAGCCAAATAAGGTATGATATGCACCTTGGGTTACTCTATTCTGTGATTCCGAGTTTGTTTATCATTCTTATTCACTTTTTGATGTGTTCTTAAAAGAGTTCTGTAAGTATTAATGTCCCTAACTTTCGTAGACGATCTCGGATTGCTTCGGAACGTTCGTAGAGGTTTCTGTACTAAAATGTCCATAACTTTCTTATATTAACTTGGATTGCCTTGAAACATGTTTGTGATCCTCCAGGTGTCGGTTAGCGTACTTAATCATCGAGTCTTAAAAAATTTGATTTGTGTGCATATAGTTTCTCACTACTCTGCTCGTGCATGCCTCAATGTATCTTTGACTGCGTCCCGGGCCAGGATCTGTTATCGTGCGCCTTCCTCTGCATTGTTCATCGCGTCCCTCACTAGAGGGCCGGGATCTGTTATATGTATATATGTATATGATGATATGATGATATGGGGGTGGCGGCCAGGATGACATATGATGATTTTGTTCACCGCGTCCCACACTAGAGGACCGGGATCTGTTATATGCATATATGATATATGATGTCGGCATACATGAATTGTGTCAGGAAAACAAGCATTTTGATATTCTGGATGATTTACTTACTTTCTGTACTTCTTCTGACATCTGACATCGGCATATACGATTTGCGTTTTGAAAAATAAGCATTTTGGTATTCTGAATAATGTACTTACTTTTTGTACTGCTTGTTTCGATTATGGTTCTATTTTCTGTATTCTATGCCTTACATACTCAGTACATATTCCGTACTTACCCCCTTTCTTCGGGGGCTGCGTTCATGCCACGCAGGTACACCCAGATGAGTAGAAGACATTGCTAGAAGATGTTTCAGCGGGATTGGCGAGCTCCATTGCCTTCCGGAGTGTTGTCGAGTCTGAGTATATATGTTATGAATTCTGATTGATGTTAGACACTTAGTAGACAGAGTCGTGGGTATAGAATGTCAGTCTTGTAACTGCTCCACCAGCCGATGTGTCATTTTGCGTTATGTTATAAATTCCATATGATTACAGATTTTGTTTGACTTGAGAACGAAAAAAAGAATGTTTCTGAAAGCCCTTATTATGTATTTCGTTTTATCTGTGTTAGGAGTCCGAGCGAGTATGTGTGTAATAAGAGTCAGCGGGTTCGCTCGGCTCCGAATATGGGGTCGGGTGCCCATCACACCCTAGCGAGGTTAGGGTGTGACAAACATCCTTCCCCCCTTAGGAACATTCATCCTCGAATGTTGGAAATATGTAACTTATAGAAGTTTTATGGATAGTCAAAAAATAGAGTAAAACATGACGGTACTATTTAAGGTCAAATTAATCGTATCTAATACCGCCAGTATCATGTTATAATAATTAAGAGGTTACATATCAAGGGTAGTCTTCTATTCGTTTACCCTAGTTCCAATTTATAGCTATGGTCTTGCTATGCTATGGGCACTTCCCCCCATAAGGTTTCAACTAAGTTTTTCACTAAGTCTTTTGTCTCGATTTACCCCATTAACTCCTATGCTTGTATTCTAACTTATGTTGTAATACATAATGTCATAGTTGTAAGGGACATTTCATATATAGCTTCAATCCATCAATAAATAAGCTGAAGTAGGGCATACCTGATGGTGCATCCTGCGGTGTCTCTGGACCCGGTCTCCCACCAAGAGCGTAGATACGATGCGGCCCAGTACTGGAGCTAGATGCTCCACCTCTGGCCCTACCTCGGCCCAGAGAAGTCTGGAGTCCTATCTCTAGGGCTATCACTTAGGGTGACGATGCTGCTAGTGAATTCTCAGGAACAATACTACCCACTCTTTGTGGGCGATGTTATAGCCCGCATTTTATACGTTCGAAAATTTCGAGGTAGTCGTGGTATGTTGAAGGCAAGACCATTTTTCCAAAATTATTTTAATATACAAGTTGTTATGAATATTATTTATGAACATTATTTGTATGAAAATATTGAGAAAGGTTAAGGGCAAACTTGGAATTTGGAAAATAATTTTCATGAATTGCAAGAGAAAATACAAAACAAAAAAAAAAGTGGGCTTGAGGCATAAGGGCCAAGTGTGGCCGTCCATCTTGATGGGCTAAGGACCACATGAGAGTCCAAAATATGTTATTAAAAGATGACAAAGTCATCTTTTACATAAGATATATTGGTCATAATTCTCTACAAATTCTAGAAGCTTGGAGAGAATAATCAAGGGCCATGTGTTCAAAATTCTTATACTTGAGGGGCTTAAAAATAAATATAAATAAATGGTGGCAAGAAAAGGATAAATAAGACCTAATTGTCTTCATCTTTAGAAAGATGAAAAAAACTTGGAGAAGGAGAGAAATATCAACAAGGCCATTCGGCCATGAAGGTGGGGCAAGGACCTTGGAGGAAAAATTGTACAAAAATTATTTTCCTACTAATTGGAAGGTCCCTAGAAAAGTGAAGTAATTATTGGGGCAAGAAAAACGTTTATTCATGCCAGGAACAACTTTAACCAAGAGAGAAGATAAGTGGAAAAGGTAAGAATTCAATCTCCTTTTATATGTTATGAATGTTTGTGTATGTTGTAGTACGTAGAAATGAAAGACATTTGTGATATTTTGTGTGTTGGAGGTTGGCCGTGCATATGTATTATTGTGGCCGTGTGGTTGTTGTGTAATATAGAGGAGAATGAGTCAATTTTATGTGGTGTGTTGGTTGTTGTTGTAATGTACAGAAATGCATGGAAAATTCATGAAAATATGCACGTAGTTGTTGTGGCCGAATGATGGGTGGTTTGGCAAGTTATGGTGAATTGATTCTATTTGACATTTTAGTTGTGGTATTGTGAATTTCATGAAGAAAAATGAAGGTTTGATGGCTTAAAATAAAGTTGTAATCGTTATTGGAATATTGAAGAAGTTAATGCGACATTAGCTTGAATTCTTACATTGCATGAGTAGTATTGTTAATGTGTGGTTGTTGATATGGTTTATGAATCTAGAATAAGAGAAAATATGTTTCCAATGTTTTTATTGAAGTTGGAGAGGTTCTGTTACACCTCGGAAAAGTCCCCGTACATGTACAAGGAATAGACCAATAAAGGATATGAGTGTGGGGTGTTTTACTAAGCAAGGGGTGATGATTCGTGAATTTTTGGAAATGGAAACGTTGTAGAATTTCATGCAGCCCAGTGGTCGTATAGTGATTTACGGCCCGTAAAGTGATTTACGGCCCGTAAACCACCATCGTCCTCCAGCCTTTCAAATTTCAACTTTCTGTTAAGTGGTGAAATGCTTAAATACGACTTGGAATACGGCTCGTAAACTGGTTTACGGACCGTAAACCTCGATCGTAAACTGCCATGTTCTTCAGCCAGCTTCTCTGTTTTGGACATGCTTAAAGACGACCACATAATACGGCTTAAACTAGTTTACGGCCCGTAAACTGTGGTTTACGACCACTGTTCACCCCGACTGGAATTCATTAAAGATCAAACTTTGAGTTATTAAAAGGGACCAAAGCCTCATTTTATTTCATTTTTCATCCATACAACCTTCAAGAACACTCTAGAACTCTCTCAATACTTCATCCATAGAAATTCAAGGGAATTAAGGGAAGAAACTAGGATCATCAACACTAAACTTATGAAACAAGTGAATGAAACCTAGTTGTAAGTCATCTTCTCCAAGAAATCACAAAAGAGGTAAAGGAGGGTTTTGGTGCACAAGGAAGGATTCTACTCTAAGCTTGTTCCACCACCATCCAAGGTGAGTTTTATGACTTTAGCATGTGGTTTAAAGTATTAGAAGACTAAGACACTTGAATTGTAGTAAGACATAGGAAGTGCACCATTATTTAGTGAATAATGTCACTGTAGAGTGATGGTTGAATGGAATCATGGAAGTTGATATGCTATGATTATAAAAACTTTATAAATGACGTTTTGACCATGGAATAAGTGCGACGTATGAGTAAAAGTGACGATTAGCTAAAACCACTAAATGTGGAGAAATTGGAGAAAATTGGTGGATTTTGCTAAAAGTACATAAATGATGATTGTTGATTTCTATATTGTGGATATTGTCGCGAAGGTTTGGGAGCTAAAATAGAATATGGGAGACGCAGTATAAACAAAGGTAGTGCTGCCCAATTTTCCCTAGAAATAGTAGTCCGTCCTTATAATTTCTTAGCTAACGACGACATGAATTCTCTTGAAGGTATATGCACGCGCAATAAAGGAAGTACGAGAAAGTGATAAGAATAGTAAACGTCAAAGGTATGTGAGGCTATTCCCTTTCTTTCAAAGGCATGATCCCTAGCTTACGATTTCATAAAAGCTCCCATCTTTTCCTTGCTATCAAAGGTTAAAAATTCTAAGATTTTGAAGCATGATTTCCTTCTTGATATTCCATAATGTTTTCCAAGTACTCCTATTTTCCAAAACCAAAGGTTGTGATTATGTGAGTTCTTATGATAACGACGAAGGATATTGTTTTTTTCAATGACAACGATGATATCAAAAGTGATAATATCATTATGATGACTATGATGAGAACGATCTTATGTTTAAAAGTTTCAAGTTTACGATTTCAATGACGATATGAGAACGTCGAGCTATTTACTGATTTTCTCAATTTATTCATGGATGGTGACTTTATTTCTAAATCTTCCAAAGTATATGAATGGATGCCTTATGAAGTTCATGATTTTATTCTATGCTTTCTTTTAATGCTATTCTTCATTGATAGTCTCGCCTTATAATAATTGTTCCTTCAAGGTGAGACAAAGCGACGATGATTACTCCATAACATAATCGGAGGCTTTCGACCTTACGTCACTCCGACGTACTTACAGCTTTTCCTTGGGCTCTCAAGCATGCTATGTATATTATGTATGTATATATATGATATGAAAATGTTTTCAGGGGAAATGGGGAACGGTGAGGCGCTATAGACGCATAGCCACCTGGTCAGCTGGCATATCATGTTTTCATCCTGGACGCGGGATATATGTGTTATGGATCGGGTCGTACGTTCCTCGGCACTAACTTATTATATTTATGGATCGGGCTGTACGTTCCTCGGCACTAACATATGGATCGGGCTGCGCGTTCCGTAGCAATTTACTATATGATGCTTTATGAGTATGCATGCATGGATACGCCTTAAGAGGCAAGCTGTTATCGATTATCTCCTTGTACTTACTTTACTTTCTTATTCTTACTTTATTTCTTGATGTATGCCTTACATACTCAGTACAATGCTCGTACTGACATCCTTTTCTTTGGATGCTGTGTTCATGCCCACAGGTAGACGGGAAAGCCGTCCAGACTAATAGGAGTCACTAGCCGAGCTGAAGAGCACTCCATCTTCCGGAGGTGCTAATTGGTTGTTCCTTTTGTGTATATATTTGTATGCCACTCAATAGAGGCTCATAGATGCTCGATGTGGGTTGTGTGGTTCCACAACGTAGGTAGTACGCATGTGTATAGGTATATTGAAATATGTTTTTGTATTGACACGTTATATTTTTGTAATGAAAAGCAAATCCTCTTTTTAAAGCTAACCGAAAATAGATGAATGATTGTTGAATGGGTTAGGTAAATGATAGTACGAGCGGTGCTCGGTGGTTAGCCCCGGGTACCAGTCGCGGCCCCTAGCCGGGTCGTGACAGAAGTGGTGTTAGAGCAGTTCGTCCTAGGAAGTGTCTACGAGCCGTGTCTAGTAGAGTCTTGTTTATCGGTGTGTTGTGCACCACATCTATAAACAGCAGGCTACCGGGCATTTAGGAAACATGACCATCTTTCTTCTTAATAGATCGTGCGATAGAGCTGTGTTATAAGACTATCTCTCCCCTAACGGTGCGTTGTCATTTCAGCAAAACCAATGAAGGGAAAAGCTACGACGGCCCAGAAGGGCAAGATGGTGGTTGAAGAAGGGCTTGATCGAGAGCCGTCTACGGATATGGAGGAGGGCGAACCCCAGAATAACGCCCCACTTCGATTTTCCGATCCTCGCCCACTTTTAAGGATCAGAGGGAAGCCTCGATCTTAGCTCCCGTACCCCCCGTTCCTTCGCAAGATACCGCAGACCAAGAGATGAGACAGGCCATTCGTTTACTGACTCAATTGGTAGCCGCTCAGACTCAGCGGCAGAATGCGAGTCACAATGACAGGGGTTGGAGAAAGGTAGTTAATTCCTTTGGGTCTGACCGTGAGATTAGAGATGCACCTCCACAGTTTCCCAGACCTAGATTTGATGGACCTGCTTATTCAAGGTCATCCTAGAGTCTCAGAGTTTCTCGTTCTCGGGTTCAGAGTGATTCCGGTCAGAAGAGGTCACCAGTACCACGATGTATTCAGTGTCGCAGGTTACATTGGGGACCGTGTCGTCGGGGCTCGGATGTTTGTTATGCCTGTGCTAGGCCAGGCCATTTAAAGCGAAATTGTCCATCGCTACGTGGTAAAAGTGAGGTTCGAACTACGGGAATGGTAACGGGCTCTTCATCATCGACACACCCTCCAAGGTCTGGGCCACAGAGGCTAGTAAGCAGTGGTAGAGACCGAAGAACGCCTAATCCAAGCGGATCCTAGCATCATACCCAGGCGTTAGCTGAACGACGGGATCCTGAGTCTTCCCCTGATATTACTCCAGGTATGTTGCTAGCACCCTTTTATGATTAATGAGAATACGTGTGCAAGTAAGCCATATGGTAAATGTAATGTAACTGACTAAAAAGGATAACAGGTTGAGTATGCCTGCTTTATGAGGCTACCCTATGTTACGAGCAGGTTTGCAAACGAGATCAAGAAGTGTCACTCTATAGGGTGGATTATGATCTGGGTACAATGAGCCGTAACAAGAATTGTTATGTAAAGTATAGCGAGAAGACGCCTAAGGGCATGGATGATATCTTTAGTTGGGTGTATAAGGCCGAGACTACGGTAAAGATAAATAATGAAAGTAGGATAATTAGTAGGAGGAAGGTCAGCGCGATAGGAGCGAGATGGGGGATGATCAGGACGGATAGAATTAGTTTTAGGCAGCAAGGGACGGATTGACACAGGTGGTGTATCCTAAAGAACAAAGCGGTACTAAGTTAAGAATATGGTTCCTCATGTGAAGAGTCAAGGATCGATTATTAAGTGGGAGGAGATAAGATAGCAAAGAGGAAATGTACGAAGTACGAGTGCCTAAAGAATAGTGGCGTGGTAGTTAAAGGAGAACATATCTCCTACAAATATCCCATACCAAGTTAGAACGAGTGAAGTGAATGTGGTAAAGAATTGAAGAGGAAAAGATGATCATGAGTTATGGGTCTACTGTACAACGATGAAGCGATGAAGTAGAGTTATAACTAACAATGATAGTGGTACAATGCGGATATGAAATCGGTTCCAAGTGCAAACAAGAGTAAGAGAATAAGGAGGCATGGGGCGCATTAGCGGCGTAAGAGAGACCTAGGCCCCAGGGAAACGAAGATGTCATTACAAGCAAATTTTGAGCGCCGAAGAAGAGGGAAAGTGACATTAGATGGGTGGCATGGATAGCTAGACCCACTATTAATGTAAGAATCCCTACAGGGCAGGAAGTTGTTAATCGAAGCAGATTCAGATACAGACACATAACTACTGGATGAGCTAAGTAACGTACGTTTTTGCTCGAAGTGTTATATCGGGTGCATTTCTTGGTTATAAGACTGTAAGGCGAGTACGCTAAGACTCCACGACTCCACGTATGAATTGTTATAGCCATAGACTGTAGGGGACGGAATAAGTAAGGCGTAGTGTAGCTAGGAGTACGTGGATTCGAGATTTAAAGGTACGAGTAAAACCCTTAAAAGGGGGGAAGCAAATAGAGAGGACACCAGTGTGAAGGTTGAAATGATGAACCCTACGGGAGTGTATTGACTAAAAGCGGTAGAATAAGGACACGCAAAAGCGAGAAGAAGGGGGAAGAAGAAGAGCCGTGAGTCGGCAAAGATAGTAAAACACTGGTGACGGGCAGAGGTGGACCCCCAATTCTCTAAGATTATACCACCTCATCGTCCCTCTAAATTATAAATCTCATATGAATTTGTAGCGAAGTATAAGGCCGATCCGTGAGACGTTGTGTCCCATAAGGTCCGAAGTGGCGCAAAACGAGGAATAAAATTGCGAAACTCTGATTTGCGTGACATGGTTGGAGGAGAGTTGGAATCAGTTTAGCGAGTACTGATTAGTTACTATTACTCTTCCAGCAGAATGGAAACTCTCGTTTCTCTGCCCTTATAATGATTTAATGACTTCCGGGATTGAATACTCTTTTAGCCCAAATGAAAATATAACCCCGGAGAATGTTGTGAATATAGTGGGTGACGGTAGCCCCAAGAAGAAGGCATGCAGGTCTGAGACACAGAATAATTCATGATATTAACATGGGTCTTATTGTAAAGTTACCCCGTTCTCGAGGTAAGGGCGTTAGCGAAAAGTTCATTGAGAAGGATATTGACACTTAGATGAATATGACTATGGATACGACATACAGATGAATATGACTATGGATGCGAAGACAGACATGGATACAGGTATACGGATGGATGGTTACGAATGTGAATCGCGCAAAAAGAGTATGTAATTCGTAGATATTTACGCGTCGCCAATGAGACTAAGTGAACACTTAGGAGAGGACTAAGAGGTAAAGTAAGGGTGAGAGAGTCATGATGCCCGGGGTAAGTTGAAGGAGGGTATATGGTAAACGGAACTGAAATGTCGAGTTGGAATTGCTGTCAGAGATAAATGGAATAATTGCTTGGGGCATAGTATAAGTACAGGTTACATACTCAGCATAGAAGCCCGAGGATATGACAACCTGCGAGAGCGATAGAATCACGGAATAAAGGTGGAGAGTTAGGTTCCGATGCATTAGATCCTATAAGATCATATGCAACAAGCAAGGTAGCTTATAAATATGTTAGAACTCCCACTAGGAGCATGTCAATAAAATGATGCTCAAATGACAAGAAAGTTGATGTATGAGAAAGTACCCTTTGCCACAATAGATAGGTAAGTGCGAGGACTTCGAAAAAAGAGGTGGCTTAAATCAGAGTTTGGTGGCAAAAGAAATACTCGGGAACAAATACTTGGGAAGCCAGAGTGAATGCGGAAGCCAATTATCCGCACCCAGTCGAATCTCCAGGAGAAGTTCATGATGGTATGTATGTTTTAATTTTATGTTTTTGGTCGTGTGTGGCCATAAATGGGTTAATATTGTGATATGGCCCTGTGAGGCGAAGATATTATGGGTTGTTGTAATGGAAAGATAGTGTCCAAATTACAAAGGAAACTCCGGAAAATTTTCTTAGAATCCCTGCTGATTTAGCATTCGAGGACGAATGTTCCAAAAGGGGGGGAGAATGTTACACCTCGGAAAAGTCCCCGTACATGTACAAGGAATAGACCAACGAAGGATATGAGTGTGGGGTGTTTTCCTAAGCAAGGGGTGATGATTCGTGAATTTTTGGAAATGGAAAAGTTGTAGAATTTCATGCAGCCCAATGGTCGTATAGTGATTTACGGCCCGTAAAGTGATTTACGGACCATAAACCACCATCGTCCTCCAGCCTTTCAAATTTCAACTTTCTGTTAAGTGGTGAAATGCTTAAATACGACTTGGAATACGGCCCGTAAACTGGTTTACGGACCGTAAACCTCGATCGTAAACTGCCATGTTCTTCAGCCAGCTTCTCTATTTTGGATATGCTTAAAGACGACCACATAATACGGCTCGTAAACTAGTTTACGGCCTGTAAACTGTGGTTTACGACCACTGTTCACCCCGACTGGAATTCATTAAAGATCAAACTTTGAGTTATTAAAAGGGACCAAAGCCTCATTTTATTTCATTTTTCATCCATACAACCTTCAAGAACACTCTAGAACTCTCTCAATACTTCATCCATAGAAATTCAAGGGAATCAAGGGAAGAAACTAGGATCATCAACACTAAACTTATGAAACAAGTGAATGAAACCTAGTTGGAAGTCATCTTCTCCAAGAAATCACAAAAGAGGTAAAGGAGGGTTTTGGTGCACAAGGAAGGATTCTACTCTAAGCTTGTTCTACCACCATCCAAGGTGAGTTTTATGACTTTAGCATGTGGTTTAAAGTATTAGAAGACTAAGACACTTGAATTGTAGTAAGACATAGGAAGTGCACCATTATTTAGTGAATAGTGTCACTGTAGAGTGATGGTTGAATGGAATCATGGAAGTTGATATGCTATGATTATAAAAACTTTATAAATGACGTTTTGACCATGGAATAAGTGCGACGCATGAGTAAAAGTGACGATTAGCTAAAACCACTAAATGTGGAGAAATTGGAGGAAATTGGTGGATTTTGCTAAAAGTACATAAATGATGATTGTTGATTTCTATATTGTGGATATTGTCGCGAAGGTTTGGGAGCTAAAATAGAATATGGGAGACGCAGTATAAACAAAGGTAGTGCTGCCCAATTTTCCCTAGAAATAGTAGTCCGTCCTTATAATTTCTTAGCTAACGACGACATGAATTCTCTTGAAGGTATATGCACGCGCAATAAAGGAAGTACGAGCAAGTGATAAGAATAGTAAACGTCAAAGGTATGTGAGGCTATTCCCTTTCTTTCAAAGGCATGATCCCTAGCTTACGATTTCATAAAAGCTCCCATCTTTTCCTTGCTATCAAAGGTTAAAATGTCTAAGATTTTGAAGCATGATTTCCTTCTTGATATTCCATAAATGTTTTCCAACTACTCCTATTTTCCAAAACCAAAGGTTGTGATTATGTGAGTTCTTATGATAACGACGAAGGATATTGTGTTTTTCAATGACAACGATGATGTCAAAAGTGAGAATATCATTATGATGACTATGATGAGAACGATCTTATGTTTAAAAGTTTCAAGTTTACGATTTCAATGACGATATGAGAACGTCGAGCTATTTACTGATTTTCTCAATTTATTCATGGATGGTGACTTTATTTCTAAATCTTCCAAAGTATATGAATGGATGCCTTATGAAGTTCATGATTTTATTCTATGCTTTCTTTTAATGCTATTCTTCATTGATAGTATCGCCTTATAATAATTGTTCCTTCAAGGTGAGACAAAGCGACGATGATTACTCCATAACATAATCGGAGGCTTTCGACCTTACGTCACTCCGACGTACTTACAGCTTTTCCTTGGGCTCTCAAGCATGCTATGTATATTATGTATGTATATATATGATATGAAAATATTTTCAGGGGAAATGGGGAACGGTGAGGCGCTACAGACGCATAGCCACCTGGTCAGCTGGCATATCATGTTTTCATCCTAGACGCGGGATGCCCGGATGCGGGATATATGGGTTATCGATCGGGCCGTACGTTCCTCGGCACTAACTTATTATATTTATGGATCGGGCCGTACGTTCCTCGGCACTAACATATGGATCGGGCTGCGCGTTCCGCAGCAATTTACTATATGATGCTTTATGAGTATGCATGCATGGATCCGCTTTAAGAGGCAAGCAATTATCGATTATCTCCTTGTAATTACTTTACTTTCTTATTCTTACTTTATTTCTTGATGTATGCCTTACATACTCAGTACAATGCTCGTACTGACATCCTTTTCTTTGGATGCTGTGTTCATGCCCACAGGTAGACGGGAAAGCGGTCCAGACTGATAGGAGTCACTAGCCGAGCTGAAGAGCACTCCATCTTCCGGAGGTGCTAATTGGTTGTTCCTTTTGTGTATATATTTGTATGCCACTCAATAGAGGCTCATGGATGCTCGATGTGGGTTGTGTGGTTCCACAACGTAGGTAGTACGCATGTGTATAGATATATTGAAATATGTTTTTGTATTAACACGTTATATTTTTGTAATGAAAATCAAATCCCCTTTTCAAAGCTAACCGGAAATAGATGAATGATTGTTGAATAGGTTAGGTAAATGATAGTACGAGCGGTGCTTGGTGGTTAGCCCAGAGTACCCGTCGCGGCCCCTAGCCGGGTCGTGACAGGTTCGGGCAGAATTGTATGTTGATTGGATCATTTTGAATATTGTAGTGTTGCTAGAATAATTGTTGGCATTGTTGTTGGTTTGGCCGAGTTGAATTCTCGGATTGTATTGATAAATTGGCCGAGTTAGATTCTCGGGGATGGTATATTTACAAGGGAGATGCTGCTGAAATTTCGGCAGAATATAAGTGAATTTATTTGAGAAGTTAAGACAAGTGAATGACAATGGATTTAATGTTTATGTGAATTCTTTTGTATGTAGACTAGCAAGCTTGGAAAAATAAGCATAGCCAACAGGACGTGGAACAGGTATGTAAGACTTACCCTTTATTTCTTGTGGCATGTCTTAGAGCCAAGTAAGTTATGATATGTACTTTAAGGTAATTCTACTCCTTAATTCCGAGTTTGTTATGATTCGTATGCCCTCTCTGATATAAGTACTCCGATACGAGTAATCTGACATAAGTATTCTGATATAAGTATTTTGATATGAGTATTCTGACATAAGTATTCTGATACAAGTATTCTGATACAAGTATTCTGACGTAAGTATTCTGATATAAGTATTCTGACATAAGTATTCTGATATAAGTATTCTGTTATGAGTAATCTGCTACGAATATCCTGATAGCACGTTCAATTATTCCATCGAGTCTTGATTTATGTGCATTTAGTTTCTCACAACTCTGCTCGTACATATGTTATGATTTCCTTCGCCGAGTCCCGGGCCGGTATGCATCGTGCGTATGGTTCGCCGGGTTCCCCGTTTGAGGGCCGGGTGCCATATATGTATTCTGAAGTTAGATGTGTTATGGTGTTATGATGTGTTATGGTTCGCCGAACCACAT
Organism: Lycium barbarum; assembly: GCF_019175385.1. Taxonomy (NCBI): domain Eukaryota; kingdom Viridiplantae; phylum Streptophyta; class Magnoliopsida; order Solanales; family Solanaceae; genus Lycium; species Lycium barbarum. Next base: position 51,788,967 of record NC_083348.1, read on the forward strand.
ATGATATGATATTATGATTTGTGACGGAGATTACGGAGCAAAACTTCTGGAGTTAGATGTGTGTGGCGCTGAAGGCAGGGCGGCGCCACGTTTTCCCCGGGTGCCGCAATGGACCGGATACCGTTCTTGGCATGCATGGTCTGTGTTTCCAGTAAGTTATTTTTATTAATTTTCATATCGCACTTACTCCTGTACTAATCTTCTGTACTATTTGTTTCGCTTGTGATTCTGTTCATTTTATTCCATGCTTTACATACTCAGTACATATTCCGTACTGACCCCCTTTCTTCGGGGGCTGCGTTTCATGCCACGTAGGTACACCTAGATGAGCATAATACTCTGCTAGGAGGTGTTTCAGCGGGATTGGCGAACTCCACTTCCTCCCGGAGTGTTGCCGAGTCAGAGCGTATATAAGTTGTGATTTCTGATTTGTGTTAGAGAATTTGCAGACAGAGTCGTGGGTACAGAACATCAGTTTGTAAGCACCTTCCTCAGCCGATGTGACATTTTGTGATGTCTACAGATTTTGTTTGATTTGTGAACAATAGAAAGAAAGTTTCTGAAAGCCTTACTATATGTTTCATGTGATTTGATTTGAGAATTTGAAAAGAGTCTGTATGTAATCAGAGTCAGAGGGTTCGCTCGGCTCCGAATATGGGGTCGGGTGCCCATCACACCCTAATGAGGTTAGGGTGTGACAGGCAATCTCTAGCATAGTGCCCCGGATCCCCACAAGTATAGCATACACCCTGACGACACCGCCCAACATGACATTTCCCACAAGTCGCACATCGAGGAGAGGGCATCACCTCCTACCCTGACCCCACCTGCTACTGCGAACTCAATGTATAAGAACTCTGTCTCTGCCTAAGGGAAATCTCCCTACCCCACTAAGATCCTCGACACTGCAGAGATGCACTATACTGGGGCTTGCTCTCGCTAGGGGAAACTCTATACTGACCCTCGGACCTAGCCCTATTGGGCTGACTACTACTCTGCTCAGAGATAGCCTCCCGCTGGCGCCTACGATCCTCTGAACCTTGACCAGAAGCCTGAATACGAGCCATATCCATACCTGGCTGCATCGCTACTGCCATACAAGCCTCCTGCAACCCTGGCTCTAATCCCATCATATATCGGTGAACTCTATCTTCCATTTCTTGCACAATAGAAGGGGCATATCTGGCTAAAGAATCAAACTCCACACTATACTCTCTGACAGACATACTACCTTGCTGCAGGTTAAGGAACCTATCAACCCTTGCCCGCCTAAACTCGGGTGGCATATAATGGCGCAAGAAGGCATCTCAGAATTCCTGCCAAGTTGGCGGAAGAGCATCCCTACCCCTCGATAATCTGCATGACTGAAACCAATTAATTGCTATACCCTGCAATCTATAAGCTGCTAACTGAACAGATTCTGTAGCCGACGCCTTCATCACATTTAAAGTACGCTGCGTACTATCTATGAACTCCTGAGGATTAGCATTAGGGTCCGTGCCCTTAAACTCTAGGGATCTAATGTAAGAAAATCTCGGGCCCTGGCACTAGCAGCCCCATCTGGATACTCATGACCCCTATCCTGTCGTTCAGCCTGGGTAGCAAGTATCTGAGTCAACAAATGCAAAGCATCTCTAATCTCTCTCATCTCCTAACCCAGAGCATCCGGCTGAAGGACTGGGGGTACAGGTACTGGTGCTGGAGCTGGGGTAGGATCAGGTGCCCCTCTGAGCTCCTCTAGAGGTGGGGAAGTAGGAGAACTCTGGGACTGAATGTGTATCCCAGTATGAGTCTGAGCTCTGGTGGACCTGGGGACTTGGCTAACTGCCTCACCCTTAACTGATTTGCCTTTCTGGGCTTCTGTCGCTTTACTCTTCCTAGTTATTGCTGAAATCATACACGATTATTAGATTAAGGACTTCACTTATGACACAACTCTATTCGCACGATCTCTAACATGAAAGAAGGAATGACACCGTATTAATATCTCTTAGCCTCCTGTTTATAGATTTGGTGCACAACACATCGATAAACAAGACTCTACTAGACACCGTCTGTGAACATGCCGATGACTGAACTGCTCTGATACCACTTTTGTCACGACCCAACCTAGGGCTGTGACGAGTGACCGAGCTTTATCTGCCCGATAACCCAACTTATGTTACCTGTACTCAAACATGGCATTCAATAGGGTATATTTAACTAAGTTTGAAAGCTGTAAATAGAATACCAAAGTCCATCTGTAATTCAAAACATCTTAAAACATACGTAACATATCACAATGCAGGCCAACGAGGCTGTCGATACGTCTGTACAACAAAACAATGGTCGGCAAGGCCAAACAGTATTCATGACACCCACGCTGTTCGCAGACTACTAGAAGACTATGACCGTGCATAGGTGACGGGACAGGGCCCCGTCGAATCCATAATGTATACAAACAAAATTATACCAAAACAGGAACCGTCTCCGAAGCAAGTGGAGCTGTCTGACTCTCACTGCTGACTTCTCCTAGGTGGCTGGATTGTCTAACCGCATCCCTGAACCTGCGGGCATGAAATGCAGCCCCCGAAGAAAGGGCGTCAGTACGGAATATGTTTTGAATATGTAAGGCAACACTGAATCATGAAACAAGGAAAGGTGTAACAGTAAGCAAGTTTAGAAAGCAACCTGGGAGGAACCTAGAATAGCACTTTGAAGCATGTCATATGGTCCCTTACATAAATTCTAGCATACACAATATAAATATAGAATATCCCACTTGTAGCCGCTTATGGCTAATAACACAATAGTCCCTTCGGACGGCCACTTCCGGCGTAGTCATGATGGCCCCTTCGGGCAGCCTTTTCTGGCTTAGCTAGGATGGCCCCTTCGGGCATCCGCTTTCGACATAGCTAGGATGGCCCCTTCGGGCAGTCGCTTCCGGCTTAAGAATATCATAATCCAGCTGATCAGGTGGAACAATAACAATACATATGATATACAGTATGAATATGTAATGAATTTATAAAACGTTGCACCTGTTTCAGAGTTGTTTTTATTACAACTCCCTTTGGAGAGATTTTGAGAACAAGTTTTAGAGTTTCTGTCATTTACCTTTTGCTTTGTAGTGAACATGTTAGTATAATGTATTGCAGAAGCTTCCATTGAATTATCAACAAGAGTATAGCATGAACGAAACAAGACATTGGATATCGACTCCAAATCCAACTAAGAATAGAGTACTTATGTTTTACGTTCTTTATGAGTATAAAAGAGATCACGCCAAAATAGGAAAGAAGGGTTAGCCTTACATACATTATTTATGCCTCAAGCTAATCCTCGAGTCCCTTCCCGAGCTAAGTCAACTAAAATACCATCAACAATATAGGGATTAAGACTAGGCCAACAAGATTATTTTAACTAATCATTTATTCTGTCGCCTAACGGGATTTGGACAGCATCTCCCTTATAATCCTATCAACCCAACAATTCCAAATTAAGCTAATAACTAACAACAACAACAAATCTAAAAATTTACAACAATAATTTGACTAAACTCATCTTACAATTCTATCCAAAACTGCCGCTAAACCAAAACGCCTTATTATTCGGTATACGATAATTATAACTATATTTCTAACACTTTAATCCGTTGAATCTCCACGTAATCATCTCAATAACAAAGATGAGAAAATAATACATACCGTAGCAGCAGCTCATCCACGAAAATATCATCCCCCAAGCTCAATATTTATCTTGAAACGACGACGACAACTCGTATTACACTTTATCCTTCACGAGCCTCGGGATTCGGGGCCTCGAACTTGATCAAACCCTTGCTTTATATCTCTAACTCTGCTCACTCTAAAATATTCCAGATCTTTTGGTATGCAATGAGGAAGATAATGGGTGAAAAGTTTCCTTAATTAGCCAAGGAAGTGGGCCTGACCCGACTTGGATTCGGGTTGGGCCGAGCCTACTGCCAGTTTGACCTTTCCCCCTTAAAACGTCCATAACCTTTTATACCTATGTAGCATGAATGCCCATGAACTATGGTTGGATATGTATTTAAATTATCTACAACTTTCATTTTTTGTGTTTTCCCAAATGCTCAACGTATAATGGTGTGTTGGCCTCGTAAAGCTAGATCACCCGAAAACGTATGCTTAAATTATCCTTTTGGAGTACTTATGCTCATATTTGGCTTAAGTGTCCCTCTTAAGACTTGCTAAACATCCTATGTCCTATTCATATAACTTGTCATATGCCCTTTATAAAATCTCGACATGTGGGCCCCACCTTAACTTACAGTTACGAGGGCTATTTGTCAAGTAACGTATTAACCAACTTACACCATATGGCCTCCACTGTCGTCTATATGTTATTCTTATACATATATAACAGAATCTTCATCCCTAATCCTTGTATATCTTTACTCTCCCCTGAGCCTATACTAAATCGTCTGCAGTCTCGGTAACACGAAATTTTTCCAGGGTGTAACATCTTTCCCCCCTAAGGAACATTCGTCCTCGAATGTTAGAAATATGTAACTTATAGAAGTTTTATGGATTGTCAAAAAATAGAGTAAAACATGACGGTACTATTTAAGGTTAAATTAATCGTATCTAATACCGCCAGTATCATGTTATAATAATTAAGAGGTTACATATCAAGGGTAGTCTTCTATTCGTTTACCCTAGTTCTGATTTATAGCTATGGTCTTGCTATGCTAAGGGCACTTCCCCCTTAAGGTTTCAACAAAGTTTTTCACTAAGTCTTTTGTCTCGATTTACCCCATTAACTCATAAGCTTGTGTTCTAACTTATGTTGTAATACATCATGTCATAGTGGTAAGGGACAGTTCGTATATAGCTTAAATCCATCAACAAATAAGCTGAAGAAGGTTATACCTGATGGTGCATCCTGCGGTGTCTCTGGACCCGGTCTCCCACCTAGAGCATAGATACGATGCGGCCAAGTACTGGAGCTAGATGCTCTACTTCTACCCCTATCTCGGCCCGGCGAAGTCTGGAGTCCTATCTCTAGGGCTATCACTGAGGGTGACGATGCTCCTACTGAATTTTCAGGAATAATACTACCCACGCTTTGTGGGCAATCTCTGGCATAGTGCCCCGGATCACCACAAGTATAGCATACACACTGACGACACCGTCCTACATGACGTTTCCCACAAGTCACACATCGAGGAGAGGGCATCACCTCCTGCCCTGACCCCACCTGCTCCTGCGAACCCGATGTATAAGAACTCTATCTCTGCCTAAGGGAAGTGTCCCTACCCCGCTGAGATCCTCGACACTGTAGAGGTGCACTATACTGGGGCCTGCTCTCGCTAGGGGAACCTCTATACTGATCCTCTGACCTAGCCCTATTGGGCTGACTACTATTCTGCTCCGAGATAGCCTCTCGCTGGTTCCTACGATCCTCTGACGCTTGAGCATAAGCCTGAATACGAGCTATATCCATACCTGCCTGTATCGCTACTGCCATACAAGCCTCCTGCAACCCTGGCTCTAATCCCATCATGTATCGGTGAACTCTATCTTCCATTTCCTGCACAATAGAAGGGGCATATCTGGCTAAAGAATCAAATTCCACACTATACTCTCTGACAGACATACTACCCGGCTGCAGGTTAAGGAACCTATCAACCCTTGCCCGCCTCAACTCGGGTGGCACATAATGGCGCAAGAAGGCATCTGAGAAATCCTTCCAAGTCGGTGGAAGAGCATCCCTACCCCTCGATAATCTCCATGACTGAAACCAATTAATTGCTATACCCTGCAACCTATAAGTAGCTAACTGAACAGATTCTGTAGCCGACGCATTCATCACATTTAAAGTACGCTGCATACTATCAATGAACTCGTGAGGATCAGCTTTTAGGTCCGTGCCCTTAAACTCTGGGGATCAAATGTAAGAAAATCTCGGGCCCTGGCACTAGCAGCCCGATCTGGATACTCATGAACCCTATCCTGTCGTCCAGCCTGGGTAGCAAATATCTGAGTCAACAAACGGATAGCATCTCTCATATCTCTCATCTCCTGACCCTGAGCATCCAGCTGAAGGACTACAGGTACTGGTGCTGGAGCTGGGGTTGGATCAGGTGCCCCTCTGAGCTCTTTTGGAGGTGGGGAAGTAGGAGAACTCTGGGACTGAATGTGTATCCCAGTATGAGTCTAAGCTCTGGTGGACCTGGGGGCTTGGCTAACTGCCTCACCCTCAACTGATTTGCCCTTCTGGGCTGCTGTCGCTTTACTCTTCCTAGTCATCGCCGAAATCATACATGATTATTAGACTAAGGACTTCACTTATGACACAGCTCTATTTGCACGATCTCTAACATGAAAGAAGGAATGGCACCCTATTAATGTCTCGTAGCCTCCTGTTTATAGATGTGGTGCACAACACACCGATAAAAAAGGCTCTACTAGACATCGACTGCGAACATGCCGAGGACTGAACTGCTCTGATACCACCTTCGTCACGACCCAACCTATGGCTGTGACGTACCGAGCTTAATCTGCCCGATAACCCAACTTATGTTACCTGTACTCAAACATGGCATTCAATAGGGTCTATTTAACTAAGTTTGAAAGCTTTAAATAGAATACCAAAGTCCATCTGTAATTCAAAACATCTTAAAACATACGTAACATATCACAATGCAGGCCAACGAGGCTGTCGATACGTCTGTACAACAAAACAATGGTCGGCAAGGCCAAACAGTATTCATGACACCCACGCTGTTCGCAGACTACTAGAAGACTATGACCGTGCATAGGTGACGGGACAGGGCCCCGTCGTACCCATAATGTATACAAACAAAATTATGCCAAAACAGGAACAGTCTCTGAACCAAGTGGAGCTGTCTGACTCTCAATGCTGACTCCTCGTAGGTGGCTGGATCGTCTAACCGCATCCCTGAACCTGCGGGCATGAAACGCAGCCCCCGAAGAAAGGGGGTCAGTACGGAATATGTACCGAATATGTAAGACAATACTGAATCATGAAACAAGGAAAAACGTAACAGTAAGCATGTTTAGAAAGCAACCTGGGAGTAACCTGGAACAGCACTTTGAAGCATGTCATATGGTCCCTTACATAAATTCTAGCATACACAATATAAATATAGAATATCCCACTCGTAGCCACTTCCGATTAATAACACAATAGTCCCTTCGGACGGCCGCTTCCGGCGTAGTCATGATGGCCTCTTCGGGCAGCCGCTTCCGGTTTAGCTAGGATGGCCCCTTCGGGCATCCGCTTCTGACATAGCTAGGATGGCCCCTTCGGGCAGCCGCTTCCGACTTAAGAATATCATAATCCAGCTGATCAGGTGGAACAATAACAATACATATGATATATATTATGAATATGTAATGAACTTACAAAACGTTGCACCCCTTTCAGAGTGGTTTCTATTACGACTCCCTTTGGAGAGATTTTGAGAACAAGTTTTAGAGTTTCCTTCATTTACCATTTTCTTTGTAGTGAACATGTAAGTATAATGTATCGCAGAAGCTTCCTTTGAATTATCAACAAGAGTATAGCATGAACGAAACAAGACATTGGATATCGGCTCCAAATCCAACTAAGAATAGAGTACTTATGTTTTATGTTCTATAGGAGTCATATAAAAGGGATCACGCCAAAATATGAAAGAAGGGTTAGCCTTACATACCTTATTTATGCCTCAAGCTAATCCTCGAGTCCCTTCCCGAGCTTAGTCAACTAAAATACCATCAACAATATAGGGATTAAGACTAGGCCAACAAGATTATTCTAACTAATCATTTATTCTGTCACCTATCGGGATTTGGATAGCATCTCCCCTATAATCCTACCAACTCAACAATTCCAAATTAAGCTAATAACCAACAACAACAACAAATTTCACAATTTACAACAGTAATATGACTAAACTCATCTTACAATTCTATCCAAAACAACCCCTAAACCACAACGCCTTAATATTCGGTATACAATAATTATAACTATATTTCTAACACTTTAATCCGTTGAATCTCCACGTAATCATCTCAATAACAAAGATGAGAAAATAATACATACCGTAGCAGCAGCTCATCCACGAAAATATCATCCCCCAAGCTCAATATTTATCTTGAAACGACGACGACAACTCGTATTACACTTTATCCTTCACGAGCCTCGGGATTCGGGGCCTCGAACTTGATCAAACCCTTGCTTTATCTCTCTAACTCTGCTCACTCTAAAATATTCCAGATCTTTTGGTATGCAATGAGGAAGATAATGGGTGAAAATTTTCCTTAATTAGCCAAGAAAGTGGGCCTGACCCGACTTGGAGTCGGGTTGGGCCGAGCCTACTGCCAGTTTGACCATTCCGCCTTAAAACGTCCATAACTTTTTATACCTATGTCACATGAATGCCCACGACCTATGGTTGGAAAGATATTTCAATTATCTACAACTTTTATTTTTTTGTGTTTTCCCAAATGCTCAATGTATAATGGTGTGTTGGCCTCGTAAACCTAGATCACCCGAAAACATATCCTTAAAACATCCTTTTGGAGTGCTTATGCTCATATTTGGCTTAAGTGTCCCGCTTAAGACTTGCTAAACTTCCTATGTCCTATTCATATAACTTATCATATGCCTTTTATAAAATCCCGACATGTGGGGCCCACCATAACTTACGGTTACGAGGGCTATTTGTCAAGTAACGTATTAATCAACTTACACGATATGGCCTCCACTGTCGTCTATATGTTATTCTTATACATATATAATAGAATCTTCATCCCTAATCGGTGAACTCTATCTTCCATTTCCTGCACAATAGAAGGGGCATATCTTGCTAAAGAATCAAACTCCACACTATACTCTCTGATAGACATACTACCCAGCTGCACGTTAAGGAAGCTATCAACCCTTGCCCGCCTCAACTCGGGTGGCATATAATGGCGCAAGAAGGCATCTGAAAATTCCTGCCAAGTCGGCGGAAGAGCATCCCCACCCCTCGATAATCTCCATGACTGAAACCAATTAATTTCTATACCCTGCGATCTATAAGCAGCTAACTGAACAAATTCTGTAGCCGACGCCTTCATTATATTTAAAGTACGATGCATACTATCTATGAACTCCTGAGGATCAGCATTAGGGTCCGTCCACTTAAACTCTGGGGATCTAATGTAAAAAAATCTCGGGCCCTGGCACTAGCAGCCCGATCTGGATACTCATGACCCCTATCATGTCGTCCATCCTGGGTAGCAAGTATCTGAGTCAACAAACGGATAGCATCTCTCATCTCTCTCATCTCCTGACCCTGAGCATCCGGCTGAAGGACTGGAGGTACAGGTACTGGTGCTAGAGCTGGGGTTGGATGAGGTGCCCCTTTGAGCTGCTCTGGAGGTGGGGAAGTAGGAGACCTCTGGGACCGAATGTGTATCCCAGTATGATTCTGAGCTCTGGTGGACCTGGGGGCTTGGCTAACTGCCTCACCCTCAACTGATTTGCCCTTCTGGGCTGCTGTCGCTTTACTCTTCCTAGTCATCGCTGAAAATCATACGTGATTATTAGATTAAGGACTTCACTTTGACACAGCTCTATTCGCACGATCTCTAACATGAAAGAAGGAATGACACCGTATTAATGTCTCGTAGCCTCCTATTTATAGATTTGGTGCACAACACACCGATAAACAAGACTCTACTAGACACCGTCTGCGAACGGGCTCTCACTGAGGGTGACGATGCTGCTACTAAATTCTCAAGAACAATACTATCCACTCTTTGTGGGTAATCTCTAGCATATTGCCCCGGATCACCACATGTATAGCATACACCCTGACGACACCGTCCTACAAGACGTTTCCCACAAGTCGTACATCGAGGATAGGGCATCACCTCCTTCCCTGACCCTACCTGCTGCTGCGAACCCGATGTATAAGAACTGTGTCTCTGCCTAAGGGAAGTCTCCCTACCTCGCTGAGATCCTCGACAATGTATAGGTGCACTATACTGGGGCCTGGTCTCGCTAGGGGAACCTCTATATTGACCCTCTGACCTAGCCCTATTAGGCTGACTACTACTCTACTCCAAGGTAGCCTCTCGCTGGCGCCTAGGATCCTCTAACCCTTGGGCATAAGCCTGAGTACGAGCTATATCCATACATGGCTGCATCGCTACTGCCATACAAGCCTCCTACTACCTGGCTCTAATCCCATCATGTATCGGTGAACTCTATCTTCCATTTCTTGCGCAATAGAAGGGGCATATTTGGCTATAGAATCAAACTCCACAATATACTCTCTGACAGACATACTACCCTGCTGCAGGTTAAGGAACCTATCAACCCTTGCCCGCCTCAACTCGGGCGACATATAATAGCGCAAGAAGGCATATGAGAATTGTTGCCAAGTCGGTGGAGGAGCATCCCTACCCCTCGATAATCTCCATGACTGAAACCAATTAATTGCTATACCCTGCAATCTATAAGCAGCTAACTGAACAAATTTTGTATCTGACGCCTTCATCACATTTAAAGTACGTTGCATACTATCTATGAACTCTTGAGGATCAGCATTAGGGTCCGTGCCCTTAAACTCTAGGGATCTAATGTCAGAAAATCTCGAGCCCTGGCACTAGCAGCCCGATCTGGATACTCATGACCCCTATCCTGTCGTCCAGCCTAGGTAGCAAGTATTTGAGTCAACAAACGGATAGCATCTCTCATCTCTCTCATCTCCGGACCCTGATCATCCGGCTGAAGGATTGGAAGTACAGGTACTGGTGGAGGTGGGGAAGTAGGAGAACTCTGGGACCGAATGTCTATCCCAGTATGAGTCTGAGCTCTGGTGGACCTGGGGGCTTGGCTAACTGCCTCACCCTCAACTGATTTTCCCTTTCGGTTGCTGTCGCTTTACACTTCCTAGTCATCGCTGAAATCATACATGATTATTAGATTAAGGACTTCACTTATGATACAGCTCTATTCGCACGATCTCTAACATGAAAGAAGGAATGACACCCTATCAATGTCTCGCATCCTCCTGTTTATAGATGTGGTGCACAACACACCGATAAACAAGACTCTACTAGACACCGTTTGCGAACATGCCGAGGACTGAACTGCTCTGATACCACTTTTGTCACGACCCAACCTAGGGCTGTGACGAGTGACCGAGCTTAATCTTCCCGATAACCCAACTTATGTTACCTGCACTCAAACATGGCATTCAATAGGGTCTATTTAACTAAGTTTGAAAGCTGCAAATAGAATACCAAAGTCCATCTGTAACTCAAGACATCTCAAAACATACTTATCTATACGTAACATATCACAATGCAAGCCAGCGAGGCTGCTGAAACATCTATACAACAAAACAATGGTCGGCAAGGCCGAACAGTATACATGACACCCACGCTGTACGCAGACTACTAGAAGAATATGACCGTGCATAGGTGATGGGACAGGGCCCCGTCGTACCCATAATGTATACAAAATAATTTATACCAAAACAGGAACAGTCTCCGAAGCAAGTGGAGCTGTCTGACTCTTAATGCTGACTTCTCCTAGGTGGCTGGATCGTCTAACCGCATCCCTGAACCTGCGGGCATGAAACCAGCCCCCGAAAAAAGGGGGTCAGTACAGAATATGTACTGAATATGTAAGGCAATACTGAATCATGAAGCATGGAAAAGCGTAACAGTAAGCAAGTTTAGAAAGCAACCTAGGAGTAACCTGGAACAACACTTTGAACCATGTCATATGGTCCCTTACACAAATTCTAGCATACACAATATAAATATAGAATATCCCACTCCGATTTATCCTAGTTCCGATTTATAGCAATGGTCTTGCTATGCTATGGGCACTTCCCCCCTTAAGGTTTCAACTAAGTTTTTCACTAAGTCTTTTGTCTCGATTTACCCCATTAACTCCTATGCTTGTATTCTAACTTGTGTTGTAATACATCATGTCATAGTGGGAAGGGACAGTTCGTATATAGCTTAGATCCATCAATAAATAAGCTGAAGAAGGGTATACCTGATGGTGCATCTTGCGGTGTCTCTGGACCCGGTCTCCCACCTAGAGCGTAGATACGATGCGGCCCAGTACTGGAGCTAGATGCTCCACCTCTGCCCCTACCTCAGGCGGGAGAAGTCTGGATCTCTAGGGCTCTCACTGAGGGTGACGATGCTACAACTAAATTCTCAGGAACAATACTACCCACTCTTTGTGGGAAATCTCTAGCATAGTGCCCCGGATCACCACAAGTATAGTATACACCCTGACGACACCATCGTACATGACGTTTCCCACAAGTCGTACATCGAGGAGAGGGCATCACCTCCTGCCCTGACCCCACCTGCTGCTGCGAACCCGATGTATAAGAACTCTGTCTCCGCCTAAGGGAAGTCTCCCTACCTCGCTGAGATCCTCGACAAAGCAGAGGTGCACTATACTGGGGCCTGCTCTCGCTAGGGGAGCCTCTATATTGACCCTCTGACCTAGCCCTATTAGGATGACTACTACTCTGCTCCGAGGTAGCCTCTCGCTGGCGCCTACGATCCTCTAACCCTTGAGCATAAGCCTGAGTACGAGCTATATCCATACATGGCTGCATCGCTACTGCCATACAAGCCTCCTGCTACCCTGGCTCTAATCCCATCATGTATCGGTGAACTCTATCTTCCATTTCCTGCACAATAGAAGGGGCATATCTGGCTAAAGAATCAAACTCCACAATATACTCTCTGACAGACATACTACCCTGCTGCAGGTTATGGAACCTATCAACCCTTGCCCGCCTCAACTCGGGCGACATATAATAGCGCAAAAAGGCATATGATAATTCTTTCCAAGTCGGCGGAGGAGCATCCCTACCCCTTGATAATCTCCATGACTGAAACCAATTAATTGCTATACCCTGCAATCTATAAGCAGCTAACCGAACAAATTCTGTAGCCGATGCCTTCATCACATTTAAAGTACGCTGTATACTATCTATGAACTCCTGAGGATCAGCATTAGGGTCCGTGCCCTTAAACTCTAGGGATCTAATGTCAGAAAATCTCGGGCCCTGGCACTAGCAGCCCGATCTGGATACTCATGACCCCTATCCTGTCGTCCAGCCTAGGTAGCGAGTATTTGAGTCAATAAACGGATAGCATCTCTCATCTCTCTCATCTCCTGACCCTGATCATCCGGCTGAAGGATTGGAGGTACAGGTACTGGTGCTAGAGCTGGGGTTGGATGAGGTGCCCCTCTGAGCTCCTCTGGAGATGGGGAAGTAGGAGAACTCTGGGACCGAATGTCTATCCCAGTATGAGTCTGAGCTCTGGTGGACCTGGGGGCTTGGCTAACTGCTTCACCCTCAACTGATTTGCCCTTCTCGGCTGCTGTCGCTTTACTCTACCTAGTCATCGCTGAAATCATACATGATTGTTAGATTAAGGACTTCACTTATGATACAGCTCTATTCGCACGATCTCTAACATGAAAGAAGGAATGACACCCTATTAATATCTCGCAGGCTCCTGTTTATATATGTGGTGCACAACACACCGATAAACAAGACTCTACTAGACACCGTTTGCGAACATGCCGAGGACTGAACTGCTCTGATACCACTTTTGTCACGACCCAACCTAGGGCTGTGACGAGTGACCGAGTTTAATCTTCCCGATAACCCAACTTATGTTACATGCACTCAAACATGGCATTCAATAGGGTCTATTTAACTAAGTTTGTAAGCTGCAAATAGAATACCAAAGTCCATCTGTAACTCAAGACATCTCAAAACATACTTATCTATACGTAACATATCACAATGCAAGCCAGCGAGGCTGCTGAAACATCTGTACAACAAAACAATGGTCGGCAAGGCCGAACAGTATCCATGACACCCACGCTGTACGCAGACTACTAGAAGAGTATCACCGTGCATAGGTGATGGGACAGGGCCCCGTCGCACCCATAATGTATACAAAAAAAATTATACCAAAACAGGAACAGTCTCCGAAGCAAGTGGAGCTGTCTGACTCTCAATGCTGACTCCTCCTAGGTGGCTGGATCGTCTAACCGCATCCCTGAACCTGCGGGCATGAAACCAGCCCCCGAAAAATGGGGGTCAGTACGGAATATGTACTGAATATATAAGGCAATACTGAATCATGAAGCATGGAAAAGCATAACAGTAAGCAAGTTTAGAAAGCAACCTAGGAGTAACCTGGAACAGCACTTTGAACCATGTCATATGGTCCCTTACACAAATTCTAGCAAACACAATATAAATATAGAATATCCCACTCGTAGCCCGGCTAATAACACAATAGTCCCTTCAGACTGCGACTTCCGGCGTAGTCATGATGGCCCCTTCGGGCACCCGCTTCCGTCTTAGCAAGGATGGCCCCTTCGGGCACCCGCTTCTGACTTAGCTAGGATGGCCCCTTGGGGCAGCCGTTTCCGACTTAAGAATATCATAATCCAGCTGATCAGGTGGAACAATAACAATACATATGAAACATAGTATGAATATGTAATGAAGTTACAAAACGTTGCACCCCTTTCAGAGTGGTTTCTATTACAACTCCCTTTGGAGAGATTTTGAGAACAAGTTTTAGAGTTTCCTTCATTTACCATTTGATTTGTAGTGAACATGTAAGTATAATGTATCGCAGAAGCTTCCTTTGAATTATCAACAAGAGTATAGCATGAACGAAACAAGACATTGGATATCGACTCCAAATCCAAATAAGAATAGAGTACTTATGTTTTACTATCTTTACGAGTCATATAAAAGGGATCATGCGAAAATATGAAAGAAGGGTTATCCTTACATACCATATTTATGCCTCAAGCTAATCCTCGAGTCCCTTCTCGAGCTTAGTCAACTAAAATACCATCAACAATATAGGGATTATGACTAGGCCAACAAGATTATTCTAACTAATCATTTATTTTGTCGCCTAACGGGAATTGGACAGCATCTCCCATATAATCCTACCAACCCAACAATTCCAAATTAAGCTAATAACCAACAACAACAACAACAACAACAAATATAACAATTCACAACAATAATATGACTAAACGCATCTTACAATTCTATCCAAAACATCCCCTAAACATAAACGCCTTAATATTCGGTATACGATAATTATAACTATATTTCTAACACTTTAATCCATTGAATCTCCACGTAATCATCTCAATAACAAAGATGAGAAAATAATACATACCTTAGCAGCAGCACAACCACGAAAATATCATCCCTCAAGCTCAATATTTAGCTTGAAACGATGACGAGAACTCTCCTCACTCTCTCTCTCTAAAATATTCCAGATCTTTTGGCATGCAATGAGGAAGATAATGGGTGAAACTTTTCCTTAAATAGCCAAGGAAGTGGGCCTGACCCGACTTGGATTCGGGTTGGGCCGAGCCTACCGCCAGTTTGACCTTTCCTCCTTAAAACGTCCATAACCTTTTATACCTATGTCGCATGAAGGCCCACGACCTATGGTTGGAAATGTATTTCAATTATCTACAACTTTCATTTTTTGTGTTTTCCCAAATGCTCAACGTATAATGGTGTGTTGGCCTCGTAAATCTAGATCACCCGAAAACCTATCCTTAAATCGTCCTTTTGGATTGCTTATGCTCATATTTGGCTTAAGTGTCCCTCTTAAGACTTGCTAAACTTCCTATGGCCTATTCATATAACTTGTCATATGCCCTATATAAAATCCCATCATGTGGGCCCCACCTTAACTTAAGGTTACGAGGGCTATTTGTCGTGTAACGTATTAACCAACTTACACCATATGGCCTCCACTGTCGTCAATATGTTACTCTCCCTGGAGCCCATATTAAGTCGTCTGCAGTCTCGGTAACACAAAATGTTTTCGGGGTGTAACATCCTTCCTCCCTTAGGAACATTCGTCCTCGAATGTTTGAAATTTGTAACTTATATAAGTTTTATGGATAGTCAAACAATAGAGTAAAACATGAGGGTACTATTTATGGTCAAATTAATCGTATCTAATACCGCCAGTATCATGTTATAATAATTAAGAGGTTACATATCAAGGGTAGTCTTCTATTCGTTTACCCTAGTTCCGATTTATAGCTATGGTCTTGCTATGCTATGGGCACTTCCCCCCTTAAGGTTTCAACTAAATTTTTCACTAAGTCTTTTGTCTCGATTTACCCCATTAACTCCTATGCTTGTATTCCAACTTGTGTTGTAATACATCATGTCATAGTGGGAAGGGACAGTTCGTATATAGCTTAGATCCATCAATAAATAAGCTGAAGAAGGGTATACCTGATGGTGCATCTTGCGGTGTCTCTGGACCCGGTCTCCCACCTAGAGCGTAGATGCGATGCGGCCCAGTACTGGAGCTAGATGCTCCACCTCAGCCCCTACCTCGGGCGGGAGAAGTCTGGATCTCTAGGGCTCTCACTGAGGGTGACGATGCTACAACTAAATTCTCAGGAACAATACTACCCACTCTTTGTGGGAAATCTCTAGCATAGTGCCCCGGATTACCACAAGTATAGCATACACCCTGACGACACCATCCTACATGACGTTTCCCACAAGTCTGTACATCGAGGAGCATCCCTACCCCTCGATAATCTCCATGACCGAAACCAATTAATTTCTATACCCAGCAATCTATAAGCAGCTAACTGAACAGATTCTGTAGCCGACGCCTTCATCACATTTAAAGTACGCTGCATACAATCTACGAACTCCTGAGGATCAGCATTAGGGTCCGTGCCCTTCAAATTTGGGGATCTAATCTAGGAAAATCTCGGGCCTTAGCACTAGCAGCCCGATCTGGATACTCATGACCGATATCCTGTCATCCAACCTCGGTAGCAAGTATCTGAGTCAACAAACGGATAGCATCTCTCATCTCTCTCATCTCCTGACCCTAAGGATCCGGTTAAAGGATTGGAGGTACAAGTACTGGTGCTGGAGCTCGGGTTCGATCAGGTGCCCCTCTGAGCTCCTCTGGAGGTGGGGAAGTAGGAGAACTCTGGGACTGAATGTGTATCCCAGTATGAGTCTGAGCTCATACTGTTATATCCCGTATTTTTGAACGTCAGATTAATTGCTGAGGTGGGACCCACACATCGAGATTTTTTTGGGACATCTGAAAATTCATATGAATCACATATGAGATGTGAAACACAGCTCAAGAAGGACCCTTGGGGCAAATCAAAGTGGAAGTCCTCCAAACGAATATTTTAAGAAAACGTTTTCGGGTGATCTGACTTCTAGGGGAAAAAACGGTATTATAAGTTTGGAATTTTGAAAAGTACCAAGAAATATAAGTTGTAGATAATTGAATTAGATTTCCAACCATAGGTCGTGGGTCACCAGGTGACGTCGGTACAAGGAGATATGGACGTTTTAAGGTCGAAAGGTCAGTGGGCTAGGCCCAACTCGGGACCAAACCGAGTTGGCCCAAAAAAATCAAAACAAATAAGTGGGCTAAGGTTTGGGCCTTGTTTGGCCGTCCATTTGGTGTGGGCTTAAGCCCACATCAAGGTTAATGAGTAAATAAAGAGATGACCAAGTCATCTTTTTCATCAAACTCTCTAGAATTTTCAAGAAAGTAAGAACAAGAAAAGAAGGAGAAAAACTTGAAGGCCATTTCGGCCAAGATCAAAAACCAACAAGAAAATTGATAAAAATTCTTCAAAAATTATTTTCTACCAAGTAAAGGGTGATTAACAAGGTGGAGTTGTTGTTGGAGCAAGAAAAATTCAAAATCATACAAGTTGTCAAGTTGTAGTCAAGTGAGAAGTTGAAGAAGAAAGGTGAGTTTTGATCTTGTTTTATGTGTTATATATGGTTTATATGTGTTGTAGTATGCTAAAATGGATGAAATTCATGAAGGAGAGAAATATAGTACATGGTCGTGTGTATGTATATATGTGTAGGAGTCATGCTTCAATTATTTTAATTAGTGTTTGGTTGTTATTGTTGTGAATGATATGTGGAAAATGGAAGTTGAATGAATTTTGAGAAGTTGTAGTGTGTATGTTGGTGTTGGCCGTGTGGTTATGGTGAAAAAATGCAAGAGAATGAGTCCATTTTATTTAGTATTTTGTTTGTTGTTATGTTGTGGACTCTATGTTGCTAATGAATGTCTAGGAACCTTAGTGAAGTTGAAGTAGGTGGAGGTTTGTTTTAGAAGTTGTGTAAATTGAATGTAATGTTCTTGCATGCATGGAAGGTAATGTGGTTAGTATGATGTTGTTGGAATATAGATTATGAGGTTGTTATTGTTTTCATTAAAGTTAGAAAGTTTTGGAAGAAGTAGTAAGTTGATTGAATATGGAATTTGTTAGTATTGTTGTTGTTGGAATTGTGGTTGATATTTTGGCCGGGTTTGAATTCCCGGGATTGTTGTTGATTGAAATTAGCCAAGTTGAACTTGGTGGGATGGAGTATTTATAGGGGAAGTGCTACCGAAATTTCGGTAGCCAAATGTTTCCTTAAGATTCTAACTCTAAGTACCCTAATAAGAGTTTTGGTAAACATGACCAATTTGCAGATTTTAACGAGATTGCGACGTGAATTTGGAATAGCAAAAGGAGCGGAAAGAGGTATGTAAGGCTTCACTATTCTTCCTATGGCGTGTCTTAGATGTAATAAGTCGGGTACGAGCCTCGGGGACAACCCTAGCCCCTGGAATCCGCACCTAAAGTTTTCCACTTTTTGTTCAATAGAATTGAACTAGAAAGTGTGCAAATGATGTAAAAACCTCTTAAACCCTTAGAACTTGCACGAGTGGGACCCGATTACCCTAGAACCCTCACAAGTAATGACATGACACGTAATATATGTAAATAACATACGCCACCCCATCCGGCCCGAGGTGGGCCCGCTACTCTCGGATTTTTCCTTACAGTGTTGCTTGACTTATTAGAAGTGAATCCAAAGGGAACTTTTGATCCCGAGTTCGTTACCAAATGATAAGTACTATGACTCCTCCAACGAGGACCCTTCCATGACGAGAATGATAACAATAACATTACATAAGAGGATATGCCTATGATACGCACTACCAGAACGACTCTATGACCAAGATAACTAAGCTAAGTATCTTATGTAAATATGAAAATGATAAATTAATTTTTGAATCTTATTTATATTCCCTAGCTATGCCTTTATTTTCTAAAGATTTCAAAGTCTATGAACTGTCATCTATGATGCCCACAATTTCATTCTACGTTTACTTTAATACTATTCTCCATTGACCATCTCACCTCAAAATATTCGTCCCTTCGAGGTGAGACAAGAGCGATCACGAGTATTCCATAATGTAATCGGAGGTCACCGGCCTTACGCCGCTCCGATGGCTATATGATTTTTCCTTGGGCTCCCTTGTGTGCTTATAGGATATATACATATAGAAAACATGTCTATGTATATAAGACATGTATATATATATATATATAACATGTATATGTATATAAGATATGTATAAGTATATAAAAGATATATATGTATATAAGATAAGTAAATGTATATAAGACATGTATATGTAAGCAAGCTATGTATATGAACCTGGGTTGCGGGGAAGGGATACATGGGGGAATGGGCAGGGAAACATGTTTCATTGCTACCTGATCAGCTGGCTTATCATCCCGGACGCGGGATATATGGGTGAGCCGGTGTATATCGGCGCTATGTGGGTGAGCCGGCATTGTTCGGCGCTATGATATGACCTACCATGTCATGACCAGACATGCTATGATACGATATGCTATGGTAAGCTATACTATGACATGATATGCTATGATCTGCTACGACAGGACATGATATGACAAGTTATGCTATGCTATGATACGCTATGATATGCTATGCTATGGTAAAACATGCTATGACACGCTATGCTATGACACGACATGCTATAACATGCCATGCTACGATATGAGGTACTATGTTATGATATACTATAGCCTGACACTCTATGACACGATATACTATGACGTGATATACTACGACAAGACAAGATAAGATATAATACGATATGATACGAGATGATAATATATGACATGAGATATGTTCTATCTTCTATATTCTATGACTCCTTGATATTATTAATTATACATTATGTTACTGCTAGTGTTCTCTTTCATGCCTTACATACTCGGTACACTATTCGTACTGACGTCCCTTCTTGTGGACGCTGCGTTTCATGCCGCGCAGGTCAGCAGATAGGCGGATTTGATCCTTAGGAGCCTTACCAGCAGTGTTGACAGCGCTCCAGTTGTTCCGGAGCCTCACTTCTGCGGTACTATTTTGTGTATGTATATTCGGGCACGGCAGCACCCGGCCCTTTCTATGTATAAGTGTACTACGTCTAGAGGCTCGTAGACAGTTATGTACAGTCAGTTAAGTACAGTTAGATATATGGTGTTTTGGCATGCTAATGTTGATGTATAAGTGATAACGAAGTTTATTAGTCTATGTTCAGAATGACGCCGCTAATGTTAATGTTCAAAAAAAAAATGGCTCTGTTTACATGGCTTGCAAAGAGGTAAAGGTAAAACGATAGACAAGGGGTGCTCGGTACAAGTATCGGGTACTCGTCACGGCCCCTAGACAGGTCGTGACAGAAGTGGTATCAGAGCAGTTCGGTCCTAGGAGTTTGTCTACGAGCCGTGTCCAGTAGAGTCTTATTTATGGGTGTGTCGCGCGCCACACTTATAAACAGGAGGCTACAGGGCATTTAGGAAATCTGACCATCTTTGTGTCCTAAGATCGTGCGATAGAGCTATGCTATTAGGTATCTATGTTCCCTTCCTAATCCTATGCTATGGTTTCAGTACTGTCGATGAAGAGATCAGCTTCAGATGATGGGGGCACCAGTAAGGCCCCTAGAGTATCTCCAGAGCCGAGTAGGGGGAGCCTCGGCTATTCGATTGAGTCAGATCCGTCAGAGGACCCAGCCACAACTCCTCCAGATTTTCTGACCCCCAGAGCGGAGGATCCCGCCGAGGACAGCTATGATGCGGACCCGTCGGAGGATCCAGCGACAATTCCTCCAGAGATTCTGACCCCTAGAGCAGGGGATTCCACAGACAGTGGCTATGATACAGATCCCTCAGAGGATTCGACGATGACTCCCCCAGAGCTTTTTACCTCCAGGGAGGAGGATAGTCATGGCACAGATCCGTTAGAGCACTCTTCTGGGACGACGGACGAGGAGGCTTCCGGGGGTACGCCAGTTACCCCTGTGATGGAGGACCGTCTCAGTCCGGCCACCTCGGAGAGTGCTACGGATTTCTCCTGTCCCTTGTTCCGGCCATATGAGAACCAGGAATCACCGCTATTCTCTTCGGACTCGGACGCGAGAAATGACGAGGGTCGGGCGAGCGATGAGCAGACAGACGAGAATGAAGAATATACTTCGCATGGTAGCTCCCCGGGCCAGGCTCGAGATTGATCGGCTACAGGTATATGAGATTTTCTTTAAAACTTTCTATGTATACGTAATCTCTGCAGGAATACTGATTAATAACGGCAGGTAGAAATTCAAAAAGGGGTCAAAGGTTTAGCGACTATAAGTAATGGCGACTGAGATGTCCCCGCCACCAGTGTGAGTTTAGAAACCCCGGTAAAAGATAGTTATATGTATGGACAGGAGTAAATAGCGAAGATTTAAGCAGAGGCAATATGGTAGTTGTATGGTTAGGAAAGTGAAGATAGGAGCGGGACACGCCGTGAGGACGTTTTGGGAGTTGTTAGAACCCCGACTTACTTTAAATAATGTGACAAAGGCCGTACGGGACAGTCGGAAAAATTACACCAGCGTTCGCGTATTAAAATGCACCAGAGTTTCAAGGTTAAGCGTGCTCAGGTAGGAGCAATTTCATGATGGGTGACCCCCTGGGAAATATGCTGAAATTTTCACAAATGTGGGAACAAGAGACGAATGTGAAGCTAGGTAGTCCAATGTAAATTAGAGTGTGTGGAGTGGTTACAAACCCTATAAGAGTCATGTAGGCTGAGACGGACAAGACTAACGGAAGAGGAGAAAGTGTGACAGAAAGGGGACTTATTAACGTGGGGCCAACGTTCGGAGCTTACTCAATGGACTTACGACATAAAAGCGACCTAAGCGACATGTGAGATGTCTACGAAGGAGACCTCCCCGAAGTATTATGATACACTATGAGGCCAGTTTAACATTCGAGGACGAATGTTCTAAAGGGGGGGAGAATGTTATATCCCGTATTTTTGAACGTCAGATTAATTGCTGAGGTGGGACCCACACATCGAGATTTTTTTGGGACATCTGAAAATTCATATGAATCATATATGAGAAGCTAAACACAACTCAAGAAGGACCCTTGGGCCAAATCAAAGTGGAAGTCCTCCAAACGAATATTTTAAGAAAACGTTTTCGGGTGATCTGACTTCTAGGGGCAAAAACGGTATTATAAGTTTGGAATTTGGAAAAGTACCAAGAAATAGAAGTTGTAGATAATTGAATTATCTTTCCAACCATAGGTCGTGGGTCCCCAGGTGACGTCGGTACAAGGCGATATGGACGTTTTAAGGGCGAAAGGTCAGTGGGCTAGGCCCAAACTCGGGACCAAACCGAGTTGGCCCAAAAGAATCAAAAGTAATAAGTGGGCTAAGGTTTGGGCCTTGTTTGGCCGTCCATTTGGTGTGGCCGTAAGCCCACATCAAGGTTAATGAGTAAATAAAGAGATGACCAAGTCATCTTTTTCATCAAACTCTCTAGAATTTTCAAGAAAGTAAGAACAAGAAAAGAAGGAGAAAAACTTGAAGGCCATTTCGGCCAAGATCAAAAACCAACAAGAAAATTGATAAAAATTCTTCAAAAATCATTTTCTACCAAGTAAAGGGTGATTAACAAGGTGGAGTTGTTGTTGGAGCAAGAAAAATTCAAAATCATACAAGTTGTCAAGTTCTAGTCAAGTGAGAAGTTGAAGAAGAAAGGTGAGTTTTGATCTTGTTTTATGTGTTATATATGATTTATATGTGTTGTAGTATGCTAAAATGGATGAAATTCATGAAGGAGAGAAATATAGTACATGGCCGTGTGTATGTATATATGTGTAGGAGTCATGCTTCAATTATTTTAATTAGTTTTGGTTGTTATTGTTGTGAATGATATGTGGAAAATGGAAGTTGAATGAATTTTGAGAAGTTGTAGTGTGTATGTTGGTGTTGGCCGTGTGGTTATGGTGAAAAAATGGAAGAGAATGAGTCCATTTTATTTAGTATTTTGTTTGTTGTTATGTTGTGGACTCTATGTTGCTAATGAATGTCTAGGAGCCTTAGTGAAGTTGAAGTAGGTGGAGGTTTGTTTTAGAAGTTGTGTAAATTGAATGTAATGTTCTTGCATGCATGGAAGGTAATGTGGTTAGTATGATGTTGTTGGAATATAGATTATGAGGTTGTTATTGTTTTCATTAAAGTTAGAAAGTTTTTGGAAGAAGTAGTAAGTTGATTGAATATGGAAGTTGTTAGTATTGTTGTTGGAATTGTGGTTGATATTTTGGTCGGGTTTGAATTCCCGGGATTGTTGTTGATTGTAATTAGCCAAGTTGAACTTGGTGGGATGGAGTATTTATAGGGGAAGTGCTGCCGAAATTTCGGTAGCCAAATGTTTCCTTAAGATTCTAACTCTAAATACCCTAATAAGAGTTTTGGTAAACATGACCAATTTGCAGATTTTAACGAGATTGCGACGTGAATTTGGAATAGAAAAAGGAGCGGAAAGAGGTATGTAAGGCTTCACTCGTCTTTCTATGGCATGTCTTAGATGTAATAAGTCGGGTACGAGCCTCGGGGACAACCCTAGTCCCCGGAATCTGCACCTAAAGTTTATCACTTTTTGTTCAATAGAATTGAACTAGAAAGTGTGCAAATGATGGAAAGACCTCTTAAACCCTTAGAACTTGCACGAGTGGGACCCGATTACCCTAGAACCCTCACAAGTAATGACATGACACGTAATATATGTAAATAACATACGCCACCCCATCCGGCCCGAGGTGGGCCCGCTACTCTCGGATATTTCCTTACAGTGTTGCTTGACTTATTAGAAGTGAATCCAAAGGGAACTTTTGATCCCGAGTTCGTTACCAAATGATAAGTACTATGACTCCTCCAACGAGGACCCTTCCATGACGAGAATGATAACAATGACATTACATAAGAAGATATGCCTATGATACGCACTACCGGAACGACTCTATGACCAAGATAACTAAGGTAAGTATCTTATGTAAATATGAAAATGATAAATTAATTTTTGAATCTTATTTATATTCCCTAGCTATGCCTTTATTTTCTAAAGATTTCAAAGTCTATGAACTGTCATCTATGATGCCCACAATTTCATTCTACGTTTACTTTAATACTATTCTCCATTGACCATCTCACCTCAAAATATTCGTCCCTTCGAGGTGAGACAAGAGCGGTCACGAGTATTCCATAATGTAATCGGAGGTCACCGGCCTTACGCCGCTCCGATGGCTATATGATTTTTCCTTGGGCTCCCTTGTGTGCTTATAGGATATATACATATAGAAAACATGTCTATGTATATAAGACATGTATATATATATATAAAACATGTATATGTATATAAGATATGTTTAAGTATATAAAAGATATATATGTATATAAGATAAGTAAATGTATATAAGACATGTATATGTAAGCAAGCTATGTATATGAACCTGGGTTGCGGGGAAGGGATACATGGGGGAATGGGCAGGGAAACATGTTTCATTGCTACCTGATCAGCTGGCTTATCATCCCGGACGCGGGATATATGGGTGAGCCGGTGTATATCGGCGCTATGTGGGTGAGCCGGCATTGTTCGGCGCTATGATATGACCTACCATGTCATGACCAGACATGCTATGATAAGATATGCTATGGTAAGCTATACTATGACATGATATGCTATGATCTGCTACGACAGGACATGATATGACAAGCTATGCTATGCTATGATACGCTATGATATGCTATGCTATGGTAAGACATGCTATGACATGCTATGCTATGACACGACATGCTATAACATGCCATGCTACGATATGAGGTACTATGTTATGATATACTATAGCCTGACACTCTATGACACGATATACTATGACGTGATATACTACGACAAGACAGGATAAGATATAATACGATATGATACGAGATGATTATATATGACATGAGATATGTTCTATCTTCTATATTCTATGACTCCATGACATTATTAATTATACATTATGTTACTGCTAGTGTTATCTTTCATGCCTTACATACTCGGTACACTATTCGTACTGACGTCCCTTCTTGTGGACGCTGCGTTTCATGCCGCGCAGATCAGCAGATAGGCGGATTTGATCCTTAGGAGCCTTACCAGCAGTGTTGACAGCGCTCCAGTTGTTCCGGAGCCTCACTTCTGCAGTACTATTTTGTGTATGTATATTCGGGCACGGCAGCACCCGGCCCTTTCTATGTATAAGTGTACTACGTCTAGAGGCTCGTAGACAGTTATGTACAGTCAGTTAAGTACAGTTAGATATATGGTGTTTTGGCATGCTAATGTTGATGTATAAGTGATAACGAAGTTTATTAGTCTATGTTCAGAATGACGCCGCTAATGTTAATGTTCAAAAAAAAAAAAAAATTGGCTCTGTTTACATGGCTTGCTAAGAGGTAAAGTGTCACGACCCAACCCCGTGGGCCGCGACCAGTGCCCGAGCTGGGCACCTATACGTACCCGATACCCCAAATTAGCATATTAACAGAATAATAATATAATAATAATAATAGTGGTCGCTACAGAACTTAGCAGAAAAGCAGACTTGGCACACATAGGCCGATAAGGCCATCACAGAACAGAATATCCCAAACATATGTACAGAACCCACACAGATGTATCCACAGACCTCTACAGAACATATCATAATCATAAGACGGGACAGGGCCCCGTCATACCCTGAACAAAGTACATATCCAGATAGCAGTGACAGACTGTACCAAAAGATGGGCTCTGTAGAAGAGAGCGCCCCAAATAGCAGAAATAGGATCCTAAACGTGTGGATCAGCGAACCTGTCATCAGTACCTGCGCGGCATGAAAACGCAGCCCCCGAAGAAAGGGGGTCAGTACGAAATATGTACTGAATATGTAAAGCGGAATCACAGAAGTCAAATCATAATGGTTACAGAAAATGAGTACAGAATCCAGCGTGTCAAATGCAAATTTCCAAAACAGACAGAATGCGTACAGAAACATATGTCATATCATATCATATCCGGTCCCTGACACGGGACTCGGCAGACAGAATGTGGCCACCCTCCCGACGCTGGTGCCACTATACAGAGGAATCAGAAAAAGGGGCGTGGCCCCGTATCATATAATGTCATATCAAAATGGCCATACAGATCAGATCAGAATAGGCGGACATGGCACATCATACTCCACAGACCCATGTACGCGTATACATGCCCCCTCACATCGGGACGCGGCGAACAATGCAGAGAATTACGCTTGACAACATATCCTGGCCCGGGCTCAGTGTGGGAAACATTGGGACATCCACGAATGGAGTAGTGAGAGACTAATGAAATTTAAAAATATAATAAATGTTTTCAAAGACTCGATGAAGCGTATCAAAGACAAACAAATCCAATGGGGTCGGACGGAATCATAATAAATGTATTCCGGATATCATAATAAATTACAGAAGTATAACTTTCCCGAAGTCATTCCGAGTGTCAAAATAATTTATAATATTTAACAGAATATTTAAAATAATATTCGTTGAGCGATTAGTAGGGTAATTAAAACATTTCTTTCAAAAATCGCTTAAAAAGGAAGCTTTAACACATTAGGGGCAAAACCGTAAATAGCGGGCCCGCCTTGGGACAAACAAGGCGGCGGGCTCAAATTGTGCCCTCTAAGCATATAGTATCACCTAAAAAGGTTATACAAACATTCTATGATTTTTTGAATAATTTAGAGCAAAATTGCATAATTTCAGAAAAAGCGTATCAAAATGGTTCAATTCTACTGAAGGAAAAACTGAAATTTTGTCTTGCGGATTCCGAGGGCCAAGAGGTCCTTCGAGGCCCGGATCCGACCCTAACACACTAGGGGCATGCCAAGGGAAGAATTGGGGTTGCTTTACATACCTTTCGCGCTCCTTAAGCCTTTCCAAACTCACTTCCCGTTTCGTCGAAAAACTGCAATTGGTCAAGTTTACCAATTGTGAATTATTAATGCCATTATTTCAACTTTAAGCATATTTGGCTACCGAAATTTCGGCAGCACTTCCCCTATACATATGACACCCCGAGAATTCAACTCGGCTATAAATCATCAACAACAACCCAAACGACAACAACAATATCAACAATGAACATTAAAAACACAAATATCCTTCAACTAGTCATTTTTCTCACAAGTTGACATAATCTTCAATTCAACCCAACTTTCAACTAAGATCAATAATTTCATATTCAACAACCATCATGATCATCACCATATAGTTCTAGAAACATTTCATATCGTTTTCCTTAAGATATACACTCGATATACATGATATACAATCTTCCGCCAAAATCATAACTTATGCAAAACATCAAATCTTTGGCATACAACTTCATAACAAGTTTCCAACTTCCAAATTCATCAACCATAATCATAATTCACATCTTAACAACTTCATTTCCATAATATCACAAACTTATTCTAAAGTGACATAATCATCTACATTCCAACTTCAACCAAAATTCTTTCAACTTTCATTCCCAATATAATTTCCATCATAACCACAACTAGAATGCAACATAAAATTCAACTCATATATGTATACAACATATATACACCCATGGCTACATATATATACATACCCACTTTGCAAACTTCCTTATTTCCATAATTTCTACTCATTTCCACATACCACAACATAAACAAACCTTCATAACATAAGAAAAAGGAATTGATTCTTACCTTTTTCTACAAACTTCTTCACTTGAACAAGTTGTCAACTTGAAGAAATAAGTGCTCCTTCTTCCAAAACAATTACACCAAGTTGTAGAGGACACTTAATTTAGTAGGAATTTAACAAGAAAATAATTTTAGAGGCAAGATTTTGAGGGGTGATTTTTCTATGGCCAAACCCGAAATGCCCTCTTTTTGTTCTTGTTTTTCTCTTGTTTTTCCTCCTATTCTTTCTCTTGAAAGTTCTATGGAATTTGGATGATTAAGTGGTCTTTTATTCATTGACCACATGACTTAATTCCATGGGCTTGGATCCTTTTTATGGACCATGGCCGAATGGCTCCTCACTTGGGCCTGAATTTGTTTTTTCATTTTTTTGGGCCAACTCGGTTGGTCCCGAGTTGGGCCTAGCCCACTGACCTTTCGACCTTAAAACGTTCATATCTCCTTGTACCGACGTCACCTGGGAACCCACGACCTATGGAGGGAAAGCTAATTCAATTATCTACAACTTCTATTTCAAGGTATTTTCGAAATTCCAAACTTACAATACAATCTGATAAGGCCCAATATAACGCGGACTGAGCTTACCCTTTCTGCCGAACCGCATCACGCCTTTCATAGGCGATACCTTCAGGAATACCCAATCGCCTAGCTGAAACTCCAACGGTCGACGTCGTTTATCCGCGTATGACTTCTGTCGGCTCTGGGCTGCCAACAGTCGCTCCCGAATAAGTTTTACCTTGTCCACGGCCTGCTGGACCATATCTGGGCCAATCAACTCTGACTCGCCAATATCAAACCAGCCAATCGGCGATCTGCATTTCCTGCCATATAGAGCCTCGTACGGAGCCATCTGGATGCTGGAATGGTAACTGTTATTATATGCAAACTCAATCAATGGCAAGTGATCATCCCAGCTGCCTCTGAAATCAATAACGCAGGCCCGCAACATATCCCCCAGCGTCTGTATAGTGCGCTCGGCCTGTCCGTCGCTCTGAGGATGAAAGGCTGTGCTCAGACTCACCTGAGTCCCTAGACCCTCCTGAAACGACCTCCAGAAATGCGCCGTAAACTAGGCGCCTCTGTCAGAAATAATAGATATAGGAACTCCGTGAAGCTTCACAATCTCTCTAATATAGAGCCTGGCATAATCCTCGGCGGAATAAGTAGTCCTGAGGGGAAGAAAATGGGCTGATTTCGTCAGCCTATCAACAACGACCCAGATGGAATCATACTTTCGTGGAGTGCGAGGCAAACCTATAATGAAGTCCATATTAATAACCTCCCACTTCCAAGTCGGGATTTCCATCTCCTGCAACAGTCCACCCGGCTTCTGATGCTCAATCTTGACCTGCTGACAATTAGGGCACTGGGCGACGAACTCTGCAATATCCCGCTTCATGCCGTCCCACCAGTATAAGCATCGGAGATCATGGTACATCTTCGTAGACCCTGGATGGACCGAATAGCGAGCATAATGTGCCTCGCTCATAACGTGCTGCCGAAGGCCTGCAATATCAGGTACACACAACCTGCCTCTGTATAACAAAGTACCGTCCGGTGAAAACTCGAACGGAGTCCTCTCCTTATCATAGGTTGTGTCCCTGTATTGAGCTAAGACAGGATCTTCGTATTGACGCCGCTTAATATCGTCCCTGAGGGATGACTCAGAAACCCCTCGAACGGAAATCCGTGTATCTCCAGAATCGGCCAGACGAACCCCGAGACTAGCCAACTGCTGAATATCACGGGCTATCTCTCTCCTGTCTGGCTGTAAATCGGCCAAACTGCCCATAGACTTCCGACTGAGCGCATCGGCAACAACATTAGCCTTACCCGGATGATACAGAATATCCACGTCATAATCTTTCAGAAGCTCCAGCCACCTCCGCTGTCGCAAATTAAGCTCTCTCTGCCTGAAAATATACTGGAGACTCTTATGATCAGTATAGATATCCACATCAACGCCATATAAATAGTGTCTCCATATCTTCAGAGCATGAATTACCGCTGCGAGCTCCAGATCGTGGGTAGGATAATTCTTCTCATGCTGCTTGAGCTGCCGGGAAGCATACGCTATAACTCTGCCATGCTGCATCAATACACAGCCCAACCCCATGCCAGAAGCGTCACAATAAATAACATACCCGTCCGGTCCCTCTGGAAGAGTCAGAACTGGGGATGTAGTCAGCTTCTCCTTCAGCAACTGGAAGCTCCGTTCACAAGCGTCAGACCACAGGAACTTAGCTCCCTTCTGAGTCAGCCTTGTCAAAGGCGCTGAAATCGAAGCAAACTTCTCCACAAATCTCCTGTAATAGCCTGCTAACCCCAAGAAACTGCGTACCTCTGTGGGCGTCGTAGGTCTGGGCCAATTCTTCACGGCCTCAATATTCTGTGTGTCCACCCGGACACCATCAGCTGCAATAACATGCCCCAAGAAAGCCACTGAAGACAGCCAGAATTCACACTTAGAAAATTTCGCATATAATTTCTGATGCCGGAGTACCCCTAATACCGATCTCAGATGATCTGCGTGCTCCGCCTCAGACCGGGAATAAACCAGGATATCATCAATGAATACAATTACAAACATATCCAAGAATGGCCTGAATACCCGGTTCATCCAATCCATGAATACTGCGGGGGCATTAGTAAGCCCAAAAGACATAACCCTGAACTCGTAATGCCCATATCGGGTCCGGAAAGCTGTCTTAGGGATATCGGCCTCTCGTACTCGCACCTGGTGGTAACCGGATCGAAGATCTATCTTCGAAAAACACTTAGCGCCCTGCAGCTGATCAAACAAATCATCAATCCTGGGGAGGGGGTATTTATTCTTTATAGTTACCTTATTCAGCTGCCGATAATCAATACACATACGCAGCGACCCGTCCTTCTTACGCACAAATAATACCGGGGCTCCCTAAGGCGAAGTACTGGGTCTGATGAAGCCCTTATCCAACAAATCTTTCAGCTGCTCCTTCAACTCCTTTAATTCTGCAGGCGCCATTCTATACGGAGGAATAGAGATAGGCTGAGTGTCTGGGAGTAAATCAATAGAGAAATCTATCTCCCGCTCTGGAGGAAGACCTGGAAGCTCGTCGGGGAAAACATCTGGAAACTCATTAACCACGGGGACTG
The DNA here is from genome assembly GCF_019175385.1 of Lycium barbarum. Classification (NCBI taxonomy): domain Eukaryota; kingdom Viridiplantae; phylum Streptophyta; class Magnoliopsida; order Solanales; family Solanaceae; genus Lycium; species Lycium barbarum. The sequence goes on from NC_083348.1 coordinate 51,820,122, forward strand.
ACTGAAGTGTCGGCGTCTCTGCGTCCAAGTCTTGCACCCGTACCAGATGATAGATATAACCCTTTCTAATCATTTTCTTTGCCTTAAGGTATGAAATAAACTTACCTTTCGGCGATGCTGTATTTCCAGCCCAATCTAAAACTGGCTCCCCGGGAAACTGGAAGCGAACCACCTTATTCTGGCAGTAAACATTAGCATAACAGGAAGCTAGCCAGTCCATACCCATAATAACATCAAATTCAGTCATATCTAACTCTACTAGATCTGCCTTAGTATCACGGCCACATACAATCACAGAACAGTCTTTATAAACCTGTTTCGCTACAATAAAGTCCCCTATCGGTGTGGCTACCTCAAATGGCTCTATAGGTTCAGACATAATACCAATTTTACCGGCAACAAGAGGTGAAATATATGATAAAGTTGAACCTGGATCAATTAATGCATACACAGACCGAGAGAAGACCAATAAAGTACCTGTAACGACATTAGGAGATGCCTCCTGATCCTGGCGGCTGGCCAAAGCATAAATACGGTTCGAAAGACCGCTAATACCAGAAGCTCCACCACGGCCTCTGCCGCGACCCGCTGGTGCCGAAATACCCTGCCCCGTAGGGCACATAGCCACTGACGAATGTGAAGACCCAGCGGCTGATCCGGTAGGCTGCGCTGCACCACCCGAACTACCCTTATACGGGCAATCTCTCACAGAATGGCCCTGACGGCCACAAGAAAAGCATGCACCGGTGGCTATGTAGCACTCTCCCGTATGGTATCTGCCGCAAAAAGAACACTGAACCCTGGGTGGCCTCATCTGACCAGAACCCCTATCTGTCCGCGAACCTGAAGCCCTGGAGCTCTGGCCTGCTCCTGAATACCCTGGGCTATCGAATCTGCGACCTGCAGGCCGGGGAGGCGCGCTCTGCGCCGGCTGAGATGAAAATCTGCTAGGCTGCTGCGGCTGTTGGGGCTGTCTGCCCCGAAAGTCTCCAGATGACCTGGCCCTCTTGGGCTGTCTCCGATCCTGGCCCCTGTCAGGCTGGTGTCCTCCTCTGCCCCGATCCTCCATGCCCTGGGCATGGGCCTGGATACGGGCAATGTCCATACCGGGCTGAGCAGCCAATACTAAGCAGCTATCAACAAAATACCGATCCAGCCCCATAATATATCTATGCATCCGGTCCGCCATAGTAGCCACCACAGTAGGTGCATATCGGGCCAAGGAATCAAACTCCAAACTATAGTCCCGAATACTGCGGCCCTTCTGCCTCAATAATAAGAATCTATCAGATCTAGCTCGTCGCAACTCTGGGGGCAGAAAGTGTCCAAGAAATGCCTGAGAAAAATCGCCCCAAACTGCTGGAGGAGCGCCGTCCCCCCTGGATAGCCCCCATGACTCGTACCAGTTTGCCGCCACATCATATAACTGGTACGAAGCTAACGCGACTGACTCTGTCTCGGAAGCATTAATCAAATCTAGAGTGCGTCGCATCTTCCTAATAAACTCCTCAGGATCCTCCTCGGGCTTTGTCCCGAAGAACTCTGGAGGGTTACAAGTCAAAAACTCACGGGCTCTCGAACTATCACGCCTGACTGCCCGGTCACCTCCCGGTCCATGCCCCTGAACCTGCCCTGCCACAAGTCTAGCCAGCAACTGGACTGGCTCTCTCATAGACTGATCCTCAGTGCCTGGCCGTGGAGCTGGAGGCTCAGGTACTGGAACTGCGGGAGCTGGCAGTGGAGCCATCCCCCGATCTGCAGCTACGGCTGCCCCAATATCCTCCACGAGTGGCGGTGTAGAAGAACCCTCTGTCTGGGGCAAAGTCTCCGGAGCAATATATACCTGGGCCCTGGTAGTCCTCTGGACCCGGCTAGTCTCTCCTACGGCAACTGACTTGGCCTTTTGGGCCGCTGTCGCCTTTTTTGGAGGCATATCTGCAAATATAGCCACTCGTTAGGAAGGGGTCATCCTGATAACACAGCTCTATCGCACGATCTAAGACAGAAAGAAGGGTAGTATCCTAAATGCCCTGTCGCCTCCTGTTTATAAGTGTGGTGCACAACACACCGATAAACAAGACTCTACTAGACACGGTCTGTGGACATTCCGAGGACGAACCGCTCTGATACCACTTTTGTCACGACCCAACCCCGTGGGCCGCGACCAGTGCCCGAGCTGGGCACCTATACGTACCCGATACCCCAAATTAGCATATTAACAGAATAATAATATAATAATAATATTAGTGGTCGCTACAGAACTTAGCAGAAAAGCAGACTTGGCACACATAGGCCGATAAGGCCATCACAGAACAGAATATCCCAAACATATGTACAGAACCCACACAGATGTATCCACAGACCTCTACAGAACATATCATAATCATAAGACGGGACAGGGCCCCGTCATACCCTGAACAAAGTACATATCCAGATAGCAGTGACAGACTGTACCAAAAGATGGGCTCTGTAGAAGAGAGCGCCCCAAATAGCAGAAATAGGATCCTAAACGTGTGGATCAGCGAACCTGTCGTCAGTACCTGCGCGGCATGAAAACGCAGCCCCCGAAGAAAGGGGGTCAGTACGAAATATGTACTGAATATGTAAAGCGGAATCACAGAAGTCAAATCATAATGGTTACAGAAAATGAGTACAGAATCCAGAGTGTCAAATGCATATTTCCAAAACAGACAGAATGCGTACAGAAACATATGTCATATCATATCATATCCGGTCCCTGACACGGGACTCGGCAGACAGAATGTGGCCACCCTCCCGACGCTGGTGCCACTATACAGAGGAATCAGAAAAAGGGGCGTGGCCCCGTATCATATAATGTCATATCAAAATGGCCATACAGATCAGATCAGAATAGGCGGACATGGCACATCATACTCCACAGACCCATGTACGCGTATACATGCCCCCTCACATCGGGACGCGGCGAACAATGCAGAGAATTACGCTTGACAACATATCCTGGCCCGGGCTCAGTGTGGGAAACATTGGGACATCCACGAATGGAGTAGTGAGAGACTAATGAAATTTAAAAATATAATAAATGTTTTCAAAGACTCGATGAAGCGTATCAAAGACAAACAAATCCAATGGGGTCGGACGGAATCATAATAAATGTATTCCGGATATCATAATAAATTACAGAAGTATAACTTTCCCGAAGTCATTCCGAGTGTCAAAATAATTTATAATATTTAACAGAATATTTAAAATAATATTCGTTGAGCGATTAGTAGGGTAATTAAAACATTTCTTTCAAAAATCGCTTAAAAAGGAAGCTGTAACACATTAGGGGCAAAACCGTAAATAGCGGGCCCGCCTTGGGACAAACAAGGCGGCGGGCTCAAATTGTGCCCTCTAAGCATATAGTATCACCTAAAAAGGTTATACAAACATTCTATGATTTTCTGAATAATTTAGAGCAAAATTGCATAATTTCAGAAAAAGCGTATCAAAATGGTTCAATTCTACTGAAGGAAAAACTGAAATTTTGTCTTGCGGATTCCGAGGGCCAAGAGGTCCTTCGAGGCCCGGATCCGACCCTAACACACTAGGGGCATGCCAAGGGATGAATTGGGGTTGCTTTACATACCTTTCGCGCTCCTTAAGCCTTTCCAAACTCACTTCCCGTTTCGTCGAAAAACTGCAATTGGTCAAGTTTACCAATTGTGAATTATTAATGCCATTATTTCAACTTTAAGCATATTTGGCTACCGAAATTTCGGCAGCACTTCCCCTATACATATGACACCCCGAGAATTCAACTCGGCTATAAATCATCAACAACAACCCAAACGACAACAACAATATCAACAATGAACATTAAAACACAAATATCCTTCAACTAGTCATTTTTCTCACAAGTTGACATAATCTTCAATTCAACCCAACTTTCAACTAAGATCAATAATTTCATATTCAACAACCATCATGATCATCACCATATAGTTCTAGAAACATTTCATATCGTTTTCCTTAAGATATACACTCGATATACATGATATACAATCTTCCGCCAAAATCATAACTTATGCAAAACATCAAATCTTTGGCATACAACTTCATAACAAGTTTCCAACTTCCAAATTCATCAACCATAATCATAATTCACATCTTAACAACTTCATTTCCATAATATCACAAAATTATTCTAAAGTGACATAATCATCTACATTCCAACTTCAACCAAAATTCATTCAACTTTCATTCCCAATATAATTTCCATCATAACCACAACTAGAATGCAACATAAAATTCAACTCATATATGTATACAACATATATACACCCATGGCTACATATATATACATACCCACTTTGCAAACTTCCTTATTTCCATAATTTCTACTCATTTCCACATACCACAACATAAACAAACCTTCATAACATAAGAAAAAGGAATTGATTCTTACCTTTTTCTACAAACTTCTTCACTTGAACAAGTTGTCAACTTGAAGAAATAAGTGCTCCTTCTTCCAAAACAATTACACCAAGTTGTAGAGGACACTTAATTTAGTAGGAATTTAACAAGAAAATAATTTTAGAGGCAAGATTTTGAGGGGTGATTTTTCTATGGCCAAACCCGAAATGCCCTCTTTTTGTTCTTGTTTTTCTCTTGTTTTTCCTCCTATTCTTTCTCTTGAAAGTTCTATGGAATTTGGATGATTAAGTGGTCTTTTATTCATTGACCACATGACTTAATTCCATGGGCTTGGATCCTTTTTATGGACCATGGCCGAATGGCTCCTCACTTGGGCCTGAATTTTTTTTTTCATTTTTTTGGGCCAACTCGGTTGGTCCCGAGTTGGGCCTAGCCCACTGACCTTTCGACCTTAAAACGTTCATATCTCCTTGTACCGACGTCACCTGGGAACCCACGACCTATGGATGGAAAGCTAATTCAATTATCTACAACTTCTATTTCAAGGTATTTTCGAAATTCCAAACTTACAATACAGTTTTTGCCCCCCAAAGTCAGGTCACCCGAAAACGTTTTCTTAAAAATATTCGTTTGGAGGGTTTCCACTTTGATTTGGTCCAAAGGTACTTCATGAGTTGTGTTTAACTTTACATATGTGATTCATATGACTTTTCAGATGTTCCAAAAAAAATCTCGGTATGTGGGCCCCACCCCAGCAGATGCTCCGAGGATCAAAAATACGGGATATAACATCCTCCCCCCCTTTAGAACATTCGTCCTCGAATGTTAAATTAATCTCATAGGGTTTGAAAATACTTTGGGGGAGTTCATGTTTACAGACATCACATATGACACACGATTGATATTGGAATAAATTAAAGTAGGGATTTAAGGTTACCTGTGGGTATAGAGAACAAATGAGGATATTTCTTCTTCATTTCCTCTTCGGCCTCCCATGTCATTTCCTCCCTATTATTGTTCCGCCACAGTACCTTAACAGAGGCTACATCTTTATTCCGAAGCCTCCTTACCTGACGATCCAAAATAGATATGGGCTGCTCCTCGTACGATAGTTGCTCTGTCACCTGAATATCATCAGCAGAAAATATTCTAGAAGGGTCACCGACGCATTTACGAAGCATAGAGACATGAAATACCGGATGTACCGCTTCCAAATCAGATGGCAAATCTAGCTCATAGGCGACATTTCCAATTTTTTGAACAATCTGATAAGGCCCAATATAACGCGGACTGAGCTTACCCTTTCTGCCGAACCGCATCACGCCTTTCATAGGCGATACCTTCAGGAATACCCAATCGCCTAGCTGAAACTCCAACGGTCGACGTCGTTTATCCGCGTATGACTTCTGTCGGCTCTGGGCTGCCAACAGTCGCTCCCGAATAAGTTTTACCTTGTCCACGGCCTGCTGGACCATATCTGGGCCAATCAACTCTGACTCGCCAATATCAAACCAGCCAATCGGCGATCTGCATTTCCTGCCATATAGAGCCTCGTACGGAGCCATCTGGATGCTGGAATGGTAACTGTTATTATATGCAAACTCAATCAATGGCAAGTGATCATCCCAGCTGCCTCTGAAATCAATAACGCAGGCCCGCAACATATCCCCCAGCGTCTGTATAGTGCGCTCGGCCTGTCCGTCGCTCTGAGGATGAAAGGCTGTGCTCAGACTCACCTGAGTCCCTAGACCCTCCTGAAACGACCTCCAGAAACGCGCCGTAAACTAGGCGCCTCTGTCAGAAATAATAGATATAGGAACTCCGTGAAGCTTCACAATCTCTCTAATATAGAGCCTGGCATAATCCTCGGCGGAATAAGTAGTCCTGACGGGAAGAAAATGGGCTGATTTCGTCAGCCTATCAACAACGACCCAGATGGAATCATACTTTCGTGGAGTGCGAGGCAAACCTATAATGAAGTCCATATTAATAACCTCCCACTTCCTAGTCGGGATTTCCATCTCCTGCAACAGTCCACCCGGCTTCTGATGCTCAATCTTGACCTGCTGACAATTAGGGCACTGGGCGACGAACTCTGCAATATCCCGCTTCATGCCGTCCCACCAGTATAAGCATCGGAGATCATGGTACATCTTCGTAGACCCAGGATGGACCGAATAGCGAGCATAATGTGCCTCGCTCATAACGTGCTGCCGAAGGCCTGCAATATCAGGTACACACAACCTGCCTCTGTATAACAAAGTACCGTCCGGTGAAAACTCGAACGGAGTCCTCTCCTTATCATAGGTTGTGTCCCTGTATTGAGCTAAGACAGGATCTTCGTATTGACGCCGCTTAATATCGTCCCTGAGGGATGACTCAGAAACCCCTCGAACGGAAATCCGTGTATCTCCAGAATCGGCCAGACGAACCCCGAGACTAGCCAACTGCTGAATATCACGGGCTATCTCTCTCCTGTCTGGCTGTAAATCGGCCAAACTGCCCATAGACTTCCGACTGAGCGCATCGGCAACAACATTAGCCTTACCCGGATGATACAGAATATCCACGTCATAATCTTTCAGAAGCTCCAGCCACCTCCGCTGTCGCAAATTAAGCTCTCTCTGCCTGAAAATATACTGGAGACTCTTATGATCAGTATAGATATCCACATCAACGCCATATAAATAGTGTCTCCATATCTTCAGAGCATGAATTACCGCTGCGAGCTCCAGATCGTGGGTAGGATAATTCTTCTCATGCTGCTTGAGCTGCCGGGAAGCATACGCTATAACTCTGCCATGCTGCATCAATACACAGCCCAACCCCATGCCAGAAGCGTCACAATAAATAACATACCCGTCCGGTCCCTCTGGAAGAGTCAGAACTGGGGCTGTAGTCAGCTTCTCCTTCAGCAACTGGAAGCTCCGTTCACAAGCGTCAGACCACAGGAACTTAGCTCCCTTCTGAGTCAGCCTTGTCAAAGGCGCTGAAATCGAAGCAAACTTCTCCACAAATCTCCTGTAATAGCCTGCTAACCCCAAGAAACTGCGTACCTCTGTGGGCGTCGTAGGTCTGGGCCAATTCTTCACGGCCTCAATATTCTGTGTGTCCACCCGGACACCATCAGCTGCAATAACATGCCCCAAGAAAGCCACTGAAGACAGCCAGAATTCACACTTAGAAAATTTCGCATATAATTTCTGATGCCGGAGTACCCCTAATACCGATCTCAGATGATCTGCGTGCTCCGCCTCAGACCGGGAATAAACCAGGATATCATCAATGAATACAATTACAAACATATCCAAGAATGGCCTGAATACCCGGTTCATCCAATCCATGAATACTGCGGGGGCATTAGTAAGCCCAAAAGACATAACCCTGAACTCGTAATGCCCATATCGGGTCCGGAAAGCTGTCTTAGGGATATCGGCCTCTCGTACTCGCACCTGGTGGTAACCGGATCGAAGATCTATCTTCGAAAAACACTTAGCGCCCTGCAGCTGATCAAACAAATCATCAATCCTGGGGAGGGGTATTTATTCTTTATAGTTACCTTATTCAGCTGCCGATAATCAATACACATACGCAGCGACCCGTCCTTCTTACGCACAAATAATACCGGGGCTCCCTAAGGCGAAGTACTGGGTCTGATGAAGCCCTTATCCAACAAATCTTTCAGCTGCTCCTTCAACTCCTTTAATTCTGCAGGCGCCATTCTATACGGAGGAATAGAGATAGGCTGAGTGTCTGGGAGTAAATCAATAGAGAAATCTATCTCCCGCTCTGGAGGAAGACCTGGAAGCTCGTCGGGGAAAACATCTGGAAACTCAATAACCACGGGGACTGACTGAAGTGTCGGCGTCTCTGCGTCCAAGTCTTGCACCCGTACCAGATGATAGATATAACCCTTTCTAATCATTTTCTTTGCCTTAAGGTATGAAATAAACTTACCTTTCGGCGATGCTGTATTTCCAGCCCAATCTAAAACTGGCTCCCCGGGAAACTGGAAGCGAACCACCTTATTCTGGCAGTAAACATTAGCATAACAGGAAGCTAGCCAGTCCATACCCATAATAACATCAAATTCAGTCATATCTAACTCTACTAGATCTGCCTTAGTATCACGGCCACATACAATCACAGAACAGTCTTTATAAACCTGTTTCGCTACAATAAAGTCCCCTATCGGTGTGGCTACCTCAAATGGCTCTATAGGTTCAGACATAATACCAATTTTACCGGCAACAAGAGGTGAAATATATGATAAAGTTGAACCTGGATCAATTAATGCATACACAGACCGAGAGAAGACCAATAAAGTACCTGTAACGACATTAGGAGATGCCTCCTGATCCTAGCGACTGGCCAAAGCATAAATACGGTTCGAAAGACCGCTAATACCAGAAGCTCCACCACGGCCTCTGCCGCGACCCGCTGGTGCCGAAATACCCTGCCCCGTAGGGCACATAGCCACTGACGAAGGTGAAGACCCAGCGGCTGATCCGGTAGGCTACGCTGGACCACCCGAACTACCCTTATACGGGAAATCTCTCACAGAATGGCCCTGACGGCCACAAGAAAAGCATGCACCGGTGGCTCTGTAGCACTCTCCCGTATGGTATCTGCCGCAAAAAGAACACTGAACCCTGGGTGGCCTCATCTGACCAGAACCCCTATCTGTCCGCGAACCTGAAGCCCTGGAGCTCTGGCCTGCTCCTGAATACCCTGGGCTATCGAATCTGCGACCTGCAGGCCGGGGAGGCGCGCTCTGCGCCGGCTGAGATGAAAATCTGCTAGGCTGCTGCGGCTGTCTGCCCCGAAAGTCTCCAGATGACCTGGCCCTCTTGGGCTGTCTCCGATCCTGGCCCCTGTCAGGCTGGTGTCCTCCTCTGCCCCGATCCTCCATACCCTGGGCATGGGCCTGGATACGGGCAATGTCCATACCGGGCTGAGCAGCCAATACTAAGCAGCTATCAACAAAATACCGATCCAGCCCCATAATATATCTATGCATCCGGTCCGCCATAGTAGCCACCACAGTAGGTGCATATCGGGCCAAGGAATCAAACTCCAAACTATAGTCCCGAATACTGCGGCCCTTCTGCCTCAATAATAAGAATCTATCAGATCTGGCTCGTCGCAACTCTGGGGGCAGAAAGTGTCCAAGAAATGCCTGAGAAAAATCGCCCCAAACTGCTGGAGGAGCGCCGTCCCCCCTGGATAGCCCCCATGACTCGTACCAGTTTGCCGCCACATCATATAACTGGTACGAAGCTAACGCGACTGACTCTGTCTCGGAAGCATTAATCAAATCTAGAGTGCGTCGCATCTTCCTAATAAACTCCTCAGGATCCTCCTCGGGCTTTGTCCCGAAGAACTCTGGAGGGTTACAAGTCAAAAACTCACGGGCTCTCGAACTATCACGCCTGACTGCCCGGTCACCTCCCGGTCCATGCCCCTGAACCTGCCCTGCCACAAGTCTAGCCAGCAACTGGACTGCCTCTCTCATAGACTGATCCTCAGTGCCTGGCCGTGGAGCTGGAGGCTCAGGTACTGGAACTGCGGGAGCTGGCAGTGGAGCCGTCCCCCGATCTGCAGCTACGGCTGCCCCAATATCCTCCACGAGTGGCGGTGTAGAAGAACCCTCTGTCTGGGGTAAAGTCTCCGGAGCAATATATACCTGGGCCCTGGTAGTCCTCTGGACCCGGCTAGTCTCTCCTACGGCAACTGACTTGGCCTTTTGGGCCGCTGTCGCCTTTTTTGGAGGCATATCTGCAAATATAGCCACTCGTTAGGAAGGGGTCATCCTGATAACACAGCTCTATCGCACGATCTAAGACAGAAAGAAGGGTAGTATCCTAAATGCCCTGTCGCCTCCTGTTTATAAGTGTGGTGCACAACACACCGATAAACAAGACTCTACTAGACACGGTCTGTGGACATTCCGAGGACGAACCGCTCTGATACCACTTTTGTCACGACCCAACCCCGTGGGCCGCGACCAGTGCCCGAGCTGGGCACCTATACGTACCCGATACCCCAAATTAGCATATTAACAGAATAATAATATAATAATAATATTAGTGGTCGCTACAAAACTTAGCAGAAAAGCAGACTTGGCACACATAGGCCGATAAGGCCATCACTGAACAGAATATCCCAAACATATGTACAGAACCCACACAGATGTATCCACAGACCTCTACAGAACATATCATAATCATAAGACGGGACAGGGCCCCGTCATACCCTGAACAAAGTACATATCCAGATAGCAGTGACAGACTGTACCAAAAGATGGGCTCTGTAGAAGAGAGCGCCCCAAATAGCAGAAATAGGATCCTAAACGTGTGGATCAGCGAACCTGTCGTCAGTACCTGCGCGGCATGAAAACGCAGCCCCCGAAGAAAGGGGGTCAGTACGAAATATGTACTGAATATGTGAAGCGGAATCACAGAAGTCAAATCATAATGGTTACAGAAAATGAGTACAGAATCCAGAGTGTCAAATGCATATTTCCAAAACAGACAGAATGCGTACAGAAACATATGTCATATCATATCATATCCGGTCCCTGACACGGGACTCGGCAGACAGAATGTGGCCACCCTCCCGACGCTGGTGCCACTATACAGAGGAATCAGAAAAAGGGGCGTGGCCCCGTATCATATAATGTCATATCAAAATGGCCATACAGATCAGATCAGAATAGGCGGACATGGCACATCATACTCCACAGACCCATGTACGCGTATACATGCCCCCTCACATCGGGACGCGGCGAACAATGCAGAGAATTACGCTTGACAACATATCCTGGCCCGGGCTCAGTGTGGGAAACATTGGGACATCCACGAATGGAGTAGTGAGAGACTAATGAAATTTAAAAATATAATAAATGTTTTCAAAGACTCGATGAAGCGTATCAAAGACAAACAAATCCAATGGGGTCGGACGGAATCATAATAAATGTATTCCGGATATCATAATAAATTACAGAAGTATAACTTTCCCGAAGTCATTCCGAGTGTCAAAATAATTTATAATATTTAACAGAATATTTAAAATAATATTCGTTGAGCGATTAGTAGGGTAATTAAAACATTTCTTTCAAAAATCGCTTAAAAAGGAAGCTTTAACACATTAGGGGCAAAACCGTAAATAGCGGGCCCGCCTTGGGACAAACAAGGCGGCGGGCTCAAATTGTGCCCTCTAAGCATATAGTATCACCTAAAAAGGTTATACAAACATTCTATGATTTTCTGAATAATTTAAAGCAAAATTGCATAATTTCAGAAAAAGCGTATCAAAATGGTTCAATTCTACTGAAGGAAAAACTGAAATTTTGTCTTGCGGATTCCGAGGGCCAAGAGGTCCTTCGAGGCCCGGATCCGACCCTAACACACTAGGGGCATGCCAAGGGATGAATTGGGGTTGCTTTACATACCTTTCGCGCTCCTTAAGCCTTTCCAAACTCACTTCCCGTTTCGTCGAAAAACTGCAATTGGTCAAGTTTACCAATTGTGAATTATTAATGCCATTATTTCAACTTTAAGCATATTTGGCTACCGAAATTTCGGCAGCACTTCCCCTATACATATGACACCCCGAGAATTCAACTCGGCTATAAATCATCAACAACAACCCAAACGACAACAACAATATCAACAATGAACATTAAAAACACAAATATCCTTCAACTAGTCATTTTTCTCACAAGTTGACATAATCTTCAATTCAACCCAACTTTCAACTAAGATCAATAATTTCATATTCAACAACCATCATGATCATCACCATATAGTTCTAGAAACATTTCATATCGTTTTCCTTAAGATATACACTCGATATACATGATATACAATCTTCCGCCAAAATCATAACTTATGCAAAACATCAAATCTTTGGCATACAACTTCATAACAAGTTTCCAACTTCCAAATTCATCAACCATAATCATAATTCACATCTTAACAACTTCATTTCCATAATATCACAAAATTATTCTAAAGTGACATAATCATCTACATTCCAACTTCAACCAAAATTCATTCAACTTTCATTCCCAATATAATTTCCATCATAACCACAACTAGAATGCAACATAAAATTCAACTCATATATGTATACAACATATATACACCCATGGCTACATATATATACATACCTACTTTGCAAACTTCCTTATTTCCATAATTTCTACTCATTTCCACATACCACAACATAAACAAACCTTCATAACATAAGAAAAAGGAATTGATTCTTACCTTTTTCTACAAACTTCTTCACTTGAACAAGTTGTCAACTTGAAGAAATAAGTGCTCCTTCTTCCAAAACAATTACACCAAGTTGTAGAGGACACTAAATTTAGTAGGAATTCAACAAGAAAATAATTTTAGAGGCAAGATTTTGAGGGGTGATTTTTCTATGGCCAAACCCGAAATGCCCTCTTTTTGTTCTTGTTTTTCTCTTGTTTTTCCTCCTATTCTTTCTCTTGAAAGTTCTATGGAATTTGGATGATTAAGTGGTCTTTTATTCATCGACCACATGACTTAATTCCATGGGCTTGGATCCTTTTTATGGACCATGGCCGAATGGCTCCTCACTTGGGCCTGAATTTATTTTTTCATTTTTTTGGGCCAACTCGGTTGGTCCCGAGTTGGGCCTAGCCCACTGACCTTTCGACCGTAAAACGTTCATATCTCCTTGTACCGACGTCACCTGGGAACCCACGACCTATGGATGGAAAGCTAATTCAATTATCTACAACTTCTATTTCAAGGTATTTTCGAAATTCCAAACTTACAATACGGTTTTTGCCCCCCAAAGTCAGGTCACCCGAAAACGTTTTCTTAAAAATATTCGTTTGGAGGGTTTCCACTTTGATTTGGTCCAAATGTACTTCATGAGTTGTGTTTAACTTTACATATGTGATTCATATGACTTTTCAGATGTTCCAAAAAAAATCTCGGTATGTGGGCCCCACCCCAGCAGATGCTCCGAGGTTCAAAAATACGGGATATAACATAAAGGTAAAACGATAGACAAGGGGTGCTCGGTACAAGTATCGGGTACTCGTCACGGCCCCTAGACGGGTCGTGACGCATACTAAGTCCATACTAAGTATGAGTCCTAACGGGATTTGGACAACATCTACCATATAATCCTACCAACCCAACAATTCCAAATTAAGCTAATAACCAACAACAACAACAAAAAATCTAACAATTCACAACAATAATATGACTAAACTCATCTTACAATTCTATCCAAAACATCCCCTAAACTAAAACGCCTTAATATTCGGTATACGATAATTATAACTATATTTCTAACACTTTAATCCGTTGAATCTCCACGTAATCATCTCAATAAAAAATGAGAAAATAATACATACCTTAGCAGCAGCTCAACCACGAATATATCATCCCCCAAGCTTAATATTTAGCTTGAAACGACGACGACAACTCGTATTACACTTTATCCTTCACGAGCCTCGGGAATCGGGGCCTCGAACTTGATCGAACCCTTGCTTTATCTCTCTAACTCTCCTCACTCTCTCTCTCTAAAATATTCCAGATATTTTGGCATGCAATGAGGAAGATAATGGGTGAAAAGTTTCCTTAAATAGCCAAGGAAGTGGGCCTGACCCGACTTGGAGTCGGGTTGGGCCGAGCCTACTACCAGTTTGACCTTTCCTCCTTAAAACGTCCATAACCTTTTATACCTATGTCGCATGAAGGCCCACGACCTATGGTTGGAAATGTATTTCAATTATCTACAACTTTCATATTTTGTGTTTTCCCAAATGCTCAACGTATAATGGTGTGTTGGCCTCGTAAAGATAGATCACCCGAAAACCTATCCTTAAATCGTCCTTTTGGATTGCTTATGCTCATATTTGGCTTAAGTGTCCCTCTTAAGACTTGCTAAAATTCCTATGGCCTATTCATATAACTTGTCATATGCCCTATATAAAATCCCGTCATGTGGGCCCCACCTTAACTTAAGGTTACGAGGGCTATTTGTCATGTAACGTATTAACCAACTTACACCATATGGCCTCTACTGTCGTCTATATGTTACTCTCCCTGGAGCCCATATTAAGTTGTCTGCAGTCTCGGTAACACAATTTTTTTTCGGGGTGTAACATCCTTCCCCCCTTAGGAACATTCGTCCTCGAATGTTTGAAATGTGTAACTTATATAAGTTTTATGGATAGTCCAACAATAGAGTAAAACATGACGGTACTATTTAAGGTCAAATTAATCGTATCTAATACCGCCAGTATCATGTTATAATAATTAAGAGGTTACATATCAAGGGTAGTCTTCTATTCGTTTACCCTAGTTCCGATTTATAGCTATGGTCTTGCTATGCTATGGGCACTTCCCCCCTTAAGGTTTCAATTAAGTTTTTCACTGAGTCTTTTGTCTCGATTTACCCCATTAACTCCTATGCTTGTATTCTAACTTGTGTTGTAATACATCATGTCATAGTGGGAAGGGACAGTTCGTATATAGCTTAGATCCATCAATAAATAAGCTGAAGAAGGGTATACCTGATGGTGCATCTTGCGGTGTCTCTGGACCCGGTCTCCCACCTAGAGCGTAGATACGATGTGGCCCAATACTGGAGCTAGATGCTCCACCTCTGCCCCTACCTCGGGTGGGAGAAGTCTGGATCTCTAGGGCTCTCACTGTGGGTGACGACGCTACAACTAAATTCTCAGGAACAATACTACCCACTCTTTGTGGGCAATCTCTAGCATAGTGCCCCGGATTACCACAAGTATAGCATACACCCTGACGACACCATCCTACATGACGTTTCCCACAAGTTGTACATCGAGGAGAGGGCATCACCTCCTACCCTGACACCACCTGCTGCATCGAACCCGATGTATAAGAACTCTGTCTCTGCCAAAGGGAAGTCTCCCTACCTCGCTGAGATCCTCGACAATGCAGAGGTGCACTATACTGCGGACTGCTCTCGCTAGGGGAACCTCTATATTGACCCTCTGACCTAGCCCTATTAGGCTGACTACTACTTTGCTCCGAGATAGCCTCTCGCTGGCGCCTACGATCCTCTGACCCTTGAGCATAAGCCTGAATACGAGCTATATCCATACCTGGCTGCATCGCTACTGCCATACAAGCCTCCTGCAACCCTGGCTCAAATCCCATCATGTATCGGTGAACTCTATCTTCCATTTCCTGCACAATAGAAGGGGCATATCTGGCTAAAGAATTAAACTTCACACTATACTCTCTGACAGACATACTACCCTGCTGCAGGTTAAGGAACCTATCAACCCTTGGCCGCCTCAACTTGGGCGGCATATAATAGCGCAAGAAGGCATCTGAGAATTCCTGCAAAGTCGACGGAGGAGCATCCCTACCCCTCGATAATCTCCTTGACTGAAACCAATTAATTGTTATACCCTGCAATCTATAAGCAGCTAACTGAACAGATTCTGTAGCCGACGCCTTCATTACATTTAAAGTACGCTGCATACAATCTATGAACTCCTGAGGATCAGCATTAGGGTGTCCGTGCCCTTAAAATCTGGGGATCAAATGTAAGAAAATCTCGGGCCTTAGCACTAGCAGTCCGATCTGGATACTCATGACCCATATCCTGTCATCCAACCTTGGTAGCATGTATCTGAGTCAACAAAGGGATAGCATCTCTCATCTCTCTCATCTCCTGACCCTGAGCATCCGGTTAAAGGATTGGAGGTACAAGTACTGGTGCTGGAGCTCGGGTTCGATCAGGTGCCCCTCTGAGCTCCTCTAGAGGTGGGGAAGTAGGAAAACTCTGGGACTGAATGTGTATCCCAGTATGAGTCTGAGCTCATACTAAGTCCATACTAAGTATGAGTCCAAACGGGATTTGGACAGCATCTACCATATAATCCTACCAACCCAACAATTCCAAATTAAGCTAATAACCAACAACAACAACACCAAAAAATCTAACAATTCACAACAATAATATGACTAAACTCATCTTCCAATTCTATCCAAAACATCCCCTAAACTAAAACAACTTAATATTCGGTATACGATAATTATAACTATATTTCTAACACTTTAATCCGTTGAATCTCCACGTAATCATCTCAATAAAAAAGATGAGAAAATAATACATACCTTAGCAGCAGCTCAACCACGAATATATCATCCCCCAAGCTTAATATTTAGCTTGAAACGATGACGACAACTCATATTACACTTTATCTTTCACGAGCCTCGGGATTCGGGGCCTCCAAATTGATCGAACCCTTGCTTTATCTCTCTAACTCTCCTCACTCTCTCTCTCTAAAATATTCCAGATATTTTGGCATGAAATGAGGAAGATAATGGGTGAAAATGTTCCTTAAATAGCCAAGGAAGTGGGCCTGACCCGACTTGGAGTCGGGTTGGGCCGAGCCTACTGCCAGTTTGACCTTTCCTCCTTAAAATGTCCATAACCTTTTATACCTATGTCGCATGAAGGCCCACGACCTATGGTTGGAAATGTATTTCAATTATCTACAACTTTCATTTTTAGTGTTTTCCCAAATGCTCAACGTATAATGGTGTGTTGGCCTCGTAAAGATAGATCACCCGAAAACCTATCCTTAAATCGTCCTTTTGGATTGCTTATGCTCATATTTGGCTTAAGTGTCCCTCTTAAGACTTGCTAAAATTCCTATGGCCTATTCATATAACTTGTCATATGCCCTATATAAAATCCCGTCATGTGGGCCCCACCTTAACTTAAGGTTACGAGGGCTATTTGTCATGTAACGTATTAACCAACTTACACCATATGGCCTCTACTGTCGTCTATATGTTACTCTCCCTGGAGCCCATATTAAGTTGTCTGCAGTCTCGGTAACACAATTTTTTTTCGGGGTGTAACATCCTTCCCCCCTTAGGAACATTCGTCCTCGAATGTTTGAAATGTGTAACTTATATAAGTTTTATGGATAGTCCAACAATAGAGTAAAACATGACGGTACTATTTAAGGTCAAATTAATCGTATCTAATACCGCCAGTATCATGTTATAATAATTAAGAGGTTACATATCAAGGGTAGTCTTCTATTCGTTTACCCTAGTTCCGATTTATAGCTATTGTCTTGCTATGCTATGGGCACTTCCCCCCTTAAGGTTTCAATTAAGTTTTTCACTGAGTCTTTTGTCTCGATTTACCCCATTAACTCCTATGCTTGTATTCTAACTTGTGTTGTAATACATCATGTCATAGTGGGAAGGGACAGTTCGTATATAGCTCAGATCCATCAATAAATAAGCTGAAGAAGGGTATACCTGATGGTGCATCTTGCGGTGTCTCTGGACCCGGTCTCCCACCTAGAGCGTAGATACGATGTGGCCCAATACTGGAGCTAGATGCTCCACCTCTGCCCCTACCTCGGGTGGGAGAAGTCTGGATCTCTAGGGCTCTCACTGTGGGTGACGACGCTACAACTAAATTCTCAGGAACAATACTACCCACTCTTTGTGGGCAATCTCTAGCATAGTGCCCCGGATTACCACAAGTATAGCATACACCCTGACGACACCATCCTACATGACGTTTCCCACAAGTTGTACATCGAGGAGAGGGTATCACCTCCTACCCTGACACCACCTGCTGCATCGAACCCGATGTATAAGAACTCTGTCTCTGCCAAAGGGAAGTCTCCCTACCTCGCTGAGATCCTCGACAATGCAGAGGTGCACTATACTGCGGACTGCTCTCGCTAGGGGAACCTCTATATTGACCCTCTGACCTAGCCCTATTAGGCTGACTACTACTTTGCTCCGAGATAGCCTCTCGCTGGCGCCTACGATCCTCTGACCCTTGAGCATAAGCCTGAATACGAGCTATATCCATACCTGGCTGCATCGCTACTGCCATACAAGCCTCCTGCAACCCTGGCTCAAATCCCATCATGTATCGGTGAACTCTATCTTCCATTTCCTGCACAATAGAAGGGGCATATCTGGCTAAAGAATTAAACTTCACACTATACTCTCTGACAGACATACTACCCTGCTGCAGGTTAAGGAACCTATCAACCCTTGGCCGCCTCAACTTGGGCGGCATATAATAGCGCAAGAAGGCATCTGAGAATTCCTGCAAAGTCGGCGGAGGAGCATCCCTACCCCTCGATAATCTCCTTGACTGAAACCAATTAATTGTTATACCCTGCAATCTATAAGCAGCTAACTGAACAGATTCTGTAGCCGACGCCTTCATTACATTTAAAGTACGCTGCATACAATCTATGAACTCCTGAGGATCAGCATTAGGGTGTCCGTGCCCTTAAAATCTGGGGATCAAATGTAAGAAAATCTCGGGCCTTAGTACTAGCAGCCCGATCTGGATACTCATGACCCATATCCTGTCGTCCAGCCTAGGTAGCAAGTATCTGAGTCAACAAATGGATAGCATCTCTCATCTCTCTCATCTCCTGACCCTGTGCATCCGGTTAAAGGATTGGAGGTACAAGTACTGGTGCTGGAGCTCGGGTTCGATCAGGTGCTCCTCTGAGATCCTCTGGAGTTGGGGAAGTAGGAGAACTCTGGGACTGAATGTGTATCCCAGTATGAGTCTGAGCTCATACTAAGTCCATACTAAGTATGAGTCCTAACGGGATTTGGACAACATCTACCATATAATCCTACCAACCCAACAATTCCAAATTAAGCTAATAACCAACAACAACAACAGCAACAAATCTAACAATTCACAACAATAATATGACTAAACTCATCTTACAATTCTATCCAAAACATCCCCTAAACTAAAACAACTTAATATTCGGTATACGATAATTATAACTATATTTCTAACACTTTAATCCGTTGAATCTCCACGTAATCATCTCAATAAAAAAGATGAGAAAATAATACATACCTTAGCAGCAGCTCAACCACGAATATATCATCCCCCAAGCTTAATATTTAGCTTGAAACGACGACGACAACTCATATTACACTTTATCCTTCACGAGCCTCGGGATTCGGGGCCTCGCACTTGATCGAACCCTTGCTTTATCTCTCTAACTCTCCTCACTCTCTCTCTCTCTAAAATATTCCAGATATTTTGGCATGAAATGAGGAAGATAATGGGTGAAAATCTTCCTTAAATAGCCAAGGAAGTGGGCCTGACCCGACTTGGAGTCGGGTTGGGCCGAGCCTACTGCCAGTTTGACCTTTCCTCCTTAAAACGTCCATAACCTTTTATACCTATGTCGCATGAAGGCCCACGACCTATGGTTGGAAATGTATTTCAATTATCTACAACTTTCATTCTTCGTGTTTTCCCAAATGCTCAACGTATAATGGTGTGTTGGCCTCGTAAAGCTAGATCACCCGAAAACCTATCCTTAAATCGTCCTTTTGGATTGCTTATGCTCATATTTGGCTTAAGTGTCCCTCTTAAGACTTGCTAAACTTCCTATGTCCTATTCATATAACTTTCGATATGCCCTATATAAAATCCCGACATGTGGGCCCACCTTAACTTAAGGTTACGAGGGTTATTTGTCAAGTAACGTATTAACCAACTTACACCATATGTCCTCCACTGTCGTCTATATGTTATTCTTATACATATATAACAGAATCATCATCCCTGATCCTTGTTATCTTTAATCTCCCTTGAGCCCATACTATGTCGTCTGCAGTCTCGGTAACACGAAATTTTTTCGGGGTGTAACATCCTTCCCCCCTTAGGAACATTCGTCCTCGAATGTTGGAAATATGTAACTTATAGAAGTTTTATGGATAGTCAAACAATAGAGTAAAACATGACGGTACTATTTAAGGTCAAATTAATCGTATCTAATACCGCCAGTATCATGTTATAATAATTAAGAGGTTACATATCAAGGGTAGACTTCTATTCGGTTACCCTAGTTCCGATTTATAGCTATGGTCTTGCTATGCTATGGGCACTTCCCCCCTTAAGGTTTCAACTAAGTTTTTCACTAAGTCTTTTGTCTCGATTTACCCCATTAACTCCTATGCTTGTATTCTAACTTGTGTTGTAATACATCATGTCATAGTGGTAAGGGACAGTTCGTATATAGCTTAGATCCATCAATATATAAGCCGAAGAAGGGTATACCGGATGGTGCATCCTGCTGTGTCTCTGGACCCGGTCGCCCACCTAGTGCGTAGATACGATGCGGACCAGTACTGGAGCTAGGTTCTCCACCTCTGCCCTTACCTCGACCGGGAGAAGTCTGGAATCCTATCTCTAGGGCTCTCACTGAGGGTGACGATGCTGCTACTGAATCCTCAGGAACAATACTACCCACTCTTTGTGGGCAATCTCTAGCATAGTGCCCCTGATCACCACAAGTATAGCATACACCCTGACGACACCGTCCTACATGACGTTTCCCACAAGTCGCACATCGAGGAGAGGACATCACCTCCTACCCTGACCCCACCTGCTGCTGCGAACCCGATGTATAATAACTCTATCTCTGCCTAAGGGAAGTCGCCTACCTCGCTTGGATCCTCGACAATGCAGAGGTGCACTATACTGGGGTCTGCTCTCGCTAGGGGAACCTCAATACTGACCCTCTGACCTAGCCCTATTGGGCTGACTACTACTCTGCTCCAAGATAGCCTCTCGCTGGCGCCTACGATCCTCTGACCCTTGAGCATAAGCCTGAATTCGAGCTATATCCATACCTGGCTGCATTGCTACTGCCATACAAGCCTCCTGCAACCCTGGCTCTAATCCCTTCATGTATCGGTGAACTCTATCTTCCATTTCTTATACAATTGAAGAGGCATATCTGGCTAAAGAATCAAACTCCACACTATACTCTCTGACAAACATACTACCCTATTGCAGGTTAAGGAACCTATCAACCCTTGCCCGCCTCAACTCGGGTGGCATATAATGGCGCAAGAAGGCATATGAGAATTCCTGCCAAGTCGGCGGAAGAACATCCCTAACCCTCGATAATCTCCATGACTGAAACCAATTAATTGCTATACCCTGCAATCTATAAGCAGCTAACTGAACAGATTCTGTAGCCGACGCCTTCATGACATTTAAAGTACGCTGCATACTATCTATGAACTCCTGAGGATCAGCATTTGGGTCCGTGCCCTTAAACTCTGGGGATCTAATGTAAGAAAATCTCGGGCCCTGACACTAGCAGCTCGATCTGGATACTCATGACCCCTATCATGTCGTCCAGCCTGGGTAGCAAGTATCTGAGTCAACAAACAGATAGCATCTCTCATCTCCTGACCCTGAGCATCCGACTGAAGGATTGGAGGTACAAGTACTGGTGCTGGAGCTGGGGTTGGATCAGGTGCCCCTCTGAGCTCCTCTAGAGGTCGGGAAGTAGGAGAACTCTGGGACTAAATGTGTATCCCAGTATAAGTCTCAGCTCTAGTGGACCTGGGGGTTTGGCTAACTGCCTCACACTCAACTGATTTGCCCTTCTGGGGTGCTGTCGCTTTACTCTTCCTAGTCATCGCTGAAATCATACATGATTATTAGATTAAGGACTTCACTTATGACACAACTCTATTAGCACGATCTCTAACATGAAAGAAGGAATGACACCCTATTAATGTCTCATAGCCTCCTATTTATAGATGTGGTGCACAACACACCGATAAACAAGACTCTACTAGACACCGTTTGCGAACATGCCGAGGACTGAACTGCTCTGATACCACTTTTGTCACGACCCAGCCTAGGGCTATGACGAGTGACCGAGCTTAATCTGCCCGATAACCCAACTTATGTTACCTGTACTCAAACATGGCATTCAATAGGGTCTATTTAACTAAGTTTGAAAGCCGTAAATAGAATACCAAAGTCCATCTGTAACTCAAAACATCTCAAAACATACTTATCTATACGTAACATATCACAATGCAAGCCAGCGAGGCTGCCGATACTTTTGCACAACAAAACAATGGCCGGCAAGGCCAAACAGTATCCATGACACCCACGCTGTCCGCAGACTACTTGAAGAGTATGACCGTGCATAGTTGACGGGACAGGGCCCCGTCATACCCATAATGTATACAAACAAAATTATACAAAAACAGGAACAGTCTCCGAAGCAAGTGGAGTTGTCTGACTCTCAATGCTGACTCCACCTAGGTGGCTGGATCGTCTAACTGCATCCCTGAACCTGCGGGCATGAAACGCAGCCCCCGAAGAAAGGGGGTCAGTAAGAAATATGTACTGAATATGTAAGGCAATACTGAATCATGAAACAAGGAAAAGCGTAACAGTAAGCAAGTTTAGAAAGCAACCTGGGAGTAACCTGGAACAACACTTTGAACCATGTCATATGGTCCCTTACACAAATTCTAGCATACATAATATAAATATAGAATATCCCACTCGTACCCGTTTCCGGCTAATAACACAATAGTCCCTTCGGACGGCCGCTTCCGGCGTAGTCATGATTTCCCCTTCGGGAACCCGCTTCCGGCTTAGCTAGGATAGCCCCTTCGGGCACCCGCTTCCGGCTTAGCTAGGATGGCCCCTTCGGGCACCCGCTTCCGACTTAGCTAGGATGGCCCCTTCGGGCAGCCGCTTCCGACTTAAGAATATCATAATCCAGCTGATCAGGTGGAACAATAACAATACATATGATATATAGTATGAATATGTAATAAAGTTACAAAACGTTGCACCCCTTTCAGAGTGGTTTCTATTACAACTCCCTTTGGAGAGATTTTGAGAACAAGTTTTAGAGTTTCCTTCATTTACCATTTGCTTTGTAGTGAACATGTAAGTATAATGTATCGCAGAAGCTTCCTTTGAATTATCAACAAGAGTATAGCATGAACGAAACAAGACATTGGATATCGACTCCAAATCCAACTAAGAATAGAGTACTTATGTTTTACGTTCTTTACGAGTCATATAAAAGGGATCATGCCAAAATATGAAAGAAGGGTTAGCCTTTCATACCTTATTTATGCCTCAAGCTAATCCTCGAGTCCCTTCCCGAGCTTAGTCAACTAAAATACCATCAACAATATAGGGATTAAGACTAGGCCAACAAGATTATTCTAACTAATAATTTATTTTGTCGTCTAACGGGATTTGGACAGCATCTCCCCTATAATCCTACCAACCCAACAATTCCAAATTAAGCTAATAACCAACAACAACAACAAATATTACAATTTACAACAATAATATGACTAAAATCATCATACAATTCTATCCAAAACAGTCCCTAAACCACAACGCATTAATATTCGGTATACGATAATTATAACTATATTTATAACACTTTAATCCATTGAATCTCCACGTAATCATCTCAATAACAAAGATGAGAAAATAATACATACCTTAGCAGTAGCACAACCACGAAAATATCATCCCCCAAGCTCAATATTTAGCTTGAAACGATGACGACAACTCGTATTACACTTTATCCTTCACGAGCCTCGGGATTCGGGGCCTCGAACTTGATCGAACACTTACTGTATCTCTCTAACTATCCTCACTCTCTCTCTCTAAAATATTCCAGATCTTTTGGCATGCAATGAGGAAGATAATGGGTGAAAAGTTTCCTTAAATAGCCAAGGAAGTGGGCTTGACCCGACTTGCAGTCGGGTTGGGCCGAGCCCACTGCCAGTTTGACCTTTCCTCCTTAAAACGTTCATAACCTTTTATCCCTATGTCTTATGAAGGACCACAACCTATGGTTGGAAAGGGTTTTTAATTATCTACAACTTACATTTTTTGTGTTTTACCCAATGCTCAACGTATAATTGTGTGTTGGCCTCGTAAAGATAGATCACCCGAAAACATCTCCTTAAATCATCCTTTTGGAGTGCTTATGCTCATATTTGGCTTAAGTGTCCCTCTTAAGACTTGCTAAACTTCCTATGTCCTATTCATATAACTTGTCATATGCCCTTTATAAAATCCCGACATGTGGTCCCCACCTTAACTGTCACGACCCAACCCCGTGGGCCGCGACCAGTGCCCGAGCTAGGCACCTATACATACCCGATACCCTAAATTAGCATATTAACAGAATAATAATATAATAATAATATTAGTGGTCGCTACAGAACTTAGCAGAAAAGCAGACTTGGCACACATAGGCCGATAAGGCCATCACTGAACAGAATATCCCAAACATATGTACAGAACCCACACAGTTGTATCCACAGACCTCTACAGAACATATCATAATCATAAGACGGGACAGGGCCCCGTCATACCCTGAACAAAGTACATATCCAGATAGCAGTGACAGACTGTACCAAAAGATGGGCTCTGTAGAAGAGAGCGCCCCAAATAGCAAAAATAGGATCCTAAACGTGTGGATCAGCGAACCTGTCGTCAGTACCTGCGCGGCATGAAAACGCAGCCCCCGAAGAAAGGGGGTCAGTACGAAATATGTACTGAATATGTAAAGCGGAATCACAGAAGTCAAATCATAATGGTTACAGAAAATGAGTACAGAATCTAGAGTGTCAAATGCATATTTCCAAAACAGACAGAATGCGTACAGAAACATATGTCATATCATATCATATCCGGTCCCTGACACGGGACACGGCAGACAGAATTAGGCCACCCTCCCGACGCTGGTGCCACTATACAGAGGAATCAGAAAAAGGGGTGTGGCCCCGTATCATATAATGTCATATCAAAATGGCCATACAGATCAGATCAGAATAGGCGGACATGGCACATCATACTCCACAGACCCATGTACGCGTATACCTGCCCCCTCACATCGGGACGCGGCGAACAATGCAGAGAATTACGCTTGACAACATATCCTGGCCCGGGCTCAGTGTGGGAAACATTGGGACATCCACGAGTGGAGTAGTGAGAGACTAATGCAATTTAAAAATATAATAAATGTTTTCAAAGACTCGATGAAGCGTATCGAAGACAAACAAATCCAATGGGGTCGGACGGAATCATAATAAATGTATTTCGGATATCATAATAAATTACAGAAGTATAACTTTCCCGAAGTCATTTCGAGTGTCAAAATAATTTATAATTTTTAACAGAATATTTAAAATAATATTCGTTAAGCGATTAGTAGGGTAATTAAAACATTTCTTTCAAAAATCGCTTAAAAAGGAAGCTTTAACACATTAGGGGCAAAACCGTAAATAGCGGGCCCGCCTTGGGACAAACAAGGCGGCGGGCTCAAATTGTGCCCTCTAAGCATATAGTATCACCTAAAAAGGTTATACAAACATTCTATGATTTTCTGAATAATTTAGAGCAAAATTGCATAATTTCAGAAAAAGCGTATCAAAATGGTTCAATTCTACTGAAGGAAAAACTGAAATTTTGTCTTGCGGATTCCGAGGGCCAAGAGGTCCTTCGAGGCCCGGATCCGACCCTAACACACTAGGGGCATGCCAAGGGAAGAATTGGGGTTGCTTTACATACCTTTCGCGCTCCTTAAGCCTTTCCAAACTCACTTCCCGTTTCGTCGAAAAACTGCAATTGGTCAAGTTTACCAATTGTGAATTATTAATGCCATTATTTCAACTTTAAGCATATTTGGCTACCGAAATTTCGGCAGCACTTCCCCTATACATATGACACCCCGAGAATTCAACTCGGCTATAAATCATCAACAACAACCCAAACGACAACAACAATATCAACAATGAACATTAAAAACACAAATATCCTTCAACTAGTCATTTTTCTCACAAGTTGACATAATCTTCAATTCAACCCAACTTTCAACTAAGATCAATAATTTCATATTCAACAACCATCATGATCATCACCATATAGTTCTAGAAACATTTCATATCGTTTTCCTTAAGATATACACTCGATATACATGATATACAATCTTCCGCCAAAATCATAACTTATGCAAAACATCAAATCTTTGGCATACAACTTCATAACAAGTTTCCAACTTCCAAATTCATCAACCATAATCATAATTCACATCTTAACAACTTCATTTCCATAATATCACAAAATTATTCTAAAGTGACATAATCATCTACATTCCAACTTCAACCAAAATTCATTCAACTTTCATTCCCAATATAATTTCCATCATAACCACAACTAGAATGCAACATAAAATTCAACTCATATATGTATACAACATATATACACCCATGGCTACATATATATATACATACCCACTTTGCAAACTTCCTTATTTCCATAATTTCTACTCATTTCCACATACCACAACATAAACAAACATTCATAACATAAGAAAAAGGAATTGATTCTTACCTTTTTCTACAAACTTCTTCACTTGAACAAGTTGTCAACTTGAAGAAATAAGTGCTCCTTCTTCCAAAACAATTACACCAAGTTGTAGAGGACACTTAATTTAGTAGGAATTCAACAAGAAAATAATTTTAGAGGCAAGATTTTGAGGGGTGATTTTTCTATGGCCAAACCCGAAATGCCCTCTTTTTGTTCTTGTTTTTCTCTTGTTTCTCCTCCTATTCTTTCTCTTGAAAGTTCTATGGAATTTGGATGATTAAGTGGTCTTTTATTCATTGACCACATGACTTAATTCCATGGGCTTGGATCCTTTTTATGGACCATGGCCGAATGGCTCCTCACTTGGGCCTGAATATTTTTTCATTTTTTTTTGGGCCAACTCGGTTGGTCCCGAGTTGGGCCTAGCCCACTGACCTTTCGACCTTAAAACGTTCATATCTCCTTGTACCGACGTCACCTGGGAACCCACGACCTATGGATGGAAAGCTAATTCAATTATCTACAACTTCTATTTCAAGGTATTTTCGAAATTCCAAACTTACAATACAGGTTTTGCCCCTCAAAGTCAGGTCACCCGAAAACGTTTTCTTAAAAATATTCGTTTGGAGGGTTTCCACTTTGATTTGGTCCAAAGGTACTTCATGAGTTGTGTTTAACTTTACATATGTGATTCATATGACTTTTCAGATGCTCCAAAAAAAATCTCGGTATGTGGGCCCCACCCCAGCAGATGCTCCGAGGTTCAAAAATACGGGATATAACATCCTCCTCCCCTTTAGAACATTCGTCCTCGAATGTTAAATTAATCTCATAGGGTTTGAAAATACTTTGGGGGAGTTCATGTTTACAGACATCACATATGACACACGATTGATATTGGAATAAATTAAAGCAGGGATTTAAGGTTACCTGTGGGTATAGAGAACAAATGAGGATATTTCTTCTTCATTTCCTCTTCGGCCTCCCATGTCATTTCCTCCCTATTATCGGTCCGCCACAGTACCTTAACAGAGGCTACATCTTTATTCCGAAGCCTCCTTAACTGACGATCCAAAATAGATACGGGCTGCTCCTCGTACGATAGTTGCTCCGTCACCTGAATATCATCAGCAGAAAATATTCTAGAAGGGTCACCGACGCATTTACGAAGCATAGAGACATGAAATACCGGATGTACCGCTTCCAAATCTGATGGCAAATCTAGCTCATAGGCGACATTTCCAGTTTTTCGAACAATCTGATAAGGCCCAATATAACGCGGACTGAGCTTCCCCTTTCTGCCGAACCGCATAACGCCTTTCATAGGCGATACCTTCAGGAATACCCAATCGCCTACCTGAAACTCCAACGGTCGACGCCGTTTATCCGCGTATGACTTCTGTCGGCTCTGGGCTGCCAACAGTCGCTCCCGAATAAGTTTTACCTTGTCCACGGCCTGCTGGACCATATCTGTGCCAATCAACTCTGACTCGCCAATATCAAACCAGCCAATCGGCGATCTGCATTTCCTACCATATAGAGCCTCGTACGGAGCCATCTGGATGCTGGAATGGTAACTGTTATTATATGCAAACTCAATCAATGGAAAGTGATCATCCCAGCTGCCTCTGAAATCAATAACGCAGGCCCGCAACATATCCCCCAGCGTCTGTATAGTGCGTTCGGCCTGTCCGTCGCTCTGAGGATGAAAGGCTGTGCTCAGACTCACCTGAGTCCCTAGACCCTCCTGAAACGACCTCCAGAAACGCGCCGTAAACTGGGCGCCTCTGTCAGAAATAATAGATATAGGAACTCCGTGAAGCTTCACAATCTCTCTAATATAGAGCCTGGCATAATCCTCGGCGGAATAAGTAGTCCTGACGGGAAGACAATGGGCTGATTTCGTCAGCCTATCAACAACGACCCAGATGGAATCATACTTCCGTGGAGTGCGAGGCAAACCTGTAATGAAGTCCATATTAATAACCTCCCACTTCCAAGTCGGGATTTCCATCTCCTGCAACAGTCCACCCGGCTTCGGATGCTCAATCTTGACCTGCTGACAATTAGGGCACTGGGCGACGAACTCTGCAATATCCCGCTTCATGCCGTCCCACCAGTATAAGCATCGGAGATCATGGTACATCTTCGTAGACCCAGGATGGACCGAATAGCGAGCATAATGTGCCTCGCTCATAACCTGCTGCCGAAGGCCTGCAATATCAGGTACACACAACCTGCCTCAGTATAACAAAGTACCGTCCGGTGAAAACTCGAACGGAGTCCTCTCCTTATCATAGGTTGTGTCCCTGTACTGAGCTAAGACAGGATCTTCGTATTGACGCCGCTTAATATCGTCCCTGAGGGATGACTCAGAAACCCCTCGAACAGAAATCCGTGTATCTCCAGAATCGGCCAGACGAACCCCGAGACTAGCCAACTGCTGAATATCACGGGCTATCTCTCTCCTGTCTGGCTGTAAATCGGCCAAACTGCCCATAGACTTCCGACTGAGCGCATCGGCAACAACATTAGCCTTACCCGGATGATACAGAATATCCACGTCATAATCTTTCAGAAGCTCCAGCCACCTCCGCTGTCGCAAATTAAGCTCTCTCTGCCTGAAAATATACTGGACACTCTTATGATCAGTATAGATATCCACATGAACGCCATATAAATAGTGTCTCCATATCTTCAGAGCATGAATTACCGCTGCGAGCTCTAGATCGTGGGTAGGATAATTCTTCTCATGCTTCTTGAGCTGCCGGGAAGCATACGCTATAACTCTGCCATGCTGCATCAATACACAGCCCAACCCCATGCCAGAAGCGTCACAATAAATAACATACCCGTCCGGTCCCTCTGGAAGAGTCAGAACTGGGGCTGTAGTCAGCTTGTCCTTCAGCAACTGGAAGCTCCGTTCACAAGCGTCAGACCATAGGAACTTAGCTCCCTTCTGAGTCAGCCTTGTCAAAGGTGCTGAAATCGAAGCAAACGTCTCCACAAATCTCCTGTAATAGCCTGCTAACCCCAGGAAACTGCGTACCTCTGTGGGCGTCGTAGGTCTGGGCCAATTCTTCACGGCCTCAATCTTCTGTGTGTCCACCCGGACACCATCAACTGCAATAACATGCCCCAAGAAAGCCACTGAAGACAGCCAGAATTCACACTTAGAAAATTTCGCATATAATTTCTGATGCCGGAGTACCCCTAATACCGATCTCAGATGATCTGCGTGCTCCGCCTCAGACCGGGAATAAACCAGGATATCATCAATGAATACAATTACAAACATATCCAAGAATGGCCTGAATACCCGGTTCATCAAATCCATGAATACTGCGGGGGCATTAGTAAGCCCAAAAGACATAACCCTGAACTCGTAATGCCCATATCGGGTCCGGAAAGCTGTCTTAGGGATATCGGCCTCTCGTACTCGCACCTGGTGGTAACCGGATCGAAGATCTACCTTCGAAAAACACTTAGCGCCCTGCAGCTGATCAAACAAATCATCAATCCTGGGGAGGGGGTATTTATTCTTTATAGTTACCTTATTCAACTGCCAATAATCAATACACATACGCAGCGACCCGTCTTTCTTACGCACAAATAATACCGGGGCTCCCCAAGGCGAAGTACTGGGTCTGATGAAGCCCTTATCCAACAAATCTTTCAGCTGCTCCTTCAACTCCTTTAATTCTGCAGGCGCCATTCTATACGGAGGAATAGAGATAGGCTGAGTGTCTGGGAGTAAATCAATAGAGAAATCTATCTCCCGCTCTGGAGGAAGACCTGGAAGCTCGTCGGGGAAAACATCTGGAAACTCATTAACCACGGGGACTGACTGAAGTGTCGGCGTCTCTGCGTCCAAGTCTTGCACCCGTACCAGATGATAGATATAACCCTTTCTAATCATTTTCTTTGCCTTAAGGTATGAAATAAACTTACCTTTCGGCGATGCTGTATTTCCAGCCCAATCTAAAACTGGCTCCCCGGGAAACTGGAAGCGAACCACCTTATTCTGGCAGTCAACATTAGCATAACAGGAAGCTAGCCAGTCCATACCCATAATAACATCAAATTCAGTCATATCTAACTCTACTAGATCTGCCTTAGTATCACGGCCACATACAATCACAGAACAGTCTTTATAAACCTGTTTCGCTACAATAAAGTCCCCTATCGGTGTGGCTACCTCAAATGGCTCTATAGGTTCAGACATAATACCAATTTTACCGGCAACAAGAGGTGAAATATATGATAAAGTTGAACCTGGATCAATTAATGCATACACAGACCGAGAGAAGACCAATAAAGTACCTGTAACGACATTAGGAGATGCCTCCTGATCCTGGCGGCTGGCCAAAGCATAAATATGGTTCGAAGGACCGCTAATACCAGAAGCTCCACCACGGCCTCTGCCGCGACCCGCTGGTGCCGAAATACCCTGCCCCGTAGGGCGCATAGCCACTGACGAAGATGAAGACCCAGCGGATGATCCGGTAGGCTGCGCTGCACCACCCGAACTACCCTTATACGGGCAATCTCTTACAGAATGGCCCTGACGGCCACAAGAAAAGCATGCACTGGTGGCTCTGTAGCACTCTCCCGTATGGTATCTGCCGCAAAAAGAACACTGAACCCTGGGTGGCCTCATCTGACCAGCACCCCTATCTGTCCGCGAACCTGAAGCCCTGGAGCTCTGGCCAGCTCCTGAATACCCTGGGCTATCGAATCTGCGACCTGCAGGCTGGGGAGGCGCGCTCTGCGCCGGCTGAGATGAAAATCTGCTAGGCTGCTGCAGCTGTTGGGGTTGTCTGCCCCGAAAGTCTCCAGATGACCTGGCCCTCTTGGGCTGTCTCCGATCCTGGCCCCTGTCAGGCTGGTGTCCTCCTCTGCCCCGATCCTCCATGCCCTGGGCATGGGCCTGGATACGGGCAATGTCCATACCGGGCTGAGCAGCCAATACTAAGCAGCTATCAACAAAATACCGATCCAGCCCCATAATATATCTATGCATCCGGTCCGCCATAGTAGCCACCACAGTAGGTGCATATCGGGCAAAGGAATCAAACTCCAAACTATAGTCCCGAATACTGCGGCCCTTCTGCCTCAATAATAAGAATCTATCAGATCTGGCTCGTCGCAACTCTGGGGGCAGAAAGTGTCCAAGAAATGCCTGAGAAAAATCGCCCCAAACTGCTGGAGGAGCGCCGTCCCCCCTGGATAGCCCCCATGACTCGTACCAGTTTGCCGCCACATCATATAACCGGTACGAAGCTAACGCGACTGACTCTGTCTCGGAAGCATTAATCAAATCTAGAGTGCGTCGCATCTTCCTAATAAACGCCTCAGGATCCTCCTCGGGCTTTGTCCCGAAGAACTCTGGAGGGTTACAAGTCAAAAACTCACGGGCTCTCGAACTATCACGCCTGACTGCCCGGTCACCTCCCAGTCCATGCCCCTGAACCTGCCCTGCCATAAGTCTAGTCAGCAACTGGACTGCCTCCCTCATAGACTGATCCTCAGTGCCTGGCCGTGGAGCTGGAGGCTCAGGTACTGGAACTGCGGGAGCTGGCAGTGGAGCCCTCCCCCGATCTGCAGCTACGGCTGCCCCAATCTCCTCCACGAGTGGCGGTGTAGAAGAACCCTCTGTCTGGGGCAAAGTCTCCGGAGCAATATATACCTGGGCCCTGGTAGTCCTCTGGACCCGGCTAGTCTCTCCTACGGCAACTGACTTGGCCTTTTGGGCCGCTGTCGCCTTTTTTGGAGGCATATCTGCAAATATAGCCACTCGTTAGGAAGGGGTCATCCTGATAACACAGCTCTATCGCACGATCTAAGACAGAAAGAAGGGTAGTATCCTAAATGCCCTGTAGCCTCCTGTTTATAGGTGTGGTGCACAACACACCGATAAACAAGACTCTACTAGACACGGTCTGTGGACATTCCGAGGACGAACTGCTCTGATACCACTTTTGTCACGACCCAACCCCGTGGGCCGCGACCAGTGCCCGAGTTGGGCACCTATACATACCCGATACCCCAAATTAGCATATTAACAGAATAATAATATAATAATAATATTAGTTGTCGCTACAGAACTTAGCAGAAAAGCAGACTTGGCACACATAGGCCGATAAGGCCATCACAGAACAGAATATCCCAAACATATGTACAGAACCCACACAGTTGTATCCACAGACCTCTACAGAACATATCATAATCATAAGACGGGACAGGGCCCCGTCATACCCTGGACAAAGTACATATCCAGATAGCAGTGACAGACTGTACCAAAAGATGGGCTCTGTAGAAGAGAGCGCCCCAAATAGCAGAAATAGGATCCTAAACGTGTGGATCAGCGAACCTGTCGTCAGTACCTGCGCGGCATGAAAACGCAGCCCCCGAAGAAAGGGGGTCAGTACGAAATATGTACTGAATATGTAAAGCGGAATCACAGAAGTCAAATCATAATGGTTACAGAAAATGAGTACAGAATCCAGAGTGTCAAATGCATATTTCCAAAACAGACAGAATGCGTACAGAAACATATGTCATATCATATCATATCCGGTCCCTGACACGGGACTCGGCAGACAGAATGTGGCCATCCTCCCGACGCTGGTGCCACTATACAGAGGAATCAGAAAAAGGGGTGTGGCCCCGTATCATATAATGTCATATCAAAATGGCCATACAGATCAGATCAGAATAGGCGGACATGGCACATCATACTCCACAGACCCATGTACGCGTATACCTGCCCCCTCACATCGGGACGCGGCGAACAATGCAGAGAATTACGCTTGACAACATATCCTGGCCCGGGCTCAGTGTGGGAAACATTGGGACATCCACGAGTGGAGTAGTGAGAGACTAATGCAATTTAAAAATATAATAAATGTTTTCAAAGACTCGATGAAGCGTATCGAAGACAAACAAATCCAATGGGGTCGGACGGAATCATAATAAATGTATTTCGGATATCATAATAAATTACAGAAGTATAACTTTCCCGAAGTCATTTCGAGTGTCAAAATAATTTATAATTTTTAACAGAATATTTAAAATAATATTCGTTAAGCGATTAGTAGGGTAATTAAAACATTTCTTTCAAAAATCGCTTAAAAAGGAAGCTTTAACACATTAGGGGCAAAACCGTAAATAGCGGGCCCGCCTTGGGACAAACAAGGCGGCGGGCTCAAATTGTGCCCTCTAAGCATATAGTATCACCTAAAAAGGTTATACAAACATTCTATGATTTTCTGAATAATTTAGAGCAAAATTGCATAATTTCAGAAAAAGCGTATCAAAATGGTTCAATTCTACTGAAGGAAAAACTGAAATTTTGTCTTGCGGATTCCGAGGGCCAAGAGGTCCTTCGAGGCCCGGATCCGACCCTAACACACTAGGGGCATGCCAAGGGAAGAATTGGGGTTGCTTTACATACCTTTCGCGCTCCTTAAGCCTTTCCAAACTCACTTCCCGTTTCGTCGAAAAACTGCAATTGGTCAAGTTTACCAATTGTGAATTATTAATGCCATTATTTCAACTTTAAGCATATTTGGCTACCGAAATTTCGGCAGCACTTCCCCTATACATATGACACCCCGAGAATTCAACTCGGCTATAAATCATCAACAACAACCCAAACGACAACAACAATATCAACAATGAACATTAAAAACACAAATATCCTTCAACTAGTCATTTTTCTCACAAGTTGACATAATCTTCAATTCAACCCAACTTTCAACTAAGATCAATAATTTCATATTCAACAACCATCATGATCATCACCATATAGTTCTAGAAACATTTCATATCGTTTTCCTTAAGATATACACTCGATATACATGATATACAATCTTCCGCCAAAATCATAACTTATGCAAAACATCAAATCTTTGGCATACAACTTCATAACAAGTTTCCAACTTCCAAATTCATCAACCATAATCATAATTCACATCTTAACAACTTCATTTCCATAATATCACAAAATTATTCTAAAGTGACATAATCATCTACATTCCAACTTCAACCAAAATTCATTCAACTTTCATTCCCAATATAATTTCCATCATAACCACAACTAGAATGCAACATAAAATTCAACTCATATATGTATACAACATATATACACCCATGGCTACATATATATATACATACCCACTTTGCAAACTTCCTTATTTCCATAATTTCTACTCATTTCCACATACCACAACATAAACAAACCTTCATAACATAAGAAAAAGGAATTGATTCTTACCTTTTTCTACAAACTTCTTCACTTGAACAAGTTGTCAACTTGAAGAAATAAGTGCTCCTTCTTCCAAAACAATTACACCAAGTTGTAGAGGACACTTAATTTAGTAGGAATTCAACAAGAAAATAATTTTAGAGGCAAGATTTTGAGGGGTGATTTTTCTATGGCCAAACCCGAAATGCCCTCTTTTTGTTCTTGTTTTTCTCTTGTTTTTCCTCCTATTCTTTCTCTTGAAAGTTCTATGGAATTTGGATGATTAAGTGGTCTTTTATTCATTGACCACATGACTTAATTCCATGGGCTTGGATCCTTTTTATGGACCATGGCCGAATGGCTCCTCACTTGGGCCTGAATTTTTTTTCATTTTTTTTTTTGGGCCAACTCGGTTGGTCCCGAGTTGGGCCTAGCCCACTGACCTTTCGACCTTAAAACGTTCATATCTCCTTGTACCGACGTCACCTGGGAACCCACGACCTATGGATGGAAAGCTAATTCAATTATCTACAACTTCTATTTCAAGGTATTTTCGAAATTCCAAACTTACAATACAGTTTTTGCCCCCCAAAGTCAGGTCACCCGAAAACGTTTTCTTAAAAATATTCGTTTCGAGGGTTTCCAAAGGTACTTCATGAGTTGTGTTTAACTTTACATATGTGATTCATATGACTTTTCAGATGTTCCAAAAAAAATCTCGGTATGTGGGCCCCACCCCAGCAGATGCTCCGAGGTTCAAAAATACGGGATATAACATTAACTTACGGTTACGAGGGCTATTTGTCAAGTAACGTATTAACCAACTTACACCATATGGCCTCCACTGTCGTCTATATGTTATTCTTATACATATATAACAGAATCTTCATCCCTAATCCTTGTATATCTTTACTCTCCCCAGAGCCCATACTAAGTCGTCTGCAGTCTTGGTAACATGAAATTTTTTCGGGGTGTAACAGGTGTTATGGTGTCCCTACAAGTAATAAGGGATACTTAATGATTCTAATTAAGATTCCAAAGACACTTGAGGAGATAGAGGAGAGCTCGTGGGAGAAATTTAAGGCAGAGAGTGTCTTACCCTGTGTACAAATGTACCAGCAGGTGTTCCTGGTAATTTACAGGACTATAAGTCGAACGGATAAAATCAGCGAAATCTAAACTGAATCAGGAAAGTCTGTAGGCACCAATCACGGTTGACGGGCCATCGACATGTCGACGGACCGTCGATATGTGCCATCCCTGCATTTCTGTGATTAGGCATTTGTAGGCGAGAGTTGATGGAGCCAGTCGACATGTCGACGGGTTGTGGACCCGGCCGTCGAACCGTTTCCCTAGAACCTTCTGTTTCAGCTATAAATAGACGACCTTTATCCAAAATTTTCAGATTTCATTTTGTCTCTAAGTCTTGAAAGCTCTAGACTATTTATCACATCATGTTATGATATATCCAAGGGAAATCAAGGATTAAACACCAAGAATTAGTAAAAATCAAGCATATGGATGCTCACTAGGGTTTGTGGAGATCAAGAAGTCCTTTTGTATTGAAGTGGGGTTTTCTCCAAGTGAAGTATTGTCCTCCAAAGTCCATATCTACATCATCGAAGGTGAGTTTTATGTTCAATTCATGTTATTAAGGATATTGAGTGGTTGAAAACTGGATTGTGGAAGGGAGAAGAGTATAAAGTGCAAATAGGGAAATAGTGATATTCTTGAATAATGGCTTGATTTGAATCATAGTTCTTGACATATTATGAGTATAATCTTGGGGGGGGGGGGATAATTCAAATGATGTTAAAGTAGTATTGTATGAGAGCGAATAAGGTGTTGTATTATAGTTATGGTTATGGGTGACTTTGAAGGTGGATTTGAGAAGTAAACAATGTTTAACTTGAAGAATCTAATGATTATGATATTATGGATGTCCTTATTGATGTTTGGGAGTTGTCTTATTTTAGGGAAGAAGTTGTCGAAACAAAGGGAATGTTGCAAAATTGTCATTAACTCTTAGATGCTTTAGCTTAAGCTTAAGTATGTTCCGATTATCTAATCCTAGTAAAAATTCTCTTGAAGGTAGAATCGCGAACTTGAAAGGCAACCAATTAGGTGATAGAGTTAAAGAGATGTAAAGGTATGTGAGGCTATTTCCCTTCTTTCAAAGGCATGACTCTTACGTTGTGATTTCTTCCCTATATTCCCATGAATTTCTTACATCCTTAGTGATGAAAGTTAAAAATACTTAAGAGCTCCTTATGAAATAGAGATGGGAAATATTCTATAATAATGATGCTTTCATGAGATTGATAATCCTATGTTTATGATTTCCTTGATGTTATCTCTTGTTGTTGCCCCACCTCATGATATTAGTTCTTTCGAGGCGAGGCATAGCGATGATGATTGTTCCATAACGTAATCGGAGGTTATCGACCTTACGTCACTCTGATAGATTACAACTTTTATTTGAGCTCTTACACATGCTTCATGATAAGTATATATTAATGATAACACCGTGCCTATTTAGCCGGGCTTGACACCACTAGTGGGCGGCGTGAGATGATTACCCTAGACGTGGGAGGCCCAGACGCGGGCTAATGATGTTATTGATTCAGACAGTTTATGTATGTATGTATGATATGTTTTAAAGGTAAAAGTGAGCATGCATGATTCCGCCTCAAGAGGCAAGCAGTTACAATTATCTTTTCTTCTTATGCTTTCTATGTTTCCCTAATATGTTATCATTTATGTCTTACATACTTAGTACATTGTTCGTACTGACGTCCTTTTCTTTATGGACGTTGTGTTCATGCCCACAAGTAGACAGGGAGGAGGTGCGGACGCTTAGGAGCTTTCTCAGCAGTTGTATAGGAGCACCCCACTACTCCGGAGGTGCAGCCTATTGGTATATTCTTCTGTGTACATATTTGGGGCATGACGGGGTCCTGACCCATCCTTATGAGCTCAATATTCCAGTAGAGGCTCGTAGATACTTATGTGTTGGTTGTAGGTGTTATGTGACATCTTCATTGTATATTTTGTACATCATTTTTGTAGCCTTATGGGCCTATGCTTATATATGTCTTGGGAGACATTGGAGATTGTTTCATGATAAGTTTGTGTTGAGAATGATATATGTCCAGCTTAAGTATGTTAGTCTGCACAATGAGCGGTGCTCGGTAGTCAGCTTCGGGTAACCGTCATGGCCCCTGGTTGGGTCATGACAAATCAAGACATCGCCTTCATTCACAAGGTGTTCTAGTTCGAACTTGAAGTCTACACATTCTTTAATGTCGTGGCAGGGAGGCAGCCATGGTGATTAGTTTAAATTCTTTCTTTCGAGTATCCTGGGTGACCTTGGTAGGTTTGGGGCAGTGCCCTTATCTTTTTCACGCTGCATAGAGTGAATCCTGGCATATGACTCCTCAAATTTGGAAAAATCACTTCTCCAGAACCTGATCTTTGGTATCCTTTCTAGGTGATTTCTTGTTTGGTCATGAGTCAGGAAAGAGTGGGTCCCCCACAGTTGACTAATCCTCCGCTGATCAATCCATTGGATAAGCTTTCTTTCTAATGCTACGCACTCCTTGGCGGTATGCCCTGATTGACCTCGGTGGTAGAGGCATTTTCTGTAACCCTTGGAAGGAGCGCATAGTGGCAGCATCTTTAGGCTTTGTGCGTACACCCCAATGTTCCCCAAAGTTTCCAAAAGTTCTTGTTTTGATAGTTCTACTGGCGCACCACAATTGTACAATCTTGTGCCTTTAATAACAATTGTGCTGGAGACAAGAGGCTCCTCAAGTTGGGAGTCGCGTGGGCTTCAATAAGTCTTTAGGTTGGGGATAAGTAGTTCGTCTTCTCCATATGGTATGGGGTCAAGCCCTTCTTGTTGGCTAAGTGGGACATAGCTCGCAAGTGGTGCTTTAGGCTCCTTCCCCCACTTTACCTAATTGGCGGGGTGTTGTTTGGTTAGTTCCTCAATATAAGCTAGGAGGGTTTCTGCTTCTTTCATTTTCTCATTGGCTACCCTAGTAGTCTGCACTGCTTCTTTCACCCTGGCAGTGGCTAAGGACATTTTTCATCCCATTGTCGGTTTTGCTCACTTGCTACATCTGTGCCCTCGTCATCACTGACTAGGTTGACATAGGGTGAAGTTGCACTCATGCTGTCTGGAGTCTCCATTTCCTATTTAGGAAATCAACCTTTTAAACGTGGATCTAATTTTGTTTTGAGGGTTATTTCCTTGGTTTTTTTTGGGGTAGTGGCCGGAATATGAACCAATCTAGAATTTTGACAATGTATATGATTTTTCACACAGAACGGTTATGTCAAATAAGCATTTAGGAAATATATAACTCGCTTTCCTATACCTCGTTACTCCGAGACTACTAGCATATGAAGAAAAATTGTGCCATATGTAAAACAAATATATCATTCCCAAAAATAAAATCCCAGTGCTTTTCATTAATGATATTCTCCCAAGTGGGATTACAAGGCTTTTAAAGTAAATGTGGTAATCAAGAAAAGTCCATTTCACAGATAGAAATCTGCTCTCTATTATCTGGTGCCACCTTAGCCCTCCGAAGGGCAGTCTGAATGGCTACATGTGCTGACATCAATGTTGTCCCGATCCATTGACCCCTCTGATTATCTGGTAATGATGACCCCGTGTCTATGGCTTTCTTAACGAAGGTGTCAAGCCATTCCAGGCTTTTCAATGAAGTATCGGCCTCGTCTGTCAAACTCTTAATTATCTTCTGATCATATTCTATCTGTGCTTGATGATTCATTTCTCTTCCTTCTATTCGTCATTTCATTCTCCTAACTTGGATTGCATTCACAGCTTCCCTATTGATATGGCGCGGATTTGTGGCATATTCGACTCCTTTTTACTATGAATTTTGATTGTTTTCAAGTAAGTCTGGTTCATGTTAATATGTTTTTGTTGTGTTTTAGGAAGACGATCGCCCAAA
This sequence comes from Lycium barbarum, assembly GCF_019175385.1. NCBI lineage: Eukaryota > Viridiplantae > Streptophyta > Magnoliopsida > Solanales > Solanaceae > Lycium > Lycium barbarum. Next base: position 51,859,995 of record NC_083348.1, read on the forward strand.
AGCTAAGACATAGAACAAAGGAAACATTGGCCAGAAATGAAGAATCGACGGTCTGTCGACCAGTCGACGGACCGTCCTTTGAAACATCGATAAGCTCGATTTTCCAGTGATCACCTTAGTTGAAGACAACAAAGGACGGAGCTATCGACGAAGCATCGAACTGATCGACGCTTCTTCGTTTGTGTCGTCGACCAAGATTTATCAACAAGAAGAGAGAAAGACGGAATACTTGACGGAGCGTCGAACCAGTCGACGTCATCGTCGAATGGATCACATTGCTAATGAAATAAAGGACGGAGGAATCGATGAATCATCGAACGATCGACGGTCCGTCGATCTTGCTATCAGGGGAAATTTTGTCAGTCGTTGTTGTGCGTTTTTGGAGCCTCTTTAAAGAATATTTTAGGTTATTTTTGGCAGCAAGATTTTATTGTGCACGTGAACAAAGTTCCATTGGTGGGTGAGCATTGATTACTCCACTTTTGGAGCTTAGTGAAGACAATAAGATTCCATTTCCATCATCTTTATCACCTTTTGTAAGTTTATGTCGCATTTATTGCTTACTACTTTTGTGACCATTATGTGTGAGTAGATTCTTTAATCAAAGTTGTGGACCCACATGATGGGTGTTATGTAATGGGTGTCTAACATTGTATATATATATATATATATAATGGGTTGTGATGTGTTTTATTATTGCTCATATTCATTGTTAGTTAGTGGTTGCAAACACTTATGCACAAACCTTAGTTTGTTGGGAAATATGAACTAGGGTGTGAGTTGAAATAATATAACAAGGACTCGGGGCGCTAACCCTCGTTTAATGTACTCACTTAGGGATAAGATGAGTTCTACTTGGCATATTTAATCGGTCTTACTTGCAACTTTTCTACATTTGGGAAAATCATGAAACGAAATACTTTCTAACTATTGAAAAATATTAGGAAGCGCATTAGAGATTAAGTGCATACAAAACCCATACCCATTAGAAATATATCATATTGATACCCATAGCATAACATTTAATCACAGTGGGGACACAACTTTGGTTCTTTTAATCCAAACAAATTCCAAATACTTTAAAATAGCGAATACAAACCAACCCTCTCCTCTACACTATTCGGAATAAAATTAAAGTTTCTAGAGATTAGTTACATAAATAATTAGTACCTTTTTCTCTCCATATTCCCTGTGGGATTCGAACCCAACCTTGTTTGGGTTACTATATTTGACAACGTCCGCTTACGCCACTAATAGGTGTAATTTGAGCGTATCAAATTTTGGCGCCGCTTCTGGGGAATACGGTTTTGAAATTACTGATTGTTGTGTACTTTTCTTTAAAACTTTTTTTATTCTATCACACCTTGTTTGCTGTTTTGGTGAACCAGGTGAACATGGCAGGAAGACATAATCGAAATCAAAGAAACCAAGGTGGGCTCCAAGTGAACCCACCTGCACAAGAAGAGGAGGAAGATGAGAATATATTTGCGGAATTCATCAATGAAGCTGATTATGCTTCTACTGTGGTCCCTCCTAGGACTGGAAATGCTACTTTCAAAATTGATAGTTCTATCTATCAGCTGCTGAAACTTGAAGGTTATTTCCGAAATTCTTCGAAGGACTGTCCACTCCGACATTTGAAGAACTTCCTGCACGTATGTGCTCAACAATATCAAGGTGCTGTTTATGTTGATGCACTTCGGTTACGGGTCTTCAAATATTCCTTGGCTTGCCAAGCAAAGGAATGATATGAAAAGCTGCCCAGCAATTCTATTCACACCTGGAGCGAGTTATCCAATACATTTTTGAAGAAGTGGTTTCCACCGAGCAAAAACGCTGAACTTCGAGATACGATCTTTGAGTTCAAACAGCTTCCGGGGGAATAATTATATTCGGCATGAGAGCATTTCAAGTACTATCTAGCTCAATCTCCAACTCACGGGTTTTCGGATGCTATTCTCACCGAGAACTTCTACGAGGGGTTAGATATAATGAATCAGATTGCTGTCAATACTGCCGCTGGGGGATGCTTCATGGACAAATCATTTGTTAACATCGCCAGGTTTCTCGACAAGCACACCACCCACAATCAAGCTTGGCACTCAAATGATAGTGAAATCTTGTCATATGCTAGTCCCTCTGTTGCTGCGGTGGCTAAAGAAAATCATGAGTGAGATCATGCTTTTGCTCAATTACAAATCACCGTGGATTTGCTGTCAAAGAGGCTTGCGGAGAAAGAAGCTAAGAGTGTGAATGTTGTTGAAGAAATGCCATCTCATGCTCCCGGAATGTACTAAGTCTCGGAGGAAACTTATCTAGAGGGGCAGCCACAACGTGAGGATGCTAATTATATCAATAACTCTCAAGGGAGTTATCAAAAGCAATGGAGACCCCAACAACAAAGCAATCAATATGGCTGAAATGAATATGGTGGTTCGGACAGGAGGGATTACAACAACTACAATTACGGTAATCGAAATTCCAATGCCTATGTTCCTCCAAAGGGCCATTCTTCTAACTCTCAAAATTGGCGGAGGGTCCTTCCAATGATCAAGGGACCTCTCGAATGGAATCTATGCTTGAAAAGATCTTGGACAACCAAAATAAAAGTGACAAGAAGATGGAAAATTTGACCGAAGTGGTGGGCTCTCACACCGCTTCGATTCAACAACTTGAGTCACAAATGCGAGATCTTTCTTGTGAGCAACATCCACCACAAAGAGGGGGGCTTCCTAGCGACACAATTCCGAACTCAAGGGGTAGTGGAGGTGATCACATTGCCTCATACAAAGCTATTTCTACTAGAAGTGGGAAGATCTTTAATGCGGTGAATGAGAGAGTGGTTGAACCTATCATTGTCGAGCCGATTATTTATGAGGTTATTGAGGAAGAAATTGAAAAAGAACTGGAGGCACCAATTGAAGTGCATATTATTGGTGAGAAAGAGAAGGAGGCACACCCTATTGTTCTCAAGGGTGATGAGGTGCCAAGTGTTGAAAAAGTTACCGGGGGTAGCACTCAAAAGAGCAAGGTCACGGGGGCAATTAAACCCTTGACTCAAACATATAAATCTCCTCCCCCATTCTCACAAAGATTGATGAAAAAAACGGAGGATGCCAATATCAACGCTTCTACGACCAATTGAAAGGGTTGTCAATGAATATCCCATTTCTTGATGCATTCCAAGAAATGCTGGGATTTGCTAAATACATGAAAGACTTGTTGACAAAGAAAATACCAATCAAGCATGATACGGTGGGAGTCACCCACCGTGTGAGCGCTATTATTTCATCATCAAAGGTTGGGAAGAAGGGAGATCCCAGGGCTTTCACTATCCCTTGCACCATCGGTCATCATGATTTTGCTCGTGCTTTATGTGATAATGGGGCTAGTATTAATTTTATGCCACTAGCCATCTATAAACAATCGGGTTTGGGAACACCTATACCAATGAGCATGCGCCTCCAAATGGCTGATAGAACCATCAAAAGACCGGTAGGGGTTGTTGATGACGTCCTTGTTAGAGTGGGGGGATTCTTATTGCCGATGAATTTTGTCATCCTCGATTGTGCGGTTGACAAAGAAGTCCCAATTTTCTTGGGAAGGCTATTTCTTGCCACCGGGATAGCTCTAATGGACTCGGAAAAGAATGAAATAAAATTCTGGGTTAATGATGAAGAAGTAACTTTCCAAGATAGAAAGGGGTTAAAACTTATTAGTGCTTATGAGAGCATTTCAGTCATTGATTCTTTCGATGTGGTAGACGAAGCGGTAGAGCATAAGTTATGTTACACCTCGGAAAATTCTCCGTTGGTACGCAAGTGAATAAACTAGTGATAGGTATGGGTGCATGATGTCCATGAGCAATGCATGTGCATGGATATGGATGATTAAAATGAGAAGTCTAAGAAATATGAAAAATTACAGATTTGAAATCTGCCCAGTGATCGTAAAGTGCAAATACGGACCGTAAAATGGTATACGGTCCGTAAACTAGAAGGTCGTAAACTGGCATGCAAGACTTCAACTTTCTGCCAGTCGAGGAAATGGTAGAATACGACCTGGTTTACGGATCGTAAAGTGATTTACGACCCGTAAACCATGGTCGTAAATCACCATGGTTGCAGCCTAAAGCTTCTGGTTCTGATACGGTTAAATACGCCCATGATGGAAGGTCTGTAAACTGGAGGACGGGTCGTAACCTCAGTTTACGTCCACTGTTCACTTCAACACAGATTTTGCAATTCATTAAATAAGGGAACCAAGACTTGTTTTATTTCATTTCCACATTACACACCTTCTCTCTAAAACCTCTCTCTACATTTGTTATCCAAGTTTTCAAGGATCATAAGTCATCAACAACATAAAACAAAGTGAATCAAGAGTAAGAACTTCATCAAAGGTCATCCAAGTCAAGAAATCCAAATGGAGAAAAACTAGGGTTTTGCTCAAAGTGGAGTATTATCAACTAAAGCTTGTTCCTACAACTTCTAAGGTAAGATTCATGATATTTATATGATGTTTAAGATATTGGAGAGTTGAAATGCATGGATTGTAGAAAATATAGTCAACTAGGTCATGAATGATGAATAGTGACATTTTGAGGAATAGTTTGAAGCGAATCATGATTGTTGTTGTGTTGTTACATGAATGTGTTATAAATGACGATAGGGCCATGAAATAGACATTGTATATGAACGGACGAAGTTGGGTGTTGTGACCATGAATATGGATGAATGGAAGTGAATTGAGAATGTGGATAATGTGAATGACTAATGGCCATTATTATGATATTAATGAAGGTATAAACGCTAGCATTGGAAGGGAACGTACAAGTGTAGAATAGTCCGACGAAAAGGTATGTAAGGCTAACCCTTCTTTCATAAGGCATGGTTCTTTGGCCAAACTCTTAAATCCTCTATATGAGTATGTTGTCTTCAAATGATTGATATTCTGAGCTCATAAGCTCACGATTCTTGATGTGTACTACGATTGTACTACGCACCTCGTACGACGAGTAAGCCTATGATATAGAAGTAACGATAATGATAATGATATCAATAACGATGCTAAAGGTGCCTACGGGCTATTAAACTTATATGTGCCTATGAAGGGCTATAATGAACCCCTAGCTTATAACGCCGGGTAGAATATATGTATGAAGTATGTGCCTATGAAGGGATATAATGAACCCCGAGCTTATAACGCCGGGTAGAATATATGTATGAAGTATGTATACGATTACGAAACACGCGCACACCTCTGCAGATGGTACGGATAACCCTGAAGCCTTGGTAGGGGCAGGTATGAGCAACCTTGAGCCTTGGTTGGCCAAGTATGTATGAAATACCGATCCTTTGAGGTCGGGTATGATATGTAAATGCTATATGTATATGAAATGACTATGTATAAAATATGAATATGAATGTGATAAGACTATGTATATGAATAGAATAAGGAAATGTATACGAATACGAGCACAAGTATGGTACGAGCACTACTATGAAATACGCATGAGAAATGGAAAGTTCCTATGAAAGGCAGGTAAGTGCCATGATGATGATATTATTGTCTTCCTACCTATGTCACTTCATATATTGTCTATGATGATTCTATATTGATGTTGATCATGCTTTACATACTCAGTACATTCTTCGTACTAACGTCCTTTTGTTTGTGGATGCTGCGTCATGCCCGCAGGTGCACAGGGAGACAGACTTGATCCATAGCTGCGTATTCAGAGATTGCATAGCAGATCTCCATTTCTTCCGGAGCCATAGCTTTTGGGGTACTCATTCTTTTGTGTAAATAATTATGGGCATAGCGGGGTCCTGTCCCGTTCATGTGTTATGTCATACTCTTTTTAGAGGCTCGTAGTCACGTGTGTATGTTTAGATATGTCTGGCCTTGTCGGCCCATGTTTTGTATATCATTTTATCGGCCACGTTGGCCCATGTACAATTGATGCGGCCTAGATGCCAATTACGATATAATGGTAATGTCGCCCAATGGGGCTAGTTTGATGAATGGAAGGGAATTTATGTTTAATTATGTGGCTCACCTAAATGTAAGCATGAGTATAAGTTAAGAGGGTGCCCGGGTGGGCTAGCACCAGGTGCTTGTCGCGGCCCCCTAGTCGGGTCGTGACAAAAGTGGTATCAGAGCGGTTCAGTCCTAGGGTGTGTCTACGATCCGTGTCTAGTAGAGTCTTGGTTATGGGTGTGTTGCGCGCCACACTTATAAAAGAGAAGTTACGGACATTTTAGGAATGATTGACCTTCTTTCTTCATAAGAATCGTGCGATAGAGCTGTGATGTAAGAAATTCTTGTTCCTGAATCGTGTGTTGTGTATTTCAGGGATGCCTAAAAAGAAAAAGGCTGCAGCAGCCCAAAGGGGCAAGACGGTGGCAGAAAAGCGGGCCGGAAAACCCCCACCACCGGTAGTAGAGGAAAGTGAGTCCCAGAGTGCGGCTCAATCTCAGTCCTCCCAGATAGTGCCTATTACTGAGGAGCGTGAGGGAGCCTCCGCCCCAGCTCCAGCACCTCCAGCTCCTCCACCAAATGCTTCGGGCCAAGATGTAAAAGAGGCCATTACTTTATTGACTCAATTGGTTGCGGCCCAGGCTCAGAGGCACAGTTCAGGGTATGGTGATAGGGCTATTAGTGCAAGAGCCCGTGATTTCATTACTTTGAACCCTCCGGAATTCTTTGGGTCAAAATCGGAGAAGGATCCCCAGGACTTTATTGCTGGTATGCTAATGTTATATCCCGTGTTTTCGCACCTTTGGAAAAATTGGAAATAATGTTGATTTGTATGAAATAAGGTTATAATTAATTTTATTTGACATAGGAGTTGTGTATGAAAGGATATTAATGTGGAAGTGTCGAACAAGGCTAAGGGTAATTTTGGGATTTTGGAAATTTGTTTCGGGAATTACAAAATATGATTCACAAGTTATTGGGCCCAAAAATTGAAGTGGAATTGAGGCCCAAATATGGGACCTTGGCCGGCCATAATGGCCTTGATCCAAGCCCATTACTTGGTCATGTGCTTGGTCATGTGAGCAAGTCTTTATATGATATACATTAGAAGGTTCAAGACATTAAGAGACTTAGAAAAAAAAAATCAAGAACAAGAGCAAGAACAAGGGTGCTCTCGGGTTTGAGGAGAAAAAATAGCCATCAAAAATCTTGTTCCAAAAATTTATTTCTTGTTGATTTCCTACTAAGTCAAGGTTCCTTTGTAACTTGGTTTAGTTGGATTGGAGTGGGGAGCATTAGAATCACCAAAGTGATCACATCTCCAAGTGAAGAAGACTTGAAGAAAAGGTAAGAATTTCTACCTTTTTATTGTGTTATGAAGTTTTGTTTGTGTTGTAGTATGTAGAAATGTGTTGATTGTATGAAGAAATGGAAGTTTGTGATGTGGGTTTGGAATATGGTGTTTAGCCGTGTGCATATGTGCCTTATATATCAATAATGTGTTGAATTTATGTTATATCCTAGTTGTGATTGTGGTGAAATGTATATCGGAAGTGAAAGTGAAATGAATTGAGTTGAAGTGGGTGAGTTGATACTTGGCCGTGTGGTATAGGTTTGTATGGAATGGAATGGATTAAGTTTGTTTAGTATGTTAGTTGTGTTATTGAGATTCTTGTAATGTAAATGAAGTTAGAATGATATAAGTTTGTATCGAATTGGAATGCAAACACTTATGTCGTTTTAGTATGATTTTCCGACATTAAATAAATAAAGTTGTTTGGTTGCTAATAGTGATGATCATTGATGAATTTGGGAGTTGGAAACATGTTATGAAATTGTATGCCAAAGATTTGATGTTTTGCATAAGTTATGATTTTGGCGGAAAGTTGTATATTATGTATATCGAGTGTATATCTTAAGGAAAATGAAATGAAATGTCTCTAAATCTATAGTGTGATGATCTTGAGTGATAATGGATGTGAAATCATGATGTTAGTTCGAAAGTTTGGGTTGAATTGAAGATTATGTCAACTTGTGAGAAAAATGACTAGTTGAAGGATATTTGTGTTTTTAATGTTCATTGTTGATATTGATGTTGTCGTTTGGGTTGTTGTTGATGAATTATAGCCGAGTTGAATTCTCGGGGTGCTATATGTATAGGGGAAGTGCTGCCGAAATTTCGGTAGCCAAATATGCATTAAGTTGGAACTTTGGTATTCATAGCTTATAATTGGTAAACTTGACTAATTGCAGTTTTTCGACGAAACGGGAAGTGAGTTTGGAAAGGCTTAAGGAGCGTGAAAGGTATGTAAAGCTACCCTGATCCTTCTTTTGGCATGTCTAAGTGTTTTAGGATCGGATTCGGGCCTCAAAAGACCTTCTTGGCCATCGGAATCCGCAAGAGAAAATCTCAGTTTTTCCTTCAGTAGAATTGAACCATTTTGATATGCTTTTCCTGAAATTATGCAAACTTTCTCTAAACTCCTTGAGAAGCTATAGAATGTCCGTAGAACCTTTATAGGTGACCCCATAAGCCTAAAGGGCGTAATTTGAGCCCACCGCCTTGCTTGTTCCGAGGTGGGCCCGCTATTCCCGGTTTTGCCCTTAATGTACTAAAGTCTCCTTTTCGAACAATTTTTGAAAGAAACGTTTCGACTACCCTTTTAATTACCTAACAAATATGGTTTTAAATATTCTATTAAGTCTGATAAATTATTTTGACACTCGGAACGACTTCAGGAAGGTTATGCTTCTGTAATTTATTATGATGTCCGAAATGCTTTTATTATGATCCCGTCCGACTTCATTGGATTTGTTTGTCATTAATATGCCTCATCGAGTCTCTGAAAATATTTATGATATTTTAACTGCATTTAGTTTCTCACTACCCTATTCGTGGATGCCCCAATGTTTCCCACACTGAGCCCGGGCCAGGATATGTTGTCAAGCGTAATCCCCTGCATAGTTCGCCGTGCCTCGATGTGAGGGGGCAGGTATACGCGTACATGGGTTTGTGGAGTATGTTGTGCCATGTACGTTTGTTCTGATATGATTTACTATGGCCAGCTGATATGACATATTATGTTACGGGGTTATGCCCCTATTCTGATTCTTCTGTGTTGTGGCACCAGCGTCGGGAGGGTGGCCACGTTCTGTCTGCCGAGTCCCTTGGCAGGGGCCGGATTTGATATGACATATGTTTTTGTGCACACTCCGCATGTTTTGAAAATATATATATCTGATACCGTGTATTTTCTGTTTACTTTCTGTACATTCTATACCAGTTATGATTTTGTTTCTGCAACTCAGGCTTTACATATTCAGTACATATTTCATACTGACCCCCTTTCCTCGGGAGTTGCGTTTTCATGCCGCGCAGGTACCGACGACAGGTTTGCTGATCCGTCCGCTTAGGATCTCATTCTGCTATTTTTGGAGCGCTCTTTTATTCAGAGCCATCTTTTGGTACAGTCTGTCACTTCTATATGTGCATATTCTCGTTCATGGGTACGGCGGGGCCCTGTCCGGCCATATGATTCCGTTGGTCCATTTAGAGGTCTGTAGACATGTTTGTGGGTTGGGATCTTTCTGTACAGTTGTGTGCTTATGTTGTGTTCGGGCGATTCCATTCGCCGCGGCGGCCGGTCCGCATATATTTAAATGTTGTTTTGTTGGCCCTGTGTGGCCTTCGTTGGTATTTTCTGCGTGCAGGGTATATGGGATAGTCCGTAAAACAAAGAAAACTCTGCCGAAATTTTTCTGGAGATTATCTAAATTGGAAATAAAGCCTTGTCGGCTTCTGCTTTGTACTAGAATGTGATTGAGTGCCCATATCGGGCACTAGTCACGGCCTACGGGGTTGGGTCGTGACAGCTAAGGACGCTCCGGTTGATACATGCTTCGGACACCGAGTCAGTGGAGTTAGCGTCATATAGATTGAGAGATGTCTCGATTCAGTGGTATACGGTATGGATGGCTTCACGGGGAGAAAATGCACCTCCCCTGGTATGGCAAGAGTTTGTAGATGCTTTTCTCCATCATTATATGCCCCCAGAATTTCGGAGAGCTAGGGCCGATAAATTCTTAAATTTGAGGCAAGGCAGTATGAGTGCCCTAGAGTATAGCCTCCGTTTTAACTCCTTGGCCAGGTATGCTTCGGCCATGGTAGCAGATATGGGCGACAGGGTACACCGATTTGTAACGGGCCTGGGGCCCCATCTGATGGACAAATGCTTGACTGCGTCCCTTCAGGACGGTATGAATATTGCACGCATTCAGGCACATGCTCAGAAATTAGAAGAAAGCCTACAGGAGCAGAGAAGTGAATGTGAACAAGATAGGGGACATAGCAAGAGGGCCAGATCTTCGGGCCCAATAAGTGAGTCCAGAGGCGGACACAGGAAACAGTTCCCTAGACATTCGGGCTATTCTATGACCAGTGCACCTCCACGGTTTTCAGGCCAGAGCCTTGATAGATCTACTCATCCCGGGCCGAGTCAGAGTTATTCGGGGTCCTAGTTTAGAGGTGATTCAGGCCAGTCAAGGCCACCTATACCACGATGTTCCCAGTGTGGGAAGTCGCATTGGGGTCAATACCGATTGGGTTCAGATGTTTGCTATTCATGTGGTTGACCAGGCCATATTATGCGTGATTTCCCCTCAGTACATGGTAGAGGCGGGACCCAGCCATCAGGGTCGGTAGCCGGATCTTCGGCATTTGTACGCCCTACGGGGCCAGGTTCACATGCGCCAGTCAGCCATGGTAGGGGCAGGGGGAGAGCTCCCTGTACTAGCGGTCCTCAGCATAGTATTTATGCTTTGGCTGGACGCCAAGATCTTGAGTCTTCTCCTAACGTGGTCACAGGTATATTATCGGTATTCTCTCATGATGTATATGCTTTCATTGATCCGGGCTCCACATTGTCATATGTTACTCCATATATTGCGGGTCAATTTATAGTTGAGCTGGAGTTGATCAAACCTTTTGAGGTGTCTACACCCGTGGGTGAATCGGTAATAGCTAGCCGAGTATATAGAGATTGTGTAGTTATGATTTGTGACCGTCGTACCATGATTGATTTGCATGAGCTAGAGATGGTAGATTTTGACGTTATTATGGTCATGGATTGGTTGGCTTCTTGTTATGCCAATTTTGATTGTCGAATGAAAATAGTTCGCTTCCAGTTCCCGGGAGAACAAGTCTTAGAATGGAAAGGGAATACGGCGTCGCCAAAAGGTAGGTTTATTTCCTATCTAAAGGCAAGGAAGATGATCACGAAAGGATGTATTTATCATCTAGTGAAAGTTCAAGATGTAGAAGCTGAGTCGCTGACTCTACAGTCAGTTCCAGTGGTGAATGAATTCCCGGATGTGTTCCCGGAAGAGCTTTCAGGCCTTCCTCCCGAGCGGGAGATTTATTTTGCCATTGATCTGTTGCCAGACACTAAACCTATATCTATTCCTCCCTATAGGATGGCACCCACAGAATTGAAAGAGTTGAAGGAGCAATTGAAAGACTTGCTTGATTAAGGCTTCATTAGGCCTAGTTTATCCCCGTGGGGAGCACCCGAATAATTTGTCCGAAAGAAAGATGGCTCCTTGAGAATGTGCATTGATTATAGGCAATTGAACAAAGTGACGATTAAGAATAAATATCCTCTCCTGAGGATTGATGATTTATTCGATCAATTGCAAGGTGCCAAGTGGTTTTCAAAGATCGATTTGAGGTCCGGGTATCACCAAGTGAGAGTTAGGGAGAAAGACATCCCTAAGACAGCTTTCAGAACAAGATATGGCCATTTTGAGTTCCGAGTAATGTCATTTGGGCTAACGAACGCGCCAGCGGTATTTATGGATTTGATGAATAATGTGTCCAGGCCCTTCCTGGATTTAGTTGTGATAGTATTTATCGATGACATCTTGGTGTATTCTAGATCCGAGGCAGTACATGCGGATCATTTGCGTATGGTCCTTGGAGTTCTTCGAACTCGAGAGTTATTCGCGAAGTATTCGAAATGCGAGTTTTGGTTAAACTCAGTGGCATTTTTAGGGCATATTATTGCAGCTGATGGTATCCGAGTGGATAGTGAAAAGATTGAGGCCGTGAAGACTTAGCCAAGACCTACAACTCCTACAGAGGTTCGTAGCTTTCTGGGCTTAGCAGGTTATTACAGGAGATTCGTTGAAGGTTTTCCTCTATTTCTGCACCACTCACAAAGTTGACACAGAAATCAGCCAAGTTTCAATGGACAGATGCTTGTGAACGTACTTTCCAAGAGTTAAAGGGTCGGTTGACTTCTGCCTCAGTTCTGACACTTCCAGAGGGATTGGAAGGATACGTTGTGTATTACGACGCTTCAGGTGTTGGGCTAGGTGTTTGTTGATGCAACATGGAAAAGTGATTGCGTACGCTTCAAGGCAATTGCGGAAACATGAGCAGAATTATCCTACCCATGACTTAGAATTGGCCGCGGTGGTCCATGCATTAATGATATGGAGACATTATTTATATGGTGTCCATGTGGATATTTATACAGATCATAAGAGTCTCCAGTACATCTTCAAGCAGAAAGAGTTGAACTTGCAGCAACGACGATGGCTAGAATTGCTGAAAGACTACGATGTTGATATTTTGTATCACCCCGGAAAAGCAAATGTTGTGACTGATGCTCTTAGCCGTAGATCGATGGGAAGTCTAAATGATGTGCGACCAGAGAAGGGGGAAATGGCCCGTGAGCTCCAACAGTTGCTAGCCTAGGAGTCCGGGTAGTGGACTCAGGTAGCAGCGGAGCTACTATCCAGAATACAACAGTCTCGTCGCTAGTAGCAGAAGTGAAAGAGCGACAATATGAGGATCCCATGCTAATGCAGTACAGAGATACACTCCCTCAGAAAGAGGAGTCATCATTTGACATTTCAGGAGACGGAGTTCTCCGGTATATAGGAAGATTATGTGTTCCCGATGTGGCAGGTCTACGCCACCAAATATTGAGAGAAGCTCATTGCTCCCGTTATTCTATCCACCCCGGAGCGACGAAAATGTATCATGATCTTAAGTCTATGTATTGGTGGAATGGGATGAAGAAAGATGTAGCGGAATTCGTAGCCCAATGTCCCAACTGTCAGCAAGTGAAAATTGAACACCAAAAGTCGGGCGGATTATTTCAAGCTATAGAAATCCCAACTTGGAAGTGGGAAGTGATTAACATGGATTTCATAACAGGCCTACCCCGTTCTCGACGTAAGTATGATTCCATATGGGTGATTGTGGATAGACTCACTAAATCAGCTCACTTCTTACCGGTCAGGACGACCTATGTGGCTGAAGATTATGCAAGGCTTTACCTTAAAGAGATAGTGAGACTCCATGGCGTTCCGGTATCTATTATCTCTGATAGAGGTACTCAGTTTACCGAAATATTTTGGAAGTCTTTCCAAGAGGGTCTAGGGACCAAAGTGAGCCTTAGCACGACATTTCACCCACAGACCGATGGGCAAGCCGAACGTACCATTCAGACTCTTGAGGATATGTTACGGGCATGTATGATAGACTTTAGAGGAAACTGGGATGATCATTTGCCACTCATTGAATTTGCTTACAATAATAGTTATCATTCCAGTATTCAAATGGCACCATATGAAGCTTTATATGGGCAAAAGTGTAGATCCCCTATTGGGTGGTTTGAAACCGTAGAAACTAAATTGATACGGCCAGACTTGGTCCAGCAAGCTATAGAGAAGGTCAAGCTTATACAAGATCGGTTGTTAGCAGACCAAAGTTGTCAGAAATCCTATATGGATAATCGTCGAAGAGACTTGGAGTTCAAAGTGAAGGATTGGGTATTCTTGAAAGTGTCGCCAATGAAAGGCGTTGTGAGATTTGGCAAAAAGGGGAAGCTTAGTCCCCGATATATTGGACCATATGAGATTGTGCGCAAAATAGGTAAAGTGGCCTATGAGTTAGATCTACCTCCGGAATTGGAGTCAGTCCATCCAGTATTTCATGTCTCGATGCTTCGAAAATATGTTGGAGATCCCACTAGGATCGTCCCAGTAAATGATGTGCAAGTGACAGAGAAATTGACTTATGAAGAGGTACCCAGTGCCATATTAGACAGGCAAGTACGGAGGCTTGGAAACAAAGAGGTGGCCTCGGTTAAGGTTCTATGGAGAAGCAGTAAACGAGAGAAGATGACATGGGAAGCAGAAGAAAGTATGCGATCCAAATACCCACATTTATTTCAGCCCTTGGAAGAAGCTCAAGATGAGACGTCAAGATCATAAGGTATGTATATTTTCCTTCTATGCTTTTTGGTCATGTGTGGCCAAAACTTTTATGTTGTGGCCCTGTGTGGCATTGATATTATGGGTTGTTGTGGCAGGATGGTAGCGCCATATTATAAGGGAAACTCTAGCGAAATGTTTATAGAATTTCCGAACACTTTATGTTATATCCCGTGTTTTCGTATAATTGGAAATCATGAAAATAATTACGACTTGTATGTTACAAGGAAATATTTTGATTCTAGTTAATATGACTATGTTGGTTATGAAACCATTGGTGCTAAGACGTCGGGGAAGGCCGAGGGCAAATTTGGGATTTCGGAAATTAGATTCGGGAATTACAAAACGAGACTTCAATGAATTGGGCCAAGAAAAATTTAACAAAAATTGAGGCCCAAGAATTAGGGGGTGGCCGGCCAAAGGCTTGGCCCAAGCCCCATATTAAGTGGTCATGTGACTTTCACATGACCCTTAATTTGGATATATATCAATGCTTCTCTTTAGAATTTTCAAGAAGATAAAACACAACTCAACTTTGAGCTTATACTCACTCTCGGCCGAACCCCCTTTGGAGAGAAAGAAAAATTTTCTAGCTTTTGTTTATGGCTTAAAAATCTTGTTCTTCCCATATTTGTAGTGTACTCAAGGAGCTCTTCAACGGGATAGAATTAGTTTGGCGAAAGGAGCACGTTTGCGACAAGTCGGAATTTCAAGTAAAGGTAAGAATTTTTCCCTTTTAATGTTATGGAATTGGTATGAATATGATAAGGATTGAGAATAGACGAGAACTTCGTAGTTTTGGTGTGTGTATGAAATCGTGTGTGTGTGTGTGTGTGGTGTTGTGGCCGTGAGCTACAAGGAGTAGAAGGCAAGGTGAATTTGATTTTTTTAGTTGATTATTTGTGTCGTTGTGGCATTTATAACGTAAACGAATGTTTAGCGAAATGAATTGGTATTGGAAGTGGTGGCGGATTATTATGGAAAAGTATATGATTTCGGTATATTTGTGTATATCCTTGTATAATTATGATATTAAGACTTCAAATGTGACTTATGGTTGTTGTTAATGAATTTGGAATAAAACAATGCGAGTTAGTAAGTTCGTCGTAGTTGTTGACGTTTGGGATGCAATTTGGAAAGTAGCGAATTGTTTAAACTTATGTATATTTCTTGGAATATTATTGGGACGTGTTTGAAAAATCTTGAATGAGTAAATGAATACAATAATGTGGATGTTAGTTTGGTATTTCGAAGTTTGAATGAAAGCTGTTGATTTATGTAGAAAGAAAGAATATTGACGTTAGACTTATTTTGTTGCGACTTATGATGTTTGTGATGTTTGGGTTGCTGTGTTGATGTTTATTGAGCCGAGCTAGGTCTCGGGGGTGTTAGATATATAGGGGAAATGCTGCCGAAATTTCGGTAGACAAAAATGAAGTTAAAGAAATTCTTAAGCCTTAGAATCTCTAATTGGTAACTTTGACCATTTGCAGATTCTGGACGAAACGGGATTTGAGTTTGGGGTGAGCATAAGACGTTTATAAGGTATGTAAAGCTCCCCACTTCTTCTTTTGGCATGTCTTAGTATGTTAGGTTGATATCGGAACCCCGGGAGCAATTCTAATCCTCGAAATCCGATCTATAAAATGGCTACTATTCATTCAATTCAACTGAAGCCTAATGACTCTATTTTGGCTAGAAAGCAAGTAAGCGTCCGAAACTTATGCAAATGAAATCGGATTACTTCGAAATCTTTATGTATGATCCCATAGACACTAAATGTTCGTAATTTATGTTCGCCGCCTCGACTTGACCCGAGGTGGGCCCGCTAACCCCGAGATGCCTTAATCGTTCTATTAGGCTCTCTTTTTGGATAAGTTTCGATAAAGAATCTTCGATTTTGAAATTGTCCTCTAGGAAATAATGTTTTGATTACTATGATATACTAAGATATGTTGTGAGCCATACGTACCACTTTGGAAACATTTTTGTGAAATAAACTTCCGTACTAACTAATTATCCGACTACTTTAATTAATGAATTGACTTATGAAGTAATTAAGTTTTGAAAAGCTATTTTGATATACAAATTGCATTGTTTCCTCACGACTCCGCTCGTGCCCTTATTATGATTCGTTCACCGGTTCCCGGGCCGGTTATAATTCGTGCGCATTATGATAAATTCGGCCGTATGCTGTGTTACGGTTCCCGAGACCTCGCCATAGGGACGGGTTCCGTTTGGTGTTATGCTATGATATGGCTGGTGATATGATATGCTGATATGTGTGTACTCGGGGGTGTACGGAGATTTGAACCTTCTGGTGTTATGCTGTGTGTGGCACCAGCGTCGGAGTGGTGACCACGTTCCTGAGCTTTGCATGATTTCGTTTGCATTATGTATATATGATTTTGATACACATTTTGATATACTGTTCGGCATTTCTCTCTTTTGTATCCTGTTCGCTTTTAGTTGTGGCCTATATTTCTGTACTCCATGCTTTACATACTCAGTACATCTTTCGTACTGACCCCCTTTCCTCGGGGGCTGCGTTTCATGCCCGCAGGTACAGACGCCGGTGATCCACCACTGTAGGCTCCACTTCTGCTATTTCGGAGTACTCCCTTTGATTCGGAGTCCACTTTTGGTATATATATCTTTTGCCATGTACATATTTCTGTATATCTGACTATTTGGGTACGGCGGGGCCCTGTCCCGTCATATGATTCTGTCGGTCAGTTTAGAGGTCTGTGGACATGTCTGTGGGTTATGGTCTTTCTTTTCGGATATGTGTATATGTTGTTTAGGCGATCCCATACGCCGAGGCGGCCGGTCCGCATATGTTGCTTTGTTAGCCCTGTGTGGCCTTTGCTGGTGTTTACTGTGTGCAGGATTATTTTGGATAGTCTGTAAAACAAAGGAAACTCTGCCGAAATTTTTCTAGAAATTATCTAAATTTGGAATATAGCTGTGTCGGCTTCTGCTATGTATTTGAATGTATTTGATAGATGGGTTTGGGTGTCCAGATCGGGCACTAGTCACGGCCTACGGGGTCAGGTCGTGACAAAAGTGGTATCAGAGCAGTCTGTCCTCGGAATGTCTGCAGGCCGTGTCTCGTAGAGTCTTGTTTATCGGTGTGTTGTGCACCACATCTATAAACAGGAGGCTACAGGGCATTTAGGGTGTCACTTTTCTTTGGAATCTTAGATCGTGCGTTAGAGCTGTGCTATTAGGATGATTTTGATCTGATTCGTTATTGTGTTTGCAGTGATGCCTCCGAAGAAGGCAACGGCGGCCCAGAAGGGCAAGGCGAGGATGGAAGAGACCAGTCAGGCACAGCGAGCTACCCGGGCTCGTGTTTATGATTTGCCTGAGGTCGTGCCCCACTCAGAGGGGTCCGCTACACCACCATTGGTACAGTCTGGAGCAGGTCCATCAGCAGCTCCAGAGGCCAGAGTACCCGCTCCTGAGACTCCAGCTCCGCAGCCAGGGGCGGAGGACAGGACCCTGAGGGAGGCTGTATAGTTGTTGACCACATTGGTAGCAGGGCAGGCTCGCAGACGCGGGCGGAGGGACGATGATGATGACGACAGGCGTGACAGCCTGCGGGTTCGAGAGTTCTTATTGTGTGGCCCTCCAGAGTTTTTCGGGTCTAAGCCCGATGAGGACCCCCATGACTTTATTCGGGGGATGCGGCGCTCACTAGACTTGGTCAGGGCTTCAGAGACTGAGTCTGTTCAGCTGGCTTCGCATAGACTACGGGATGTTGCTGCTCACTGGTATGAGACCTGGGAGCTATCCAGCCAATTGGGACGAGTTCGTGACTGCTTTCACTCACCACTTTTTGCCCCCAGAGTTACGGCGGGCGCAGGTTGACCGATTTTTGCATCTGCAGCAGAGGGGTCGGAGCGTCCGTAAATATAATATGGAGTTTGATTCTTTGGCCCGGTATGCACCTACCATAGTAGCAGATATGGCCGATCGGATGCACAGATACGTGATGGGGTTAGACCGCTATTTGATTGATGGCTGTATGGCGGTGGCATTGCAGACAGACATGGATATTTCCCGACTACAGGCTTATGCCCTGGGTATGGAGGACCAACATAGAGCTGATTATTCTAGCAGAGATCGGGATAGGAGGCCGCCTAAGAGGGATCGGTACGCAGGCTATTCTAGAGATTCTCGAGGCGGACAGCCTCAGCAGCAGCAGTCAGGCAGACATCCTCCTTCGTCAGGCCGGGGTACACAGCCAGCCGGTAGGATATTTGACAGTGCAGGACAGTCTGGGGCCGGTCAGAGCTCCAGAGCATCAGGGTCACAGATAGCTAGAGGTCCCAGCCAGTCCAGACCACCCAGGCCCCGTTGTTCCCATTACGGGAAATCGCACTCGGGAGAGTGTTATCGACTTACTGGAGCCTGTTTTTCATGCGGTGGTCAGGGCCATCTTATGCGAGATTTTCCGTTGACGAGCGGTTCTGGTAGTGTGGCTCAGCCGACGGGGTCAGCCGCTGGTTCATTATCTGCTCCATCAGTTGCACGCCCTGCGGGGCGAGGTATGCCTGCACCGGCGGGACGCGGTCGAGGTCGTGGCAGTGCTTCAGGTTCTAGCGGTCCCTCGAACCGCATATATGCATTAGCCAGTAGCCTGGACCAGGAGGCTTCGCCGAACGTCGTCACAGGTACATTATTGGTTTTCTCCAGATCTGTATATGCACTGATTGATCCTGGTTCTACTTTGTCATATATTTCCCCGCTCGTTGCCGATAAAATTGGGATAGTGTCTGAGCCTATAGAGCCATTTGAGGTCGCTACACCAGTCGGGGATTGTATTATTGCAAGGCAGGTATATAGGGATTGTTCTGTGACTATATGTAATCGCTGCACTAAAGCTGATTTGATAGAATTAGATATGCTGGAATTCGATGTCATTATGGGTATGGACTGGTTAGCTTCCTGTTATGCTAATGTTGACTGCTAGAAAAAGGTAGTCCGTTTTCAGTTTCCAGGGGAACCAGTTATAAAGTGGTTCGGGTCTACAGCATCGCCGAGGGGTAAGCTTATTTCGTACCTCAAGGCTAAGAAGATGATTCAAAAAGGTTATATCTATCATTTGGTTCGTGTGCACAACACTACGGTTGAGACACCTGCTATTCAGTCTGTTCCGGTCGTAAATGAATTTCGAGATGTATTTCCTGATGAGCTTCCGGGTCTTCCGCCCGAGCGGGAGATAGATTTTACTATAGACTTGTTGCCGGATACGCAGCCCATATCTATTCCTCCGTACAGAATGGCACTGGCTGAATTGAAGGAATTGAAAGAGCAGCTGAATGATTTGTTGGATAAGGGTTTTATCAGACCCAGCACATCACCCTGGAGAGCGCCGGTATTATTTGTAAGAAAGAAAGACGGGTCACTGCGCATGTGTATCGATTACCGGCAATTAAATAAGGTGACTATAAAGAATAAATATCCCCTCCCCCGGATTGATGATTTTTTTGATCAGTTGCAGGGTGCTAAATAGTTTTTTAAGGTGGATCTGCGCTCAGGTTATCATCAGGTGCGAGTGCGAGAATCTGATATCCCAAAGACTGCTTTTAGGACCCGGTACGGGCATTATGAATTCAGAGTCATGTCTTTCGGGTTGACTAATGCTCCAGCAGTATTTATGGACCTGATGAATCGGGTATTTCGGCCTTTCATGGACATGTTCGTGATTGTGTTTATCGATGATATTTTGATTTATTCACGATCAGCAGAGGAGCATTCGGATCATTTGAGGACAGTACTTGGCACTCTCCGTTAACAGAAATTATATGCTAAATTTTCGAAATGTGAATTCTGGTTAACTTCTGTGGCTTTCTTGGGGCATATTGTCGGAGCAGACGGTATTCGGGTCGATACGCAGAAAATTGAAGCGGTACAGAATTGGCCCAGGCCTACTACACCGACAGAGGTGCGCAGTTTTCTGGGGTTAGCCGGATATTATTGCAGGTTCGTGGAAATATTTTCTTCTATTGCAGCACCACTGACGAAGCTTACTCAGAAAGCAGCGAAGTTTCAGTGGACAGATGCCTGCGAGCGCAGTTTCCAGCTGTTGAAAGAAAAATTAATTACAGCCCCAGTGTTAGCTCTTCCAGAAGGATCAGACGGGTATGTTGTCTTCTGTGATGCCTCTGGTATTGGCATAGGTTGTGTGTTGATGCAACACGGTCGAGTCATAGCTTATGCTTCCCGGCAGCTCAGACCGCACGAGAAGAATTATCTCACTCATGATCTTGAGTTAGCCGCGGTGATTCATTCTTTGAAGATTTAGCGGCATTATTTATATGGGGTCCACGTTGATATTTATACGGACCATAAGAGTCTCCAGTATATTTTTAAGCAGAAAAAACTAAATTTGCGGCAGAGAAGATGGCTTGAATTATTGAAAGATTATGACGTTGATATTTTGTACCATCCTGGGAAAGCCAATGTGGTAGCGGATGCACTTAGCCGCAAGTCCATGGGCAGCTTAGCTGATGTACCATCTGGTAAGAAAGACTTGGTTCGTGAAATTCATCAGTTGGCCAGCATTGGAGTTCGTTTGGCAGATTCTGGAGATTCTGGGATTTCTGTTCGTGCAGTTGTTGAATCATCTATTATAGATGAGGTAAAGCAGCATCCGTTCGAGGATCCTGTTCTGGTTCAGTACAGAGATGTGGCCCTTAATAAAGAAAAGACTCCGTTTGAAATTTCATCTGAAGGGGTGTTGTTATATGAGGGTAGATTCTGTGTACCAGACGTTGCAGGCTTACGACGGTAGATTATGGGCGAGGCACATAATGCACGCTACTCCGTTCATCCTGGTTCCACTAAAATGTATCATGATCTCAGGTGTTTGTATTGGTGGGATGGTATGAAGAAAGATATTGCCGAGTTTGTTAGTCAGTGCCCGAATTACCAGCAAGTTAAAATTGAACATCAGAAGCCTGGTGGATTATTACAGGAGATGGAAATTCCATCCTGGAAATGGGAGATGATTAATATGGACTTCGTTGTTGGGTTACCGCGCACTCCACGCAAGTACGATTCTATTTGGGTTATTGTTGACAGGTTGACGAAATCGGCCCATTTTCTTCCGGTTCGGACTACGTATTCGGCCGAGGACTATGCTAGATTGTATATTAGAGAGATAGTCAGACTTCACGGAGTCCCTGTATCTATTATTACTGACCGGGGCGCCCAGTTTACGGCAAATTTCTGGAGGTCATTTCAGGAGGGATTAGGGACTCAGGTGAGCCTTAGCACAACTTTTCATCCTCAGTCCGACAGGCATGCCGAGCGCACTATTCAGACGCTGGAAGATATGTTGCGGGCCTGTGTTATTGATTTCAGGGGCGGCTGGGATGATCACTTGCCGCTTATTGAGTTTGCCTATAATAATAGTTATCACTCCAGTATTCAGATGGCGCCGTACGAAGCCCTTTATGGTAGAAACTGCAGATCTCCTATTGGTTGGTTTGACGTAGGCGAAACTAAGCTAATTGGGCCAGATGTGATCCAGGAAGCAGTAGATAAGGTAAAGCTTATTCGGGAGCGATTATTGGCTGCTCAGAGTCGACAAAAAGCTTATGCAGACAGACGACGTCGACCGTTAGAGTTCCAGATTGGCGATTGGGTATTTCTGAAGGTGTCGCCCATGAAGGGTGTTATGAGATTCGGTAAGAAGGGTAATTTGAGCTCGTGGTATATTGGGCCGTATCAGATTGTTCGAAAGATAGGCGAGGTCGCCTACGAGCTAGACTTACTATCCGACTTGGAGACCGTACACCCGGTATTTCATGTGTCTATGCTGCAGAAATGTATTGGCGATCCTTCCAGGATATTCCCAGTGGATGACATTCAGGTAACGGAGCATTTGTCTTATGACGAGCAGCCTATAACTATTCTGGATCGACAGATGAGGAGACTGCGCACTAAAGAAGTGCCTTCCGTTAAAGTCCTGTGGCGCAACAACAATCGGGAGGAGATGACTTGGGAGGCGGAGGACGAGATGAAGAAGAAATACCCCCACTTGTTCCCGACATCCACAGGTAATCCAAACCTTTCAATTTGTTGTATTGATTGACGAATGAATGATGTGTGCTAATTATAAAGGGAGACTTCCCCGTTACATTATAAGACTAATTTAACATTCGGGGATGAATGTTCTTAAGGGGGGGAGAATGTTATATCCCGTGTTTTCGTATAATTGGAAATCATGAAAATAATTACGACTTGTATGTTACAAGGAAATATTTTGATTCTAGTTAATATGACTATGTTGGTTATGAAACCATTGGTGCTAAGACGTCGGGGAAGGCCGAGGGCAAATTTGGGATTTCAGAAATTAGATTCGGGAATTACAAAACGAGACGTCAATGAATTGGGCCAAGAAAAAATTAACAAAAATTGAGGCCCAAGAATTAGGGGGTGGCTGGCCAAAGGCTAGGCCCAAGCCCCATATTAAGTGGTCATGTTTTCACATGACCCTTAATTTGGATATATATCAATGCTTCTCTTTAGAATTTTCAAGAAGATAAAACACAACTCAACTTTGAGCTTATACTCACTCTCGGCCGAACCCCCTTTGGAGAGAAAGAAAATATTTCTAGCTTTTGTTTGTGGCTTAAAAATCTTGTTCTTCCCATATTTGTAGTGTACTCAAGGCGCTCTTCAACGGGATACAATTAGTTTGGCGAAAGGAGCACGTTTGCGACAAGTCGGAGTTTCAAGTAAAGGTAAGAATTTTGCCCTTTTAATGTTATGGAATTGGTATGAATATGATAAGGATTGAGAATAGACGAGAACTTCGTAGTTTTGGTGTGTGTATGAAATCGTGGGTGTGTGTGTGTGTGGTGTTGTGGCCGTGAGCTACAAGGAGTAGAAGGCAAGGTGAATTTGATTTGTTTAGTTGATTAGTTGTGTCGTTGTGGCATTTATAACGTAAACGAATGTTTAACGAAATGAATTGGTATTGGAAGTGGTGGCGGATTATTATGGAAAAGTATAAGATTTCGGTATATTTGTGTATATCCTTGTATAATTATGATATTACTACTTCAAATGTGACTTATGGTTGTTGTTAATAAGTTCGTCGTAGTTGTTGACGTTTGGGATGCAATATGGAAAGTAGCGAATTGTTTGAACTTATGTATATTGCTTGGAATATTATTGGGACGTGTTTGAATAATCTTGAATGAGTAAATGAATACAATAATGTGGATGTTAGTTTGGTATTTCGAAGTTTGAATGAAAGCTGTTGATTTATGTAGAAAGAAAGAATATTGACGTTAGACTTATTTTGTTGCGACTTATGATGTTTGTGATGTTTGGGTTGCTGTGTTGATGTTTATTGAGCCGAGCTAGGTCTCGGGGGTGTTAGATATATAGGGGAAATGCTGCTGAAATTTCGGTAGACAAAAATGAAGTTAAAGAAATTCTTAAGCCTTAGAATCTCTAATTGGTAACTTTGACCATTTGCAGATTCTGGACGAAACGGGATTTGAGTTTGGGGTGAGCATAAGACGTTTATAAGGTATGTAAAGCTCCCCACTTCTTCTTTTGGCATGTCTTAGTATGTTAGGTTGATATCGGAACCCCGGGAGCAATTCTACTCCTCGAAATCCGATCTATAAAATGGCTACTATTCATTCAATTCAACTGAAGCCTAATGACTCTATTTTGGCTAGAAAGCAAGTAAGCGTCCGAAACTTATGCAAATGAAATCGGATTACTTCGAAATCTTTATGTATGATCCCATAGACACTAAATGTTCGTAATTTATGTTCGCCGCCTCGACTTGACCCGAGGTGGGCCCGCTAACCCCGAGATTCCTTAATCGTTCTATTAGGCTCTCTTTTTGGATAGGTTTCGATAAAGAATCTTCGATTTTGAAATTGTCCTCTAGGAAATAATGTTTTGATTACTATGATATACTAAGCTATGTTGTGAGCCATACGTACCACTTTGGAAACATTTTTGTGAAATAAACTTTCGTACTAACTAATTATCCGACTACTTTAATTAATGAATTGACTTATGAAGTAATTAAGTTTTGAAAAGCTATTTTGATATACAAATTGCATTGTTTGCTCACGACTCCACTCGTGCCCTTATTATGATTCGTTCACCGGTTCCCAGGCCGGTTATGATTCGTGCGCATTATGATAAATTCGGCCGTATGCTGTGTTACGGTTCCCGAGACCTCGCCATAGGGACGGGTTCCGTTTGGTGTTATGCTGTGATATGGCTGGTGATATGATATGCTGATATGTGTGTGCTCGGGGATGTACGGAGATTTGAACCATCTGGTGTTATGTTGTGTGTGGCACCAGCGTCGGAGTGGTGACCACGTTCCTGAGCTTTGCATGATTTCGTTTGCATTATGTATATATGATTTTGATACACATTTTGATATACTGTTCGGCATTTCTCTCTTTTGTATCCTGTTCGCTTTTAGTTGTGGCCTATATTTCTGTACTCCATGCTTTACATACTCAGTACATCTTTCGTACTGACCCCCTTTCCTCGGGGGCTGCGTTTCATGCCCGCAGGTACAGACGCCGGTGATCCACCACTGTAGGCTCCACTTCTGCTATTTCGGAGTACTCCCTTTGATTCGGAGTCCACTTTTGGTATATATATCTTTTGCCATGTACATATTTCTGTATATCTGACTATTTGGGTACGGCGGGGCCCTGTCCCGTCATATGATTCTGTCGGTCAGTTTAGAGGTCTGTGGACATGTCTGTGGGTTATGGTCTTTCTGTTCGGATATGTGTATATGTTGTTTGGGCGATCCCATACGCCGAGGCGGCCGGTCCGCATATGTTGCTTTGTTAGCCCTGTGTGGCCTTTGCTGGTGTTTGCTGTGTGCAGGATTATTTTGGATAGTCTGTAAAACAAAGGAAACTCTGCCGAAATTTTTCTAGAAATTATCTAAATTTGGAATATAGCTGTGTCGGCTTCTGCTATGTATTTGAATGTATTTGATAGATGGGTTTGGGTGTCCAGATCGGGCACTAGTCACGGCCTACGGGGTCAGGTCGTGACAAAAGTGGTATCAGAGCAGTCTGTCCTCGGAATGTCTACAGGCCGTGTCTCGTAGAGTCTTGTTTATCGGTGTGTTGTGCACCACATCTATAAACAGGAGGCTACAGGGCATTTAGGGTGTCACTTTTCTTTGGAATCTTAGATCGTGTGTTAGAGCTGTGCTATTAGGATGATTTTGATCTGATTCGTTATTGTGTTTGCAGTGATGCCTCCGAAGAAGGCAACGGCGGCCCAGAAGGGCAAGGCGAGGATGGGAGAGACCAGTCAGGCACAGCGAGCTACCCGGGCTCGTGTTTATGATTTGCCTGAGGTCGTGCCCCACTCAGAGGGGTCCGCTACACCACCATTGGTACAGTCTGGAGCAAGTCCATCAGCAGCTCCAGAGGCCAGAGTACCCGCTCCTGAGACTCCAACTCCGCAGCCAGGGGCGGAGGACAGGACCCTGAGGGAGGCTGTACAGTTGTTGACCACATTGGTAGCAGGGCAGGCTCGCAGACGCGGGCGGAGGGACGATGATGATGACGACAGGCGTGACAGCCTGCGGGTTCGAGAGTTCTTATTGTGTGGCCCTCCAGAGTTTTTCGGGTCTAAGCCCGATGAGGACCCCCATGACTTTATTCGGGGGATGCGGCGCTCACTAGACTTGGTCAGGGCTTCAGAGACTGAGTCTGTTCAGCTGGCTTCGCATAGACTACGGGATGTTGCTGCTCACTGGTATGAGACCTGGGAGCTATCCAGGGGTGAGGGTGCTTCCCCAGCCACTTGGGACGAGTTCGTGACTGCTTTCACTCACCACTTTTTGCCCCCAGAGTTACGGCGGGCGCAGGTTGACCGATTTTTGCATCTGCAGCAGAGGGGTCGGAGCGTCCGTGAATATAATATGGAGTTTGATTCTTTGGCCCGGTATGCACCTACCATAGTAGCAGATATGGCCGATCGGATGCACAGATACGTGATTGGGTTAGACCGCTATTTGATTGATGGCTGTATGGCGGTGGCATTGCAGACAGACATGGATATTGCCCGACTACAGGCTTATGCCCTGGGTATGGAGGACCAACATAGAGCTGATTATTCTAGCAGAGATCGGGATAGGAGGCCGCCTAAGAGGGATCGGTACGCAGGCTATTCTAGAGATTCTCGAGGCGGACAGCCTCAGCAGCAGCAGTCAGGCAGACATCCTCCTTCGTCAGGCCGGGGTACACAGCCAGCCGGTAGGAGATTTGACAGTGCAGGACAGTCTGGGGCCGGTCAGAGCTCCAGAGCATCAGGGTCACAGATAGCTAGAGGTCCCAGCCAGTCCAGACCACCCAGGCCCCGTTGTTCCCATTGCGGGAAATCGCACTCGGGAGAGTGTTATCGACTTACTGGAGCCTGTTTTTCATGCGGTGGTCAGGGCCATCTTATGCGAGATTTTCCGTTGACGAGCGGTTCTGGTAGTGTGGCTCAGCCGACGGGGTCAGCCGCTGGTTCATCATCTGCTCCATCAGTTGCACGCCCTGCGGGGCGAGGTATGCCTGCACCGGCGGGACGCGGTCGAGGTCGTGGCAGTGCTTCAGGTTCTAGCGGTCCCTCGAACCGCATATATGCATTAGCCAGTAGCCTGGACCAGGAGGCTTCGCCGAACGTCGTCACAGGTACATTATTGGTTTTCTCCAGATCTGTATATGCACTGATTGATCCTGGTTCTACTTTATCATATATTTCCCCGCTCGTTGCCGGTCAAATTGGGATAGTGTCTGAGCCTATAGAGCCATTTGAGGTCGCTACACCAGTCGGGGATTGTATTATTGCAAGGCAGGTATATAGGGATTGTTCTGTGACTATATGTAATCGCTGCACTAAAGCTGATTCGATAGAATTAGATATGCTGGAATTCGATGTCATTATGGGTATGGACTGGTTAGCTTCCTGTTATGCTAATGTTGACTGCCAGAAAAAGGTAGTCCGTTTTCAGTTTCCAGGGGAACCAGTTATAAAGTGGTTCGGGTCTACAGCATCGCCGAGGGGTAAGTTTATTTCGTACCTCAAGGCTAAGAAGATGATTCAAAAAGGTTATATCTATCATTTGGTTCGTGTGCACGACACTACAGTTGAGACACCTGCTATTCAGTCTGTTCCGGTCGTAAATGAATTTCCAGATGTATTTCCTGATGAGCTTCCGGGTCTTCCGCCCGAGTGGGAGATAGATTTTACTATAGACTTGTTGCCGGATACGCAGCCCATATCTATTCCTCCGTACAGAATGGCACTGGCTGAATTGAAGGAATTGAAAGAGCAGCTGAATGATTTGTTGGATAAGGGTTTTATCAGACCCAGCACATCACCCTGGAGAGCGCCGGTATTATTTGTAAGAAAGAAAAACGGGTCACTGCGCATGTGTATCGATTACCGGTAATTAAATAAGGTGACTATAAAGAATAAATATCCCCTCCCCCGGATTGATGATTTGTTTGATCAGTTGCAGGGTGCTAAATATTTTTCAAAGGTGGATCTGCGCTCAGGTTATCATCAGGTGCGAGTGCGAGAATCTGATATCCCAAAGACTGCTTTTAGGACCCGGTACGGGCATTATGAATTCAGAGTCATGTCTTTCGGGTTGACTATTGCTCCAGCAGTATTTATGGACTTGATGAATCGGGTATTTCGGCCTTTCATGGACATGTTCGTGATTGTGTTTATCGATGATATTTTGATTTATTCACGATCAGCAGAGGAGCATTCGGATCATTTGAGGACAGTACTTGGCACTCTCCGTTAACAGAAATTATATGCTAAATTTTCCAAATGTGAATTCTGGTTAACTTCTGTGGCTTTCTTGGGGCATATTGTCGGAGCAGACGGTATTCGGGTCGATACGCAGAAAATTGAAGCTGTACAGAATTGGCCCAGGCCTACTACACCGACAGAGGTGCGCAGTTTTCTGGGGTTAGCCGGATATTATTGCAGGTTCGTGGAAATTTTTTCTTCTATTGCAGCACCACTGACGAAGCTTACTCAGAAAACAGCGAAGTTTCAGTGGACAGATGCCTGCGAGCGCAGTTTCCAGCTGTTGAAAGAAAAATTAATTACAGCCCCAGTGTTAGCTCTTCCAGAAGGATCAGACGGGTATGTTGTCTTCTGTGATGCCTCTGGTATTGGCATAGGTTGTGTGTTGATGCAACACGGTCGAGTCATAGCTTATGCTTCCCGGCAGCTCAGACCGCACGAGAAGAATTATCCCACTCATGATCTTGAGTTAGCCGCGGTTATTCATTCTTTGAAGATTTAGCGGCATTATTTATATGGGGTCCACGTTGATATTTATACGGACCATAAGAGTCTCCAGTATATTTTTAAGCAGAAAAAACTAAATTTGCGGCAGAGAAGATGGCTTGAATTATTGAAAGATTATGACGTTGATATTCTGTACCATCCTGGGAAAGCCAATGTGGTAGCGGATGCACTTAGCCGCAAGTCCATGGGCAGCTTAGCTGATGTACCATCTGGTAAGAAAGACTTGGTTCGTGAAATTCATCAGTTGGCCAGCATTGGAGTTCGTTTGGCAGATTCTGGAGATTCTGGGATTTCTGTTCGTGGGAGTTGTTGAATCATCTATTATAGATGAGGTAAAGCAGCATCAGTTCGAGGACACTGTTCTGGTTCAGTACAGAGATGTGGCCCTTAATAAAGAAAAGACTCCGTTTGAAATTTCATCTGAAGGGGTGTTGTTATATGAGGGTAGATTCTGTGTACCAGACGTTGCAGGCTTACGACGGCAGATTATGGGCGAGGCACATAATGCACGCTATTTCGTTCATCCTGGTTCCACTAAAATGTATCATGATCTCAGGTGTTTGTATTGGTGGGATGGTATGAAGAAAGATATTGCCGAGTTTGTTAGTCAGTGCCCGAATTGCCAGCAAGTTAAAATTGAACATCAGAAGCCTGGTGGATTATTACAGGAAATGGAAATTCCATCCTGGAAATGGGAGATGATTAATATGGACTTCGTTGTTGGGTTACCGCGCACTCCACGCAAGTACGATTCTATTTGGGTTATTGTTGACAGGTTGACGAAATCGGCCCATTTTCTTCCGGTTCGGACTACGTATTCGGCCGAGGACTATGCTAGATTGTATATCAGAGAGATAGTCAGACTTCACGGAGTCCCTGTATCTATTATTACTGACCGGGGCGCCCAGTTTATGGCAAATTTCTGGAGGTCATTTCAGGAGGGATTAGGGACTCAGGTGAGCCTTAGCACAGCTTTTCATCCTCAGTCCGACAGGCATGCCGAGCGCACTATTCAGACGCTGGAAGATATGTTGCGGGCCTGTGTTATTGATTTCAGGGGCAGCTGGGATGATCACTTGCCGCTTATTGAGTTTGCCTATAATAATAGTTATCACTCCAGTATTCAGATGGCGCCGTACGAAGCCCTTTATGGTAGAAAATGCAGATCTCCTATTGGTTGGTTTGACGTAGGCGAAACTAAGCTAATTGGGCCAGATGTGATCCAGGAAGCAGTAGATAAGGTAAAGCTTATTCGGGAGCGATTATTGGCTGCTCAGAGTCGACAAAAAGCTTATGCAGACAGACGACGTCGACCGTTAGAGTTCCAGATTGGCGACTGGGTATTTCTGAAGGTGTCGCCCATGAAGGGTGTTATGAGATTCGGAAAGAAGGGTAAGTTGAGCTCGCGGTATATTGGGCCGTATCAGATTGTTCGAAAGATAGGCGAGGTCGCCTACGAGCTAGACTTACCATCCGACTTGGAGACCGTACACCCGGTATTTCATGTGTCTATGCTGCGGAAATGTATTGGCGATCCTTCCAGGATATTCCCAGTGGATGACATTCAGGTAACGGAGCATTTGTCTTATGACGAGCAGCCTATAACTATTCTGGATCGACAGATGAGGAGACTGCGCACTAAAGAAGTGCCTTCCGTTAAAGTCCTGTGGCGCAACAACAATCGGGAGGAGATGACTTGGGAGGCGGAGGACGAGATGAAGAAGAAATACCCCCACTTGTTCCCGACATCCACAGGTAATCCAAACCTTTCAATTTGTTGTATTGATTGACGAATGAATGATGTGTGCTAATTATAAAGGGAGACTTCCCCGTTACATTATAAGACTAATTTAACATTCGGGGACGAATGTTCTTAAGGGGGGGAGAATGTTATATCCCGTGTTTTCGTATAATTGGAAATCATGAAAATAATTACGACTTGTATGTTACAAGGAAATATTTTGATTCTAGTTAATATGACTATGTTGGTTATGAAACCATTGGTGCTAAGACGTCGGGGAAGGCCCAGGGCAAATTTGGGATTTCAGAAATTAGATTCGGGAATTACAAAACGAGACGTCAATGAATTGGGCCAAGAAAAATTTAACAAAAATTGAGGCCCAAGAATTAGGGGGTGGCTGGCCAAAGGCTTGGCCCAAGCCCCATATTAAGTGGTCATGTGACTTTCACATGACCCTTAATTTGGATATATATCAATGCTTCTCTTTAGAATTTTCAAGAAGATAAAACACAACTCAACTTTGAGCTTATACTCACTCTCGGCCGAACCCCCTTTGGAGAGAAAGAAAAATTTTCTAGCTTTTGTTTGTGGCTTAAAAATCTTGTTCTTCCCATATTTGTAGTGTACTCAAGGCGCTCTTCAACGGGATACAATTAGTTTGGCGAAAGGAGCACGTTTACGACAAGTCGGAGTTTCAAGTAAAGGTAAGAATTTTGCCCTTTTAATGTTATGGAATTGGTATGAATATGATAAGGATTGAGAATAGATGAGAACTTCGTAGTTTTGGTGTGTGTATGAAATCGTGGGTGTGTGTGTGTGTGGTGTTGTGGCCGTGAGCTACAAGGAGTAGAAGGCAAGGTGAATTTGATTTGTTTAGTTGATTAGTTGTGTCGTTGTGGCATTTATAACGTAAACGAATGTTTAACGAAATGAATTGGTATTGGAAGTGGTGGCGGATTATTATGGAAAAGTATAAGATTTCGGTATATTTGTGTATATCCTTGTATAATTATGATATTAAGACTTCAAATGTGACTTATGGTTTTTGTTAATGAATTTGGAATAAAACAATGCGAGTTAGTAAGTTCGTCGTAGTTGTTGACGTTTGGGATGCAATATGGAAAGTAGCGAATTGTTTGAACTTATGTATATTGCTTGGAATATTATTGGGACGTGTTTGAATAATCTTGAATGAGTAAATGAATACAATAATGTGGATGTTAGTTTGGTATTTCGAAGTTTGAATGAAAGCTGTTGATTTATGTAGAAAGAAAGAATATTGACGTTAGACTTATTTTGTTGCGACTTATGATGTTTGTGATGTTTGGGTTGCTGTGTTGATGTTTATTGAGCCGAGCTAGGTCTCGGGGGTGTTAGATATATAGGGGAAATGCTGCCGAAATTTCAGTAGACAAAAATGAAGTTAAAGAAATTCTTAAGCCTTAGAATCTCTAATTGGTAACTTTGACCATTTGCAGATTCTGGACGAAACGGGATTTGAGTTTGGGGTGAGCATAAGACGTTTATAAGGTATGTAAGGCTCCCCACTTCTTCTTTTGGCATGTCTTAGTATGTTAGGTTGATATCGGAACCCCGGGAGAAATTCTACTCCTCGAAATCCGATCTATAAAATGGCTACTATTCATTCAATTCAACTGAAGCCTAATGACTCTATTTTGGCTAGAAAGCAAGTAAGCGTCCGAAACTTATGCAAATGAAATCGGATTACTTTGAAATCTTTATGTATGATCCCATAGACACTAAATGTTCGTAATTTATGTTCGCCGCCTCGACTTGACCCGAGGTGGGCCCGCTAACCCCGAGATTCCTTAATCGTTCTATTAGGCTCTCTTTTTGGATAGGTTTCGATAAAGAATCTTCGATTTTGAAATTGTCCTCTAGGAAATAATGTTTTGATTACTATGATATACTAAGCTATGTTGTGAGCCATACGTACCACTTTGGAAACATTTTTGTGAAATAAACTTTCGTACTAACTAATTATCCGACTACTTTAATTAATGAATTGACTTATGAAGTAATTAAGTTTTGAAAAGCTATTTTGATATACAAATTGCATTGTTTGCTCACGACTCCACTCGTGCCCTTATTATGATTCGTTCACCGGTTCCCAGGCCGGTTATGATTCGTGCGCATTATGATAAATTCGGCCGTATGCTGTGTTACGGTTCCCGAGACCTCGCCATAGGGACGGGTTCCGTTTGGTGTTATGCTGTGATATGGCTGGTGATATGATATGCTGATATGTGTGTGCTCGGGCATGTATGGAGATTTGAACCATCTGGTGTTATGTTGTGTGTGGCACCAGCGTCGGAGTGGTGACCACGTTCCTGAGCTTTGCATGATTTCGTTTGCATTATGTATATATGATTTTGATACACATTTTGATATACTGTTCGGCATTTCTCTCTTTTGTATCCTGTTCGCTTTTAGTTGTGGCCTATATTTCTGTACTCCATGCTTTACATACTCAGTACATCTTTCGTACTGACCCCCTTTCCTCGGGGGCTGCGTTTCATGCCCGCAGGTACAGACGCCGGTGATCCACCACTGTAGGCTCCACTTCTGCTATTTCGGAGTACTCCCTTTGATTCGGAGTCCACTTTTGGTATATATATCTTTTGCCATGTACATATTTCTGTATATCTGACTATTTGGGTACGGCGGGGCCCTGTCCCGTCATATGATTCTGTCGGTCAGTTTAGAGGTCTGTGGACATGTCTGTGGGTTACGGTCTTTCTGTTCGGATATGTGTATATGTTGTTTGGGCGATCTCATACGCCGAGGCGGCCGGTCCGCATATGTTGCTTTGTTAGCCCTGTGTGGCCTTTGCTGGTGTTTGCTATGTGCAGGATTATTTTGGATAGTCTGTAAAACAAAGGAAACTCTGCCGAAATTTTTCTAGAAATTATCTAAATTTGGAATATAGCTGTGTCAGCTTCTGCTATGTATTTGAATGTATTTGATAGATGGGTTTGGGTGTCCAGATCGGGCACTAGTCACGGCCTACGGGGTTAGGTCGTGACAAAAGTGGTATCAGAGCAGTCTGTCCTCGGAATGTCTACAGGCCGTGTCTCGTAGAGTCTTGTTTATCGGTGTGTTGTGCACCACATCTATAAACAGGAGGCTACAGGGCATTTAGGGTGTCACTTTTCTTTGGAATCTTAGATCGTGCGTTAGAGCTGTGCTATTAGGATGATTTTGATCTGATTCGTTATTGTGTTTGCAGTGATGCCTCCGAAGAAGGCAACGGCGGCCCAGAAGGGCAAGGCGAGGATGGGAGAGACCAGTCAGGCACAGCGAGCTACCCGGGCTCGTGTTTATGATTTGCCTGAGGTCGTGCCCCACTCAGAGGGGTCCGCTACACCACCATTGGTACAGTATGGAGCAAGTCCATCAGCTGCTCCAGAGGCCAGAGTACCCGCTCCTGAGACTCCAGCTCCGCAGCCAGGGGCGGAGGACAGGACCCTGAGGGAGGCTGTACAGTTGTTGACCACATTGGTAGCAGGGAAGGCTCGCAGACGCGGGCGGAGGGACGATGATGATGACGACAGGCGTGACAGCCTGCGGGTTCGAGAGTTCTTATTGTGTGGCCCTCCAGAGTTTTTCGGGTCTAAGCCCGATGAGGACCCCCATGACTTTATTCGGGGGATGCGGCGCTCACTAGACTTGGTTAGGGCTTCAGAGACTGAGTCTGTTCAGCTGGCTTCGCATAGACTACGGGATGTTGCTGCTCACTGGTATGAGACCTGGGAGCTATCCAGGGGTGAGGGTGCTTCCCCAGCCACTTGGGACGAGTTCGTGACTGCTTTCACTCACCACTTTTTGCCCCCAGAGTTACGGCGGGCGCAGGTTGACCGATTTTTGCATCTGCAGCAGAGGGGTCGGAGCGTCTGTGAATATAATATGGAGTTTGATTCTTTGGCCCGGTATGCACCTACCATAGTAGCAGATATGGCCGATCGGATGCACAGATACGTGATGGGGTTAGACCGCTATTTGATTGATGGCTGTATGGCGGTGGCATTGCAGACAGACATGGATATTGCCCGACTACAGGCTTATGCCCTGGGTATGGAGGACCAACATAGAGCTGATTATTCTAGCAGAGATCGGGATAGGAGGCCACCTAAGAGGGATCGGTACGAAGGCTATTCTAGAGATTCTCGAGGCGGACAGCCTCAGCAGCAGCAGTCAGGCAGACATCCTCCTTCGTCAGGCCGGGGTACACAGCCAGCCGGTAGGAGATTTGACAGTGCAGGACAGTCTGGGGCCGGTCAGAGCTCCAGAGCATCAGGGTCACAGATAGCTAGAGGTCCCAGCCAGTCCAGACCACCCAGGCCCTGTTGTTCCCATTGCGGGAAATCGCACTCGGGAGAGTGTTATCGACTTACTGGAGCCTGTTTTTCATGCGGTGGTCAGGGCCATCTTATGCGAGATTTTCCGTTGACGAGCGGTTCTGGTAGTGTGGCTCAGCCGACGGGGTCAGCCGCTGGTTCATCATCTGCTCCATCAGTTGCACGCCCTGCGGGGCGAGGTATGCCTGCACCGGCGGGACGCGGTCGAGGTCGTGGCAGTGCTTCAGGTTCTAGCGGTCCCTCGAACCGCATATATGCATTAGCCAGTAGCCTGGACCAGGAGGCTTCGCCGAACGTCGTCACAGGTACATTATTGGTTTTCTCCAGATCTGTATATGCACTGATTGATCCTGGTTCTACTTTGTCATATATTTCCCCGCTCGTTGCCGATAAAATTGGGATAGTGTCTGAGCCTATAGAGCCATTTGAGGTCGCTACACCAGTCGGGGATTGTATTATTGCAAGGCAGGTATATAGGGATTGTTCTGTGACTATATGTAATCGCTGCACTAAAGCTGATTTGATAGAATTAGATATGCTGGAATTCGATGTCATTATGGGTATGGACTGGTTAGCTTCCTGTTATGCTAATGTTGACTGCCAGAAAAAGGTAGTCCGTTTTCAGTTTCCAGGGGAACCAGTTATAAAGTGGTTCGGGTCTACAGCATCGCCGAGGGGTAAGTTTATTTCGTACCTCAAGGCTAAGAAGATGATTCAAAAAGGTTATATCTATCATTTGGTTCGTGTGCACAACACTACGGTTGAGACACCTGCTATTCAGTCTGTTCCGGTCGTAAATGAATTTCGAGATGTATTTCCTGATGAGCTTCCGGGTCTTCCGCCCGAGCGGGAGATAGATTTTACTATAGACTTGTTGCCGGATACGCAGCCCATATCTATTCCTCCGTACAGAATGGCACTGGCTGAATTGAAGGAATTGAAAGAGCAGCTGAATGATTTGTTGGATAAGGGTTTTATCAGACCCAGCACATCACCCTGGAGAGCGCCGGTATTATTTGTAAGAAAGAAAGACGGGTCACTGCGCATGTGTATCGATTACCGGCAATTAAATAAGGTGACTATAAAGAATAAATATCCCCTCCCCCGGATTGATGATTTGTTTGATCAGTTGCAGGGTGCTAAATAGTTTTTTAAGGTGGATCTGCGCTCAGGTTATCATCAGGTGCGAGTGCGATAATCTGATATCCCAAAGACTGCTTTTAGGACCCGGTACGGGCATTATGAATTCAGAGTCATGTCTTTCGGGTTGACTAATGCTCCAGCAGTATTTATGGACCTGATGAATCGGGTATTTCGGCCTTTCATGGACATGTTCGTGATTGTGTTTATCGATGATATTTTGATTTATTCACGATCAGCAGAGGAGCATTCGGATCATTTGAGGACAGTACTTGGCACTCTCCGTTAACAGAAATTATATGCTAAATTTTCCAAATGTGAATTCTGGTTAACTTCTGTGGCTTTCTTGGGGCATATTGTCGGAGCAGACGGTATTCGGGTCGATACGCAGAAAATTGAAGTTGTACAGAATTGGCCCAGGCCTACTACACCGACAGAGGTGCGCAGTTTTCTGGGGTTAGCCGGATATTATTGCAGGTTCGTGGAAATTTTTTCTTCTATTGCAGCACCACTGACGAAGCTTACTCAGAAAGCAGCGAAGTTTCAGTGGACAGATGCCTGCGAGCGCAATTTTCAACTGTTGAAAGAAAAATTAATTACAGCCCCAGTGTTAGCTCTTCCAGAAGGATCAGACGGGTATGTTGTCTTCTGTGATGCCTCTGGTATTGGCATAGGTTGTGTGTTGATGCAACACGGTCGAGTCATAGCTTATGCTTCCCGGCAGCTCAGACCGCACGAGAAGAATTATCCCACTCATGATCTTGAGTTAGCCGCGGTGATTCGTTCTTTGAAGATTTAGCGGCATTATTTATATGGGGTCCACGTTGATATTTATACGGACCATAAGAGTCTCCAGTATATTTTTAAGCAGAAAAAACTAAATTTGCGGCAGAGAAGATGGCTTGAATTATTGAAAGATTATGACGTTGATATTCTGTACCATCCTGGGAAAGCCAATGTGGTAGCGGATGCACTTAGCCGCAAGTCCATGGGCAGCTTAGCTGATGTACCATCTGGTAAGAAAGACTTGGTTCGTGAAATTCATCAGTTGGCCAGCATTGGAGTTCGTTTGGCAGATTCTGGAGATTCTGGGATTTCTGTTCGTGCAGTTGTTGAATCATCTATTATAGATGAGGTAAAGCAGCATCAGTTCGAGGACCCTGTTCTGGTTCAGTACAGAGATGTGGCCCTTAATAAAGAAAAGACTCCG
This sequence comes from Lycium barbarum, assembly GCF_019175385.1. Lineage (NCBI taxonomy): Eukaryota > Viridiplantae > Streptophyta > Magnoliopsida > Solanales > Solanaceae > Lycium > Lycium barbarum. Next base: position 51,897,079 of record NC_083348.1, read on the forward strand.
TTTGAAATTTCATCTGAAGGGGTGTTGTTATATGAGGGTAGATTCTGTGTACCAGACGTTGCAGGCTTACGACGGCAGATTATGGGCGAGGCACATAATGCACGCTATTCCGTTCATCCTGGTTCCACTAAAATGTATCATGATCTCAGGTGTTTGTATTGGTGGGATGGTATGAAGAAAGATATTGCCGAGTTTGTTAGTCAGTGCCCGAATTGCCAGCAAGTTAAAATTGAACATCAGAAGCCTGGTGGATTATTACAGGAGATGGAAATTCCATCCTGGAAATGGGAGATGATTAATATGGACTTCGTTGTTGGGTTACCGCGCACTCCACGCAAGTATGATTCTATTTGGGTTATTGTTGACAGGTTGACGAAATCGGCCCATTTTCTTCCGGTTCGGACTACGTATTCGGCCGAGGACTATGCCAGATTGTATATCAGAGAGATAGTCAGACTTCACGGAGTCCCTGTATCTATTATTACTGACCGGGGCGCCCAGTTTACGGCAAATTTCTGGAGGTCATTTCAGGAGGGATTAGGGACTCAGGTGAGCCTTAGCACAACTTTTCATCCTCAGTCCGACAGGCATGCCGAACGCACTATTCAGACGCTGGAAGATATGTTGCGGGCCTGTGTTATTGATTTCAGGGGCAGCTGGGATGATCACTTGCCGCTTATTGAGTTTGCCTATAATAATGGTTATCACTCCAGTATTCAGATGGCGCCGTACGAAGCCCTTTATGGTAGAAAATGCAGATCTCCTATTGGTTGGTTTGACGTAGGCGAAACTAAGCTAATTGGGCCAGATGTGATCCAGGAAGCAGTAGATAAGGTAAAGCTTATTCGGGAGCGATTATTGGCTGCTCAGAGTCGACAAAAAGCTTATGCAGACAGACGACGTCGACCGTTAGAGTTCCAGATTGGCGACTGGGTATTTCTGAAGGTGTCTCCCATGAAGGGTGTTATGAGATTCGGTAAGAAGGGTAAGTTGAGCTCGCGGTATATTGGGTCGTATCAGATTGTTCGAAAAATAGGCGAGGTCGCCTACGAGCTAGACTTACCATCCGACTTGGAGACCGTACACCAGGTATTTCATGTGTCTATGCTGCGGAAATGTATTGGCGATCCTTCCAGGATATTCCCAGTGGATGACATTCAGGTAACGGAGCATTTGTCTTATGACGAGCAGCCTATAACTATTCTGGATCGACAGATGAGGAGACTGCGCACTAAAGAAGTGCCTTCCGTTAAAGTCCTGTGGCGCAACAACAATCGGGAGGAGATGACTTGGGAGGCGGAGGACGAGATGAAGAAGAAATACCCCCACTTGTTCCCGACATCCACAGGTAATCCAAACCTTTCAATTTGTTGTATTGATTGACGAATGAATGATGTGTGCTAATTATAAAGGGAGACTTCCCCGTTACATTATAAGACTAATTTAACATTCGGGGACGAATGTTCTTAAGGGGGGGAGAATGTTATATCCCGTGTTTTCGTATAATTGGAAATCATGAAAATAATTACGACTTGTATGTTACAAGGAAATATTTTGATTCTAGTTAATATGACTATGTTGGTTATGAAACCATTGGTGCTAAGACGTCGGGGAAGGCCCAGGGCAAATTTGGGATTTCAGAAATTAGATTCGGGAATTACAAAACGAGACGTCAATGAATTGGGCCAAGAAAAATTTAACAAAAATTGAGGCCCAAGAATTAGGGGGTGGCTGGCCAAAGGCTTGGCCCAAGCCCCATATTAAGTGGTCATGTGACTTTCACATGACTCTTAATTTGGATATATATCAATGCTTCTCTTTAGAATTTTCAAGAAGATAAAACACAACTCAACTTTGAGCTTATACTCACTCTCGGCCGAACCCCCTTTGGAGAGAAAGAAAAATTTTCTAGCTTTTGTTTGTGGCTTAAAAATCTTGTTCTTCCCATATTTGTAGTGTACTCAAGGCGCTCTTCAACGGGATACAATTAGTTTGGCGAAAGGAGCACGTTTGCGACAAGTCGGAGTTTCAAGTAAAGGTAAGAATTTTGCCCTTTTAATGTTATGGAATTGGTATGAATATGATAAGGATTGAGAATAGATGAGAACTTCGTAGTTTTGGTGTGTGTATGAAATCGTGGGTGTGTGTGTGTGTGGTGTTGTGGCCGTGAGCTACAAGGAGTAGAAGGCAAGGTGAATTTGATTTGTTTAGTTGATTAGTTGTGTCGTTGTGGCATTTATAACGTAAACGAATGTTTAACGAAATGAATTAGTATTGGAAGTGGTGGCGGATTATTATGGAAAAGTATAAGATTTCGGTATATTTGTGTATATCCTTGTATAATTATGATATTAAGACTTCAAATGTGACTTATGGTTGTTGTTAATGAATTTGGAATAAAACAATGCGAGTTAGTAAGTTCGTCGTAGTTGTTGACGTTTGGGATGCAATATGGAACACAGATTTTGCAATTCATTAAATAAGGGAACCAAGACTTGTTTTATTTCATTTCCACATTACACACCTTCTCTCTAAAACCTCTCTCTACATTTATTATCCATGTTTTCAAGGATCATAAGTCATCAACAACATAAAACAAAGTGAATTAAGAGTAAGAACTTCATTAAAGGTCATCCATGTCAAGAAATCCAAATGGAGAAAAACTAGGGTTTTGCTCAAAGTGGAGTATTATCAACTAAAGCTTGTTCCTACAACTTCTAAGGTAAGATTCATGATATTTATATGATGTTTAAGATATTGGAGAGTTGAAATGCATGGATTGTAGAAAATATAGTCAACTAGGTCATGAATGATGAATAGTGACATTTTGAGGAATAGTTTGAAGCGAATCATGATTGTTGTTGTGTTGTTACATGAATGTGTTATAAATGACGATAGGGCCATGAAATAGACATTGTATATGAACGGACGAAGTTGGGTGTTGTTACCATGAATATGGATGAATGGAAGTGAATTGAGAATGTGGATAATGTGAATGACTAATGGCCATTATTATGATATTAATGAAGGTATAAACCCTAGCATTGGAAGGGAACGTACAAGTGTAGAATAGTCCGACGAAAAGGTATGTAAGGCTAACCCTTCTTTCATAAGGCATGGTTCTTTGGCCAAACTCTTAAATCCTCTATATGAGTATGTTGTCTTCAAATGATTGATATTCCGAGCTCATAAGCTCACGATCCTTGATGTGTACTACGATTGTACTACGCACCTCGTACGACGAGTAAGCCTATGATATAGAAGTTACAATAATGATAATGATATCAATAATGATGCTAACGGTGCCTACGGGCTATTATACTTATATGTGCCTATGAAGGGCTATAATGAACCCCGAGCTTATAACGCCGGGTAGAATATATGTATGAAGTATGTATATGATTACGAAACGCGCGCACACCTCTGCAGATGGTACGGATAACCCTAAAACCTTGGTAGTGCCAGGTATGAGCAACCTTGAGCCTTGGTTGGCCAAGTATGTATGAAACACTGATCCTATGAGGTCGGGTATGCTATGTAAATGCTATATGTATATGAAATGACTATGTATAAAATATGAATATGAATGTGATAAGACTATGTATATGAATACGAATAAGGACATGTATACGAATACGAGCACAAGTATGGTACGAGCACTACTATGAAATACGCATGAGAAATGGAAAGTTCTTATGAAAGGCAGGTAAGTGCCATGATGATGATATTATTGTCTTCCCACCTATGCCATTTCATATATTGTCTATGATGCTTTTATATTGATGTTGATCATGCTTTACATACTCAGTACATTCTTCGTACTGACGTCCTTTTGTTTGTGGACGCTGAGTCATGCCCGCAGGTGCAGAGGGAGACAGACTTGATCAATAGCTGCGTATTCAGAGATTGCATAGCAGAGCTCTATTTCTTCCGGAGCCATAGCTTTTGGGGTACTCATTCTTTTGTGTATATAATTATGGGCTTAGCGGGGTCCTGTCCCGCTCATGTGTTATGTCATACTCTTCTTAGAGGCTCGTAGTCACGTGTATATGTTTAGATGTGTCTGGCCTTGTCGGCCCATGTTTTGTATATCATTTTGTCGGCCACGTTGGCCCATGTACAATTGATGCGGCCTAGATACCAATTACGATATAATGGTAATGTCACCCAAAGGGGCTAGTTTGATGAATGGAAGGGAATGTATGTTTAATTATGTGGCTCACCTAACTGTAAGCATGAGTATAAGTTAAGAGGGTGCCCGGGTAGGCTAGCACCGGGTGCTCGTCGCGGCCCCCTAGTCGGGTCGTGACAAGTTAGAGGATGAGCACTTTGATGAAACACTTTCTGCTATTTTGGTGAACTTCGAGGCGGATGACATGAAGGGGTATATTGAAACAGTTAATTCTCTTATTGGTCGGGGTTCGTACTCTTATGAGCCAAAGAAATTATCTCTTGATCTTTATAAAAGAACCACTCCTTCGGCTAAGCCTTCCATTATTGAGCCTCCAAGACTTGAGCTCAAGCTACTTCCCTCTCATTTGAAGTATGCTTTTCTTGGCCCAGATAATACTTTACCGATTATTCTCTCATCTTTGTTAAATAAGGAACAAACTCAAAAGGTGCTTGAAGTGTTGCGGGCTTATCGAAGGTCTATTGGGTGGACTATTGCGGATAATAGAGGGATTCCCTCCGGTATTTATGAACATAGAATCGAACTTGAGGAGGATAGTTCACCAAGTGTAGAGCATCAAAGAAGGCTAAACCCTCCTATGCAAGAAGTGGTCAAGAAAGAGATAATCAAATGGTTGGATATAGGTGTTGTATACCCAATTGAAAATAGTCCATGGGTTAGTCCGGTGCAATGTGTGCCAAAGAAGGGGGGCATCACTGTTGTCCCTAATTCTAAGAATGAGTTGATTCCTACAAGGACAGTTACCGGATGGCGAGTGTGCATGGACTATCGAAAGCTCAACACCATGACTTGTAAAGACCACTTCCCTATGCCTTTTATTGATCAAATACTTGATCGGCTAGCCGGAATATCTTATTATTGCTTTTTGGATAGCTATTCGGGGTATAACCAAATTAACATTGCATTAGAGGACCAAGAGAAAACCACTTTCACTTGTCCTTATGGCACTTTTTCTTTTAGTCGAATGCCTTTTGGCTTATGCAATGCCCCGGCTATTTTCCAACAGTGTATGATGTCTATTTTCTCGGATATGGTGGAAGATTTCTTGGAAGTCTTCATGGATGAACTTTCGGTTGTTGGTGACTCTTTTGACGAATGTCTTGCCAATCTCGATAAGGTCTTGAAGCAGTGTGAAGAAACCAACCTTGTACTTAATTGGGAGAAATGTCATTTCATGGTGAAGGAAGGGATTGTCCTTGGCCATAGGATTTCCGAGAAGGGTATTGAGGTAGACCAAACAAAAGTTGATGTTATAGCCAAGCTTCCTCCACCTATCTCTGTCAAATGAGTTCGTAGCTCCTTGGGACATGCTGGCTTCTATCGGCAGTTCATCAAAGATTTCTCCAAAATCGCCAATCCGATGTGTAAGCTTCTTGAAAAAGAAGCTAAGTTTGCGTTTGATGAGAAGTGCCTTAAGGCATTTAATGAGTTGAAGGAAATGCTCACCTCTGCTCCAATTATTGTATCTCCGAATTAGTCATTGCCATTTGAGCTTATGTGTGACGCGAGCGGATTTGCTATTGGTGCGGTGCTTGGGCAAAGGCATAACAAAATCATGCACCTAATTTATTATGCTAGCAAGACCCTCAATGGAGCTCAAATGAATTATACCGTCACTGAGCGAGAATTTCTAGCCATTTTTTATGCGTTTGGGAAGTTCCGGGTCTATCTACTTGGATCCAAAGTGGTTGTTCACACGAATCATGCGGCCTTGAGATATCTGATGACAAAGAAAAATGTAAATCCACAGTTGATTCGTTGGGTATTATTGTTGCAAGAGTTTGACTTTGAGGTCAAAGATTGAAAAGGTTGTGAAAACCAAGTTGCGGATCATCTATCTAGACTTGAGGAAGCTGGGAGACCGAGTGGAGATCTTGAATTAAATGATGTTTTCCCTGATGAGAGACTCTTAGCTGTATCTTGTGAGGTTGCTCCTTGGTATGCAGATATCGCCAACTTCTTGGTGACAGGTCTTATCCCCGACAACATCAAGGCTTATCAAAAGAAGAAATTTTTTAGAGATAGCCGTCAATACTATTGGGATGAGCCATATTTGTTCCGCACTTGTGCCGACAACATCATTCGGCAATGTGTGGCCGAATCCGAGGCCATGGAAATCTTGAAAGCTTGCCATGACTCTCCCGTGGGGGGTCATCACAGTGGGAACAGCACAACGGCTAAGATTTTTTAATGTGGCTATTATTGGCATACCCTTTATCATGATGCAAATTTGATGGTGAAATCTTGTGACCAATGTCAACGCCAAGGGTCAATTGGGAGAAAGCATGAAATGCCAATAAATTTTGTCATGGAGGTTGAGCTATTTGATGTGTGGGGCACCGACTTTATGGGCCCATTTGTGAGTTCGCGTAGTATGCGATACATCCTTGTTACAGTTTACTACGTGTCCAAGTGGGTCGAAGCTGTAGCATTATCCAACAATGACGGCAAGAGTGTCACAAATTTTCTCAAAAGGAACATATTCACAAGGTTTGGCACTCCTTGGGCAATCATTAGTGGTGGTGGCACTCACTTTTGCAACAAACAATTTGCTAATCTCATGGAGAAACATGGAGTGAAGCATAGGGTGGAAACTCCTTACCATCCCCAAACTAGTGGGCAAGTCGAAGTCTCCAATCGGGAGATAAAGAGCATCTTAGCAAGACGGTTAATGCAAATAGAACTGATTGGTCATCTAGGATTGATGATGGTCTTTGGGATTATAGAACGGCATTCAAGATGCCCATTGGTACTTCTCTTTATCGGTTGGTGTTCGACAAAGCTTGTCATCTACCGGTTGAACTTGAACACAAAGCTTTGTGGGCATTAAAAAAATTGAACATGGATTGGGATGAAGTAGCCAAGTTGCGGGTTTTTCAAATGAATGAAATGGATGAGTTTCGGTATCATGCTATGAGAGTGCGACTTTGTATAAAGAAAAGATGAAGCACTATCATGATGTCAAACTTCTGAAGAGAAATTTTCAACCGGGTGATTCGGTGTTGCTATTCAATTCAAGGTTGAAGCTATTTCCTGGCAAGTTGAAATCCAAGGGGTCCGGCCCTTTTACTTTGGTGAGTGTGTCACCCAATGGGTTGATGGAGTTAAAGTCCGACGATGGGACTTGTACTTTCAGGGTGAATGGCCATCGGGTAAAGCACTACCATTGGATGGTTGATGGGGACAAGATTGTTGATGCTCACTGGTTGAAACATGGCACCGGACATTAACACCAAAAGTGGTATTATGTCGTGCCGTGCCGTTAAATTGTGCGCTTCTTGGGAGGCAACCCATGTTCATTTTTTCAGTATGTTTTTCATTTCGTTGGTTTTTGTTGTTGTGTTGTTTTGATGTTTGTTGGTGTGTTGAGGAACCTAAGTGTTGAATCCAAAAATTTCCAAGAAAGCAGATGAACGGCGCGCATTCGACAGACCGTCGATATGTTTGACTAGACGTCGAATGCACCGTCGAAGTGGACCACTGAAAGATTCATCACTGGAAATAATGGCAGTTCGACGACAAGTTTGACACTCCCTCGAATTGATCGACGTTCAGTTCGACGGGGCGCTCTTCTCTCTTTTTCATATAGTATGTAAAAAAAAAAACCAACGACGTTTTCACTCGACGGAACGTTGAACCAATCAACGCTCCATCCTTTTGACGCGTCGGTTCGGGTGTGTAGTATTATGACCCCACGTCATCTCTCTCTCTCTCCCCATTCACTTCTTTTGAAATTCTCTCTCTCCCATGACCGTTACCCACGTCCCCCTCTCTTCACCACCCCACAACCACCGTTCCCCTCCTGCCCCATTACTCTGTCCCTCTGTTTGTGTGTCACCCTAGTAGGGACTATTCGTGTGTTTTTCCTTCCTTAAGGGCTGAAATCAAATCTTCTTTCCATTTTAAGGTATGTGCGTTCATGGATTGTTTGCTCCTTTGTTCTTGCTAGTTGTTTGCTCCCATTCCATGGCTTTTTTTGATTATTTTGCTTGTCTTCCAATTGCTCCATGTTTTTCTATTATTTCGCATGGGGTGCTCATTGTTTTTTGCTGGGGGTGGTTTGTATTTTGATGTTGATTCATTAGTCTTTAGCCAAGTCAGAGGGCATTACGACAAACACACCTCATTCATGAGATTGTTGTTATTTCGCCCGCCACCTGTTTGATGAAATGTCAAAGTGTGGTGTTGTGTGTAACGACGACTTGGAGGGCATTACGACCACAGAGTTGTTTTGCCCGCCAATTGTTTCCTCTATTCTAACCCAAGCCAACGTGGGGTGAAGTCTGAGTAACCCCAAACTACGTGAAGATTTGCACCACGACCCAAGGATTGTATTGAATTTGTTAGTAGCAGCCTGCAAAATCATTCGATGCTCAGTTCGACGGTCCGTCGATTCATTCAACGGACCGTCCTTCTTAACGTCGAATGAGCCCTCTCAGAAGTCATAACCAAAACAAACTCGACGGCCCGTCGAGTCAATCGATGGGGCGTCTTTCCCACCGTCTTTAAGTTACAAATTCCAGTGGCTAACAAGAGATTGACGATGAGAACGACGACTCGTCGATCGGTTCGATGAACACTTCGACGCTTCGTCGATCTGTTCGATGACTCTTGTAGCAAATCGACGGACCGTTGGCAGCTTTAACATTATTACATGTTTGCACTTTTTTCTGGTTTTGGTTATATTTCTATGGTTGTCTCAACAATGAAGGGTGTTCGTTTTGCAGATATGCCTCCAAAGAATCAGTCAAGCGGGGTGGTGGTCCCAGAAAAGGACGAGGGCGGGGACAAACAACCCTTACTCTTAGAGATAAACCCTCCAATTCTGAACGTCAAGCGGTGGTCCCAATGACTAGAATGAGGGCACAGGCCACCGCTCCCCGTGCAGCATCACCTGCCCCACACTCCTCCCAGTCTGAAGAGGGGGCTTCATCCTCCACATCCGCTAGTGCTAGCGAGGCAGCAACAGAGCAACCAGTCGCCCCTCAGCGAAATTCAGATGAGCAACAAGAGCGGCTGCTGCTGCAAAAGAGGGAGGTAGCTGCAATTCGATTCCCTCATGAGGGGTGCCGAAAATATTACATAAAGGGGGCGACTACAGTCAGCGGGGGTAATCCGAGGGGGAATATTCAAGAAGAAGAACAAATTAGTATGAGCAGATTAGAGAGTTACCCTCGGATTACTGATCTCATCCAACACTGTCATCTTGAGGCATTCACACTGCCTCCAGGGAATTGTTGCCCGACCATGCCAGCTAACTTAGCCCTAAGCCACTCGTAGTAATTTTCATCATGACTTGGGTTGTTTGGATCCTTGTCTAATTTATTTTCTTTTATCACATTCTTCCAATCTTTCTAAGCATCCTTTATACCCTGGATACGTCCTTCCTCATAGTCTCGTACAAATTCTCCCATGTTACCCACACTCGGAACAACCTGCCTCATGCCAAACTGTCTTGGTACTCTCAACAGGGCCAAAGGTCTGATTCCCCTAATGCCCATTAGTGGTAGATATGGACGCCTACAGCTTTTAATACAAATAGTAATTGAATGAAAATCAGGCACCCTCCATCTGATGTGTTCCTGTCTCAATCTGGAAAAGATGTGGCCCATCTTTTTTTATCCTGAACCCCGCAAAGCATAGCAGTGACTCCCAAATCATCCTCTCTTCGGGCCGGATCGCGGCGAGTAGGTAGGCCGTTCTTATCCAAATGTCTAAGTATCCACCACTGGACTAGGAGGTTGCACCCCTAGAAGTAGTAGTAATGGTCACGACATTTTCCCAAAGCTCGATATATGTCTGATAGAATGATAGGGGTGATATCAAAATATTTGGTAACCCCATTCGTTGTGACTTCCCTAAGAATAGCATGAGCGACAAAGACAACCCGGGTGTCAATTGATAATGAGGCATTTTGTGGGAATACCATGGTTCCTAACAGGCAAGTGATAAACGCCAGTGTTCGGTTGGCTTCCCAGGATTAGGGTGACGAAAACTCAAGGATATAGTCCTCGTACCCTTGTTTGGATGGATACCTCCCATACAACTCCCTGAAGGCTATAGTGGGTCCCTGCGCCTAATCGGCTTTTTTGACAGCAAACATGTCTTTGATTTCTTTTGGGGTAGGCTTGTGAGGGACAAGGATATTTTGTGCTGGCTTCTTTTTGGATCTGTTAGCACTTCCTACACTTTCCAGAACATCTCTAATCGTTTCTAAAGTGGGAGTCATCTCTATTTCTCCGAATCTGAATACCATTCTGTCGTTGTCCTAATATCCAGTAATGATATCTAGCAAACCCGTATCCCCAACCATATTTATCAATGAAGGAAGATGCCCTACACAACTCTTGATTTATTTCCTCTGATCATTAGTCAAACCCTTCCACCATATCACTAAACCTTGCGGTGGACCCACAAACATGTCGAACTGCACATCATGAGACATCTACAAGACAGAACACTGTTAGTCCCCACCCCAGGAACAACAGTTTGTTTCACACTTTGCATAATAACGCTTCCAAATAGCAAATAGTGGGATTTAGTATCTTCCAGTTTTTACACCGTCTGAACACAATAAGGTGTCTTTCCTGTCCGATTCAGGTAGGTCTGAGATACCCAAACCAGTCTATGGTCAGTATGCGCTATATCAGTAGGGGTTTGGCTTCGCTCTACGCTAATTTTTCTAGAGTGGTTTTCAAACGAATGACATAGGTTACCCAAGCGGATAAGCTGGGGGTGAGTTCTCAAAGGTTGTAGGATGACCGCATACCCACTCGACCTTAGAGACCTCCAAAGAATATATTAAAGGTTTTTTAGTGAAGGTATGACCGCAGCTCATCCCGCGTCGTCACCCTTGGAACAAAATGTAAAATAAATGCCAGGAGTGGCGGATTATGCACGCATGAATGACAGTTATGTTTTGCGGAAATTTAAACACATAAACAATTTATATCACATAAACAATTTACATCACATAAGGAAACCAATATTGGAACTCTTATGGTTAGAACCTTAGATAGTCCCCAGCAGAGTTGCCATCTGTAGCAGGCGTTGGGAATTCTAAGTTTAAACGACTCTCACATACCTCATGATAGGAGGGAGGTATCCCGAGGAAGTACGGTTGAGAATCGTACAGGGAAAGTCGGAAAAACCCGCCAACCACTTAATGGTGCTCTACAGGATATATTTTAGAGTCTCCACTTAATTTTTAGGAAATTAGGAAAACCAGTTCGAAAAGGGTTCATTTAAAAAATATTTAAAAGAAACCTAACCTACCAGAGTCTGGGTAAGGGTTCTGGTGATCCTCCGGGGAAGGTGTTAGGCACCTCGGTATTAAGGATCCGTTCAATTGCGGTTCACCTTGGGTTCTAATAGTTTACCTTATGATTATAAATTGTTTTGGAAAAAATTGCTTAAGTCTAGATTTCCGCAATAAAAGGGTGTCATTTACATGCAAAAGCTCATTTTAAGAAATCATCGAAGTATAATTCCGCTCAAAATTTGAGCATGGGTGTCGGACTTGAACACCTAAGCTAATACCCGAAGGCTCTTAGCTAGGTAGGACTCCACGTAAGTCCACCCAAAAAAGATTTTAAGTTATGAAAATAGTTTTAACATATTATTATACTATATATACATATACCATAATTCATCATGATATGTTATTCATTTTAATCAATTATATTCTTTATTAATCCAAATTTTAATTCGTTTCATACGCATTTTCCCAAGTTCGAATGTTCAAAATCAGTCCATAAGTTTTAGAGTGGTCCAGAACGGTCTCGGGCAGTTCAATTCCCCAAAGTTCTAGTAATGTCAAATTAGCCCAGTAATTTTCCCCAAGTCCAACGTTATAAGTCCAAAAATGTCTTGGTCTATCTTTCATTTCATTCATGAGTTAAATTTAAAAAGCGATTAGTTTTTAGCGACTTTAAATTGTATGACAATCATATAAGAGTTCCAACATATTGAATTTGAAGGCACAAATATGAATTTAAATTGCATAAAGTAAGAGTAAAGATTTTGGGCCGACCAAGCCCAGACGAAGGTATTATGCATGTTTGTCCCTAAGTCCATACATATGCTCCATTTCGCTCCAAATCCATTCGACTCGATCTAGATACGTTAGTGGGGCCCATGGGGGCCCGCCAATGGGTTTGGGTGGACAAGGATGCAAACGGGTATACATAACATTAGAATACATCCATAAATTAAACTAAGTACAAGAATTAAAAAGCTACAATAATTATTACAATGCCAAAAATTAAATTGTAACATTATTGGGCCGAACCCATATATTACTAACAGTATCAACTACGAGAATAATGATATGACCCAGACGTGAGAAATGAGATGCAGGCCCAAAACAATAATGACAATGGCCCAAGAGGAAATACCTAGAAATTTTTTAGTGTCAAAAGTCATTGTATAAATGATATATACCCAATATACACCTAATGGAGAGCAGAACCAAAGTGGCATACCCGTCATATACACTGAATATTCACCTCAACTTAATCACTTCAATTGCAAGAAATCGAGACTAGAACAGGACCCCAGAAATTTCATTTTTTTAACCAATACTTCAGACTTCTAATTGGTTTTAAAGGGCATAGGAGGTTTCTGAATGTCAACAAGGCTAATCAGTGATCCACAACACGCAATGCTAGGCTCAAAAATGGAAACAATAGAAATGGTTCAATTTCAATGAGCAAACAGGGATAAACAACACATGAGGCAGTAATCAAATTAATCAGGTAAACAGTAAAGAGATGGGATATTGCAAAATAGGAATCACACTTAGTCTCTCTAAGGCAGTTTTAATCTTGTCCTAGCCTTCCCATACTTAGTTTTAGTGACCTATGTGAAACAAAAATCCCAAAAAAACTGTGACTCTACACTAGTGTAAAGAGCACAAGTCACAAAGACAAGACTTTATGATTACTACAAGCAAGTAGAACATAGGAGAATTATCAAGAATTTAGCGACAAGATCAAAACAATCAACTTATTAGCCATTCCCAGTCCTACTTATTCCAATTTTAAGAAAAGAAACCAAGTTCCTTACACTTTCCTATCTTATATCTCTTCTAATAGTTCCCAAAACAAGACCAAAAAATGCACACAATGCATACAAGGTTCAGAACACTTAAACTCTTCAAAGGTCAACAAGATAAGCTAAAAGTCTTTCAGGTTCTTATTTTAAGAAAATTCTCAATCTAGACAGTCTCAGAACTCACTAAAACTAGCTCAACAAAATCATTTTTATCTTCATATACTTTGAAAGATTTAGAAGTGACAAAAAAAGGCAATAGCTAAAGCAGAACAATCATAAAACGGACAAGCATTCTTCTTATGGTTTTAAAAGTCATATAGCCAAAACAGGAAACCGAGATTTATTTTAAAGGTTTTCAGAATTAGCAAAGTTCACTATTTCCATAGCAGTACTCAAAATCCAGATAATAAATCCTTTTTAAGAAAGATCTCTAATAAGCCAGTGTTAAACGGGTTTGAAGAAATCATTTTTTGTACAAGACTACTTGACAGGGTTTAAATATAGCAGTCTTAAAGGTGTGGTTACAGGTTTATCATAAACAAGACAAGCAAATATTAGACTTAGACACCTTCTAGTTTAAGATAGGGAGACTACCCAGAATCAAACAAGACACATCTCAGAATATTTAAGCCATCCTTGGCCAGATTTTAATCACTAGAAACAAGTGAAAGGGAAACCATCTCATTTTATTTTCAGAACAGTATTAGGCAAGAAATGAAACATCCACTTTTAGAACAATTTTTTAACCTTAAAACCTTTGAAACCTATTTCATAAACTCTGAACCATGACAAGCAAGTCTTGACTCATATTCTTCATACCAGGGTCCAAACAACTATGATAATCAACTTCAAGAAATCAAAAGGAGCTACAACTAACCAGAAGTCTTTAAAATTCAATTAAATAGTAACAACCTACCTAGGACAAAATAGAACCATACCTCAACAACTTTCAATAAAACATAGATCTTAACAGAAAGTCACATATCCGGTTTTCATCTCAGAAATTTCAATGTAATAGTGAACTACAAACCAAAACAAACCCTTCTTTACAGCTTTTGACCATTTAAACATCAATTCCATCCAATCAACACTAAAATAACAACATTATAACATAAATAGCTTACTCAACAGTTCATAAACAGGTTGTAACTAGTGGAACAATATACTATGGACATAAGACAAACTATTCCCTATATTCTTTAACTATTTTCAAATAATAACCGCAACTAATCACAACTAGAATCCCCTAAATCTTAATAATATCCACACTATAACATCATAATTAGCCTTAATATCTAGATAAAACAGTAACCAAAACAACTTCAAACAATCATAAACACATATCAATACATGTAGTAAACTAGAATAGGATATAAATACGATAGAATAGAGATATTGCCTTTTTATAGGGCAACCTAAGGATCAAAAGAGGGGTTGAATCACAAACGTCCACACCAACACCCAAAAAATCTCAAATAGCCCTTTGTTCTTGAATTTTTAAAGGTAGTGTAGTAATAGTGGATTTTTAAAAAATAGAGTAGTAATACAAAAGTAGGATAGGAAGATCAATGTGACAATCAAACTGTAATTGTTCTAAGAGAGAATTTTAGGAATAGAAATCAGATCCAAAAAATGTCACGATCCTATTCTATTTATAGCATGATAGCCTCAAACCTAAGGACAAAAATGTCCCAAAATGAAACCAGATTTCCCCGCCAATTCCACAACAAATTCAAATTTCAGTAAAGGACAACCAAAATTCTCAGCAAGTCTGTGCCTATTGTACCTTATCCAATCAAAATATTCACATAAATCACAATATACAACTCAAAATCTAACTAGTTGTACCTGAAAAATGTAAATAAAATTAGAAAATACTAAGATAGTATGCCTAGTCATTAATAAAATAGGATTACCAACTCATAACGGTACAATAGTACAAAACAGGATAAAATCCCCCTAAATTTGTACCCAGCCACGAATCTATTTAGAATGTTTCCCCTTAGGTTCCTTCATTGAGTGTTTATAGTGCACAAGGTGGCAAAAAGCTCGTGGCCTTGCCCATGGCAACCATAACACGAAGAAATCAAGAGTAACAAACCTTAACACGATTCGTTTTGGCATAACAAATAAAATTCGAACGAAATTGAACTTGGAGATTACAAGAACTCACGATAAGGAACAAAACCCCTCAAAAAACTGGCCATAAATGGTCGTGGATCGCAGTGGGTCGACCGCCAGTGGCGGAACTCTAGAACGCATGCAATCGCCTGAGAGAGGTGAGGAGTAGTCGGGTGGAGAAGATGAGAGAGTGGGGGGTGGAAGTTTGTTTTTACAAACTTCCACTTCCCTTTTTTTTTAACAAATACCCCCCTTAGACTTTTAAAAAGGCTAATTTAAAACCCCTCTCCTAATTTAAACCAACTAATACTAAGTAATATAAATACACATATGACTATATAAAATAATTAATTTAGGCTAATTTAAAAATTTAAACTAGTAAATTTAAAAATTAGCTTCGAAACGAGCCTAATATTGATATAGTTCCGGATAATATTTAAGAATGTGAAAAATGCAGTTAAAAGTAAACCGTAATTCATACGTTGTATTAATTAACAATTTCCCGAGTTAGACGGAACAGGATGTATATTATTTATTTTTGACTTATATTTATGAAAACAAATCACTCGTAATTTCTTGTAATTGTCAATTTTCACAGATAATAATTAAACATCAACATTGCAATTTTCTCAGGATTTTTAAAATTTTTAAATAATCTTTTTGAGGGTATCCTTAATCCGTCTTGGACTCGGGAAATATGAAAATTGAAATATACATTTTATGAGGTGAAAATTAGGTGCCAACACTAATGCACTGGCAGTATTCATGGAGTTGATGAACAATGTTTTCAGGCCTTTCCTGGACTTGTTTGTGATTGTGTTCTTTGACGATATCCTGGAATATTCCCGGTCTCAGGCAGAACATGCAGACCATTTACGTACCATTCTTAGAGTTCTTCAGGCTCGGGAGCTATTTGCAAAATTTTCAAAGTGTGAGTTTTGGCTGAATTCGGTGACCTTTTAAGGCATGTTATTTCAGGTGATGGTATTCGGGTGGATACCTATAAGATTGAAGCTGTGAAGACTTTGCCAAGGCCTACAACACCTATGGATGTTCGTAGTTTTTTGGGCTTGGTAGGTTATTACAGAAGATTTTTAGAAGGTTTTTCTTCTATTTCTGCACCGTTGACAAAGATGACTCAGAAGGCAGCTAAATTTCAATGGACAGATGCTTGTGAACACAATTTTCAAGAGTTAAAGAATAGATTAACTTCTGCCCCATTCCTGACACTTCCAGAAGGATCAGAAGGGTATGTTGTCTATTGTGATGCCTCAGGCGTTAGGTTAGTATGTGTGTTGATGCAGCATGGTAAGGTGATTGCTTATGCTTCAAGGCAGTTGCGAAAACATGAGAAAAACTATCCAACCCATGATCTTGAGCTAGCTGCGGTGATTCATGCATTGAAAATGTGGAGGCATTATCTGTATGGTGTTCATGGTGATATTTATACAGATCACAAGAGCCTTCAGTATATTTTCAAGCAGAAAGAGTTGAATTTACGGCAAAGGCAATGGTTAGAGTTGTTGAAAGATTATGATGTTAACATTCTATATCATCCCGGAAAGGCAAACGTTGTGGCTGATGCTCTTAGTCGTAGATCTATGGGAAGCCTACGTAATGTTCAACCAAAGAAAAGAGAGTTAGCTCGTGAGCTCCAGCAGTTAGCTAGCCTAGTAGTTCGGGTAGTGGACTCGGGCAATATGTGAGTTACCATTCAGAATTCAGCTGATTCGTCACTAGTAGTTGAGGTGAAAGAGTGCCAGTACGAGGATCCCATACGTTCATTACAAAAATACACTTCCTCAGAAGGAAAAGTCATCCTTTGAGATTTTTGGAGATGGAGTTCTCCGATGTTGAGGCAGGTTGTGTGTTCTCAATGATGCAGCATTACGTCATCAGATTTTGAAAAAAGCCTATTGTTCCTGTTATTCTGCTCATCCCGGAGCAACGAAAATGTACCATGATCTTAAATCCATATATTGGTGGAATGGAATGAAGAAAGATATAGCAAAATTCGTGGCTCAATGCCCTAACTGTCAACAAGTGAAGATTGAACACTAAAAGCCAGGCGGGTTGTTACAAGCTATGGAAATTTCGACTTGGAAGTGAGAAGTGATTAATATATATTTCATTATAGGCTTACCTCATACTCAGTGTAGGTATGATTCTATATGGGTAATTGTGGATAGACTTACAAAGTCAGCTCATTTCCTACCAGTTAGAACTACATATGTAGCTGAAGATTATACAAAGCTTTATGTCAAGGAGATAGTATGACTCTATGGTGTCCCAGTATCTATTATTTCCGATAGAGGGACACATTTTACAGCTAATTTCTGAAATTCTTTTCAAGAATGTTTGGGGACTCAGGTGAGTCTTAGTAATCCATTTCATCCACAGACCGATGGGCAACCTGAGCGTGCCATCCAGACTCTCGAGGATATGCTACGGGCATGTGTGTTGGATTTTGGAGATAGTTGGGATGATCACTTACCGCTTATTGAGTTTTCTTATAACAATAGTTATCATTCCAGCATCCAAATTGCCCCGTATGAGGCTTTATATAGGCGCAAGTGCAGATCACCAATTGGGTGGTTCGAAGTGGGAGAAACTAAACTGGTAAGGCCAGACTTGATACAGCAAGCCGTAGAAAAGGTCAAGCTTATACAAGATCGATTATTAACAGCTCAAAGTCGTCAGAAATCTTATGCAGATAATCGTCGACGAGACTTAGAGTTCCAAGTGAAGAACTAGGTGTTCTTGAAGGTATCACCAATCAAGGGCGTCATGAGATTTGGCAAAATGGACAAGCTTAGTCCCCGTTACATTGGACCTTATGAGATTGTATGCAAGCTAGGCCAGGTGGCTTATGAATTAGATCTACCCTAGGACTTGGAGTCAGTCCATCCGGTCTTCCATGTATCGATGCTTCATAAGTGCATTGGGGATCCTTCCATAATTGTATCGGTAGATGATTTCCATGTCAACGAGTAATTTTCCTATGAAGAAGTTCCCATTTCTATTCTAGATAGACAAGTTCGAAGACTCAGAACCAAAGATATAGCTTCAGTTAAAGTCTTATGGAGAAACAACAATAGAGAGGAAATGACTTGGGAGGCTGAGGAAGATATGAAGTTCAGGTATCCACATTTATTTCTACTTCCCGAGGAGACTCAGGCAGAAACGCCATTGTCCTCAGGTATGTAATGCTTTCTTTCGGTGCTTTCATGGTCGTGTGTGGCCATTATTGTTGTTGTTGTTGTAGCACTGTAAAGAGATGCATATTTTGGGTTGCTGTGACAAGATGGTAGTGCCATATTACAGGGGAAACTCTGGCGAAATTTTTGTAGAATCCCTAAGAGCCCAACATTCGAGGCCGAATGTTCTTAAGGGGGGAAGGAGGTTACACCTCGTAGTTTTGTACGTTGAGATTCGTTAGGTCTTAGTTGTCCTAATCATGAAAATTAGAGTTATCTTCTAGGATATATGAGATTATATGTGCCTACCTTATGGTTATTAGGGGTTAAGTTCATGAAATAAGCTATGCAAGGATTTGAGAACAAGCGAATTAAGGAAATTATGTTGGCAGAACTTTGGGAAAACTTGGCAAAATATTGGATATATTTTTGGTCAAACTTGAGAGAGGTATATCATCACGAATATGAGGAGTCTTGGTGTGTTTTATCTATCTATATTGAATTTCATTGAGTCTAGTTTCCAATGCAACAAACCGTTCGTCAATGTGACCTCGGAGTAAAAAGTTATTGATGTTTTAAGACAGACTGCTTGGGCAGAGAAATTTGACGGTTAGTTTGACGGACCGCAAAACTTTCTGCGGCCTGTCAAATGGAATTTCCCCAGCGTGAAACAGTTCCAGTAAGGCCATTTGGGTGGTCCATTTGACGGACCAATTTGATGGAGCGTCAAATATTCTGCGGTCCGTCAACGTGGGCGTGAAAATGCCCGACGAGATTTTAAGTGACGCTTTATATATTTCATTTTACCTCATTTGGGATCATTATTTCCCCAAATCAGATCCTAGAGCTCTCCAAATCCTCTCCCCAAGTCTATAAACTAATCCAATGTAAATCCCAGAGAATCAAGAGATTAAAGTGCTAAGAAACTTACTAGTGTTTGTGCAGCTCAAGATTCCTTTTGGTGTTGATGTTGGAGACTTCACTTTGGTGGAGTAAGTTTACCCAAGGCTTGTGTGATTAATGTAATTTTTTACATCTCTTGTATATGGTTAAGGTTGTTTAATTGTTGTACCATTTGGTTGAAGGAAAAAAAAGTGAAAATGGAGTCCAAGTGTGAATTTGAGGATATTATGAGCTATAAGTTAACTTGAATTATGATTCTTGGCATATTATGAGTATAATCTTGTTGTGGGTTGTATTCACGATGTTGAGCAAGTATTGTATATAAGTGTATATAGAGTTGTGTTGAAATTACTATTATGAATGATATTGAAGAGGATTTTTGGCTATTGAATGGAGCCTAAATTGCATGAGGTCTCTTGATTATGGTATTGTTATTAATGTAATTGTTGTTTGGGAGTTGTTTTGGAATTTGGTAGAAGTAGATGAAATAGGCGAAATGCTGCCCAATTTTCGCTAGCTTACGAATTATACTAGTTTGAACTTAAGAGTGTCTTTGAGACCTAACCTTGGTATGAACCCTCTTAAATGTAGATTTCTCGGGCTTTGGAGGTGAACGTTAACTAGTAAGAAAACATAAAGGTATGTAAGGCTAACCCTTCTTTCTTAAGGCATGATCCCATTGCTGTATACCTTCACGTGCAATCCATAATGTCTTCCATGATGACTTCATTCCTAGAATCACTAAAGCTCATAGTTCTTGATACTCTCATGATGTCACTGATTCCATCCTATAGTAGTTGATCCTCTAAGGAAAGATATAGTGAAAATGACGATGACGATGTTGCTTTTACTTATGTAATTCTATATATATATATATATATATAAAAAGCTATGTTTAACACAGAGTCCTATATGGACGGGTATGATATCTATTGCGCACACCACTGATCAGTTGGGTATGAATAACACCGAGTCCTATCGTGGTCGGGTATGCTTCACACCGAGTCCTATTATGGCCGGGTATATTACACACTGAGTCCTGAAATGGCCGGCTATGAATAACGAACGTCTAAGTAAGTAAGGCATAAATAATAACATGATACAAGTATGAAGAATAACATAAGATAAATGGATCGTTAAAACCTCTAAAGACGTTCGTTATGCTTAATTAATGTCACGACCCAACCAGAAGGCCATGACGGGCACCCGGAGCTAACCTACCGAGCAGCTATCAACACACATCTCATAATCATTTCTAAGTGGACCACAAAAACAGCTAATGGGTATCATAATCTCTAAGGGCATATATCACAAGATAATGACACATCGTTGTATAATCATCATTAACTATACCCATAAACATAATCCAACAAGTCTATATGAGCTGATAACGATATGGGACTTCTAGCTACACAAATCTGTCTACGAGCCTCTATATAGAGTACAGGAATCCATGAAGACGAGGCAGGACCCTGCCATGCCCAAGTAGATATATACACAAGAGTAGTACCAATAAACTGCAGCTCCGAAGCAACTGGAGCATTTTTGAAACTCCGCTGATGAAGCTCCTAAGCATTAGATCCGTGTACCTGTCTACCTGCGGGCATGAATGCAGTGTCCACAAGAAGGGACGTCCGTATGAGCGATGTACTGAGTATGTAAGGCATGAATAGCAACATAACAAGAGATAGGGAACATAACATGAAATAAAGAGATAACCTATACATCTGAATGCCTCTTAGGCGGATACCATGCATGCTGAGCCTTTTCATAAAAACATTTCTCATACATATATAACATAATAGTGTTACGGAATGTGTAGCCCGATCCATAAATATATTATGTCAACATTATATACCCATATATCCCGCGTCCGGGACAATATCATTGTATACCAACTGATCAGGTGGTTATGCATGTATAACGCCACACCCTTTTCCCATATTCCATATATACAAATAATATAGATAGCATGCATGAGAACCCAAATAAAAGCTACTACTTTATCAGAGTGACGTAAGGTTGGTAACCTCCCATTTATATTATGTAACAATCATCATCGCTATATCTCACCTTGAAGGGACAACTATCATAAGGTGAGATCAACAACAATGAATAAAATCATGAAAATCATGAAATAAGCTCAATAATCTCATAATAGCATCAAATCCATAAGTTTTGGAATCTCTAGAATGGGATCATCATCATCATCATCATCATCATCATTATCATCATGGGAAACATCTATCTTTAGCATCATAAAAACCTTGAGAATTATAGTCTGCTAGCGTTTTGGGAATAGGGGTGTCATGGAAAACATGTATGGGTTCATAAGGAAAGGAGTCATGCCTTTAGAAAGAAAGAGATTAGCCTTAACAGACCTCTTTGATCTCCTTAACTACTTAACGCTTATCCTCCTAAGCTTGTAAATCTACATTCAAGAGAATTCATATTGTTGTTAGGCCTATCATCATATGCTTATCTTAAGCCTTCAAATTAAACTCATTTAGAATCTGCCGAAATTCGGGCAGCATCTCCCCTGTTTATGTCATGACCCGAATAGGGGCCGTGACGAGTACCCAATACTTGTACCGAGCACCCCTTATTCGCCAAAATCTGCAATTTGGTCACATTTACCCAAACTTTCATTAGGGTATTTAGTGTTGGAATCTTAAGGTATCACTTGGCTACCGAAATTTCGGCAGCACTTCCTCTGTAAATATACCATCCTCAACATTCAACTTAGCCAAATTCTGATCAATCACAATTCGGGAATTCAAACCCGGCCAAACTATCAACATAAACTCAACAACCACATTAGCGATTCACATATTCAATTCAAGATACATGATATCAATTTACTACATTCTTCAAAACCTTCCGACTCCAATGAACACAATAATAATCTTATAACATATTCCAACAACACTATTCTAGTATCATTGTATTTCATACATGCAAGAACATAACATTCCATTTACATAATCTTCCAAAACAAGCTTTCCACTACTAATATTTCTCTAAGGTCATTAGGCTTTCATTTGTAATATGAGCTCCACAACACAACGACCAACATACTAAATAAAACTTGCTCGCTATCCATTCACCATACATCACACATATACGCCTATATACACACCACACTCTACACGGCTTCAACATGCATTCACAACTACAATCTCTCCAAACTCATTCAACTTCCATTTTCTACATAACATTCACAACAATAACAACCAAACACTAAATAAAATAATTACAACATGATTCCTACACACACACACACATATTATACCTCACGGCCTCCACCCCTACTTCCCTATTCTTCACAAATTTCACTCATTTTTATACACTACAACATGCATAAACATCCATAAAACATAAAGAGAGGATTTAACCTTACCTCTTTCCTTGTTTCTTCACTTGACTACAACTTCCAACTTGTAAGTATTTGTGTTGTTCTTGCTCCAATAACCACTCCAACTTGGTGAGGACCCTTTATTCAGTTGGAAATAATTTTTGGAGGAAATTTTTGCCAAGATTTCTTGTTGGGTGTGCTTGGCCGAATGGCCCCTCAAACTTTGCTCAACTTTCTCTTGTTCTTATTTTCTTGAAATTTCTAGAGACTACTATGAAGATAAAGATGACTTAGTCATCTTTTAAACTTGGTCAATATGACTTCATGTGGGCTTAAGCCCACCATGCTATGGACGGCCAAACATGGCCCAACACCAAGCCTACCTCTTTTTTTTTCTTTTGCAATTCATGAAAAATTATTTTCCGTATTCCAAATTTGCCCTTCGTCTTCCTCCATATTTCCACGAGTCATATTGCAAATTTCCCTTTATGCCATTAACCTTTCTCATTATTTCCACTTCTAAATTTTTCACAAGCAACTCATATGCCAAACAAATTAAAATATGGCCTTGCTTGTTGTCCTCCCGCGATTGTCTTGAATTATCCGATTGCACAAAATGCGGGATATAACATCCTCCCCCCCTTTAGAACATTCGTCCTCGAATGTTAAACTGGCCTCATAGCGTAGTATAATGCTTCGGGGAGGTCTCATTCATAGATACCTCACATGTCGGTTAACACCTCCATTTTAGGAGCTTAGGTTGCCTCTAAGT
This sequence comes from Lycium barbarum, assembly GCF_019175385.1. Taxonomy (NCBI): domain Eukaryota; kingdom Viridiplantae; phylum Streptophyta; class Magnoliopsida; order Solanales; family Solanaceae; genus Lycium; species Lycium barbarum. The sequence continues at coordinate 51,920,673 of NC_083348.1, forward strand.
CGTAGGTCAATTGATCTAGCTCCGAACACTGGCTCGGTGTTAACAAATCCCCTTTACTGGATCTTGAACCGTCATGGTCCACTTTAGGTCCAACATGTCCGCCCATTCTGCTAGTCTAGTCCGTCTCCGCCTATACGGCTTCTATAGGGTTTATAACCACTTCACACACTCCAGTTTACTTTAGGCTGCCTAATCTCACATTCGTCTCTTGTTCCCACATTTGTGAAATTTTCAGCATATTTCCCAGGGGGTCACCTATCGTGAAATTGCTCTCACCCTAGCACGCTTAACCTTGAAACTTTAATGCATTTCAGCGTCTCAGCGTTAGTATTTTCGCCTCCACTCCCTCGCACTACTTATATCACATAATATGGAACGAGTTGGGGTCTTAGCAGTTTTTGAAACGCCCGCGTAACATGTCTTTTCTTTTATTTAAAGTTCTAACCTCGACAATCTCTGGTATTCGTCTTTTTATCTGTGCATATGGCTACTTTTCATCGTAATTTCCGAATTCTTAATATGTTCAGCAATACAAAGGGCAACGTAGGATAAGATAGAATCCGAATCAATTAACACGCATATCATAGAATGTGCCGAAAAAGTACCTGTGGCCGCGTCTGCGGAAGGCTCAGGGTCCTGTCGTCCTGTCAAGGCATATAGGCGGTGCGGAGGACCGGCTGAACTAGGTGCCCCTCCTCTACCTCGGCCGCGGCCCGCTGGAGCTTGGGAAGTTTGTCCAAGAGGGCGTACGGTCGACGATGAGCCAACTGCGGACCCGGCGGGCTGGGCTTGGTCTCCCTCATACCTCAGTGGGCAATCACGCATCAAATGGCCAACCCGCCCAGGAGTATAACAAGCACCTGTACCTGCGCGACACTCTCCAGAGTGTGGCCTACCACATCGCGCACACCGTGGCGGGGGTGGCATCATCCTGCTAGAATCAGTTCTATACTGGGATCCTGAAGCTCTAGTACTCTGATCTGGTCCCGAATAGGCAGAGCGGTCAAATATCCTATCCGCAAATCGAGGTGGTGCACTAGACACAGATTGGACTGAATACTTAGACTGCTCTTGTGCCTGTCCCCCTCTATACTCGCTTCTAGTCCTGGAAAACCTGCCCCTTTTCCTGGAACCCCTATCTGGATGACGCTCCTCTCTCCGTGACTGGTATTGCTCTTCCAGATTTTGGGCGTGGGCCTGGATGCGGGTAATAGTCATCCCATCCTGGAGTGAAGCCGTCAGGCACTCCTTAACTAAATGTGGCCCTAGCCCATTCACAAATCGGTGCACATGATCTCCCCTATCAGCTATCATGGCTAGGGCATACCTGGCCAACGAGTTAAAACGAAGACTGTATTCTCGAACACTCATATTTCCCTGCCTAAGGTTCAAGAACATATCGACTCGAGCTCGTCAAACCTCTGGCGGTAGGAAATGTCGTAGAAATGCCTTAGTAAACTCCTGCCAAACTGGGGGAGGTGCCTTCGCTCCCTTCGAGGATATCCAGCTACTATACCACAAAACTGCCACATCCCGCAGCCTGTATGAAGCCAACTCTACGGACTCCGTATCTGAAGCATGCATGATCCTCAGAGTCCTCAGCATCTCGTCTATAAAGCTCTGTGGATCCTCCTCTGGTTTTGAACCATAAAACTCTGGAGGCTTCAGGGTAATAAAGTCACGAGCCCTTGCACTCACCGCCCTGTCTCCCGGGTCTACATCTTGCCGCTGAACCTGTGCGGCAACTAGCTGAGTCAATAACTGGATAGGCTCTGTCATATGCTGACCCGGAGCTGCTGGCGGTGGAACTGGAGGTGCGGGGGCTGGAGCTGGAACTCTTTCCTGCTCTGCTGGTGCAGGGGAAGCAGGAGGAGTTTGAGGGGGAGCTTCAGTATAGGACTCTTCTTCTTCTGGCTCCTGTTCAACTCTGCTTCCAGCCGCCAACTTGCCCTGCAGCCTCTTGTTTATAAGTGTGGCGCGCTACACACCCATAAACAAGACTCTACTGGACACGACTCGTAGACAAACCCCTAGGACCGAACTGCTCTGATACCACTTCTGTCACGACCCGACTAGGGGCCGTGACGAGTACCCGATACTTGTACCGAGCACCCCTTATCTATCCTTTTTACCTTTACTTCTCAGCGGGCCGTAGGAACTGTGCTATACATTTTTTTCATTGCTGAGCTTTAACATTAGCCGCGTCATCATAAACATAGACTAGTAAGCGTTGTTGTCACATTATACAGAGACGCGAACAATTCAAAATACAAGACCTCTACCTATACATATCTGCCTACGAGCTTCTAGACATAGTACACATATACATAGAAAGGGCCGAGTACTGCCGTGCCCGAATATATATATACACAAAATAGTACCAAGGAAGTGAGGCTCCGGAACAACTGGAGCGCTGTCAAGTGCTGCTGGTAGAGCTCCTAAGAACCAAACCCGCCTGTCTGCTGACCTGCACGGCATGAAACGCAGCGTCCACAAGAAGGGACGTCAGTACGAATAGTGTACCGAGTATGTAAGACATGAATAGTAATATACGGAAAATATAAAACAAGGATAATGACATAAAAGAGTTATAACACATGCCCTGAGGTGGAAACATAACCTGTACATATAAGTGCCCTTGGGCAGATGCCATGCATGCTTAGCTTTCCTTTGAAAATATTTTCTTGTTCATATATATCTATAAAAGTAGAACATGTCATGTTGGCGAGGCGTCGGCAGCCGATCCATTTAACCATAATTATACACATCCCGCGTCCGGGCATCCCGCGTCCGGGACGATATCATGTCATGTAATGCCAACTGATCAGGTGGATATGCGTATGTAACGCTCTGCCCTTATCTCCATCTTCCCCGTATACATATGCATATATCATGTACGTATATCAGCGTCTATAGTGCTCTGGCTCTTTCATCATATACATATACGTGTATCATGTGCATATATCAGCGTCTATAGCGCTCTGGATCTTTTATCATATACATATACGTGTCTTATATACATTTACATATCTTATAAACATATGTCATATAAGCACGCAAGAGGGCCAAAGAAAAATCATGTAGCCATCGGAGTGACGAAAGGTCAGTGACCTCCGATTACACTGTGGAACAATCGTGGTCGCTTTGTCTCTCCTTGAAGGAACAAGTATTTTAAGGCGAGACTACCAACGGAGAATAGTATCAACAGTAAACATAGAATGGAATCATGGCATTATAGACGTCAACTCATAGGCTTTGGATTCCTTAGGAAATAGTGTCATAGCTAGGAGGTGGAAATAAGGTTCAAGAACTAGTTTATTACTTTCATACTCACATTGAATCCTTAGCTTAGAAATCTTAGCCGTAGAATCGTTCCGGTCGTACTTATCATAGGCATATTCCCTTGTCTAACATCGTCGTTATCATTGTCATCGTAGAAGTATTCTCGTTAGAGTAGTTATAGTACTTATCATTTAGTAACGGAATCGGGATCAAAGGCCCCCTTTGGATTCGACTTCAAGTAAGTCAAACAGAACTATAAGGAAAACCCGAGAGCAACGGGCCCACCTTGGCCCGAATGAGGTAGCGGATACGATTTGCATATGTTACATGTCATGGTGTTACTTGTGGGGGTTTTATGGTAGTCGGGTCCCATTTATACAAGTTCTAGGGGTTTAGGAGGTCTTTCCAACATTTCGCGCACTTTCTAGTTCAATTCTACTGAAGGGAAAAGGGGAAACTTTGGATGCGGATTCCGGGGAATAGAGTTGTCCCCGGGGCTCGTACACAACTTATTACGTCTAAGACATGCCATAGAAAGAAGGGTGAAGCCTTACATACCTCTTTCCGCTCCTTTTGCTATCCCGAATTCAAGCTGCAAATCCGCCAAAATCTGCAATTTGGTCACATTTACCCAAACTTTCATTAGGGTATTTAGTGTTGGAATCTTAAGGTATCACTTGGCAACTGAAATTTCGGCAGCACTTCCTCTGTAAATATACCATCCTCAACATTCAACTTAGCCAAATTCTGATCAATCACAATCCGGGAATTCAAACCCGGCCAAACTATCAACATAAACTCAACAACCACATTAGCGATTCACATATTCAATTCAAGATACATGATATCAATTTACTACTTTCTTCAAAACCTTCCGACTCCAATGAACACAATAACAATCTTATAACATATTCCAACAACACTATTCTAGTATCATTGTATTTCATACATGCAAGAACATAACATTCCATTTACATAATCTTCCAAAACAAGCTTTCCACTACTAATATTTCTCTAAGCTCATTAGGCTTTCATTTGTAATATGAGCTCCACAACACAACGACCAACATACTAAACAAAACTTGCTCGATATCCATTCACCATACATCACACATATACGGCTATATACACACCACACTCTACACGGCTTCAACATGCATTCACAACTACAATCTCTCCAAACTCATGCAACTTCCATTTTCCACATAACATTCACAACAATAACAACCAAACACTAAATAAAATAATTACAACATGATTCCTACACACACACACACATATTATACCTCACGGCCTCCACCCCTACTTCCCTATTCTTCACAAATTTCACTCATTTTTATACACTACAACATGCATAAACATCCATAAAACATAAAGAGAGGATTAAACCTTACCTCTTTCCTTGTTTCTTCACTTGACTACAACTTCCAACTTGTAAGTATTTGTGTTGTTCTTGCTCCATTAACCACTCCAACTTGGTGAGGACCCTTTATTTAGTTGGAAATAATTTTGGAGGAAATTTTTGCCAAGATTTCTTGTTGGGTGTGCTTGGCCGAATGGCCCCTCAAACTTTGCTCAACTTTCTCTTGTTCTTATTTTCTTGAAATTTCTAGAGACTACTATGAAGATAAAGATGACTTAGTCATCTTTTAAACTTGGTCAATATGACTTTATGTGGGCTTAAGCCCACCATGCTATGGACGGCCAAACATGGCCCAACACCAAGCCCACCTCTTTTATGCCCTTAACCTTTCTCATTATTTCCACTTCTAAATTTTTCACAAGCAAATCATATGCCAAACAAATTAAAATATGGCCTTGCTTGTTGTCCTCCCGCGATTGTCTTGAATTATCCGATTGCACAAAATGCGAGATATAACAGTTTATATCCCTAGCCCGAAATCACAATGCCCATCCTTTCTCCATAATTCCAACAAATTAGTTTCCTTGCTTCACTTGTTCTCCAATCCTCCCATGACCTATTATATGAACTTAAATCTCCATAACCATAAGATAGGCACATATAATCTCATATATCCTAGGAAATATCTCAAGTGTCTACAATTGAACAACTGACACCTAACGAATCTCAACATACAAAATCATGAGGTGTAACATTCGTCCCCCCTCAGAAACATTCGTCCTTGAATGTTAAGCTCTTAGGAATGTTACAAAAACTTCGCCAGAGTTTCCCCAGTAATCGTACCACTACCATCCTGACGCAACAACCCAAAATATGCAGTGCCTTACAGGGCTATAATATCAATATCCATATTAGCCGCACACGACCAAGAAACCATTCAAAGAAGCATCACATACTTGAGGATAATGGTGTCTCTGTCTGGAGCTCTTCTTAGGGTGGAAATAGATGCGGATACCTAGACTTAATATCTTCCTATGCTTCCCAAGTCATTTCTTCCCTATTATTATTTCTCCACAGAACTTTAACTGAGGCAACGTCTTTGGTTCTAAGTCTCCGAACTTGCATATCTAGAATGGCAATGGGTACTTCTTCATAAGACAATTTGTCAGTAACTTGGACATCATCTACATGCACAATTCTTGAAGGATCTCCAACGCACTTACGAAGCATTGACACATGAAAGACTGGGTGGATTGACTCCAAATCTAAAGGCTAATCTAACTTATAAACTACTTGGCCTACCTTTCTCACAATCTTGTAAGGTCCAATATACCGGGGACTAAGTTTTCCCTTCTTGCAAAATCTCATTACACCTTTCATCGGCGACACTTTCAGGAATACCTAATCATTAGCTTTGAATTCCAAGTTTCGTCGACGATTGTCCGCGTAGGATTTTTGATGACTTTGAGCTGTTAATAACCGGTCTTGAATAAGCTTGATCTTCTCCACCGCTTGATGGATCAAGTCTGGCCCCACTAACTTTGTCTCCCCTACTTCGAACCATTTAACTGGTTATACTATGATATCGTCCCGGACGCGGGATGCCCGCAAACGGGATATATGGGTATATAATGATGATATAATATATTTATGGATCGGGCTTCATGTTCCATAGCACTATTATGTTATATATGTATGAGAAATGTTTTTGTTGAAAGGCTAAGCATGCATGGTATCTGCCTAAGAGGCATTCAGATGTATAGGTTATCTCTTTATTTCATGTTATGTTCCCTATCTCTTGTTATGTCGCTATTCATGCATTACATACTCAGTACATCGTTGGTACTGACGTCCCTTCTTGTGGCAGTTGCATTCATGCCCGCAGGTAGACAGGTAGACGGATCTAATCCTTAGGAGCTTCATAAGCGGAGTTTCAAAAACGCTCCAGTTGCTTCGGAGCTGTAGTTTATTGGTACTACTCTTGTGTATATATATACTTAGGCATGGTGGAGTCCTACCCCGTCTTCATGGATTCCTGCATTCTATATAGAGGCTCGTAGACAGATGTGTGTAGCTAGAAGTCCCATATTGTTATCAATTCATATTGTTGTATTATATTTTGGCAGTCTTGTTGGCTTATGTTTATGGGCATAGTTATTGATCATTATACAGTGATGTGTCATTATCTTGTGATATGCCCTTACAGATTATGATACCCATGAGTTGTTTTTATGGTCCACCTAGAAATGATTATGAGATGTATGTTGATAGTTTCTCGGTGGGTTAGCTCCGGGTGCCCGTCATGGCCTTTAGGTTGGATCGTGACAGTTAACCTTCCTTTGAAGAAAACATTTCATACATGTACTTATAATGATACCACACCCGACAATTTCAGTTGGGTGTCATCCATACCCGGCCATATCGAGGCTCAGTGTTATCCGTACCCAACTATAGTGGTGTGCGCACAATAGATATCATACCCGGCCATATAGGCTCAGTGTGACAACATAGTTTCATACATTTAGTACATATATAAGTAGACAAGACAAATATTACAACACTATCGGGGTGACATAAAGTCGGTAAACCCCCGATTTCTATTATTGAATCATCATCATCACTATTATCATCATTATCATCATCACTATTATCATCGTCGCTATGAGGGTCTTTTGCCAAAGTATTTCAATAATATTGTAAGCTATGAACTTCTAGCATCTCTAAGATTAGGACATTGTGAATATCTTAGATGGCATCTCTAGAATTGAACTCATCATCATAATTGTTATCATTATCATCTCAAAGAACATTGTTAATAATATTAAGAGAATCCCGAGGATTATGAGCCTATAGTATTGATAGGAATAGGAATATCATGGATATCACGTATATTACAACATGAGGAAAACATGCCTTTGGAAAGAAGGGCTAACCTTACATACCTTTACGTCTTCTTAACTACTTAACGTTCTTCCTCCAAAGCTCGCAAACTCTATATTCAAGAGAATTCATACTATCGCAAACTCTACATTCAAGAGAATTCATACTAAGGTTAAGCCTTGAAAATACTTCTAAGTTCAAACTAGTGCTATTAACGAACTAACGAGATTTGGGCAGCATTTCCCCTATTTTATCAACTTCCACTAAATTACAAATCAACTCTCAAACAACAACAACAACAACATCCATAATATCATATTCAAGAAGTTACATTCAATACAATCTCAAATTTATCCAAAATCCCCTTTTTGAGTTCATATCATGGTCATCTTCTTCACTTCAACATTTATGCTTTCTCCACTTTAATTATTTTCCTTCTCAAGGGTCACTAAAACTCTATATCAACTCAATCATGTAGATAATAGGAAGATCATACCTTATTATTGAAGAACTTCACCATCCCTAACTCCTTTTTAGACCAATTTTATCACAACTTTGAAGAGAAGGAAGAACAATCACCTTCCATGGATTCCCCTTGGGTTTTGATGTTGATCTTCTCTCTTGATGATATGGAAAGGTGTGGAGATAAGAAACTTTCAAGAACTCCCAAGAAGCCTCTAGAGATGTGGGGAAATAAGTGTGGAAGGTTGGAATGAAAATGAGGTCCTTCGAGATTTTAAAAGGTGGCCAATCGTCCTCCCCACTCCATTTTGCGTTGAGTATGCAGCCCAACACATTCAATATGCGGCCGCATACTCCTTCCTCAGCTTGGGGATGATGTTGGGAAGTGAGCTCTCCCAAAATGGAGAGTTTGCAACCAGTATGCAGCCCAGCATACACCGGTTTCGTGAAATTGCATTCTTTTCGATTCGTTCGACCTCCAATCCTTTTGGTACCTTCTTGGCACTTGTATAAAAATTCATTAACCATCTAAGGGACCATATATCTTCCCCTCAAGTCATTACTACCCAATGCCTAACTCAAACAAAATATGATTTTAGGCTTCCCAAAAAGACATGGGTGCGGCTGGAATTTAGGGTTATAAGCAAATGGGACCAATTCCCGAAATAAATTCTTAAATAGGTGAATTTACTGCGCGTTACCGCTGTAGCAGTCGACCTGCTGCTTCAATGGCAGCGCTTCGGCGTTCACCATGCCACTGCAGTGGCCTAAAGCCACCACTCAACCTGCGCTTCAGCAGGGTCATCATCGCTAAAGCGTGACCCGAATTTTGATGTTTTGATTCCTTCCCGTACAATGAGTCCCACTAAGCTAGATGTCCATCGGAAATACTTAGCGAATTGAAAGGTCCAAGATATCACGGTTGCGAATATTTTGAAATTTTTACAGTAACGACTAAACCGGTCATTACAATATGCAACGATACTCATGAATGAATCAATGTCATGAAATATGCCCTTGACGGGCCACAATTATGCCTTCTCTTCAACTCGCCCGATGCAACTTTTTTTATTGTCAAGAACAAACAGCCGTATGAATATTACCAATAACCCAACAATTTGTTGCAGAAATTAGATATACCTCGGAATGATTATGCTAACCTATGGGGCAACCTTCTTTAATAGCAATAAGTGATCTTTCCCAATCAGTAACGCATAGAAATTAACAATTTTAGAAATTAGTACTCATTTATACACTCGTTATTACCCTAGTTACTATATATATACAGCTTCCCTAAACTATATGTATATCCATCTGAACTCCCTGTCCGAAGACCTAATCATGCTTTCTCCCGTCAATTGTATTCGTATATACGACTCACTAATCAAAGTCTAACTTAAGTAAATCGTAACCTACCTCGATGACGAGCAGCTGTTTGAACTTCCATGAATTGTTCACCCTCCTAGCCTTTATCCGAAATCCACTAGAGATGGTAGTTGATGGGGAAGATGTGAAGAATGTTGGAGCAGCCTCTTTTTCTTGGTGTCAAGGGTTTTCTTCATGTAAATCCTAATAGCAGCCTTGAGGGGTCTTTTATTAAAAAGGAGGGTGAAATATAAAACTAAGTATGGAAAAACATACTCACTGGTCCGTGATGTCCGCTGCGGCGGACATCAGGCTAGCTATAGTGAGACCGCTGTGGCGTGCCCTGGCCGCTGCAGCGGATCGAATTCTGCCCGGGCTCATGTTTTTTAACTCTTTCCGAAATTGATTTTTCCCACTATTATTCATTTAAACACCCCATAGGGCTTATCTTTTAAGGTCGTAGGCCTCGATTTGGGTACGGGTTTTGTGAAGTATTAAATAACTCTGTAGTGGGTTGTATATTTTTCGATTCGTATTTGCACTTACCTCATTTAAAAAGGAAAGTGTCCTAGGGAAGTACGGTTGTCAATCGTACCGGGAAAAAGAAAAGAATATACTTCTACGTGTATGGTGCTCTAAATACATTGTTTTAGAGTCGCCACCTAACTTTTAGGTAAGTTAGGAAAACCAGTTCGAAAGGGTTCATTTAAAACGACTAAGTTTTAAAAGAAACCAATCTATACCAAAGTTTGGGTAAGGATCCTAGCGATCCCCCGGGGAAGGTGTTAGGCACCCCGGTATTAAGGATCCGTAAAATACAGTTGACCTAGGGGTTCTAATAATATGCCTTGTAGATATAAATAATTTTTTTGATAAAAACTGCTTTTGTTTTATATTTCCGCAAATAAAGGTTAGTCACTTATGCAAAAACTACTCATTTTCAAGAAATAAAAATGGTAGAATTTTGCCCAAAATTGGGCGTTTTGGGTTTCGGACTAGAACACCTAGGTTAAAACCCGAAGGGGTTTAACCTAAGTAGAACACCGCGTAATCCCACCCGTTTAAGTTTTATGATTTTTATTTAAGTGTAGAAAATAGTTTAAGGCATACTATTATTGTCCATTTGTCAACTATATTTGCATTTTTTTAATCAATTTTAATCTTATTTTAGTCTTTTTTAGATAGTCCAAGTTTTTGGAAGTCCAAATCAGTCCAGAAGTCTTAAATCAGTCTATATAGTCCATAGGTTCATATCAGTCTACAGGTTTCAAAAATGTCCAAATCAGTCTTATAATTTATGAAATTGACGTTTTTAGTCCGATTCATACCAAATCAGTCCATTTTCATCTTTCAAAATCACAAGTTATATGAAAGTTTCCAAAAGCGATTTTTGCACAGCATTAAAATCGGGTTTGGCGACTTTAAATATGGGATAATCTTTAAGGGTTCAAATTTATAAAGAAATACACAAATAGGAATTTAAATACATAAGTAAATAGATGAGAAATTGGGCCGACCACCCCAAATAAGAAGGTATGCATCCAGGGTAGCCTCCAATCCAAATACCTGTGCTGCATTAATTTTGCTCCAAGGTTGGTAGACTAGATCTATATACGTTACTGGGGCCCACCAATGGGTTTTGGTGGACAAGTATACAAACGGGCATACATAACATTAGTATACGTTCAAAAATTAAACTAAGTACAAAATTAAAGGGCTATGGTAATTATTACAATGCCAAAATATGAATTATAATTTTATTGGGCTAGGCCCATATATTAAAACTAACAGCAGATAACGAGATGGCCCAGAGGTGAAATAGGCCAAAAATAGTAATGGCAGCTCGGATGCGAAATTGCAATGACAAGCCCAAGTAATAAGCCCAAGCTATTCTTTGTCTCAAATTTTCTAAGGGTCAAAGCTATGGTATACATGATATACCATTAGTATACTACTCAATTTTCTTCTCAAATTTTCTAAGTGCCAAAGCTGTGGTATACATGATATACCACTGGTATACTTTCTAAAATAGAGAGCACAACCCATGTAGGGCATACCCCCTATATACCAAATGGAGGGCAAATCAAATTTTGTCTACCCTCAAATATACCCAATATACACTCAAACTCAATCAATCTCCAATTCAGGAAAGAAACAAAGCTGTAACAAAGGTTTTCAACATCTCATTTTTGGCTAATCTTAAATTTCTAATTAGTTTTAATAGACACAAAAAGACTTCAAAAAGCCAACTGAGACAACCAGTGATTCAACAACACTTAGGAGCAGGACAAATTTCAAGCTGGCAAATCAAGTAGCAGCAACAGTGGAGGGATAAGGAAGCAAAGAAGTACAGAACCAAGAGGCGAAGAGGAAAAGAACAAGGTAGAGGCAACAAATAACATACTCATAGTCCTAGTTCCTAGATTTTTAGAGGAAACCAGCAGTTAAGAGAGATAGGGCAATGAATTGTTTCATCAAGAGTTCATTTTTTAGTCAATAAGAAGCTAAACCAATGCCAGAAAATCATTTTCCAAACCTATTCCCCACTTACCAAAATGTCACAGAGGCTAGTTTAGGATCTAAGGTCCTCTTTATACCAGTTTTGACTTAAGCAAGTCTAAGTATCAAACAACATAGGGTGCAGGCTCACCAATATTCCCCAGATTCCCAAATCTTAGTTTAAATTCAATCATAAGTCACAAGGGTCTCAACTAATAACTAGGATCCTCTTAGCATAAACAGCCTCATTAACAGGGTTTCAAACTGATAGTTCATACTTAGATTCATTCTCAGAATTTAAACAAATAGGTCCAAACACAAATGTGGAATCAAGCTAGGTTCTATTAGGACACACAGAGTAATCAATACAAGATCAACAATTCCACAAGAAGGTAGAAGGGAACATGAAGCTATCCTAGGTGTAAACATGAGTCAGCTATAGTCATAGCAAGTCACAGATGATGGGAAGCTCATATGGGAGCAATTACAGGTCCAAGGAGCCTAAGCTATGGCTGAAGAGGGTTCATGCCACTATCCTAGTGTGCAAAAACTATCACATTAGTCATGTTTTGGTTCAAACAAGCAAGCAGGGGTAAGAAATCATATATATGTGGATTGTAGAAATTCATAAACAAGCTACAAAGATAGGTACAAGTAAGCAGGTGCCACATTTGTTCTTTTAAAAGAAATTTTAGTTTCAGTTTTAGCATAGCATTAGGTTCAGTCAAAAATTCAATGTCAACAAGTTCATGATGTAGTTTCAGAAAGAGAGATTTTAGTCAAAAGTTCAGTTTCAGCCCAAAATTCAAGTCAAGTCATAAACTTAAGTTGCAATAGATTTCACAAATCCTACAAGTTTAAATCAAATCTTAAGAGACAGTCTAGTCATAAAATAATTCTGAGTAACTTAATGTAATCCAACAATGCAGGCAAAGTATGTGTACTATCAATAGTAGATACACAACTAGATATAATGTACAACAATGGCCTAGTGTTCATTTAGTGAACAAAGAAGGTACATGCTACTTCTCCTAAGTCACAAAATGATGTACTCATGAGTAGTATAGGCCAACAGTGTATAATGAACAAGATATGCAGGTTGCAGGATCAAGTGTAATCAAGAAGGGAGAACCTAGATTGTTGTTGCACCTAGTTTCAGATTTCCCTTTATGTTCAATTTTAGTTTTTTCCCCATATCCCTAAATTCTATTTAGTCTAGCAAGCAAAGGTATTCAAAGCCTACCTAATCAAAATACAATTCATAGAGCACATTATACAATGGCCTGGACAAACCACAAGTTTAAGAAGAGAAGGCAGTCATTGCAGGATCACAAGCAATTTCAAAACACTAGCCTAGCCCTCTTTCTTTTAGTTTTAAACAAGAAGACAAGTTCTCTTATTTTCCATAGATTAGTTTCCTATAACTGTTCCCAAAAACAAGTAGCTAACACACACAAAAGATCATAAAAGACTCAAATTCATCCCAAAATTAACAACACAAACTGTAAATCCATCAAGTTCCTATTTTTTGGATAGATTTTCAGTTTTAGAGGGCCTTGAGTCACACTTAGCAGTCTCAGAATACATAAGATAAACTAAGAAGTTAATTTTTACTTCATCTAAAGCTTTAGCAAGATTTAGAGGTTATAATATGTTACACCTCGAAAAATTTCCCGTTGGTACGCAAGTAAATGAACTAATGATGTGTACGAGGAGTGCGAGTGTATAATGTTTCATGGGAAATGCATGTGAAGGGATGTGGATGGTTAGAATGAAAGGTCGAGAAATGAGAAAAAATGAAAGTTGGCAAAACTGCACAGTGGTCGTATATTGCAAAATACAGACCGTAAAGTGCAACACGGTCCGTAAACTGGCAGTCGTAAACTGCCATGCAAAAGCTTCAGCTTTCTGCCCAGTGGTCGTATAGGGCAAAATAAGGACCGTAAAGTGCAATACGGTCCGTAAACATGAAATTGTAACCTGGCATGTCCAACGTCAACTTTCTGCCAGCCGAGGAAATGGGTGAATACGACCTGGTGGACGGACCGTAAAGTGATTTACGGCCCGTACACCATGGTCCTAAATCACCATGCATGCAGGCCAAAGTCTCTGGTCCTGCTTAAGCTTAAAGACGACCAAGAGGGACGGTCCGTAAAGTGGAATACGGACCATAAACCTCCATGGATGACCACTGTTCACCCAACACAGATTTTCCAATTCATTAAATATGAGGATCAAGACTTATTTTATTTCATTACAACATTACACCACTTCTCTCTAGAACTTCTCTCTACATTTATTATATGAGTTTTCAAGGATTATAAGCCATCAATAACATTAAGACAAGTGAATCAAGGATAAGGGAATCATCAAGGACCATCCAAGTCAAGAAATCCAAATGGAAAACAAACTAGGGTTTTGCTCAAAGAAGAGTATTATCAACCAAAGCTTGTTCCTACAACTTCTAAGGTAAGATTCATGATTTTTACAAGATGTTTAAGGTATTGGAGAATTAAAATACATGGATTGTAGAAAATGTGGTCAACTAGGTCATGAATGATGAATAGTGACATTTTGAGAAATAGTTTGAATTGAGTTAAGAATGTTGTTGTGTTGTGATATGAATGTGTTATAAGTGGTATTAACATCATGAACTAAACACTTTAGACGAATGGACGAAGATGGGTGTTATAATCATGAATGTGGGTGAATTAGAGGCAAATTGAGGAATCTAGATAATGTGGATAATGTGAATGACTAATGGCCATTGTTATGATATTAATGAAGGTATAAACGCTAGCATTGGAAGGGAACGTGCAAGTGTAGAATAGTTCGACGGAAAGGTATGTAAGGCTAACCCTTCTTTCATAAGGCATGGTTCTTGGCCAAATTCCTAATTCCTCCATATGAGTATGTTGTCTTCACATGGTAGACATTCCGAGCTCATAAGCTCACGACCCTTGATATATACTATGATTATACTATGTTCCTCAAATGGCGAGTAAGTCCATAATGTAGATGTAACGATAACGATGAGAATGGTAATGATAATGATATCGAAAATGATGAAAAAGGTGCCTACGGGCTATTATATTTACATGTGCCTATGAAGGGCTATAACGACACCCCAAGCTTATAACGCCGGGTAGGATATATGTATATGAATATGTATAAAGTATGTATACGATTACGAAACTCGCGCACACATCTGCAGATGGTACGGGTAACCCTGAAGCCTTGGTAGGGCCAGGTAGAAATAACATTGAGCCTTGGTTGGCCAAGTATGTATGAAACACCGAACCTTATGGTCGGGTACGCTATGTATGTATATAAGTGTATGGCTATGTATATAATATGAGTATGAATGTGAAAAGACTATGTATATGAATGCGAATAGGGGCATGTATACGAATACGAGTACTATTATGAAATACGCATGAAAAATGGAGAGTTCCTATGAAAGGCAGGTAAGTGCCATGATGATGATATTATTGTCTTCCCTCCTATGCCACTTCATATATTGTCTATGATGCTTCTATATTGATGTTAATCATGCTTTACATACTCAGTACATTCTTCGTACTGACGTCCTTTTGTTTGTGGACGCTGCGTCATGCCCGCAGGTGCACAGCGAGACAGACTTGATCCATAGCTGCTTATTCAGAGATTACATAGCGGAGCTCCATTTCCTTCGGAGCCATAGCTTTTGGGTACTTATTCTTTTGTGTATATAAATATGGGCATAGCGGGGTCCTGTCCGGCTCATGTGATATGTTATACTCTTCCTAGAGGCTCATAGTCATGTGTATATGGTTAGACATGTCCGGCCTTGTCGGCCTATGTTTTGTGTATCATTTTGTTGGCCACGTTGGCCCATGTACATTAATGTGGCATAGATGCCTATGGTGATATAAATGTACTGTTGTCCAATTGGGACTAGTTGACGAATGAATTGAAATGTATGTATAATTATGTGGCTCACCTAGATGTAAGCTTAAGAGTAATCCATGAGGGTGCTCGGGTGGGCTAGCACCGGGTGCTCGTCGCGGCCCCGAGTCGGGTCGTGACAAAAGTGGTATCAGAGCAGTTCAGTCCTAGGATATGTCTACGAGCCGTGTCTAGTAGAGTCTTGCTTATGGGTGTGTTGCGCGCCACACTTATAAACGAGAAGCTGCGGACATTTTAGGAATATATGACCTTCTTTCGTCATAAGAATCGTGCGATAGAGCTATGATGTAAGAAATTCTTGTTCCTAAATCGTGTGTTGTGTATTTCAGAGATTCCTAAAAAGAAAAAGGCTACAGCATCCCAAAATGGCAAGACAGTGGCAGAAAAGCGGGCTGAAAGAGCACCGCCACCGGTAGTAGAGGAAGATGAGTCCCAGAGTGCGGCTCCATCTCAGCCCTCCCAGACAGTGCCTATTACTGAGGAGCACGTGGGAGCCTCAGCCCCAGCTCCAGCTCCTCCACCGAATGCTTCGGGCCAAGACGTGAGAGAGGCCATTAATTTGTTGACTCAGTTGGTTGCGGCCCAGACTCAGATGCCAAGCGCAGGGCAAGGTGACAGGACTGTTAGTGCAAGGGCCCGTGACTTCATTGCTTTGAAACCCCCGGAATTCTTTGGGTCGAAACTGGAGGAGGATCCCCAGGACATTATTGATGGTATGCTAAGGACTCTCCGGTTGATACATGCTTCAGACACCGAATCGGTGGAGCTAGCGTCATATAGATTGAGGGATGTCTCAATCCAGTGGTATACGGTTTAAATGGCTTCGCGGGGAGCCAATGCACCTCCACCGGTATGGCAAGAGTTTGTTGATGCTTTTCTCCATCATTATATGCCTCCGGAAGTTCAGCAAGCTAGGGCCGATAAATTCTTGAATTTGAGGCAACGTAGCATGAGTGCTACATAGTATAGTCTCCGCTTCAATTCCTTGGCTAGGTATGCTTCGTCCATGGTAGCGGATATGGGCGATCGGGTGCATCGGTTTGTAAAAGGCCTAGGGCCACACTTGAAGGATAAATGTTTAACTGCGTCCCTTCAGGATGGCATGGATATTGCACGCATTCAGGCACATGCTCAGGAATTAGAGGAACACCTACAGCAGCGGAGAAATGAACGTGAGCAGGATAGGGGCCATAACAAGAGGGCCAGACCTTCGGGTTCGAGGAGCGAGTCCAGGGGTGGACACAGACAGTAGTTTCCCAGCCATTCAGGCTATTCTATGACCAGTACACCTCCACAGTTCACGGGGCAGAGATTTGACAGATCTACACGTTCCGAGCTAAGTCAGGGTTATTCGGGGTCTCAGTTTAGAGGTGATTCAGGCCAGTCAAGGCCACCTGTACCACGATGTTCCTAGTGTGGGAAGTTGCATTGGGGTCGATGCCGATTGGGCTCGGATGGTTGCTATTCACGTGGTCAACCAGGCCATATCATGCGTGATTGCCCCTCAGTACAAGGTAGAGGTAGGACCCAGCCAGCAGGGTTGGCAGCCGGATCATCAACATCTGTACGCCCTACGGGGCCAGGTTCACATGCGCCAGTCGGCCATGGTAGAGGTAGAGGCAGAGCTCCCAGTACTAGTGGTCCTCAGCACCGTATTTATGCTTTGGCTGGACGCCAAGATCTTGAGTCTTCTCCTGATGTGGTCACAGGTATATTATCGGTATTCTCTCATGATGTATATGCTTTGATTGATCCGGGCTCCACATTATCATATGTTACTCCATATATTGCGAGTCGATTTATAATTGAGCCGGAGTCTATCAAACCTTTCGAGGTGTCTACACCCGTGGGTGAATCGGTAATAGCTAGCCGAGTATATAGGAATTGTGTGATTGTGATTTGTGATCGTCGTACCATGATTGATTTGCATGAGCTAGAAATGGTAGATTTTGACGTTATTATGGGCATGGATTGGTTGGCTTCTTGTTATGCCAATGTTGATTGCCGAATGAAGATGGTTCGTTTCAAGTTTTCGAGAGAACCAGTCGTAGAATGGAAAGGGAATGCGGCATCACCAAAAGGTAGGTTTATTTCCTATCTAAAGGCAAGGAAGATGATCACAAAATGGTGCATTTATCATCTAGTACGAGTTCAGGATATAGAAGCTGAGTCGCCGACTCTACAGTCAGTTCCAGTGGTGAACGAATTTCCGGATGTGTTCCCGAAAGAGCTTCCAGGCCTTCCTCCCGAGCGAGAGATCGATTTTGCGATTGATGTGCTGCCAGACACTAATCCCATATCTATTCCTCCCTATAGGATGGCACCCGCAGAGTTGAAAGCGTTGAAGGAGGAATTAAAAGACTTGCTTGAAAAAGGCTTTATTAGGCCTAGTTCATCCCCGTGAGGAACACCCGTATTGTTCGTCTGGAAGAAGGATGGCTCCTTGAGAATGTGCATCGATTATTGGCAATTGAATAAAGTGACGATTAAGAACAAGTATCCCCTCCCGAGGATAGATGATTTATTTGACCAATTGCAAGGTGCCAAGTGGTTTTCAAAGATTGATTTGAGGTCCGGGTATCACCACGTAAGAGTTAGGGAGAAAGATATCCCTAAGACAGCTTTCAGAACATGATATGGCCATTCGAGTTCCGAGTAATGTCATTTGGGCTAACTAATGCACCGACAGTGTTTATGGTCTTAATGAACAATGTATTCAGGCCTTTTCTGGATCTATTCGTGATTGTATTCATCGATGATATCCTGGTGTATTCTAGATCCGAGGCAGAACATGCGGATCACTTGCGTATTGTCCTTGGAGTTCTTCGAACCCGAGAGTTATTCGCGATGTTTTCCAAATGCGAGTTTTTGTTGAACTCAGTGGCATTTCTGGGCCACATTGTGGCAGCTGATGGTATTCGAGTGGATAGCCAAAAGATTGAGGCAGTGAAGACTTGGCCAAGGCCCACGACCCCTACGGAGATTCGTAGCTTTTTGGGCTTAGCAGGTTATTACAGGAGATTTGTTAAGGGTTTCTCTTCTATTTCTGCACCGCTCACCAAGTTGACTCAGAAGTCACCTAAGTTTCAATGGAAAGATGCTTGCGAGCGTAGTTTCCAAGAGTTGAAAGACCGACTGACTTCAGCCCCAGTCTTGACACTTCCAGAGGGATTGGAAGGATATGTTATTTATTGTGATGCTTCAGGCATCGGGCTAGGTTGTGTATTGATGCAAAATGGTAAGGTGATTGCGTATGCTTCTAGAAAATTACGGAAACATGAGCAGAATTATCCTACCCATGACTTAGAATTGGCCGCGGTGGTCCATGCTTTAAAGATATGGAGACATTACTTATATGGTGTCCACGTGGATATTTATACAGATCATAAGAGTCTCCAGTACATTTTCAAGCAGAAAGAGTTGAATTTGCGGCAACGACGATGGCTAGAGTTGCTAAAAGACTGTTATGTCGAAATCCTGTACCACCCCGGAAAGGCAAATGTTGTGGATGATGCTCTTAGCCGTAGGTCAATGGGAAGTCTAAGTGAGGTACGACCAGAAAAGAAAGAGATGGCCCGTGATCTTCAGCAGTTAGCTAGCCTAGGAGTCCGAGTGGTGGACTCAGGTAGCAGCGGAGCTACTATTCAGAATTCAGCAGTTTCATCGTTAGTAGCGGAAGTAAAAGAGCGACAATATGAGGATCCCATGATAATGCGGTATAGAGATACACTCCCTCAGAAGGAGGAGTCATCATTTGAAATTTCGGGAGACGGAGTTCTCTGATGTCGAGGCAGGTTATGTGTTCCCGTTGTGGCAGGTCGACGCCATCAGATTTTGAGAGAAGCTCATTGTTCCCGTTACTCCGTTCACCCCGGAGTGACGAAAATGTATCATGATCTTAAGACTATATATTGGTGGAATGGGATGAAGAAAGACGTAGCGGAATTCATAGCTCAGTGTCCTAATTGCCAACAAGTGAAGATAGAACACCAAAAGCCAGGTGGCTTATTGCAAGCTATAGAAATCCCAACTTGGAAGTGGGAAGTGATTAATATGGATTTCATTACAGGGTTACCCCGTTCTCGACGTAAGTATGATTCCATATGGGTGATTGTGGATAGACTTACAAAGTCAACTCATTTCTTACCAGTCAGGACGACCTATATGGCAGAAGATTATGCCAAGCTTTATCTTAAAGAGATAGTGAGACTCCATGGCGTTCCGGTATCTATTATCTCCGATAGAGGGACTCAGTTTACAGCCAAGTTTTGGGGGTCTTTCCAAGAAGGTTTAGGGACCCAAGTGCGCCTAAGCACGGCGTTTCACCCACAGACCGATGGGCAAGATGAATGTACTATTTAGACTCTTGAAGATATGTTACGAGCATGTATGATAAATTTTGGAGGAAATTGGGATGACCATTTACCACTCATTGAGTTTGCGTACAATAACAGTTATCATTCTAGCATTCAAATGGCACCGTATGAGGCTCTATATGGGCGAAAGTGTAGATCCCCAGTTGGGTGGGTTGAAACCGGAGAAGTTAAGTTGATAGGGCCAGACTTGGTCCAGTAAGCAATAGAGAAAGTTAAGCTCATACAAGATCGGTTGCTAGCGGCTCAAAGTCGTCAGAAGTCCTATGCGGATAATCGTCGAAGAGACTTAGAGTTTGAAGTGAAAGATTGGGTATTCTTGAAAGTGTCGCCGATGAAGGGCGTGATAAGATTTGGCAAAAAGGGGAAGCTCAGTCCCCGGTATATTGGGCCATACGAAATTGTGCGCAAAATAGGCAAAGTGGCCTACGAGCTAGATCTACCACCAGATTTGGAGTTAGTCCCTCAAGTATTTCATGTCTCGATGCTTCGGAAGTGTGTTGGAGATCCTACGGGGATCGTCCCAGTGAATGATATTCAAGTAGAAAAGTTAACTTATGATGAAATACCCATTGCCATATTAGATAGGCAAGTACGGAGGCTTAGAAACAAAGAAGTGGCCTCAATTAAAGTTCTGTGGAGAAATAACAATCGAGAGGAAATGACATGGGAAGCGGAAGAGAATATGCGATCCAAATACCCACATTTAGTTCAGCCCTTGGAAGAAGTCCAAGATGAGACGTCAAAATCATAAGGTATGCATGTTTTCCCTTTTATACATTCAGGTCGTGTGTGGCCAAATTTCTAGTGCTGTTGTATTATTGTCCTGAGAGGCATTGTTATTGTGGGTTGTTGTGACGGGGTGGTAGTGCCACATTACAGAGGAAACTCTGGCGAAATTTTTATAGAATTCCCCAAGCCTTTAACATTCGAGGACGAATGTTCCTAAGGGCGGTAGAATGTTACACCTCGGAAAATTTCCCGTTGGTAAGCAAGTAAATGAACTAATGATGTATGCGAGGAGTGCGAGTGTATAATGTTTCATGGGAAATGCATGTGAAGGGATGTGGATGGTTAGAATGAAAAGTCGAGAAATGAGAAAAATTGAAAGTTGGCAAAACTGCCCAGTGGTCGTATATTGCAAAATACGGACCGTAAAGTGCAACACGGTCCGTAAACTGGCAGTCGTAAACTGCCATGCAAAAGCTTCAGCTTTCTGTCCAGTGGTCGTATAGTGCAAAATACGGACCGTAAAGTGCAATACGGTCCGTAAACTTGAAATCGTAAACTGGCATGTCCAACTTCAACTTTCTGCCAGCCGGGGAAATGGCTAAATACGACCTGGTGGACGGACCGTAAAGTGATTTACGGCCCGTAAACCATGGTCGTAAATCACCATGCATGCAGGCCAAAGTCTCTGGTCCTACTTAAGCTTAAAGACGACCATGAGGGACGGTCCGTAAAGTGGAATACGGACCGTAAACCTCCACGGACGGCCACTGTTCACCCAGCACAGATTTTCCAATTCATTAAATATGAGGATCAAGACTTATTTTATTTCATTTCAACATTACACCACTTCTCTCTACATTTATTATATGAGTTTTCAAGGATTATAAGCCATCAATAACATTAAGACAAGTGAATCAAGGATAAGGGAATCATCAAGGACCATCCAAGTCAAGAAATCCAAATGGAAAAAAAACTAGGGTTTTGCTCAAAGAAGAGTATTATCAACCAAAGCTTGTTCCTACAACTTCTAATGTAAGATTCATGATTTTTACAAGATGTTTACGGTATTGGAGAATTAAAATACATGGATTGTAGAAAATGTGGTCAACTAGGTCATGAATGATGAATAGTGACATTTTGAGAAATAGTTTGAATTGAGTTAAGAATGTTGTTGTGTTGTGATATGAATGTGTTATAAGTGGTATTAAGATCATGAACTAAACACTTTAGACGAATGGACGAAGATGGGTGTTATAATCATGAATGTGGGTGAATTAGAGGCAAATTGAGGAATCTAGATAATGTGGATAATGTGAATGACTAATGGCCATTGTTATGATATTAATGAAGGTATAAACGCTAGCATTGGAAGGGAACGTGCAAGTATAGAATAGTTCGACGGAAAGGTATGTAAGGCTAACCCTTCTTTCATAAGGCATGGTTCTTGGCCAAATTCCTAATTCCTCCATATGAGTATGTTGTCTTCACATGGTTGACATTCCGAGCTCATAAGCTCACGACCCTTGATATATACTATGATTATACTATGTTCCTCGTATGGCGAGTAAGTCCATAATGTAGATGTAACGATAACGATGAGAATGGTAATGATAATGATATCGAAAATGATGCAAAAGGTGCCTACGAGCTATTATATTTACATGTGCCTATGAAGGGCTATAATGACACCTCGAGCTTATAACGCCGGGTAGGATATATGTATATGAATATGTATAAAGTATGTATACGATTACGAAACGTGCGCACACATCTGCAGATGGTACGGGTAACCCTGAAGCCTTGGTAGGGCCAGGTAGAAATAACATTGAGCCTTGGTTGTCCAAGTATGTATGAAACACCGAACCTTATGGTCGGGTACGCTATGTATGTATATAAGTGTATGGCTATGTATATAATATGAGTATGAATGTGAAAAGACTATGTGTATGAATGCGAATAGGGGCATGTATACGAATACGAGCACTATTATGAAATACGCATGAAAAATGGAGAGTTCTTATGAAAGGCAGGTAAGTGCCATGATGATGATATTATTGTCTTCCCTCCTATGCCACTTCATATATTGTCTATGATGCTTCTATATTGATGTTAATCATGCTTTACATACTCAGTACATTCTTCGTACTGACGTCCTTTTGTTTGTGGACGCTGCGTCATGACCGCAGGTGCATAGGGAGACAGACTTGATCCATAGCTGCTTATTTAGAGATTACATAGCGGAGCTCCATTTCCTTCGGAGCCATAGCTTTTGGGTACTTATTCTTTTGTGTATATAAATATGGGCATAGCGGGGTCCTGTCCCGCTCATGTGATATGTTATACTCTTCCTAGAGGCTCGTAATCATGTGTATATGGTTAGACATGTCCGGCCTTGTCGGCCTATGTTTTGTGTATCATTGTGTCGGCCACGTTGGCCCATGTACATTAATGTGGCATAGATGCCTATGGTGATATAAATGTACTGTTATCCAATTGGGACTAGTTGACGAATGAATGGAAATGTATGTATAATTATCTGGCTCAACTAGATGTAAGTTTAAGAGTAAGCCATGAGGGTGCTCGGGTGGGCTAGCACCGGGTGCTCGTCGCAGCACCGAGTCGGGTCGTGACATAATATTTGTATAAGTGAGGCAAGGCAGTCACAAGAACATACAAATCCTTTTCTTATTGTCTTAACATTCATTTATTGAAGAATAGAAGAATCACAGGTTTAATTTTTTTTAAAGGCTCATAAGATTTTACAGACAGATCAGTTGGTTAAGGGATTTGAAAACTATTTTTTGCAAATCTTTTTGAAGAGAATCAATCTTAATAGAGTGAGAACAAGTTCAATATAGATGAAACAAGCAAACCAAAGACCTAAATACCTTCTAGTTCAATATATGTAAGTAATACAGGAACACACATCATATTTCATATTTTCAAGGTCATTTTGAAATCTGAATTGATCATAGAGGGTCATATAAGTCTAAAACAAGTGACAGACCTCACCATCTTCAAAAAATATACTCAAACAGACCACTTCATGGGAAGATAAAGACTTAAACTCATTTTAACTCAAGTATATGTAACCATACAGGACAAGTAATACATTTCAAAGTTTCAAGATGATTTTTAAGTCAAAACTGATCTTAGAGGATCATACAGAGTTCAAACATATGACAAATGTCAAAAATCTCAGGAATATGCTCAAACAGGCCATTTCAAAACACAGATGAAGCTTAAAGTCATTTTCAGGGCCAGTTCTCATTCAAAAGATCATTTACCATTTTCTAAGGTTCTTTTAAGATGTCTTTTAGACTAGGTCCCAACTATTCTCAATAAACATGAGAACACAAGCTGGTTTTCAAGATTTCACACAATTTTTAGATAATAGTCAAAGATAACTAACTATAAATCAAGCCAAGTGGTCCAGAACCAATCAACAAACTTGAAATGGACTTAATGCAAACAAAACAAGACTATGGGTGTATAGGACTCACAAAACAAATGTCCAAGTAGTTCCAAAATGACAGGATGACACCCCAGCCCTCAAAACCACAAATGAAACAGTAAACCAAAAACCAAAATAATACCTACTTAATTTTAAACTTCATTTTTACATTAGACCTACTAGAGAACACTTAAGGGCCCTCTTATCCTTCCTCATATAGTATTATAACACAACAACCTTAGAACTTCATTGAAACAGTAAACTAATTAAAAAAAACAATAACATACTTCTCTTAAATATTTATTTTTCGTCTTAAACATAATAAGAAATGCTTAAGGTTCTATTTTAAACTTCATTATACTATCATTATATCATAGCGACCTTAAGGCTTTAATGAAACAGTAGGCAAACAAGGTTTATATCAACATGAATAACCTTAAAACATGTATAAATACTAGGTTCTTCAAATAGGAAACTTGAAATAGCTTTAAAATCAAACATAAGTAAGATAATACATCAAGTAAGTTGAAACGGGAATCAAAATGCACTAGAATAGGATAATACCTTTTAAGGGGAAACCAAAAGATCAAATGAGAGGAATTGGATCCCAACTTCAACACCAACACCCAAGATCCTTTAAAAACAACCTTTGTTCTTGATTGTTTTTAGTATAGTATAGGTATTTGGAGAGTAATATAAGTACATGTTTTATATTGTATTTGCAGTATTTTATATAATATATTGGTAATATGTTTGGATATATTGATGGTATATGGGTAGTGTATTGATAACGAGAGATTTAAATACTTAGAAAAAAATTTCAAACTCTCAGAATATTTTCCATAAGAAAGCTCTTCGAAAAAAAAAGTCCCCTTAGAATGGCAATCAAGCCTTCTATTTATAGCACCAAATAGAGGGTGTAGGGATAAAAATGGAAAGAAATTAAGTCCATAACAGAATTTCCCCCCAATTCTAGAAACCCTAATTCAAACAGTTCAAATTTCAGCAAAGGACCAATAGATTTTCAGCCAATGTTTTACTAATTCATACCTCATCCAATCAGAAATTCACATAAGTCACAGAATACAACAAAAAGCTAACAAATTGTACACTAAAATCCACATAGAAATCCAATAAAAATAGAAAATACTAGGATAGTACACCTCATCACAAATAAAACAAAAATCAGCACATTCTAACAGTACAATGGTACAAAATAAGATAGAATTCCCAAAATCGTACCCAACCGTGAATCCTCCTTGGAAATTCCTCCTTAGATTCTATTATTGGGTGTTATTCGGAAAACGATGGCAAAGAGCTCATGGCTCTGTCCATGGAAACCATAACACAAAAGAACCTAGGGTAACATCCTTAATAGGATTTAATTAGGTATAGAAAAACACAAATCTAATGAAATTGAGCCTTGGAATCACGAGAACTCTTGATAATGAAAACCCCCCCCCCCCCAAAATACGACGAAGAATAGCCATGGATTGCCTGAATTGGCCATCGACGGCGGGACCCTAGAAACAAACAAATCATCTGAGAGTGGGAGAAAGAGGTCGGGGTGAAAATGAAAGAGTGGGGGAGGGGGGGGGGGGGGGGTGGAAGTTTATTTCTAATAAACTTCCACCCTTTCTAAAAAAAAAAAAAACCCCTTACGTTTTTAAAAGACTTAAATTAACCCTTCCTTTTAATGAAAACACCTTTCCTAAACAATGTACTCATTTAAAAAAATAAAATACATATTCTTCAAAAAGCGTATTCATCTAAAACTTCCTTGTAAAAGAACTTTTGACGAAAACAAGATTTATAATATGTAGCTTTAAAATACAAGCTTTAAAATAAGCCCAATATTGACATAGTTCCGAGCAATATTTAAAAATGTGAAAAATGAGGTCAAAATGAGCCGTAATTCGTACGTCGTTTTAATTAGTGATTTTCCCAATTTAGACGGAGCCAGATATATATCTTTATTTCAAAACATGTTTGTGAAAGTAAATAACTTGTAATTTCTCGTAATTGTCAATTTCATGAAATAATAACTAAATGTCAGTTTTACAATTTTCTCGGGACTTTTAAAATTTTAATTTTTTAAAGGTGCATCCTTGCTCCGTCTTTTACTCGGGAAATTTAAAAATTAAAATACGCATCTTATGAGGTGAAAATTAGGTGTCAACAACTACCGGGTCCGTCGTTACAGCTGCCAGGTATGTTATGGCTTACCTTTTGGTTAGACATCGGTTTGCAAAACTTATGTAGAGTTAGTGATTGTCAGAAAAAGTATGTTATGCCTTCGGGTATGAAGTTGGGATGGATTACCTAGGTTGGTAATTTCGTTTGATTGTGGTCTTGTCACCTTGTTGTGGGCTATTGGCTGATTGCCACGTGTGTGATATTAGACTTGATACATAGTTATCTTATAATGATTGTGAAATTAGTATCCCTCACTTATCAGGTATTATCTTGGATAGAGAAAAAACCTTGACTTACTACTGATATCGAGAGATGTGTTGATGTGTGGCACGATTGATTTGATATGTTGTCATTATTCATTGATATTATGCAGTGTACTCACTCTTATATTTCATGATACTCTGATATTAGCTGAGCTTGGTATTATTGTTGATTGTGGCTTGTTGCTTTGTTGTGATCTATTGGCTTGTTACCACATGTGTGATACTAGACTTGATGTTGAGTTTCCTTGTCATGATTGTGAACTCATATCTCTCATTTATTGGGTATTGTCTTGAAAAGTGGAAAGATGTGATTTATTCATGATATTGTGGTATCTGTCCATGTGTGGCATGATTGGTATTGATAAATTTCTCATTGGTATTGGTATCATTCATGCATTCATACTTATACATTTGGATCGGTTGCGCTCCGCAACATATGTATACATATATTGGATCGAGTTGGGCGCCGCAATATATTTTTATACACATATTGGATCGGGTTGCACGCCGCAAAATATTTTACACATATATTGGGCTGTGCGCCGCAGTAGGTACATGGACTTCATGGGTCGCCCATGGGTCATGACTATCGAGGCTTGGAGGTATTCAGCCCGGAGCATGTGTGTATCATTCCATTGCATCGCACGTGCATTCATATTACATCCATCCGCATCTCTGATTTGGTTGTTGTACTTATTGTATTGCATGGTGCGGTTCCGCATTGATTTCCTTAGTTGATTATTGTCTTGAGTTGTCGTGCGCCCGATTAATACATACTTTGGGATTGATGGACTCGATGATTAGAGACCCTCCAAGTCTATGACTTAAGCTTACAAAGATATATTGTTGGTTGTACTGGTGATTGTGGTTATTTAGAGGAATCGTGGGAAACTTGGCAGACTTATGTTTAGGTGCTTCACATAGGCTATGATTCGGCTATTTTATCCTTTTGTACTTGAGATCTTATTCTTGGACTGTGTTGTGTCTATACTTGATTGTGAGCATGTCTATTCTTCAATCTCTTCCTTCATATATGTTAGCTAATTGTTGTCGGCCTATGATGCCTACTCAATATGTGTTGTTTGTACTGATGCTACCTTGCTACACTTCTTTCCGGGGTGTAAGTGTGTGACAGGTTGTATCTATGATCCTCAAGAGTGTTTCCCGAGACGGTTCTGTTGGAGACTTAGGGTGAGATACTACCAGATCTGTAGCCTGAGTTTCCATTCTTTGTATACTTGTCATCTATTTCTAGACTGTATTCCTTTTGATGTTATGAGCCTTGTATGACATCATTAAGATAGTTCTTATTATATATTCAGACCTATGTGTTTATTAGTCCCTCTTATGCTCACTTAGACCAGATGCCTTGGGTAGAAGATGTATTCCGCACATATTCTCTTTTAATTGATATTGAGATTTATTATTATTTACATTGTTCTTCCACATTGATAGATTGCATGTTGGGTAAGGGAAGGGTTCGCCTATCAAAGTGGAAAATGGTAGGTGTTGTGTAACGACCCTCCCGGTCGTAATGGAAAATATAAGATGGCCCCACAAAATAGAACATTCCCAAGGGTAGAACGAGCTAATAGAAACTCGATTGTATAAGTCTAAGAACTGAAAACTTGACTTGTTTGTGATTTTGTTTGATTGTGTTGAGTCCATCGGGGGTGACGTAGGAAATTAGAACTCCGTTGGGAATTCCGAGGCCACGGGTGGGTTCGTATGGTGTTTTTATGTCTACGTGCATTTTTTGTTTGGGTGTGTAAGGCCATAGATGAAATGCTGGTTGTTAGAGTGAAAAACTGGGAAAAATTGCAAGCTTACTGCCTCAGTGGTACCGCTGCGGCGGGGTAGGTACCGCTATGGCAGCATTGCTATAGCGGTGAGCCCCTCGCCGTTGGCGGTCAACCGTTATTCATTGTGTCCGCTGTGGTGGGTAGTGGCCCGCTATGGCGATGTCGCTACAGCGGGATATGGCCCGCCATAGCAGAGGTAATATTATTTTTGGTCCGCTATAGCGGGCAATTGGCCACTATATTGAGACCGCTGCAGCGGTGATTTGACTGCTGTAGCGGTCGACGGGGACAAAATTCTGGGTTTCAAACACTTAGTTCCGAATTCTTTATTCATAAAACTGCAAAACAGTTCCTCACAATCACCTAGGGAGAATTTCCAAGCTAGGGCAAGAATATTCTTGAGAGGTAAGTGTCACGACCCAACCGGAGGTCCATGACGAGCACCCAGAGCTAACCCTCCGGGCACCCCTCATCATACCTTCACAATCATATCTAGGTGAGCCACATTTCTAACTCGTAATTTCTATGCATCAATAATACAAATTCCATCGGGTTAAGGCACATTTATATCAACATCATTAATTGTACCCATACATATATACCGAAGCCGACAAGGCTATCAAAATGATATACAAAATATGAGCCGACAAGGCTTAGAGACATCTAGCTATACACAACTGTCTACGAGCCTCTACAAAGAGTATGACACCATAAAGACGGGATAGGGCGCCGCTATGCCCATATAAATACACAAAATAATAGTACTAATGGTTGTAGCTCCGAATCAAATGGAGCTCCTCTAGACAATCTCTAATGAAGTAGCCTAACGGTTAGTCTGTCTCCCTTTCCACCTGCGGGCATAAACGTAGTGTCCACAAACAAAAGGACGTCAGTACGAACAATGTACTGATATGTAAGGCATAAGTAATAACATGATAAAAACATGAAGGATAACCTAACATAGAAGAGCCACATTTACCTCTTAAGACGTTACATCATACTTACTTGCCCCTTTCTCTAAAGAAAACCTTCCATACATAGCCATATACATATTGTAATACCATACCCGACAATTTAGGTTTGGTGTCATCCGTGCCCGGCCATAACAAGGCTCGGTGTTATTCGTACCCAACTGATCAGTGGTGTGTGCATAATAGATATCATACCCAGCCATATAGGCTCGGTGTCACAACATAGCTTTATATATATACATATAGGATTACATAAGTAAAAGCAACATCATCATCATCATTATCACTATATCTTTCCTTAAAAGACCAACTATTGTAGGACGAGATCAATGGTATCATAAGAGTATCAAGAATCATGAACTTTTGCACTTCTAGGAATGGGGTCGTCATGAAGACATTGTGAATTTCATGTATAGGTGTACAACAATGGAATCATGCCTTAAGAAAGAAGGGTTAGCCTTGCATACATTTATATCTTCTTAACTACTTAACGTTCTCCTCCGATGCCCGAGAAATCTACATTCAAGAGGGTTCATACCAAGGTTAGGTCTCAAAGACACTCTTAAGTTCAAACTAGTATAACTCCTGAGCTAGCGAAAATTGGGCAGCATTTCCCCTATTTCATCTACTTCTACAAAATTCCAAAAAAACTCCCAATCATAACGACATTATTAACAATACCATAATTAAGAGACTTCATTCAAGTTAGGCTCTATTCAATCCCGAAAACTCCTTTTCATAATCACTCATAATAATAATAATTTCAACACAACCCCATATACACTTGTATACAACACTTCCTCAACATCATTAGTGCCACCCACAACAAGATTATACTCATAACATGCCAACAATTATAATTCAAGTTAACTTAAAGCTCATAATATCCTCAAACTCATACTTGAACTCTGTTTTCATTCTTCTTCCTTCAACCAAATGGTATAACAATCAAACGACCTTAACTATATGCAAGAGATGTAAAAACTTACCTTAATCATACAAGAACAAGCCTTGGATCAACTTACTCCACCAAAGTGAAGTCTCCAACATCAATACCAAAGGAAACCTGGAGCTTCACAAAACCTAGCAAGAAGCCAATCAATCCATGCCCATGATAACATCAAAATCCACCATTTTTAACTCATGTAGATCAGCCATTGTACGATGATTACAAATCACAACTACACAATTTCTATATACCCGACTTGCTATCACCGGATCACCAACGGGTGTAGATACTTCGAATGGTTTAATTGACTCAGGTTTCACCCCAAATCGACCAGCAATATAAGGAGTATGATATGACGACATAGAGCCTGGATCAATCAATCCATATACATCATGAGAAAATACCGATAATATACTTGTGATAACAACAGGGGAGGACTCAAGATCATGTCGCCCAGCCAGTGCATAAATGCGATGTTGAGATCCACTGGAACTGGGTGCCCCTCATCTACCTCTACCACGACTAACTGGTGTCTGTGAGCCTTGCCTCGGAGGACGTATAGATGATGAAGACCCAGCTACTGACCCTGTGGGCTGAACTATACATCTACTACCTCTCGAGGGACAGTCACGCATCATATAGCCTGGCTTACCGCAGGCATAGCAAGCATCTGAACCTAATCGGCATTGACCCTAATGTAGCTTCTCGTACTGCGTTCATCGTGGTAGGGGTGATCTTGCCTATCCCGAGTCACCCCTGTATTGATAACCCGAAGCTCTGCAACTCTTAGCCGATCCGGAGTGAATAGGTCTATAAAATCTCTGGCCCGCAAATTGTGGAGGCGCACTAGTCATGGAATGGCCTGAATGCCTAGAATACAGCTGCCTTTGTACTCCTCTAAACTCACTAGTCGGACCCGAAGATCTATCCCTCTTACTATAAACCCTATCATGCTCACGCTCACTTATTTGCTGTTGTTCTTGTTCCTCTAGATTCTGGGCATTGTCCTGAATGCGAGAAATATCCATACAATCCTGAAGTGAGGCGGTTAAGCACTTATCCATCAAATGTGGCCCTAATCCACTCACGAACCGGCACACACGATCTCCCATATCTGCCACCATGGCTGGAGCATACCTAGCCAAAGAATTGAAGCGGAGGTTATACTCTAGGGAACTCATACTTCTTTGTGTAAGATTTATTAACCTGTCAGCTCTAGCCCACTGAGCCTCTGGGGCAAGTAGTGTCGGAGGAAAGCATCCACAAATTTTTACCATACTGGAAGAGGTGCATTGACTCCTCTAGAAGACATTGAAATCGTATACCAATTAACCATAACATCCCGTAATATATGGGAGGCCAACTCTACCAAATCAACATCCGAAGCATGCATTAACCGAAGTGTCCTCAATATTCCATCAATAAAGGTTTGAGGGTCCTCATCCGGTTTTGACCCAAAGAATTTCGGAGGGTTCAAGCTAATGAAATCATGGGCTCTGGCACTAACAGCCCTATCACCATGACCCGTGCCCTGTCGCTGGGCCTGAGCGATGACTAACTGAGTCAGCAAATGGATGGCCTCTTTCATCTCTTGGCCAGAGGCATTCGGTGGAGGAACTGGGGGTGTCGTAGTTGGGGCTGAGGCTCCCTCACACTCCTCTGAAATAGGCAGTGAGTGATACGACCGAGATAGAACATCATTCTGGGACTCACCCTCCTCAATATCTATCGGTTGTACCTTCTCGGTTCTCCAACCTGCCACTTTCTTGCCTTTTTGGGCTGCTGTAGCTTTTCTCTTTACAGGCATCACTGAAAACATAACACACAGTTAAGAAAAAGATAAATTATTATATCATGGCTCTATCGCACGATCTATGAGGAAAAGAAGGTCATCCATTCCTAAATTCCCGTAGCCTCGTGTTTATAAGTGTGGCGCGCAACACATCCATAAAAATACTCTACTGGACACGGCTAGCAAACACACCCTTGGACGAACTGCTCTGATACCACTTTTGTCACGACCCAACTAGAGGGCCATGATGAGCACCTGGAGCTAACCCTGCGGGCACCCCTCATCATACCTTCACAATCATATCTAGGTGAGTCACATGGCAAACTCGTAATTTCTATGCATTAATAATACAAATTCCATCTGGCGAAGGCACTTTTATATCAACATCATTAACTATGCCCATACATATATACATAAGCCGATAAGACTATTAAAATGATATACAAAACATGAGCCGACAAGGCTGAGAGACATCTAATGATACACAACTGTCTATGAGCCTCTACAAAGAGTATGTGACACCATAAAGACGGAACAAGGCCCCGCCATGCCAATATAAATACACAAAAGGATAGTACCAACGGCTGCAGCTCCGAATCAAATGGAGCTCCTCTCGAAAATCTCTGATGAAGCAGCCTAAGGGTCGAGTCTGTCGCCTTATCCACCTGCGGTCATAAATGCAGCATCCACAAACAAAAAGACGTCAGTATAAACAATGTACTGATATGTAAGGCATAAGTAATGACATGATAAAAACATAAAGGATAACATAAGATAGAAGAGCCACTTATACCGCTTGAGACGTTACATCATACTTACTTACCCCTTTCTCTAAAGAAAACCTTCCATACATAGACATATACATATAGTAATACCATACCCGACAATTTAGGTTTGGATCCGTACCCGGCCATAACAAGGTTCGGTGTTATGCGTACCTAACTGATCAGTGGTGTGTGCGCAATAGATATCATACCTAGCCATATAGGCTCGGGGTCATAACATAGCTTTATATATATATACATATAGGATTACATAAGTAAAAGCAACATCATCATCATCATTATCACTATATCTTTCCTTAAAAGACCAACTATCGTAGGACGAGATCAATGGTATCATAAGAGTATCAAGAGTCATGAACTTTAGCACTTCTAGGAATGGGGTCATCATGTAAGACATTGTGAATTTCATGTATAGGTTTACAACAATGGAATCATGCCTTAAAAAAGAAGGGTTAGCCTTACATACCTTTATATCTTCTTAACTACTTAACGTACTCCTCCAAAGCCTGAGAAATCTACATTCAAGAGGGTTCATACCAAGATTAGGTCTCAAAGACACTCTTAAGTTCAAACTAGTATAACTCCTAAGCTAGCGAAAATTGGGCAGCATTTCCCGCATTTCATCTACTTCTACAAATTTCCAAAACAACTCCCAATCACAATGAAATTATTAACAATAGCATAATTAAGAGACTTCATTCAAGTTAGGCTCTATTCAATCCCCAAAGATCCTTTTCATAATAACTCATAATAATAATTTAACCACAACCCCATATACACTTGTATACAACACTTCCTCAACATCATTAGTACCACCCACAAAAAGATTATACTCATAACATGCCAAGAATTATAATTCAAGTTATCTTCCTAGCGCTCATACTTACTTATAGTTCTAAAGCCGTGGCACATTGGTAGGGCTTAACTACCACTATCTCATCCACTTCTCACCTTTAGCTGCAATTCTTATTGCCACTATGCTATTAAGCATTTCTATAGTCTCATTTTGATGCTTTATCGCATTACCTCCCCTCCTTGGGAGAATAGCTAATATCTCATGCCTAAGCATTCTATCCCAATAGCGTCACATTGCTACGTTTCCGCTTTTACCAATTCTTCATACATCTGATACTTATCGTTCGCCTTACTTTAACCTTCACTTATTGGGGACAGCTGAATCATTTACATGTATAGAGTGCCACTTATTCACAATTGGAAGTCTTGATATCAATGAACTTAATTTCTACTCACGATGCGTGTCTTAGGGTGGTCGTCTGTAATGAATTTCAAGGGTCTCTCTTCTATCGTACGCCCTTTCACCGCCTAATTGCTTACTAGAAAATATTGCAATGCACATTACTATCAAAGTCTCCCGAGATCCTAACTCGTTTTCTGTTTAACTTAACCACTATTGTATCTCCTTAACCGGGGTGCTATGTAGGTCTGCTTATAACTCCTTCCTGAGTGGCCAGTTCATTTTTCATAATGAAGGCATAGCCTCGTGACTTGCATCCCTACTCCCGACACTTGCCTCCTCTTGCCTTTTTCATTTATTTGACAATGAGTCTTGTCGCACCCTCACGCCTATCTTACGACATTCACTCGCTTCTTATATCTATTCCCTACACTTCACTTATTCTACCCGCCTCTACTAACTTTACCATCTTATCTTATTCTGTAAAATCCCAACAAGACGTCCTTTCATTTTTAGATTTTCTTCTCCTTATCCAAGCTTTTCCTTTGGTTGTTTAATTCCTCTCTTTTACTAGTAGCACAAGTCATACCGAGACGAATATGTATCTCATGAATAAAGATTCAACTATCTAGCCCCATGCGTTGCCTAATGCTTCAGTAGTCGTGCCTGACTATACCGTCCTTAAACACGCTATGCATATACACAACCTAAGGAGGGACTACAAACATGTTCCTCGAAAATACTATTCAATCCAACCATTGACCCTAATGCTAAGGATTTCTATAACCCGTACTAGATTATGAAATCCCATTCATTCCTAAAGCCGCGTTCGTTGAAGTCCAGAGGTCGTAACTGAAATGAGTACATCTAACTATGCTCTTATCACTGTTGGAAGCGGAACCATACCACTCGCGTTGCTTTGTCTGAGCTTCAGCTCCTTACAAATCTTCCTTTCTCAGTAGCTCCTATCTCCTCCACCATACCTCTTTGCCTTTTAAACTTCTTACCTTTCCTCCTGATGTCCTCCTAACCTTTTTTTCCCACACACAAATAAGGTGAATGTTCACATTCGGATGTTCTAATTTCATGCTTGCACATCTCGTGCATGAATGATCTGATGAAGGCTTTACATTCATTTTTGCCATAAACATGAGTTCAGACTGAGTCTTTATGATTTCATTCTTGCCACAGCCCCTCATCGAATGTCTGACTAGTCATTCGTATCTTAGTTGCAGGGATCAACATATCATGTTAGGAACATTAGGAAGGGACTTCTTACAACTCAGCTCCATCGCACGATCTAGACCAAGAAAGATAGTAAACGACCCTAAAAGTCTTGTAGTGTAACAACCAGTTTGGTCATTATAGTCTTTCCGACACTTTTTCTCCTTTTCCGAGCATGGTTAGCTCATTTTGACGCGAGAGGACCATTGACAGGCTTCGAGGTGTCTAGATTTGAAGTGGGTGACCTTTGTGGAATTTGAGTCTTAAGCGAAAAAAAGTTGGCTCAAAGTTGGCTTTTGGGTAAACGGACATTTTTCAAAAATCCATCGCTTAAGAGAAGTCCGGATGATCGTTTATAACTTGTGTGTATATCTTGTTTGGTTCCCAAAGCACTCGAATGCATTTTTGGACTTGGGTTGGGGAATTGGTAATCAGGTACCAGGGATTGACTCAGTCAACGAGAACTCCGTTAGAAATTTTGAGGCCACGAGTGCGTTCGTAGCATGTTTTTATGTGGGTCTGTGTCTATGGTTTCTGAGCAGATGGCCTCGGGAGTGGGTCGGGATTTCGATTGAAACTATTACACCCCGTAGTTTTGTATGTTGAGATTCGAGCTACCTTTCAGGAGGTATATGAGATTATATGTGCTTATCTTATGATTGTGAGGGTTTAAGTTCATATAATAAGCTACGTAAGGATTGAAGGGCAAGTAAATCAAGGAAATTAAATATGTTGGAAAGTTGAAGAAAATATGAGAGGCAATTTTGTCCAACCTTGGAGAAAGAATATCTTTTAGTATATGATGAGTTTTGGAGAAAAGAAAAACCCTAAATTGAAGTTCATGAAGTCTAGTTTTCAATGTAACAAACCGTTCGTGGATAGGACATCGGAGTAGAGTGTTATGGACGTTACAAGTTAGGCCGCCAGAGCAGAAAATTACCCTTCGCGAACGCGACCCTAGGGCCGCAAACGCGAAGAGTAACCCTGAGAAACCCTTCGCGAATGCGACCCTAGGGCTCCAAACGTGAAGAGTAACCCTGAGAAACCCTTAACGAACGTGACCTAAGGCCGCGAACGCGAAGGGCAAATTTAAGTCGGTTTCCACTGACTTCAACCCACTATATAAGGGTTAAAACCCCCATTTTTCTCCATAATAATTTCTCAAAACACTCAGCAACATAAGAGAGCATATATAAAACATAAAAGTGAGGATTTTGAGTAATTTCAAGTGACGGAGTATTAATCGAGGTCCGGGTAACGTGTACTCGCGATTATAGTTTGTTTTATGACAGAGTTAGTTCAGATTCAATACAAATATTGAAGATCTTGCTATTATAGTAAGGATAAGGTATGAATCTCTCTTTATTAACATTGATTTAGGAATATTTACGAGAATAAAAGTTATAAGTTGTTGTGTTGATGTTATTGGCTTATGGAATGAGGTTTGAAGAAAGTTTTGGATGAGATTGTGCATATTTGTCATGTACGATCTTGATGATATTGTTGTTGATGTTGTTGGTATTGTTGGGAGTTGTTTTGGTATTTGGAGGAAGTAGATAATATAGGGGTGATGTTGCCCAAATTTTGTAACCCAAATTAATCTTCGATAACTAGTACATATAAATTGATGGAAATATGATGAAAATATGATTAAAGATGTATTTCTAACTATATAGGTTCGGGTGAAGGGCGAGCATCGGAGTAAAGGATCCTTTAAGTGGTGGCTTGACGAATAAGGTTTGTAAGGTGTTCGTTTCTCTCTTTCTTTGGCACGAATCCAACTAGAATATGAACATGAGCGTTCCATACCAAATTCACTCCACTCCTATGCTTTGTATTTCCAATCTTAGTGTCTTGATTATTTCATTGATTCGTGAAATATTATTATGTTTATCATCATTAAGTTATTTCCTTGGATTCGATACGAATTCCATAATTCATTCGGAGGTTACGAACATACGTTACTCCGAAAGGCCCGATGTTATTTCATTGGCTCCTCATGCATTATATATATGTATGCACTATTTTACTACACCGAGCCGCGCCATAGTAGGCCGGGTACGACACCTATTTTGCAACCACTGATCAGTTGGTATTACACACTGAGTCCCAAAAAGGCCAGGTACGTTACACACCAAGTCCCGAAAGGGCCGGGTACGTTATACACCGAGTCCTAAAAAGGTCGAGCACGTTATAGTGATGATACTATTTATATATATATATATATATATGTATGTATATACTAGCATATGATTTCTAAACTCATGCATTGTATATTGTACGTTCTCAGGTGGCTCAGGTTACTTTTATCCTCCTTATAATTCGGTCTTACTCATGTTATTGCTTCCAGCCTTACATACTCAGTACTTTTACTCGTACTGATGTCCCGTTGCTCAGGACGCTATATTTCGTGTTGCAGGCTCTGACAGAGTTATCAGAGAGCAATCGCAGTAGGACTTGCAGCTGCAGCGGTGTCAGCAAGTGCCACTACTCCGGACTTGCTATCTTTTGGTACTTTTATGTTAATTTAATATATGTTTATATGTACATTCTTAGAGGCTTATAGACATAGTGGGGTATGTAAATACTATGTATGGTCTTGCCGACCTTGTCTAGGTTGTGATATTTTTCCTGTAAGCCTTGCCGGCTTTATGATATTGTAGCGACCTTTTCGGTTCACATATATACATATATGTTGGATTATGGAATACTTATGTGTTGGGACTTTCTGCGTGGAGGTGTTCTCTGAGTTATAGTATATAGTATTGAAGGAAATCGTTAAGTCAGGTGTTTGCCGACCAATGAGTCGGAACCCGTCATACTCCTCGTTTGGGGTGTGACAAATTGGTATGAGAGCAGTTCAGTCCTAGGGATGTCTGTGAGCCGTGTCCCATAGAGTCCTTGTTATCGGTATATCGTGCACCATATCTATAGCCAGGAGGCTACAAGGGCATTTAGGAAGATTCTTTACGTCATGATCTATATCGTGCGATAGAGCCATGTAAGGATGACATTATCTAATCTTTTCCTGTTTAAATTTCAGCGATGCCTCAGAGAAAGAAGAAGGCTAACAAAATACGGGACGCTGTGGGGGAAGGCCCGAGCCGAGTACACCCAGCCAAGTTAGGGCATGTCGAGGGTCAGAGCGCGACCCCCTCGTATGCTACCTCTACTCCATCAGTTGGGGAAGAGCATGATAGAGCTCCAGTTCCTCTGGCTCCTCAACCTCCAGATCCTCCCTTGCTGTTCAAAATCAGGACTTGCGAGATACCGTCCAGTTATTGACTAGATTGGTGGCTACTCAAACTCAGCGACAGGTTGGCCTTCCGGAAAGAGTTGTTAGTTCCTACGTGCATGAGTTTCTTACCTTGGACCCTCCAATTTTCACGGGGACAAACCCGAAGGATGTCCCTCAAACTTTGTAGATCGAATGGGCCGTGCTTTAAGGGTAATGCATGCTTCTGATACAGAATCAGTGGAGCTACCTTCTTATAGGTTGTGGGATATAGCGGTAGTATGGTATGAATCCTGGAAACAGTCAAGAGGATAGAATGCACCTCCAGCAGTATGGACCGAGTTCACTAGAGCCTTTTTAGATCATTATTTGCAGGCCGAGTTCTGCAGGGCCAGGGCTAATGAGTTATATTGCTTCACCAGAATAATTTGAGCGTTTGGGAATATAGTTTGAAGTTTAACTCCTTTGCTAGATATGCTCCGGCGATGGTAGTTGAAATAGAAGATAGGGTACATCGTTTCTTGACAGGACTTGGACCGCACCTGATTAAGGATTGTATGATGGCTTCACTATAGGGTGGCATGGATATTTCTTGTATTTAGGAATATGCTCAGAATTTGGAGGACCTTGAAGGCCAACAGCGGACCGAGCAAGACCCGAATAGGGGCCGTTATAAGAGGGCCAGATCCCCAGGTTATTCAGGTGCTTATCAAAAAGGTTACATGCCCTATCCTTATAGTAGATCAGCTCCTTCAGTAGCTAGTGCACCTTCCTAATTTTAGAGGCAGCATTATGATCAACCCACTTATTCTGAACCAGGTTAGAGTTTGAGAGCGCCAGTTCCTTCTTATAGGGGAGAATCGAGCCAGGCAAGGCCTCCTCTGTCACGACCCAACCCCGTGGGCCGCGACCAGTGCCCGAGCTGGGCACCTATACGTACCCGATACCGCAAATTAGCATATTAACAGAATAATAATATAATAATAATATTAGTGGTCGCTACAGAACTTAGCAGAAAAGCAGACTTGGCACACATAGGCCGATAAGGCCATCACAGAACAGAATATCCCAAACATATGTACATAACCCACACAGATGTATCCACAGACCTCTACAGAACATATCATAATCATAAGACGGGACAGGGCCCCGTCATACCCTGAACAAAGTACATATCCAGATAGCAGTGACAGACTGTACCAAAAGATGGGCTCTGTAGAAGAGAGCGCCCCAAATAGCAGAAATAGGATCCTAAACGTGTGGATCAGCGAACCTGTCGTCAGTACCTGCGCGGCATGAAAACGCAGCCCCCGAAGAAAGGGGGTCAGTACGAAATATGTACTGAATATGTAAAGCGGAATCACAGAAGTCAAATCATAATGATTACAGAAATTGGGTACAAAATCCAGAGTGTCAAATGCATATTTCCAAATCAGACAGAATGTGTACAGAAACATATGTCATATCATATCCGATCCCTGCCACGGGACTCGGCATACAGAACGTGGTCACCCTCCCGGCACTGGTGCCACAATACAGAGGAATCAGAAAAGGGGGCGTGGCCCCGTATCATAAAATGTCATATCAGAATGGCCATAACAGATCAGATCAGAATAGGCGGACATGGCACATCATACTCCACAGACCCATGTACGCGTATACCTGCCCCCTCACATCGGGGCGCGGCGAACAATGCAGAGAATTACGCTTGACAACATATCCTGGCCCGGGCTCAGTGTGGGAAACATTGGGACATCCACGAATGGAGTAGTGAGAGACTAATGCAATTTAAAAATATCATAAGTATTTTCAAAGACTCGATGAGGCGTAGCAAAGACAAACAAATCAAATGGAGTCGGACGGAATCATAATAAATGTATTCCAGATATCATAATAAATTACAGAAGTCTGACTTTCCCGAAGTCATTCCGGGTGTCAAAATAATTTATAATATTTAACAGAATATTTAAAATTATATTCGTTAAGCGATTAGTAGGGTAATTAAAACATTTCTTTCAAAAATCGCTTAAAAAGGAAGCTTTAACACATTAGGGGCAAAAACGTAAATAGTGGGCCCGCCTCAGAACAAATAAGGCGGCGGGCTCAAAGTGTGCCCTCTAAACATATAATATCATCTACGAAGGTTATACAAACATCCTATGACTTTCTGAGTAATTTAGAGCACAATTGCATAATTTCAGAAAAAGCGTATCAAAATGGTTCAATTCTACTGAAGGAAAAACTGAAATTTTGTCTTGCGGATTCCGAGGGCCAAGAGGTCCTTCGAGGCCCGGATCCGACCCTAATACACTAAGGGCATGCCAAGGGAAGAATTGGGTTTACTTTACATACCTTTCACGCTCCTTAAGCCTTTCCAATCTCACTTCCCGTTTCGTCGAAAAACTACAATTGGTCAAGTTTACCAATTGTGAATTATTAATGCCATTATTTCAACTTTAAGCATATTTGGCTACCGAAATTTCGGCAGCACTTCCCCTATACATATGACACCCCGAGAATTCAACTCGGCTATAAATCATCAACAACAACCCAAACGACAACAACAATATCAACAATGAACATTAACAACACAAATATCCTTCAACTAGTCATTTTTCTCACAAGTGGACATAATCTTCAATTCAACCCAACTTTCAACTAAGATCAATAATTTCATATTCAACAACCATCATGATCATCACCATATAAATCTAAAGACATCTCATACCATTTCCCTTAGGATATACACTTGATATACATGATATACACTTTTCCGCCAAAAGCATAACTTATGCAAAACATCAAATCTTTGGCATATAATTTCATAACAAGTTTCCAACTTCCAAATTCATCAACCATAATCATAATTCACATCTTAACAACTTCATTTCCATAATATCACAAAATTATTCTAAAGTGACATAATCATCTACATTCCAACTTCAACCAAAATTCATTCAACTTTCATTCCCAATATAATTTCCATCATAACCACAACTAGAATGCAACATAAAATTCAACTCATATATGTATACAACATATATACACCCATGGCTACATATATATATACATACCCACTTTGCAAACTTCCTTATTTCCATAATTTCTACTCATTTT
Source organism: Lycium barbarum (assembly GCF_019175385.1). NCBI lineage: Eukaryota > Viridiplantae > Streptophyta > Magnoliopsida > Solanales > Solanaceae > Lycium > Lycium barbarum. Next base: position 51,962,560 of record NC_083348.1, read on the forward strand.
CACATACCACAACATAAACAAACCTTCATAACATAAGAAAAAGGTATTGATTCTTACCTTTTTCTACAAACTTCTTCACTTGAACAAGTTGTCAACTTGAAGAAATAAGTGCTCCTTCTTCCAAAACAATTACACCAAGTTGTAGAGGACACTTAATTTAGTAGGAAATCAACAAGAAAATAATTTTAGAGGCAAGATTTTGAGGGGTGATTTTTCTATGGCCAAACCCGAAATGCCCTCTTTTTGTTCTTGTTTTTCTCTTGTTTTTCCTCCTATTCTTTCTCTTGAAAGTTCTATGGAATTTGGATGATTAAGTGGTCTTTTATTCATTGACCACATGACTTAATTCCATGGGCTTGGATCCTTTTTATGGACCATGGCCGAATGGCTCCTCACTTGGGCCTGAATTTTTTTTTTTTGGGCCAACTCGGTTGGTCCCGAGTTGGGCCTAGCCCACTGACCTTTCGACCTTAAAACGTTCATATCTCCTTGTACCGACGTCACCTGGGAACCCACGACCTATGGATGGAAAGCTAATTCAATTATCTACAACTTCTATTTCAAGGTATTTTCGAAATTCCAAACTTACAATACAGTTTTTGCCCCCCAAAGTCAGGTCACCCGAAAACGTTTTCTTAAAAATATTCGTTTGGAGGGTTTCCACTTTGATTTGGTCCAAAGGTACTTCACGAGTTGTGTTTAACTTTACATATGTGATTCATATGACTTTTCAGATGTTCCAAAAAAAAATCTCGGTATGTGGGCCCCACCCCAGCAGATGCTCCGAGGTTCAAAAATACGGGATATAACATCCTCCCCCCCTTTAGAACATTCGTCCTCGAATGTTAAATTAATCTCATAGGGTTTGAAAATACTTTGGGGGAGTTCATGTTTACACACATCACATATGACACACGATTGATATTGGAATAAATTAAAGCAGGCATTTAAGGTTACCTGTGGCTATAGGGAACAGATGAGGATATTTCTTCTTCATTTCTTCTTCCGACTCCCAGGTCATCTCCTCCCGGTTATCATTCCGCCACAGTACCTTAACGGAGGCCACATCTTTATTTCGGAGCCTCCTGACCTAGCGATCCAAAATAGATACGGGCTGCTCCTCGTACGATAACTGCTCCGTCACCTGAATATCATCAGCAGGGAATACTCTGGAAGGGTCACCAATGCATCTGCGAAGCATAGAGACATGGAATACCGGATGTACCGCTTCCAAATCAGGTGGCAAATCTAACTCATAGGCGACATTTCCAACCTTCCGAACAATCTGATAAGGCCCAATATAACGCGGACTGAGCTTACCCTTTCTGCCGAACCGCATCACGCCTTTCATAGGCGATACCTTCAGAAATACCCAATCGCCTACCTGAAACTCCAACGGTCGACGCCGTTTATCCGCGTATGACTTCTGTCGACTCTGGGCTGCCAACAGTCGCTCTCGAATAAGTTTTACCTTGTCCACGGCCTGCTGGACCATATCTGGGCCAATCAATTCTGACTCGCCAATATCAATCGGCGATCTGCATTTCCTGCCATATAGAGCCTCGTACGGAGCCATCTGGATGCTGGAATGGTAACTGTTATTATATGCAAACTCAATCAATGGCAAGTGATCATCCCAGCTGCCTCTGAAATCAATAACGCAGGCCCGCAACATATCCCCCAGCGTCTGTATAGTGCGCTCGGCCTGCCCGTCGCTCTGAGGATGAAATGCGGTGCTCAGACTCACCTGAGTCCCTAGTCCCTCCTGAAAAGATCTCCAGAAATGCGCCGTAAACTGGGCGCCTCTGTCAGAAATAATAGACATAGGAACTCCGTGCAGCTTCACAATCTCCTTAATATAGAGCCTGGCATAATCCTCGGCGGAATAGGTAGTCCTGACGGGAAGAAAATGGGCTGATTTCGTCAGCCTATCAACGACGACCCAGATGGAATCATACTTCCGTGGAGTGCGAGGTAATCCTGTAATGAAGTCCATATTAATAACCTCCCACTTCCAAGTCGGGATTTCCATCTCCTGCAACAGTCCACCCGGCTTCTGATGCTCAATCTTGACCTGCTGACAATTAGGACACTGGGCGACGAACTCTGCAATATCCTGCTTCATACCGTCCCACCAGTATAAGCATCGAAGATCATGGTACATCTTCGTAGACCCAGGATGGACCGAATAGCGAGCATAATGTGCCTCGCTCATAACCTGTTGCCGAAGGCCTGCAATATCAGGTACACACAACCTGCCTCTGTATAACATAGTGTCGTCCGGTGAAAACTCGAACGGAGTCCTCTCCTTATCATAGGCTGTGTCCCTGTACCGAGCTAAGACAGGATCCTCAAACTGATTTCGCTTAATATCGTCCCTGATAGATGACTCAGAAACCCCACGAACAGAAATCTGTGTATCTCTAGAGTCGGCCAGACGAACCCCGAGACTAGCCAACTGCTGAATATCACGGGCTATCTCTCTCCTGTCTGGCTGTAAATCGGCCAAACTGCCCATAGACTTCCGACTGAGCGCATCGGCAACAACATTAGCCTTACCCAGATGATACAGAATATCCACGTCATAATCTTTCAGAAGCTCCAGCCACCTCCGCTGTCGCAAATTAAGCTCTCTCTGCCTGAAAATATACTGGAGACTGTTATGATCAGTATAGATATCCACATGAACGCCATATAAATAGTGTCTCCATATCTTCAGAGCATGAATCACCGCTGCGAGCTCCAGATCGTGGGTAGGATAATTCTTCTCATGCCTTTTGAGCTGCCGGGAAGCATACGCTATAACTCTGCCGTGCTGCATCAATACACAGCCTAACCCCATGCCAGAAGCGTCACAATAAATAACATACCCGTCCGGTCCCTCTGGAAGAGTCAGAACTGGGGCAGTAGTCAGCTTCTCCTTCAGCAACTGGAAGCTCCGATCACAAGCGTCAGACCACTGGAACTTAGCTCCCTTCTGAGTCAGCCTTGTCAAAGGCGCTGAAATCGAAGCAAACTTCTCCAAAAACCTCCTGTAATAACCTGCTAACCCCAGGAAACTGCGTACCTCTGTGGGCGTCGTAGGACTGGGCCAATTCTTCACGGCCTCAATCTTCTGTGTGTCCACCCGGACACCATCAGCTGCAATAATATGCCCCAAGAAGGCCACTGAAGACAGCCAGAATTCGCACTTAGAAAATTTCGCATATAACTTCTGATGCCGGAGTACCCCTAATACCGATCTCAGATGATCTGCGTGCTCCGCCTCAGACCGAGAATAAACCAGGATATCATCAATGAATACAATTACAAACATATCCAAGAATGGCCTGAATACCCGGTTCATCAAATCCATGAATACTGCGGGAGCATTTGTCAGCCCAAAAGACATAACCCTGAACTCGTAATGCCCATATCGGGTCCGGAAAGCTGTCTTAGGGATATCGGCCTCTCGTACTCGCACCTGGTGGTAACCGGATCGAAGATCTATCTTCGAAAAACACTTAGCGCCCTGCAGCTGATCAAACAAATCATCAATCCTGGGGAGGGGGTATTTATTCTTTATAGTTACCTTATTCAGCTGCCGATAATCAATACACATACGCAGCGACCCATCCTTCTTACGCACAAATAATACCGGGGCTCCCCAAGGCGAAGTACTAGGTCTGATGAAACCCTTATCCAACAAATCTTTCAGCTGCTCCTTCAACTCCTTTAATTCTGCAGGCGCCATTCTATACGGAGGAATAGAGATAGGCTGAGTGTCTGGGAGTAAGTCAATAGAGAAATCTATCTCCCGCTCTGGAGGAAGACCTGGAAGCTCGTCGGGAAAAACATCTGGAAACTCATTAATCACGGGGACTGACTGAAGTGTCAGCGTCTCTGCGTCCAAGTCTTTCACCCGTACCAGATGATAGATATAACCCTTTCTAATCATTTTCTTTGCCTTAAGGTATGAAATAAACTTACCTTTCGGCGATGCTGTATTTCCAGCCCAATCTAAAACTGGCTCCTCGGGAAACTGGAAGCGAACCACCTTATTCTGGCAGTCAACATTAGCATAACAGGAAGCTAGCCAGTCCATACCCATAATAACATCAAATTCAGTCATATCTAACTCTACCAGATCTGCCTTAGTATCACGGCCACATACAATCACAGAACAGTCTTTATAAACCTGTTTCGCTACAATAAAGTCCCCTATCGGTGTGGCTACCTCAAATGGCTCTATAGGTTCAGACATAATACCAATTATACCGGCAACAAGAGGTGAATTATATGATAAAGTTGAACCTGGATCAATTAATGCATACACAGACCGAGAGAAGACCAATAAAGTACCTGGAACGACATTAGGAGATGCCTCATGATCCTGGCGGCTGGCCAAAGCATAAATACGGTTCGAAGGACCGCTAATACCAGAAGCTCCACCACGGCCTCTGCCGCGACCCGCTGGTGCCGAAATACCCTGCCCCGTAGGGCGCATAGCCACTGACGAAGATGAAGACCCAGCGGCTGATCCGGTAGGCTGCGCTGCACCACCCGAACTACCCTTATACGGGCAATCTCTCACAGAATGGCCCTGACGGCCACAAGAAAAGCATGCACCGGTGGCTCTGTAGCACTCTCCCGTATGGTATCTGCCGCAAAAAGAACACTGAACCCTGGGTGGCCTCATCTGACCAGAACCCCTATCTGACCGTGAACCTGAAGCCCTGGAGCTCTGGCCTGCTCCTGAATACCCTGGGCTCTCGAACCTGCGACCTGTAGGCTGGGGAGGCGCGCTCTGCGCCGGCTGAGATGAAAATCTGCTAGGCTGCTGCGGCTGTTGGGGCTGTCTGCCCCGAAAATCTCCAGATGACCTGGCCCTCTTGGGCTGTCTCCGATCCTGGCCCCTGTCAGGCTGGTGTCCTCCTCTGCCCCGATCCTCCATGCCCTGGGCATGGGCCTGGATACGGGCAATGTCCATACCGGGCTGAGCAGCCAATACTAAGCAGCTATCAACAAAATACCGATCCAGCCCCATAATATATCTGCGCATCCGGTCCGCCATAGTAGCCACCACAGTAGGTGCATATCGGGCCAAGGAATCAAACTCCAAACTGTAGTCCCGGATACTGCGGCCCTTCTGCCTCAATAATAAGAATCTATCAGATCTGGCTCGTCGCAACTCTGGGGGCAGAAAATGTCCAAGAAATGCCTGAGAAAAATCGCCCCAAACTGCTGGAGGAGCGCCGTCCCCCCTGGATAGCCCCCATGACTCGTACCAGTTTGCCACCACATCATATAACCGGTACGAAGCTAACGCGACTGACTCTGTCTCGGAAGCATTAATCAAATCTAGAGTGCGTCGTATCTTCCTGATAAACTCCTCAGGATCCTCCTCGGGCTTTGTCCCGAAGAACGCTGGAGGGTTACAAGTCAAAAACTCACGGGCTCTCGAACTATCACGCCTGACTGCCCGGTCACCTCCCAGTCCATGCCCCTGAACCTGCCCTGCCACAAGTCTAGTCAGCAACTGGACTGCCTCCCTCATAGACTGATCCTCAGTGCCGGGCCGTGGAGCTGGAGGCTCAGGTACTGGAACTGCGGGAGCTGGCAGTGGAGCCGTCCCCCGATCTGCAGCTACGGCTGCCCCAATCTCCTCCACGAGTGGCGGTGTAGAAGAACCCTCTGTCTGGGGCAAAGTCTCCGGAGCAATATATACCTGGGCCCTGGTAGTCCTCTGGACCCGGCTAGTCTCTCCTACGGCAACTGACTTGGCCTTTTGGGCCGCTGTCGCCTTTTTTGGAGGCATATCTGCAAATATAGCCACTCGTTAGGAAGGGGTCATCCTGATAACACAGCTCTATCGCACGATCTAAGACAGAAAGAAGGGTAGTATCCTAAATGCCCTGTAGCCTCTTGTTTATAGGTGTGGTGCACAACACACCGATAAACAAGACTCTACTAGACACGGTCTGTGGACATTCCGAGGACGAACCGCTCTGATACCACTTTTGTCACGACCCAACCCCGTGGGCCGCGACCAGTGCCCGAGCTGGGCACCTATACGTACCCGATACCCCAAATTAGCATATTAACAGAATAATAATATAATAATAATATTAGTGGTCGCTACAGAACTTAGCAGAAAAGCAGACTTGGCACAGATAGGCCGATAAGGCCATCACAGAACAGAATATCCCAAACATATGTACAGAACCCACACAGATGTATCCACAGACCTCTACAGAACATATCATAATCATAAGACAGGACAGGGCCCCATCATACCCTGAACAAAGTACATATCCAGATAGCAGTGACAGACTGTACCAAAAGATGGGCTCTGTAGAAGAGAGCGCCCCAAATAGCAGAAATAGGATCCTAAACGTGTGGATCAGTGAACCTGTCGTCAGTACCTGCGCGGCATGAAAACGCAGCCCCCGAAGAAAGGGGGTCAGTACGAAATATGTACTGAATATGTAAAGCGGAATCACAGAAGTCAAATCATAATGATTACAGAAATTGGGTAAAAAATCCAGAGTGTCAAATGCATATTTCCAAATCAGACAGAATGTGTACAGAAACATATGTTATATCATATCCGATCCCTGCCACGGGACTCGGCAGACAGAACGTGGTCACCCTCCCGGCACTGGTGCCACAATACAGAGGAATCAGAAAAGGGGGCGTGGCCCCGTATCATAAAATGTCATATCAGAATGGCCATAACAGATCAGATCAGAATAGGCGGACATGGCACATCATACTCCACAGATCCATGTACGCGTATACCTGCCCCCTCACATCGGGGCGCGACGAACAATGCAGAGAATTACGCTTGACAACATATCCTGGCCCGGGCTCAGTGTGGGAAACATTGGGACATCCACGAATGGAGTAGTGAGAGACTAATGCAATTTAAAAATATCATAAGTATTTTCAAAGACTCGATGAGGCGTAGCAAAGACAAACAAATCAAATGGAGTCGGACGGAATCATAATAAATGTATTCCAGATATCATAATAAATTACAGAAGTCTGACTTCCCCGAAGTCATTCCGGGTGTCAAAATAATTTATAATATTTAACAGAATTGATTGGCCCAGATATGGTCCAGCAGGCCGTGGACAAGGTAAAACTTATTCGAGAGCGACTGTTGGCAGCCCAGAGTCGACAGAAGTCATACGCGGATAAACGGCGTCGACCGTTGGAGTTTCAGGTAGGCGATTGGGTATTTCTGAAGGTATCGCCTATGAAAGGCGTGATGCGGTTCGGCAGAAAGGGTAAGCTCAGTCCGCGTTATATTGGGCCTTATCAGATTGTTCGGAAGGTTGGAAGTGCCACTACTCCGGACTTGCTATCTTTTGGTACTTTTATGTTAATTTAATATATGTTTATATGTACATTCTTAGAGGCTTATAGATATAGTGGGGTATGTAAATACTATGTATGGTCTTGCCGACCTTGTCTAGGTTGTGATATTTTTCCTGTAAGCCTTGCCGGCTTTATGATATTGTAGCGACCTTTTCGGTTCACATATATACATATATGTTGGATTATGGAATACTTATGTGTTGGGACTTTCTGCGTGGAGGTGTTCTCTGAGTTATAGTATATAGTATTGAAGGAAATCGTTAAGTCAGGTGTTTGCCGACCAATGAGTCGGAACCCGTCATACTCCTCGTTTGGGGTGTGACAAATTGGTATGAGAGCAGTTCAGTCCTAGGGATGTCTGTGAGCCGTGTCCCATAGAGTCCTTGTTATCGGTATATCGTGCACCATATCTATAGCCAGGAGGCTACAAGGGCATTTAGGAAGATTCTTTACGTCATGATCTATATCGTGCGATAGAGCCATGTAAGGATGACATTATCTAATCTTTTCCTGTTTAAATTTCAGCGATGCCTCAGAGAAAGAAGAAGGCTAACAAAATACGGGACGCTGTGGGGGAAGGCCCGAGCTGAGTACACCCAGCCAAGTTAGGGCATGTCGAGGGTCAGAGCGCGACCCCCTCGTATGCTACCTCTACTCCATCAGTTGGGGAAGAGCATGATAGAGCTCCAGTTCCTCTGGCTCCTCAACCTCCAGATCCTCCCTTGCTGTTCAAAATCAGGACTTGCGAGATACCGTCCAGTTATTGACTAGATTGGTGGCTACTCAAACTCAGCGACAGGTTGGCCTTCCGGAAAGAGTTGTTAGTTCCTACGTGCATGAGTTTCTTACCTTGGACCCTCCAATTTTCACGGGGACAAACCCGAAGGATGTCCCTCAAACTTTGTAGATCGAATGGGCCGCGCTTTAAGGGTAATGCATGCTTCTGATACAGAATCAGTGGAGCTACCTTCTTATAGGTTGTGGGATATAGCGGTAGTATGGTATGAATCCTGGAAACAGTCAAGAGGATAGAATGCACCTCCAGCAGTATGGACCGAGTTCACTAGAGCCTTTTTAGATCATTATTTGCAGGCCGAGTTCTGCAGGGCCAGGGCTAATGAGTTATATTGCTTCACCAGAATAATTTGAGCGTTTGGGAATATAGTTTGAAGTTTAACTCCTTTGCTAGATATGCTCCGGCGATGGTAGTTGAAATAGAAGATAGGGTACATCGTTTCTTGACAGGACTTGGACCGCACCTGATTAAGGATTGTAGGATGGCTTCACTATAGGGTGGCATGGATATTTCTTGTATTTAGGAATATGCTCAGAATTTGGAGGACCTTGAAGGCCAACAGCGGACCGAGCAAGACCCGAATAGGGGCCGTTATAAGAGGGCCAGATCCCCAGGTTATTCAGGTGCTTATCAAAAAGGTTACATGCCCTATCCTTATAGTAGATCAGCTCCTTCAGTAGCTAGTGCACCTTCCTAATTTTAGAGGCAGCATTATGATCAACCCACTTATTCTGGACCAGGTTAGAGTTTGAGAGCGCCAGTTCCTTCTTATAGGGGAGAATCGAGCCAGGCAAGGCCTCCTCTGTCACGACCCAACCCCGTGGGCCGCGACCAGTGCCCGAGCTGGGCACCTATACGTACCCGATACCCCAAATTAGCATATTAACAGAATAATAATATAATAATAATATTAGTGGTCGCTACAGAACTTAGCAGAAAAGCAGACTTGGCACACATAGGCCGATAAGGCCATCACAGAACAGAATATCCCAAACATATGTACAGAACCCACACAGATGTATCCACAGACCTCTACAGAACATATCATAATCATAAGACGGGACAGGGCCCCGTCATACCCTGAACAAAGTACATATCCAGATAGCAGTGACAGACTGTACCAAAAGATGGGCTCTGTAGAAGAGAGCGCCCCAAATAGCAGAAATAGGAACCTAAACGTGTGGATCAGCGAACCTGTCGTCAGTACCTGCGCGGCATGAAAACGCAGCCCCCGAAGAAAGGGGGTCAGTACGAAATATGTACTGAATATGTAAAGCGGAATCACAGAAGTCAAATCATAATGATTACAGAAATTGGGTACAAAATCCAGAGTGTCAAATGCATATTTCCAAATCAGACAGAATGTGTACAGAAACATATGTCATATCATATCCGATCCCTGCCACGGGACTCGGCATACAGAACGTGGTCACCCTCCCGGCACTGGTGCCACAATACAGAGGAATCAGAAAAGGGGGCGTGGCCCCGTATCATAAAATGTCATATCAGAATGGCCATAACAGATCAGATCAGAATAGGCGGACATGGCACATCATACTCCACAGACCCATGTACGCGTATACCTGCCCCCTCACATCGGGGCGCGGCCAACAATGCAGAGAATTACGCTTGACAACATATCCTGGCCCGGGCTCAGTGTGGGAAACATTGGGACATCCACGAATGGAGTAGTGAGAGACTAATGCAATTTAAAAATATCATAAGTATTTTCAAAGACTCGATGAGGCGTAGCAAAGACAAACAAATCAAATGGAGTCGGACGGAATCATAATAAATGTATTCCAGATATCATAATAAATTACAGAAGTCTGACTTTCCCGAAGTCATTCCGGGTGTCAAAATAATTTATAATATTTAACAGAATATTTAAAATTATATTCGTTAAGCGATTAGTAGGGTAATTAAAACATTTCTTTCAAAAATCGCTTAAAAAGGAAGCTTTAACACATTAGGGGCAAAAACGTAAATAGTGGGCCCGCCTCAGAACAAATAAGGCGGCGGGCTCAAAGTGTGCCCTCTAAACATATAATATCATCTACGAAGGTTATACAAACATCCTATGACTTTCTGAGTAATTTAGAGCACAATTGCATAATTTCAGAAAAAGCGTATCAAAATGGTTCAATTCTACTGAAGGAAAAACTGAAATTTTGTCTTGCGGATTCCGAGGGCCAAGAGGTCCTTCGAGGCCCGGATCCGACCCTAATACACTAAGGGCATGCCAAGGGAAGAATTGGGTTTACTTTACATACCTTTCACGCTCCTTAAGCCTTTCCAATCTCACTTCCCGTTTCGTCGAAAAACTACAATTGGTCAAGTTTACCAATTGTGAATTATTAATGCCATTATTTCAACTTTAAGCATATTTGGCTACCGAAATTTCGGCAGCACTTCCCCTATACATATGACACCCCGAGAATTCAACTCGGCTATAAATCATCAACAACAACCCAAACGACAACAACAATATCAACAATGAACATTAACAACACAAATATCCTTCAACTAGTCATTTTTCTCACAAGTGGACATAATCTTCAATTCAACCCAACTTTCAACTAAGATCAATAATTTCATATTCAACAACCATCATGATCATCACCATATAAATCTAAAGACATCTCATACCATTTCCCTTAGGATATACACTTGATATACATGATATACACTTTTCCGCCAAAAGCATAACTTATGCAAAACATCAAATCTTTGGCATATAATTTCATAACAAGTTTCCAACTTCCAAATTCATCAACCATAATCATAATTCACATCTTAACAACTTCATTTCCATAATATCACAAAATTATTCTAAAGTGACATAATCATCTACATTCCAACTTCAACCAAAATTCATTCAACTTTCATTCCCAATATAATTTCCATCATAACCACAACTAGAATGCAACATAAAATTCAACTCATATATGTATACAACATATATACACCCATGGCTACATATATATATACATACCCACTTTGCAAACTTCCTTATTTCCATAATTTCGACTCATTTCCACATACCACAACATAAACAAACCTTCATAACATAAGAAAAAGTTATTGATTCTTACCTTTTTCTACAAACTTCTTCACTTGAACAAGTTGTCAACTTGAAGAAATAAGTGCTCCTTCTTCCAAAACAATTACACCAAGTTGTAGAGGACACTTAATTTAGTAGGAAATCAACAAGAAAATAATTTTAGAGGCAAGATTTTGAGGGGTGATTTTTCTATGGCCAAACCCGAAATGCCCTCTTTTTGTTCTTGTTTTTCTCTTGTTTTTCCTCCTATTCTTTCTCTTGAAAGTTCTATGGAATTTGGATGATTAAGTGGTCTTTTATTCATTGACCACATGACTTAATTCCATGGGCTTGGATCCTTTTTATGGACCATGGCCGAATGGCTCCTCACTTGGGCCTGAATTTTTTTTTTTTTGGGCCAACTCGGTTGGTCCCGAGTTGGGCCTAGCCCACTGACCTTTCGACCTTAAAATGTTCATATCTCCTTGTACCGACGTCACCTGGGAACCCACGACCTATGGATGGAAAGCTAATTCAATTATCTACAACTTCTATTTCAAGGTATTTTCGAAATTCCAAAATTACAATACAGTTTTTGCCCCCCAAAGTCAGGTCACCCGAAAACGTTTTCTTAAAAATATTCGTTTGGAGGGTTTCCACTTTGATTTGGTCCAAAGGTACTTCACGAGTTGTGTTTAACTTTACATATGTGATTCATATGAGTTTTCAGATGTTCCAAAAAAAAATCTCGGTATGTGGGCCCCACCCCAGCAGATGCTCCGAGGTTCAAAAATACGGGATATAACATCCTCCCCCCCTTTAGAACATTCGTCCTCGAATGTTAAATTAATCTCATAGGGTTTGAAAATACTTTGGGGGAGTTCATGTTTACAGACATCACATATGACACACGATTGATATTGGAATAAATTAAAGCAGGCATTTAAGGTTACCTGTGGCTATAGGGAACAGATGAGGATATTTCTTCTTCATTTCTTCTTCCGACTCCCAGGTCATCTCCTCCCGGTTATCATTCCTCCACAGTACCTTAACGGAGGCCACATCTTTATTTCGGAGCCTCCTGACCTGGCGATCCAAAATAGATACGGGCTGCTCCTCGTACGATAACTGCTCCGTCACCTGAATATCATCAGCAGGGAATACTCTGGAAGGGTCACCAATGCATCTGCGAAGCATAGAGACATGGAATACCGGATGTACCGCTTCCAAATCAGGTGGCAAATCTAACTCATAGGCGACATTTCCAACCTTCCAAACAATCTGATAAGGCCCAATATAACGCGGACTGAGCTTACCCTTTCTGCCGAACCGCATCACGCCTTTCATAGGCGATACCTTCAGAAATACCCAATCGCCTACCTGAAACTCCAACGGTCGACGCCGTTTATCCGCGTATGACTTCTGTCGACTCTGGGCTGCCAACAGTCGCTCTCGAATAAGTTTTACCTTGTCCACGGCCTGCTGGACCATATCTGGGCCAATCAATTCTGACCAGCCAATCGGCGATCTGCATTTCCTGCCATATAGAGCCTCGTACGGAGCCATCTGGATGCTGGAATGGTAACTGTTATTATATGCAAACTCAATCAATGGCAAGTGATCATCCCAGCTGCCTCTGAAATCAATAACGCAGGCCCGCAACATATCCCCCAGCGTCTGTATAGTGCGCTCGGCCTGCCCGTCGCTCTGAGGATGAAATGCGGTGCTCAGACTCACCTGAGTCCCTAGTCTCTCCTGAAAAGATCTCCAGAAATGCGCCGTAAACTGGGCGCCTCTGTCAGAAATAATAGACATAGGAACTCCGTGCAGCTTCACAATCTCCTTAATATAGAGCCTGGCATAATCCTCGGCGGAATAGGTAGTCCTGACGGGAAGAAAATGGGCTGATTTCGTCAGCCTATCAACGACGACCCAGATGGAATCATACTTCCGTGGAGTGCGAGGTAATCCTGTAATGAAGTCCATATTAATAACCTCCCACTTCCAAGTCGGGATTTCCATCTCCTGCAACAGTCCACCCGGCTTCTGATGCTCAATCTTGACCTGCTGACAATTAGGACACTGGGCGACGAACTCTGCAATATCCTGCTTCATACCGTCCCACCAGTATAAGCATCGAAGATCATGGTACATCTTCGTAGACCCAGGATGGACCGAATAGCGAGCATAATGTGCCTCGCTCATAACCTGTTGCCGAAGGCCTGCAATATCAGGTACACACAACCTGCCTCTGTATAACATAGTGTCGTCCGGTGAAAACTCGAACGGAGTCCTCTCCTTATCATAGGCTGTGTCCCTGTACCGAGCTAAGACAGGATCCTCAAACTGATTCCGCTTAATATCGTCCCTGATAGATGACTCAGAAACCCCTCGAACAGAAATCTGTGTATCTCCAGAGTCGGCCAGACGAACCCCGAGACTAGCCAACTGCTGAATATCACGGGCTATCTCTCTCCTGTGTGGCTGTAAATCGGCCAAACTGCCCATAGACTTCCGACTGAGCGCATCGGCAACAACATTAGCCTTACCCGGATGATACAGAATATCCACGTCATAATCTTTCAGAAGCTCCAGCCACCTCCGCTGTCGCAAATTAAGCTCTCTCTGCCTGAAAATATACTGGAGACTCTTATGATCAGTATAGATATCCACATGAACGCCATATAAATAGTGTCTCCATATCTTCAGAGCATGAATCACCGCTGCGAGCTCCAGATCGTGGGTAGGATAATTCTTCTCATGCCTTTTGAGCTGCCGGGAAGCATACGCTATAACTCTGCCGTGCTGCATCAATACACAGCCTAACCCCATGCCAGAAGCGTCACAATAAATAACATACTCGTCCGGTCCCTCTGGAAGAGTCAGAACTGGGGCAGTAGTCAGCTTCTCCTTCAGCAACTGGAAGCTCCGATCACAAGCGTCAGACCACTGGAACTTAGCTCCCTTCTGAGTCAGCCTTGTCAAAGGCGCTGAAATCGAAGCAAACTTCTCCAAAAACCTCCTGTAATAACCTGCTAACCCCAGGAAACTGCGTACCTCTGTGGGCGTCGTAGGACTGGGCCAATTCTTCACGGCCTCAATCTTCTGTGTGTCCACCCGGACACCATCAGCTGCAATAATATGCCCCAAGAAGGCCACTGAAGACAGCCAGAATTCGCACTTAGAAAATTTCGCATATAACTTCTGATGCCGGAGTACCCCTAATACCGATCTCAGATGATCTGCGTGCTCCGCCTCAAACCGAGAATAAACCAGGATATCATCAATGAATACAATTACAAACATATCCAAGAATGGCCTGAATACCCGGTTCATCAAATCCATGAATACTGCGGGAGCATTTGTCAGCCCAAAAGACATAACCCTGAACTCGTAATGCCCATATCGGGTCCGGAAAGCTGTCTTAGGGATATCGGCCTCTCGTACTCGCACCTGGTGGTAACCGGATCGAAGATCTATCTTCGAAAAACACTTAGCGCCCTGCAGCTGATCAAACAAATCATCAATCCTGGGGAGGGGTTATTTATTCTTTATAGTTACCTTATTCAGCTGCCGATAATCAATACACATACGCAGCGACCCATCCTTCTTACGCACAAATAATACCGGGGCTCCCCAAGGCGAAGTACTAGGTCTGATGAAACCCTTATCCAACAAATCTTTCAGCTGCTCCTTCAACTCCTTTAATTCTGCAGGCGCCATTCTATACGGAGGAATAGAGATAGGCTGAGTGTCTGGGAGTAAGTCAATAGAGAAATCTATCTCCCGCTCTGGAGGAAGACCTGGAAGCTCGTCGGGAAAAACATCTGGAAACTCATTAATCACGGGGACTGACTGAAGTGTCAGCGTCTCTGCGTCCAAGTCTTGCACCCGTACCAGATGATAGATATAACCCTTTCTAATCATTTTCTTTGCCTTAAGGTATGAAATAAACTTACCTTTCGGCGATGCTGTATTTCCAGCCCAATCTAAAACTGGCTCCTCGGGAAACTGGAAGCGAACCACCTTATTCTGGCAGTCAACATTAGCATAACAGGAAGCTAGCCAGTCCATACCCATAATAACATCAAATTCAGTCATATCTAACTCTACCAGATCTGCCTTAGTATCACGGCCACATACAATCACAGAACAGTCTTTATAAACCTATTTCGCTACAATAAAGTCCCCTATCGGTGTGGCTACCTCAAATGGCTCTATAGGTTCAGACATAATACCAATTATACCGGCAACAAGAGGTGAAATATATGATAAAGTTGAACCTGGATCAATTAATGCATACACAGACCGAGAGAAGACCAATAAAGTACCTGGAACGACATTAGGAGATGCCTCATGATCCTGGCGGCTGGCCAAAGCATAAATACGGTTCGAAGGACCGCTAATACCAGAAGCTCCACCACGGCCTCTGCCGTGACCCGCTGGTGCCGAAATACCCTGCCCCGTAGGGCGCATAGCCACTGACGAAGATGAAGACCCAGCGGCTGATCCGGTAGGCTGCGCTGCACCACCCGAACTACCCTTATACGGGCAATCTCTCACAGAATGGCCCTGACGGCCACAAGAAAAGCATGCACCGGTGGCTCTGTAGCACTCTCCCGTATGGTATCTGCCGCAAAAAGAACACTGAACCCTGGGTGGCCTCATCTGACCAGAACCCCTATCTGTCCGTGAACCTGAAGCCCTGGAGCTCTGGCCTGCTCCTGAATACCCTGGGCTCTCGAACCTGCGACCTGTAGGCTGGGGAGGCGCGCTCTGCGCCGGCTGAGATGAAAATCTGCTAGGCTGCTGCGGCTGTTGGGGCTGTCTGCCCCGAAAATCTCCAGATGACCTGGCCCTCTTGGGCTGTCTCCGATCCTGGCCCCTGTCAGGCTGGTGTCCTCCTCTGCCCCGATCCTCCATGCCCTGGGCATGGGCCTGGATACGGGCAATGTCCATACCGGGCTGAGCAGCCAATACTAAGCAGCTATCAACAAAATACCGATCCAGCCCCATAATATATCTGCGCATCCGGTCCGCCATAGTAGCCACCACAGTAGGTGCATATCGGGCCAAGGAATCAAACTCCAAACTGTAGTCCCGGATACTGCGGCCCTTCTGCCTCAATAATAAGAATCTATCAGATCTGGCTCGTCGCAACTCTGGGGGCAGAAAATGTCCAAGAAATGCCTGAGAAAAATCGCCCCAAACTGCTGGAGGAGCGCCGTCCCCCCTGGATAGCCCCCATGACTCGTACTAGTTTGCCGCCACATCATATAACCGGTACGAAGCTAACGCGACTGACTCTGTCTCGGAAGCATTAATCAAATCTAGAGTGCGTCGTATCTTCCTGATAAACTCCTCAGGATCCTCCTCGGGCTTTGTCCCGAAGAACGCTGGAGGGTTACAAGTCAAAAACTCACGGGCTCTCGAACTATCACGCCTGACTGCCCGGTCACCTCCCAGTCCATGCCCCTGAACCTGCCCTGCCACAAGTCTAGTCAGCAACTGGACTGCCTCCCTCATAGACTGATCCTCAGTGCCGGGCCGTGGAGCTGGAGGCTCAGGTACTGGAACTGCGGGAGCTGGCAGTGGAGCCGTCCCCCGATCTGCAGCTACGGCTGCCCCAATCTCCTCCACGAGTGGCGGTGTAGAAGAACCCTCTGTCTGGGGCAAAGTCTCCGGAGCAATATATACCTGGGCCCTGGTAGTCCTCTGGACCCGGCTAGTCTCTCCTACGACAACTGACTTGGCCTTTTGGGCCGCTGTCGCCTTTTTTGGAGGCATATCTGCAAATATAGCCACTCGTTAGGAAGGGGTCATCCTGATAACACAGCTCTATCGCACGATCTAAGACAGAAAGAAGGGTAGTATCCTAAATGCCCTGTAGCCTCTTGTTTATAGGTGTGGTGCACAACACACCGATAAACAAGACTCTACTAGACACGGTCTGTGGACATTCCGAGGACGAACCGCTCTGATACCACTTTTGTCACGACCCAACCCCGTGGGCCGCGACCAGTGCCCGAGCTGGGCACCTATACGTACCCGATACCCCAAATTAGCATATTAACAGAATAATAATATAATAATAATATTAGTGGTCGCTACAGAACTTAGCAGAAAAGCAGACTTGGCACAGATAGGCCGATAAGGCCATCACAGAACAGAATATCCCAAACATATGTACAGAACCCACACAGATGTATCCACAGACCTCTACAGAACATATCATAATCATAAGACAGGACAGGGCCCCATCATACCCTGAACAAAGTACATATCCAGATAGCAGTGACAGACTGTACCAAAAGATGGGCTCTGTAGAAGAGAGCGCCCCAAATAGCAGAAATAGGATCCTAAACGTGTGGATCAGTGAACCTGTCGTCAGTACCTGCGCGGCATGAAAACGCAGCCCCCGAAGAAAGGGGGTCAGTATGAAATATGTACTGAATATGTAAAGCGGAATCACAGAAGTCAAATCATAATGATTACAGAAATTGGGTACAAAATCCAGAGTGTCAAATGCATATTTCCAAATCAGACAGAATGTGTACAGAAACATATGTTATATCATATCCGATCCCTGCCACGGGACTCGGCAGACAGAACGTGGTCACCCTCCCGGCACTGGTGCCACAATACAGAGGAATCAGAAAAGGGGGCGTGGCCCCGTATCATAAAATGTCATATCAGAATGGCCATAACAGATCAGATCAGAATAGGCGGACATGGCACATCATACTCCACAGACCCATGTACGCGTATACCTGCCCCCTCACATCGGGGCGCGGCGAACAATGCAGAGAATTACGCTTGACAACATATCCTGGCCCGGGCTCAGTGTGGGAAACATTGGGACATCCACGAATGGAGTAGTGAGAGACTAATGCAATTTAAAAATATCATAAGTGTTTTCAAAGACTTGATGAGGCGTAGCAAAGACAAACAAATCAAATGGAGTCGGACGGAATCATAATAAATGTATTCCAGATATTATAATAAATTACAGAAGTCTGACTTCCCCGAAGTCATTCCGGGTGTCAAAATAATTTATAATATTTAACAGAATATTTAAAATTATATTCGTTAAGCGATTAGTAGGGTAATTAAAACATTTCTTTCAAAAATCGCTTAAAAAGGAAGCTTTAACACATTAGGGGCAAAAACGTAAATAGTGGGCCCGCCTCAGAACAAATAAGGCGGCGGGCTCAAAGTGTGCCCTCTAAACATATAATATCATCTACGAAGGTTATACAAACATCCTATGACTTTCTGAGTAATTTAGAGCACAATTGCATAATTTCAGAAAAAGCGTATCAAAATGGTTCAATTCTACTGAAGGAAAAACTGAAATTTTGTCTTGCGGATTCCGAGGGCCAAGAGGTCCTTCGAGGCCTGGATCCGACCCTAATACACTAAGGGCATGCCAAGGGAAGAATTGGGTTTACTTTACATACCTTTCACGCTCCTTAAGCCTTTCCAATCTCACTTCCCGTTTCGTCGAAAAACTACAATTGGTCAAGTTTACCAATTGTGAATTATTAATGCCATTATTTCAACTTTAAGCATATTTGGCTACCGAAATTTCGGCAGCACTTCCCCTATACATATGACACCCCGAGAATTCAACTCGGCTATAAATCATCAACAACAACCCAAACGACAACAACAATATCAACAATGAACATTAACAACACAAATATCCTTCAACTAGTCATTTTTCTCACAAGTGGACATAATCTTCAATTCAACCCAACTTTCAACTAAGATCAATAATTTCATATTCAACAACCATCATGATCATCACCATATAAATCTAAAGACATCTCATACCATTTCCCTTAGGATATACACTTGATATACATGATATACACTTTTCCGCCAAAAGCATAACTTATGCAAAACATCAAATCTTTGGCATATAATTTCATAACAAGTTTCCAACTTCCAAATTCATCAACCATAATCATAATTCACATCTTAACAACTTCATTTCCATAATATCACAAAATTATTCTAAAGTGACATAATCATCTACATTCCAACTTCAACCAAAATTCATTCAACTTTCATTCCCAATATAATTTCCATCATAACCACAACTAGAATGCAACATAAAATTCAACTCATATATGTATACAACATATATACACCCATGGCTACATATATATATACATACCCACTTTGCAAACTTCCTTATTTCCATAATTTCTACTCATTTCCACATACCACAACATAAACAAACCTTCATAACATAAGAAAAAGGAATTGATTCTTACCTTTTTCTACAAACTTCTTCACTTGAACAAGTTGTCAACTTGAAGAAATAAGTGCTCCTTCTTCCAAAACAATTACACCAAGTTGTAGAGGACACTTAATTTAGTAGGAATTCAACAAGAAAATAATTTTAGAGGCAAGATTTTGAGGGGTGATTTTTCTATGGCCAAACCCGAAATGCCCTCTTTTTGTTCTTGTTTTTCTCTTGTTTTTCCTCCTATTCTTTCTCTTGAAAGTTCTATGGAATTTGGATGATTAAGTGGTCTTTTATTCATTGACCACATGACTTAATTCCATGGGCTTGGATCCTTTTTATGGACCATGGCCGAATGGCTCCTCACTTGGGCCTGAATTTTTTTTCATTTTTTTTTTGGGCCAACTCGGTTGGTCCCGAGTTGGGCCTAGCCCACTGACCTTTCGACCTTAAAACGTTCATATCTCCTTGTACCGACGTCACTTGGGAACCCACGACCTATGGATGGAAAGCTAATTCAATTATCTACAACTTCTATTTCAAGGTATTTTCGAAATTCCAAACTTACAATACAGGTTTTGCCCCCCAAAGTCAGGTCACCCGAAAACGTTTTCTTAAAAATATTCGTTTGGAGGGTTTCCACTTTGATTTGGTCCAAAGGTACTTCATGAGTTGTGTTTAACTTTACATATGTGATTCATATGACTTTTCAGATGTTCCAAAAAAAAATCTCGGTATGTGGGCCCCACCCCAGCAGATGCTCCGAGGTTCAAAAATACGGGATATAACATCCTCTGCCCCGATATGATCAGTACGGTAAGGGCCACTTTGGCCAGTACCGCCAGGGTATGGGGGTGTGTTACTCTTATGGGCAGCCTGGTCATGTTATGAGAAACTATACATCTCTCGATAGAGGAGGCCTGGCTTAGCTGACAGGTTCGATCGCAGGTTCTTCATCTTCTATTCGCCCTTTTGGGCAAGGTTCTTCTTTTGTCCCAGCAGGTAGAGGTAGGGGAAGAGGTTAGATGTCTGGTTCCGGCAGCAACCAAAATCGTATTTATGCACTTATAGGGCAGCAGGATCTTGAGTCGTCCCCAGATGTTGTGACAGGTATTTTATCAATATATTCCTATGATGTATATGCATTGATTGACCTGGGTTCCTGTCACGACCCAACCGGAGGGCCATGATGGGTACCTGGTGCTAACCCACCCGGACACCTCTTATCATACATTCCCATTTACATCTAGGTGAGCCACATAGCCAAATCATACTTTATATCCATCAATCATTCTAATCCCATTAGGCAACAATACATTTATATCATCATTAGCAACTATGCCCATATCAATGGACATAAGCCGACGAGGCTAACAAAATGATATATAAAACATTAGCCGACAAGGCTAAATACATCTAACCATATACACATGTCTACGAGCCTCTAGGAGAGTATGTCACATGATATAGGTTGGACAGGACCCCGCCATGCCCATAAGTATGTACACAAAAGAATAGATACCAAAAGCTATAGCTCCGAATGAAATGGAGCTCCGCTACGTAGTCCCTGAGTAATAAAGCTATGGATCAAGCCTGTCTCCCTGGCCACCTGCGGGCATGACGCAGCTTCTACAAACAAAAGGACGTCAGTGCGAAGAATATACTGAGTATGTAAAGCATGATCAACATCATTATAGAAGCATAATAAACAACATAAGAAATAGCATAAGATGGGAGGTAGTAGAGCCATCGTCATAACCACTTACTTGCTTTTCATAGGGACCTTCCATTTCCAATACGAGATTGTGTACATACATCCATGTCCGTATCCATATTCATAACCATACTCATTTACATATTCATATTCATACTCATATACATAGCCATAATCATATTCATAGCATTTTCATTTTCATAGCATACCCGACCATGAAGGTTCGGTGTTTCACGTACCTGGCCCTACCAAGGCTCAGGGTTATACATACCTGGCCCTACCAAGGCTCAGGGTTGTCCGTACCCAACTACAGAGGTGCACACGCGATACATATCATACCCGGCCATATAAGCTCGGTGTTACATATTAGTCAAACATAAATACATATACATCAGAGCTCATAAGCATCTTTGACATCCTTACTATCGTCGTTTCATTACATATATCCTTAGAGGATCACTCGTCGTATAAGGGATGTAGTAGAATCATAAACGTAATAAGAATCACGAGCTTTTGTAGAATTAAAGTTAGAATCATGTGGAGGACATCATAGGCTCGTGAAAGAATAGATATATAGCCAAGGAACCATGCCTTATTGAAAGAAGGGCTAGCCTTACATACCTTTTCGTTCAACATTTCTATCGCTTGGACGTTCTCCTTCAATGCTCACGTTTCTACCTTCATTAGAGTTTACACTAACATTAGACAATCGATAGCTTAGCATACTTGACTAAAGCTAGAGAAAATTGGGTAGCATCTCCTTTATTTATACAACTTTCCCCATATCATATATCAACTCCCAAACATGTATAATAACATTCACAACATCATAGCAATAGTCTTCATTCACATATATTATCCATATTTCTTAATCCACTTCAAATCGTCCATATTCATGGTCATGACACATTATTACATTCACTCATATACAATGTCTTCCCATGTTCTTAACATCATTTATAACATAATCATACTCATAACATATCACGAATCATGACTCAATCCAAGTTACTACTCAAAAATGATACTATTCTCACATTCATGACCCATTTTCTATCTCATTTTACAATCCAAGTCTTTCAACCTCGTAGTATCTTAAACAACATGGAAAGACCATAAAACATACCTTTGATGGTGTAGGGATGGACTTTGGGTGGAAACACTTCACTTGAGAAAAACCCTAGTTCCACTTTCACTTGGATTTCTTGTCTTGGATGAACTTTAATGAGTTTCTTACACTTGATTCTCTTGGTTTGATGAAGTTGATCACTAATATCTCTTGAATTCTTGTGGGAAAAGTTTGTAGAAATGTTGTAGAGAGTTCTAGAGAGAAGGGGTGTGAAGGGAAAATGAAATGAAATAACTTGGACCCCTTATTAATAATACTCAAATCTGTCCCGCTCCAAATGTACGGACCAACATACGGTCCGTATAAATTTCGCTGACCGTATGTCTGGTCGAAGATTTGGCTTAGTGAGGCTGGCCATATGGGCTGATTATATGGCCAAACATACGACCAGTATAATTTATATGGCCAGTATGTTGGGCCGTATAATTTATACGGCGCCCAGTTCTCCCGAACTCATTCTTGTCTACTCGTTTGATCTCCAATCCTTATGGAACCTTCTTAACACTTGTTTATCACCTCATTAACAATCTAAGAGATGTTATAACT
Organism: Lycium barbarum; assembly: GCF_019175385.1. Classification (NCBI taxonomy): domain Eukaryota; kingdom Viridiplantae; phylum Streptophyta; class Magnoliopsida; order Solanales; family Solanaceae; genus Lycium; species Lycium barbarum. The sequence continues at coordinate 51,985,404 of NC_083348.1, forward strand.
CTTCTCCAAAACATCATTACATCATTATTAACTTGTTACTCGTAAATCCTTTCCGATACATATCGTATGCCTTGCCTTCTCTTGGCAAACTTTCTTCTCTTACCCCGAATGTCTTTAAAGTCTCAATTAGGATCATCAAATGTCATTCCGTACTTATTGAAATATCGTAAACTTCGTGCTCTTCATTAGTCTATTCACTGTGCATCAACGGAAAATTTTCTGAGGTGTAACAGTTCCACACTATCTTATATCACTCCTTATATTGCTAATAATTTGTATTAAGCCCGAATCTTTGTGTAAGCCTTTCTTAGTTTCTACTCCGGTCGGGGAACCTGTTGTTGCAAGACGAATTTATCGTAAGTGTGTGGTTACGATATGTGGCCGTGAAACTTTTGCTGATTTAGTGGAGTTAGAAATGGTAGACTTTGACACTATTATGGGTATGGATTGGATAGCCTCTTGCTATGCCAATGTGGAATGTTGGTCCAAAACTGTGAAATTTTAGTTTTCGGGGGAACCAGTTCTTAAATGGCAGGACAATACTCCAGCTCCAAAGGGTAGGTTTATTTCCTATCTTAAGGCACAGAAAATGATTTCCAAAGGCTATATTTATCATTTGGTTCGAGTTAGGAGTACTGAAGCCTAACTGCCAACTTTGCAATCTGTTCCTGTAGTTAATGAATTTCAGGATGTATTCTCCGATGAATTACCAGGTCTCCCTTCCGAAAGGGAAATTGAATTTGCGATTGATGTGTATCCGGGCACTCAGCCCATCTCCATTCCTCCTTATCGTATGGCCCCCACTGAATTGCATGAATGAAAGGTGCAATTACAGGACTTGTTAGACAAAGGGCTTCATTAGTCCCAGCACTTCTCCATGGGGAGCACCGGTATTATTTGTACGCGAGAAGGATGGATCACTAAGAATGTGTATTGACTACCGGCAATTGAATAAGGTGACTATCAAGAACAAATATCCATTGCCTAGAATTGATGATTTGTTCGACCAGCTACAAGGTGCCAAATGCTTCTCAAAGATTGACTTAAGGTCAGGGTATCATCAACTACGTATAAACGGGGAAGACATTCCAAAGACAGCCTTTCGAATGAGATATGGGAATTTTGAATTCTTAGTTATGTCTTTCGAATTAACAAATGCTCCTGTGGCATTTAAGGTGCTAATGAACACAATACTCCGACCCTTCTTGGATATTTTTGTTATAGTATTCATTGACGATATCTTTAGTATATTCTCGTTCGGAGATGGAACATGCTGATCATCTCCGTCCTGCAAACATTGCGAGATCAAAGGCTGTATGCAAAATTTTCCAAATGTGAATTCTGGCTGACCTCGGTGGCTTTTTCTAGGCCATATTGTGTCTAATGAGGGTATTAAAGTTAACGATCGGAAGATCGAAGCCATTAAGAATTGGCCCCGGCCCACAATAGCTTCGAAAATCAAAAGTTTCTTGGGCCTTGCGGGGTATTATCGGAGATTTGTAGAAACGTTCTCTTCTATAGCAGCTCCCCTTAAAAAATTAACTCAGAAAGGGTCCAAATTTCAATGGTCAGAAGCTTATGAGCGGAGTTTCTAGAAATTGAAAGATAAGTTGACATCCGCTCCTGTTCTCACCCTTCCAGAAGGCACTGAGGGTTACACTGTATACTGTGATGCGTCACACACTAGCATAGAATGTGTGTTGATTCAAAATGGTAAGGTGATAGCTTATGCGTCACGAAAACTACGGAAACATGAGCAAATTTAACCAACCCACGATCTGGAGTTGGCGGCAGTGATTCACGCTCTGAAGATATGGCGACATTATTTATACGGAGTCCATGTTGTTATCTATACAGATCATAAAATCCTTCAATATATATTCAAGCAAAAGGAATTGAATTTGAGGCAACAAATATGACTTGAATTGCTAAAGGATTACGATGCCAAAATTTTATACCACCCTGGCAAAGCTAATGTTGTAGCTGATGCTCTAAGTCACCAATTAATGGGCAGTCTATTGTATTTTCCAGCGGAAAATTTGAAAATGACCAGAGAACTTTATCCCTTAGCAAATCTGGGAGTTCACCCACTAGATTCAGAATACACTGGGATTTCCTTACAAAATATATCTCAATCGACTCTTGCCTCGAACGTAAAGGTTCAACAGTATGAGGATCCAATCCTAATCTCTATCAAGGAAGGAGTTCAACAAAATCGGATCTCAACTTTTGAACTTGACTCAAATGGGGTTCTCAAATATCGAGGCCGCATGTGCGTTCCAAATGTAACCGGGCTTCGGGACAGGATCATGTCAGAATTTTATTATTCCTGGTATTCAATCCATTCCACATCCACGAAGATGTACCATGATCTCAAGGGATTTTATTGGTGGAATGGTATGAAGAAGGATATTGCTAACTTTGTAGCTTAATTCCCCACTTGCCAACAGGTAAAGATCGAACATGAGAAACCCAGTGGCTGATTACAGGCAATGGAGATCCCAGTGTGGAAATGAGAAGCGATTAATATGGATTTCATCACGCGATTGCCTCGTTCTCATTGCAAATTCGATTCTATTTGGGTTATCGTTGATAGGTTAACCAAATTAGCCTATTTCTTGCTTGTAAGGAACACCTGTGCTGCCGAAGACTATGCTAAATTGTATCTTAAGGAGGTTGTGCGTCTTCACGGCATTCCTGTGTCCATTATTTCTGGCAAAGACGCTCAGTTTACGGCAAAGTTCTGGAAATCTTTTCAAGAAAGTTTTGGTACTCGAGTAAATCTTAGTACGGCTTTCTATCCGCAGTCAGACGGGCAAGCTAATCGGACTATTCAGACTTTGGAAGATATGTTACGAGCCTATGTACTGGATTTCCAAGAAAGTTGGGATGATCATTTACCTCTGATAGAGTTTGCTTATAACAATAGCTACCATGCCCGTATCAAAATGGCTCTGTATAAGGCTTTATATGGAAGAAAGTATAGATCCCCTACTAGATGGTTTGAAGTTGGAGAAACAAGCTTGTTTGGGCCAGACCTTGCTCATCAGGCTATTGAGAAGGTAAAGCTTATTCAGGAACGGTTGTGTACAGCTCGGAGTCGTCAAAAATCTTATGCAGATGTACGATAACGAGAATTGCAATTTCAAGTAGCTCATTGGATGTTTCTGAAAATATCACCTATGAAGGGCGTGATACGGTTTGGTAAGAAAAGGAAACTCCATCCCCAATATATCAGACCTTATAGGATTGTCTGAAGGGTAGGCCAGGTAGCTTATGAATTGGAGCTACCATCAGAACTGCAAGCAGTTTATCCAGTTTTTCATATATCAATACTGAGAAAATGTATTGGAGATCCCTCCATAATCGTACCTGTTGATGATATACAAGTTACAACGAATCTGACATGCGAGGAAGAACCAATTGCCATTCTTGGCAGACAGGTCCGCAAAATCAAAAACAAAAATGTGGCCTCAGTGAAAGTTCTATGGAGGAGCAAGGACAGGGAAGAGATGACGTGGGAAGCTGAAGCAGAAATGAAGTCCAAGTACCCTCACTTATTCCCTGCTACAGACGATGCTGTTCCAGAAGAAACCATACAAGATTTCGCTCCATCAATAAATAACTTAGAAGGTAAAAGTCATATTTCAACTCCTTGAGAGCCAATGTGATGGGAAATGTTATTCCATTTATTATATGATTTTGTTCTGTTGATTACGGTATCCAGTAGGGCATACAAATTGGAACTTGCGGTATACAAGTATTAGTAGTGCTCAAATTATAAGGGAGACATTACTAAATCTTGTGAAAGCTTGAAATATATGATTATACCTCAAGTATCTCAATATTCGAGGACGAATGTTTTTAAAGGGGGGAGAATATTACACCCCGTAGTTTGGTATGTTGAGATTCGAGCTACCTTTTAGGAGGTATATGAGATTATATGCGCTTATCTTATGATTGTGAGGGTTTGAGTTCATATAATAAGCTATGGAAGGATTGAAGGGCAAGTGAATCAAGGAAATTAAATTTGTTGGAACGTTGAAGAAAATATGAGGAGCAAATTTTGCCCAACTTGGAGAAAGAATATCTTTTAGTATGTGATGAGTTTTGTAGCAAAGCAAAAGCCTAAATTGAAGTTCATGAAGTCTAGTTTCCAACACATCAAACCGTTCGTCGATAGGATATCAGAGTAGAGAGTTATGGACGTCACAAGTTTGGCCGCCAGAGCAGAAAATTACCCTGCACGAACGCGACCCTAGATCCACGAACGCGAAGACTAACCCTGAGAAACCCTTCGCGAACGCGACCCAAGGCCCCAAACGCGAAGGGCAAATTTAAGTTTGTTTCCACTGACTTCAACCCACTAATAAGGGTTAAAACTCCCATATTTCTCCATAATAATTTCCCAAAATACTCAACAACATAAGAGAGCATATATACATACCAAAAGTGAGGATTTTGAGTAATTTCAAGTGACGTAGTATTAATCGAGGTCCGGATAACGCGTACTCGCGATTATAGTTTGTTTTGCGACGGAGTTAGTTCGGATTCAACACAAATATTAAACATCGTGCTATTCTAGTAAGGATAAGGTATGAATCTCTCTTTATTAACGTTGATTTAGGAATATTTACGGGAATAAATGTTATAATTTGTTGTGTTTATGTTGTTAGCTTATGGATTAAGGTTTGAAGAAAGTTTTGGATGGGATTGTGCATATTTGTCATGTAGGATCTTGATGATATTGTTGTTGATGTTGTTGGTATTGTTGGGAGTTATTTGTGTATTTTGAGGAAGTAGATAATATAGGGGAGATGCTGCCCAAATTTTCGTAACCCAAATTAATGTTCGATAACTAGTACGTATAAGATGATGGGAAATATGATGAAAGTACGATTAAAGATGTATTTCTCGCAATATAGGTTCGGGAGAAGGGCGAGCATCAGAGTAAAGGATCCTTTAAGTGGTGGCTTGACGAATAAGGTATGTAAGGTGTTCGTTTCTCTCTTTCTTTGGCACGAATCCAACTAGAATATGAATATAAGCGCTCTATAACAAATTCACTCCACTCCTATGCTTTGTATTTCCAATCTTAATGTATTAATTATTTGATTGATTCATGAAATATTATTGTGTTTATCATCATTAAGTTATTTCCTTGGATTCGATATGAATTCCATAATTCATTCGGATGTTACAGCCTTATGTTACTCCGAAAGGCCTTATGTTATTTCATTGGCTCCTCATGCATTATATATATATATATATATATAAATGTATGCACTATTTTACTACACCGAGCCTCGCTATAGTCGGTCGGGTACGATACCTATTCTGCAACCACTGATCAGTTGGTATTACACACCGAGTCCCGAAAGGGCCGCGTACGTTACACACCAAGTCGTGAAAGGGCCGCGTACGTTATACACCGAGTCCTGAAAAGCTCGGGTACGTTATAATGATGATACTATTTATATATATATGTATGTATATACTTGCATATGATTTCTAAATTCATGCGTTGTATATTGTACGTTCTCAGGTTGCTCAAGTTACTTCTCTCTCCTCCTTATAATTCTGTCTTACTCATGTTATTGCTTCTAGCCTTACATACTCAGTACTTTTACCCGTACTGACATCCCATTGCATGGGACGCTGCATTTCGTGCTGCAGGCTCTGACAGAGTTATCGGAGAGCAACCGTAGTAGGACTTCCAGCTTCAGCGGCTTCAGCAAGTGCCACTACTCCGGACTTGCTATCTTTTGGTACTTTTAAGTTTATTTAATATATGTTTATATGTACATTCTTAGAGGCTCATAGACATAGTGGGGTATGTACATACTATGTATGGTCTTGCCGACCTTGTCTAGGTTGTGATATTTTTCCTGTAAGCCTTGCTGGCTTTATGATACTCGTGAAATTGTAGCGACCTTGTCGGTTCCTATATTTACATATATGTTGGATTATGGAGTACTTCTGTGTTGGGCATTTCTTCGTGTAAGTGCTCTCTGATTTATAGTATATGGTATTGAAGGAAATCATTACGTCCGGTAGTTCCCGACCTATGAGTCGGAAACCGTCATACTCCTCGTTGGGGTGTAACAGAAACTTATAAAATTATTTAGGAATCTGGTGCTTGGTGTCCCCCAATGCGGCACTAGTGTCATCCCAGCGGCACCATTGTTGTGATGGGATAGCCGCTGGGTGGCCAAGTGAGTTTTGCCCATACCGTTGGGATGATCTAGGGTGGCACTGGGGTGGTGACGCCGTGGCTGCCCTAATGCCTCGGTGGTGGATCGGGCCTGTTATTTCATTAAGTGTGTATTAAAAAGCCCTTAGTCTATCATTTATTCCCATTATGAAAATTTAGCTCTTGGGGACTGTTTTAGAAGAATCTTGGAGAAAACTCTTGGTGGTAAGTCTTGCTAACCTCTTTACTAATTCCTCGTTCTTGATCATCATAGATTCCTCTTCCATTATTAGTGTTGAATCCTTGAATCAAAGAGTTAGGGTTTATACCCAAAATTGGGGGTTTCGCTTGAAATTAGAAATTATGTGAATCCTTGAGTTAATTTAGCAATTAGTTGTTGGGTTTCGATCAGCTAGTGCCTAATTTGATATTTTACTCCCAAATTTTCTGTTTTGACCTTGTGGGCCCTGTTTTCCCAAATTCTAGGGTTGGTTTTGACCTAAATTGAGTGATAGCAATATATGTATCGTTCTTCATGATTTCTAATCTAAATTTCGAATATGCTTAGACTTCTTTTATCTTAAGGCTTAGCGGAAGGGGAAAGCGAAGGAGTGATTGTTGGTGTTTGTTGTTCGGCCATCCAGGTAGGTTATGGGTTACCCTTGGTAGGACTTCGTATAGCGAAGCATATATTGTCGGAGGAAGCATGTAAACCTGCGGGTATGAAGTTGGGTTGGATATTGCTTTAGGTTGGGCCCTATTATGTGATTGGGGCTAGCCACCCCGCTGTGTTGTGACTTGATTGTTTTATTGGGTTGGTTGATGCTACGTGTTGTTCGTATATATTGGGAATAGTTGTTACATCTTGATTGTGATATGGTAGTACTTTACTTTTGACGTTGATACGAGGATAGAGTTCTGCATGACCTGTGTAGTCTTTCATGATATTTTTGGTGTACCCATGTTGGTACTTGTGACACTGATATATTGTGAGCGTACCTATGTTGGTACTTGTGACATGTTGGTACTCCGCGGGTCCCCAGGGTGGTGCCGGTGAGAACCCCCCGTGGGCAAAGATTCGAGGTCTCGTCTGTCTGTTGGGCAAAGATCCGGGATGAGTGGCACGTAGACTTCGCGAGTCACCTTGGGTTCTACTACTAAGACGTGAAGATATTCCGTCCAGAGTACATGTGTACACAGCATTGCATTGCATTCATGCATGATTGCATTGCATTGCATCATGACTTATCTTGAGATGATGTTACACCTTGCATTCTCAGAGCATGAGCATCCCACGTATTTCACCATATTAATGGAGTGTCGGAGACGTTCCATGAAGTTTTAGAAGGTACAGGCCATGGGAAGTTCGTAACAAGGAAGTAAAGGATGAATTACGATCTCGTAAGTCGTAACCGGGAAGGACAACCTTGAAACCAAAGGTCATGACCATTATCAAGTATGATTAATGATAAATATCATGTATATAAGGTATACTGGAAGGTTTTATAAGGAATTGAGTGGAAGAAGTGGAGTGGTACGACTTTGGATAAAGGATGGGTAATGTTTTGTGTGAAAATTTTGGTCAAACTTGAGGGACGAATATCTCTTAGCATATGAAGTGTTTTGAAGTGAAACCAAAGCCTAAAATGAAGTTCGTGGAGTCTAATTTCCAACGCAACAAACCGCTCATCGATAGGACATCGGAGTAGAGAATTATGGACGTTACAAGTTCAGCTGACAGAGCAAAAACGCGTGCTACAGTACTGCTACAGTACGACCCGAATTTGACCCTTATATTAAGGGTAAAAACCCCCTTTGTAATCAGAATTTGCCAGAAAATTCCAAAAATTGAAGAGAGAGAGGGAAACAAAAAGTGAGCAATTTTCAAGTAGCGGAGTAGTAGGTTAGGTCCGGGTAACACATGGTTGTGATTCTAGTATTGTTTTGCGGTGGATTTTAGCGTGGATATTGAGGATATGGTTATATTAACAAGAAAAAAAGGTATGAATCTTTCTCTTTTGGTATTATTTAAGGCTTATTCTCGGAGACAATGTTGTTAAATAATTGTGTAGTAAGTTGGTTAGTTATGGAAGTTGGAAAAACAGCGTGTGGGCTGTTTTATGGAGCCTATTTGGGTTGATAATATTGTTGTGATGTTGGTATTGTTGTTGTTGTTGTTGGTTGTTGGATTGTGATTTTGTGCTAGGCATAAACAGGGGAGGTGCTGCCCGAATTTCGATAGATTCTAAACGGAATTAAATTGAAGGCTTAAGATGAGCGTATGACATTGAGCCTAATAATAGTATGAATGGTTTACATGTAGATTTACGAGCTTGGAAAGATAAACGTTGAACGACTAAGGCATCCGAAAGGTATGTTAAGGCTTGTCCCTTTCTTTCAAAGGCATGATTCCTATGGTATGATTCCATAAGTGTTCCATAACTTCCTTGATTTCAAAAGCTAGAAGTTTATGACTCTTAAAGCTTCTTATGATGTTAAAAATGAGAGTGCTTTTATGAGGATTAGTTGAGGATGATTTTATGCTTAAAGGTCTCAAATATGATTTCAACGATGATGTGAAAATGTTAAGCTATTTCATGATTTTCTCGATTAGTTTCATTATTGTTGATCTCACCTTATAAATTGTTCCTTCAAGGTGGGATAGAGCGATAGTTTTTAGTTGAACTCCTATGCATGCCATGAGTATAATATATGTATATAGCTATTTTGTGACATTACAGAGTTCAATTATTTCATTTTGATTATGCACTGCACTCATTTTCATTCTTCATGTATATATAAGGCACAGTTGACAGGAGGTGACGCTGTGACCTTTGTTGTATATATATAAGGCACAGTTGACAGGGGGTGATGTTGTGACCTTTGTTGTGTGTATATAAGGCACAGTTAACAGGGGGTGACGCTGTGACCTTTGTAGTGTGTATATATGGCACAGTTGACAGGGAGTGACGCTGTGGCCTTTGTTGTGATGTGTATATGTATGGCACAGTTGACAGGGGGTGACGCTGTGGCCTTTGTTGTGATGTGTATATGTATAACACAGTTGACAGGGGGTGACGCTGTGGCCTTTGTTGTGATGTGTATATGTATGGCACAGTTGATAGGGGGTGACGCTGTGGCCTTTGTTGTGGTGTGTATATATATGGCACAGTTAACAGGGGGTGACGCTGTGGCCTTTGTTGTGATATTTCTATGGATATATGTGTTTCTTTGATATAGCTGTAATGATGCATTTATTTTGCCCATTCATTGACATGTCTCAAATGCTTTCTAGGATTTTATGTACATGTTGATTTCGTGCCTTACATACTCAGTACACTATTCGTACTGACCCCCTTTCTTCGGGGGTTGCGCTTCATGCCCTCAGGTACAGACACTTAGTTTGGTGATCCTCCAGTTTAGGACTTCAGCTCAGCTGCTTAGAGGGCTCTAGTGTTCTAGAGATCGAGTCGTTTTGGTACAGATCCTTTGACATAGGCTTTGTTATACTCTTAGAGGTTTGTAGACATATGTGGGTTGCGTATATACGATTTGATCAACCATGCAGATGTAGTTTGTTTTGGATATTTTCGTGCATAGTGGCAACCTTATTGGCTTGCATATTTTGTTATGTTTGGTTAGCTGTGGCTTCTCAAGAGACAGGTTCTTTTTGATGTATGATATGATGAGTTTACAGCGTGCTTTTACAGATTGCCATATTGTTTCCAGTTTCGGTCTGATCATATCGAGCAGGTTCGTATACGGGTGTCCAGTTCGGGCACTGGTCATGGCCCATCGGTTTGGGTCGTGACAGATGATTTGGCATTTCACTTGTGATGTTGATTTCGGATTGGACATATTGAGACTTGGCACATTTGGGTTTAGATGCGCTACTTAGGTGATGACAAGTACTTGGTTCGGATTATGTTTGACTTATTGATTTATTTGTCTACCTTGCTTTATTGTTTGAGTTATGTTAGCTATGCTTAGTCGGCCAATGATACCTGCCAGTACTGTGGTTTTGTACTGATCTACACTTGCTGCATTCTTTTATGAATGCAGAGTACCAGGTTGTGTCTTCGTCCGTCTCCCATGGCTGAGCACGAGTCGTTCGCCGCCTTGAAGACTCCTCTTATTATTATGTCATACTTTTCTAATCTGAGACATAGACAGATTGGTGTATTATTATAGTCCAGACTTGTATAATTTCATTTAGATGCTCTTGTACGACTTAGACCAGACCCTGGGGGTATTTTCCTTTTTTTTTGGTAAATAAATGATTTATTTATACCAACAGTACTAGTTATAGACCTAGACAGGGCTGACCACCTGTCTCTCAAAGGTAAAGAGAAAGACTCACAATTACTGAGAGCCTACCTACAATCTATTCAGTACAATCACTATCTAGAACAAAGTATTAAGCAGTCGAGTAACACATCTAATTAGAATTCTAGCAGCATCATGGAATGGAGTCTAGAAGTGCCAAAGGAGCTTGCCATTTAGTGAGATCTCTGCCTTGAATATGTATATGTACTGCAATCTCCCTGCAAATCCTGTTACCTTGAAAGATGTTTCTTTGAAATCTGATGCCATTTCTCAGCTTCCAAATTGATTCCATAACCAGTCCAAACACACAAATGATGATCTCACCTCTACCTGTTTTCTTTCTCGCCCAGCTGCATACCCATTGTAGCTCATCTTGCCAATTCCCTATGGTTTTCCGAAAGCCCAGCCATACTAGGACTCTCTGCCATAATTCCTTAGTGATAACACAAGAGAAGAACAAATGGTCAAAAGACTCCACTGGAGAGTTACAATAGACACAGTTTAAAGGCACCAGATGTTACACCCCAGAAAATTTCGTGTTACTAAGGCTGCAGACGGCTTAATGCGAGCTCAAGGAGGAGCAAATATTACAAGTATAAACGATTAAATTCTACTGTATTAGCATGAGGATAGCATGAGTATGATATTTCAAATTCGTACAGTATGATTGAAATGATACGTTAAAAGATATATAGCCCTCGTAACCGTAAGCTGATGTGGGGCCCACATGATGGGCTTTTTATAAAGGACATATGACAAGTTATATGGAAATATATGTGAAGTTAAACACAACTCAAGAAGGACCTTTAGCAAATCCAAGTGTAAGCCCTCCAAAAAGATGTTTTTAAGTTACGTTTTTGGGCGATCTGACTTTGGGGGGCCATTACCCCATTATTATTTGGGAATTTGGGAGAACTCCAAATACTAAAGTTGTAGATAATTAAATTAGCTTTCCAACCATAGGTCGTGGGCCTTCACAAGACATAGGGATAAAAAGTTATAGATGTTTTAAGGAGAAAGGTCAAACTGGGTAGTGGGCTCGGCCCAACCCGACTCCAAGTCTGGTCAGTCCCACTTCCCGTGATATTTAAGGGAGGTATTCACCCTTATCTTCCTCATTTCATACCAAAAGGTCCAGAAGATTTTAGAGAGAGAGTGAGGGGAGTTTAGAGAGATAAAGCAAGGGTTCGATCAAGTTCGAGGCCCGAAATCCCGAGGCTCGTGAAGGATAACGTGTAGTACAAGTTTTCGTCGTCGTTTTAAGCTAAATATTGAGCTCGGGGGATGGTATTTTCGTGGTTGAGCTGCTGCTAAGGTATGTATAAGGTTTAACGGATTAGAACGGAGGAAATAATGTTAAAAGCTCGTTTGGCATTTTTGGGAAGTTTATGAAGGTGGGGTTGTTTCAGTGGAGTTAAATGGATGGAAATATCTGAGTTATGATGTATATTGATTGTTGATATTGTTGTTTGATGTTGCTGTTGATAATTTAACTGAATTGGATTTTCGGGGTTGTCCAGTTTATAAAGGAAATGCTGTCGAAATTCTGTTAGAAATAAAGATAAGTTTAAGGGATTGATTATAAGAATATATATTGGATTGATTGTTGGTAAATTGATATTGTTGATAGATTAGCGTGACCCGAAGATGGACTTTGGTTAGCTGGAAAGCGGCAAAGGTATGTGAGGCAAACCTTTCTTCCTTTGGCATGATTCTTGTTGTTATTCATTCTATAGGTACTCGATATGATTCCATTCTTAGACGAATAAGGTCTAAATGTTTCTTGTGATGGCTTATTGATATTGTACTCCTATTCTGTTCCGAAGGGAACACCCATAAGATGCCAAGTTGAGTTGTGTATATGGTTTTACTAATGATTTCGAGGAAATGAGTTTTATACTAAAGGAAACATGAAGTTTGATTCTCAAAACCACTCCGAAGGGGGCACATGATTTTACTACATCATTTCATTTACGATTTCTATTTATATTCCATGGTATCATCCCTCTGTATTGATATGATCATTTATTCTTTGGGTAGGGCAATAAGATGAAGTTGAGTTGAATATAAGTAGTAAGAATTTCATAAGAATTCTACCCTCAAACCTAGAAGTATGTCTTCCTAAGTTTGGTGAGCTACAAATTTTATAACTTCTTATGAAAGACTAAGTCTAATAACTGGATTGTGATGAATTGATTAGTAACTTATGATATTGTTAAGCCGGAAGCGGCTGCCCTGCCCGAAGGGGCCACCCTAGCTAAGCCGGAAGTGGCTGCCCAAAGGGGCCATCATTATTATGCAGGAAGCGGCCGTCCGAAGGGACTATTGTGAGACTAGCCGGAAGTGGCTGTCCGAAGGGACCATTTTGTTAACATGTCGAAAGCGGCATGTGTGTTGGATTGAATTATTTACTTAAAGATTGTTTTGAGACTTCGTGTGCACATTTATGTTTCTTCCAGCGAAGGCTGCATGTATTGAGTTAGATTGTGATTTCTTCTTTCCTAAGTCAAATTATGATTATGACTTGTTACCACCTTACATACTTAGTACATTGTCCGTACTGACATCCTTTTGCCTGGGGACGCTGCGTTCATGCATGCAGCCCCAGATTGTTTGGTAGGTTAAGTGTATAGCTAGGATGTTTGGACGTCAGCTCGGATTGGCAAGTTCCACCTCATTCTGGAGCTGTGCTGAGTCATGTATAGATATGTATGATTATGGGTATATCAGGGTCCTGTCCTGACTCATAATGTTTAGTTTACTTCTTAGAGACTTCTGCAGATAGTGTCCTATGATATGTTTGTCGAGATGACGACAAAGTGATGTCAGTTGAGTCTTTTGTGGATTTTAAAAGAGTAGGTATTTTAGATGATTTCAATTGGTTTAAAGTACTTATTTGATTGAAAGTTTTCATAATCGTTATAAAGATAATGATTTCTATTTGGAAAAGTTTTATGTTCTTAAAAGTTTTTGAAATGATAGGTTTTGATAGAGCGAATGTCTGAGGGTTCGCTCGACTCTGTTGAGAGTCGGGTGCTCGTCATGCCCTACCATTGTTAGGGTGTCACACCTGAATTCTGAACTTGAGCAACCTTTCTGCTGTTGCCAGTCTCTTTTGCACTGCCAGCCATAGTATGAATCTTTGTCTTGGCTTCAAGTAGTAACTATTTACCCATCTGATTCATAGACAGTCTTTTTTATCAGTAATTCCCCATAGTTGATTAATCACAGCTGCTCTGTTTCATAGATATATATTCATCACATTTTATCCACCAGCTGACTTTGGAAGGCAGGTTCTTGCCCAAGAAACAAATGCTTTCTTTGTGATCTCTGCTTTACCAGACTATAAAAATGATCTGCATACTGCATCAACCCGCTTCATAACTCTTTTGGGCAATATAGAGATCTGGGCCAAATATGTTTGGATACCAAATAAAACTGGTTTAATTAACTGCAATCTGCCGGCATAAAATAGGAGTTCAGCAAACCAACATTGAATTCTTTCTGTAATCCTTTCTACCAGGGGCATACATTGTGCTACAGTAAGCTTTTTGGATAAAAGGGGTACTCCTAGATAACTGAATGGGAGAGTACCCTCTGAATACCCAAGAGTATATGGAACTTTTATCAACATTGGCCTGAAGTCCTGAAGCAGCTGAGAACCTGTTAAAAGCTTCTTGAACCAGTTTGATGGATGGAATATCAGCTTTACAAAACAACAATAAGTCATCAGCAAAGCATATGTGTATCACCCCCAGTCTTTTGCATTTAGGATGGAATTTCAAGACCTTATTTGTCATTAATTGATTAAGCTCCCTTTGTAGATATTCCATGTTCATGACAAATAGATAAGGTGACATAGGGTCACCTTGTGTAATGCTTCTCTTGCCAGGAAAAGGCTTGGCCAATCCACCATTTAAAACCAAAGAATAAGACACTGTTGAAATGCATTACATGATCCACATTATGAATTTATAGGGGAATCCCAGTACAGCGATCATGCTCTTTAAAAAACACCATTCTATGGAATCATAGGCGTTTCTTAGATCCACTTTCATTACACACCTTGGGGACAGACCTTTTCTAGTATACCACTTAAGGAGTTCATGACTAAATAAGATATTGTCTGTGATACTTTTCCCTTCCACAATGGTAGACTGCGAGGGACTGATGATAGTACCAATAACTGTTTTAATCCTATTAGTCAATACATTAGTGATAATTTTATAGAAGGTAGTGCATCAGGCAATAGGTCTGTAATCCTTGACTAAGCAAGGGTTAGAAATCTTTGGAATCAAGGTAACTGCAGTGCCACAAAAAGATTTAAGAATTTTACCAGACTGGAAGAACTTTGCCACTGCCCCTAGTACTTCCCCTTTTACCATATCCCAATTTCTAGTAAAGAATTCAATGGGATAACCATCTATACCAGGAGATTTATCAGAAAGCATACCTTTTATTGCAGCTAAGATTTACACCTCTGACACAGCTCTTATCAGGTCACATTTCTGTTGGTACGAGAGGCATGGCCCCTTCCTAATAGTTTCTGAGTTGGGACAGGGTATTAGAGCAATATCAGTGCCCATTAGCTTGGTAAAGAAAGAGATGAATTCAGCCTCAACTTGGGTAGGGTCAGTCACTTTTGTGCCACTGTCATTATACACAGAAGTGATAGTGTTTCTACTAGCCCTGATCTTGCATTGAGCATGAAAATACATAGTGTTAGAGCCTCCATATTTGATCCATACAGCTCTTGATTTCTGTCGTAGAGCTAGCTTTTCCACCTTACTCCTCTTTGCAATTTCCATTAGAGCAGTCCTTTCCTGGTCTATCAGGGCTTGATTCATAGGCTGAACACACAGTGAAACTTGAGTGATCTCAAGTAATTGTCTAACCTGTTGGAGCCTTTGACATTATGATGCTAGGTAGGAATTTATCCCCTTCAGTTTCTCTTTCAATAGCATCAATGTTCTCCACAAGATAAACATTTTCGTTCCCCTAACAGGCTGACCCCAAGCAGTTGTAAGGATTCCAGGGAAATCTAGATGGTTTAGAACTGTGGTGAATAGCTTGAATGGCTTGGGGTGTGTATGAATTTGAGTCCAATATTGTATAAGAATAGGTGAATGATCTGACATTCTTGGGTTTGGAATGTCAGCTTCCACATGGCCATAAGATTGAATCCATTTGATGTTACCAAAAGCCCAGTCAATTCTAGAGTAGACCCTACTTGTAGCTTGTTGTTTGTTACAGAAGGTAAAGTGCCATCCCTTTGACTTTAATGGGGTTAACTGTAATTGATCTAAACAATCTCTGAAGTCTTGGGTTTCAGCAGGTAACACAGGGGACCCCAGTCTATCATCAGATGAGAGCATGGTATTGAAATCCCCAGCTATAAGACAAGCTCCTTGAGTGCTACTTCTAGTCTGATTTATGTCTGTCCACAGGGATTGTCTTTGGTAGGCCTCATTTTTTGCATAAACAACTGTTAGAAAGACAGAGAAATGAGCATTATTCTCCACCTTACAGTGAATCAGCTGCTCAGTAATAGAAATCACCTACAATTGTATACTTTGTTTCAACAAGATCCATATTCTTCCGTTATAAGCCATGGGATAGTTGTAGCAATAGTTCCACCCCATAGCAATTTTTTCCAGAATGCCCTTAGCTTTAGGTTTTTTTAGTCTTGTTTCTAAACATGCCATTACATTTATCTTATTCTTTAGTAGAAAGTTCTTCAATTCCTTCTACTTATGGGGCATATTTAAGCCCCTCACATTCCATGTAGTTATAATCATGGGGGTTGGGGACTCCTCCGATCAATATTATGGGGCTGAGAAAAGCTAGTTTGAGCTCCATTCTCCTCCAATATATCAAACCTGTTTGCAGTCTGTACAGCTGCACCTTGGGTCGCATAGTCCGGGGCTGGCAATTGTTGCTGAACATCACTAGCGTCTCTGCTTGTTGCTGCAGATTCTACCTCAGTTACACTATTAGGAGGAGGGTGTTATTTTTCCACAGCAGTGTTAGGAGGTTACTCTTCTTTGGTATGCAAAATTTGTTCAGGCTGTCTAGCCCTCCTATTCATTCTTCTTCTTCATCTTTTTAGTCTTTCCTAGTAGTCAGTTTCCCTAGGTTCAGTAGCAGTGTTCCAACATTCTTCACCTATATGGCCAAATTTCATACAACTTGTGAAGAATTTGGGCTTCCAGTCATACTCCACAATATCATTGATAGAACCTTGTGGTGTGGGCAGTTCAATAGAGTCATGTAGGGGTTGAGACACATCTATTTCCACAAGGATCCTGGCATAAGCGATTTCATTCATATTAGCTGTAAATTTATCTGTGTACATTGGCCTCCGAGTGCACTAGCAACTTTGCTCAGTGCTTCAGCAGCCCAGTATCCCACCGGAAGTCCTGGGAACATCACCCAAAGGGGAATCGTAGTTATGCAATCTGGGTTGAAATCAAAATCTATCTCACATTGTTGGATGATGAAGGGCTTATTATGAAAGGTATACGGACAAACATCTTTCACTTTTTCACAATCCTCCTCAGACTCAAATCTAAATATGTAGTACTCTTCATCATGAGCCAGAATTTAGGGTTTTTCCACAAAACTCCAAGCAATAGCAATGAAGGCTTCTAACGATTTCACATATGGTGTATCACCCAAAATATAGCCGATTAAAGCAGATTTCATATATTCCTGTTGGGGTTTTAAGTCATCCTCAACAATACTAACGTAGACTTTTCCATCTTTCGTAGTTGGAGGAACATAAGTGAGAGTCTTACCCCTTTGTACAGATCGATTTTCCTTGAACTTAGTCATTTCCTGCGGTGTTGGTTGCGCCGACGTAGTCTCTTCTGAGAATCGGAGGCGTCTTACCGCCGGCGTGGTAGCAGCTTTAGAATCCCCATAAGGATCTAAGTGAAAGGATTTTCAGGAGTCAAAGTCCGAACCAATACCCTTTTGCTCCTCAACAATTGACTGAAACTGTGGGGGAAGGAACCTCCCAAAGGTCAGAGAAGGGGGTTGTGAGAGGTAATTATCTCGTGGTGTAACAGTCGACATCAGTTTCAGGGTTTTTCCTGTGAGAATTTGGGGTTGGGTCAGTGTTTTCAATAGGAAGGTGCACGTTAGTAGTCCTAGCAATACATACAGCTACAGAGAGAAAACATGACCAAGCTCCCTAAACACACTTATTTCCGCACTACTTTTATTATATATTTTTGTGAGACTTACGTATTTATTGTTTTTCGCGTGATTGATTTATTTATTATGTATTTAATTATCGTGGGTTGAGCGTTCGCTTATGTAACGACCCATCCGGTCGTTATTTAATATTTATTAAACCCACGCCCAATCTAGGTCTATGATCGTAAATAGTAAGCCCCATGGGGTGTTTTAAGGATTAATAGTGAGAAAAATCAGTTTGGGGAAGAGTTCAAAATTATGGGCCTGGGGCAGAAAGTGGACCGCTATAGCGGCCAAGGGACCGCCGTAGCGGTCCCGCTGTAGCGAGAACTCGTCTGCCGCAGCGGACGAGGCAGGGCAGTGATGTGTTTTTTTTGTTACTCAATTTAATTTCAGCGTTCTTTTTAATGAAAGACTCTCCAAGGTTGTTATTAGGCTTTCACAACAAGAAAAACCCTTGACAACAAAAGAAGAGGTTTTCCCAACATTCTCCATATCCTTCCCAGCAACTACCATCTCCCATGGATTCGGATAAAGGCTAGGAAGGCGAGCAATTCATTAAAATTTAAATAGTTGTTCGTCATCGAGGTAGGTTATGGTTTATTTGAGTTAGACTTTGATTAGTAAATCGTATATACATTTAGAGTTGACGGGAGATTGCATGATTAGGTCTTCGAACTCGGAGTTTGGATGGTTATATCCAAATATTTAACGAAGATAATGGGTAAAGAGTAATTAGGGTAACAAAGAGTATTTAATTGAGTGTTTAGTGCTACTAGCGTGATGGTAGTGTGTTACGAGATTGAAGGTGATTAGTTGTCATGACTAGGAAGGGGTAGTTCGTTGTGCAGAATATGTATTCCTAGGTATATTGATTTCCGTCCTTGTTTCGAAGTATAGTGTAATATTCGTATGATTCTTATTCTTATTAATCAGAGGTTGGTACTGGGAGGATTGAAGGAAAGCATAATAGTGCTACGCCATCAAGGGCGAAATTCATGACATTGTTTTCATTCATTGGCATCATCGCATACATTGCATGTGGTTATGAGGATTACGTAGAGCAGAAATTCTGAGTACCTGTCAGTTTTGTTATCCGGTCATATGGCCGAGTTTGGTTGAATATGAAGTATTATTTATATGCCAACCACTGGCAGTAATGTAACGGTAAGTATATTTATATGATGTGGATCCGCGTCCGTGGTTCTTTTCGGAGCGGATGATTTATGGCTCGGGTCCGATGAGTATCCAGAACTAGTGGTACATGGACACCATGGGTCCCCTGCAGGTCATGACTATTGAGTAATGACATCAATTAGCATTTATGTACAACATAGCTGGGGCCCTTGCATAGCATCTGCATTGCATTTACATTCCATACTGCTATGTCCTTATGTTGTGTACTGTCAGTCTGTATATTGCATTGTACATCTTTGATGATTTTTGTTGAGGTCGTGTGAGGTGGTGATCATGATGAAGGTATGCGTAAGAACGAGTTAATATGTGGTAAGTTTTTCCCATGGGGGCATCATACACTAGTAAGGGAACTGATTAGAGAAGGCTCTACGGCTAAAAACTAGTAATCAGATTTTAGTGTAAATGAGGAGATGAGGCTAAATTAATTGTCTTAAGGGAATGTGGAATGGGTTTTAAATGACTAGTTACATAACAAGTATTTCTATGGGGGTAAAAGAAGCGAGTAGATGGGAGTAGAAAAGTAAGATCGTGACAGTGAAAGAACCTATATTGAGAGTCCTGAGGGCGTTGACTGATCTACTTATCATATTGACTTTATATTGTGTTGCCTGAACTAATCTTAGTTGACCGATGATGCTTACCAGTACGTGTGGTGTACTGATACTACTCTTGCTACATCCTTTTTGGGTGTAGGTATGTTGAAGGTGTAAGTTAAATTTTCTTCGTGTTGATTACCAGACATTCTCCTATAGCCTCTCTCATCTCGCTTTAGGCAGAGGCTGGGTCATTTATTTTTGTTTTTCTTGTATGGTAGGAGCTCTTGCACCTGTCTACACTAGGTCCCGGGAAGTTCTTTTTAGTTTTCTTGTATTTAGTGTAGAGTTTGTATGAACTTTACTTTTAATATTTGTGATTTTTAAGAAATTGTTAGTTACAAACTGGCTGAATTTTTGGGTTGGTTAGTAAAGGTTTGCCTACTAGTTAGTAATATGGTGGGTGCCCGCACGACTCCTAGGTGGGGTTGTGATAGTTGGTATCAGAGCCTAGGTTACCGGTCTCACAAGTACACGAGCAAATGTGCAGTAGAGTCTTGTGGAATTGTATAATGACGTCCGTACCCGTCTGCAAGGGGCTATAGGACATCTAGAAGTTTCCCTTCATTCATTCCATCGTGCTACCCCAATACGCCGTCTCCTAGTTGAATCCAATTAGTATCTGGACGGGAAAATTGGTATCTGTCGATTCTAATCTATATCTCTCTATTTGGACTGAAGGAAGACCTCCCATGAGTAGGTGTGTGTTGATTGTGTGAACAAACGAAAATCCAGTGCTAGTTTAAAGTGTTACGAATTGTGTACTTAATTTAGGAAGATTAGAAAATGATTAGTGCATTCGAACTCGTTAGGTGAAACAAAAATGTTAGTACGCGCTAATGTAAATGAGCGAGCCTCTACGCGACCTGAACTGGTGGGCAAACATTCCGCCCACTGGCGCTGTAGCACCGCTACAGCGGGCTCGCTATAGCGAGAATTAGACCGCTATAGCGGAACCCAAATTTCTGCAGAATCCCGCTATAGCGAGACTCCCATCGCCATAGCGGTACCGCCATAGCGATCAAGTGACCGCTGTAGTGGTACCATGAACTGGTAGCATCTCGATTTTCCCCCTGTTTTCCCAACTTGTGTAATTCATCAACAAGTCAAGAAGAAACCATTTCCAAAGCAGTTACCAACATAAAAGCATCCTCTCGACTAAGGGAATTGTCTTTCGAGTGCTCTTAAACCGGGGAACCCACACCAAAAAAACAAAAAGAAAATTATCCAAATATTCAAGAAACAAATCAAAAGCAAGAAATTGTCTGAACATTAAAGTCCTACAAGGGCAAGTGATAACCAAAGCTGATAAAAGAGGGAGGGGGGTCTCTTAGCCACTCCTTGGCTAGTCGCCTCGTCACCACCATCCTCCGAGTCACTAGAGTCCTCGCTGCCGAGTCCGAACATGCTAAGGAAGGAGAACTGGGGGGCATCTCTTGTGGTCACCTTAGGATGCTCCGCCTTCGAGACTAGGGCCTTCAAAAAGATTTTGACGCCTTTCCACATTCTCATGAACAACTTGTCCGTAGCCCGACTTTTCTTCTTCTCCCTGTCCAAGTCCTTCCGAAGATCGACATGGGCCTGGGCTAAAGATCCATAGGCTCCCTGTAAGGCATCCACAGCATCCCCCATCCTGGTCTGGGCATCCATGTAACCCTTTATCTGCTCAGTAGTGAAATATCCAGTACCAGTAGCACCACTAGACGACCCGGCCTCCGTGTAAGGCCGTGCAAACCCCATCATGGCTGCCTTCACCATAGCTATATCTGCCTCCATGAACTCCAAGGTACCCGGGGTCTGTGAATAACCAGTCTCGCCCTGTGGGCCATAGCTGTCATCATCATTATCCGAGCCAATACTCTTTCTCTTGCCCCGACCCTGTGCCCCCTTGACCTACAGTGGGTCAAAAAGGACATCACACTCCACTAAGCGGTCTCCAAGCTCCACAGTCACCATAGCATTACTGTATAAATGGGTAATTAGAGAGGGAAACATCAAACTCGGGCCAGCCTTGGCCATAAAACTCCTCCATTCCTCGATGACCTGCATCCCCACATTCATGAGCACGCCATCCAGAATGCAAGCTCCCACAAAGGCCCGGAGGTAAGTGACATTAGTAGTATTGCTCGAAAGCCAAACCCGTCGGGCAACGAGGCTTAGCCACCTCCGAGCCTCTGGAGTAACGTGTCGACTCTTAATGGAAGAACGGGTGACACCCCAGGTAGCCCTTCTCCTCTTTGACTATTTCACTAGCATCCTCACCAACCATGGCCCGTTCCACTCGTGATCCTTAGCCCAAAGCTCAGCCTGTGAAGGACTGGGCAACCTATGAACGGCATTAAGGGCCTTAACGCCCACCTTTATGTTGACCCCTCTGATAGTAATCTCTGGCTCAGGGGAAGTCCAATCAACAGTGGGAGCATAGCATAGAACTCCTAACCCAGTTGTAGTTAACATTCCCCAATTTTCGGCTAGCGGACCCCAACCCATGCAATGTAGAAGACGATAGAACATCGAGGCTAGCTCCTCCACCCGGTCCATAAGGAAGGCCTACTCGTGGAGCAGGCCCTTAGTCTGCTATTCCATATTGTCACAACCCAGCTAGGAGCCGCGACAAGTACCCGAGGCTGACCACCGAGCACCCTTTATTTCCTCACTTGTCATAGTCATTTATGCTCCTTTATCACTCATGATTGTACGAAAATCATTTTTGGGTGGAAAATGAATCATAAATTCACTTATAATAATCACAAAATTTGATTTTTAATGAACAGTCGTCGGGGTGTACAGTGGTCGTAAACCACAGTTTACGGACCGTATACTAGTTTAGGGGCCGTATAACGTGGTCGTATTTAAGCATATCAAAAACAAAAAGGTTTGTTGAAGGTCATGATGGTTTACAGCCACAGTTTACGCCGTATTTCAGTTTACGGTCCGTAAACTGGGTCGTATTTTACCATTTAAGCTTTGGACAGAAAGTTGAAAATTTAGGAACGTTAGAGGACGATGGCAATATACGGTCCGTAAATCACTTTATGGGCCGTATTCTGTTTTACGACCACTGGCTGAATTAAAATTCTACAACTTTTTTCTTTCCAAAAATTCATGAATCGTCATTCCCTACTTAGTAAAACGTCGCACACTCATGCCCTTCGTTGGTCTATTCATTGTACATGTACGGGGACTTTTCCGAGGTGTAACATTCTTCCCCCCTTTTTGGAACATTCGTCCTCGAATGTTAAACACTAGGAATTCTACGAAACTTTCGCCAAAGTTTCCCCTATAATTTGACACTACCAGCCTGTCATAACAACCAATAATATCATCGCCTCACAGGGCTACATCACAATATCAACATATCCTTGGCCACACACGACCAAAAGCATAAAAATGAAGCGTACATACCTCATATCGTCGGCATTTCGTCTTGGATCTCCCCCGGGTGTTGGAATAAGTGTGGGTACTTGGATTTTATGCTTTCTTCTACTTCCCAAGTCATTTCTTCCCGATTGTTGTTTCGCCACAATACTTTGACTGACGCTACCTCTTTATTTCGAAGCTTGCGCACTTGCCTATCTAGGATGGCAATGGGTACTTCTTCGTAGGTTAGCTTTTCCGTTATTTGCCCGTCATCAATTGGAAAAATCCTCGTAGGATCTCCAACACATTTACGGAGCATTGAGACATGAAAGACTGGATAAACCGATTCAAGCTCTGAAGGCAAGTCCAATTCATAGGCCACATGACCCACCTTGCGGATAATTCTATAGGGTCCAATGTATCGGGGACTCAACTTCCCTTTCTTACCAAATCTCATCACCCCTTTCATGGGCGACACTCTTAAAAATACCCAGTCATCAACCTGAAATTCCAAGTTTCGTCGGCGATTATCCGCATAAGACTTTTGGCGACTCTGGGCTGTCAACAATCTATCTTGGATCACCTTGACATTTTCTATTGCTTGTTGGACCAATTGAGGGCCCGCTAGTTGTGCTTCTCCTATTTCAAACCATCCAATTGGTGATCTGCATGTCCTCCCATATAAAGCATCATATGGAGCCATTTGAATACTGGAATGATAGCTATTGTTGTATGCGAATTCAATTAGCAGCAAATGATCGTCCCAACTTCCACCAAAATCTAGCACACATGCTCGTAACATATCCTCCAAGGTCTGGATAGTACGCTCGGCTTGTCTGTCAGTCTGTGGATGAAATGCCGTGATGAGCTTAAATTGAGTACCCAAACCTTCTTGGAAGGACTTCCAAAACTTGGCTGTAAACTATGCCCCTCTGTCTGTAATAATGGCCAAAGGAATTCCATGAAGTCGCACAATTTCTTTTAGATACAACCTGGCATAGTCTTCTGTCGAATACATGGTTCTGACTGGGAGGAAATGAGCTGCCTTTGTGAGTCTGTCCACAATCACCCATATTGAATCATACCTGCCAGGGGAACGGGGTAATCCCACAATGAAATCCATGTTAATTACTTCCCATTTCCACGTAGGAATTTCCATTGCTTGCAACAAGCCCCCTGGCTTCTGATGTTCGGCTTTTACCTGTTGGCAATTAGGACATTGTGCTACAAAATCTGCTATGTCCCTCTTCATGCCATCCCACCAGTATATCCATTTGAGGTCATGATACATTTTAGTTGCACCGGGATGAATAGAATTGTCACACCCCAATCCTGATAGGGTATGATGGGCACCCGACCCTTACTTAGAGCCGAGCGAACCCGCTGGATCTCGTTATACTCCTAATCACACTGGACTCTTAAGTCATGAAATGAGATGCATAATGGAAGCTTTTCAAAAATTATTCTTCTCGTCCTCCTCAGATCAAGTAAAATCTGTAAAGAATACATAATGATACATCGGCTTAAATAGCCGCTTACAAGGCTGGCATACTATATACATGACTCTGTCTACAATGTCTCTAACATAAATAAATATACCATGACATAGATACTCTGACTTGGCAACACTCTGGAAAGAAATGGAGCTCACCAATCCCGCTGGAATATCTTCTAGCAATATCCTCTACTCATCTGTATACACCTGCATGGCATGAAACGCAGCGCCCACAAGAAGGGGCGTTAGTACGAATAATGTACTGAGTATGTAAGGCATGAGTAACAACATAACATAGATATGAAAAGTAACAAGGAATAAGAGAGATAACTTGTACATCTGAATGACTCGTAAGGCGGATGTCATGCATGCTTAGCCTTTAAAAAAAACATTTCAATACATATACATAGTAACATGCCCGGCCATTAAGGTGCGGTGTCATATATAAAATATCATGCCCGACCATTAAGGCTCTGTGTTATCATCATTAGCCCGCGTCTGGGGAAATATCATAACATGCCCACTGCAGTGGTGTGCACATCTACGTGCCTGCCCAACCGACTATAGCGCGGCGCGGTATGAGAAAATACATACATATATATATATATAAAGCATGCATGAGAGCCAAGTAAAAGCCATAAGTATATCAGAGTGACGTAAGGTCGGTAACCTCCGATTGTATTATGGATTAATCATCGTCGCTTTGTCTCACCTTGAAGGAACAATTATTATAGAGTGAGACCAACAACAATGAATAAAATTAAGAAAGGTCAAAAGATAGCTCAATATTCTCATATAGTCATTGAAATCATAAACTTGGAACCTTTGAACATAAAATCGTTCTCATCATAATCATCATAATAATGTAAAGCTCATGTACATGGAAATCTCTATGAATAAAATCATCTCATAAAAGCATTGATCTCATAACTTGAGACTTTTAGCCATAAAATCTTCATCATTATAATAATCATAGAAAATATCCTCATCTTTGACATCATCATTATCATCGTAAAAACATGCTCATCGCTGTTATCATAAGAGCTCACAGAATCATAAATCTCTGGTTTGGAAAATACGGCATTTTGGGAAAACAGCTATGAATTATTAGGAAAGGAATTGTGCCTTGGAGTCGTAAACATTTAACTTTTGAAAACGAGGAAGATTTGGAAACATTTATGAAGCCATAGTGTCGGAATCATGCCTTTAGAAGCTCAATAAGATTATAAGGATCACGAAATTCGTGGACTTCTAGCATTTGCGGAACCAATGATATTATGAGTACGACATAAAGATTTATAACGAAAGGATCATGCCTTTAAAAAGAAGGGGACTAGCCTTAACATACCTGGAAGATAATTTCTTGACTTCCAACTTACTTCCTGTCTCACAATTCACTTAAGACCATTCGTATCCTCGTAATCTACATATAGAACCATTCATAATATTGTTTGGCTCGTCATCAGGCACTTGTCTCAAGACTTTAATTAAAATCCTTTTTAGATTCTGTCGAAATTCGAGCAGCACCTCCCCTGTTTATATGGCTAGCCCGAAATCATTATATCTACAACCAATCAACAACAACAATACCAACATCATCAAAACCATTATCCATACCAATATACTTCCTAAAACATCCCACACGATGTCTTCTAAATTTCTCAACTAACCAACTTGTGATACGACTATTTGAATACTTTATTTCCGTAAAGAAGCCGAAATTAATACTAACAACATCCTCAACGTCCTACAAGATAAATACATGTATTTTCATCCAAATTTCTCTTCAACCATCAATCCATAAATCAACAACATCAACACAACACACCATAACCTCTATTCTTGAAATTATTCCTTAATTCATATTGATAGAGAAAGAGATTCGACCATTCATACCTTATTTTTATGAAGGTAGCAAAATCTTCAACATTTACTTGTTCGCAAGCCAACTCCAACACCAAACGAAATTATAATCGTGACTACGCGTTGCCCGGACTTCGATTGGTATCTCGTAGCTTGAATTTTTGCTCAAAATCTTCAATTTTATGTGATGTAAGAGACCCTTTTGTGTGCTGAAAATTCTGGAACATTTGGAACATTTTTGGATGATGCAAATGGGGGTTTGCCCCTTTTTATAAGGGCTGAGGCGTCACTGCAGTCCTGTTTCTGCGTCGACAGCTCAGTTTGTAACGTCTATAATTCTCTACTCCGATATCCTATCGATGAGCGGTTTATTGCATTATAAACTAGACTCGGCGAACTTCATTTTAGGATTTTGTTTCACCTTAAAACTCCTAATATGCCAGGATATATGCCCCTCCAAAGTTGACTAAAAATCTGCCCAACATTTCTCAAATTTTCGTCAAACATATTTTCTTCAATTTGCTTGACCTCGAAACCTTCCGAAACTCTTCATACATGATATTTATCATTTATTATACATAATAATGGCCATATTCTTGTGTTTCAAAATAGTCTTTCCCGATTACGACTTACGAGATCGTAATTCGTCCTTTACTTAAACAATATACTTAATAATGCCTCGTTCCTCATACTCCAACGTTGTTTTACCTAGAAATAACTTGACATACTTACATTAAAATTTAACCAGTGCTTCTCCGAGGTACGGGGTGTAACATTGAATGTCCGGGGTGTAACATTCTCCCCCCCTTTAAAAACATTCGTCCTCGAATGTTGAGGTAGAGTTCTTGTACTCTTCGATTTCGACGTATCTTTCTTACGTTTTACAGATATCCCAGGCCTTTGTCTTCTTGGAGTTTAATTATTGTTATTATTCCTCCCTTAAAGGTAAATTCAGGACTGGTCACATGTTTGCATCTTTTTCTTTCTATAGCAGTCGAATAAATCTTTGCGGTACTTTATCTTTCAACTAATTTAACACCGAAATGTCTCGCTTAATTTCTCTTTCCTTCTTGGAAGGACTTCCAAAACTTGGCTGTAAACTGTGCCCCTCTATCTGTAATAATGGCCAAAGGAATTCCATGAAGTCGCACAATTTCTTTTAGATACAACCTGGCATAGTCTTCTGCCGAATACATGGTTCTGATTAGGTGGAAATGAGATCTCCAATTGGATGGTTCGAAATGGGAGAAGCACAACTAGTGGACTCTGAATTGGTCCAACAAGAAATAGAAAAGGTCAAGGTGATCCAAGATCGATTGTTGACAGCCCAAAGTCGCCAAAAGTCTTATGCGGACAATCGCCGACGAAACTTGCAATTTCAGGTTGATGACTGGGTATTTTTAAGAGTGTCGCCCATGAAAGGGGTGATGAGATTTGGTAAGAAAGGGAAGTTGAGTCCCCGATACATTGGACCCTATAGAATTATCCGCAAGGAGAGTCATGTGGCCTATGAATTGGACTTGCCTTCAGAGCTTGAATCGGTTCATCTAGTCTTTCATGTCTCAATGCTCTGTAAATGTTTTGGAGATCCTACGAGGATTGTTCCAATTGATGACGTGCAAATAACGGAAAAGCTAACCTATGAAGAAGTACCCATTGCCATCCTAGATAGGCAAGTGCGCAAGCTTCGAAATAAAGAGGTAGCGTCAGTCAAAGTATTGTGGCGAAACAACAATCGGGAAGAAATGACTTGGGAAGCAGAAGAGAGCATGAAATCCAAGTACCCAAACTTATTCCAACCCCCGGGAGAGATCCAAGACGAAATACCGATGATATGAGGTATGTACGCTTCATTTTTATGCTTTTGGTCGTGTGTGGCCAAGGATATGTTGATATTGTGATGTATCCCTGTGAGGCAATGATATTATGGGTTGTTATGACAGGCTGGTAGTGTCAAATTACAGGGGAAACTCTGGCGAAATTTTCGTAGAATTCCAAGTGTTTAACATTCGAGGACGAATGTTCCAAAAAAGGGGGAAGAATGTTACACCTCGGAAAAGTCCCCGTACATGTACAATGAATAGACCAGCGAAGGGCATGAGTGTGCGACGTTTTACTAAGTAGGGAATGACGATTCATGAATTTTTGGAAATAAGAAAGTTGTAGAATTTTAATTCAGCCAGTGGTTCTAAAACAGAATACGGCCCGTAAAGTGATTTACGGACCGTATACTGCCATCGTCCTCTAACATTCCAAAAATTTCAACTTTCTGTCCAAAGCTTAAATGGTAAAATACGACTCAGTTTACGGATCGTAAACTGAAATACGGCCCCGTAAACTGTGGTCGTAAACCATCATGACCTTTAGCAAACCTTTTTGTTTTTTATATGCTTAAATACGACCACGTTATACGGTCTGTAAACTAGTATACGGTCCGTAAACTGTGGTTTACGACCACTGTACACCCCGATGACTGTTCATTAAAAATCATATTTTGTGATTATTATAAGTGACTTTCTCATTCATTTTCATTCATACTTCTTCTATAACCTTCAAGAACCCTGTAGAACTTATCTAAACATTTCATCCACAAAAATTTAAGAGAATCAAAGGGAGATCAAGATCAAAAATACCAAATCCATGAAACAAAGTGTGTGAAACTCAAGTGAAGTTCATCCAAACCAAGAAATTCCAAGGAAGGAAAAATAGGGTTTTGAGGAAGGAGGAAGAACTCCACTCTAGGCTTGTTCCACCACCACCTAAGGTAAGTTTCATGACTTTATCATGTTGTTTAAGGTATTGGAAAGCCAAGATGCTTGAATTGTACAAAGACATGGAGAATGGGTCTTAAATGGATGAATAGTGTCACAATTGAATGGAATCATAAATGTTGATGTGCCATGATTATGAATATGTTGTAAATGATGATTAGACCAGGAAATAAGCATTTTATATGAGAAAACGCGATAACGAACTACAACCATAAATGTGGAGAAAATAGAGAAAAATGGTGGATTTTGCTCAAAGTATATGAATGACGATTGTTGATACGATATTGTGAAATGTTGTTGTAAATGCTTGGGAGTTGATATAGACTATGAGAAAAGTAGTATAAATAAAGGAAGTGCTGCCCAATTTTCTCTAAAAATAGTGACGCATTCCCGTAGTCGATTAACTAACGCCAATACGATTTCTTTCGTGAAGGTAGCGACGTGACATTAAAGGAGAGCAAGTGAACGATAGCTTAGCTAAACGACAAAGGTATGTGAGGCTAGTCCTTTTCTTTCTATGGCATGAATCCCATGATATGATTCTTCTTCCTTTCCATGATTCTCCTATAATCCAGAAAGCCAAGAGCTTAAGATCATGAATAGCTATATGAGTCAAGAGATATGATATGACGTTCTTATAAAGTAAATGATGTTGTTCCTTGTATACACTCACCTTATATACTAATCCATTCAAGGTGAGGCAGAAGGTTCATATATGTTCATAATGAAATTGAGGGTTCACGACCTTACGTCACCTCGATAGAGTGCAGTTGTTCTAGAGTCTTTATGCATGAATGATGACAAGTATATTTTGATAAGAATAATTATTATAAGTATTTTATGTGGAGCATGTCATGATTGCATCACACCCGGCCTAGTTGGCCGGGCAGTCACCGCGAAAGCGAGCAGCTATACGATACACCATGGCCAACTGGCATTGGCAGACACCACTAGTGGGCGGCATGAGATGGTACCCTGGACGCGGGAGGCCTGGACGCGGGCTAATGTTACTGATTATCACACCTCACCTATATGGTCGGGCATTTTAGATATATATACATATGATATGCACACATGAGATGATGATAAGCATAAAAGTAAGTCAGCATGCATTACTTTTTATATGATTCCCGGTCAGGTGCAGTTGCTCCATACTTGATGCCCCCTTTACTTTCTTGATGTGTTGTTTTTGTTCATGCCTCTCATACTCAGTACAACATTTGTACTGACGTCTGTTTTCTTTGGACGCTGTGTTCATGCCCACAGGTAGGCAGGGAGGCGAGCTCGATCCGGATTCTTAGGAGCTGTCAGCTGATTGAAAGCACTCCATTGTCCGGAGGTGCTTATGATTATCCTTTTGGTACATATGTATATTTTGGGCATGACGGAGTCTTGTTCCGTCTACATGTATAGTATGTCAGTAGAGGCTCGTAAATGCGTAGTGTGGGTTAGATGGTCTCACAAGTTTATTACAGCATGCATGTACATATTATATATATTATTTTGATGGCCTAATGCGGCATTTGTATATATATATGGACTAATTGTGTTTTCCACCCAAAAATGATTTTCGTACAATCATGAATGATAAAGAAGCGTAAATGACTATGAGAAGTGAGGAAATAAGGGGTGCTCGGTGGTCAGCCTCGGGTACCCATCATGGCCCCTAGCTGGGTCGTGACAAGAATACCGCGAATAGTGTGCTTCCTCCAAAATCCATTGGCGCAATTCTGCCACATCTGGTACACATAGCCTGCCTCGATATCTAAGGATCCCATCTATGGAAACTTCAAATGGAGACTTTTCCTTTCCACGAGATAGGTCTCGGTATCGGCTTAATTGAGGATCTTCATATTGTCGTTCCATCACTTCTATATTCACGGATGAAACTGTGGGGTCATTAATGCTAGTGCCTGTACTACCCGAATCAATTGCACGTATTCCAAGACTTGTTAATCGATGGAGCTCCAGAACCATCTTCTTCTTTTCTGAAGGAACTTCACATAAGCTACCCATTGATCGACGGCTAAGCGCATCGGCTACTGCGTTAGCTTTTCCGGGGTGGTACAAAATGTCCACATCATAGTCTTTCAACAATTCTAACCACCGCCTCTGCAGGTTCAACTCCTTCTGTTTGAAGATATGCTGGAGACTCTTGTGATCTGTATAGATATCGACGTGCACACCATACAAATAATGCCTCTATATCTTTAAGGCATGAATAACCGCCGCCAATTCGAGATCATGGGTTGGATAATTCTTCTCATGTTTCCGTAACTGTCTCAAAGCGTATGCAATCACCTTCCCATGCTGCATCAATACACATCCTAGTCCCACACCAGAAGCATCACAATACACAACATATCCATCTGGCCCTTCTGGAAGTGTTAGTACTGGAGCTTAGGTCAACCTGTCTTTCAACTCTTGGAAATTATGCTCGCATGCATCGTTCCACTGAAATTTCGCCAACTTCTGGGTTAGCTTCGTCAATGGAGCCGAAATATATGAATAGCCCTCTACAAACTTTCTATAATAACCTACCAAACCCAGGAAACTACGAACTTCCGTAGGCGTTGTAGGCCTTGGCCAAGTCTTCACAACTTCTATTTTCTGAGTGTCAACTTGGATGCCATCATCTGAAATAACATGACCTAGGAATGCCACAGAATTTAGCCAAAACTCGCACTTTGAGAATTTTGCATATAATTCCCGAGCTCGAAGAATGCCAAGAACAATTCTTAGATGATTTGCATGTTCTGTTTCTGTGCGAGAATACACTAGAATATCATCAATAAATACTATCACGAAGAGATCCAAAAATGGCCTGAACACATTATTCATTAGATTCATGAACACTGCAGGGGCATTTGTCAACCCAAACGACATCACTCGGAACTCATAGTGGCCATACCTCGTTCTGAAGGCTGTTTTTGGAATATCTTCTTCTCTAATTCTCACTTGATTATAACCAGATCTCAGATCTATCATGGAGAACCACTTAGCACCCTGTAATTGGTCAAACAAATCATCCATTCTGGGGAGAGGATACTTGTTCTTTATTGTTACCTTGTTCAGCTGTCTATAATCGATGCACATCCGTAGAGATCCGTCCTTCTTTCTCACGAACAAGACTGGTGCTCCCCACGGTGATTAATTGGGCATTATAAACCCCTTTTCGAGTAAGTCCATTAGTTGTGCCTTCAGCTCTTTCAATTCTGCCGGAGCCATTCGATAAGGAGGAATAGAAATGGGCTCCGTGTCCGGAAATACATCAATAGTGAAGTCAATTTCCCTCTCAGGAGGAAGACCTGGTAGTTCGTCTGGAAATACATCTGGGAATTCATTCACTACGGGAACAGATTGGAAAGCTGGCGACTTTGCCTCGGTGTCATGAACCCGAACTAGATGATAATTATAGCCTTTAGCTATCATCTTTCTTGCCTTAAGGTAGGAAATAAACCTACCCTTTGGGGATGCCATATTACCCTTCCATTCAAGTACGGGCTCTCCCGGAAATTGAAATCGAACCATTTTCGTTCAGCAATCGACATTAGCATAACATGAGGCCAACCAATCCATGCCCATAATTACATCGAAATCTATCATTTCAAACTCAATCAAATCGGCTTTAGTCTAGCGATCACATATCATAATGACACAATTTTTGTATACTTTCCTCGCTATTACCGGATCACCAACCGGAGTGAATACCTCAAAAGGTTTAATGGGCTCGGATTTCACCCCAATACAATCCTCAACATACGGAGTAACGTAAGAGAAAGTAGAACTCGGATCGATCAAAGCATATACATCACGGGAAAATATAGTCAATGTACCTGTGACAACATCTGGGGAAGACTCAAGATCCTGTCGCCCAGCTAAAGCATATACGCGGGGCTGAACGGCACCTGAAGTAGATGCTCTCCCTCTGCCTCTGCCTCTACCTGCTGTAGTCTAAGGAGTCTGTGCTATCAGACGTACTGAAGAAGACCCAGCTGTTGATCCCGTAGGCTGAGTCCTAACTCTACACCTTGCTGAAGGGCAATCTCTCATCATATGACCAACCTGCCCCCAGGCGTAGTAAGCATCCGAACCCTAACGGCACTGTCTGGAATGCAGTCTACCGCACTGGCTGCACCGCGGTACTGAGGGTCGGCTCTGACTAGAATCTCCCCTTAACTAAGAATCTGAGGCCCTCGAACTCTGGCCTTGTCCTGTATGAAAGAATGATCAAACCTCCTATCTGAGAATCTGGAAGGCGCACTAGTCGCTGACTGACTTGAGTGCCTAGAATGCATCTGTCTCGGTCCCCCTCTATATTCACTGCTCGCTCTCATAGATCTAGCTCTTTTACCTCGCCTTCTGTCATTATCACGATAACTTCTCTGCAGCTGTTGTCGTTCCTCAAGATTCTGAGCATGTGCATGTATTCGGGAAATATCCATTCCGTCTTGCAAAGAGGCCGTTAGACAATCTCTAAACAAATGTGGCCCCAAACCACTCACAAATCTGTGTACACGATCGCCCATATCGGCCACCATAGTCGGGGCATACCTGGCGAGAGAATTAAACTGCATGCTATACTCACGAGCACTCATGCTTCCTTGCTACAGATTCAAGAACCTGTCCGCTCTAGCTCGGCGGACCTCGGGCGGCAAATAATAGTGAATGAAAGCATCAACAAACTCTTGCCAAACGGGGGAAGGTGCATTTTCTGTCCTTGATGCTATCCAGTTGTTGTACCACAATACCGCCACATCGCGGAGCCTATAAGAAGCCAACTCTACCGATTCGGTCTCAGAAGCATGCATAAGTTTTAACGTCCTCAACATCTCTTCAATGAAGCCTTGTGGGTCTTCATCTGGCCTCGACCCGAAAAATTCCTGAGGATTTAAAGTTAGGAAATCACGGGCTCTCGTACTGGCGAAACGATCACTCGGGCCTGCACTCTGCCGCTGTGCCTGGGCGGCAACCAATTGTGTCAATAGATGAATAGCTTCGGTCACTTGTTGACCCGAAGCAACCGGTGGAGGAATTGCGAGTGAGGATCCACCTTGCTCTTCTATATTGGGCGAGGCCTCATTTTGTGATTCACCCTCCTCTATATTCGCCGAAGGCTCTCTTTCTGCCCGCCTTTTCGTCGTAGCTTTTCCTTTCTGGCAGCTGTAGCTTTTCCCTTTGGCGGCATTCTTAAATCACAACCCACTTTTAGGAAGAATAAAATCTTATGCATGGCTCTATCGCATGATCTAATAGGAAGAACGATGGTCGTCTTCCTAAATTCCTTGTAGCCACTTGTTTATTAGCGTGGTGCGCAACACACCATAAACAAGACTCTACTCGACACGGCTCGTAGACACTTCCTAGGACTGAACCGCTCTGATACCACTGCTGTCACGACCCAGCTAGGGGCCGCGACGAGTACCCGAGGCTGACCACCGAGCACCCCTTATTTCCTCACTTGTCATAGTCATTTACACTCCTTTATCATTCATGATTGTACGAAAATTATTTTTGGGTGGAAAACAGAATTAGTCCATATATATATATACAAATGCCTCATTAGGCCATCAAAATAATATATATAATATGTACATGCATGCTGTAATAAACCTGTGGAACCATCTAACCCACACTACGCATCTACGAGCCTCTACTGACATACTATACATGTAGACGGAAAAAGACTCCGTCATGCCAAAAATATACGTATGTACCAAAAGGATAATCATAAGCACCTCCGGACAATGGAGTACTTTCAATCAGCTGGCAGCTCCTAAGAATCCGGATCGAGCTCTCCTTTCTGCCGACCTGTGGGCGTGAACACAGCATCCAAAGAAAACGGACGACAGTACGAATGTTGTACTGAGTATGAGAGGCATGAACAAAAACAACACATCAAGAAAGTAAAGGGGGCATCAAGTATGGAGCAACTGCACCTGACCGGGAATCATATAAAAAGTAATGCATGCTGACTTACTTTTATGCTTATCATCATCTCATATATGCATATCAAATGTATATATATCTAAACTGCCCGACCATATAGGTGCGGTGTGATAATCAGTAACATTAGCCCGCGTCCAGGCCTCCCACGTCTGGGGTACCATCTCATGCCGCCCACTAGTGGTGTCTGCCTATGCCAACTGGCCATGGTGTATCGTATAGCTGCCCGCTTTCGCGGTGACTGCCCGGCCAACTAGGCCCAGTGTGATGCAATCATGAGATGCTCCTCATAAAATACTTATAATAATTATGCTTATCAAAATATACTTGTCATCGTTCATGCATAAAGACTCTAGAACAACTGCACTCTATCGAGGTGACGTAAGGTCGTGAACCCTCGATTTCATTATGAACATAGATGAACCTTCTGCCTCACCTTGAAGGGATTAGTATATAAGGTGAGTGTATACAAGGAACAATATCATTTACTTTATAAGAACATCATATCATATCTCTTTACTCATATAGCTACTCATGATCTTAAGCTCTTGGCTTTCCAGATTATAGGAGAATCATGGAAAGGAAGAAGAATCATATCATGGGATTCATGCCATAGAAATAAAAGGACTAGCCTCACATACCTTTGTCGATTAGCTAATCTATCGTTCACTTGCTCTCCTTTAATGTCACGTCACTACCTTCACGAAAGAATTCGTATTGGCGTTAGTTAATCGACTACGGGAATGCGTCACTATTTCTAGAGAAAATTGTGCAGCACTTCCTTTATTTATACTACTTTTCTCATAGTCTATATCAACTCCCAAGCATTTACAACAGCACTTCACAATATCGTATCAACAATCGTCATTCATATACTTTGAGCAAAATCCACCATTTTTCTCTATTTTCTCCACATTTATGGTTGTAGTTCATTATCGCGTTTTCTCATATAAAATGCTTATTTCCTGGTCTAATCATCATTTACAACATATTCATAATCATGGCACATTAACATTTATGATTCCATTCAACTACCATTCAATTGTGACACTATTCATCCATTTAAGACCCATTCTCCATGTCTTTCTACAACTCAAGATTCTTGGCTTTCGAATACCTTAAACAACATGATAAAGTCATGAAACTTACCTTAGGTGGTGGTGGAACAACTCTAGAGTGGAGTTCTTCCTCCTTCCTCAAAACCCTATTTTTCCTTCCTTGGAATTTCTTGGATTGGATGAACTTCACTTGAGTTTCACACACTTTGTTTCATGGATTTGGTGTTGTTGATCTTGATCTCCCTTTGATTCTCTTAAATTTTTGTGGATGAAATGTTTAGATAAGTTCTACAGGGTTCTAGAAGGTTATAAATGAAGTATGAATGAAAATGAATGAGAAAGTCACTTATAATAATCACAAAATCTGATTTTTAATGAACAGTCGTCGGGTTGTACAGTGGTCGTAAACCATAGTTTATGGACCGTATACCAGTTTACGGGCAGTATAACGTGGTCGTATTTAAGCATATCAAAAACTGAAAGGTTTGCTGAAGGTCATGATGGTTTACGGCCACAGTTGACGGGCCGTATTTCAGTTTACGGTCCGTAAACTGGGTCGTATTTTACCATTTAAGCTTTGGACAGAAAGTTGAAATTTTTGAAACGTTAGAGGACGATGGCAGTATATGGTCCGTAAATCACTTTATGGGCCGTATTCTGTTTTACGACCACCGGCTGAATTAAAATTCTACAACTTTCTTATTTCCAAAAATTTATGAATCGTCATTCCCTACTTAGTAAAACGTCGCCCACTCATGCCCTTCGTTGGTGTATTCATTGTACATGTACGGGGACTTTTCCGAGGTGTAACACATATAATGCCTCCTGCAAGCATAGGAGGCGAACCTATTGTATGTGGGGGGAACTAGTGGTTGCTGTCCTAGTTTTTATTGTTCTTGTTGTTGTTATGGGTTCTCCATAGTAGAGTGAGAGAGTTAGCCTGAAAAAGGGAAGATCGGGTTAGAATAATGTGGTACTATGATTTAACAGTGATAGGGCAAGCATGAAGTAGTTGAAAAACTTGAATTTTAGTTTCTGCCTCAGGCAGTTTCGCTGCGACGGTGGAATGATTGCTGCAGCGAAGCCACTATAGCGACCGAAGGGCCGCTACAGCGGACAAGGCGTCGCCATGGCCTTGCCTCATCTCTATACCGGGATCGTCCCTCCAAATTCTGAGCATGAGCCTGTATTCGGGAGATATCCATCCCGTCTTAAAAGGAAGCCGTCAAGCAATCTCTGAATAAATGTGGCCCTAGGCCACTTACAAATCTATGAACCCAATCCCCCATGTCGGCCAAATTGCCGGGGCATATCTAGCCAAAGAATTAAATTGAAGGCTATATTCCCGGGCGCTCATATTCCTTTGCCTCAAATTTAGAAATTTGTCCGCTCTAGCTCGGCGGACTTCGGGTGGCAAATAGTGACGAATAAAAGCATCTACAAACTCTTGCCAAACTGGAGGAGGCGCATTCTCTCCTCTTGATGATACCCAATTGTTGTACCATAACACCGCCACATCCCGGAGTCTATACAATTCCAACTCCACGGATTCGGTCCCGGAGGCATGGACAATCTTCAATGTCCTCAACATTTCATCAATGAAACCTTGTGGGTATTCCTCCGGCTTTGACCCGAATAACTCCGGAGGGTTTAGGCTCATAAAATCACGGGCCTTGGTACTTGCTGCCCGGTCACTTGAACCCACATTTTGTCGTTGTGCCTGTGCGGCAACCAATTGTGTCAATAGCTGAATGGCCTCGGTCATTTGTTGACCCGAAGCAACCGGCGGAGGAATTGGAGCTGGGGCTCCTCCTTGTTCTCCCACATCGGGCGGGGTAGAGGAAGTATTAGATGGGGCCTCGTTATGCGATTCGCCTTCATCTATATTCACCAGAGGCTCTCCTTCTACCCGCCTCTTTGACGTAGTCTAGCCCTTCTAGGCAGCCGTAGCCTTTCCCTTTGGCGGCATTCTGAAATCATAACACACCATTAGGGAGGATAAAATCTTACACATTGCTCTATCGCACGATCCCATAGAAGAAAGATTGTCATTTTTCGTAAATGCCCATAGCCTCTTGTTTATTGATGTGGCGTGCAACACACCATAAACAAGACTCTACTAGACACGGCTCGTAGACACTTCCTAGGACCGAACTGCTCTGATACCGCTTTTGTCACGACCCAACTAGGGGCCGCGATGGGTACCCGGGGGTAATTGCCGAGCACCGCTCGTTCTGTCGCTCGTTTTACTCATTTAATGCTCTTTTTATCGTCTTTATACTCTTAGCGTAGGAAAATCATATTTCATATAAAAACATAAAATACTTTCATATACATGTGCCTTTAGGCTATCAAAATAATACATATATATATACAGTGGCGACATCGTGAGACTATCTAACCCGTACTGTGTACCCACGAGCCTCTACTGGAGTACTGAACATAGGGAAGGGACAAGACCCCGTCGTGCCCAAAAATACACACATACACGGCTATATATACAAAAATAATAATCATAAGCACCTCCGGGACAATGGTCGATATGCACAGTGGTCGTAAACCCACTTTACGGGCCATATTCTAGTTTATGGTCCATCCTTCGCGACCGTATTTAAGCATAACAGAACCAGAAAGGTTTGCAAGAGTCATGGTAGTTTACGGTCACAGTTTACGGGCCGTATTTCAATTTACGGTCCGTATTCTGTGTCGTATTTAACCATTTAGACATTTGGCAGAAAGTTGAAATCTTGGAAGGTTGGAGGACGATAGCAGTTTACGGTCCGTAAACTACTTTACGGGCCATATTCCACTTTACGACCAACTGGGCCAAAGTGCAAACCTGCAACTTTTCACTGTACGTTCACGGGGAGATTTCCGAGGTGTAACATATACATTACGTAGCATCACTTTGAGGAATATATATAGATCCCCTTTGATGGTTAATTAAGTTTTATACAAGTGCCAAGAAGGTTCCATAAAGATTGGAGGTCAAACGAATTGAAAAGAACGCATTTTCGCGAAAGTCGGAGATTGTGGTCTAGTTTGCGGCCGCAAACAGAGTTTGCTGTGCAGAAAACTAGCCGCAAACTAACCTTTTTGGCAGCCTTCACTGCCCAACATCACCCCTAAGTTGAGAAGGGAATATGCAGCCGCATACTCATCACAAAGTCGGGTCGGGGGTGATTTTGCCACCTTTTTAAATCCCAAACGACCCCAACCTTATTTCCAACTTTCCACACTAATTTCCACACCTCTTTAGAGACTTACAAAGAGTTTTTAAAGGTTCCTAATCACCCCACACCTTTCCATATCATCCAAGGATAGAATCAACATCAAAACTCAAAGGTAATCCAAAGAGGGTGATTGTTCTTATTTTCCTTCAAAGTTTTGGTGAACTTGAACTTGGAGGGAGTTGAGTGAGGTGAAGTTCTTTGATTATAAGGTATATTTTCTATCTTATTCTTATGGTTGAGTTTATGTAAAGGTTTAGCACTCCTTAGAAAGAAAAAGAATTAAAGTGGAGAAGCCATGAATAGTATAGTGAAGAAGATGACTATGAGGTGAACTTAAAAAGGGGATTTTGTATAAATTTGAAGTTGAATTGAATATAACTTCTTAATTGTGATATTATCGATGTTGTTATTATTTTTTTGGAGTTGTTTTGTCATATGGTGGAAGTTGATGAAATAGGGGAAGTGCTGCCCAAATTTCGTTAGCTCTTAGTCGCTCTAGTTTTAACTTAAGCATCTTTTCAAGACTTAAATTCATTGTGAATCCTCTTGAATGTAGATTTTGCGGGCTTGGGAGGAAACGTTAGTAGTTAAGGGGAAGTGAAGGTATGTTAAAGCTATCCTTTCTTTCATTTCGGCATGGTCTTATGATATGAACGAACAAGCGAGTGAACGAGCTTCCATATTACTCTACTCTTAGAAGCACTAGGAGTACTTTAGTGTTTGATATTCCTATACCTCATTTATGATTGTTCCTTCTGTTCATGGGTTTTGAGATTTCTTATATTGATGGTGTTAGCTCAAAAGATGTTCATCGGAGATAGTACGGCCTTGTGTCACTCTGAGAGTTCTATGTATTTTGTTTATACATGTATTGCATTCATATATTCATATGCATATTGACCAGTGACCAAAAGTCATTATATAGGCGATTATTATATGTATATGGGGTATGGGGAAAGGGATAGGCCTTATGTATGCATTACCACCTGATCAGCTGGTGCACTATGATGATGATATATGGATCGGGCTACACGTTCTGCAGCAATAAATATAGATGATGACGATGATGATGGCCGCAGAGAGGCCGATGGGATATGAGATAACGGATCAGGCAGAACGTTCAGCAGCACTATAACCTATATATAAATGAGCATGATCATCATTGAGAGCATGCATGTTGTACGCAAACAGATTTATGCAGATACTTTAAGATTCTCAGTCATACAGATGCATTCAGACAGTCAGTTTGGCTTTTGAGTTTCAAATTCCGTTCATCATTCTTATGTTTATGTTACTCTTATGTCTTGCATACTCAGTATATTATCTGTACTGACTCCCCTATTGCTCGGGGGACTGCTTTCACACCACTGGCTCAGGTAGACAGATAGACGGTCCAGCTCAGTAGGACCTCTATCCAGCGGTGGTCCGTGCGCTCCACTTGATCTTGAGCTGCAGTCTATTTTGGTATGCTATTCTTTTGAGAGATATATGCATATAGGTATAAGGGGCCCTTTCCCATCCTCTCTATAGCTTTATACTCCAACAGAGGTCTGTAGATAGTTGTATGTACTTGACAGATGATTTAGCCTTGTTGGATTCTATTCTTTTGTGTACAATATATATAGCAGCCTAGTGGGCCTGCATTGTTCCTTCCAATTCGTGTATATATATATACAGATTGTACAGAGATCATGATGTCCTCCATTCTTGAGGAAGTATAGTTCAAATTGAGTTATTTATGGGCCTATGTTATGTAGTGTTACTCAGATGTGAGCATAGAGGTGTTTGGTCACTAGGGATCAGGCAGTCGTCACGACTCATCGGTTTGGGTCGCAACAGAAGTGGTATCATAGCCGTTCCTTCCTAGGGTTGTCTACAAACCGTGTCTAGTAGAGTTTTGTTTATGGATGTGTTGTGCACCACACTTATAAACAGAAGGCTATAGGACATTTAGGAAATTGTCATTCTTTCTCTCTTAGATCGTGCGATAGAGCCGTGTGTGAAGAGTTCGCCTCTAATGATTTGTTCTGATTTCAGCGATACCTCACGAGAAAGCTACAGCCGCCTAGATGGGCATGGGTGTATCTGGTGAGGCCATTAGCCATACTCAGCAGGCTACCAGGGCTCGGGGTGAGTCTTAGAGTGAGAGCCCATCTCAGACTTCGCATATCGCGCCTCCAGCACCTGCTCCAGTTCCTCAACCAGAGGCACCGGGCCCGGATCTGTGGGATGCTATACAGTTATTGACTAGATTGGTAGCCACCCAGGCTCAGCGGTAGGGTGTTGGTGTTGACCATGTAGACCGAGCTGGCAGTGCGAGGGTTAAAACTTTTCTCGGGTTAGATTCTCCAGTGTTCTCAATGTTGAAGAAAAATATGGACCCTCAGGACTTTATTGATAGTATGCATAGGACCTTGAGGGTTATGCACGCTGATGGGGTCGAGTCAATGGAGTTGGCTTCGTATAGGCTTCATGATATTGCAGTGCAGTGGTATCAGGCATGAGAGCTGTCCAGTAGAGAGAATACCCCTCCAGCTATTTGGCGAGAGTTTCAGATGCTTTTATTCGCCATTATTTACCACCACAAGTCTGACGGGCCCGAGCAGATTGGTTCTTGTGTATT
The DNA here is from genome assembly GCF_019175385.1 of Lycium barbarum. Classification (NCBI taxonomy): domain Eukaryota; kingdom Viridiplantae; phylum Streptophyta; class Magnoliopsida; order Solanales; family Solanaceae; genus Lycium; species Lycium barbarum. The sequence goes on from NC_083348.1 coordinate 52,027,262, forward strand.
GAGCAGGGCAGTATGAGTGTTCAGGATTATTGTGTGTATTTTGATTCCTTGGCTAGATATGCCCTAGCCATGGTAGCTGAGATGGAGGACAGAGTTCATCATTTCGTGGCTGGTTTAGGGCCACATTTGATTGATGAGTGTACGACAGCTGCGTTGCAGCCGGGCATGGATATCTCCCATATACAAGCATATGCACAGAATTTGGAGGATCGTAAGCGTCAGTGGAGGACAGAGCGTGAGTGTGACCAGGGCCATGGTAAGAGGACTAGATCTTTAGATATTGGGGGTGAGTTTAGAGGTGGACAGAGACAGCAGTATTCTCGGTATTCATTCCATTCGGCAGGGAGTGTACCTCCATGATTTTTAGGTTTGAGATTTGTTCGCTCTTTTTATTCCGGAGCGGATTAGGGTTCTAGAGCTTTGAGTTCTCACAATAGACCAGAGTCAGGCCAGATGAGACCCCCTTTGCCGCGGGTTGCTTAGTGTGACAAGTTACATGTAAGTCAGTGCCTGCTGGGATTAGATGCTTGTTATGCTTGTCGCCAGCCAGGTCATAGGATGTGGCAGTATCTGATGAGAGAGAGTGGGGGTATGGTTCAGCCCACAGGGTCTATAGCGGGTTCTTCTTCTGCAGCACGTTATTCAGGGCAAGGTTCTTAGGTACCGACAGGACGTGGTAGAGGGAGGAGTGGAGCCTCTAGCTCGAGTGGACCTCAGCACTGCGTCTATGCACTAGCTGGTAGACAGGATTGTGAGTCGTATCTTGATGTTGTAATAGGTATATCATCAGTTTCCTCCTATGATGTGTATGCACTTATTGATCCAGGATCTACCTTATCATATGTTACTCTATTTATTGCTGGCAAGTTCGGGATAGAGCCCGAGTTGATTCAACCTTTTGAGGTGTCTATTCCAGTTGGTGATCCAGTCATAGCTAAGCAAACATATCGAGGTTGTGTAGTGATAGTTTGTAATCGCTATACCCTAGCAGATTTGATTGAGTTAGACATGATTGATTTTGATGTTATTATGGGTATGGATTGGTTGGCTTCCTGTTATGCTAATGTGGATTGCAGAATGAAGATTGATTGATTCCTGTTTTCGAGCGAGCCAGTCCTTGAATGGAAGGGTAATGCTGTTTCGCCAAGGGGTAGGTTTATTTCCTACCTTAAGGCAAGAAAGATGATTAGAAAAGGGTACATTTATCACTTAGTTTGGGTTCAGGATGTACAAGCAGAGTCGCCGACCCTTTTGTCAGTTTCTGTGGTTAATAAGTTCCCAGAAGTGTTTCTAGGTGAGCTTCCAGGCATGCCGCTACAGCGGGAGATTGATTTCACTATTGATTTATTGCCAGATACTTAGCCAATATCTATTCCTCCCTATCGAATGGCACCTGCAGAGTTGAAGGAACTGAAGGAGCAGTTGAAGAATCTACTTGAGAAGGGCTTTATTAGGCCCAGTACATTGTCGTGGGGAGCGCCGGTATTGTTTGTAAAAAAGAAGGATGGCTCCTTGTGAATGTGTATTGATTACCGGCAATTGAATAAAGTAACTGTGAAGAACGAATATCCACTTCCGCGGATTGATGACTTGTTTGATCAACTATAAGGTGCTAAATACTTCTCGAAGATAGACTTGAGATCAGGGTATCATCAGGTTAAGGTGAAGGAGGAAGACATCCCGAAAATGGAATTTAGAACTAGATATGGGCACTATGAGTTTCGTGTTATGTCATTCAGGTTAACTAATGCTCCAGCTGTGTTCATGGACTTGATGATTCGTGCATTCAGGCCCTTCCTAGATCTATTCGTGATTGTGTTTTTGATGATATTTTGGTTTATTTACTGTCAGAGGATGATTATGTAGAACATCTACGAGCAGTGCTAGGAGTTCTTTGAGATAGAGAGTTGTATGTCAAGTTCTCCAAGTGTGAGTTCTGGTTGAACTCTGTGTCTTTTCTGGGTCACATTATTTCAAACGAAGGCATTAGAGTAGATGCTCAAAAGATTGAAGCTGTGAAGAATCGGCCAAGGTCCACGACACCAACGGAGATACGTAGTTTTTTGGGTCTTGCTGGTTATTATAGAAGGTTCGTAGAAGGATTTTCTTCTTTTTCAGCCCCGTTGACTAAGCTGACTCAGAAATCAGCTAAGTTTCAGTGGACGGATGCTTGTGAGCAGAGCTTTTAGATATTAAAAGACAAGTTGCCCTCAACACTTGTTTTGACTATTCTCGAGGGAGCAGATGGCTATGCGATTTATTGTGATGCTTCAGGTATTGGGTTAGGCTGTATATTGATGCAACACGGCAAGGTTGTTGCTTATGCTTCTTGATAGTTGAAGAAGCATGAGAAGAACTATCAAACCCATGATCTTGAGTTAGCAGCGGTGATCCATGCCTTGAAAATGTGGAGGCATTATTTATATGGTGTCCATGATGATATCTATACCGGCCATAAGAGCCTTCAATACATCTTTAAGCAGAAGGACTAGAACTTACATCAGAGGCGATGGCTAGAGTTGCTAAAGGATTATGACGTTGATATTTTGTACCATCCTAGGAAGGCCAATGTAGTAGCCGATGCTCTTAGTCTTAAATCTATGGGTAGCTTGTCATATTTTCAGCCAGAGAAGAGGGAGCTAGCCCGTGATGTTTGTCAGCTAGCCAGTTTGGGAGTCCGGTCGTTAGACTCGGGTGATATAGGAGTTACAGTTCAGGATACAACAATGTCATCTTTGGTAGCAGAGATAAAGGAGCATCAGTACGAGCATCCTATTTTAGTCCATTACCGAGATACGACACCTCAAAAAGAAAAGACACCCTTTGTGATTACAGGGGATGGGGTACTCAGGTATCGAGGTAGATTATGCGTTCCTAATGTTGCAGGACTTCGTCAGCAGGTTATGGGAGAAGCTCATTATTCTCGCTATTCTATTCATCCGGGCACAACAAAGATGTATCATGATCCCAAGGAAGTGTATTTGTGGGATGGCATGAAGAAAGATATAGCGGAGTTTGTCGCTCAGTGTCCCAATTGTCAGTAAGTCAAGACAGACCACAAGAAGCCTAGAGGTTTATTACAGGCTATGGAGATTCTGACATGAAAATGGGAGGTAGTTAATATGGATTTCATTATAGGTTCGCCCCGTACTCAGCGGAAGTATGATTCAATATGGGTAATAGTTTATAGACTTACAAATTCTGCTCATTTCCTACCTGTCAGAACTGCTTATTCAGCTGAAGATTATGCAAAACTCTACCTTAGAGAGATTGTGCGACTTCACGGTATTCCTACAGCAATTATTTCAGATAAAGAAACGCAGTTCACAGCTAACTTCTAGAATTCCTTTCAGAATGGATTGGGGACTCAAGTGAGTCTTAGTACTGCATTTCACCCGCAGACAGATGGACAAGCGGATCACACTATTCAAACACTGAAGATATGCTGAGAGCTTGTGTGATTGACTTTCGAGGTAGCTGGGATGATCATTTGCCTCTTATTGAGTTTGCATATAATAACAGTTACCATTCCAGTATTCGGATGGCTCCGTATGAGTCTTTATATGGACAGAGATGTAGATCCCTTATAGGATGGTTTGATGTTGGAGAAAATCAGTTAGTTGGTCTAGATTTGATACAACAAGCAGTTTACAAAGTGAAAGTAATTCAAGAAAGATTACTAGCAGCACAGAGTCGACAAAAATCCTATGCAGATAATCGGCGACGCAAGTTAGATTAAAAGTAGGCGATTCTGTTTTCTTGAAAGTTTCGCCTATGAAGGGAGTGATGAGATTCAGTAAGAAGGGTAAGTTGAGGCCTCGATATATCAGGCCACATAGAATTATTCGTACAATCGGTAAGGTGGCATATGAGTTGGAGCTACCTTCTGAGTTGGAGTTTTCACATCCGGTATTTCATGTATCTATGCTCCGTAAGTGTATCGGAGATCCTTTGAGAGTTGTACCGAGAGGCGATATCCAGGTCACCTAGCAGTTATTATACGAGGAGATTCCTATAGCTATATTGGATAGACAAATTCCTCGATTGCGAACTAAGGATGTGGCTTCTGTTATAGTGCTTTGGAGAAACAATAATGTTGAGGAGATGACTTGGGAGGCTGAAGAAGAGATGAAGACTAAGTACCCGTACTTATTTCGGTTGTCCCAGGAGGCTCGGTGTGAAGCATCATCATCCCCAGGTATTGCTTTAATTTATAGCTATTGTGATTGGTCCTGGGAGACCATGGGGTTATATATTTTAGTATGTGGCCCTGTGTGGCATTATTTTGGGTTGTTGTGTACAGGATGGATTGGTATATTTACAGGGGAAACTCTGGCGAAATATCTGTAAAATCCTTAAGAGTTCATCATTCGATGATGAATGTTCTTAAGGGGGGAGGAATGTTAAACCTTGGATTTTTGTGTTGCTTGTATTATGAATTTGCGAATGTAAACCTAAAGTGGACATGAAGTGCTTGTATGGTTAAGAAGGGTATTTGATAATGCTAAGTGCATACCTCAAGGTTTCGGAGTTATATGAATCAGTGAAAGCAAGTTCGTTGAAGGAATTGGAGTTTCAGTCATGTTTTGCACATATTTCATATCATTTGAGTTATATATTGCCTATAATCACTTTGAGGAAGATATATAGAGACCCTTTGATGGTTAATTAAGTTTTATACAAGTGCCAAGAAGGCTCCATAAGGATTACAGGTCAAACGAATCGAAAAGAACGCATTTTCGTGAAAGTCGGAGTTTATGGTCTAGTTTGCGGCTGCAAAATCACCTTTTTGGCAGTATTCACTGCCCAACATCACCCCTAAGTTGAGGAGGGAGTATTGGGCCGCATACTGAGTGTGCTAGGGCGCATACTCGTCGCAAAGTAGGGTCGGGGGGTGATTTTACCACCTTTTTAAATCCCAAACGACTCCTACCTTTTTTTCAACTTTCCACACTTATTTACCCACCTCTTTAGAGACTTCCAAAGAGTTCTTGCAGGTTCCTAATCATCCGACACCTTTACATATCATCCAAGCAGAGAATCAACATCAAAACTCAAAGGTAATCCTAGGAGGGTGATAGTTCTTGCTTCCCTTCAAAGTTGTGTGAACTTGAACTTGGAGGGAGTTGAGTGAGGTGAAGTTATTTTATTATAACGTATGTTTTCCATATTATTATTGTGGTTGAGTTGATGTAACAGTTTGGCACTCCTTAGTAAGGAAAAGAATTAAAGTGGAGAAGCCATGAATAGTGTTGTGAAGAAGAAGACTATGAGGTGAACTTAAAAAGGGGATTTTGGATAAATTTGAAGTTGAATTGAATATAACTTCTTAATTGTGATATTATGGATGTTGGTATTGTGGTTTGGGAGTTGTTTTTTCATATGGTGGAAGTTGAATAAATGGGCGAAGTGCTGCCAAAATTTCGTTAGCTCTTAGTCGCTCTAGTTTGAACTTAAGCATGTTTTCAAGACTTAACTTCATTGTGAATCCTCTTGAATGTTGATTTTGCGAGCTTGGGAGGAAACTTTAGTAGTTAAGGGGAAGTAAAGGTATGTTAAGGCTATCCTTTCTTTCACTTTGGCATGATCTTATGATACGAACCAACAAGCGAGTGAACGAGCTTCCATATTACTCTACTCTTAGAAGCACTATGTGTACTTCAGTCTTTGATATTCCTATACCCCGTTTATGATTGTTCCTTTTGTTCATGGGTTTTGATATTTCTTATATTGATGGTGTTAGCTCAAACGATGTTCATCGGAGATAGTACGACCTTGTGTCACTCCGAGAGTTCTATGTATTCAGTTTATACATGCATTGCATTCATATATTCATATGCATATTGACCCGTGATCAGAAGTCATTGTATACGCGATTATTATATGTATATGGGGTATGGAGAAAGGGATAGGCCTTATATACGCATTACTACCTGATCAGCTGGTGCACCATGATGATGATTTATGGATCGGGCTGCACGTTCCGCTATAATAAATATAGATGTTGATGATCATGATGGCCGCAGAGAGGCCGATGGGATATGAGATAACGGATCGGGCTGAACATTCCTCAGCACTATAACCTATATATACATGAGCATGATCATTATTGAGAGCATGCATGTTATACGCCTACAGAGGCATTATCAGTTATACAGATGCATTCAGACAGTCAGTTTGGCTTTTGAGTTTCGGATTCCATTCATGATTCTTATGTTTATGTTACTCTTATGTCTTGCATACTCAGTACATTATCAGTACTGACTCCCCTATTGCTTTGGGGGCTGCGTTCATACAGCAGGCTCAGGTGGACAGATAGGTGGTCCAGCTCAGTAGGACCTCTATCCAGCGGTGGTCAGTGCACTCCACTTGATCCGGAGCTGTAGTCTATTTTGGTATGCTATTCCTTTGAGATGTATATGATGACAGGGCCCTGTCCCATCCTCTCGATAGCTTTATACTCCAGTAGAGGTCTATAGACAGTTGTATGCATTTGACAGATGATGTAGCCTTGTCGGCTTCTATTCTTTTGTGTACAGAATATGTTGTAGCCTAGTGGGCCTATATTGATCATTCCCGTTCGTATAAATATATATCGTACAAAGATTATGATGTCCTCCTTTCTTGAGGCAGTATAGTTCGAATTGAGTTATTTATGGGCCTATGTTATGTTGAGTTATTCAGATGTGAGCATAGGGGTGTTTGGTCACTAGGGATTAGGCACTCGTCACGACTCATCAGGTTGGGTCGTGACAGAATTTTGTGGGAAGGGAGGGGGGTTTCAGTTATGGGAAAGGATGGGAAGTGGGAGAGTGGGAGGGGTGAACTAAATTCGCCCCATTTATTTTTTATTCTGGTTAATGACCGCTGTAGCGGTACCGCTATAGCGGTCATCTGACCGCAGTAGCGGGTTGTGTTTTTCCAACATTGTTAAAAAAATTCCTCTCTCATAACAATAACTCGAAATCCTACCTGCTATGGTGTAAGGTCCAAGAGTGTTACCATCACCTCAACCCATGCCGTTCGGGGACGAACGGTGGTTTAATTGGTATCTGGTGTAACTTCCCGTCCGGTCGTAATTTAATATTTCACTAACCCACGACCAATCTAGGTCTATGATCGTAAATAATAAGACCAATGGGTCTTTTTAAGGATTAATAGTGGAAAAATCAGTTTCGGAAAGAGTTAAAAATTGTGGGCTCGGGGAAAAATGTGGACCGCTATAGAGGCCAAGGGACAGTCGTAGTGGTCCCGCTATAGCGAGACCTCGTCCGCCGCAGCGGACGAGGCGGAGCAGTAATGCATTTTTTTTTTGTTACTCAATTTAATTTCGCCCTTCTTTTTAATGAAAGACACTCCAAGGTTGCTATTAGGTTTTCACAAGAAGAAAAACCCTTGACACCAAGAGAATAGTTTTTCCCAACATTCTCCATATCCTTCCCCACAACTATCATCTCCCATGGATTCGGATAAAGGCTACGAAGGACAGCAATTCATTGAAATTCAAATAGTTGTCCGTCATCGAGATAGCTTATGGTTTACTTGAGTTAGACTTTGATTAGTAAATCATATATACATTTTGAGTTGACGGGAGATTGCATGATTAGGTCTTCGGACACGGAGTTTAGATGGCTATATCCGAAAATTTAACGAAGATAATAGGTAAAAAGTAATTAGGGTGACAACGAGTATTTAATTGAGTGTTTAGTGCTACTAGCATGATGGTTGTGTTGTTACGGGATTGAAGGTGATTAGTTGTAATGACTGGGAAGGGGTAGTTCGTTGTACAGAATATGTATTCCTAGGTATACTGATTTCCGTCTTTGTTTCCATGTATATTGTAATATTCATATGATTGTTATTCTTGTTAATAAGAGGTTGGTATTGGGAGGATTGAAGGAAAGCATAATAGTGCTACGCCATCAAGGGCGAAATTCATGACATTGTTTTCATTCATTGGAATCATTGCATACATTGCATGTGGTTATGAGGAATACGTAGAGCAGAAATTCTGAGAACTTGTCAGTTGTGTTATCCGGTCATATGGCCGAGTTGGGTTGAATATGAGGTAGTATTTGTCAGCCAATCATTGGCAGTAATGTAACAGTAAGTATATTTATATGATGTGGATCCGCGTCCGAGTTTCTTTTCGAAGCGGAGGATTTATGGCTCGGGTCCGATGAGTATCCAGAACGAGTGGTACATGGACACCATGGGTCCCCTGCAGGCCATGACTACTGAGCAATGACATCAGTTAGCATGTATGTACAACATGGTTAGGCCCTTGCATCGCATCTGCATTGCATTTACATTCCATACTGCTATGTCCTTATGTTGTGTACTGTCAGTCTGTATATTGCATAGTACATCTTTGATGAGTTTTGTTGAGGTCGTGTGAGGTGGTGATCATGATGAAGGTAGGCGTAAGAACGAGTTAATAAGTGGTAAGTTTTTCCCATGGGTTCATCATACCCTAGTAAGGGAACTGATTAGAGAAGGCTCTACGGCTAAAAACTAGTAATCAGATGTTAGTGTAAATGAGGAGATGAGGCTAAATTAATTTGCTTAAGATAAGGTGGAATTAGTTTTAAATAACTAGTTAGATAACAAGTATTTCTATGGGGTAAAAAATGCGAATGGCTAGGAGTAGAAAGGTAAGATCGTGATAGTGAAAGAACCTATATTGAGAGTCCTGAGGGCCTTGACTTATCTGCTTATCATATTGACTTTATATTGTATTGCGTGATCTAATATTAGTTGATCGATGATGCTTACCAGTACGTGTGGTATACTGATACTACTCTTTCTACATCGTTTTTGGGTGTAGGTATGTTGCAGGTGTAAGCTGAAGTTTCTTCGTGTGGATTACTAGACATTCTCCTACAGCCTCACTCGTCTCACTCCAGCCAGAGGTTGGGTCATTTAATTATTTTTTCTTGTGTAGTAGGAGCTCTTGTACCTGTCTAGACTAGGTCCCGGGAAGTTCTTTTCAGCTTTCTTGTATTTAGAGTAGAGTTTGTATGAACTTTACTTTTAATCGTTGCGATTTTTAAACAATTGTTTATTATAAACTGGCTAAATTTTTGGGCCGGTTGGTAAGGGTTAGCCTACTGGTTAGTAATATGGTGGGTGGCCCCACGACCCGTAGTTGAGATTGTGACAGCTTACCGAGGTGGGAAAGGTAAGTGCCCGCACGACTTAGTCGAAATGGGTCGTGACATGTAGCCTCTTTCTTATAAGTGTGGCATGCTATACACCTATAAACAAGACTCTACTAGACACGGATCATAGACATCCCTAGGACAGGCTTGCTCTAATACCACTTTGTCACACCCCAAACCGAGGGGAATGACGGGCACCCGACTTTACCGGTCGAGTACCACTTGGCGTACATTCAACATACTCAACTTATAACAACTATGAGAAACCATATGACATATCTGTAACATAAAAGGATCATCCGCACGCAGAAAAAGACCAACACAGTAATTTATATATATATATACACGCATGCCGACCAGGCTACTACTAATGTCTATAAAATATCACACGGTCGACAAGGCGATAACAACAGTACCAGTACAAAACTAAGTCCGACAAGGCCGCACATAACATGTATACATATACCACCTGTCTATGAGCCACTAAGAGTAAGCATAAACATAACATAGCAGTCGGGACAGGTGGAGCTTGCATACTATCCACTGAACTGTGCAAGCCTAATCCGATGGTCCTCCAACTGCTTGTCAGGACCTTGTTGGCCTCTTAGCGGCTCTACCACGTAGCTCGTCTAGCATCTTGACATTGCATGCCAAGAACTACTCTTCTTTCATCTTACTTCACTTCGAAGAAAGCCCGAATTCAACAACATGACAAAACGGAACAACCAGATCGAAGCGTTGGGCAAAACCCACATGTTGTTCTGAGAAGAATTACACTTTGCCTTCTCGAAATTGCCAGTGACATTGCTGCTAACATAAACACATTGCTGCTCATTGTTTTGCTACTATATATATATATATGTTACAATACATATGAATCACTTTTGGTGTAGTCTTCCATTAAGAAGCAAAACGTTTCTTTGGTGCGACAAATATACTACTTATATTGTTTCCTTTTACACTTTCTCCAAAAAAGTGAAATAGAAAGATATATAATGGCAGCAGCCTTTATACATGTCTAACATTTGAGAATAAACTTATCTAAACAAAATATCTCCAGCACATTATGAGGTTATACTCATTAATTAACTCTCTTTCTTTTTCCACGTGGACACTTATCCAAAGTACTACCACCAGCACATAATTAATTCTTGTCTTCCACTACCATCCGACACTCAATCAATTACACCCCTAATTAATTTCTTTATCTCAATTCACTAAAATATACTCATTATCATCCTCATGTGATATAGCACTAGCCTATAGCCTATTTTGGCACAAATATGATATTATTTCCAAATCGTCGTCACAGTTTTCTGTCTTAAATCATTTCACCACTTCATCCTTTTGTACACTAAGCTCTTGATTTGCATTCTTGAATAAGACCAAATTCTTCGAGCTCGGCTCCACTTACACACGTCAAGCGGTTCAAACCATATCCCAAAAGTCCGAGGTATTATATAGATGAACTTATTCTCTTTGAACTGTTGACCTCTAATCCCTACGACACTTCCGCCACACTTGTTTTAAACTATCACTATCCATTTAATGGACTGTAATCCATTTTATTTGTGTAGGTTTACTTTACAGCGCAACTCAACGCACGAGAACATGGGATTGTCAACTTATTAAGGATCCTACAAAATTTTTGATTGAGTCTTCCCTATACATGGGCACTATCCAACACATGTATATAGTCAAAAACCCAACTTACTTTTCTCGTAATGCCAAACAAATGTCATATATATACATGTCGGACCTCACACGGTCATCATATGTCAAATGTAAACATCGCAGGATCTTTCATTTGAAAATCTGTCTATGGATGAAAGGTTGTACTAAATGTGATCATTTAGGCAAGGACATATAACCTCTTTAGCCTCACTTCATGGCCTATCGATCTTCACACATGAAGACGTTTGCACATACTATTATAGGATCCTAATTTGGTACCTTTTAACTTGTACTCTAGTGGTCTGACATTCGTCTTATCCTATAGGAAGACTGTGTTCGTCTATGTCGATAAGATTCATATTTAGGGATATTTTACAGCCCAATAATGATAATCCAAATGCCAACAACACGTTTCACCTGAAGTCGAGAACTATAGATCCATAATGATTGCCTAATGTTGTCGATATGATTTACTTTAAGTAACGATCTGAAATTCATTAGCGAGACTTTGGAACGTATCCGTTAAACGAGACCGTAATCAACTCTAACCACATGATTGGTCCTCCGTACATTCCATTTTTCATTAACTATCATCCCATCCATATAATTTATCTTAAGGAAGGATTATGTTCCCATCTAAAGACAAACCACGAGAGCTAACCATAAAGCTACGAGTTTAGCTATGATGATCTCTGTATGCATCCGGGATTCAATTTTCCCAAAGGCTTAAAATTGCCTAAGTTCAAAATGTTCAACGGAGTGGGCAACCCCAAGGCCCATCTACGAGCTTGCTGCGATCAGCTGGTCGATGTTAGGGATAATATGGCTCTCATTATGATGCTATTTAGCCAAAGCTTGACTGCGGAAGCCTATAAATAGTTCAAGGCAAAAGACATATGCCGATGGACTACATGGGAAGATATGGCAGGAGCCTTTATGGGAAGGTTTCATTTTAACGTGGAAACCATAGCAGATCGGTACTACTTGGAAAAGGTAAAACATAAATCCACCGAGAACTACCGCGAATACGCGAGTAGATGGAGAGCCGAAGCCGCTCGAGTGCAACCACTAATGAATTTGGAAGAACTAGACTCAATTTTCATCCGTTCTCAAGAAATGAATTTTTATGATCGGATGATGTCGATGGCTGGAAGGCCATTCTCCGAACTTGTAAAATAGGGGAAGCCATAGAGGATGGCCTCAAGTTGGGAAGGATCATAAGCGTGGCCAGCAAGGCTAACACACAAAGTATTACGAGACTTGCTAGGAAAATGAAAGAGGATATGGCAAACATTTCCCATACCTCTAGCCCGAGACCCAAAAGAAATGAAGAATTCCAATCTCTAATGGAAGTATACCCATCACCACCCCCAAATGCCTACTCACCCACACCATACAACCCGTTGCACGTATATTACACGTAACCTACTTTCCAATCACCACCTACAAATTAGCAGGCTGCTCCAACTACTTTCCAATCACCACCACCGAATTTCCAAGCTCTACAGCTAAATTATCAAACTCCCGCACTTGCTTATAGAACTCCACAAAATAAATAACTAGCAAATTACCAAAATCAACAACCACCAAATGCCAATAATGCACCACGTCAAAATTTCAAAAAGAAGCCTGCTCGTACGTTCACCCCGTTGATAGAGCCTAGAACTGAACTGTTTAAGAGATTGAGCACTGCAGGAATGATCCAAACACTTATCCCAAAGATTGTCAATCCTAGAAATAGATTCTATCAGGCAGACCAGACATGTGCTTATAATTCTGGTGGAAACGGACACAACATCAAGGATTGCATCAATCTAAAATATAAAATACAAGACATGATTGACAAAAAGGAGATCCTTTTCTGAACGGTTGCGCCAAATATAAACACCAATCCTTTGCCTAATCACGGCAACAATACAATTCATATGATAAAAAGAGAAGAGGATTGGGTTGTAGGCAAGCCTGTCATTCGGGATCCTATTCAAGCACTCGAGCACACAGTGGTGTCACTCTTCGTACATGAACGCCCACATTTTAGAGTGTTGATTCCCCCGCCAGTTGTCACTCACGTGTCCCAGGAGGTCGTAGTGGCACCTAGAAAGAAATTTTTGGTATAAGTAGTCACTGCCCATGGAATGACAGGGTCTAGAAGGTGTTACACTCCCGAAGATTTGGCCCAAGGGCACCCCAAAGAGAAGGAAATCAAAAAGGGCCCATTAGTGAGGGCCTAGTTGAAGACTTCTGGCGCCAAATGCAGCTAATGGAATACTCCATTGTGGAACATCTAAAGAAATCCATAGCCCAAATATCTGTATTAGCACTCTTATTAAGTTCACCACAGCACCGTCTAGCTTTGATGAAGGTGTTGGAAGAAGCCCACGTCCCCGCCGGGACCAGCAATGAAAACATGGCCGAGATGGTCGCCAATGTCATTGAGGAACATCAAATCACCTTCACCAACAAAAAGTTGCCAAAGAAGGGACGACTCACAATAAAGCCCTACATATCAATGTCATATGCCGAAACAAAGTGGTGACTCGAGTTCTGATCGACAATGGGCCGGTCTCAGCATTTACCCCTAAACCACTGTTAGCCAGTTGGGCTCTTGGGAAAGTTCGCTAAAGTCTTACAAACATAAGAGCATTCGATGGGATTCAGTGTGACCCCGCCGGGGAGGTTGACCTCTGAATCCAAATGGGACCCACAGAATTCATCACTGAATTCCACGTCATTAAAATACCTGCTAACTATAATTTCTTGCTAGGGAGACCATGGATCTATATAGCAGGAGCTATGCCATCGTCTCCCCATGAATCAGTGAAATGTATGTAGGATAGCCACGAAGTTGTTGTTCACGGAGAAGGTAGCATCTATAACTACTCGGACAACTCAGTGCTGGTCATTGAAGTAATTCCCAAGGGAACAAATTTCTACATAGTGGAACTAGTGGGGGCGACCCATAGAGAGGACTCCGCAGAAGTTCCCATGCCCGCAATCTATAAAATAATTGCCTCAACTATGGTCCAGAATAGGTTTGAACCTGGGCGAGGCCTACGAAGGGATTTACACGGTATCATAGAGCCAATTCATATTCCCCAAAACAACTTCCACTTCGGGCTTGGGTATGTCCCAACTGATGATGAAATTTCAGCAGCCACTAGAAAGAAGAAAGGCACTGCAAAGCTTCCCCAGCCTATTCCAGACTTGTACCAGTCGTTCCCAAACAGAAGGGCCAGATTATGGAAACGTAGAAGAAGGGTAAGGGATGTTATTCTGAGAGGATTTCCTGGTGGTATTGGAAGAATGCACAGAAGCGCCTACCATCCAAGATGCTGATCTGGGCGAGCGACTATCCAACTTGACCTCTACCCCGCTCTTGTCTCTTCGGTAGTGAAAATGATGAATTTATGCTTTGAAAATGGTGAGAATCGGTCGAGGCTCAATTACTCACCCTTTACACTTTTATTTACCTCGTGATGTTTTCAAAAACAGAAATGACTCGATATTGATCCGAGTCAGGACCATAGTTCGTACTTTCATTGTAGTAAAACTAATGAAGCCTCGAATTATGGAAAAATGACTTTTCTTTTAATTTTACGCATGTGTTTTATACTAACCTCATTTTGTCTTGATTTTCAGTAATAAAAACAATAAAACAACTCTAAATGTCATGACATTTTGCGAAACGAATGAGTCAAGTGTCATAGAGGAGGAAGAGTACGAAGAGTGTGACGAGGAACCAATGCTACCTGAGGGTCTCATAGAAGAGGTAGAATTGTTGGAAAAGGAGCAAAATCCGAATATGGATGAAACGAAAGCCATAAATTTGGGAGATGAGGAAAATATCAAGGAGACTAGGATAAGTGTGCATCTAGAGGCCCCCCAAAAGGAAGAATTGATAAGTCTACTGAGAGAATATGTGGACATTTTCGCATGGTCGTATGCTGACATGTCAAGATTGAGTACCACTGTAGTGTCCTACAGATTACCCATCAATACGGAATTTAACCCCGTAAAATAGATAATCAGGTAGTTCAAGCCGGATCTCAATATCCGCATCAAGGACGAGGTCGAAAAATAGATCAAATCAAGAGTGGTAGAAATGATCTCGTATCCCACTTGGTTGGCCAACATAGTGTCAGTACCTAAGAAGGATGGGAAATACAGATATGTGTGGATTATTGAGACCTCAGCAGAGCTAGTCCCAAAGACAAAACTTGCCACTCCAAAACATCTACATACTCATAGACAATTGCGCAAAACACAAGCTACAATCATTTGTGTATCGCTTCGCTGGATAGCATCAAATCCTTATGGATAAAGAGGACGCGGAGAAGACAACCTTCATCATTCCATGGGGAGTGTATCACTACAGAGTAATGTCTTCAGCCTCAAGAATGCTGGCGCCACTTATATGAGGGCTGTAACTACCATCTTTTATGACATGATCCATGGGGAAATTGAAATATACATGGATGACGTCATCATTAAGTCAAGGGAAAGCTTATAGCATAATACACACTTGCGCAAGTTCTTCGACAGACTCCAAAAGTTCAATCTCAAATTGAATCTGGCCAAGTATGCTTTCGGAGTGCCCGCCAGAAAACTACTGGAATTCATAGTCAGCCGAAGGGGCATAGAGCTAGATCTAGCAAAGATTAAAGCAATCCAAGAGCTACCCTCTCCGAAGACCAAGAAAAGATCATGAGTTTCCTAAGAAGATTGAATTACATTGGACGGGTCATAGCCCAGTCCATCGTCATTGTAGTGCCCATAATCAAACTCCTAAAGAAAGATGCACCCACAAAATAGACTGAAGAGTGTTAGAAAGATTTCAACACCGTAAAGAAGTATTTGTCCAATCCACTAGTTTTGGTAACTCCCAAACCTAGGAGCCCACTTTTTCTATACTTATCAGTCTTAGAAAAAGCCTTTGGGTGTGTTTTAGGACAACACGATGAGACAAGCAAAAAGGAGCGTGCAATCTACTATATGAGCAAAAAATTTCATTGCCTGCGAGACAAGGTATACACTGGTAGAAAAGACATGTTGTGCCTTAAAATGGGAGGCCCAGAAGCTGACACACTACTTGTCCTCGTATACCACTAACCTCATATCCAAGATGGATCAATTGAGATATATCTTTCACTAGCCCATGCCCATCGGAAAATTGGCCCAGTGGAAAATGCTATTAAGTGAATTCGACATTGTGTACATAGCATAAAATCCTTCAAAGGACAAGCATTAACTGACGTATTGGCTTAAATCCTCATAGACGAGGATCTTGAACTACTTCGAACCCATTTCCCAGATGAGGGAGTACTGACCATAGAAGACGAAGCCGTCGAGCCTTACTCAGGATGGAGGTTATTCTTCGATGGTGTCTTTAATTACAAAGGCTCAGGAATTGGGACAGTCTTAATATCACAAACTGGGCAACATTACTCGATGACTGCAAAGCTCAAATTCTGATGTACCAACAACATGACAGAATACGAGGCCTGCATCTTAGGCCTCAGATAGTATTGGACATGGACATCAGCGAGTTATCGATCATAGGAGATTTCGATCTGTTTATCCATCAAGTACAGGGCGAATAGGCCACAAAGAATACCAAGATCTTACCTTACGTGAGCCCCTCACAGAGGTTATGTCAGAAGTTCAAAAAGATCGAATTCAAGCACACGCCGAGGACTCAAAACGAGTTTGTTGATGCTTTGGCCACCATAGCATCAATGATTCAGCATTCTTAAAGCAGTCACATTGACCCGCTGGTAATAACTCTGAGAGAAGAGCACGCCTACAGTTCCTATGTGGAAGCGAAACTAGACGGTAAACCATGGTACACGGACATCAAGCTATATTTGGAGAAGGGAGAATACCTCAAAGGTATCACGAGTAATCAAAGAAAGACCATCCAAGGAATGGACAATGGTTTCTTCCTGAACAAGGAAATACATTACAAATGGACAACAGATCTAGGTTTGCTTCGATGTGTGGATGCTGCTGAAGCCACGAAACTCATGGAATAAGTACATGCTAGGACTTGTGGACCCCACATGAATGGTTTCATGCTAGCCAAGAAAATCATTCGAGCAGGATATTACTGGATGAAAATGGAAGGTGACTGCTACAAATTTGTGCAAAGTTGCCATCAATGTCAGATTCACGGAGATCTCATCCGGGTCCCACCAAGTGAACTTAATGCTATGATCTCACCATGGTCATTCGTTGTCTAGGGCATGGATATCATTGGATCTATCGAGCCTGCCACCTCGAATGGGCATCGATTTATTTTGGTCGCCATAGACTACTTTACCGAATGGGTGGAAGCAACATCACACAAGTCAGTAACAAAGACAGTAGTAGCTGATTTCGTGCAAAACAACATGATATGCCGCTTTGGCATACCCGAGTCCATCATAACTGTTAACAGAGCAAATCTGAACAGTCACCTGATGAAGGATATCTGTGAACAATTCTGAATCACTTATCAGAATTCAACTGCCTACTGGCCACAAATGAATTGAGCTATAGAAGCGGTCAATAAGAACATCAAGAGAATATTAAGGAAAATGATAGATAATTACAAGTGCTGGCAGGAATAATTGGCATATGCCTTATTAGGATGCCGTACAACAGCCAAAACTTCAACAGGGGCAATGTCGTACTTGCTTGTCTATGGTACTGAAGCAGTTATACCCGCTGAAGTCGAAATACCATCATTGAGAATCATTGAAGAAGCGGAATTGTACAATGCAGAATGGGTCTGGACTTAATATGAGCAGTTGGCTTTGATTGAAGAAAAGAGAATAGTTGTCTTATGTCACAGCCAACTATACCAACAAAGGATGGCACGTGCCTTGAACTAACGAGTCAGAGCTCGACTCTTTCAGATAGGGAAAATGGTAGTCAAGAGAGTGTTCCCACATCAAGATGAGTATAAAGGGAAATTTGCTCCTAACTGGCAAGGGCCATAAGTAGTCCGCAAGGTACTTTCCGGAGGAGCAGTAGTGTTAGCAGAAATGGATGGTCAAGAGTAGCCCAAGCCAATCAACTCAGACGCGATCAAGAGGTACTATGCATGAAAACACATTTTTTTTGTTGTATTAGTTATCTATTTTGCTTGTAATAGTTATTTCTTTGCTTGTTTGGAATAGACACAAAAACCAAATGATTTCCTTGTAATATGAACTACGCAATGATCTGAGTTCCCCACAGTGGTGTACAGAGGCACTCCATTTAGGAACCGGTCGCATCATTAGTAAAAACCTAAACTCAATTACTTTCTTCCGAACTACGTTCGACCTGATTCCTGCTACGACAGGATACGTAGGTGCTCTTTGAGCTCGGTCGTACGAACTGCAAAAATCAAGAAATCCCTAGGAAGCCTCAGATATAGAACTTCAAAGAGAATTCATAGTTGGCAAAAAGATGGTTGCCATACATGCCTAACTGGGGCAGAATTTTTTAGAGGATCTCCAAAATTCCTTCAATAAGTCCGGTCCAAGAGTCAGCCGATCCAGTGGTTCAAACTGGCGATCTCAAAATTTCTCATTTTTTTCATCAAATCTATAAGGGTTAATCAATTCAACACCCTAAACTGGGGCACAAATTTTGAGGGGACCTCAAAATTTCCTACATTAAGATTCAATGATAACAGTTCACCAGAGCAATAGGTAAATTGGGGAAATTTATTGAGAGGGTCTCAAAAATTCTGCACAAAAAGCCAAAACCTCGACTACCAAAAGCAGCGGAGATGGAAAGAATTCTCATTCAAAACACATGTCATGACAATCCACTTAAACAAATTTGAATATATATATATATATATATATATATATATATATATATATATATATATATATATATATATATATATATATATATATATATATATATAAACTCATCGCAAATAATCAATTCATGATCAATAATTTACGAAAAATGATTTTTCTGTGTTAAGATAAATTCATCTTTTGATACCGAATCCAAGCGGATCGGACCCATGGGGGTAAACCAAGCTGGCGAGGCCAAGTCGCAGCCAGAGACAACAACATAGTTCAACTTTATAGGAAACTAACATCTTGATGCAGGTCCCTATGTTAACGTTACTCTTATATTAAATAGGCTAAAAAGAGCGACGAGGCAAACGGATTTATGAATAGTCGCTAGCAGGTATGTAAAGTTGTCCCTCCTTTCTTTTGGCATATCTTAGATCTAAGTGATGAATGATATGAACTTTGGGGTAATTCCATTCATAAGCTTTGAGTGATATTTATGATTCTTATTCACTTCTTGATATTATAATTCTGAAGTGATTCAGCCTCCCTCTTCAGTTTTCTGTACGTTGTATAATAGTCGATATATATCCGTTCCTATTCTTAAGAACTCTATGATAACTAGTGACTGGACTTCTATAAGGTGTTTCATACTATAGTGACATATGACTATGACTCATAACGCTTTGTGATATACTTATAATGATGTTCAAAGGATGTTTGATATGTTCCGAGTGACATTCGAAAGGCATTTGATACGACTATTGTCTTGATTTTCAAATGGTAATTCGTGTTGATTATTCTATTGAGTCTTTGAAAATGTTTTAAATTGCATATGGTTTCTCACTACTCTGCTCGTGCATGCCTCAATATGTCTTTCACTGAGTCCCGGGCCAGGATATGTTATTGTGCACAGTTCCACTGCATTATTCACCGAGTCCCTCACTAGAGGGCCGGGTACGGTATATATATATATATATATGATGGAGTTATGTTGTGTTATGGTGTTATGCTGTGTTATGGTGTTATGCTGTGTTATGGAGTATGCTGTGTTATGGCGCCAAAGAAGGGGTGGCGACCATGTTCACCGAGTCCCATAATGGGCCGGATATGATATATGATATTGGCATGCATGATTTATGTTTCAAAGGCAAGCATTTTGGTATTCTGGTTATTGTACTTGTTTTCTGTACTCCTTATTTCTGTTATGATCCTGTTTATTGTATTTTATGCTTTACATGCTCAGTACATATTCCGTACTGACCCCCTTTCTTCGGGGGGGCTACGTTTTATGCCCGCAGGTGCAGATACTTGTTTTGGTGATCCGCCAGCTTAGGATTCCCTTTCCGCTATCTTGGAGAGCTCCGTTGTTCCAGAGCCTAGATTCTGGTACAGACCTTTTTTGGTGTATATATGTGTATGTTGTCTAGGGGTACGACGGGGCCCTGTCCCGTCATATTTCACTGTTGAAACTCTTAGAGGTCTGTAGACATGTATGTGGGTTGTATTCAGATGTGATCAGTTGTGTCTATATGATCATTATGGATGTTCTGTCGCTGTAGCAGCCTTGCCGGCTTGCATATATTGTCGTTTGGTTGTAACAGCCTTGTCGGCTTGCTTATATTATCGTTTCATAGTGGCAGCCTTGTCGGCTTGCGTAAAATAATGACATATACAGTGGCAGCCTCATCGGCTAGCATATGTTAATGCGATGTGATGTGATTAATTGAGGGCCTACAATATCAGTCCGATAACGTTGAAAGGTACGTGTGGGTGTCCAGCTTAGGCACTAGTCATGGCCCACGGGGATGGGTCGTGACAGAAATCAAGGCTCCCAAGTCCATTCTCGATCAAGGCTGCACTAGAAAAAGGTAAATGCGTTTTAGTTTAGATTCTTTTATGATTATTTCCTAGGTTAAACTAGCTAATTCTTTGAAGATCATGCTTAGTTTATATAAAAGCATTGCTAGCTAGTCCCCCTTTTTTAGTCCATGTTGATGTTAGGTTATATATGATGGTGTTAGGAATAGGCTACATTAAGTTAATTGATAGCTTGTTATGTAATTTATTCATGTAGATGTAGTTTAGGAATGATTAAGGTCTGTTTGTCTAAAGTCTTGTAGTCTTGTTGTTCTTAAGCTAATTTAGTTATGAATAGGCAACCCTGTTGGCTCAATGTGGTTGTTATCTTGAAATTTATTCCTACCTATCTATTTTTGTGGAAGGTGATTTACAAAGTATGGGTCTGATTTGTGATGGATGAGTCTAAATATGAAGAAAGATGGTTTGTGCCTAAAGTTCTTCCTCTGTGGAACTTAGATGTTCAATGTTGATATTATTTAAAGTTATAGAAAAGCATCCTAGGTTGGAACCTTGAGCTTAATGATATTGAAATAAGGTTGACAGTTAGTTCTTTATGTATTCGACTCAAAGATGTGTACTGTTGGAATGTCTATGTGTTTATAGGTTCATTCAGTCCCCAAATGCTAGTTTCAAGATCATGTTAGCTTAGATTATAGTGAAACTTATTTTTCCAAATGATATTTTATGGTTGTGTTTCTTTACTTGAGTTAAAGATTGGTCCTGAATAACTTGAAAAAGCTTGAAAACTAATCCTGTATGGTTAAGATGTTGATGTGACTCTGTTTAAAGATTGAGGTACTGATCTAATAGTTTGGTTGAGCTTATGCTCAACATACCCTCTTAATTTATCTGTAAAAAGGGACAGGTGATTATAGCAGCTTAATGTTGGTTGTTATTTTGTTTGAGTATGCCTATTTATCTTCCCTAGATGTTGCATATGGGCAATCTAATCATGATATGGCTCTAAATCCTTTCTCTGCTACCCTGCATATGCTCTACCCTATTTGTTTTGCTAATAATGCATCTCTAAATTTTGCTTCTTCTTCACATCTTTAGATAAAAATATATGCACCATATTGTTTAGGTTGAGGTTAGTCCATTCTCTTTGTTCCCTATTGAAACAGTTTAGCTAAGATGTTCATATTAGAGTCATTACTTGTCTCCACTCCCTATTTTGACATTGCCCTAAATGATATGCTTGTTCGGTTTCACAAGATGTTCTTTTTCCCTAGACTATAAGAGGAATGTCCCCATTTATGGATGTATGACTGTCTGTGCAGTTATGTTTTCTGCTTTTGGTATACCACTTTTGTCACGACCCAACCCCATAGGCCGTGACTAGTGCCCGACCTGGACACCCGTATACATACTTAGCAGATATAGTCAAACTGAAACTACGAACAATATGGAACTTTATAAAAGAATTCTGAAAGTTCATAGTGTCATCATATATGTATATTCAGATAAATCGTCTCCTTAGGAGTCACAACTGACCAAATCATAATGATACGCAAGCCGACAAGGCTGCCACTACACATCAATATCATGTCATATGCAAGCCGGCAAGGCTGCCACTACAGACGGACATCATATCGTAGCACATCGTATAGACACAGCTGAACAGAACTTATACACAGCCCACACATATGTCTACAGACCTCTAAGAGTATCGATAGCGAACTATGATGGGACAGGGCCCCGTCGTACCCCTAAATAAACATACATATATATATCATAAGATCTGTACCAAAAGTCTAAACTCCGGAACGACGGAGCTCTCCAAGACAGCTGAATAGAAGTCCTATGCTGAAGGGTCACCAAACCGACTGTATGTACCTGCGGGCATGAAACGCAGCCCCCCCCCCCCCCCCCCCCCGAAGAAAGGGGTCAGTACGGAATATGTACTGAGTATATAAAGCATGAAATACAGTAAAGAGGATCATAACTGAAATAAGGAGTACAGAAACAAGTACAATGTCCAGAATACCAAAACACTTGCCTTTGAAACATCAATCATGCATATCAATATCATATATCATATCCGGCCCATTATGGGACACGGTAAACATGGTCGCCACCCCGTCTTTGGCGCCATAATACAGCATAACACCATAAGCACAGCATAACTCCATAACACAACATAACTCCATAAACACAGCATAACTCCATAGTATATATATATATATATATATATATATATATATATCATATTCTGGCCCTTTAGTAAGGGACTCGGTGAACAATGCAGTGGAACTGTGCACGATAACATATCCTGGCCCGGGACTCAGTGAAAGACATATTGAGACAAGCACGAGTGGAGTAGTGAGAAACCATATGCAAATTAAAACATTTTCAAAGACTCAATGGGATAATCAAAACGAACTGTCACTTGAAAATCAGGACAATAGTCATATCAAATACCTTTCGGATGTCACTGTGGATTATATCAGAATAGAACTTCTGGAATCATTTATACGTATCAGGGTATATCAAAGACTCAATGAGATAATCAACACGAACTATCATTTGAAAATCAAGACAATAGTCATATCAAATACCTTTCGAATGCCACTCGGAAACATATCAAACATCCCTCGAATATCATCATAAAGTATATCAAAGAACCTTAGGAACCATAGTCATATGTCAATATATTATGAAACATCTTATAGAAGTCTGGACATTACTTATCATAGAGTTCCTAAGAATAGGAGCTGATATATATTAACTATTATCCAACGTACAGAAAACTGAAGAGGGAGGCTCAAACACTGGAGAGTTCTAACATCAAGAAGTGAATAAGAATCATAAATCACACTCGAAACTTATGAATAGGATTACCCCAAAATTCATATCATTCATCCCTTAGATCTAAGACATGCCAAAAGAAAGAAAGGACGGCTTTACATACCTGTTAACGACCAATCGCAAACCCGTTCGCTTTGTCGCTCTTTTAGCCTATTTAATATAAAGGTAATGTTATCGTCAGTAACCATACATTCTAGTTCGTAAACCGTAGCCCATCACTTTATAGAACTTGTTCTTTAACTTATACATCCTCGTTTAGGGTCTTCCGTTAGTTAAGGGCTTAACGAAAATCGGGCAGCATTTCCCCTATATATTCGCCTAACCCGAATTTCCAATTATTCTCCTGTTAACACAGAAATACCAACAACAGAGATATACATACGAAATTCTCACAATTCAGCCCATAACAATTCTAACAACCCAACAACTTCTCTAATTCCATTTCAACCCACAATTTCCCATAACATCAATTTTATGCATTTTCTTACTTCCAATTCGTCCAATCCAATTTTAATAAATCCATTACAAAACTATTAAGACAATTACACCATAAAACAAGAAAATCTTACCTTAATTTCTCGAAGGAATTTCTACTCTTAATTGCTCCAATTTCGCAATTTCATCTTCCTCGATTCAATATCCAATATTGCTATCACCTCCTTGAACTTGCAATTCACTTGAAAATTGATCAAAGTAGCAACAAAATAATTTTCCTCCTTCACCCATGGCTGGCCGAGAGCAGCCATGGGAACAAAATGTTCTTTCCTTTTTTTTTTTTTCAAGTTCATATTTTGTGAAATGAAAATTTGTTCATCCATCTCCCTTAATACCTTGTCCTTCATCTTGACACGTGATGTCCCTCCTATGACTCATCAATCCATTCCTTGAATTGTTATTTTTTTTTTAAAATCGAGTGGGGCCCACTTAATAATTAAGCTTAATTAATTAATTTAATTAATCACTAATTCCTACTTAGTAATCTAATCACAATTAATTAATCCCTAATGTTCGATAATATTTTTACACTAAATAAAATTAATAAATAATTTATGTTCTAATTAAAATTGAAAATTAAAGGTTCGTATTTCATGTCCGAAAATAATTCCGCCTCCAACTTGAGTCGATTTACTTGCGAATAATTCGACGGATAAATATATGGGGTATAACAATTAGTACTCATTCTAGCCATAATGACAAAACGGCCATGTTTGTGAGTGTCAAAATTGCCTTGTTCATATGTTTGAGTGTCTATGTTTGTCTTTGTGAAAAATCACCTTTCTCCTTTGGTACAATACTGGTATGAATATGGCATGTATACTCATAAATATGCTTCCCTGTTTGATTTAAATGTTTTGTTTGCTTACAATGTATACAAGTCAGGTTTATTGAGTATACAAACCATGTATACCTTGTATATATTGGGCTGCATTGGTATGCTTCTTTTTTTTGTGTGGTGTCAAAACTAGACTATACTATATATTTGGGCCTGCTTCTTTCTTCTTTTCTTTAACATTAAATTGGGCCTGTCTCTCTTGTTAATTTAACCACGATTGACAAACTGGGCTTGTTTCGTCCTGTCCCTTCACTGGTTAGGCTGCTGTCTTTTTATATGTATTTAACTAAGTGCTGGTGAATATGTTCAATGCATATATGTATACATGTTTGTTATACAGTTATATCTTTTACTTAGAATGTTCTTGTTGACATATTTACTTTGTTTAGGTTCCTTTAATTGTATGTTTTCTTTTCCCCTTTCCTCTTCCCTTCGCACAAATGTGATGGGATCTACATCTCGTAGGCCTAAGGCCCAACAACCCCTCTTTTGATCTAGTCTGGATAGCAAACATGATTGATGGCCCATCCATGGGTGAAAATGGCAACTGGTGGGCTTAGGTAGGCCCACCAGCCTAACTTTGCTCTTTTCCATTCTTTATTTGTATGTTACTTAATAGTTGTATATTGTAGACAACATTTGCAATTACTGAAATCCAAAAGGGATTAGAATTTAGGAGAATCGCGTAGTTATTAACATCTTTTCTAAAAAATGATTTTTTACACGGTTAATATAAATATCTGCATCAAAATCGGTAAAGACTTCTAAAATGATTTGAAAACTGTTCAAGTAAAGAATCTGGAATTTTTTGTAATAAAAGCGAACCAAATGGATTTCTGAGATCGAACAAATTAAACTGTTTTGGGCCTTGTACCTTGCTGAAAATGAAACGGGTGATAAATTAGAATGGTTTTGTCACGACCCAACCAGAGGGCCATGACGGGCACCCAGAGCTAACACACCGAGCACCTTTAAACATACATCTCATAAACATTTCTGGGTGGACCATAAAGATAGCTCCAGGATATCAAAATCTGTAAGGACATATATCACAATATAATGGCACATCTCTATATAATCTTCAACAATTATGTCTATCATCACCAGCCGACAACGCTACTAAAATGTTATACAATGATATGAACGGGTAGGGTTATGAAACGTCTAACTAGACACACATGTCTACGGGCCTCTACATAGAATACAAGCGACCATAAGGACCAATACCAAACAGACTGCAGCTCTGAAGTAAGTAGAGTGCTCCTGAGAATCTGCTGATAAAGCACCTATAGATCTGAACCGTCTCCCTGCCTACCTGCGGGCAGGAGTGCAGCGTCCACAAGAAAGGACGTCAGTACGAATAGTGTACTGAGTATGCAAGGCATGAATAACAACATAATAAGAAATATGGAACATAACATGAGATAAAGATAACCTTTACATCTGCTTCCCTTTTAAGGTGGATACCATGTAAGCTAACTTTAACTTTTTAAAGCAACATTAGAAATATATATAAAAGTACACCGCCCGTCCATATAGGTATGGTAATATCTTGCCCGGCCATAGAGGCACGGTGTTATCTTTCCCGGCCATGTAGGCGCGGTGTTATCTTGCCCGGCCATGTGGGCGCGGTGTTATCTATCCCGACCACGTAGGCGTGGTGTTATATATATATATATAGTATCTTTCCTGGCCGTCTAAGCACGGTAATATGTGTATAGTATCTTGACCGGCCGTTAAGGCGCGGTTTGTAAAAGTTACATATATAAATTCATATAGCATGCATGAGAGCCCAATTAAAAGTTACCACTCTATCGGAGTGACGTAAGGTCGGTAATCTCCGATTATATCATAGAATAATCATCATCGCTATATCTCACCTTGAAGGAACAATTATCATACGGTGAGATCAACAACAATGAATAAAATCGAGAAAATCATGAAATAAGCTCAATAATCTCATAATAGCATTAAAATCATAAGCATCGGAATTTCTAGAATTAAAATCATCATCATCATGTTCATGATAGAAAACATCTCATCTTTAGTATCATAAGAAGCTTTTAAGAATCATGAACTTCTAACTTTTAGAAGTAAGAATGTTATGGAAATATATATATGGAATCATAACATAGGAATCATGCCTTTTGAAAGAAAGGGACTAGCCTTAACATACCTTTTCAGTCTCCTTAACCTTAACTATTTAACGCTTATCCTCGCATGCTCGTAAATCTACATTCAGGAGAATTCATATTATTGTTAGGCTTATCGTCATATGCTTATCTTAAGCCTTCCAATTAAACTCCTTTAGAATCTGCCGAAATTCGGGCAGCATCTCCCCTGTTTATATCCCTAGCCCGAAATGACAATACCAACAAAACAACAACACTATGCAATACTAATATCGGCAACATTATCATTAATGCCAAAATATTCCATAAAACATCCCACACGATGTATTTCAACATACAACAACAATATACACTTCCTTTCTTCCCAATCAATGAGTATAATTTCATCAATACACCAACAACATTAGATACTATCCATATACATGAAAATCAACCAACCCAACCACACATCCACAACATGCTCACAACAGTCCATAAACTCTACAACTACAACACAACACTTTATGACTTTTCCTCCATAACTATTTTCACTTTTAAGACTTGCCAAACCTTCAAATCAACTCAACATAAGAGATAGGATGAATAACATAGATTATACTTGAAGAACTTTAGCCACACCAAGTTTCTTCAAGGCCAAACTCACCATAACATCAAGTAGAAGCAAGAACAATCACCTTTCATGGACTAATTTGGTATAATCTTATTAAATTCTTGAGTTAATGGGCTATAAGTGTTTGGGGGATGTCTTAGAAGGTTTCTAGAATTCATGGGAGTGAATAATGGTGAAACAATGTGGCTGATGGGGGTTTTTATACCCCTTAGAAGTCGGTTCCAACGACTTCTCCAAGTGGGACCCGTGGAAGCTATTTGGCAGCTGGAAGGGTTATCTTAAAATGGCCATAAATCCCTACTCCGATGTCATTTTGACAAATGATTTGTTGCGTTTGAAATTAGACTCGACGAACTTCATTTTAGGATTTTGAAACACCTTAAAACTCCCAATATACCTTGAGATATACCCATCCAAATTCTGTCAAAAAGTCTGCCAATTGTTTTTCCAAATTTTCAACAAACTTATTTTCTTCGATTTTCTTTCTCTTGGAATCTTCCCAAACTCTCCATACATGATATTTATCATTAATCATACTTGATAATGGTAATGTCCTTTGGTTCTAAGGTTGCCCTTCCCGGTTACGACTTACGGGATCGTAATTCATCCTATTCATCATTGTTATGTACTTCCCATGGCTTGTACCTTCCAAACTTCATGGGACGTCTCCGATAGACCATTAATACGGTGAAGTATGTATCATGCTTATGTTATAAAAGTGTGAGGTGTAACATCCTTCCCGTCATAGAAACATTCGTCCTCGAATGTTGTAGTTTACAAGCTTACGATGCTATCATTAATTTCTTGAAATAGTTGTCCTCCTTCAGTTCCTGATCTCCCTGCTCTTATACTATGGGCTCATTTGTCTTCTTTCATATCCTCCCAATTCTCTATTGAACTCATTCATTAGTTTCATCTCCTCATGTTCTTATGTATGTACTTAGTGGTCAGCTGATATCTAGTTACTGTCCTGGGACCTGTTGCCATTAAGATGGTCTTAACTCATGATTGCTATGGCTCCCTGCCAATCTGTGAGCACTCTTAATTGTTGTACTCTTTTTCCTTGCTCCTTATTTCTCTACCAACAGACAAATTCTCTTGTTCAGATATGGCACCTTTCCTTGCTTGCTTTTCTGGATCTATTTTATATCATCCCTTTTTGTGCTAGTCGACCTCATATACATACCATATCATCTCCTTTTGGTTGCTTGGTCGGACTCTTTAATTCCTTACAATATCATCCTATTCATACTTGAACTTTTCTTACAATTTC
This sequence comes from Lycium barbarum, assembly GCF_019175385.1. Lineage (NCBI taxonomy): Eukaryota > Viridiplantae > Streptophyta > Magnoliopsida > Solanales > Solanaceae > Lycium > Lycium barbarum. Next base: position 52,055,897 of record NC_083348.1, read on the forward strand.
CTCTCCTCAGTTTTAGCATAATTGCAAAATAAACTCATGAACATGGAACTAAGATAAAATCCTACTTAATCATAACTTCCTTTTGATACGAGTATGGTTTCTTCTTAAGTCCTTGATTCTCTTGTACCTGTGATCATTTGAGACTTAAATTAGCCTATGTTTTTCCTTGACTCCTTATCATTTTCCTTACAGCATTTTGTAGGCCATTTCATCATGACGATTTTATAAATGGTTCTATAACATATGCTCTCACATTTTATATGACCGGCGACTTGTGACTCCACGACTTGCGAGGTACTTTTTAGTCTCAGGTAGTACTGCTGTCTTGCTATCCATAGGCATACTATGTTACTTTCCTTTGGAGATCATTGAACTTCCTATAATTATTCCTCTTGTTAAAACTTTCATCTCTTCTAGTGCTAAGATTTCCCTTTTTGTAATCCAAATTTCCCTTTATACTTACTCCCTGGTCAGCTTACAAACCATTCTTACTCCTTTCGTTACCTCTCGGAGTACGTTATTGCATACTTAAATGTAACCAAAATTTCTCCGGTATGAGCAATTCGAACCATAGTCCAGAGGATAACATGTCGCATTGATGAAACTCACTCTCTTTGATTCGCCAATCCCTTCATTATCTTTTTATGCTTCCGCTCCCATATTTGTCCCATAATACACTTCTATTCACTCATTTCCACTTTCATTTAATAAATCCTTGATATTTCAGTAGATCTTGAACTTTGTCTCCTTCAAGCTAGTACATTTCCCTATTTTGAATTTTTGAATATTGTCATTTATCTCAGAATTAAATATGTTCTTCCCCCCTTTTTAAAGGATGTTCTCATATACCAGTAGCCTTCGAGTATTAACCGTCTTTGATAGTCATCTGGCTGACCTTACCGATCCTTCAACTCCCCGATTCCTTATAATGCTGGAGTTCTTTTCATCGCATGGTTTAACTTATTTTCCTTTTTGCTAGTTGAGTTCTTGTATCAAATCAAATTTTTTATACATATCGGATACGATTCAGATGCCTTCTTTATTGTCTTTTCACTTGTACCTCTCATGACTAGTAGTCCCCTAGGTTAACGAATTAATGGGGACATCGGAGTTCATGTGGCCCCTTATGGAGTGTCCGACACTACCACGCTCCTTTGCCCTTGTCTTTCTCCATGACTATCTTCTTAATATCCTTGAAATCTTCCTTGCTCTGGGTTCCCAATTCCGATTTATATCTATACTATAGCATTAAAAGTTGATATTCCACACCATCCATTCCCACTACTCGTCCTTTCATTAGCTTAGCTTATTTTATCCCGTATTTCTTCTTAACTACTTGTTTGCATCACAGCTATGCATCATAGTCCTTCTAGTGTTTTGTCAGTTCTTGTTCTTATCTTGAAATCCTCACAAAGAACACCCTTTCCTTTCTTCTTTCGTCGAGTCTTCATCTTCCTTTATGATACTACAACTTGTACACACACACACACAGATATATATATATATATATATATATATATATCTCAAATTTTCTCAGTTTTTTCTTCAAGATCGCATCTTTGCATCTTTCACACAACCATTGTCTTATAATTTCAATTTGTTTTCCTTTGGGCAAGCCTACTGACTCATTAACCTTCTCCTTGTTGTAGGCAGTCACATAATTCCCTTTAACCATTTCATTAACATCTCCTCCTTCCTTTAGTCCTCATAGTTTCTTTTGTTTTCCTTTACTCGTAAAATGCCTGTTTCCATTAGTCACCCTTTACTCTTAGATTAGGAAAATTTCGAGTGTTTCGTTACGAGTACGAATCCCTTTTTACGCTAAAAATCTCTTCTTGGGGTGCTTTCCTCCCTGAAATAGGCGTACCAATCATGGTTTCACATCCATTCTCCTGGTTAAATATCAGGAGTTTAAAATTTCATCGTCGCTCTCATAAGACCTATTTATTTCCTCTCAAGGACGCACCTTTGTCCATTATTTACAACCTTGTTGGTTCTGGTTATGAAAACGTATAGGTTGGTTCCAGGGTCCTCATGTTCATCCCTTGTCAAGTATAACTTTACTCTATCTCCCGTTGATTTATTTAAATTTGATCCTATCGTCTGCTTTCCTGCTTTAATCCAAACCTTCTCCTCATATATATATATATATATTACCTAACCATCAATGGGTATACATTTTCCTTGTCCAAGTTTCTCTCCCCTTCATGATATCATAACCTTCTTTTTCCTAATGCTCCTTCTTATAATGTTCGTCGCGTTACCGCTATCTGACTTTAATTCTCGAGAAAACCTAATCATGATTCTCTCTATAGCGCTTGCCACCTCAATTTTGACATACATCACAATCAATATTTTTAACATGTCGTATCATCAATCATAAGCGTATACAGAATAGTCGATTTAGCCACTCGTGACTTATCTTTTTTTTATCACTTTTCAATACCTTTTTCTTGCGGGATATCCCATTGCCATTTGATTTTATCCTGAATCTGTGGCTTTAATACATATGTCGTCTCTTTTTGTCCCGCTAGCCAAAGAATTCTAGATGTAAGGCTCATATGCTCCTAATTTCCCTCGGGCTATTTTGGTTTCTCATATTCTTTTTTCGTATGTCTAAATTTGTAAACCTTCCTAGCATACCTTCCTACATCCTAATTGTAACTTCTGGCGTAATAACTTTACTTAAACATCTTTACTCATAATTGTACCCTGCCCCTTTGTCTAAAATAATCAACCACACATCCTTTACTTTCCTGTAGCAATCGAATCCATCCTTGAGATATTTTATCTTCAGTTGTACACCTACTCTCTTCTCTCCTTACACATAAACAGACATCTCACCGAATTTCTCTATTGTGAATAACCTTCACAGCACCCGTCTGAAGTAAACTATGAGGTGAGGCCTTCTTATAAGGATTAGCAAGAAATACACCACATATTCGTAAGGTTTATACAATATCTACATCCTTCGTCGGCCAAGAAACATCAAATTTAGAAGTTATATACACACTCCAAAAGACAATCAGAATTGCAATCCAACTTACTTAGCCATTTATTATTCTTTAATTCAAGGTCATCATTAATACCCGACATAACATGGTCATAATGACTCTCAGAACAGTACCAACTATCAAATACTAAGAATCCCCTTGAAGTCCAATGACTGATGATTTCTGAATCCCAATGTAAACACACCTCATATAGGAAAGTCCGATAAAACGAGTCTGTGCGCCTGTCATCAACCCGTCCTGGTCTTATGTATATGTATAAACTTCTAGAGTTAAACTTTCCCCTACTCGATAACTTCCTTTCCCATATCTTTTACTCACCAATCTATAAATCATACTACTGCACTTGAATTCTTAGTGTCAACTTTCCCTATATCTTCAATAAATCTCAATTCTCCGAAATCTCAAATGCACTCATTCCAACTCCTTTAATTACTAATCATTTTTCCCCTCCCGGGTTCTTCCCTTAAAGTAAAATCATTCTAAAACTTCTCTTTGAAAGTGTCTCATAATTGTTCATTCAATCATAACTTACCAAACATCCGATTGTTACATTTTTTCCTTCATTCTTTCTCTGTAGCCTAGACATTCAAACAATCCAATCTGTAAAAAATTTGGCCAAGTTTCCATTATACTTCTTATGTCTCATTCCAGCACACAGCCCAGAAAACACATCCAATGCCTCACAGGGCGATCACAAATACCCGTAACATCTAGCTCGAGTTCGTATATCAAGGTCTATCAATATCAGTAAGGCAGGAAACACACCTTTTGGAGTAACAACTTCAATTCCTTTCAATTACCTCATAACGGCATAAGCAACTGCTCATCCATAATTAAACATTTAGGATTATCATCAGGGACATGACATCCTATAAATTAGCTCTACGGCACGATCTAAGATGAGAAAGAAAGGTCACTCGTTCCTAAATGCCCTGCAGCCTCTTGTTTATAAGTGTGGCCCGCTTTACACCTATAAACAAGACTCTACTGGACACAGCTGCTAGACACATCCTAGGACGAACTGCTCTGATAACACTTTTTTCACGACCCAACCAGAGGGCCGCGATGGGCACCCGGAGCTAACACACCGAGCACCTGTAAACATACATCTCACAAAAATTTTGGGTGGACCATAAAGATCGCTCATGGATATCAAAAGTTGTAAGGACATATATCACAATATAACGGCATATCTCTATATAATCTTCAACAATTATGTCCATCATCACCAGCCGACAAGGCTACTAAAATGTTATACAATGATATGAACGGGTTGGGTTATGAAACGTCTAACTGGACACATATGTCTACGAGCCTCTACATAGAATACAAGTGACCATAAGGACCAATACCAAATAGATTGCAGCTTCGAAGTAAGTGGAGTGCTCCTGAGAATCCGCTGATAAAGCACCTATAGATCTGGTCTGTGTCCCTGCCTACCTGCGGGCATGAGCATAGCGTCCACAAGAAAGGACGTCAGTACGAACAGTGTCCAGAGTATGCAAGGCATGAATAACAACATAATAAGAAATATGGAACATAACATGAGATAAAGATAACCTGTACATCTGATTACCTCTTAAGGCGAATACCGTGCATGCTAACTTTAACTTTTTAAAGAAACATTAGAAATGTATATAGAAGTACATTGCTCGTCCATATAGGTATGGTATTATCTTGTCCGGCCATAGAGGCGCGGTATTATCTTACTCGGCCATGTAGGCGTGGTGTTATATAGGTATAGTATCATGCCCGGCCTTATAAGCACGGTAATATGTGTATAGTATCTTGCCCGGCCATTAAGGCGCGGTATGTAAAAGTTACATATATAAATACATATAGCATGCATAAGAGCTCAATTAAAAGCTACCACTCTATCGGAGTGACGTAAGGTCTGTAACCTTCGATTATATTATGGAATAATCATCATCTCTATATCGCACCTTGAAGGAACAATTATCATAAGGTGAGATCAGCAACAATGAATAAAATTGTAAAATCATGAAATAAGCTCAATAATCTCATAATCGCATTAAAATCATAAGCTTTGGAATTTCTAGAAATAAAATCATCATCATCATGTTCATCATAGAAAACATCTCATCTTTAGTATCATAAGAAGCTTTTAAGAATCATGAACTTCTAACTTTTGGAAGTAAGAAGGTTATGGAAACATATATGGAATCATAACATAGGAATTATGCCTTTTGAAAGAAAGGGACTAGCCTTAACATACCTTTTCAGTCGCCTTAACCTTAACTATTTAACACTTATCCTCCCAAGCTCGAAAATCTACATTTAGGAGAATTCATATTATTGTTAGGCTTATCGTCATATGCTTATCTTAATCCATCAAATTAAACACCTTCAGAATCTGCCGAATTTCGGGCAGCATCTCCCCTCTTTATATCCCTAGCCCGAAATCACAATACCAACAAATCAACAATAATAGCAATACTAATATCAACAACATCATCATCAATACCAAAATATTCCATAAAACATCCTACACGATGTTTTTCAACATACAACAACAATATACACTTCCTTTCTTCCCAATCAACGAGCATAATTTCATCAACACACCAACAACATTAGATACTATCCATATACATGGAAATCATCCCAACAACATGGCCACAACATGCTAAAAAAAGTTCATAAACTCTACAACTACAACACAACACTTTATGACCTTTCCTCCATAACTATTTTCACTTTTAAAACATGCTAAACCTGCAAATCAACTCAACATAAGAGATAGGATGAATAACATACCTTATACTTGAAGAACTTTAGCCACACAACCTTTCTTCAAGGCCAAACTCACCATAACATCAAGTAGAAGCAAGAACAATCACCTTTCATGGTCTAGTTTGGTGTAATCTTGTTAAATTCTTCATTTAATGGGTTATAAGTGTTTGGGGATGTGTTAGGAGGTTTATAGAACTCATGGGAGTGAAGAATGGTGAAACAATGGGGCTGATGGGGTTTTTATTCCACTTAGAAGTCGGTTCCACCGACTTTTCCAAGTGGGACCCGCAGAAGCCATTTGGCAGCTGGAAGGTTTATCTTAAAATGGCCATAATTCCCTACTCCGATGTCATTTTGATAAACTATTTATTGCGTTAGAATCTAAACTCGACGAACTTCATTTCAGGCTTTTGAAACACCTTAAAACTCCTAATGTACCTAAAGATATACCCCTCCAAATTCTGTCAAAAATTCTTTCAACTTTTTTCCCAAATTTTCGACAAACTTATTTTCTTTGATTTGCATGGTCCCAGAATCTTCCAAAACTCTCAATACATGATATTTATCATTAATCATACTTGATAATGGTCATGTCCTTTTGTTCCAAGTTTGCCCTTTCCGGTTACGACTTACGGGATCGTAATTCATCATATTTCTCGTTGTTACGTACTTCCCGTGGCTGCTACCTTCCAAAATTCATGGGACGTCTCTGATACTCCATTAATATGGTGAATTACGTAGCATGCTCATGCTCTGAAAGTGTGAGGTGTAACATCATTCCCCCCTTAGAAACATTCGTCCTCGAATGTTGTAGTTTGCAAGCTTATGATGCTATCATTAATTTCTTGAAATAGTTGTCCTCCTTTAGTTCCTATCTCCCTGTTCTTATACTATGGGCTCATTAGTGTTCTTTCATATCCTCCCAATTCTCTGTCGAACTCATTCATTAGTTCCACATCCTTATGTTCTTATGTATGTACTCAGTGGTCAACTGATATCTAGTTACTGTCCTGGGACCTATTACCATTAAGATGGTCTTAACTCATGATTGCTATGGCTCCATGCAAATCTGTGAGCACTCTTAATTGTTGTACTCTTTTGCCTTGCTCCTTATTTCTCAACTAATAGACAAATTTTCTTATTCAAATATGGCACCTTTCCTTTCTTGCTTTTCTGGTGCTATTTTAGATCATCTCTTTTTGTACTAGTCGACCTCATATACATAGCATATCATCTGCTTTTAGTTCCTTGGTCGGACTCTTTAATTCCTTACAATATCATCCTATTCATACTTGAACTTTTCCTACAATTTCCTCTCCTCAGTTTTAGCATAATTGCAAAATAAACTCATGAATATGGAATTAAGATAAAATCCTACTTAATCATAACTTCCTTTTGATACGAGTATGGTTTCTTCTTAAGTCCTTGATTCTCTTGTAACGGTGATCATTTGAGACTTAAATTAGCCTATGTTCTTCTGTGACTCCTTATCATTGTCCTTACACCATTTTGTCGGCCATTTCATCATGATGATTGTCTACATGGTTCTATAACATATGCTCTCACATTTTATATGACCGGCGGCTTGTGACTCCACGACTTGCGAGGTACTTTCTAGTCTCAGGTAGTACTACTGTCTTGCTATCCATAGGCACACTAGGTTACTTTCCTTTGGAGATCATTGAACTTCCTATAATTATTCCTCTTGTTAAAACTTTCATCTTTTCTAGTGCTAAGACTTCCCTTTTTGTAATCTAGATTGTCCTTTATACTTACTCTCTGGTCAGCTTACAGACCATTCTTACTCCTTTCGTTACTTCTCGGAATACGTTATTGCATACTTAAATGTAACCAAAATTTCTTCGGTATGAGCGATTCGGACCATAGTCCAGAGGATAATATGTCGCATTGATGAAACTCACTCTCTTTGATTCACCAATCCCTTCATTATCTTTTTATGCTTCTGCTCCCATATTTGTCCCATAGTACACTTGTATTCAATCCATTCCCACTTTATTTTAATAAATCCTTGATATTTCGGTACATCTCGAACTTTGGATCCTTCAAGCCAGTACATTTCTCTCTTTTGAATTTGAGAATATTGTCATTCATCTCAGAATTAAATATGTTCTTCCCCCCTTTTTAAAGGATGTTCTCATATACCAGTAGTCTTCGAGTATTAACCTTCTTTGATAGTCATCTGGCTGACCTTACCGATCCTTCAACTCCTCTATTCCTTATAATGCTGGAGTTTTTTTCATCGCAAGGTTTAAATTATTTTCCTTTTTGCTGGTTGAGTTCTTGTATCAAATCAAAATGTTTACACATATCGGATACGATTCAGATGCTTCTTTATTGTCTTTTCACTTATACCTCTCATGACTTGTAGTCCCCTCGGTTAATGAATTAATGGGGACATCGGAGTTCATTAGGCCCCTTATGGAGTGTCCGACTCTAACACACTCCTTTGCCCTAGTCTTTCTCCACGACTATCTTCTTAATATCCTTGAAATTCTCCTTGCTCTGGCTTCCCAATTCCGATTTATATCTATACTATACCATTAAAAGTTGATATTCCACGTCATCCATTCCCACGACTCGTCCTTTCATTAACTTAGCTCATTGTGTCCCGTATTTCTTCTTCATAGTCTTTCTAGTGTTTTGTCAGTTCTTGTTCTTATCATGAAATCCTCACAAAGTACACCCTTTCCTTTCTTCTTTCGTCGAGTCTTCATATTCCTTTATGATACGACAATTTGTACACACACACACATACATATATATATATATATATATATATATATATATATATATCTCGAATTTTCTCGATTTTCTTCAAGATCGCATCCTTGCATCTTTCACACAACCATTGTCTTATAATTTCAATTTGTTTTCCTTTGGGAAAGCCTACTGACTCATTAACCTTCTTCTTGTTGTCGGCAGCCACATTATTCCCTTTAACCATTTCGTTAACACCTCCTCTGTCCTTTAGTCCTCATAGTTTCTTTTGTTTTCCTTTACTCGTAAAATACCTGTTTCCATTAGTCATCCTTTACTCTTAGATTAGGAAACTTTGAGGTACTTTTGACTCCAAAAATCTCTTCTCGAGGTACTTTCTTCCCTTAAATAGGCATATCAATCATGGTTTCACATCCATTCTCCTGGTTAAATCTCAGGAGTTTAAAATTTCCTCGTCGCTCTCATTAGACCTGTTTATTTCTTCTCAAGGATGCACCTTTGTCCATAATTTACAACCTTCTTGGTTCTGGTTATGAAAACGTATAGGTTGGTTCCAGGGTCCTCATGTTCATCCCTTGTCATGTATAACATTACTCTATCTCCCGTTTATTTATTTAAATTTGATCCTATCGTCTGCTTTCCTGCATTCATCCTAACCTTCTCCTCAAATATATATATTACCTGATCATCAATGGGTATACGTTTTCCCTGTCCAAGTTTCTCTCCCCTTCATGATATCATAACCTTCTTTTTCCTAATGCTCCTTCTTATAATGTTGGTCGCGTCACCGCTATCTGACTTTAATTCTCGAGAAAACCTAATCATGATTCTCTCTGTAGTGCTTGCCACCTCAATTTTGACATACATCACAATCAATATTTTTAACATGTCGTAACATCAACCATAAGCGTAAACATAATACTCGATTTATCCACTCGTGACTTATCTTTTTTTTATCACTTTTCAGCACCTTTTTCTTGCGGGATAACCCATTGCCATTTGATTTTATCCTGAATCTGTGGCATTAATACATCTGCCCTCTCTTTTTGTCCCGCTAGCCAGAGGATTCTAGATGTAAGGCTCATATGCTCCTAATTTCCCACGGGCTATTTTGGTTTCTCATATTCTTTTTCCGTATGTCTAAATTTGTAAGCCTTCCTAGCATACCTTCGTACATCATAATTGTAACTTCTTGTGATATAACTTTACTTAAAAATCTTTACTCATAATTGTACCCAACTTCTTTGTCTAAAATAATCAACCTCACATCCTTTACTTTCCTGTAGCAACCGAATCAATCCTTGCGATAATTTATCTTTAGTTTTACACCAACTCTCTTCTCTCCTTACACATAAACTGACATCTCACCTAATTTCTTTATCGTTAATAACCTTCACAACACCCGTCTGAAGAAAAATATGAGGTGAAGCCTTCTTATAAGGATTAGCTAAAAATACACCACATATTCCTAAGGTTGATACAATCTCTACTTGCTTCGTCGGCCAAGCAACATCACATATAGAAGTTATATACACACTCCAGAAGACAATCATAATTGCAATCTAACTTACTTAACCATTTCTCATTCTTGATTTCAAGGTCATCATTAACACCCGACGTAACATGGCCATAATAACTCTCAGAACAGTACCAACCATCAAATACTAAGAATCCCCTTGAAGTCGAATGATTGGTGACTTCTGAATCCCAATGTAAACTCATATCATATAGGAAAGTCCGATAAAATGAGTCTGTGCGCCTGTCATCAACCCGTCCTGGTCGTATGTATATGTATAAACTTCTAGAGTAAAACTTTCCCCTACTCGTTTACTTCCTCTTACATAACAATATCTTTTTGTTATCTCTTACTCACCGATCTATAAATCATTCTACTGCATTTGAATTCTTTGTGTCAACTTTCCCTTTATCTTCAATAAATCTCAATTCTCCGAAATCTCGAATGCACTCATTCCAACTCCTTTAATTACTAATCATTTTTCCCCTCCAGGTTTCTTCCCCTAAATTAAAATCATTCTAAAACTTCTCTTTGAAAGCGTCTCATAATAGTTCATTCAATCATAACTTACCAAACATCCGATTGTTACATTTTTTTCCTTCATTCTTTCTCTATAGCCTAGACATTCAAGCAATCCAATCTGTAAAAAATTTGGCGGAGTTTCCTCTATACTTCTTACTGTCTCATTCCTACACACATCCCAGAAAACACATGCAATGCCTCATAGGGCGATCAAAAAAACCCGTAACATCTAGCTCAAGTTTTTATATCAAAGTTTATCAATATCAATAAGGCATAAAACATACCTTTCGGAGTAACAACTTCAATTCCCTTCAATTACCTCATAAAGGCATAAGAAACTGCTCATCCATAATTAAACATTTAGGATTAGCATCAGGGACATCACATCCAATAATTTAGCTCTACGGCACGATCTAAGATGAGAAAGAAAGGTCAATCGTTCCTAAATACCATGCAGCCTCTCGTAGACACTCCCTAGGACGAATTGCTCCGATACCACTTTTGTCATGACCCAACCAGTGGGCTACGTCGGGCAACCGGAGCTAACACACCGAGCACCTATAAACATAAATCTCATAAAAATTTCTAGGTGGACCACAAAAAAGCTCTTGGATATCAAAATCTATAAGGACATATATCACAATATAACGACACATCTCTATGTAATCTTCAACAATTATGTCCATCATCACCAGCTGACAAGGCTACTAAAATGTTATACAATGATATGAACGGGCAGGGTTATGAATGTCTAACTGTACACATATGTCTACGAGCCTCTACATAGAATACAAGCGACCAAAAGGACCAATACCAAATTGACTGCAGCTCCGAAGTAAGTGGTGTGCTCCTGAGAATCCGCTGATAAAGCACCTACAGATCTGATCCGTCTCCCTGCCTACCTGCAGGCATGAGCGCAGCTGTCACACCCCGATCTTACAAGGGTGTGATGGGTACCCGACCCCATATTCAGAGCCGAGCGAACCCGCTGACTTTTAATACATACATAACCTCTTTGGACTTCTAACTTAAATTAAATGAAATACATAATGAGAGCTTTCCGAAATATTCTTTTTCGTTGTTCCCAAATCAAACAAAATTTGTAATCATTTGGAACTTATCCCATACACAGAATGACACATCGACTAATGGAGCCGCTTACATAACCGACATCCTACACCCACCACTCTGTCTGCAAAGTCTCTAACATCAATCCAGAAATCATAACATGCGTACTCTGACTCGGCAACACCCCAGGGGCAAATGGAGCTTGCCAACTTCGCTGGAATATCTTCTATAATGGCTTCTACTCATCTTGGTGTACCTGCGCGGCATAAAACGCAGCCCCCGAAGAAACGGGGTCAGTACGAGCAATGTACGGAGTATGTAAGGCATAAATAGTAACATAGTAAGAGATGTAATTATGAATAATAACAGAATGGAGATATAGAGCATATCACGGGGTAAAAGAGTAACCTGTACATCTGAGTGCCCTTTTAGGCGGGTACCATGCATGCTTAGTGCTGCGGAACGTGCAGCCCGATCCATATATATCATACCTTACTTTCATTGAAAACATTTCTTTTTCATATATATAGAAAATAGAATATATCATAATGCCGAGGCGTCGGCTCCGATCCATTTAGCCACATATGTCCCGCGTCCGGGCATCCTGCGTCCGGGACGATATTAACCGATGTGGGATTTGCCTGAACCAATGTGGGATTTGCCTAAACCAATGTGGGATTCGCCAAAGGCAAGCCTTACACTCACCCCCACTTTGGGACTCAGCGTTCTTGCTGAGGTTTGCCCCACCGTTGGGTTTGCCCCACCACTGGGTTTGTCCCACCATTGGGTTTGCCTTACCACCGGCTCTGATACCATCTGATCAGGTGGATATGCGTCTATAGCGCCTCACCATTCCCCTTACCCCATATACATATACATATACATATGCATATATCATATAGCAGCATGCAGGAGAGCCCAAGGAAAGTCATGCATCTATCGGAGTGACGTAAGGTCAGTAACCTCCGATTATATATTATGGAATAGTCATCGTGGCCTTGTCTCACCTCGAAGGAACAATTACTACAAGATGAGACTAGCAACGAATAACAGCGTTAAGAGAACATGGAATAAGATCATAAATATCATAAGGCGTCGCTTCATATACATATGCACATAGAACAAATTTTCAAGACTCGATGGGTACGTACATGAATGGACACCTGAAGGCTCAGAAACAAGTTCCGGGTCAATCCGACTTAGTATAAGAAAGTTATGAGCGTTTGAAGTACAGAACCTTCTACGAACGTTTTAGAAGCCATTTTTGGAAAATCATTCTTATCATAGTCATCATAGAAATATTCTCATCCTTGACATCATCATTGTCATTGTGAAACATGTCCATCGTTATTGTCATAAGAGCTTACAAAATCATAAACCTCTGTTTTGGTAGAATACGGATACTTTGGAAAAACATTTACGAGTTATCGGGAAGAGAACCATGCCTTGGAATCATAAACATCTAACTTTTGAAAACAAGGAAGATATGGAAACGATTATGAAATCATAACATCGGAATCATGCCTTTGAAAGAAAGGGACTAGCCTTTACATACCTGCTCCACGTCCTATTAGCTATGCTTAATTGTCCAAGCTCGCTATCGCTAGTCTACATTCAAGAAGATTGACACAATCATTAGGCTCATCATCATATACTTGTCTTAATCCTTCAAATGAATTCATTTATAATCTGCCGAAATTTCGGCAGCATCTCCCCTGTAAATACACCATCCCTGAGAATCTAACTCGGCCAATTTTATCAACAACAATCCGAGAATTTAACTCGGCCAAATTATCAACAACATTACCAACAATCATACTAACAACTTCAACAATCAATCCCAAAATATATTCTAACATCGTTCAAGAACTTTCAAAAAATTCACATAATGTTCAAACAACCCAACCAACATACCACTTCACCCGAAACCTTCCAAATTCAACAAGAACAATAACAACACATTTCTTCTCTTCCAAGTTCATGAACTATATCAACAATCTACACACTAACAACTTCATCAATTAATCCAAAATACATTCTAACGTTAGTAACTTCTTTTACATAATCCGACGACATTTTTCTTATATTCAATACAATGACAACAACCCAATTTACAACCTTCCAAACACATGTCTCACTTCCAAATTCATGAATTATATTTACAACCTACTCATTACCAATATCATTCACATAAATGTAAGAAACCATACTAATGTCACATTAACTTCTTCAACAATCCCACAATGATTCCAACTTCATTTCAAGTCATCAAACTTTCATTTTTATTATGGAATTCACAACAACAACAATCAAACTACTAAATAAAATCATTTCATCATATCGACACAACACTACTCCCATTCGGCCATACGTCACACATGCATATTTCATGAATTTCACCCATTTCCACATACTACAACACTCAACAACATGCATAGACCATCCATAACATATGAAAGAGAGTTAAACCTTACTTTTTCCTCTTAGCTCTTAAACTTGGCTAGAGTTGTGCCTTGCGCAAAGGAATGGTTTTATTGCTCCAACAACCCCTCCACGTTAATAAGGACCTTCCAACTAGTTGAGATGCTAGAAAAAAATTATTTTTCTTAATCACTTTCCATGGCATCATTTTTAGAAGCCATAGCCGAATGCCCTAGCTTCCTCTCAAAGTTTCTTGAGTTGTCATGAATGTCTTATTTTGGTCATCAATTGTATATATATATATATATATATATATATATATATATATATATATATATATATATATATATATATATATATATATATATATATGGCTTCTACCAACACAAGGTGGACACATGTCCCCTTCTCCCTTTTTCTTGAACTTTCTTAAATTAAACAAATATGACCACTTGTCTTACTATATAAGCTTTGGTCCATATATGTATTTATAATTATCCCCATTTAATAAAAATATGGACATATGCCACACGGCCAACATGGCCCCTTCAAGAACCTTCTTGAATATTTTATGAAATTCCCATTTTGCCCCTAGCCTTCCATAATATTACCATGAACCACTTTGTGAATTTTCCCTTTTTACCCTTAGCCTTTCTCAATATTTCCATACTAATAAACAACTTGTTCATTAGAATAATTTTGGAAAATAGTCTTGCCCTTAACTTCTCGCAATTATCTTGAATTATCCGAATGTACGAAATGCGGGATATAACATCCTCCCCCGTTTAGAACATTCATCTTGGAACGTTCAACTGATCATATGGGGCCTTATAACACTTCGGGAGGGTCTCTCTTATAATTGTCCTTTTCTTCATGTCCATTCCTTATCTTTCACCCTATTTTCCTTATAATCGAACTCCTCGGCCTTTCCATGAGTTCTCATTCCATGTTAGGGTTTTCAGATCCACTGTGTTAACTTATTATCCTGGTCCTTCCCAGGTCCTCTCTTCGCCATTTATTATCCTTTGCGCTTATATCATCATTCTTATCAATATCCCCATATCTTCCTATCCATTATTAGCCCCTTTCACACATTTAGCTCACTTACTCGTAATGTCCCTTAACCATGCACTTGTGTTGCCACTGCGCGTCCATATTTTTCAAGCGTCCCACTACTTTTGTTCTTAACACAAAATCCTTACAGTTTACACTATCTCTATCCTTGCTCATTAAGCCTTTAACTATACTTATGACACTATGACCGAGCGGTCTTCCATGCACATTCCTTATATTTCATTCCATCTTCCTCTGAGATCCAATCTCCCAGACCTCGCATGAATTCTCTCCCCACACCTTAGATTTTTAAATCAACAGCGCCGACCCATTATCCTTATTTTTCCTTGGTGCGTAATCGGGTTCCTATCGCTAATTCGTTAAGGTATCCTTCTTACGCCTATGGTTAGAGGTTTCCAATTGCCCTGCGCCTAAACGCTCTCCTCTTCTTTCGACCAACCCATTTGTATATTTTCCTACTTTCATCCTTAACCTTCCTTAGGTTCCTTCCTCCTCGGACACTTTTCCTCTTTTGCCATTCGTGAAATCGGCTCTGAAGTTTGTGAAATTTTACCTTAAACGCGCAAATTCGTCTCATTCTCAAGTCAACCTTTCAGGATCTAAATCTCCTAGCATCGTCGCAAGGCCTAATCATTCTTTTCTTACTTCACATCCCTCGTCATAGTCACTATTCCTTTATCCCCACGTATTGGAATCGGTTCTCGAGCCTCACGCCTTCCTCTTTTGTTCTATATTACCACTCTTTATCCCTTTCGCATGCCTGCTTTAATTTCTTACCCAAATAGTCTCGTGCTTTACCGGTAGTTTCTCTCGGGAGCTTCACTCACTGAGGTTTCTTACCTTTCATTTTCCTCCGACACTTTGGTCTCTTTATTTTCCATCTACTCACTCATTTTCTTTTCCAAATACCGTTGTATTAGATCTTTCCAATCTTAACCTGTAGTGACAATAATAGCAGCTTACCTTGAACACTTATACCATTCATTATTTTCTTTTTGATGTCACTCGAACTTCGGTACCCTTACTTGATTAATGCCTTCTTTACCATAGCGCCGGTTACTGGGACTCACATGTCCACTGATACAATTACATATGAGATATCGTACGCATTCATATATATATATATATATATATATATATATATATATATATATATATATAATTACTATCAACTAACCCACAAAATACTTCCAAACGCTATTCAAGCCTATCCAGATTCAAGAGCTGTGACGCACTTTCTGTCTCTTCTCCAGTCTAGCCTGTCTCGTCCTACAAGACCTCCTATGGTCTCCAACCATCCCATATACTCTAGTTTCCCTTAGACCACTATATCTCTTCGTCTGTCTCTTATTTCCAATTCTATTGGATTTCTTGCACATTTCCCAGGGGGTCACCCATCCTAAGATTTCTCCCATCTTAGCACGCTTAACCTTGAAACTTCGATAAATCCGGTGCCTTAATGCTGATATAATCGCATCCACTTCCTCGCATGACCTTTATTACATGATCTGGAGCAAGTCGAGGTCTTACAGATTCCGAGACATTTTTGTAATACGGCCTTCCCTTTACAATTACTATTTTACCCTTTTCGATCCTCAATATTCACCTTTCACTTTTGTGTATAACTACCATTCGTCCTAGATTCCCAGATTCTCGATGGTAGCACATATACCTTCATCGCCGTTACTTATGAATACTTCGGGTATCAGCCTATTCGGATTTCCATTCACCATCCTTACATAATAATTTACAGCAAAACTGATTGTCGACTTTCTGAATCCTCCAACAGACCTTGCTCTTACTTAACCTCGGACGTTACCCCTTTTAATCCTTCAAACTACTAATCGTCTTTCTCGCAATTTTTCTTCATGCCATGCCAAATCCGTGGCTCCTCTAAAACATCACATCCCACTTATCGTTTGTTTACAATATTTCCTTTCCACGCTTTTTCCTGTTAGGCATACCCAACAATTCTGGCAAAATCTCCTTTACCATTCTTACTTTTCAAAATCTGTACGTAGCAAATACCGACAATACCTCACAGAACATATGGCTATATGACACATTCCAGCCATCTAATGCTTCCAGTTTCAGGTAACAGAACAAATACATCAAGATTTCTATCACTTTCTATATTATCCTTTACCTTCTCCGTCGTATGTAAGGCTTATATAAAGAATCTCCTTTCCTATGACTTGGCTCTATCGCACGATCTAAGACAGAAAGAAGGTCAACAATCCCTAGATGCCCCGCAGCCTCCTGTTTATAAATGTGGCCGGCTTCACACCATAAACAGGACTCTGCAGGACAGGACTTTGCAGACAACCCCGAGGACAACCTGCTATGATACCACTTTGTCACTGTTATGTCCCGTATTTTCGTATGACGGGAAATCAAGAAATAAATAAGACTGGTGTGTGTTGAGGAAATAATTTGATTCAAGTTGCTATGCTCATGTTGATTATGGAATCATTGATGTCAAGACCTCGGGGAAGGCCGAGGGTAAATTTGGAATTTTAGAAATTAGTTCCGGGAATTACCAAACGGGACATTTCACAAATTGGGCCAAGTTTGGACAACAAGGAATTGAAGCCCAAGTCCTTGAAGAGGCCGGCCAAGGGGGGGCAAGCCCAAGCCCATTTCATTAAGGTCATGTGCTATGCACATGACCTTTGAGTGGATATATATCAAGCACACTTGGTAATTATCAAGAAAAGAGATCAAAAAAATCAAGAACATAAAGAAAGAGGGGTTTCGGCCACTAGAGAGAAAAAGAAAGAAAAATTTCCAAGCTTGATTGTTGATCCAAAAATCTCAAGTTTTACATAGTTGTGGAGTACTCAAGACGCTCTCCGACGTGATACAAGTAGTTTGGAGAAAGAGCGACGTTTGCGACAAGTCGGAAATTCAAGAAAAAGGTAAGATTTTTATGTTTTAATGTTATGAAATGGATATATATGTGTTAGTGATTGGATTAGTGTGAAGATTGTGGGATGAGGTTGTGTTTGTGCATGGTGTGTGTGTATATAAAAGGGTGTGTTTGGCCGTGAGTCCCATGTAGTGCAAGGCATAAGAATTTTATCTTGTTTAGTTTGAATAATGTGTTGTTGTGATCTTTATGTCGTAAAGGATCGATTAAAGAATTGAGTTGGTGCTAGAAAATAATTTCGGACGTTATCGGAAAGTGTATACCTTTGGTATATTTGTGTATATCATAGTATATTTATGATACTAAAGACCTTAAATAAGATTTAGGGTTGGTGATAACGAATTTGGAATGAAACGACGCAAGTTAGAGCGTTCGTCGTAACTTTTGGTGTTTGAATGAAAAATGGGAAGGTAGTGAACTTTGGGGATGTTTGTATGTGGTTTGGAACTTGTATGTAGTGTGCTTGAATAATTGGGGATGAGTGAATGAATGGACTAATGTGGAAATAGATTTGGAATTTTGAAGTTGAATCAAGAATTTGTCAACTTATGCATTAAAGTGAAATTTTGAAGTTAATGTAGTATGATTGTGGTTTGTACGGTTTAATGATGTTTGGGCTGTTGTTGTTACTGTATTTTGAGCCGAGCCAAGTCTCGGGGGTGTTAGATTTATAGGGGAAGTGCTGCCGAAATTTCGGTAGCCAAATATAGCCCAAAGACTAAAATGTTAATTCTCATGAATAGTAACTGGTAAAAGTGACCATTTGCAGTTTCTGGACGAAACGGGAATTGCGATTTGAGGAGCGTAAGGCGCCAACCAGGTATGTAAAGCCTACCTATCATTCTTTTGGCATGTCCTAGACATACTAGGTTAAGATCGGCCCCTCGGGAATAACCCTGCTCTTGGAAATCGAAGTTCAAGTTCGAGCACTATTCATTCAGCGCGATTGAACCCTTTTGTCGCATTTGGTTAAAAGAATGTTCGTACCTCCATAACTTGTGCTGTTGTGTCCGAAACTCCTCGAAACTTCCGTAGATGGCTCTATGGAGCCGAAAGTCTGTGATTTGTGTCCGCCACCTCAATTTGACCCGAGGTGGGCCCGCGAGCCCCGAGGCTCCCCTTATTCGGTTTGTTTGGTCCGTTTGTGTCCGTTATAATCTGCGACCGTCTGTTTATGACCCAAGGATGTGTTTGAAACTTCCTATGCCATCAATGTACGTTTTCCCCTCTGAATGATGTGAGATTTTCGGAAAATGACTTATGAACGCTTTTTCTTGAGAATTTGGCAGTTTGGAACTTCGTAACTTTTACACATAAACTTTGATCAATCTGATTCCTGCTCCGAGCCTTCTGGCGTCAGTATATACCTATACGTAAACTATATGTTGAGTCCGACAAATTATTTTTGATATGCATATGGTTTCTGCACTACTCTGTTCGTGCTGTCTGCTATGACTTCATTCGTCAATACCCGGGCCGACTTTGTGATCGTGCGCGCTAAAATATATTCGGGAGTTATGATGTGTTACGGTTTCCGAGGCCTCGCCATAGGGCCGGTTACCGCTTATGGAGTTATGATGTGATATGGCATTTGATATGTTCTGATGATATGATGTGTGTGTGATATGATGTGTTTGGAGACTGTACGGAGATTTGAAAACTTCTGGAGTTATGATGTGTTGTGGCACCAGCGTCGGGGGGTGACCACGTTCCCAAACCCTAAACATGATTTGATTTGCATTTGTACGTTCGCCTCCCGCGCAGGTTTGCTTTGTTTACGATGTTGGTGTGTTTGTTCTTTCTGAATCCAGCTGTGTTTGTGATTTCTGTACCTTCTGCTTTACATACTCAGTACTCCTCCCGTACTGACCCCCGTTTCTTCGGGGGCTGTGTTTCATGCCCGCAGGTACAGAAGCTCGTTTGGGTGGTCCTCCAGTCTAGGCTACTCATTCTGCTGTGTTGCAGAGCTCCCCTTTGATTCGGAGCCTAGCCATTGGTACATATCTTTTGTTGTGTCTGTATCCTGTATATTTGGATGAGTGGGTACGGCGGGGCCCTGTCCCGTCCTATGTTCTTATGTTCTGTTTTGTCTAGAGGCCTGTAGTCAGATTTGTGGGTCGTGGGTCCGGTGTGTTTGTATGTGAGTCTGTTTTGCGTTCTTGAGCGGCCCGTACGCTACTATGGCCAAGTCGGCCTCTGAGTTTGTATGTGTGTGTATACATTTGGGGGCGATGTACCTTCCGCCACCCCTCTGATGTGTGTGTGTGAAATTTGGCGATGTATATTCCGCCTCCTTTCTGATTTGTGATTTGTCTGATCTGTACGGGCGACTGCTTAGGATAAGTGTTCGGTAGATATCTGATTACGATGTTGAGTTCGAATAACGTACGTTGAGTTTGGACGAGGCTGATTACGATGGTTTGGGTGTGAGTTCGTTTGGGGTGTCCCAGAAGGGCACCAGTCGCGGCCCACGGGGCTGGGTCGTGACAGTCACACCCCGATCTTACTACGGTGTGATGGGCACCCGACCCCATATTCAGGGCCGAGCGAACCCGCTGACTCTTATTACATACATAACCTCTTTGGACTTCTAACTTAAATTAAATGAAATACATAATGAGAGCTTTCAGAAATATTCTTTTTAGTTGTTCCCAAATCAAACAAAATCTGTAATCATTTGGAACTTATCCCATACACAGAATGACACATCGGCTGATGGAGCCGCTTACATAACCGACATCCTACACCCACGAATCTGTCTACAAAGTCTCTAACATCAATCCAGAAATCATAACATGCTTACTCTGACTTGGCAACACCCAGGGGAAAATGGAGCTTGCCAACTTCGCTGGAACATCTTCTATAATGGCTTCTACTCATCTGGGTGTACCTGCGCGGCATGAAACGCAGCCCCCGAAGAAAGGGGGTCAGTACGAGCAATGTACTGAGTATGTAAGGCATGAATAGTAACATAGAAGAGATGTAAATTTGAATAATAACAGAATGGAGATATAGAGCATATCATGGGGTAAAATAGTAACTTGTACATCTGAGTGCCCTGTTAGGTGGGTACCATGCATGCTTAGTGCTGCGGAACGTGCAACCCGAACAATATATATATCATACCTTACTTTCTTTGAAAACATTTCTTTTTCATATATATAGAAAATAGAATATATCATAATGCCGAGGCGTCGGCTCCGATCCATTTAGCCACATATGTCCTGCGTCCGGGACGATATTAACCGATGTGGGATTTGCCTGAACCAATGTGGGATTTGCCTAAACCAATGTGGGATTTGCCTAAACAAATGTGGGATTCTCCTAAGGCAAGCCTTACACTCACCCCCCACTTTGGGACTCTGCGTTCTTGCTGAGGTTTGCCCCACCATTGGGTTTGCCCCACCACCGGCTCTGATACCAACTGATCAGGTGGATATGCGTCTATAGCGCCTCACCATTCCCCTTACCCCATATACATATACATATACATATATCATATAGCAGCATGCAGGAGAGCCCCAGGAAATTCATGTATCTATCGGAGTGACGTAAGGTCGGTAACCTCCGATTATATATTATGGAATAGTCATCGTGGCCTTGTCTCACCTCGAAGAAACAATCACTATAAGATGAGACTAGCAACGAATAACAGCGTTAAAAGAACATGGAATAAGATCATAAAGCTCATAAGGCGTCGCTTCGTATACATATGCACATAGAACAAATTTTCAAGACTCGATGGGTACGTACATGAATGGACACCTGAAGGCTCAGAAACAAGTTCCGGGTCAATCCGACTTAGTATAAGAAAGTTATGAGTGTTTGAAGTACAGAACCTTCTACGAACGTTTTAGAAGCCATTTTTGGAAAATCATTCTTATCATAGTCATCATAGAAATATTCTCATCCTTGACATCATCATTGTCATTGTGAAACATATCCATCGTTATTGTCATTAGAGCTTACAAAATCATAGACCTCTGTTTTGGTAGAATACGGACACTTTGGAAAAACATTTACGAGTTATCGGGAAGAGAATCATGCCTTGGAATCAGAAACATCTAACTTTTGAAAACAAGGAAGATATGGAAACGATTATGAAATCATAACATCGGAATCATGCCATTGAAAGAAAGGGACGAGCCTTAACATACTTGCTCCACGTCCTATTAGCTACGCTTAATTGTCCAAGCTCACTATCGCTAGTCTACATTCAAGAAGATTCACACAATCATTAGGCTCATCATCATATACTTGTCTTAAACCTTCAAATGAATTCATTTATAATCTGCCGAAATTTCGGCAGCATCTCCCCTGTAAATACACCATCCCCGAGAATCTAACTCGGCCAATTTTATCAACAACAATCCGAGAATTCAACTCGGCCAAATTATCAACAACATTACCAACAATCATACTAACAACTTCAACAATCAATCCCAATATATATTATAACATCGTTCAAGAACTTTCAAACAATTCACATAATGTTCAAACAACCCTACCAACATACCACTTCACCCGAAACCTTCCAAATTCAACAAGAACAATAACAACACATTTCTTCTCTTCCAAGTTCATGAACTATATCAACATCTACACACTAACAACCTAACAACTTCATCAATTAATCCAAAATACATTCTAACATTAGTAACTTCTTTTACATAATCCGACGACATTTTTCTTATATTCAATACAATCACAACAACCCAACTTACAACCTTCCAAACACATGTCTCACTTCCAAATTCATGAATTATATTTACAACCTACTCATTAGCAATATCATTCATATAAATTTAAGAAATCATATTAATGTCACATTTACTTCTTCAACAATCCCACAATGATTCCAACTTCATTTCAAGCCATCAAACTTTCATGTTTATTATGGAATTCACAACAACAACAATAAAACTACTAAATAAAATCATTTCATCATATCTACACAACACTACTCCCATTCGGCCATACCTCACACATGCATATTTCATGAATTTCACCCATTTCCACATACTACAACACTCAACAACATGCATTGACCATCCATAACATATGAAAGAGAGTTAAACCTTACTTTTTCCTCTTAGCTCTTCAACTTGGCTAGAGTTGTGCCTTGCGCAAAGGAATGGTTTTATTGCTCCAACAACTCCTCCAAGTTAATAAGGACCTTCCAACTAGTTGAGATGCTAGAAAAAAAATTATTTTTCTTAATCACTTTCCATGGCATCCTTTTTAGAAACCATGGCCGAATGCCCTAGCTTCCTCTCCAAGTTTCTTGAGTTGTGATGAATATGTCTTATTTTGGTCATTAATTGTATATATAGATATGGCTTCTACCAACACAAGTGTCACGACCCAGCCCCGTGGGCCGCGACTGGCACCCTACTTGGGTACCCAGACCAAATTACGTATTCATTGCCAAATCCAAACTTATTTCAGAATTTCATAAAAATCATATCAAACATAACTTATCGAAATATGTCTTAAGCGGTCGCACAAATCAAATACAAACTGAGCGGCGGAATAGACATCGCCGGTCAAAAGTGCAAACGTAAGCATAAGGGCCATTTGGGGCCATCATAATGAACAAACCGCTTTAACACCAGAAAACGAAATCAAACCAACACATACAGGACCTTCATCCCACATATATGACTACAGGCCTCTACGAATTCAAAACAAAGACATATGGCGAGACAGGGCCCCGCCGTACCCAAATAGTCAAATATACCGAATATATACAAAGCAAAAGGAATCTGTACCAAAAGTGGACTCCGGATCAAAGAGGAGTACCCCGGAATAGCAAAGAGTGAAGCCTACTGTGGAGGATCACCAATGTCTGTACCTGCGGGCATAAAACGCAGCCCCCGAAGAAAGGGGGTCAGTACGAAATATGTACTGAGTATGTAAAGCACGGAGTACAGAAATATGGATCAAAACTGAAAGCAAATCAGATAACAAAATGGAATACAAATCGGTATGTCAAAATCCGTAGCAAAATCATATACGTATATATAATGCAAACGAAATCATGCAAACGCTCAGGAACGTGGTCGCCACCCCGATGCTGGCGCCACCCACAGCATAAAACCAGAAGGTTTCAAATCTCCGTACATCCCCGAACACAAACATAATCATAGGTGAGCGTATCGCATCACGAGCCATATCACAGCATAACTCCAAACGGAACCCAGCCCTATGGCGAAGCCTCGGGAACCGTAACACAGCATACGGCCGAATTATTATAAGGTGCACGAATCATAACCGGCCCGGGAACCGTTGAACGAAGTCATAATAAGGCACGAGCGGAGTCGTGAGCAAGCAAATGCAAATCATACTTCAAAATACTCTTTCAAAACATAATAGTTTTACAATTCGTTCCATAGCACAAGATAAGCGAATAGTTAGTCGATACAAAGATCTGTTTCACAAAAGTTTCCAAAGTGGTACGTATGGCTCAAAACGTAACTTATCATATCATAATATTCCAAATATATCTCATAGGAGGGAGTTCCAAAATCGAAAGTATCATATCAAACTTTATTCACAAAGATAGCCCAATAAGGCAAATAGGGCGTATCAGGGTTAGCGGGCCCACCTCGAGTCAAATTGAGGTGGCGAACATATTTTCTGAACATTTATAGGCCAAAGGGTCATACATAATCATTTCTAAGTTACCCGACCACATTTCGATAGGTTTCGGACGAGTGGTGGCATTCTAGCCAAAATAGAGCCCTTAGGCTTCAATTGAATTGAATGAATAGTAACTTTTCTGTGGATCGGGTTTCGAGGAGCAGAAATGCTCTGGAAGTTCTCATATTCGCCTAGCATACTAAGATATGCCAAACGAAGGAGTGGGAAGCTTTACATACCTTACAGACGTCGTATGCTCTCCCAAAAGTCAAGTCCCGTTTCGTCTGAAATCTGCAAATGGTCAAAGTTACCAATTGAGATGCTTAGGCTTAAAAATGCCTTTAACTTCATTTTTGCCTACCGAAATTTTGGCAGCATTTCCCCTATAAATCTAACATCCCCGAGACTTAGCTCGGCTTACAATACATCAATACAACAGCCCACACATCATCAAACAACACAAGTAATAATCAAACCACTCTAGCTTCAAAGTTCTACTTTGTTACCTAAGTTGGCAACTTTCATTCAAACTTCCAAAACTCCAACTCTATATCTACATAATTGTATTCATTTCCTCATTCAAACTTATACAATCACATCCCAAATACAATCCAATCCATACACGAAATTGCCCCAAAATCCATTACTTTCCATAATTTTTCAAAATACGGCCTTCCCTTTACAATTACTATTTTACCCTTTTCGATCCTCAATATTCACCTTTCACTTTTGTGTATAACTACCATTCGTCCTAGATTCCCAGATTCTCGATGGTAGCACATATACCTTCATCGCCGTTACTTATGAATACTTCGGGTATCAGCCTATTCGGATTTCCATTCACCATCCTTACATAATAATTTACAGCAAAACTGATTGTCGACATTCTGAATCCTCCAACAGACCTTGCTCTTACTTAACCTCGGACGTTAACCCTTTTAATCCTTCAAACTACTAATCGTCTTTCTCGCAATTTTTCTTCATGCCATGCCAAATCCGTGGCTCCTCTAAAACATCACATCCCACTTATCGTTTGTTTACAATATTTCCTTTCCATGCTTTTTCCTGTTAGGCATACCCAACAATTCTGGCAAAATCTCCTTTACCATTCTTACTTTTCAAAATCTGTACGTAGCAAATACCGACAATACCTCACAGAACATATGGCTATATGACACATTCCAGCCATCTAATGCTTCCAGTTTCAGGTAACAGAACAAATACATCAAGATTTCTATCACTTTCTATATTATCCTTTACCTTCTCCGTCGTATGTAAGGCTTATATAAAGAATCTCCTTTCCTATGACTTGGCTCTATCGCACGATCTAAGACAGAAAGAAGGTCAACAATCCCTAGATGCCCCGCAGCCTCCTGTTTATAAATGTGGCCGGCTTCACACCATAAACAGGACTCTGCAGGACAGGACTTTGCAGACAACCCCGAGGACAACCTGCTATGATACCACTTTGTCACACCCCGATCTTACTACGGTGTGATGGGCACCCGACCCCATATTCAGGGCCGAGCGAACCCGCTGACTCTTATTACATACATAACCTCTTTGGACTTCTAACATAAATTAAATGAAATACATAATGAGAGCTTTCAGAAATATTCTTTTTAGTTGTTCCCAAATCAAACAAAATCTGTAATCATTTGGAACTTATCCCATACACAGAATGACACATCGGCTGATGGAGCCGCTTACATAACCGACATCCTACACCCACGAATCTGTCTGCAAAGTCTCTAACATCAATCCAGAAATCATAACATGCTTACTCTGACTTGGCAACACCCAGGGGCAAATGGAGCTTGCCAACTTCGCTGGAACATCTTCTATAATGGCTTCTACTCATCTGGGTGTACCTGCGCGGCATGAAACGCAGCCCCCGAAGAAAGGGGGTCAGTACGAGCAATGTACTGAGTATGTAAGGCATGAATAGTAACATAGAAGAGATGTAAATTTGAATAATAACAGAATGGAGATATAGAGCATATCATGGGGTAAAATAGTAACTTGTACATCTGAGTGCCCTTTTAGGTGGGTACCATGCATGCTTAGTGCTGCGGAACGTGCAACCCGAACAATATATATATCATACCTTACTTTCTTTGAAAACATTTCTTTTTCATATATATAGAAAATAGAATATATCATAATGCCGAGGCGTCGGCTCCGATCCATTTAGCCACATATGTCCTGCGTCCGGGACGATATTAACCGATGTGGGATTTGCCTGAACCAATGTGGGATTTGCCTAAACAAATGTGGGATTCGCCTAAGGCAAGCCTTACACTCACCCCCCACTTTGGGACTCTGCGTTCTTGCTGAGGTTTGCCCCACCATTGGGTTTGCCCCACCACCGGCTCTGATACCAACTGATCAGGTGGATATGCGTCTATAGCGCCTCACCATTCCCCTTACCCCATATACATATACATATACATATATCATATAGCAGCATGCAGGAGAGCCCCAGGAAATTCATGTATCTATCGGAGTGACGTAAGGTCGGTAACCTCCGATTATATATTATGGAATAGTCATCGTGGCCTTGTCTCACCTCGAAGAAACAATCACTATAAGATGAGACTAGCAACGAATAACAGCGTTAAAAGAACATGGAATAAGATCATAAATCTCATAAGGCGTCGCTTCGTATACATATGCACATAGAACAAATTTTCAAGACTCAATGGGTACGTACATGAATGGACACCTGAAGGCTCAGAAACAAGTTCCGGGTCAATCCGACTTAGTATAAGAAAGTTATGAGCGTTTGAAGTACAGAACCTTCTACGAACGTTTTAGAAGCCATTTTTGGAAAATCATTCTTATCATAGTCATCATAGAAATATTCTCATCCTTGACATCATCATTGTCATTGTGAAACATATCCATCGTTATTGTCATTAGAGCTTACAAAATCATAGACCTCTGTTTTGGTAGAATACGGACACTTTGGAAAAACATTTACGAGTTATCGGGAAGAGAATCATGCCTTGGAATCAGAAACATCTAACTTTTGAAAACAAGGAAGATATGGAAACGATTATGAAATCATAACATCGGAATCATGCCATTGAAAGAAAGGGACGAGCCTTAACATACTTGCTCCACGTCCTATTAGCTACGCTTAATTGTCCAAGCTCACTATCGCTAGTCTACATTCAAGAAGATTCACACAATCATTAGGCTCATCATCATATACTTGTCTTAATCCTTCAAATGAATTCATTTATAATCTGCCGAAATTTCGGCAGCATCTCCCCTGTAAATACACCATCCCCGAGAATCTAACTCGGCCAATTTTATCAACAACAATCCGAGAATTCAACTCGGCCAAATTATCAACAACATTACCAACAATCATACTAACAACTTCAACAATCAATCCCAATATATATTCTAACATCGTTCAAGAACTTTCAAACAATTCACATAATGTTCAAACAACCCTACCAACATACCACTTCACCCGAAACCTTCCAAATTCAACAAGAACAATAACAACACATTTCTTCTCTTCCAAGTTCATGAACTATATCAACATCTACACACTAACAACCTAACAACTTCATCAATTAATCCAAAATACATTCTAACATTAGTAACTTCTTTTACATAATCCGACGACATTTTTCTTATATTCAATACAATCACAACAACCCAACTTACAACCTTCCAAACACATGTCTCACTTCCAAATTCATGAATTATATTTACAACCTACTCATTAGCAATATCATTCATATAAATTTAAGAAATCATATTAATGTCACATTTACTTCTTCAACAATCCCACAATGATTCCAACTTCATTTCAAGCCATCAAACTTTCATGTTTATTATGGAATTCACAACAACAACAATAAAACTACTAAATAAAATCATTTCATCATATCTACACAACACTACTCCCATTCGGCCATACCTCACACATGCATATTTCATGAATTTCACCCATTTCCACATACCACAACACTCAACAACATGCATAGACCATCCATAACATATGAAAGAGAGTTAAACCTTACTTTTTCCTCTTAGCTCTTCAACTTGGCTAGAGTTGTGCCTTGCGCAAAGGAATGGTTTTATTGCTCCAACAACTCCTCCAAGTTAATAAGGACCTTCCAACTAGTTGAGATGCTAGAAAAAAAATTATTTTTCTTAATCACTTTCCATGGCATCCTTTTTAGAAACCATGGCCGAATGCCCTAGCTTCCTCTCCAAGTTTCTTGAGTTGTGATGAATATGTCTTATTTTGGCCATTAATTGTATATATAGATATGGCTTCTACCAACACAAGTGTCACGACCCAGCCCCGTGGGCCGCGACTGGCACCCTACTTGGGTACCCAGACCAAATTACGTATTCATTGCCAAATCCAAACGTATTTCAGAATTTCATAAAAATCATATCAAACATAACTTATCGAAATATATCTTAAGCGGTCGCACAAATCAAATACAAACTGAGCGGCGGAATAGACATCGCCGGTCAAAAGTGCAAACGTAAGCATAAGGGCCATTTGGGGCCATCATAATGAACAGACCGCTTTAAGACCAGAAAATGAAATCAAACCAACACATACAGGACCCTCATCCCACATATATGACTACAGGCCTCTACGAATTCAAAACAAAGACATATGGCGAGACAGGGCCCCGCCGTACCCAAATAGTCAAATATACCGAATATATACAAAGCAAAAGGAATATGTACCAAAAGTGGACTCCGGATCAAAGAAGAGTACCCCGGAATAGCAAAGAGTGAAGCCTACTGTGGCGGATCACCAATGTCTGTACCTGCGGGTATAAAAAGCAGTCCCCGAAGAAAGGGGGTCAGTACGAAATATGTACTGAGTATGTAAAGCACGGAGTACAGAAATATGGATCAAAACTGAAAGCAAATCAGATAACAAAATGGAATACAAATCGGTATGTCAAAATCCGTATCAAAATTATATACGTATATATAATGCAAACGAAATCATGCAAACGCTCAGGAACGTGGTCGCCACTCCGACGCTGGCGCCACCCACAGCATAACACCAGAATGTTTCAAATCTCCATACATCCCCGAACACAAACATAATCATAGGTGAGCGTATCGCATCACGAGCCAAATCACAGCATAACTCCAAACGGAACCCGGCCCTATGGCGAAGCCTCGGGAACCGTAACACAGCATACGGCCGAATTATTATAAGGCGCACGAATCATAACCGGCCAGGGAACCGGTGAACGAAGTCATAATAAGGCACGAGCGGAGTCGTGAGCAAGCAAATGCAAATCATACTTCAAAATAGTCTTTCAAAACATAATAGTTTTACAATTCGTTCCATAGCACAAGATAAGCGAATACTTAGTCGATACAAAGATCCGTTTCACAAAAGTTTCCAAAGTGGTACGTATGGCTCAAAACGTAACTTATCATATCATAATATTCCAAATATATCTCATAGGAGAGAGTTCCAAAATCGAAAGTATCATATCAAACTTTATTCACAAAGATAGCCCAATAAGGCAAATAGGGCGTATCAGGGTTAGCGGGCCCACTGCGAGTCAAATTGAGGTGGCGAACATATTTTCTGAACATTTATAGGCCAAAGGGTCATACATAATCATTTCTAAGTTACCCGACCACATTTCGATAGGTTTCGGACGAGTGGTGGCATTCTAGCCAAAATAGAGCCCTTAGGCTTCAATTGAATTGAATGAATAGTAACTTTTCTGTGGATCGGGTTTCGAGGAGCAGAAATGCTCCAGAAGTTCTCATATTCGTCTGTCATACTAAGATATGCCAAACGAAGGAGTGGGAAGCTTTACATACCTTACAGACGTCGTATGCTCTCCCAAAAGTCAAGTCCTGTTTCGTCTGAAATCTGCAAATGGTCAAAGTTACCAATTGAGATTCTTAGGCTTAAAAATGCCTTTAACTTCATTTTTGCCTACCGAAATTTTGGCAGCATTTCCCCTATAAATCTAACATCCCCGAGACTCAGCTCGGCTTACAATACATCAATACAACAGCCCACACATCATCAAACAACACAAGTAATAATCAAACCACTCTAGCTTCAAAGTTCTACTTTGTTACCTAAGTTGACAACTTTCATTCAAACTTCCAAAACTCCAACTCTATATCTACATAATTGTATTCATTTCCTCATTCAAACTTATACAATCACATCCCAAATACAATCCAAGCCATACACGAAATTGCCCCAAAATCCATTACTTTCCATAATTCTTCAAAACATCAAAAATTCACGACGAACATTCTAACTTACGTCATTTCATTCCGAATTCATTAATATCAACTATAACTCATATTTAATGTCTTTAGCACCCTAAATATACAATGATATACACAATTATACCAAAGGTATGCACTTTCCGATAATGTCCGAAATCATTTTCCAACGTCAATTTAACTCATCAATCAATCATTTACGACATAAAGATCACAACAACACATTATACAAACTAAACAAGATCAATTCACATCACTTTCTTCTTCCTAGGGCTCACGGCCAACATGCAATATACACACACACCCACGGCTTTCTATATACACCAAAGTGACGGGATTCTCGTCTATTCCCAATCCTTAACACATTCATATCAATTCTATAACATTAGAGGGGCAAAATTCTTACCTTTTCTTGAATTTCCGACTTGTCGCAAACGAGGTTCTCGTGCCAAACTAATTATACCCCATTGAAGAGGGTCTTGAGTACTTCACAACTATGTAGAAACTAAGATTTTTTAATCAACAACAAAGCTTGGGAAATTTTTTTCTCTTCTTTTCTAACTCTCGGCCGAATGCCCTTATTGAGGTGTTCTTTGATTTTTGTTCTTTGTTCTTGATAATCACTAAGTGTGAATTGATATATATCCACATAATTGATCATGTGCATAGCACATGATCACTAAGGAAGAGGCTTGGGCCTTGGACATGGCCGGCCACTTCATAAGCTTTTGGGCCTCAACTTTGTGTCAAATATTTCTTGGCCCAATTCATAAAACGTCCCGTTTTGTAATTCCCGAAACTAATTTCCGAAATTTCAAATTTACCCTCGGCCTTCCCCGAAGTCTTAACATTAATGATTCCATAACCAACATAGTCATATTCACTAAAATCAAATTATTTCCTTTTAACACACAAATCTTAATTATTTCTCGATTTCCAATCATACGAAAACACGGGACATAACATTCTCCCCCCCTTAAGAACATTCGTCCCCGAATGTTAAATTAGTCTTATAAGGTCTTATGATCAAGGCAGGAGTGTCCCTTTTTAATAATGACATACATAATTCATTTTTATCAATCAACACAACAAACTGAAAAAAAAAAAAAATTACCTGTGGACATCGGGAACAAGTGAGGGTATCTCCTTTTCATCTCGTCCTCCGCCTCCCGATTATTGTTGCGCCACAGGACCTTGACGGAGGGCACTTCTTTAGTGCGTAATCTCCGCACCTGTCGATCCAGAATAGATACAGGCTGCTCGTCATAGGATAACTGCTCCGTCACCTGAATGCCATCAACTGAGAATATCCTGGAAGGATCACCAATACATTTCCGCAACATAGACACATGAAACACCGGGTGTACGGCTTCCAAGTCGGATGGTAAGTCTAGCTCGTAGGCGACCTCGCCTATCTTTCGAACGATCTGATACGGCCCAATGTACCGGGGGCTCAACTTACCCTTTCTACCGAATCTCATGACACCCTTCATGGGCGACACCTTCAGGAATACCCAGTCGCCAATTTGGAACTCTAACGGTCGACGTCGTCTATCTGCATAAGCTTTCTGTTGACTCTGAGCAGCCAATAATCGTTCTCGAATAAGCTTTACCTTATCTACAGCTTCCTGGATCACATCTGGCCCAATCAGCTTAGTCTCGCCCACGTCAAACCAACCAATAGGAGATCTGCATTTCCTGCCATAAAGGGCCTCGTACGGAGCCATCTGGATGCTGGAGTGATAACTGTTATTATAGGCAAACTCAATAAGCGGCAAATGATCATCCCAGCTGCCCCGAAAATCAATAACGCAGGCCCGCAACATATCTTCAAGCGTCTGAATAGTGCGCTCGGCCTGTCCGTCGGACTGAGGGTGAAAAGCTGTACTGAGGCTCACCTGAGTCCCTAATCCCTCCTGAAATGACCTCCAGAAATTAGCTGTAAACTGGGTACCTCGGTCAGTAATAATAGATATAGGGACTCCGTGAAGTCTGACTATCTCTCTGATATACAATCTGGCATAGTCCTCAGCCGAATAGGTAGTCCGAACCGGAAGGAAATGGGCTGATTTCGTCAGCCTGTCAACAATAACCCAGATAGAGTCGTACCTGCGTGGAGTGCGCGGTAACCCAACAACGAAATCCATATTAATCATCTCCCATTTCCAGGCTGGAATCTCCATCTCCTGTAATAATCCACCGGGCTTCTGATGCTCGATCTTAACTTGCTGGCAGTTCGGGCACTGACTAACAAACTCAGCAATATCTTTCTTCATGCCGTCCCACCAATACAAACACCTGAGATCCCGATACATTTTAGTGGAACCAGGATGAACAGAATACCGTGCATTATGGGCCTCGCCCTTAATCTGCCGCCGTAAGCCCGCAACGTCCGGTACACAGAACCTGCCGTCGTATAATAATACTCCGTCAGGCGAGATCTCAAACTGAGTCTTTGCTTTATTAAGGGCCACATCTCTGTACTGAATCAAAAGAGGATCCTCAAACTGGCGCTGCTTTACCTCCTGCATAATAGATGACTCAGCAACTGGACGAACAGAAATCCCAGAATCTCCAGAATCTATCAAACGAACTCCGAGGCTAGCTAGCTGATGAATATCACGAACCAAATCTCTCTTATCAAAGGGAACATAGGCCAGACTACCCACGGACTTGCGGCTAAGCGCATCAGCTACCACATTGGCTTTCCCCGGATGGTACAGAATATCAACGTCGTAATCCTTTAGTAGCTCAAGCCACCTCCGCTGCCGCAGATTTAGTTCCTTCTGCCTAAAAATATACTGGAGACTCTTATGGTCCGTATAGATATCAACATGGACCCCATATAAATAATGCCGCCAAATCTTCAAAGCATGAATCACCGCGGCCAACTCAAGATCATGAGTGGGATAGTTCTTCTCGTGCGGTCTGAGCTGCCGGGAAGCATAGGCTATGACTCGACCGTGCTGCATCAATACACATCCTATCCCAATACCAGAGGCGTCACAATAGACAACATACCCGTCAGATCCCTCTGGAAGGGCCAAAACTGGTGCTGTAATCAATCTCTCCTTCAGCATCTGAAAGCTGCGCTCGCAGGCGTCTGTCCACTGGAATTTTGCTGCTTTCTGGGTAAGCCTCGTCAGTGGTGCTGCAATAGAAGAAAAATCCTCCACAAACCTGCGATAATACCCAGCCAATCCCAGAAAACTGCGCACCTCTGTCGGTGTAGTAGGCCTGGGCCAATTCTGCACAGCCTCAATCTTCTGCGTGTCGACCCGAATACCGTCTGCGCCGACAATATGGCCCAAAAATGCCACAGAAGTCAACCAGAACTCACACTTAGAGAATTTAGCATATAACTTCTGCTGACGGAGAATGCCAAGTACCGTCCTCAAATGATCTGAATGCTCCTCGGCTGATCGCGAGTAAATCAAGATATCATCAATAAACACAATAACAAACATATCCAGAAAAGGCCGAAATACCCGGTTCATCAGATCCATAAATACTGCTGGAGCATTAGTCAGCCCGAAAGACATAACTCTAAACTCATAATGCCCGTATCGGGTCCTGAAAGCAGTCTTCGGGATATCTGACTCCCGTACTCGCACCTGATGATAACCTGAGCGAAGATCTATCTTTGAAAAGTATTTAGCGCCCTGCAGCTGATCAAACAAATCATCAATCCGAGGGAGGGGATATTTATTCTTTATAGTCACCTTATTAAGCTGCCGGTAATCGATACACATCCGCAATGACCCATCTTTCTTTCTGACAAACAATACCGGCGCTCCCCAGGGTGATGTGCTGGGTCTGATAAAGCCCTTATCCAACAAATCTTTCAGCTGCTCTTTCAACTCCTTCAGCTCAGCTGGTGCCATCCTGTACGGAGGAATAGATATAGGCTGCGTATCCGGCATCAGTTCTATAGTGAAATCAATCTCCCGCTCAGGCGGAAGGCCAGGAAGCTCGTCAGGAAATACATCTGGAAACTCACTGACGACCGGAACAGACTGAAGAGTAGGTACCTCTGCTGCAGTATCGTGCACACGAACCAAATGATAGATATACCCCTTCTGGATCATCTTCTTAGCCTTGAGGTATGAAATAAACTTACCCCTCGGCGATGCCGTAGATCCAACCCACTCTATAACTGGTTCCCCTGGAAACTGAAAACGGACTACCTTTTTCTGGCAGTCGACATTAGCATAATAGGAAGACAACCAGTCCATACCCATAATGACATCAAACTCAAACATGTCTAACTCTATCAGATCAGCCTTAGTGCTACGATCATAAATGGTCACGGAACAATCCCTATAGATCTGTCTTGCTACAATAAAATCCCCAACCGGCGTAGCTACCTCAAATGGCTCTATAGGCTCAGACACTATCCCAATCTTACTAGCAACGAGCGGGGAAATATATGATAAAGTAGAGCCAGGGTCAATCAATGCATATACAGATCTGGAGAAAACCAGTAATGTACCTGTGATGACGTTTGGCGAAGCCTCCTGATCCTGGCGGCTGGCCAAAGCATATATGCGGTTCGAGGGACCGCTAGAACCTGAAACGCCACCGCGGCCTCGACCGCGTCCTGCCGGTGCTGGCATACCTCGCCCTCCAGGGCGTGCAACAGACGGAGCAGATGAAGAACCGGCGGCTGAACCTGTCTGCTGAGCGGCACTACCAGAACCGCTAGCCAATGGACAGTCTCTCATAAAGTGGCCCTGACCACCACAAGAAAACCAAGCTCCAGTCGCTCGGTAACACTCCCCGGGATGAGACTTCCCGCAATGAGGACAACGGGGCCTGGGTGGTCTGGCCTGGCTAGGACCCCTGGACACCTGTGAACCTGCCACTCTGGAGCTCTGACCGGCCCCAGACGGTCCCGTACTATCGAATCTCCGGCTGCCTGACTGAGTACTCCGGCCGGACGAAGGAAAATGTCTGTCTGACTGCTGCTGCTGAGGCTCTCCGCCTCGAGAATCTCCAGAATAACCTGCGGACCTAGCCCTCTTGGGCGGCCTCCTATCTCGATCTCTGCCAGAAGGATCAGACCTACGACGGTCCTCCATACCCATTGCATAGGCCTGAAGTCGGGCAATGTCCATGTCTGCCTGCAATGACACTGCCATACAGCTATCAACCAAATACCGGTCCAATCCCATAACATATCTGTGCTTCCGATCGGACATATCTGCTACCACGGCCGGTGCATATCGGGCCAGAGAATCAAACTTAAGGTTACACTCGCGAACACTCCGACCCCTCTGCTGCAGACGTAAGAATCGATCAGCCCATGCCCGCCGTAACTCTGGGGGAAAACGGTGGCGGGTGAATGCTGTCACAAACTGATCCCAAGTGGCTGGAGGGGCACCCTCTCCTCTAGACAACTCCCAAGTCTCGTACCAGTGGGTAGCCACATCTCGAAGCCTGTGCGAAGCCAGCTCAACCGACTCGGTCTCTGAAGCCCTGACCAAGTCCAGTGAGCGTCGCATCCCCCGAATAAAGTCATGGAGGTCCTCGTCGGGCTTGGACCCGAAGAACTCTGGAGGGCCACATAACAAAAACTCCCGAACTCTCAGGCTGTCCCGCCTGTCATCGTCATCATCATCCCTCCGTCCGCGCCTGCGAGCCTGCCCTGCCACCAATGTGGTCAACAACTGTACAGCCTCTCTCAAGGTCCTATCCTCCGCCCCTGGTTGAGGAGCTGGAGTCTCAGGTGCGGGTACACGGACCTCTGGAGCTGCGGAAGATCCTGCTCCAGGCTGTACTAGTGGGGGTGTAGCAGACCCCTCAGAATGAGGCACATCCTCAGGCAAATCATAAACACGAGCCCGGGTAGCTCGCTGTGCCTGGCTAGTCTCTCCCATCCTCGCTTTGCCCTTCTGGGCCGCCGTTGCCTTCTTCGGAGGCATCACTGCAAACACAAAGGCGAGTCAGATCAAAATCATCCTAATAGCACAGCTCTATCGCACGATCTAAGATTCCAAAGAAAGTAACATCCTAAATGCCCTGTAGCTTCCTGTTTATTGATGTGGTGCACAACACATCGATAAACAAGACTCTACGAGACACGGCCTGTAGATATTCCGAGGACAAACTGCTCTGATACCACA
Organism: Lycium barbarum; assembly: GCF_019175385.1. Lineage (NCBI taxonomy): Eukaryota > Viridiplantae > Streptophyta > Magnoliopsida > Solanales > Solanaceae > Lycium > Lycium barbarum. The sequence continues at coordinate 52,092,965 of NC_083348.1, forward strand.
TTTGTCACGACCCAGCCCCGTGGGCCGCGACTGGCACCCTACTTGGGTACCCAGACCAAATTACGTATTCATTGCCAAATCCAAACTTATTTCAGAATTTCATAAAAATCATATCAAACATAACTTATCAAAATATGTCTTAAGCGGTCGCACAAATCAAATACAAACTGAGCGGCGGAATAGACATCGCCGGTCAAAAGTGCAAACGTAAGCATAAGGGCCATTTGGGGCCATCATAATGAACAGACCGCTTTAAGACCAGAAAACGAAATCAAACCAACACATACAGGACCCTCATCCCACATATATGACTACAGGCCTCTACGAATTCAAAACAAAGACATATGGCGAGACAGGGCCCCGCCGTACCCAAATAGTCAAATATACCGAATATATACAAAGCAAAAGGAATCTGTACCAAAAGTGGACTCCGGATCAAAGAGGAGTACCCCGGAATAGCAAAGAGTGAAGCCTACTGTGGAGGATCACCAATGTCTGTACCTGCGGGCATAAAACGCAGCCCCCGAAGAAAGGGGGTCAGTACGAAATATGTACTGAGTATGTAAAGCACGGAGTACAGAAATATGGATCAAAACTGAAAGCAAATCAGATAACAAAATGGAATACAAATCGGTATGTCAAAATCCGTAGCAAAATCATATACGTATATATAATGCAAACGAAATCATGCAAACTCTCAGGAACGTGGTCGCCACCCCGACGCTGGCGCCACCCACAACATAACACCAGAAGGTTTCAAATCTCCGTACATCCCCGAACACAAACATAATCATAGGTGAGCGTATCGCATCACGAGCCATATCACAGCATAACTCCAAATGGAACCCGGCCCTATGGCGAAGCCTCGGGAACCGTAACACAGCATACGGCCGAATTATTATAAGGCGCACGAATCATAACCGGCCCGGGAACCGGTGAACGAAGTCATAATAAGGCACGAGCGGAGTCGTGAGCAAGCAAATGCAAATCATACTTCAAAATAGTCTTTCAAAACATAATAGTTTTACAATTCGTTCCATAGCACAAGATAAGCGAATACTTAGTCGATACAAAGATCCGTTTCACAAAAGTTTCCAAAGTGGTACGTATGGCTCAAAACGTAACTTATCATATCATAATATTCCAAATATATCTCATAGGAGGGAGTTCCAAAATCGAAAGTATCATATCAAACTTTATTCACAAAGATAGCCCAATAAGGCAAATAGGGCGTATCAGGGTTAGCGGGCCCACCGCTAGTCAAATTGAGGTGGCGAACATATTTTCTGAACATTTATAGGCCAAAGGGTCATACATAATCATTTCTAAGTTACCCGACCAAATTTCGATAGGTTTCGGACGAGTGGTGGCATTCTAGCCAAAATAGAGCCCTTAGGCTTCAATTGAATTGAATGAATAGTAACTTTTCTGTGGATCGGGTTTCGAGGAGCAGAAATGCTCCGGAAGTTCTCATATTCGCCTATCATACTAAGATATGCCAAACGAAGGAGTGGGAAGCTTTACATACCTTACAGACGTCGTATGCTCTCCCAAAAGTCAAGTCCCGTTTCGTCTGAAATCTGCAAATGGTCAAAGTTACCAATTGAGATTCTTAGGCTTAAAAATGCCTTTAACTTCATTTTTGCCTACCGAAATTTCGGCAGCATTTCTCCTATAAATCTAACATCCCCGAGACTTAGCTCGGCTCACAATACATCAATACAACAGCCCACACATCATCAAACAACACAAGTAATAATCAAACCACTCTAGCTTCAAAGTTCTACTTTGTTACCTAAGTTGGCAACATTCATTCAAACTTCCAAAACTCCAACTCTATATCTACATAATTGTATTCATTTCCTCATTCAAACTTATACAATCACATCCCAAATACAATCCAAGCCATACACGAAATTGCCCCAAAATCCATTACTTTCCATAATTCTTCAAAACATCGAAAATTCACGACGAACATTCTAGCTTACGTCGTTTCATTCCGAATTCATTAATATCAACTATAACTCATATTTAAAGTCTTTAGCACCCTAAATATACAATGATATACACAATTATACCAAAGGTATGCACTTTCCGATAATGTCCGAAATCATTTTCCAACGTCAATTTAACTCATCCATCAATCATTTACGACATAAAGATCACAACAACACATTATACAAACTAAACAAGATCAATTCACATCACTTTCTTCTTCCTAGGGCTCACGGCCAACATGCAATATACACACACACACACGGCTTTCTATATACACCAAAGTTACGGGATTCTCGTCTATTCCCAATCCTTAACACATTCATATCAATTCTATAACATTAGAGGGGCAAAATTCTTACCTTTTCTTGAATTTCCGACTTGTTGCAAACGAGGTTCTCGTGCCAAACTAATTATACCCCGTTGAAGAAGGTCTTGAGTACTTCACAACTATGTAGAAACTAAGATTTTTGGATCAACAACAAAGCTTGGGAAATTTTTTTCTCTTCTTTTCTAACTCTCGGCCGAATGCCCTTTTTGAGGTGTTCTTTGATTTTTGTTCTTTGTTCTTGATAATCACTAAGTGTGAATTGATATATATCCACATAATTGATCATGTGCATAGCACATGATCACTAAGGAAGAGGCTTGGGCCTTGGACATGGCCGGCCACTTCAGAAGTTTTTGGGCCTCAACTTTGTGTCAAATTTTTCTTGGCCCAATTCATAAAACGTCCCGGTTTGTAATTCCCGAAACTAATTTCCGAAATTCCAAATTTACCCTCGGCCTTCCCCGAAGTCTTAACATTAATGATTCCATAACCAACATAGTCATATTCACTAAAATCAAATTATTTCCTTTTAACACACAAATCGTAATTATTTCTCGATTTCCAATCATACGAAAACACGGGACATAACAACAAGGTGGACACATGTCCCCTTCTCCCTTTTTCTTGAACATTCTTAAATTAAACAAATATGACCACTTGTCTTGCTATATAAGCTTTGGTCCATATATGTATTTATAATTAGCCCCATTTAATAAAAATATGGACATATGCCACACGACCAACATGGCCCCTTCAAAAACCTTCTTGAATATTTTGTAAAATTCCCATTTTGCCCCTAACCTTCCATAATATTACCATGAACCACTTTGTGAATTTTCCCTTTTTACTCTTAGCCTTTCTCAATATTTCCATACAAATAAACAACTTGTTCATTAGAATAATTTTGGAAAATAGTCTTGCCCTTAACTTCACGCAATTATCTTGAATTATCCGAATGTACGAAATGCGGGATATAACAGCAGCGTCCACAAGAAAGGATGTCAGTACGAACAGTGTACTGAGTATGCAAGGCATGAATAACAACATAATAAGAAATATGAAACATAACATGAGATAAAGATAACATGTACATCTGATTGCCTCTTAAGGCGGATACCATGCATGATAACTTTAACTTTTTAAATCAACATTAGAAATATATATAGAAGTACACTACCCGAACATAGAGGCACGGCGTTATCTTGCTCGGCACTGTAGGCGCGGTGTTATCTTGCCCGACCATGTAGGCGTGGTGTTTTATATATATAGTATCGTGCCCGGCCGTATAAGCACGGTAATATATGTATAGTATCTAGCCCGACCGTTAAGGTGCGGTATGTAAAAGTTACATATATAAATACATATAGCATGCATGAGAACCCAATTAAAAGCTAGCACTATATCAGAGTAACGTAAGGTTGGTAACCTCCGATTATATTATAGAATAGTCATCATCGCTATATCTCACCTTGAAGGAACAATTATCATAAGGTGTGATCAACAACAATGAATAAAATCGAGAAAATCATGAAATAAACTCAATAATCTCATAATAGCATTAAAATCATAAGCTTTCGAATTTCTAGAATTAAAATCATCATCATCATGTTCATCATAGAAAACATCTCATCTTTAGTATCATAAGAAGCTTTTAAGAATCATGAACTTCTATCTTTCGGAAGTAAGAAGGTTATGGAAATATATATGGAATCATAACATAGGAATCATGCCTTTTGAAAGAAAGGGACTAGCCTTAACATACCTTTTCGGTCGCCTTAAACTTAACTATTTAATGCTTATCCTCCAAAGCTCGTAAATCTACATTCAGGAGGATTCATATTATTGTTAGGCTTATCATCATATGCTTATGTTAAGCCTTCAAATTAAACCCCTTTAGAATCTGCCGTAATTCGGGCAGCATCTCTCCTGTTTATATCCCTAGCCCGAAATCACAATGCCAACAAAACAACAACAACAACAATACTAATATCAACAATATCATCATAAATACCAGAATATTCCATAAAACATCCCACACGATGTGTTTCAACATGCAACAACAATATACACTTTCTTTCTTCCCAATCAACGAGCATAATTTCATCAACACACCAAAAACATTAGATACCATCCATATACATGGAAACCATCCAAGCTACATGGCCACAACATGCTCAAAACAGTCCATAAACTCTACAACTACAACACAACACTTTATGACCTTTCCTCCATAACTATTTTCACTTTTATGACTTGGTAAACCTTCAAATCAACTCAACATAAGAGATAGGATAAATAAAATACCTTATAATTGAAGAACTTTAGCCACACCAACTTTCTTAAAGGCCAAACTCACCACAACACCAAGTAGATGCAAGAACAATCACCTTTCATGGACTAGTTTGGTGTAATCTTGTTAACCTCTTGATTTAATGGGATATAAGTGTTTGGGGGATGTTTTTGGAGGTTTCTAGAACTAATGGGAATGAACAATGGTGAAAATATGGGGCTGATGGTGGTTTTTATACCCCTTAGAAGTCGGTTCCACCGACTTTTCCAAGTGGAACCCGCGGAAGCCATTTGGCAGGTGGAAGGGTTATCTTAAAATGGCCATAACTCCCTACTCCGATGTCTTTTTGACAAATGGTTTGGTGAGTTAGAAACTAGACTCGATGAACTTCATTTTAGGCTTTTGAAACACCTTAAAACTCCTAATATACCTGGAGATATACCCCTCCAAATTCTATCCAAAATTTTGCCAACTTGTTTTCCAAATTTTCGACAAACTTGTTTTCTTCGATTTGCTTTGTCTCGGAATCTTCTAAAACTCTCCTTTCATGATATTTATCATTAATCATCCTTGATAATGGTCATGTCGTTTGGTTCCAAGGTTGCCCCTCCTGGTTACGATTTACGAGATCGTAATTCATCCTATTCCTCATTGTTACGTACTTCTCATGGCTTGTACCTTCCAAAACACATGGGGCGTCTCCAATACTCCATTTATACGGTGAAGTACGTAGCATGCTCATGCTCTAAAAGTGCGAGGTGTAACAAGTTTTGGGCCACAAGCCCAGAAAATGAACTGCCCCTTTCTTTGGGCCTTAAGTCATTTAGATAAAAAATGTTTTCAAGACGTCCTAAAGACTTGGATAAATTTTGGGGTAAATTGGATGCAAAACTCAGAATTTTTGGAACAAGTATAAATGGATTTTTCTTACTGATTTGGACTAAGGGATTTTCACATTTTTTGGGCCAAAAGCCCAAAACTTATGTTACAGATTGTAGTTTTATACATTAAGATTCATCGTACGTTAGATGTATTAATTTTGGACACTGGGATTTACTTTCAGGACATACGAGGTTGGACATGCTTAACTTATGCTTATAAGTGTTTAAATTCATGTTTGGTAAGTTATGGGAGGATTAGAGAATAAGTGAATCGAAGCGGAAAGGTTCGTCAAAAGTTGTTTCTGGGAAAGATAGGATATGGGCCGTATAATTGGAATATGGTCCGTATTTTGAAATATGGACCATATTTAAGGATTTTAAATATTTACAGAGAAGCAAAAATTTGGGGTGGCATTATATGGCTAACTGTACGGTTCGTATAATGTTATACGGCCAGAAAGTTGGTCGTATAATGTTATACGGCCATGAAATACAGCCAATACCTTTTAAGTCAGTGGAATTTTCCTAATTTTAAGTATGACGACCCCTCTTCATTTAAATCATTTTAAACATACCACCAAGTCTAAGAAATCTCTAGAGACCTCTCCAAATATATTCAAACACTTCTCCAATCCTAAATCAAAGATGCAAGTGAAGATTGAAGTACTTAGGGTTTCAAAGTGAGGTTTAAACTTGTCTCCTCTTCTTGAAGAAGCTTGGGTGAGTATTTTAAGGTGGAGTAACCTTGTAAATGAAGTGTTTTTGAATTTTGAGGTAAGATTTCATCTTAGTTTCATGCTTATGAGTTTATTTTGTAATTATGCTAAGATTTGAGGAAAAGAAATTGGAGAAAGGGTCATAGGGAGTTGTGTTGAAGTTGTTGTTATGAATGGACTATGAAAAGAAGTTTTGGGGCTGAATTGAGTATAATTTGGATATAATATTTTGGTTGTGATATTGTTAATGTTTTATGGTGGTTTCGGGGTGTCTTTTTAGAGTTGGTGGAAGTAAATGATATAAGGGAAGTGTTGTCCAATTTACATTAGCTTAGCAATTACTTTAGTTTTACCTTATGAGAGTTTCAAAGACTTAACCTTAATATGAATCATCTTGAATGTAGATTTACAAGTTTGGAAGGATAGGCGTTGGGTAGTTAAGGAGACAACAAGGTATGTTAAGGCTGTCCCTTTCTTTCTAATGGAATGATCATATCGATACAAACCCACACAAATGATATCCATAATGTCCCTATTCCTAGAAATACTAGAATTTTGTGGTTCATGATGTTCTTATGATATTATTTATCTTTGTCTCATGATTATGTATCTTGTCTTACGATTATGGATCTTGTTTATTGTTGTTGATCTCATCTTTTGGTTATTGTTCCTTCAAGATGAGATATAGCGATGATGATGGTTCCATAATGGAAATTGGAGATTTACCGACCTTATGTCACTCTGAGTCGCGCTATAGTCGGCCGGCTACGGCACCTTTTGTGCACACCACTGCAGTTGGGTACAGATGACACCGAGCTTATCATGGCTGGGTATGGTATTGTATATATGTATGAAAATGTTTTTTTAAAAGGAAAGCATGCATGATATCCGCCTTAAGCGGCATTTAGACGTACAATTTATTTTTCTTATCTCATGTTTCTTTCATATCTTTATTATGTTGTTATTCATGCCTTACATACTTAGTACATTATTCGTACTGATGTCTTTTTTGTTTGTGGACGTTGTGGTCATGCCCGTAGGTAAGCAGCGAGACTGAATAGACCGTTAGGCTGTTTTCTCAGCATTTGTACAGGAGCATTCCACTTGTTCTGAAGCTGCAGTTCAGTTGGTATGTTTGTTATGTGTGTATATATGTACGAGCATGGTGGGTTCCTATCCCGTCCTTATTATGTTATGCACTCCACGTAGAGGCTCATAGATAGATATGTATAGTTAGATATTCTGTGACCTTCTTGGTCCCTGTTGTGTTATATCATTGTTTTGGTAGCCTTCTAGGTGTGTATATATATATACACATTTTTGGGCTTATGTCCGTTACGGTTTATGAAATTTAATTGTTAGCATTATGGCCCACATAAGTATGATGATGAGATGCTTGTATGCCATATCGTACTCAGTAGATTACCGTTGGGTGCCTGTCATGGCCCTTTAGTTGGGTCATGAGAAAAGTGGTATCAAAGCAGTTCGTCCTAAGGTTGTCTAAGAGCCGTGTCTAGTAGAGTATGGTTTCTGGGTATGCAGTGTACCACACTTATAAACAGAAGGCTGCAGGATATTTAGGAAGATTGGCTTTTCTTTCTAATCTTAGATCGTGTGATTGATCTATGTTATCAAGATTCCCTTTTCCTGACTATGCGGTGTGATTTCAGTAATGCCTATGAAAAGGAAAGCTTCGGTGGCCTAGAAGGGCATTGGTAAAAGAACTGGATGGGTACAACCGGTAGAGAATGAGGAGGGCGAGTCCTAGAATAAGGTTTCATCTTGTTATATCCCGTATTTTATACGTTCGGATATTCCAAAGTGGTCGTGACGAAGTAAAGGGAATGACCATTTTCAAATTTTTTTTTTATTATAATGTATAAGTTGTTGTGAATATTATTTATGAACATTGGTAGTATGGAAATATTGAGAAAGGTTAAGGGTAAAAAGAGAAATGCGCAAATTGACCAATGGAAATAATGTGGAAGCTTAGGGGCAAAATGGTGATTTCATGAGGAGTTCAAGAAAAATTCTTGAAATTTTATGTTGACCATGTAACATGTCCTTAAATGTCCACATTTTATTTAATGGAGGGCTAAATATACACATGTGTGGACAAACTTGCAAAAGAAGACACTTAAGCCATCTTTTATGACTTAGAGACTTTCTAGAAAATTTGAGAAAAAATTGGAAGGGAAAAGAAGGGAGAAAAACGTCCAAGATGGCATGTGCATGGTCATGTGCCATTACTTATATACATATATATGTATAAGTGATTAAAGGGCAAGACAAATTCATCATTCTTCCACTTTAGAAACTTCAAGAAACATGAAGAAAAAAAAGAAGAAGCAAACGGCTAAGGGGGGGGGGGGGGGGGGGGGGGCTGGCCGAACCAGCCCCATTAATTGATCATAGGAAAAATTCTTTCTTCATGGTTTCATACTAATTTGAAGGTCCTCTACAACATGGAACGGTTGTTGGAACAAGAACATCAATCATTTTCACAAATTCATAACTTTAGCCAAGTGAAGAATCAAAGGAGAAAGGTAAGGTTTCATGTTCCTTGTGTATGTTATGGATGGTTTATGAGTAGTATAGTGTGTGAAAATGGATGAAATTCATGAAATATGAATATGTATGGTGGTTGGCCGAAAATGTGTTGCATGGTATAGGAATAATGAATTAATTTTATGTAGTATGTCGGTTGTTGTTATAATGTATAGAAATGGATGAAAATTCATGATGATATGTGTGTAGTTGTTGTGGCCGTGTGCATGGTTAAGGGTGGAATTAATTGTTCAATGATTTTATGTAGTGTTTTAGTTGTTGTTGTTGTGAATTCTATGTGGATAATGAAAGTGCGACGATTTTAGTTGAAGTTGTAAATATTGGAGCTTGGCCGTATGATATAAATGTTGTGTAGGAAAAATGAATGAATTTCTATGTAGTATTTTGGTTGTTGTTGACATGTATGTTACGACGGAAATGAGGACTTGATGATTTAAATTGTTGTCAAAGTAAATGTATGGTTGAGGTTGAAGTCGAAGGTCTCGGAAGAAATAGTATGTTGATTAAGTTGTTGGAATCTTGTGTGAAATGAATTGAATAGAATGTTGGAATGTATGTTGAATGGAATGTTAATGTTGTTGATAAGAATTGTTGGTAGTGTTGATAGTTTGGCCGGGTTGAATTCCCGGGATTGTTGTTGATTAGAATTGGCCAAGTTGAACTTGGTGGGATGGCATATTTACAGGGGAAACGCTGCCGAAATTTCGGCAGACAAAGTGTTACTTTCAAGAATCAACTTCAAAAAGGCTCTAATCAGGTTTTGGTAAACATGACCAATTTGTAGATTTTGGCGGATTTGGAACGTGAATTTGGAGTCGCATAAGAAGCAGAAAAGGTATGTAAGGCTTTACCCTTCTTTCTATGGCATGTCTTAGACGGAATATGTTGGATATGAGCCTCGGGAATAAATCTACCCTCCGGAATCCGCGCCTAAAGTTTTCTCTTTTTCAATCAGTAGAATTGAACTAAAAAGTATGCAAAATGTTGGAAGAATTTCCTAAACCTCTAGAATTGGCATAAATAGGACCCGACTACCCTAAAACCCTCTCAAGTAACGCCATGACACGTAACATATGTAAATTTGGTACGCCGCCTCATTTGACCCGAGGTGGGCCCATGGTCCCCGGATTTTCCTTATTGTTCCGTTTGATCTATTTTGAAGCAGAATCCAAAGAAAACTTTTGATCCTTACCCCGTTCACCGAGTGCCAAGTACTGTAACTATGCTAACGAGGATACTTCTATGATGACAATGATAATGATGATGTTAAGAAAGGGAATATGCCTATGATACGTATGACAAAGATGATTCCATGACTAAGATGATGAATATGATCTTATAATGATAATGATGTAGTCCAAGATGAGAAAAATGCCTACGGTAGATGTGTTGGCAAAATGTTCTGCTATGAAATAGGAAAATATGGAAACGTTAAACTAATTCTTGATATCTCAGCTCTATTACAGGTAATGACTGCTCTAAAGGTCCTAGGTATATGAAATTGTACCCTATGACCCTGTTTGATGTTTTCCCCATAATAACACTTTTCATTGGTAGTCTCGCCTCATAATACTCGTTCCTTCAAGGTGAGACAAGTGACCCGATTATTCCATAACGTAATCGGAGGATTTCGACCTTACGTCACTCCGACGGACACACGACTTTCTTTGGGCTCTCATGCATGCCAATTTTATGACACATGTATATGAATGTGAATATGAATATGTATACGTATATGGGGAAAGGGGAGGGCCACTGTTATATCACCACCTGATTCAGCTGGATTTCGTCCCCGACGCTGGATGCCCGGACGCGGGATATAGGAGAGCCGGATACGGCGTCTGTATATGTGATATATATATAATATGTTGGGACACTGTTGGGGAGGGGGGTGAGAGAGCCGATGTACTCGGCGTCTGTAAATGTGAATAAAGGATACCGTTCTCTGAAATGTTCTGTTTTCTGTACATGTAACTAAGAAGTACTGTTTTCTTTTCTGAAAAAGAAACTAATCATGCATGGCATCCACCTGAAAGGAATTCATGTGTACAGGTTACTTCTGTTCCAAGATAAGCTCCATATGTCTATTCCGTTATTACCCATACTGTACATTCATTTATTATGTAGCTATTCATGCCTTACATACTCAGTACATTATACGTACTGACCCCTCTTCTTCGGGGGCTGTGTTTCATGCCACGCAGGTAATCCCAGATGATTAGAAGACGTTACTGAAGATGTCCCGGCGGAGATGGCGAACTCCATTTGTCCCGGAGAATTGCCAAGTCCAAGTATATGCTATGATGTTTTGTTCTATGTTAGAGACTTTGCAGACAGAGCAATGGGTATTGGGTTGTCAGTCTGTAAGCGGCTCCAGCAGCCGATATGTTATTATGTTTCATGTCACGGGTCTTGCATGGCGTCAGAGCTTATTTATGAAAAAAAAAATATTGGAGAGCTTACTATGTATTTCTTTCTTTACTGATTCAGGAGGTCCTATATGTAATAAGAGTCAGCGGGTTCGCTCGGCTCCAGATATGGGGTCGGGTGCCCATCACACCTTAGTAAAGTCAGGGTGTGACACCATCTTAGACCTCTTATACTCCGCTCGCTCGAGAGGTGCATAGAGGAGGTCCAGCTCCAGTTCTAGCACCTCTAGTTCCTCCACCATATGCCTCAAGCCAGGAGATGAGATTGGCTATTCAGTTATTGACCTAGTTAGTGGCCGCTCAGGCCTAGCGACAGGGTACGGATCATGGTGATAGAGCTGTTAGTGCCAGATTTTAGATTTTATTAATTTAGACCCTCCAGAATTCTTTAGGTCGAAGTTAGATGAGGACTCGTAGAACTTTATAGATGGGATATTGAGGACATTGCGGGTAATGCATGCTTTAGACACTGAGTTAGTGGAATTGGCTTCCTATAGATTATAGGATGTTGCCGTTCATTGGTATGAGACTTGGGTGTCGTCCAGAGGGGTTAATGCACTTCCACCTGCGTGCTAGGAGTTCGTAGATGCCTTTTTTCTACATTATTTACCGCCAGAGATTTGACGGGCCAGAGCTGATAGATTCTTGAACCTTAGATAGGGGAACATGAGTGTTCGGGAGTACAGTCTTCGTTTTAATTCATTGGCTAGGTATGCTCCATATATGGTAGCCGACATGGGAGATCGTGTATATCGGTTTGTGAGTGGATTGGGACTACATTTGATTGATGACTGCTTAACAACCTCACATTAGACAGGTATAGACATCTCCTACATTCAAACGCATACTCAAAATCTTGAGGAGCGTCTGCAGCAACAGAGGGTCAAGTGTGAGCATGATAGGGGTTATAGTAAGAGAGCTAGATCTTCAGGTGTTGTTAGTGAGTTTAGAAGGGCTTGGAGACAGTAGTATTCTAGACACTCAGGCCATTCAGCAGCTGGTGCACCTCTGTAATTTGCAGGCCAGAAATTTGATCAATCTATTTATTCAGGATCGGGTCAGGGTTCTAGAGCTCAGATTCTTAATATAGAGGTGATTCAAGCAAGATGAGGCTAAATTTACCACGATGTACTCAGTGTGGTAAGCTACATTCTGGACAGTGCCGCTTGGGTTCAGATGCTTAATATGCCTGCGGTCATCGAGGGCATATTATGCGCGAGTGTCCATCGAGGGGTGGTAGAGGTGTACTTCAGCCTACCGGATCAGCAGCTGATTCGTCATCATTGGTACGCCCTCTGAGGAAAGGATCAGATGTGAACAGGTTGTTGTCGAGGTAGAGGGGGAGCGTCCAGCTTAAAAGGTCCTCTGAACAGCATTTATGCACTGGCTGGACAACAGGATCTTGAGTTTTCGCCTGATGTGATTACAGGTATATTATCAGTATTTTCTCATGATGTATATGCATTGATTGATCTAGGTTCTACGTTGTCGTATGTTACCCCTTTCATTGCTAGTTGGTTTGTGGTGAAACTTGAGTTGATTTAACCCTTTCAGGTGTCCACATCTGTTGGTGATCAGGTGATTGCTAGACGGGTATATAAAGATCGTGTGGTTATAGTCTATGATCGTCATACTATGGCAGATTTGATTGAATTAGATATGGTAGACTTTGATGTTATTATAGGTATGGTAGACTCATTTGACCCGAGGTGGGCCCATGGTCCCCGGATTTTCCTTATTGTTCCGTTTGATCTATTTTGAAGCAGAATCCAAAGAAAACTTTTGATCCTTACCCCGTTCACCGAGTGCCAAGTACTGTAACTATGCTAACGAGGATACTTCTATGATGACAATGATAATGATGATGTTAAGAAAGGGAATATGCCTATGATACGTATGACAAAGATGATTCCATGACTAAGATGATGAATATGATGTTATAATGATAATGATGTAGTCCAAGATGAGAAAAATGCCTACGGTAGATATGTTGGCAAAATGTTCTGCTATGAAATAGGAAAATATGGAAACGTTAAACTAATTCTTGATATCTCAGCTCTATTACAGGTAATGACTGCTCTAAAGGTCCTAGGTATATGAAATTGTACCCTATGACCCTGTTTGATGTTTTCCCCATAATGACACTTTTCATTGGTAGTCTCGCCTCATAATACTCGTTCCTTCAAGGTGAGACAAGTGACCCGATTATTCCATAACGTAATCGGAGGATTTCGACCATACGTCACTCCGACGGACACACGACTTTCTTTGGGCTCTCATGCATGCCAATTTTATGACACATGTATATGAATGTGAATATGAATATGTATACGTATATGGGGAAAGGGGAGGGCCACTGTTATATCACCACCTGATTCAGCTGGATTTCGTCCCCGACGCTGGATGCCCGGACGCGGGATATAGGAGAGCCGGATACGGCGTCTGTATATGTGATATATATATAATATGTTGGGACACTGTTGAGGAGGGGGGTGGGAGAGCCGATGTACTCGGCGTCTGTAAATGTGAATAAAGGATACCGTTCTCTGAAATGTTCTGTTTTCTGTACATGTAACTAAGAAGTACTGTTTTCTTTTCTGAAAAAGAAACTAATCATGCATGGCATCCACCTAAAAGGAATTCATGTGTACAGGTTACTTCTGTTCCAAGATAAGCTCCATATGTCTATTCCGTTATTACCCATACTGTACATTCATTTATTATGTAGCTATTCATGCCTTACATACTCAGTACATTATACGTACTGACCCCTCTTCTTCGGGGGCTGTGTTTCATGCCACGCAGGTAATCCCAGATGATTAGAAGACGTTACTGAAGATGTCCCGGCGGAGATGGCGAACTCCATTTGTCCCGGAGAATTGCCAAGTCCAAGTATATGCTATGATGTTTTGTTCTATGTTAGAGACTTTGCAGACAGAGCAATGGGTATTGGGTTGTCAGTCTGTAAGCGGCTCCAGCAGCCGATATGTTATTATGTTTCATGTCACGGGTCTTGCATGACGTCAGAGCTTATTTATGAAAAAAAAAATATTGGAGAGCTTACTATGTATTTCTTTCTTTACTGATTTAGGAGGTCCTATATGTAATAAGAGTCAGCGGGTTCGCTCGGCTCCAGATATGGGGTCGGGTGCCCATCACACCTTAGTAAAGTCAGGGTGTGACACCATCTTAGACCTCTTATACTCCGCTCGCTCGAGAGGTGCATAGAGGAGGTCCAGCTCCAGTTCTAGCACCTCTAGTTCCTCCACCATATGCCTCAAGCCAGGAGATGAGATTGGCTATTCAGTTATTGACCTAGTTAGTGGCCGCTCAGGCCTAGCGACAGGGTACGGATCATGGTGATAGAGCTGTTAGTGCCAGATTTTAGATTTTATTAATTTAGACCCTCCAGAATTCTTTAGGTCGAAGTTAGATGAGGACTCGTAGAACTTTATAGATGGGATATTGAGGACATTGCGGGTGATGCATGCTTTAGACACTGAGTTAGTGGAATTGGCTTCCTATAGATTATAGGATGTTGCCGTTCATTGGTATGAGACTTGGGTGTCGTCCAGAGGGGTTAATGCACTTCCACCTGCGTGCTAGGAGTTCGTAGATGCCTTTTTTCTACATTATTTACCGCCAGAGATTTGACGGGCCAGAGCTGATAGATTCTTGAACCTTAGATAGGGGAACATGAGTGTTCGGGAGTACAGTCTTCGTTTTAATTCATTGGCTAGGTATGCTCCATATATGGTGGCCGACATGGGAGATCGTGTATATCGGTTTGTGAGTGGATTGGGACCACATTTGATTGATGACTGCTTAACAACCTCACATTAGACAGGTATAGACATCTCCTATATTCAAACGCATACTCAAAATCTTGAGGAGCGTCAGCAGCAACAGAGGGTCAAGTGTGAGCATGATAGGGGTTATAGTAAGAGAGCTAGATCTTCAGGTGTTGTTAGTCAGTTTAGAAGGGCTTGGAGACAGTAGTATTCTAGACACTCAGGCCATTCAGCAGCTGGTGCACCTCTGCACTTTGCAGGCCAGAAATTTGATCAATCTATTTATTCAGGATCGGGTCAGGGTTCTAGAGCTCAGATTCTTAATATAGAGGTGATTCAAGCAAGATGAGGCTAAATTTACCACGATGTACTCAGTGTGGTAAGCTACATTCTGGACAGTGCCGCTTGGGTTCAGATGCTTAATATGCCTGCGGTCATCGAGGGCATATTATGCGCGAGTGTCCATCGAGGGGTGGTAGAGGTGTACTTCAGCCTACCGGATCAGCAGCTGATTCGTCATCATTGGTACGCCCTCTGAGGAAAGGATCAGATGTGAACAGGTTGTTGTCGAGGTAGAGGGGGAGCGTCCAGCTTAAAAGGTCCTCTGAACAGCATTTATGCACTGGCTGGACAACAGGATCTTGAGTTTTCGCCTGATGTGATTACAGGTATATTATCAGTATTTTCTCATGATGTATATGCATTGATTGATCTAGGTTCTACGTTGTCGTATGTTACCCCTTTCATTGCTAGTTGGTTTGGGGTGAAACTTGAGTTGATTTAACCCTTTCAGGTGTCCACATCTGTTGGTGATCAGGTGATTGCTAGACGGGTATATAAAGATCGTGTGGTTATAGTCTATGATCGTCATACTATGGCAGATTTGATTGAATTAGATATGGTAGACTTTGATGTTATTATAGGTATGGTAGACTCATTAACCATCGAAAAAGACTTTGATAGTTGAACGAAGATGGTTCGATTTCAATTTCCTGGAGAGCCAGTTTTAGAGTGGAAAGGCAATACAGCATCGCCAAAAGGTAGGCTTATTTCCTATCTAAAAGCAAGGAAGATGATTGCCAAACGTTGTATTTATCATTTAGTCTGGGTTAACGATACAGAAGCAAAGCCACCGACCCTTTAGTCTGTTTCGATGGTTAATGAGTTTCCAGGTGTATTCCCGAACGAACTACTAGTCTCCACCTGAGTGGGAGATTGATTTTTCCATTGACGTACTACTAGATACTAAGCTAATATCTATTCCTCCTTATAAAATGGCACCTGCTGAATTGTGGGAGTTGAAGGAACAACTGAAGGATTTGCTTAAGAAAGGTTTTATCAGGACTAGTACGTCACCGTGGGGAGCACATATGTTGTTTGTAAGGAGGAAAGATGGCCCGTTATGGATGTGTATTAACTAAAGGCAACTTGATAAAGTAATGATAAAGAACAAATTTCCACTTCCAAGGATTGATGATTAATTTGATCAGTTGCAGGGTGCTAAATAGTTCTGAAAGATAGATTTAAGATCAGGGTATCACAAGGTCAAGGTTAGAGAGACAGGTATTCCAAAGATAGCCTTCAGAACCAGATATGGTCACTTCAAGTTTCATGTAGTGTCATTTGGGTTCACGAATGCACCGATGGTATTTATAGATCTAATGAATAGCGTATTTAGAACCTTCTTAGATCTGTTTGAGATTGTGTTTATCGATGATATTCTAGTATACTCTCGATCAGAAGCGGAGCATGCAGATCATTTACATGTTTTACGTAGAGTTCTTCATGCCCGGCAGCTATATGCAAAGTTCTCTAAATGTGAGTTCTGGTTGAACTCTGTGACTTTTCTGGGGCATATTATTTCAGTTGACGGTATCTGGGTGGATATGCTAAAGATTGAAGCCGTAAAGACTTAGCTGAGACCTACAACACCTATGGAAGTTTGTAGTTTTCTGGGCTTGGTAGGTTATTATAGGCGATTTGTAGAGGGCTTTTCTTCTATTTCTGACCTACTGACGAAGCTGACTCAGAAATCAACTAAGTTCCAGTGGACGGATGCTTGTGAGCACATTTTTCAAGAGTTGAAGAACAAATTAACTTCGACTCCATTTCTGACACTTCCGAAGGGATCGAAAGGCTATGTTATCTATTGTTATGCTTCAGGTTTTTGACTAGGTTGTGTGTTAATGCAACAGGGTAGAGTTATAGCTTGTGCTTCAAGGCAGTTGAGGAAGCATGAGAAGAACTATCCAACACATGATCTAGAGTTAACCGTGGTGATACATGCATTGAAGATATGGAGGCATTACTTGTATGGCATTCATGTTAATATTGATATAGACCATAAGAGTCTGCAGTATATTTTCAAGTAGAAAGAGTTGATTTGATTCAAAGGCGATGCTTGGAGTTATTGAAAGAATATGATGTTAGCATCTTGTATCATCCACGGAAGGCGAACGTTGTAGCCTATTCCCTTAGCCATAAATCCATGGGTAGCTTATCTTATATTCACCAGAGAAAATGGAACTAGTTCATGAGCTTCAGCAATTAGCTAGCCTAAGAGTTCAGTTATTGGACTCAGGTGATACAGGGGTTACTATCCAGGATTCGGTATTTTCATCTCTAGTAGTAGAGGTTAAGATGTGTCAATATGAGGATCTTGTGCTAATTTATTATAGAGATACAACCCCTCAGAATAAAAATTCACCAATTGAGATTTCTGCAGATGGAATTCTTAGATATTGAGGCAGACTGTATGTCCCTAATGTTGCAGGGTTACGTCGTCAAATTTTGGGAGAGACTCATTGCTACCATTATTCCATTCATCTAGGGACAACGAAGATATATCATGATATTAAAGAAGTTTACTGGTGGGATGAAATGAAGAAAGACATAGCAGAGTTTGTATTCCAATGTCCTAATTGCCAACAAGTGAAGATTAAGCATCACAAGCCCGGTGGATTATTGCAACCTATTGAGATTCCGACGTGGAAATAAGAAGTAATCAATCTGGATTTTATTATAGTCTTGGCCCGTTCTCAGCGTAAGTGTTATTCTATATGGCTAATTGTCGATAGACTTACAAATTGACCCATTTTCTGCCTGTCAAGACTACCTACTCAGTCGAGGATTATGCGAAGCAGTACATTAAGGAGATTGTCCGACTCCATGTTATTTCGGTATCAATCATTTTTTATAGGGGTGCGTAGTTTACATCCAACTTCGTGAGGTCCTTCTAGAAGAGTTTGGGGACTCAAGTGATTCATAGTACCTGATTTCACCCCCTAACAGATGGAAAGGCTAAACGTACTATTCAGACCCTCCAGGATATGCTACGGGTGTTTGTATTAGACTTCGAAGGTAGCTGGGTTGATCATTTGCCGCTTATTGAGTTCTCGTATAATAATATCTGTCATTCTAGTATCCTGATGGCCCCGTATGAGGCTTTATATGGGCAGAAGTGTAGATCACCTATTGGATGGTTTGAAGTAGGGGAGACTAAGTTAGTAGGGCCAGATCTGGCTTAGCAAGCAGTGGAAAAAGTAAGCTTATTCAGGATTAATTGTTGGCAGCTCCAATTCATCAGAGGTCTTATGCAGATAATCGCCGATGCGACTTAGAGTTCTAAGTTGATGACTGGGTATTATTAAAAGTATCACCTATGGAAGGCATTATGAGGTTTGTAAGAAGGGTAAATTGAGGCCTCAGTACATTGGACCTTACATGATTATACATAGAGTGGACCGGGTGGCCTATGAACTAGACCTACCATAAGATTTTTAGTCAGTCCATCCAGTCTTCCATGTATCGATGCTTCATAAGTGCATTGGAGACCCTTCCAGAATCATACCTGTTGATGATGTTCAGGTCACTGAGTAGCTATCATATGAAGAGGTTCCCATTGCTATATTAGATAGGCAGGTTCAGAGATTAAGGACTAAGGTTGTTTCAGTTAAGGTTCTTTAGAGTAACAAGAATGTGGAGGAAATGACTTGTGAAGCTGAGGAAGATCTGAGGTCCAAGTATCCGCACTTGTTTCCACTCCCAGAGGAGGTTTATACAGAGACACCATTGCCTTCAGGTGCGTATTATTCCATTTCCTATGATTACTAGTCATGTGAGGCCTTTATGGTTATTGCTTGTTGTGGTTGCCCTGTGTGGCATTGTATGGTTTGGGATTGTCGTGTGGCAGGTTGGTAGCACTACAATTATAGGGGATTCTCTACCGAAATGTTTATAGAATTCCTGGAAGTTAACATTCTAGCACGAATGTTTCTAAGAGGGGAGGATTATTACACCTTGTAGTTTTATACATTAAAATTGGTCGAACGTTAGTTGTCTTAATTTTTGACACGAGGATTTTCTTTGAGGACATACGAGGTTGGACATGCTTAACCTATGTTTATAAGTGTTTAGATTCATGTTTGGTAAGTTACGGGAGGATTAGAGAATCAGTGAATCAAAGCAGAAAGGTTCGTCAAAAGTTGATTTTGGGAAAAATCGGATATGGGCCGCATTATTGGAATATGGTCCGGATTTAAGAATTTTAAAAATTTATAGAGAAGAAAAAGTTTGGGGTGGCATTATACGGACCTTATAGTGTTATACGGCTAGAAAGTTTGTCGTATAACATTATACGGCAAATACGGCAAGTATTTTGTAAGTCGGTGGAATTTTTCTGATTTTAAGTACGACGAACCCTCTTCATCCTAATCATTTTACACATAACCCTAAGTTCAATAAATCTCTAGAGAACTCTCCAAACATATTCAAACACTTCTCCAAGCCTAAATCAAAGATCAAAGTGAAGATTGAAGTACTTAGGGTTTCAAAGTGAGGTTTAAACTTGTCTCCTCTTCTTGAAGAAGTTTGGGTGAGTATTTTATGGTGGAGTAACCTTGAAAATGAAGTGTTCTTGAATTTTGAGGTAACATTTCATCTTAGTTTCATGCTTATGAGTTTATTTGGTAATTATGCTAAGATTTGAGGAAAAGAAATTGGAGAAAGGGACATAGCGAGTTGTGTTGAAGTTGTTGTTATGAATGGATTATGAAAATAAGCTTTGTGGCTGAATTGAGTATAATTTGAATATAACCTCTTGATTATGATCTTGTTAATATTTTATGGTGGTTTTGGGGAGTTTTTTTGGAGTTTGTGGAAGGAAATGATATACGGGATGTGTTGTCCAATTTTCATTAGCTTACTAGTTACTTTAGTTTGACCTTCTAAAAGTTTCGAAGACATAGCCTGAGTTTCAAAGACTTAACCTTAGTATGAATCATCTTGAATGTAGATTTACAAGCTTAGAAGGATAGGCGTTGGGTAGTTAAGGAGACAATAAGGTATGTTAAGGTTGTCCCTTTCTTTCTAATGGTGTGGTCATATCGATACAAACCAGTACAAGTGATGTCTATAATGTCCCTATTCCTAGAAATACTAGAAATTTATGGTTCTTGATGTTCTTATGATATTATTGATATTTGTCTCATGACTATGAACCTTGTCTTATGATTATGGATCTTGTTTATTGTTGTTGATCTCATCTTATGGTTATCGTTCTTCAAGGTGAGATACAGCGATGATGATGGTTCCATAATGGAAATCGGAGGTTTACCAACCTTATGTCACTCTGATAGAGTTGTAACGTTTCCTTGGGCTGTCTTGCATGCTTGTGTAGCCACGCTATAGTCGGCTAGGTACGACACCTATTGTGCACACCACTGCAGTTGGGTACGGATGACACCGAGCCTATTATGGCCAGGTACGGATGACACCAATCCTATCATGGCTGGTATGGTATTATATATATGTATGAAAATGTTTTGGAAAAGTAAAGCATGCATGATATCCTCCTTAAGAGGCATTCAGATGTACAGGTTATTTTCCTTATCTCATGTTTCTTTCATATCTTTATTATGTTGTTATTCATGCCTTGCATACTCAATACATTATTTGTACTGACATCCTTTTTGTTTGTGGACACTGCATTCATGTCTACAGGTAGGCAGGTAGACGGACCAGACCCTTAGGCTGTTTCCTCAAAGTTTGTACAGGAGCACTCCACTTGTTCCGGAGTTGCGGTTCAGTTGGTACGTTTCTTCTGTGTGTATATATATGGGCATGGTGGGGTCCTGTCCTGTCCTTATTATATATTCACTACACGTAGAGGTTCGTAGACAGATGTGCACAGTTAGATGTTCTGTGACCTTCTCGGTCCCTGTTGTGTTGTATCATTGTTTTGGTAGCCTTGTCGGTTTGAGTACTTGAGACCAATTTGATGACTTATATATACACGCACATATTTTTGGGCTTATGTCCCTTATGTTTTATGACATTTAATGGTTAGCATTATGGCCCACATAGGTATGATGATAGATGCATGTATGTTACATGGTACTCGGTAGATTAGCTCCGGGTGCCCGTCATGGCCCTCCGGTTAGGTCGTGACACCTTAAGGCATAAAAAACTAAGGGAAATACACTTGAACTTTAATTTGCAATTAATTTGGCTTTGGAGTCGAATACGTTTGGAATATTGAGCTTCAATAAACTAATAAGTAATAAACAACTCTGTTCTTTATGTCCCTCAAACCTATACTATTATTATAGAGGGGATATACTCGACTTATTTTCTATAAAATAAAACTTATAAGGACCGAAAACATATCATTTGGACCAAGTTAGTAGAAACTCTACTTGGGAGAAATCTCGAGTGTGTTTTGGTCCAGAAATGAAGTGATTTAAACCCCCTTATAAACATTTTAAACAAAATTTGTTTTTCCAAAGGACATTTTTGCCAAAAAGTGGAATTGATGATTAGCATGACAAACTTGCAAGAAAGAAACATTTTTTAAGCAAATAATTACATTAATCACAGATTGAAGCTTGTAGGTCAACCGTATTCTACGGATCCATAATACTGGGGTGCTTAAAACCTTCCCTAGGGGATCACAAGAACTCTTACCTCTAACTCTGGTTTAAAAGGATTTTTCTCTTGTTTTGATAAACCCATTTTACCCAATTTTTGTAATTTCCATTATAAAATTAGGTGGCAACTTTAAAAACATAAAATCCAAGATAGAGTCCACATGTTCTTAGTAGCTCTTATGCACCCACGTAAAAGTTAACCGTAACAGTAAGTGCCCACACGACTAAACAATTTTGGGTCGTGACATTAAACCTCTTATTTTACTCTTAATAAGACGATAACTATACAACTATATGTGACTTGTTTTAAATTACAAATTTCTAAAGGCTAGCTGTAATTCTTTCTTAAATCAAACTTTATGCCGCCTCAAACATCGTCACATAAATTTGAACAGACGGAGTACTAATAAGATTATAGATGCAAAATTAAAAGATACTCAATTTTAGTTTTTGCAAAATGAACAACAATTTAAAGGGAAGAAAAAAATCTAACTTTTCATCTTAAAGAAATGCACCACATCTCATTCAAAAAACGTTACTATATTTTAATAAATCCTACAAAAACATGTTGTTGTGCTTGCGATGATGATTGTGGTGTAGGTGGAGGTTGATGATTGCCAGCATCCAACCTGCGGTGGAAATTTTGGTAACAGTTGCAAAATCTGTAGTGCAAGGCTTCTATGCTACCAGAAAGACCGCCGAGAGCAAAAGCCTTGCAACCATCGGTAATATACCTCATAGAACTTGGTAAGAGATTGTGTGTGCATTCACCCGAAATGGTTGGACTTACAAACCTATTAGCCTTAGCAGCTTGATTCGCTCGAAGCATATTAGACATGGTATTGGCTGATAGATATTTTTAATGAAGAACTTGATTACTGATAGGTAATGTCATATTACAGGTTTTGATAATCGTCAAACTATGAAGAACCAGAATGAGACCCAGTCCTCCAATTGCTCTCTTCGAACAATCAACAACTACAACGGTCCTCCAGTTGCTCTCTCCGTATTGTCAACAACCACAGCTGTAAAGAAACAACTGTTCAATGCACAATAGTCCAGTATAAAAGCAACATGTTACAAGGTTTTTTAGGGTGTCTTGAGAAAACCTAAAGTCACAACAAAAGCTTAGCCGTCACAAGGTTATTCAAGTACCATCCATGACAAAGCTATAATAGATTGAAGGGCTCCTTCATTACAAAGGAAGATACTTCAAGTTTTCAAGATGTTGAATTTTGTCATTTGTGCTAAAACTCTAAACCTACTCTTCTATTTAAAGGAAACTTTGTGTAGGTGTCTTAAAGTCTCAAGCAAGGTTTCTTCCATAAGCTCTTGAGTGGTACACTAGGCTAGATTTAGTCCAAGTGTATTAGTATGTGGGTGGCTAGAGTTAGTCGTGGGTTGAATTCTCAAAGGGTGCCTTTGAGTGGTACACTAGGATATAGTGAGTCTAGGTGAATTAGTTTCCTTTGCTAGAGTTAGTCATGTAGAGGTGCTTCCAATTGTAGTATTGCGAAGGTTGATGGACTATGGGAGTTAGTTCATAGGTTATATAAGCGTTATTGTAAGGGTGAGGGATTATGGGAGTTAGTTCCTATCTTACGATAGAGCTGTATCCTGAAGTTGCTCGGTGTAGTAGAGTTGAAATCCTACTAGGGGTGATCATGGGTTTTAATCCCTTGAGCAAGGAGTTTTTCCATGGTAATATCTTGCCTTTTGTACTTACTGTGTTGTATAAGGGAACTGGTGCTCAACCAGGTCCCTCATATACTGTGCTTGGTGGACCCATAGCTTGGATCAATTGATATCAGAGTAGGCTCTTTCTAAACGGTTAGCACCTAGAAAGGGTCATTCTAATTGCAATCTCACTAAACAAAGAAGGAAGAGCGAAGGATGTCGCCATAAAGGATTAGTATCCTTGGCAAAGAAGCTGGTATATGAGCATCATGGACTCATAAAGGAAAAAGGAGCCAATTGAGAAACTTGAATGTGTTGAACAAGAAAGAAATGACATAGTGGTGGGCATTGTAGATCTAAGGGAGCAAGCTGAGGAAGCTATCAGTGAAAACCTATATTTAAAAATTCAGGGAAGGAAATGATGAGTGAAACTCCATCTGAGCAGGACACCCGATGCCGAGCACGAAAAGGATAACGAACCTCAGAAGGACATGACTAAGGTGAACATCATACTGGAGAAGACCCTGGAAGAGATCTGTTCCTCAACTTCAGCCATGGAGATATTGACTTCAAAAACAAAAGAAATTATGGAGTTCAGAAGACTAGCATCTCCAACTCTCCGTAATGAGGACACTGCTAAATAGAAGTCAGGAGGGAAAAAATTTAGTCTGCATCGGAAAGGAATAAACTTGTCTGAACAGAAAAAGGGAAATCCAACTCACCCAATTCATTACTCCAAGGGACCCAATCTGTTGTGGGGTCAAAACAAGGTCAGTGATCATGTTGGAAGACTTTAGTGAAAAAGAGGGGATCAGGAGGAAAATAAAAACTACCCTTCACTCAAGAGATTCCAAGGAGAGGATGGGTGCATGAAGAGAAAAGCATGAGCAAGACATCCTTTCA
This sequence comes from Lycium barbarum, assembly GCF_019175385.1. Lineage (NCBI taxonomy): Eukaryota > Viridiplantae > Streptophyta > Magnoliopsida > Solanales > Solanaceae > Lycium > Lycium barbarum. The sequence goes on from NC_083348.1 coordinate 52,117,472, forward strand.
TGTTTTAAAAAATTAGGCTGCAGCAAGGTTTTTAATAGGTGAAGAGTAGATTCTCAACCCCAGGATGTGCAAAATAAACCAACTTGAGGAAACCTGGTCTGTCCTATCCTTCTCGTGATCACGAATCCTTATATGGTCTGACTAATTGCTTGAAGAACCAAGTTACTGACACTATGCAAGAAACACTTTTTAGAAGAAGCTTTCTCCCTCCTCTATGGTTATGATAAAGGAAGAGTTAAAATGAGGCAAAAAGTGTTTTTCAGTGACATCTAACTCACTTTTATACTGTTACAGGTATACACACATGGATGTCTCAGAACAATGTAAGCAAAGGTGACCTGGCATATTTCAGAGTTATTGCTCGGATGACTTTTCTTTTTCAAACAAAATCAACAAAGAAATCTAGTCTCTACAACTCAGGTTAGTAGTCTTTTCCGCTCATGTATAAAAGTGAAATTTTCATTTGAGTGCCAAGTCACCAAACCTTTTGAAAATTCTCCTCCAGACTTTACACCTTCTTTAAGTAGACCTGACCCAGTCGTCACCTGACTCTTGATTACCTTTCCCTCTATTCACTTGAAATCAAAAATCCAACATACCACTTTACCTCTCCTCTCCCACATACAAACCTGATCCATCTTTCGCTCTCAGTCTCTATCCTCTCTCCTCGTTTTCTTCTAGAATCAAACTTCATTATGTCTAGTGAAAGACATATTTCTCCAGTCCCTATTGAAACCGACCCCTCTTTCTCACATTCCAAGGCCCAAAATCGACCTGAATCAAGCCAACTCATATCCTCTCCAAAACCCCATCCTCCCATCTATCTAAAATGTGTCACCACTTCCTCAAAATCCTCTGCCTCCAACAAATCTCTTAGCAGAACTGCATCATCTTCTGCCATACCTGTCCAAATTGAAAAACCTAACTCTGTCAGTAGTGGTCATACTGTATCTGTGTCCAGATATTTTTAAAACACATACAAATGGAAGAAAAAGACAATGGTGTAGAAGTTACTAGTCAATCCATTGAGAATACTGGGGAGTCAGATTAAGCAATAGAGAACCTAGTCTCCCCAGTTATGCATGAAGAAAAGGCTATATGTGATGAAGAGAAATAGACTTCAGAAGCAGACTATGTACAAAAATGTAACTCTCCTCTCTCTAATTTCGTAAAGGAACAAAGGAGTCAGCAGACGAGTCTCCCATAAAAGTGGATGGACCTATCTCTAGGATTGGTCAAGGAAAGTTTGGTAGAATGGACAGTGATGCAGCCCTAATGGAAGAAATCACACAAACCATGAGCACTATAGGTGATCTAAGGAGTCAAAGGAACTCAGAGAAAATAAAGAAGAGACTTGATCCATCAGTACTAAGAACAATTGAAACTGAATCCAGGACATCTCCTGTGTATGACAAAACACCAGGGTCGGCCAGAAGGAACTTAGATCCGATTCTAAGACCTGAAATTGCTCCTCATGTTGTCGTATCTCTTATTGAGCTTTCACTAGAAAAGATTTATGGTCAAAATGCTTATGCTGATGAATCTAATGAAGATGAGATACCTGTTGCCTTTAAAATAAAGAAGAAGTCAGGAGATAAAGCAACCATAGGATCTGGAGTTACTGAGAAAATCACTTTTGGTCGAACGACACCTCGAACTAGACAAAGTAAGAAAGCTGCATATGCAGCTCTGGAATCAGCTCTCCATGCTAACAAAGCAAAGAGTAGAAAAGGATCAAAAGTTCTCAGGTAAACAACCGCTTGACTGACGAAATTGAGTAGTTGATGTGGAGACTGCAGTTGTCAATGATGATGAGGTAGTGGAAAGGGAAAGAATGAAAGATGCCCAATTGTGAATAAAAATTCAACGAAAAGAAAGAGCAAAAACAATGAAGATTCAAGTTCCCTAAAGTAGCCTAGGGTAAGCAAAGCAGTTGCTCTAAGTGAAAATGAAAGAAAATAAAATATGAGGACACAAAGGTGTTACTGGGAAGGGTTCTTGATCCAAAAATTGCTGAAATATTTGGGATGAAAGAACTGATTGAGATAATTAGATTTCAGAGTTGTAGTCATTTATTGGCTCCACCAATTCCATGTGCCTATGGGGAACAAGTGTCTGAGCTTTTGCAAACCTCGACTACTCCGATGATCAAAGCACCCTTATTGCATCATTTGGTAAAACTGAGTTTATGCTAACTGAAGAGACACCGGGAAACATCTTGGGAGTTCCCACTGAAGGAATAAGAACTATTGATGGAAAAATAGAAACTTCAAGTGACTCCAAAGCCCTGATAGCTAAAAATAGGTTAACAGATGTGGGTATAAGGGCTCCTAACAAGAAGGAGCTCAAACTAGAATACCAACTCACTTTTGAATTGGTCAACAAAGTGCTGCTTTTAAGGGCTGAGGGTCGTACTGTTGCCTCCATTGCAGACTCGGTGCTCATGAAAGCCCTGATCAACTACCAACCCATAAATCTTCCTGCAATAATAATTGTCACGACTCGACTCGGGACCGCGACGAGAACCCGGTGCTAGCCCACCCGAGCACCCTCTTAGCTTACTCTTATACTTACATCTAGGTGAGCCACATAATTATACATACATTTCCATTCATTCGTCAACTAGTCCCAATTGGACAACAGTACATTTATATCACCATAGGCATCTATGCCACATCAATGTACATGGGCCAACGTGGCCGACAAAATGGTATACAAAACATAGGCCAACTAGGTCGGACATGTCTAACCATATACACATGACTACGAGCCTTTAGGAAGAGTATAACATATCACATGAGTGGGAAAGGACCCCGCTATGCCCATAATTATATACACAAAAGAATAAGTACCCAAATGATATGGCTCCGGAGGAAATGGAGCTCTCTATGAAATCTCCGAATAGGCAGCTATGGATCAAGTCCGTCTCCCTGAGCACCTGCGGGCATGACGCAGCGTCCACAAACAAAAGGACGTCAGTACGAAGAATGTACTGAGTATGTAAAGCATGATCAAAATCGATATACAAGCATAATGAACCACATATGAAATAGCATAGGAGGGGAGACAATAATATCATCGTCACAGTACTTACATGCCTTTCGTAAGACTTCCCATTTTTCATACGTATTAGTACACCTACGTCATCATTCGTATACATGTCCTTATTCACATTCTTATACCTAGTCTTATCACATTCATATTCATATTATATACATAGTCATTTCATATACATAGCATTTACATAGCATACCCGACCTCATAGGATCGGTGTTTCAGACATACTTGGCCAACCAAGGCTCAAGGTTACTCATACCTGGCCCTACCAAGGCTTCAGGGTTATCCGTACCATCTGCAGATGTGTGCAAGCATTTCGTAATCGTATACATACTTTATACATATTCATATACATATATCCAACCTGGCGTTATAAGCTCGGGGTGTCATTATAGCCCTTCATAGGCACATGTGAATATAATAGCCCGTAGGCACCCTTAGCATCATTATTATTATCATCGTCATCACTAACCTCCCCGTTTTCGCTACATCTCAATCTTATGCTTACTCGTCAAATGGGGTGTGTAGTACATTCATAGCACGTATCGAGGATCGTGAGCTTATGAGCTCGGAGTGTCAATCACTTGAATACAACATACTCATATAGAGGATTTAAGAGTTTGGCCAAGGAACCATGCCTTATGAAAGAAGGGTTAGCCTTACATACCTCCTCGTCGAACTATTCTACACTTGCGTGTACTCCTTCGATGCTCAAGTTTCTACCTTCATTAATATAATAACAATAGCCATTAGTCATTCACATCACCCACATTCCTCATTTTACCCTCCACTGACCATTTTAGTATATACTTCTACCATCCAAGTATTTAAACTCCCCAATATGTTAACCAACATATAAATATCATGAATCTTACCTTAGATGATGTAGGGACAAGCTTTGGTTGATAATACTTCACTTTGAGCAAAACCCTAGTTTTTCTCCATTTGCATTTCTTGACTTGAATGGTATTTAATGGCTTGCTTACACTTGATTCACTTGCTTATGTTGTTGGTGACATATAATCCTTGAAAACTTATGAAATAAATGTAGAGAGATGATTCTAGAGAGAAGTGGTGTAATGTAGAAATGAAATAAAACAAGTCATGGTCCTCATATTTAATGAATTGAAAATCTGTGCTGAGGTGTACAGTGGTCGTCCATGGAGTTTTACGGTCCGTATTCCAGTTTACGGACAGTCCCTCGTGGTCGTCTTTAACCTTAAGTAGAACCAGAAACATGGCTGCATGCATGGTGATTTACGACCATGGTTTACGGGCCGTAAATCACTTTACGGTCCGTCCACCAGGTCGTATTTACCACTTCTCAACTGGGCAGAAAGTTGAAACCTTGCATGGTAATTTACGACTGCCAGTTTACGGACCGTATTCCATTTTACGGTCCGTATTTTGCACTTTACGACCACTGGGCAGGTTTGTCAACTTTCAACTTTTCACATTTCTCGACTTTTCATTCTAATCATTCTCGTCCATATACACACATTTCTCATGAAACATTATACACTCGCACTCCTTGCACACATCACTAGTTCGTTTACTTGCATACCAACGGGAAATGTTAAAGTCTAGGGGAATTCTACAAAAATTTCGCCAGAGTTCCCCTTATAATATGGCGCTACCATCCTGCAACAACAACCCATAATATCGATGCCACACAGGGCCACAACATAACAACATAAAAATTTTGGCCACACATGACCCAAAAGCATAAAAGGAAATATACATACCTTATGATCTTGACGTCTCATCTTGGGCTTCTTCCACGGGCTGAAATAAATGTGGGTATTTAGATCGCATACTTTCTTCTGCTTCCCATGTCATCTCCTCTCGATTGCTATTCCTCCACAAAACTTTAATTGAGGCCACTTCCTTTTTCCTAAGCCTCCGTACTTGCCTGTCTAATATGGCAATGGGTACCTCTTCATAAGTCAATTTCTCTGTCACTTGCACATCATTTACTGGGACGATCCTAGTGGGGTCTCCAACACAGTTTCGAAGCATCGAGACATGAAATACTGGATGGACTAACTCCAATTCCGGAGGTAGATCTAACTCATAGGCCACTTTGCCTATTTTGCGCACAATCTCATATGGTCCAATATACCGGGGACTGAGCTTCCCCTTTTTGCAAAATCTCATAACGCCTTTCATTGGCAACACTTTCAAGAATACCCAATCGTTAACTTGGAACTCTAAGTCCTTTCGACGATTATCCGCATAGGACTTCTGGCGACTTTGAGCCGCTAACAACCAATCTTGTATGAGCTTGACTTTCTCTATAGCTTGCTGGACCAAATCTGGCCCTATCAACTTGGCCTCTCCAGTTTCAAACCACCCAATCGGGGATCTATACTTTCGCCCATAAAAAGCCTCATACGGTGCCATTTGAATGCTAGAATGATAACTGTTATTGTAAGCAAACTCAATGAGTGGCAAATGGTCATCCCAATTTCCTCCAAGGTCTATCATACATGCTCATAACATATCCTCGATAGTCTGAATAGTGCGTTCAGATTGCCCATCGGTCTGTGGGTGAAATGTCGTGCTTAGGCGCACTTGGGTCCCTAGACCCTCTTGGAATGATCTCCAAAACGTAGCTGTAAACTGGGTCCCTCTATCGGAGATAATAGATACTGGAACACCATGGGGTTTCACTATCTCTTTAAGATAAAGCTTCGCATAATCTTCTGCCACATAGGTCGTCCTGACCGATAAGAAATGAGCTGACTTTGTGATTCTATCCACAATCACCCATATGGAATCATACTTACGTCGAGAACGGGGTAACCCTGTAATGTAATCCATATTAATCACTTCCCACTTCCAAGTTGGGATTTCTATAGCTTGCAATAATCCACCCGGCTTTTGGTGTTCAATCTTCACTTGTTGGCAATTAGGACACTGAGCTACGAATTCCGCTATATCTTTCTTCATTCCATTCCACCAGTATATAGACTTAAGATCATGATACATTTTCGTCGCTCCGGGGTGTACGGAGTAACGGGAACAATGAGCTTCCCTCAATATTTGGTGACGTAGGCCTACCACATCGGGAACACATAACCTGCTTCGACATCGGAGAACTCCGTCTCCCGAAATATCAAATGATGACTCCTCTTTCTGAGGGAGTGTATCTCTGTACTGCATTAGCATGGGATCCTCGTATTGTCGCTCTTTTACTTCCGCTACTAGCGATGAAACTGCTGAATTCAGAATAGTAGCTCCGCTGCTACCTGAGTCCACTACTCGGACTCCTAGGATAGCTAACTGTTGAAGCTCACGGGCCATTTCTTTCTTTTCTGGTCGTACATCACTTAGACTTCCCATGGATCTGCGGCTAAGAGCGTCGGCCACAACGTTAGCCTTTCCAGGGTGATACAAGATATCAACATCATAATCCTTTAGCAACTCCAACCATCGTCGTTGCCCCAAATTCAACTCTTTCTGCTTGAAGATATACTGAAGGCTCTTATGATCTGTATAAACATCCACATGGACACCATATAAATAATGTCGCCATATCTTTAATGCATGGACCACTGCGGCTAATTCTAAATCATGGGTCGGGTAATTCTGTTCATGTTTCCGCAATTGCCTAGAAGCGTACGCAATCACCTTACCGTATTGCATCAGTACACAACCCAGCCCGACGCCTGAAGCATCGCAATAAACAACATACCCTTCCAATCCCTCTGGAAGTGTCAAGACTGGGGCAGAAGTCAATCTATCTTTCAACTCTTGGAAGCTACGCTCGCAGGCATCTGTCTATTGAAACTTAGCTGACTTCTGAGTCAACTTTGTGAGCGGTGCAGAAATAGAAGAGAAACCTTCAACAAATCTTCTGTAATAACCTGCTAAGCCCAAAAAGCTACGAACCTCCGTAGGAGTCGTGGGCCTTGGACAAGTCTTCACGGCCTCAATATTTTGGCTATCCACCCGAATACCATCAGCTGCAACAATATGGCCCAGAAATGATATTGAGTTCAACCAAAACTCACACTTGGAGAATTTGGCAAATAACTCTCGAGCTCGCAGAACTCCAAGGACTATACGCAGATGCTCCGCATGATCTGTCTCGGATCTAGAATACACCAGGATATCGTCGATGAATACAATCACGAATAGATCCAGAAAAGGTCTGAATACATTATTCATTAAGCCCATAAACACTGCCGGTGCATTAGTTAACCCAAACGACATTACTCGAAACTCGAAATGGCCATATCTTGTTCTGAAAGCTGTCTTAGGGATATCTTTCTCCCTAACTCTTACTTGGTGGTACCCGGACCTCAAATCAATCTTTGAAAACCATTTGGCACCTTGCAATTGATCAAATAAATCATCGATCCTCGGAAGAGGATACTTGCTTTTAATCGTCACTTTATTTAATTGTCGATAATCAATGCACATTCTCAAGGAGCCATCCTTCTTTCGGACGAACAATACGGGTGCTCCCCGCGGGGATGAACTAGGCCTAATGAAGCCTTTATCAAGAAAGTCCCTCAATTACTCCTTCAACTCTTTCAATTCTGCGGGTGCCATTCTATATGGAGGAATAGATATAGGTGTGGTGCCTGGCAACACATCAATGGTAAAATCAATCTCCCGTTCGGGAGGAAGGCCTGGAAGCTCTTCCGGGAACACATCCGAAAATTCGTTCACCACTGGAACTGACTGTAAGGTCGGCGACTCAGCTTCTACATCTTGAACTCGTACTAGATGATAAATGCACCCTTTTGTGATCATTTTCCTTGCCTTTAGATAGGAAATAAACCTACCTTTTGGTGATGCCGCATTCCCTTTCCATTCTAAGACTGGTTCTCCCGGAAACTAGAAACAAACCATCTTCATTCGGCAATCAACATTGGCATAACAAGAAGCCAACCAATCCATGCCCATAATAACATCAAAATCTACCATTTCTAGCTCATGCAAATCAATCATAGTACGATGATCACAAATCACAATCACACAATTCCTATATACTCGGCTAGCTATTACCGATTCACCTACGGGTGTAGACACCTCAAAAGGTTTAATAGACTCCGGCTCAATTATAAATCGACCCGCAATATATGGAGTAACAAATGATAATGTGGAGCCCAGATCAATCAAAGCATATACATCATGAGAGAATACCGATAATATACCTGTGACCACATCAGGAGAAGACTCAAGATCTTGGCGTCCAGCCAAAGCATAAATACGGTGCTGAGGACCGCTAGTACTGGGAGCTCTGCCTCTACCTCTACCATGGCCGACTGGCGCATGTGAACCTGGCCCCGTAGGGCACACAGATGCCGAAGATCCGGCTACCGACCCTGATGGTTGGGTCCTACCTCTACCATGTACTGAGGGGCAATCACGCATAATATGGCCTGGTCGACCACATGAATAGCAACCATCTAAACCCAATCGGCATTGACCCCAATGCGACTTCCCACACTGGGAACATCGTGCTATAGGTGGCCTTGACTGGCCTGAATCACCTCTAAACTGGGACCCCGAATAACTCTGACTCGGCCCGGGATGAGTAGATCTATCAAGGCTCTGGCCTGAAAATCATGGAGGTGCACTGGTCATAGAATATCCCGAATGTCTAGGGAACTGTATCATGTGTCCACCTCTGGACTCACTTATTGGGCCCGAAGATCTGGCCCTCTTGCTATGACCCCTATCCTGCTCGCGCTCACTTCTCCGCTGCTGTAGGTTTTCTTCTAAGTTCTGAGCATGCGCCTGAATGCGTGCAATATCCATACCGTCCTGAAGGGACGCAGTCAAGCATTTATCCATCAAGTGTGGCCCTAGGCCCTTTATGAATCGGTGTACCCTGTCACCCATATCTGCCACCATGGCCGAAGCATACCTAGCCAAGGAGTTAAAGCGGAGGCTATACTCTAGGGCACTCATACTACCTTGCCTCAAATTTAAGAATTTATCGGCCCTTGCTCGCCGAACTTCTGGAGGCATATAGTGACGGAGAAAAGCATCAACAAACTCTTGTCATACCGGGGGAGGTGCATTTTCTCCCCGTGAAGCCATCCATACCGTATACTACTGAATCGAGACATCTCTCAATCTATATGACACTAACTCCACGGACTCGGTGTCCGAAGCATGTATCAACCGGAGCGTCCTTAGCATACCATCAATAAAGTCCTGGGGATCCTCCTCCGGCCTTGACCCAAAGAATTCCGAAGGGTTCAAAGTAATGAAATCACGGGCCCTTGCACTAACAGCCCTATCACCATACCCTGAACCTTGCCTCTGAGCCTGGGCCGCAACCAACTGGGTCAACAAATTAATGGCCTCTTTCACATCTTGGCCAGAAGCATTCAGTGGAGGAGCTGGAGGTGCTGGAGCTGGGGCTGAGGCTCCCTTACGCTCCTCAGTAATAGGCACTGTCTGGGAGGACTGAGATTGAGTCGCACTCTGGGACTCACTTTCCTCTACCACCGGTGGCGGTGCTTTCTTAGCCCACTTCTCTACCACCGTCTTGCCCTTTTGGGCTGTCGTAGCCTTTCCCTTTTTAGGCATCTCTGAAATACACAACACACGATTTAGGAGCAAGAATTTCCTACATCATAGCTCTATCGCACAATTCTTATGAAGAAAGAAGGTCATTTATTCCTAAAATGTCCGCAGCTTCTTGTTTATAAGTCTGGCGCGCAACACCCATAACCAAGACTCTACTAGACGCGGCTCGTAGACACACCCTAGGACTGAACTGCTCTGATACCACTGTTGTCACGACCCGACTCGGGATCGCGATGAGCACCCGGTGCTAGCCCACCCGAGCACCCTCTTAGCTTACTCTTATATTTACATCTAGGTGAGCCACAAAATTATACATACATTTCCATTCATTCGTCAACTAGTCCCAATTGGACAACAGTACATTTATATCACCATAGGCATCTATGCCACATCAATGTACATAAGCCAACGTGGCCGACAAAATGGTATACAAAACATAGGCCAACAAGGCCGGACATGTCTAACCATACACACATGACTACGAGCCTCTAGGAAGAGTATAACATATCACATGAGCGGGACAGGACCCCGCTATGCCCATAATTATATACACAAAAGAATAAGTACCCAAAAGATATGGCTTCGGAGGAAATGGAGCTCTCTATGAAATCTCCGAATAGGCATCTATGGATCAAGTCCGTCTCCCTGAGCACCTGCGGGCATGACGCAGCGTCCACAAACAAAAGGACGTCAGTACGAAGAATGTACTGAGTATGTAAAGTATGATCAACATCGATATACAAGCATAATGAACCACATATGAAATAGCAGAGGAGGGGAGATAATAATATCATCGTCATAGTACTTACCTGCCTTTCGTAGGACTTTCCATTTTTCATACGTATTAGTACACCTACGTCATCATTCGTATACATGTCCTTATTCACATTCTTATACCTAGTCTTATCACATTCATATTCATATTATATACATAGTCATTTCATATACATAGCATTTACATAGCATACCCGACCTCATAGGATCGGTGTTTCATACATACTTGGCTAACCAAGGCTCAAGGTTACTCATACCTGGCCCTACCAAGGCTTTAAGGTTATCCGTACCATCTGCAGATGTGTGCGCGCGTTTCATAATCGTATACATACTTTATACATATTCATATACATATATCCTACCCGGCGTTATAAGCTTGGGGTGTCATTATAGCCCTTCATAGGCACATGTGAATATAATAGCACGTAGGCACCCTTAGCATCATTATTATTATCATCGTCATCACTAACCTCATCGTTTTCGCTACATCTCTATCTTATTCTTACTCGTCAAATGGGGTGCGTAGTACATTCGTAGCACGTATCGAGGATCGTGAGCTTATGAGCTCGGAGTGTCAATCACTTGAATACAACAGACTCATATAGAGTATTTAAGAGTTTAGCCAAGGAACCATGCCTTATGTAAGAAGGGTTAGCCTTACATACCTCCTCGTCGAACTATTCTACACTTGCGCGTACTCCTTCAATGCTCAAGTTTCTACCTTCATTAATATAATAACAATAACCATTAGTCATTCACATTACCCACATTCCTCATTTTACCCTCCATTGACCATTTTAGTATATACTTCTACCATCCAAGTATTTCAACTCCCCAATCTGTTAACCAGCATATAAATATCATGAATCTTACCTTAGATGATGTAGGGACAAGCTTTGGTTGATAATACCTCACTTTGAGAAAAACCCTAGTTTTTCTCCATTTGCATTTCTTGACTTGAATGGTATTTAATGGCTTGCTTACACTTGATTCACTTGCTTATGTTGTTGGTGACTTATAATCCTTGAAAACTTATGAAATAAATGTAGAGAGATGATTCTAGAGAGAAGTGGTGTAATGTAGAAATGAAATAAAACAAGTCTTGGTCCTCATATTTAATGAATTAAAAATCTGTCCTGAGGTGTACAGTGGTCATCCATGGAGGTTTACGGCCCGTATTCCAGTTTACGGACCGTCCCTCGTGGTCGTCTTTAACCTTAAGCAGAACCAGAAACTTGGCTGCATGCATGGTGATTACGACCATGGTTTACGGGCCGTAAATCACTTTACGGTCCGTCCACCAGGTCGTATTTTACCACTTCTCAACTGGGCAAAACGTTGAAACCTTGCATGGTAATTTACGACTGCCAGTTTACGGACCGTATTCCATTTTACGGTCCGTATTTTGCACTTTACGACCACTGGGCAGTTTTGCCAACTTTCAACTTTTCACATTTCTCGACTTTTCATTCTAATCATTCTCGTCCATATACGCACATTGCTCATGAAATATTATACACTCGCACTCCTCGCACACATCACTAGTTCGTTTACTTGCGTACCAACGGGAAATTTTCCGAGGTGTAACAATAATCAAGCACATAATTAATGTAATAGATACACCAGACGGGAAAGATGGTCTTCCTTATGGGTTGTTTCTAACCAAAGTATTTAAGCATTTCAAGATCAAGAATGGAAAGTCTATCAAAGGACCAAAAAAACAAATGTTCTCCTTGGCCACTTTAGAAAATTGTGAATCCTTACCTAAGAAAGGTGGAAGGACTTCCCAATCTCCAATTTGCTTGAAGCACAAGAAATTGCCACTGGTGAACTGGAAAGGGTCAAAGCTGAGAGTGCTTCTCTTTGAGCTCAGAAGGAGAAAGATATTGGCTCTCAAAGGGATCTAGAGGCTGTAAAATTGAAATTGGGATGCTCAAAGCTGAAAATGAAGGCTAACACAGAATGTGGACCAGTCCCTGCGCCAGATGCTTCAAGATCAACGTATGAACAATGAACGAGTGGACAGATTACTCAGAGCACTGACTCAAAATCCCAGAAGCTTCAAATTCCTTAAGTGTCCAAACCAAAATCCCATCCTATGCCTTCCTTGGATTTCTTCTCTGTCCTTTTTTTGAGTGACAATGTTCCAGTACAAATGATATTTTTTTCTTTTATGCATTTCTGGTCTGACTACTAAGTTTTTGTTACTATATTAATCTTTTGGGCATTTACTCTATTTGTGCCAAATTATGTGCTTGCTTGTCTCTCACACACCCATGGTTGTATTGCCCGTGTGGCTCCGGGTAAGTAATGCTAAACTTCTTTTTACTGATTCTAACTATCCTTTTTATTGATGCCAAAAGGGGGGGATATACAAATTTAGTAAGGGTGGAGATGGAGAAATGTGTCATGCTTGAAATTGGGAAATGGCGTAAAGGGGAAGAAGACCAGATGGTCCTTCATTACGCATCACTTGCAATATGTTACTATGTTTCTTTCAAAAAATGGTCTGCTTCGCAAGGGGAACTATAGGGATCTAGCTCTCAAGGGGAATAGGCGCAGGGGGAACGAGCGGGATCTAGCTTCTCAAGGGGAACAACACATCTAAGTTTGTCATCATCAAAAAGGGGAAATTGATACTTAATGTCATATTCCATGTTTTGATGATTGTCAAACTATGAAGAAATAGAATGAGACTCGGTCCTTCATTTGCACTCTTCGTACAGTCGACAGCTTCAACGGTCCTCCAGTTTCTCTCTCCGTACAATCAACGGCCATAGCTGTAAAAGCAGCAATTGTTCACTTCACGGTAGTCTAGTATAAAAGCAACATGTTACAAGGTTTTTTAGGGTGTCTTGAAAAAACCTAAATTCACAACAAAATCTTACCCGTCACAAGGTTATTCAAGTACCATCTAAGACAAAGCTACAACAGATTGAAGGGCTCGCTCGTTACAAAGGAAGATTTTTCAAGTTCTCAATCTGTTGAGTTTTGTCATTTGTGCTAAAACTGTAAACCTACTCTTCTCTTTAAATAAAGTTGTGTGTAGGTGTCTTAAAGTCTCAAGGTTGATTCCACAAGCTCTTGAGTGGTACACTAGGCTAGATTTAGTCCAAGTGTATTAGTATGTGGGTGGCTAGAATTAGTCATGGGTTGAATTCTCAAAGCGTGTATTTGAGGGGTACACTAGGATAGAGTGAGTCTAGGTGTATTAGTTTCCATGGAAAGAGTTAGTCAAGTGGAGGTGCTTTCAATCGGAATATTGCAGAGGTTGAGGGACTATAGGAGTTAGTTCCTAGGTTACATAAGCGTTATTGGAAGGGTGAGAGATTATGGGAGCTCGTTCCTAGCTTATGATAGAGTTTTAGCTTAAAGTTGTTCGGTGTAGTGGAATTGAAATCCTACAGGGGTAGGTCGTAGGTTTTAATCCCTTGAGCAAGGAGTTTATCCAAGGTATATCTTGCCTTCTGTACTTACTGCGTTAAATAAAGGAACTGGTACTTAACTAGGTCCCTCATATATTGTGTTTGGTGGATGCATAGCTTGTATCAAATACTAATTTGCTTGAGAGGTAGTGTGATTAAACATTGAAAAAAATTGATCTGTTAAATAGAAAGTTTAAAGATTATATTATTTGGTAAGAGCTTAATAATTAATTTGTGTGTGTCCTAAAATAGAGTTTGACGAGCAGATATATTGTTTAGATTGTATTACTGTAATATCAAGAAAAAAAAAAGAATGCAAGGTTGTTTTGGGTACTTATTTACAAAATTTATTTCAAGATTAATTAGCTGGCCATAAAGTGGGTAAACTTGAACAAATTTCCAACAATAACAAATTACTTCACAATCTAAATTTTGTTACAACGCCGATGGCAAATTTTGAAATTGAAACTCCATTGCAATATCGTCCAACTTTAAACTGAAAAAAAAATGAAGATTTAAGAAACTAATATCAAGTGATTAACAGAGTTATGTTGCGAGTACCGACATTACAAATAGAATAGCTCGTCCTCCAGGGAGTGATAACACTCTTAAGTCAAAAAGTAGCTAAAAATTAGATCAAAATTATCTTTCTACAGTTATATTCTGCAAATCATAGAGTCTGTATAGTTTCACATCCTTAATTCAAATTAAGGGATCATTCATTCTTTCTCCCTTCTTTTCATTTTTTAACTATATAAAGATCTAAATAGTTTTACTTACAATTTTGTTTTGTGTTCGTTTTTGCATTTTCTATTTTGATCATTTGACTAACAGCCAACTAGTTAGGAATGTATCTCACGAGTTGTAAGATTAGAACTCTTATCGAATAATTTCAAATAATTTTGTTTTGTGGTTTTTCTTTCTCTATATGATCATTTTGACTATCCAAAGTACTAGTTAGAAGGAATGTATTTAAGCAGTTTTGTGATTAGAACTCTTATTAGATTTTCACCCATAGAAATATTTGCGTGATTATAAATTTCTTTTTAATTTGTTTAAAAAAGAATGATACTTTTTTATATTTAATAACTCATTGATTCTATCAACCCACATGACATGCCTAAAACCACTGGACTGAAAGAATACATTGATACATTGTGCATATACTTAGTTTAAGATAATCGCATGACTCAAAAGTCTGCTAACTTTTTAAAAATTCACGCTCAATCAAATTAAGAGCCTAAGACACATAAAATGAAACAGAGTGTAAGTTTATATCTTGACAACCTTATGTCACGACCCAACGTACGAGTCATGATGACAACTACACTGCCCCCCGGTAGGCAGACCATCCCCAAGCTATTATTCAAGTATAACAAAGGAACTGTCACGGGCCAACCCATCGTGATGGCACCCACACTAACCCCCTCTGGTGGGCAAACCATCCTCTTAAACAATTAATCATCCATTTAATAAATTACAACTTAAACAATAGAACCAATAAATATAAGTCTAAGTCATGCCATAGATAATAGAAAGGGCGGAATACTACTTATTGCATTCCCGAAATCCAAAAGTCATCGTACAAGGACACTAATCATAAAACTGTCTAAGAAGTACATAAATGTCTGAAAATAACAGAAATATCTAGAAATGAAATAGACATCAATAAGGAGAGATCTTCAGCATGGCATGCATAGGAGCTCACCCTTGGATCTACTCAGGAGGTAGCCTCAGGCTAGATGTGAGGTCTAGAAGATGTCCTTGGCACACAATTTGCACTCAAAAAGGTTACAACAAGGTAGTATCAGTACAAACTATGTACCAATAGATATCATAGGCCGACTACGATTAGTATCATGCATACTTTGATAAAACCAGCAAGATAAAAAAAGAGGCATAACAACACAACCACAACAACAACAATATCCACAATACTGATCAACAATGAATAACAGAAATAAGATGATATCCAATGCAATGCAATCAATGATAGGTATCTCAACCGTACACACATGCTAAAGGCCTTGTTCGCATGATAGTCATGACCCGCGGATACCCATGGTGTCCATGTACCACTCGCTTTAGAATTGACCTCGAATCACTAGTCACAACTTGGCCACATCCTCATCCCCTGTCAAATGTGCCTTATATATATATATTTGTATACCATAATGGATCTCAGGATATGGTTCAACTCCAAAACCCAATATGAAGCACCACTGAATGTAAGCGTGATCAATCAATAATGTCAATGCTAAGTAAAAAGTACCAATGCCATAAGCCATAATAAGACTCGGATAAATCAACTCGACAATAACTGAAACATACAAGCTATCTCAATCAACACGAAGAGTATATATATCAACCCCTTCCTTCCAATAACACCAGAAATACACCTCATGGTTCAATACATAAAGTAACGGCGACAAGACCACGTAATTAGAAGTCATAACAACATAGGTAATATCCAACCAGTTTTTAGGCTCAAAAGCCTAATCGTGCTTTCTCCCGTCAATTCTATTGCATATACAATATACTAATCAAAGTCTAAATCAAGTAAGCCATAACCTATCTCAAAAGCAAAACTGGAACCACGACCTACTCCCACAGATCCTTCCTATTATGTAAAGCATCAGAATGCTCAATGTCTAGCAATAATAATGCTAAGTAAGAAATACACCAACTAATTGGAAGAAGAATCGATTTGGGAAAAAGTACCCAAAATACACCTAACGAATCAAATGGGTAAACCCGAAATTTAAGGGTGAATTACCCTACCCGTAGTCCCAACAATCATAATCATTAAATTCATGGGTTTCTTATCACTTTAGACCCTCCAATTCCATAATTTAGTCAAAACCCCCAAATTTGGATGAAACTGTCACACCTCAGTCTTACTAGGGTGTGATGGGGACCCGACCCCATACTCGGAGCCGAGCGAACCCGCTGACTCTTATTACACACATAGTCTCTTTGAACTCTTAAATCACAAAAAATGAAATACATAGTAAAGCTTTCAGAAATATTCTTTTTAGTTGTTCTCAAATCAAACAAAATCTGTAATTATATGGAATTTATAGCATAACACAGAATGACACATCGGCTGATGGAGCCGTTTACAAGACTGACATCCCATACCCATGACTCTGTCTGCAAAGTCTCTAACATCAATCCAGAAATCATAACATACAAACTCCGACTCGGCAACGCTCCGGAAGGAAGTGGAGCTTGCCAATCGCGCTGGAACATCTTCTAATAATATCTTCTACTCATCTGGGTGTACCTGTGTGGCATGAAACGCAGCCCCCCGAAGAAAGGGGGTCGGTACGGAATATGTACTGAGTATGTAAGGCATGAAATACAGAAAACAGAAACATAACCGGAACAACGATACAAAAAGTAAGTACATTAGCCAGAATACCAAGGTGCTTATTTTCCGAGCGTAAATCATGCATACCGATGTCATATGTCAGAAGAAGTACAGGAAATGAGTAAATCATCCAGAGTACCAAAATACTTACTTTCCAAACACGGATCATGCGTGCCGACATCACATGTCATTATATACATATACATATAACAGATCCCGGCCCTGTAGTGAGGGACGCGGTGGATGGAGTCATCATGTATGCTGAAATCATATATCATATACACATATAACAGATCCCGACCCTCTAGTGAGGGACGCGGTGAATGGAGTCATCATATATGCCGACATCATATATCATATATGCATATAACAGATCCCGGCCCTCTAGGGAGAGACGCGGTGAATAAGATCATCACATGCCATCCTGGCCGCCATCCCCATATTATCATATCATCATATACAAACATACATATAGCAGATCCCGGCTCTCCAATGAGGGACGCGGTGAACAATGCAGAGGAGACGCACGATAACAGAACCTGGCCCGGGGCGCAGTGAAGGACATACTAAGGCTTGCACGAACAGAGTAGTGCGAAACCATATGCACATAACACAATTCTAAGACTCGATAGACAAGTATACTTACCGACACCTGAAGGCTCAGAAACAAGTTTCGGATCAATCCGACTTAGTATAAGAAAGTTATGGGTGTTTTAAGTACAGTACCTTCTACGAACGTTTCAGAAGCCATTTTTGGAAAATCAAAGCAACAATTATGTTAGGTACCTTTCGAATATCGTTATGGATCAAATCAGATAGAGCTTTTGGAACCATATGTACGTATCAAAATATATCAAAGACTCAATGGAATAATCAAACGTGCTATCATTTGAAAACCAAGACATTAGTCATATTAATTATCTCTCGAATGCCATTCGGAAACATATCAACCGAACTTCGAACATCATAGATACGCATTGAAACCATATGAAACAACTTATGGAAATCAAGAACGTTAGCCATCCTAGTGGCTCTAAGAATAGGAATCTCTTTGAAGTCATACATATACATCATCTACTTGTTTCATAAGGATCATGCCAAAAGAAAGAAAGGGTAAGCCTTACATACCTGCTCCACGTCCTATTAGCTACGCTTATTTGTCCAAGCTCGCTATCTACATTCAAGAAGATTTACACAATCATTAAACACATCATCACACACTTGTCTTAGTCTTTCAAACAAATTCACTTATAATCTGCCGAAATTTCGGCAGCGTCTCCCCTGTAAATACAACATCCCTGAGAATCTAACTCAGCCAAATCATCAATCAACAATCCGAGAATTCAACTCGGCCCAATTATCAACAACAATACCAACAATCATACTAACAACTTCAATAATCAATCGAAAATACATTCTAACGTTAGTAACTTCTTTTACATAATCCAACGGCATTTTTCTTATATTCGATACAATCACAACAACCCAACTTACAATCTTCCAAACACATGTCTTTCTTCCAAATTCATGAATTATTTTTACAACTTACACATTAGCAATATCATTCATACAAATATAAGAAACCATACTAATGTCACATTAACTTCTTCAACAATCCCACAATGATTCCAACTTCAATTCAATTCATCAAACCTTCATTTTCATCATGAAACCCACAACACAACAATCAAAATACTAAATAAAATCAAGTCATCACATCTTATCATTACACCCCTATTCGGCCACAACCCTTGCACACATATTTCATGAGTTTCATCCATTTCTACATACTACAACATTTACAAATCATCCATAACACATGTAAAAGAAGATTGAACACATACCTTTCTCCACTTACCTCTTCACTCGGCTAGGGGTGTATATTGGACAAATGAATGGTTTAATTACTACAACAACCCCTTCATGTTAATAAGGACCTTCCAATTAGTTGGAATACTAGAAGAAATAACCCCTTAATTACTCCGAATAGCCCCTTCTTTTCTTCTCAAGTTTCTTGAGTTGTAAAAAGATGAATAATTCTCTTGCTTTTTCATTACTCATCTCTCTCTCTCTCTCTCTCTCTCTCTCTATATATATATATATATATATATATATATATATATGGCTTCTACCAACACAAGGTGGACACATGTCCCCTTCTCCCTTTTTCTTGAACTTTCTTAAAATAAACAAATATGACCACTTGTCTTGTTATATAAGCTTTGGTCCATATATATTTATAATTGGCCCCATTTAATAAAAATATGGACATATGCCACACGGCCAACATGGCCCCTTCAAGAACCTTCTTGAATATTTTGTGAAATTTCCATTTTGCCCCTAGCCTTCCACAATATTACCATGAACCACTTTGCGAATTTCCCTTTTTACCCTTAGCCATTCTCAATATTTCCATACTAATAAACGACTTGTATATTAAAATAATTTTGGAAAATAGTCTTACCCTTAACTCACCACGACTACCTTGAAATATCCGAATGTACGAAATACGGGATATAACAGAAACCCTAATTCTCAAAATAGATTCATGAATTTATTAGAACAATACCATCCTAGAAGGTGTTAACCTACACTTCTAAATGATATAAATAGTGAATTAAACAATAATAACCAATTCAAGCTAAGGTTTCATGATTTAGAATTCTAGGTCTTCAACCCACCATTTTTAGAACTTGAGTTATCATGGAAACTTAAAGGGGAAATGTGTCACGACCCATTTTAGCCGAGGTCATGCGGGCATCTACCTTTCCCACCTCGGTAGGCGAACCCTTAACTCAACATTCACAATAATAGAAAATAGCGGAAGAAAGTAACTTAACGTAAGTCTCACAATATAATATAATGTTAACAAGTGCAGAAGTAAATGAAATCCACCCCAGTATTTGGTCTGGTCATATAAGAGCATCTAAATTCGAATACTAAAGTCTGAATAATAATACATAAGCAGTCTCAAATCATGTCCCTGAATGGAAAGCAAAACATAAGTAATAGAAGAGTCTTCGAGGTCAGCAGACGCCATGCTCACCCTAGAAAACTCAAGTGGAAACTGAAGGGTCGATCAGCCACGCGTCAGATAAGTAGATTCGACCTGATACTCTACATTCACAAAAGAATGCAGCAAGTGCAGGTCAGTACAACAATAGTACTGGTAGGCATCATCGGCCGACTAAGCATAGTTAACACAATTCAGAAAATAAAGCAGATAAGAAAATAAAACAATCAAGCATGAGACAATATAATCGCAACCGAAATCTGTCATCAACTATGTTAGCATCTCAACCCCAATATGATAAGTTCGAGTATACCCGATCCAATTTTATCAAAATAATAGAATCGACACAATTCAATCATCACAACGGAAACATCACAATACCAACAATCACCACACTCGATCAAGTAATAATGCAATGCAGTGCAAATTGTATGAATGTGATGTTGTGCCATGCCAATGAGGTGTATGAATGTACTCCGGACAGAAATATCGACGACTTGGTAGCACAACCCAGCTTGACTTGCGAAGTCTAAGTGCCACCCGTCCCGAATCATTGCCCAACAGACCAACGGGACCCTGGACCATGTAAAAGAGTTTATCAAATATCAGTTTTGCTCAATCAACGATACCGGATCATCACCCGGCATCGGCCATGCACGGATGTGAGAGAATGCGTGCAATACATATGTCAATCATCAAAAATCATGTTTTATGTCACAAATACCACCACGAGGTATGCCGACAATGTATCGCCTCACAACACCACAGTGGGTATGCCATAATATATCAAGTCAAGTACCAACAGTGGGTACGCAAACATATATCGAGCACAAATACTAACAATGGTATGTCCATTCTGTTATAGCCCGTATTTTGTACGTTCGGATAATTCGAGATAATTGCGAGAAGTTAAGGGCAAGACCATTTTCCAAAATTATTTTAATGTACAAGTTGTTTATGAATAGTATTTATGAACATTATTAGTATGGAATTATTGAGAAAGGCTAAGGGTAAAAAGGGAAATTCACAAGGTGGTTCATGGAAATATTATGGAAGGCTAGGGGCAAAACGGGAGTCTCGCAAAAGAAGAATATTTCTTGAAAATTCATGAAGGGCCATCTTTGGCCTTGTATGTGTGTGTGTGTGGGTGTGTGGGTCCCACCTCCTTGTTGGACCAATTAATTCAAGCCATGGTTAGGGGAAAATGTCCTCCTTTCTATTGGTTGAAGCCTTATATATATATATATATATATATAGGAGGTATGATGAATATTTCATATTTTCTTTCCACAAATTCAAGAAGATTGGAGAAGAAAAAAAAGAAAGAAAAAAAAGACAAGGCATTCGGCCATGGCTAGCCAAATTTGGCGTGAATTAGATGTGTACTTTTGATAAGGCACAATTCATATGTTGATTATGAATTGTTGTTGGTAATGAAGCTATGCGAGATTTGATACAACTTATGGTGGTTGTGATCTTGATAGCATATTCCTTTACATTTATTTCATTGATTCCTTATTCCTACATTCATACATAAAGGAAATGGTTCGAAAATAATTTATGGAAGACTTATGTCAAATATGAAAGGAAATGGAACACTTTGGTGACACAAGATTTAGTTATGAGGTGTGCTTGCGATACTTGGAAAAAAAAGGTGACACAAACTCTTTATGTTGACTCATATGGTTTGTATGATTCATTCCATAGTTGAGTTAGCCATTGTGAACTGCATCTTCATTGTTATTTGATTTCATTGATTGATTATGCTTAGTTTTGAGTTGATGTTTCATCTCGGGGTTCTAGACTTAAACCATATTTGAATGCTCATTCTTGCATACAACATATGTTTAAAAGGCAAATCTGACAAGGGTTGAGGATGTGGCAAATCTGACATTGCTTATAGAACTCGTTCTTTAACTTATAATTTCTCGATTAGGGTTTTTCATTAGTTAAGGGCTTAACGAAAATCGGGCAGCATTTTCCCTATATATTCGCCTAACCCGAATTTCCAATTATCCTCCTGTTATCACAGAAATACCAACAACAACATATGGACATAATCATACCTTAAATCCTTTCAATTCAACAAGGATAACAATATGTCCACAAACAACACAACTTTAACTTTAACCATTTAATTCCTTCATTTTTTTACCATGTAATCCATGATAACAACAACCATAATGCTATTTAAAATCAATTCACCATTCTTAACCAAAACAGCCCCCTACTCGGCGAAATCTACCCTTGAATATCACATACATAACCCTTTATATTCAACACACATCTACCAAATTATAAAAGTTTAAACTACCTCATAAACATGTAGAAAAGGATTGAATCTTTCCTTAGAGACAAGCTCTTATTATCACCACGTCACGTCTTCAAGAACAGCCATGGCCGTGAGTTGCCATGGCTGCTATGACCTCCACCTTTATCCTCTACTTGATCTTGAAATCTCTTGATTTCATGGTGTAGAATGGGGCGGAAAGGAGCTGGCCGAAAGCTCCCTTGATGGCTGTCATGGTCATAGCTTCTACTTCCTCTAAGGCTTAGGAATCCCTTTCTCTCTCACTTTTCTTTTTACCAAGTAGAAAATGAATTCTTGTTGATGTCTTAGTCATCATTAATAGCTTTATATGGCACCTACAAAGTGGACACATGTCCACCTTCATGACATGTGTCCCATATTTATTCAAGGCCAATCAAATCTTGCCACGTGTTATGGAGCCCACTTAGTGGTTTTAATTAGCTTAATTAATCATTAATCTCCACTTAATAATATTATCATGGTTAATTGATTCCTGATCTCCACTGATATTTCTACACCAATTAAATTTACAAGCAATCGTGCACTCATTAAAAGCAGGGATTTAAAAGCCCTTGTCTCATATCCCAAAAATAATCTCGTCCTTATATTTACGTCGATTAGCTTACGAATAATCCGACGTGCAAAAATACGGGGTATAACAAGTGCATTGCATTGCACATCATTACATATTATCGTCCATCATCGTACAACTCTTTATTTCAGATTTGGTGTGGTCTGTTCGTATTATTATAGTGGCATGGATCGGATTATGGACTGGGTTAGATCGCTGGGTAGTGACGCTTCCTAGGTTAGAACATGGGTTGTGATTATTGATTGAGACTATTGTGATAAGACATGCCTGTGGTTTAGAAGATTGCTCTTGGGTTGTGATTCAGTTATGGGATATTTTGTGACCTTGGATTGAGTATTATGTGCCTATCTTCTTATCTTGTTGATTTTATGCTTGCATACGTGAACTAATCTTAGTCAGCCTATGATGCTTACTCAGTACGTGTTGTTTGTACTGATGCTACTCTTGTTGTACTTTTCTTTTGAGTGTACAGTTTGTTACTAGTTCTAGCTTTTGTCATCGAGAGTGATCTGAATCTACTTGATAGAGATTACAGGGTGAGCTTTGGCTCGATCCGCAACCCGAAGACTCTTTCTAGTAGCTAAGAGTCTACTTTGTATTTCTGAGAAAGTATTGATATTTCAGATTTGTACTTCCTATCAAAGTTGTATCTATGTAATAGTGGCTCTTGTACTAGTCCAGACCAGATTTTGGGGTTATTATTACTTCCGCATTTATCATTTATATATATTTGAATCTGTTAGCTAAATCAATGTGTATTTCCGCACAATTCTTATAAATGACTAAAATGATTTAGGAATGGTTCGCGTACCTGGGGGGGAACAGTATGGGTGACATCACGATTCACGAATTGGGTTGTGACAACTTGGTATCAGAGCCATATATTACTGATCTTACAAGTACAAGAACATGTCTAGTAGAGTCTTGCGGATCGGTACGATGAGCTCCGTACTTATCTGTGAGAGGCTATAAGACATTTAGGAATTTTTCAATTCTTTCATTCTTTTGTGATACTTCATTCCAATTGGTATTTAGTCGATTTCAATTGGTATGTCAATTTCCCTATCTTATTCTACCACGAATGGTGGAACCTCATTTTCTAAACCTTTATGTGAACGGTTCGTTTGTGACGTGTTATGGTAGGGTATTAGATGTGTCATCTTGATTCGAACGCGTGACCCAGTTCAGTTTCCAGTTATGACTTGAAGTTTCAGTTGTGTGGGCTATGATTTAGACCTGGTTATTTTGCCATATTCTTGGAAAGATAGGAGTGATAATGCAGGGGACTGTGTGATCCTTGTGTTTTCAGTGATTAGTTACTTGAAAGTCGCAAAAGTGTAATTATGACTTATCAAGTATGATTTCTTAGAGATATGACTGGTGCTGGGAATAAGTTTCAACTTCGTCAGGGTATTATGATGGCGTGCGTGGCATAAATGTAAGTTCAGTAAGGATCATAGGATTTGGACAAAAGTATAGTGGCCACGAGTAATAAAGAAGAGAAATTGGGAATAAGGACATGAACGATGACTTTGTGTAAAACGCATAGCAAGTGAGACTCTTAGGGTAAATGGGTATGAGTACTTCCGTGTTGATGGGATGGAGGTGTAAAAAGAAGGATTTGGATAGATTAATCTCCGCCATTAAGAAGGGAACAATTGGTATCTTACGTTCTTGTTGGGTAAGGTTGCAAGTTGTACTAGAGTGGATTGCGTATTCGGTTGTGAAAAGTTAAGTTGGGTTTTGACATGACTATGTGGTAGTGTTTTGTGGGTTCTTTTAGGAAGGTGGTTATCGATTTTAGATTGGGAAGCAATGTTACTTGTGACGGGTGGAGACTTAAGATGTTTGGTAGCTGTGGTCCTAGTCCTTTAGTAAAGCATACGTACATCCGTTCTTCATATTTAGAGGAATGATAAGGATATCGTGGAATCGGGGAGCTAGTGATTTGAGGATTATGTTCCAGTCGTGCATGGTAAAATGGACTTAAGGGTTCCGTGTCGAGTTGGTATATATTGTTATGCCATGGGCCAATAGAAACCGGTGGTTGACAAATAAGAACGACTTTGGTATTTGTCAAGTTTGGAGCTTTTAGTATTCAAGGAACTACCGCGTAATAGTCAGATTTCAGGTTGAGACAAGTCAAAAATCAAGAAATTTTTTTGTGTCTGGTGCCTGCCGGAGTGGCACCAGAACGGCGGTAGCGAAGGTCCTGCCACTGCAGAAAATAGCGGGTCGATTCTCTTCTTATTTCCTAAGTTAAAAACCTTAAACCCTTGTCATCTTCCCTTCATCTTTCTCAAAGCATACTTGGGCGATGTTGAGCGCCTTGTACCGATTGTGTGAGTTCGGCTTGTTCCTAATAGGACTGGTGTTATTACTCGATTGAGTTAATCGAATGAAATGGATAATCGGGTTAATGGTTAGAGGTGTTCTGGTTCCACAATTGGGATGTTCGAAGTGATAAATCAATAATGAGGTCTGAATAAATACGAGTTGTGAAGAACATTTCAAAATTCGAGTTAAGGAAATTTGAGAAAAAACACTTTGGTTGATATAAGTCAGAGCAGTAGTAGGATAGTATATGTGATATGCTAGATTTAGAAAGTTTTCAGTTTTAGAGTTTAGTGGGTTAAGGGAACTCTAGGGTGTAGAATGTGTGACATGCTACCATTTCCAGGATTGACTCAGCTAGTTGGCAAGAACTACGATGTGTGGCATTCTGTCGAGTAGGTTGATGAAATGGTTATACGGTGACGATGTTTGCGAGTTGATTGGAAATGGGAATTGAGGAGCTGGAAAAAGTATAGTTTATCGAGAATCGATAAAAATAAGGTACACCTTCGGGATTACTTGGGTCAGTATAGGTCGTGGAGATGTTGTCTTACATATTTCAGACGAGGTGCGATCGTGAGTACACTTAAGGAAAGGAGTATACAAAAAAAGGACTAAATGATATGATAGAGTTTCATGAGGTTTCATCATCAGCGACTAGCTAGAAGCAAAATACAGGTAACCGGCATGTTAATGTTTATGGGAAGTGGCTTGTGTGATACACAGTTCGATATTTTCGTAACACACTACAGTGGAGGAGTTAGTGTGGGTTAAAGGAGAGGGTTTCTAGAAATCCCTGTAACGTGAAGGTTAGAGTTGTATCTTCGAGACAAGACCGTATTTGAGGTAGTGTGTTATGTTATGGGTATTACTAAATCGAATAACTTGAGTGAGCATTTTCAAAATATTAAAGGACTAGAATTAGTCGCCCCAGATGGGTCTGTGATTTGTTTCGAAAAGTTTAGAGTCAGTTCGAGTGGGCTAAAATTATGTCTATACCTAGAGGTTTCTGCTGGTCTGAGAAATGTTGTGGGACCTATTGATCGCATTCAAAGGTATGGCTATATCGAAACGGAGAATTCCAAAAGAAGAAGTTCTGGCATCGAAGGTCAGTTGTGAGAAAAATCGAGCATGGGGAATATGGGCAATTGGATCTTTGGGATAAATTAAAAGAAGTTTAAGTGATAAGGTGAACAGGCAGTGTTTTGGCGCATTTATTTCTGTAGGGGCTTCCAGGTGGTTATAATACAGGTTCTTAAGTTACCGTTATCCTTCGTACTCCCCTTCTTCGTTCGAGGACGAATGATTGTTTAATTGTTATCTGATGTAACGATTTGCTAGGTCGTTAGGAGCTTTTTGACCATTTTACGCTTGTCAGTTCATTTCCGAGGATATGAGCGAGTCTAGTGAGAACTTAAAGATTTAGAATTTTAAAGCAAAGGCTTGTGATAGTATTTTGTGCCCTAGTTTGAAAACTTGTTTTTATTTCCATTGGGGGTTGACTCAGTGAATTAGAACTCCGTTGGGGATTTCGAGGCTACGGGTGAGTCCGTAGCGAATTTTTACTTATGTGTGCATGTCTAGTCTGTGTAGGGCCTCGGATTGATATTGGGATTTTGGGTGGAAACTTGGTGAAAAACTAGAGTTTCTGGTTCAGATGCGACCGCTACAGCGGGTGCGTCACAATGGGGCGCCAGTCGCCACCTCGAGGATTAGGAGTAAATGAGGTTTGCTGTAGCGGTGGGTCAGGCTGTTACAGCGAGACCGTTGTAGCAAACATAGTGACTGCTACAGGAGTTGACGGGAGGCAGAAATCCACTTTTATATTGAAAAATTTGAGTCATTGATCCCATAACTCAAAAAACAGTTTCCAAGAGCGAAAGAGGCGAATATTCTATGGCTTTGGTGGATTCTCCTTGAGGGTAATTCTTAACCATTACCTGTTACCTTCATTCTTTAAGTTTCCACGGTTAGTTTTAAGGTCCATTAATGGTGGGTGAAAGCTCTAGAACTCTAAATTCTTGAAACCCTTATTCGAAATTATGGAATATGGTTTGTATTACTGTTTATATCATCTAGAAGTGTAGGTTATCATCTTCTAGGATGGGAATTTCATAATCATTGTGAAAATTATATATTGAGACTTAGGGTTTCACCCAAATTGGGGGTTTTGCCTAAAATCTTATTTGAATGGTCTAAAGTTATTAGAAACCTTTAAATTGAAAGATTATGATTGTTGGGATTGAGATTATGATAAATTTACCATTAAGTGATGGTTCACCCAATTGAAAAGGGTAGAAGTAATTTGTCTTCTGCCCCAATTGTTGTTTTGTTTGATTAGATGGTCTGTGGCATACTTAGCATTTGGTCTGTCGTTATTTACCAGACTACCATCGTTCTGAGGCATTTCGAAAAATAGAAGGCTCGTGTGGAGTAGTTCGTGGCTCTTGTATAGCATTCGAGGTAAGTTACGGCTTACTTTACTTTGACTTGATTAATGAAACATATATATTGTATAGAATTTACAGGAGAAAGCATGATTAGGTCTTCGAACACGGTGTTCGTTGGATTATTTTCTAGATTGGTATGATTTCTGATTCTGTGGGCTTGTTGCCATTACTTTATGTACTGAAACCTGATGTGTATTTGCCGTGATATGAGAAGGAAGGAGTCAATATATACTCTTCTTATTGATGTAGATTGTTACGTAGCCTTGCTATTGTTGAGTGATTTATCTAAGTCTTGTTATGACTTGTGGCATAGTGCCTTGTATTCATTGACCTTGATATTATTGGCTGATCATGTTCCATATTGATTGTTGAATTGGAAATACGTTGAGATTCATATTGTGATCAGATACTAAGATTAGGCTTGAATTAGATGTGTACTTGTGGTCAGGAATAATTGAGATCTTGATTATGAATTGTTGTTGGTAATGAAGCTATGCGAGATTTGATACAACTTATGGTGGTTGTGATCTTCATAACATATTCCTTTACATTCATTTCACTGATTCCTTATTCTTGCATTCATACATGATGGAAATGTTCCGGAAATAATTGATGGAAGACTTATGGAAACTATGAAAGGAAATGGAACACTTTGGTGACACAAGACTTAGTTATGAGGTGTGCTTGCGATACTTAGAAGAGAGAGGTGACACAGACTCTTTATGTTGACTGAGTTGGTTTGTATGATTCATTCCATAGTTGAGCAGATTTATCTAAGTCTTAATATGGCTTATGGCATTGTGACCTGCATTTACATTGGCATTTGATTTCATTAATTGATCATTCTTACTTTTGAGTTGATGTTTCATCTCAGGGTTCTAGATTTGAACCATATTTGAATAATCATTCTTGTATGCAGTATATGTACCCAGTGAAATCCCACAACGTGGGGTCTGGGGAGGGTAGAGTGTACGCAGACCTTACTCCTACCAAGGTAGGATGGGTGTTTCCGAGAGACCCTCGACTCAATATATATATATATATATATATATATATATATATATATATATATAAGGCACATTTGACAGGGGGTGAGGATGTGGCCTAGTTATGGGCTTGTGATCCGAGGTCAGTTCCGGAGCGAGTGGTACATCGACACCATAGGTCCCCTGCAGGTCATGACTATTTGGACAAACAATGCCATTATCATGTGTGTACCGGTTTGAGGTATTTGGACAGTGCATTGCCTTACATTGCATTGCACATTATTACATATTATCATCCATCATCATACGACTCTTTATTTCTGATTTGGTATGGTCGGTTCGTATTATTTTGGTGGCATGGATCGGATTATAGACTGGGTTAGATCACTGGGTAGTGATGCTGTCTAGGTCAGAACTTGGGTTGTGATTATCGATTGAGATTATTGTGATAAGACATACGTGTTGTTTAGAAGCTTTCTCTTGGGTTGTGATTCAGTTATGGGATATTTTGTGACCTTGGATTGAGTAATGTGTGCCTATCTGCTTATCTTGTTTATTTTATGCTTGTATGCGTGAACTAATCTTAGTCCGCCTATGGTGCACTCAATATGTGTTGTTTGTACTGATCCTACTCTTGCTGTACTCTTCTTCTGAGTGCAGAGTTTGTTACTAGTTCCAGCTCTTGTTGTCGAGAGTGATCCGAGTCTACTTGACAGAGATTCAAGGGTAAGCTTTCGCTAGATCCGCAACCCAGAGACTCTTCTTTGTATTTAACTGTTTACTTTGTATTTCTGAGACAATATTGATATTTTAGATTTGTACTTCCTATCAGACTTGTATCTATGTAATAGTTGCTCTTGTACTTGTCCAGCAGATTTTTGGGTTGTTATTACTTCCGCACTTATCATTTATACATATTTGAATCTGTTAGCTAAATCATTGTGTATTTCCACATAGTTCTTATAAATGATTAAAATGATTTGGGAATGGTTCGCCGACCTGGGGGAACAGTGTGGGTGCCATCACGATTCACGAATTGGGTCGTGACAAATCAATAGGGGTAAAATGGTCAAAATGCACGTTACATCAGATACCAATTAAACAACCGTTCATCCTTGACCAGACAAAGAAGGAAACCAGAGGGAGGGTACCTGACTGCGTGAAAAGCTGGGGATATCTACTGCGCATATCAGACATAGTCTCCTCCTCGACTAGGTGATGCTTCCACTGGACCTTCACTGAAGCTATTTCCTTTGACGTCAACCTTCGAACCTCTCTATCTAAAATGGCAATAGGCTCCTCCTCATAAGACAAATTCTCATCAAGCAAGACCGAATCCCAATGAATGATGTATGAACCATCCGAATGATATATGAACCATCTGAATGATATTTCTTCAACATAGACACATGATACACCCGGTGAACACCGGACAAATCTGGAGCTAAAGCCAACTCATAGGCTACCTCTCCCACACGGTCAAGAATCTCAAATGGACCAATGCATCTAGGACTGAGCTTTCCCTTTTTCCCAAACCTCATCACACCCTTCATGGGTGAGACCTTCAGCAAAACATGCTCTCCAATCATGAACTCAAGATCTCGGACCTTCCGGTCTTCATACTTCTTCTATCTCTCTGAGCTGCTAAAAGCTTTTCTTGAATCACCTTAACCTTATCCAACGACTCTCTCAAAAGATCAGTACCCCACTGCCTCACCTCAAAGGCATCAAACCATCCAATAGGAGATTAGCATATCCTCCCATAAAAAGCCTCAAACGGAGCCATATCGATTCTCGAATAGTAACTGTTGTTGTACGAAAACACTGCCAAAGGCAAGAACTAGTCTCAATGACCAGCAAAGGCGATCACACATGCTCGGATCATATCCTTAAGAACCTGAATCGTTCGCTCAAACGGACCAGCTATCTGAGGGTGAAAAGCTATACAGAGATCCAATTGAGTGCCCAACTAGGCCTGCAAGTCCTAAAGTGTTATACCCCGTATTTCTATACATTGGATTATTCGTAAGCTAATCGATATACGTTTAAGGACAAGATTAATTGCGGGGTATGAGATAAGGACTTTTAATCCCCGATTTTAATTAGTGTATGACTTGCTTATGAATTTCAATTAGTATAGAAATATTATTGGAGATTAGGGATTAATTAACCATGATTAGATTATTAAGTGGGGACTAGTTATTAATTAAGATTAATTAAGTTAGTTAATTAGGCCATTAAGTGGGCCCCACCGAATTCTATTATTAAAAAATATATATAAAAATTGATGATGCATTGTAATGGGGCACGTGTCCTATGGATGGGAAATATATATATAGTCATAGTTGATGACTAATGTTGGCTACATATTTTCATTTGTAATATTACTCAATTGAGAACTAAGAGAAGTACATAGCCATGGCTGCCAAGCTTTCAGCCATGGCAGTCTAGTTTTAAAAAAAATTATTAAATCACAAAGTGTTTCACACATTCAAGAAGGAAGCGACATAAGATGTTGAATCGAGGAAGAGAAAATAGTGCGATTGGTGCAAGTAAGTGTAGAATCTGCTCTAATTAAATTAAGGTAAGACCTTCTCTTTTTATGGTGTAATTGGATTAGATGATGTTGTAATTAAGAGATTAATTCTCATTAAGTGGGATTGGATGCAAGAAATTATATACATAAACGTTAAGGTTCTGTTTGGACCGTGTTGGTGTTGTTCCAATGTAGCAAGGGTGGATTAAATTTGATTAGTATTGTCGTTATTGTTGTATGGTAATTTAGGGTGATTTGTTCAAGTTGAAGGGCTGGAAATATGGTGATAGATATGTATAGGTGTTGTTGTCCATGACAAAATTATACTCTTCTTCGTGTGTTTGTAGTTTTGCGAAGTAAAGGTCGAAAATTATATTCTTGATGTTGTAGTCTTGGTGGATTGTTTCGAGTAGTTATTAAAATGACATCGAAGTAAATTTCTTGTACATGGAGGGTACTTGATGTTGCTGTCATGTTGTGTTAATATGGCTCATAAATTTGGAAGAAAACAAGTGTATAAGGTGTCGTATACGAAGCGTATAATGATATGCTTATTGTATAACCTTAGATGTTAATGACGTAAGTTGAAAAAGAATTAAGAGAGGTTATTTGGTTGCTATTGTTGTTGTTGGTATTGCTCTGCTAATCGGATATTAATTGGAAGTTCGTGTTAGGCAAGATATATAGACGAAATGCTGCCCGATTTCCGTCAATTTCTTAACTAATCAAAACCCTAATCAAGAAGTATGAACTAAGAAATCATTCCTATAAGTGACTGGTTGTAGATTTATAAGCTAGGAAGTTGTAGGTTACTAACAATAATGTTACTTCCATATTAAATAGGCTAAAGAGGCGACGAAGCAAACTTGGCTACGGTTAATCTATAACAGGTATGTGAAGCTAACCCTTCTTTATTTTTGGCATGATCTTTATAAACAAATAGACGACGAGCATGTGACTTTAAAGAAACTCCTATTCTTAGAGCCACTAGGATGGCTAATGTTCTTGATTCCCAGAACCTACTTCATTATGACTTGATACGTGTCTATGATTCCAGAAGTTCTATTTTGATATAATCCATAGTGACATTCGAAGGATACATGATATGATTATTGTCTCAACTGTTAAATGATGGTTCATTTTGATTACTCTATTGAGTCTCAGATATGGCTTAGTTTGCATATGGTTGCTCACTACTCTGCTCGTGCATGCCTCAATATATCTTTCATCGAGTCCCGGGCCGGGTTACGTTTTCGTGCACAGTTTCACTGCATTATTCACCGAGTCCCTCACTAGAGGGCCGGGATACGATATATATATATATAATATGACGACGTGATTATGGCGCCACGAATGGTATATAATGACTTTATTCACCGAGTCCCATAATGGGCCGGGTATGATATTAGATATAGATATGCATCATTTCCATTTCATAAGGCAAGTGTATTGGTATTTTGAATGTCATACTTGTCTCCTGTAATCTCTATTTCAGTCATGATCTCCTTTATTGTATTTCATGCTTTGTATACTCAGTACATATCTCGTACTGACCCCCTTTCTTCGGGGGGGGGGGGGGGGGGGCTGCGTTTCATGCCCGCAGGTACGCATACTCGATTTGGTGATCCTCTAGCTTAGGACTTCTAATCAGCTGTCTTGGAGAGCTCCATTGTTCCGGAGCCTAGACTTTTGGTACAGATCTTTTGATGTATATATATATATATATATATATGTTTATCCAGGGGTACGGCGGGGCCCTGTCCCATCATATTTCACTATCGATACTCTTAGAGGTCTGTAGACATATGTGTGGGTTTTGTATAAGTTTTGTTCAGCTGTGTCTATATGGTTTGCTATGGATATTCCCGCATGTTGTGGCAGCCTTGTCGGCTTGCGTATGGTATTGACATGTTGTGGCAGCCTTGTCGGCTTGCGTATGGTATTGACTAGTCATGGCCCACGAGGTTGGGTTGTGACAAAAGTGGTATCAGAGCAGTTCATCCTCAGAGTGTCTACAGACCGTGTCTAGTAGAATCTTGTTTATCGGTGTGTTGTGCACCACATCTATAAACAGGAAGCTACAAGACATTTAGGATGTTGTCTTTCTTCCTACTCTAGATCGTGCGATAGAGCTATATTATCAGGATAATCCCTCCCTAACAAATTATTATGTTTACAGTTATGCCTCCAAAGAAAGCGACAACTGCCTAGAAGGGCAAATCGGTAGCAGGAGATACTAGCCAGACTCGGAGAGTTACTAGGGCCCGTGCCCAGCTTATGCCTGAGATTGTGCTTCAGTCGGCGAGTTCTGCTACACCGCCACTTCCAGAGGAACCTAGATGTTATAGCCCGTATTTTGTACGTTCAGATAATTCAAGATAATTGCGAGAAGTTAAGGGCAAGACCATTTTCCGAAATTATTTTAATACACAAGTCGTTTATTAGTATGGAAATATTGAGAAAGGCTAAGGGTAAAAAGGGAAATTCACAAAGTGGTTCATGGTAATATTGTGGAAGGCTACGGGCAAAATGGGAATTTCACAAAATATTCAAGATGGTTCTTGAAGGGGCCATGTTGGCCGTGTGGCATATAATCATATGTCCACATTTTTATTTAATGGGGATTAATTATATATATATATATATATGTGTGTGTGTGTGTGTGTGTGTGTGTGTGTGTGTGTGTGTGTGTGTGGACTAAAGCTTACATAAGAAGACAATTAGTCTTCTTTGTTTATTTTTAAGAAACTTCAAGAAAAATGGAGAAGGGGACATGTGGCCATCCTTGTGTGGATTATATATATATATATATATATATATATATATATATATATATATATATATATATATATATATATATATGAGAGAGAGAGCTTACCAATCAAGACATATTTTTCATGAAAATTCAAGAAACTTGAAGGAAAGAAACACCAAGGGCATTCGGCCCTAGCTAAGAAAAATGGTGGCGTGGAATTGATCAAGAAAAATTATTTTCTCCTAGTAATTCAACCAAGTGGAACGTCCCTAATAACATGGAGTGATTGTTGGAGCAAGCCAAGCATTTATTGGGTGATTTACAAACCCTAGCCAAGTAAGAAGACAAGTGGAGGAAGGTAAGGTTCAATCTTCTTTTATATATGTTATGGATGGTTTATGCATGTTGTTGTATGTAGAGATAGATGGAATTCATGAAATATGTATGTGTATGGTTGTGGCCGAATAGAGGTGGTGTTGTGTAGATGTGATGAATTGATTTTTATTTAGTATTTTGATTGTTGTAGTTGCGGATTGTATGATGAAAATGAAGGTTTGATGAATTGAAATAAAGTTGGAATCATTGTGGGATTATTGAAGGAATTAATATGACATTAGCATGGTTTCTTGTATTGTGAAGATAATGTTGTTAACATGTGGTCGTAGATATAATGCATGAATTTGGAGGTAAGAAATGTGTTGATTTTATTGTGTTTGGAAGATTGTAAGTTGGGTTGTTGTGGTTGAATTTGAAAGAAGGAACTAGGTTGTTATTGTTCTTGTTGAATTTGGAAGGTTTCGGGTGAAGTAGTATGTTGATTGGGTTGTTTTGAATATTATGTGAATTGAATTGAATATAAATGAAATGTCGTTGAATTGTATGACAAAGGTTGTTAATGTTAGAATGCGGCTTGAATTGATTGTTGATGTTGTTGGCATGATTGTTGGTATTGTTGTTGATCATTTGGCCGAGTTGAATTCTCGGATTGTTGTTGATAAATTGGCCGGGTTAGATTCTCGGGGATGGTGTATTTACAGGGGAGATGCTGCCGAAATTTCGGCAGATTATAAATGAATTCATTTGAAGGAGTCTAATGATTGTGTCAATCTTCTTGAATGTAGACTATTAAGCGTAGCTAATAGGACGTGGAGCAGGTATGTAAGGCTTACCCTTTCTTTATTTGGCATGATCCTTATGAAACGAGTTGATGACGTATATGTATGATTTTAAAGAAATTCCTATTCTTAGAGCCACTAGGATGGCCAAAGTTCTTGACTTCCGAAGAACTATTTTGCTATGTCTTGATGCAAGTGTGTGGTTCCAAAAGCCTTATGTTGATTTGATTCATAGCGATATTCGAAAGGTACTTGATATGATTATTGCTTTGATTTTCCAAAAATAGCTTCTGAAACGTTCATGGAAGGTTCTGTACTTCAAACGCTCATAACATTCTTATACTAAATCGGATTGACCCGAAACTTGTTTCTGAGCCTTCAGGTGTCGGTAAGTATACTTGTCCATCGAGTCTTCCATAATATATTCGGAGGTTACCGACCTTACGTCACTCCAATAGAGACATAACATTCGTTGGGCTCTCCTGCATGCTGCTATATGATATGTGTATATGTATAGGTATATGGGGTAAGGGAAAAGGTGAGGCGCTATAGACGCATAGCCACCTGATCAGTTGGTGTCAGAGCCGGTGGTGGGGCAAACCTAATGGTGGGGCAAACCCAGTTGTGGGGCAAACCCAATGGTGGGGCAAACCTCAGCAAGAACGCTGAGTCCCAAAGTAGGGGGGGTGAGTATAAGGCTTGCCTTAGGCAAATCCCACATTGGTTTAGGAAAATCACACATTGGTTCAGGAAAATCTCACATCGGTTAATATCGTCGCGGACGCTGGATATATGTGGCTAAATGGATCGGAGCCGACGCCTCGGCAATATGATATGTTCTATTTTCCATATATATGGAAAAGAAATGTTTTCAAAGGAAAGATAAGCATGCATGGTACCCGCCTAAAAGGCACCCAGATGTACAGGTTACTCTTTTACCCCATGATATGCTCTATATTTCCATTCTGTTATTATTCATATTTGCATCCCTTACTATGTTACTATTCATGCCTTACATACTCAGTACATTACTCGTACTGACCCCTCTTTCTTCGGGGGATGCGTTTCATGCCGCGCAGGTACACCCGGATGAGTAGAAGCTATTATAGAAGATGTTCCAGCGGAGTTGGCAAGCTCCGTTTGCCCTGGAGTGTTGCCGGGTCAGAGTACTATGCTATGATGTCTTGTTCGAAGTTAGAAACTTTGCAGACAGAGTCGTGGGTATAGAATGTCAGTTTTGTAAGCGGCTCCATCAGCCGATGTGTTATTATGTTTCATGTTACGAGTTTCATGTGATGATGGATTTTATTCGAATTGAGTACGATGAAAAGAAAGGTTCAGAAAGTTTTACGATGTTTTTCATTTCTTATTTGATTTAAGAGTCTAAAGAGATTATATATTTAATAAGAGTCAGCGGGTTCGCTCGACTCCGAATATGGGGTCGGGTGCCCATCACACCCTAGTAAGCTCGGGGTGTGACAAAGTGGTATCAAAGCAGGTTGTCCTAGGGGTTGTCTGCAATGTCATGTCCAGTAGAGTCCTGTTTATGGGTGTAAAGCCGGCCACATTTATAAATAGGAGGCTGCGGGGCTTCTAGGGATTGTTGACCTTCTTTCTGTCTTAGATCGTGCGATAGAGCAAAGTCATAGGAAATGAGATTCCTTATATAAGCCTTACATACGACGGAGAAGGTAAAGGATGATATGGAAAGTTGTAGAAGTTTTGATACATTTGTTCTGTTACCTTAAACGAGAAGCCCTAGATGGCTGGAATGTGTAATATAGTCATATGTTCTGTGAGGTATTGTCGATATTTGCTACGTACAGATTTTGAATAGTAAGAATGGTGAAGGAGATTCTGCCAAAATTGTTGGGTATGCCTAACAGGAACAAGCGTGGGAAGGAAATATCGTAAACAGACGATAAGTGGGATGTGATGTTTTAGAGGAGCTACGGATTTGGGCATGGAGTGAAAGATAATTGTGAGAAAGACGACCAGCAGTCCAGAGGATTAAAATGGATAATATTCGAGGTTTAGTAGGATCAAGGTCTGTTGGAGGATTTAGAGAAAGTCGACAATCAGTTTTGCTATAGATTGTTATACAAGAATGGTGAGTGGGAATCCGAACAGACTGATACCCGAGTACTTACAAGTAACGGCGACGAAGGTATATTTGTTACCATCAGGAATCTGGGAATCTAGGACGTAAGGTAGTTATGCACATAAGTGAAAGGTGAATATTGAGGATCGAAAAGGGTAAAATAGTAATTGTAAAGGGAAAGATGTGTTACGAGAATGTCTCGGAATCTGTAAGACCTCGACTTGCTCCAGATCATGTAATAAAGGTCATGCGAGGAAGTGGACGCGATTATATCAACATTAAGACATCGAATTTCATCAAAATTACGAGGTTAAGCGTGCTGAGGTGAGAGAAATTTTAGGATGGGTGACCCCCTGGGAAGTGAACTAAAAGTCCTATAGATTTAGACATAAGAGACAAGTGAGAAGCTAGAGTAGCCTAAGGGAAACTAGAGTATACAGAATGGTTGGAGACCATACGAGGACGCGTAGGACGAGGCAGACTAGACCGGTGAAGAGAAAGAAGTGCATCACAGCTTTGGAATTAGGATAGGCTTGAATAGCGTTTGGAAGTATTTTGTGGGCGTGTAATAGTAACTATACATACATATGTACGAATGCGTAGGATATTCCACATATGATTGTATTGGTGGACATGTGTGTCCTAACAACCGGCGCTACGGTAAGGAAGGCAGCAATAAAGTAAGGGTACCGAAGTTTAAGTGACAACAGAAATAAACGATACAAGTGTTACAAGGTAAATTGATGTCATTTTCACTACAGGATAAGGTTGGAAAATTCTAATACAACAATATTTGGAAAAGAAAGTGAGTGAGTAAATGGAAGGCAAGGAGATCAAAATGTCAGAAAAAGGGTAAAAGGTAAGAAACCTCAGTGAGTGAAGCCCTCAAGAGAAACTACCGGCAAAACACGAGGCTACTTGGGTAAAAGATTCAAAGGTAGGCACGCGAAAAGGATAAAGTATGGTAATATAGAACAAAAGAGGAAGGTGTGAGGCTCGAGAACCGATTCCAATAAGTGGGGCTAAAGGAATAGTGACTATGACGAGGGATGTGAAGCAAGAAAAGAATGATTAGGCCTTGCGACAATGCTAGGAGATTTAGATCCTAGAAGGTTGACTTGAGAATGAGATGGATTTGCGCGTTTAAGGTAAAAAAAAAATCACGAACTTCAGAGCCGATGCCACGAATGGCAAAAGAAGAAACGTGTCCGAGGAGGAAGGAACCTAAAGAAGGTTAAGGATGAAAGTAGGAAAAATATACAAATGGGTTGGTCGAAGGAAGAGGAGAGCGTTTAGGCGCAGGGCAATTGGAAACCTCTAACCATAGGCGTAAGAAGGATACCTTAACGAATTAGCGATAGTAACCCGATTACACACCAAGGAAAAATAAGGATAATGGGTCGGCACTGTTGATTTAAAAATCTAAGGTGTGGAGCGATAATTCATGTGGGGTCTGGGAGATTGGATCTCAGAGGAAGATGGAATGAAATATAGAGAATGTGCATGGAAGACCGCTCGGTCATAGTGTCATAAGTATAGTTAAAGGCTTAATGAGCAAGGATAGAGAGAGTGTAAACTGTACGGATTTTGTGTTAAGAACAAAATTAGTGGGACGCTCGAAAAATATGGACGCGCAATTACAACACAAGTGCATGGTTAAGGGAAATTACGAGTAAGTGAGGTAAATGGGTGAAAGGGGCTAATAGTGGATAGGAAGATATGGGGATATTGATAAGCATGATGATATAAGCGCAAAGGATAATAAATGTCCAAGAGAGGACCTAGGAAGGACAAGGATAATCAGTTAACACAGTGGATTAGAACACCCTAACATGGAATAAGAACTCATGGAAAGGCCGAGGAGTTCGATTATAAGGAAAATAGGGTGAAAGATAAGGAATGGACATGAAGAAAAGGACAACTATAAGAGGGACCCTCCCGAAGTATTATGACACCCCATCAGGTCAGTTGAACATTCGAGGACGAATGTTCTAAAGGGGGGGAGGATGTTATAGCCCGTATTTTGTACGTTCAGATAATTGCGAGAAGGTAAGGGCAAGACCATTTTCTGAAATTATTTTAATACACAAGTCATTTATTAGTATGGAGATATTGAGAAAGGCTAAGGGTAAAAAGGGAAATTCACAAAGTGGTTCATGGTAATATTGTGGAAGGCTAGGGGCAAAATGGGAATTTCACAAAATATTCAAGAATGTTCTTGAAGGGGCCATGTTGGCCGTGTGGCATATAATCATATGTCCACATTTTTATTTAATGGGGACTAATTATATATATAATGAGTCTAATGATTGTGTCAATCTTCTTGAATGTAGACTAGCGATAGCGAGCTTGGACAATTAAGCGTAGCTAATAGGACGTGGAGCAGGTATGTAAGGCCTACCCTTTCTTTCTTTGGCATGATCCTTATGAAACGAGCTGATGACGTATATGTATGATTTTAAAGTAATTCCTATTCTTAGAGCCACTAGGATGGCTAATGTTCTTGACTTCCGAAGAACTATTTTGCTATGTCTTGATGCAAGTGTGTGGTTCCAAAAGCCTTATGTTGATTTGATTCATAGCGATATTCGAAAGGTACTTGATATGATTATTGCTTTGATTTCCCAAAAATAGCTTCTGAAACGTTCATGGAAGGTTCTGTACTTCAAACGCTCATAACTTTCTTATACTAAATCGGATTGACCCGAAACTTGTTTTTGAGCCTTCAGGTGTCGGTAAGTATACTTGTCCATCGAGTCTTCCATAATATATTCGGAGGTTACCGACCTTACGTCACTCCGATAGAGACATAACATTCTTTGGGCTCTCCTGCATGCTGCTATATGATATGTGTATATGTATATGGGGTAAGGGAAAAGGTGAGGCGCTATAGACGCATAGCCACCTGATCAGTTGGTATCAGAGCCGGTGGTGGGGCAAACCTAATGGTGGGGCAAACCCATTTGTGGGGCAAACCCAATGATGGGGCAAACCTCAGCAAGAATGCTGAGTCCCAAAGTAGGGGGGGGGGGGGGGGGGGTGAGTATAAGGCTTGCCTTAGGCAAATCCCACATTGGTTTAGGAAAATCCCACATTGGTTCAGGAAAATCTCACATCGGTTAATATCGTCGCGGACGCGGGATATATGTGGCTAAATGGATCGGAGCCGACGCCTTGGCAATAGGATATGTTCTATTTTCCATATATATGGAAAAGAAATGTTTTCAAAGGAAAGATAAGCATGCATGGTACCCGCCTAAAAGGCACCCAGATGTACAGGTTACTCTTTTACCCCATGATATGCTCTATATTTCCATTCTGTTATTATTCATATTTACATCCCTTACTATGTTACTATTCATGCCTTACATACTCAGTACATTACTCGTACTGACCCCTCTTTCTTCGGGGGCTGCGTTTCATGCCGCGCAGGTACACCCGGATGAGTAGAAGCTATTATAGACGATGTTCCAGCGGAGTTGGCAAGCTCCGTTTGCCCTGGAGTGTTGCCGGGTCAGAGTACTATGCTATGATGTCTTGTTCGAAGTTAGAAACTTTGCAGACAGAGTCGTGGGTATAGAATGTCAGTTTTGTAAGCGGCTCCATCAGCCGATGCGTTATTATGTTTCATGTTACTAGTTTCATGTGATGATGGATTTTATTCGAATTGAGTACGATGAAAAGAAAGGTTCAGAAAGTTTTACGATGTTTTTCATTTCTTATTTGATTTAAGAGTCTAAAGAGATTATATATGTAATAAGAGTCAGCAGGTTCACTCGACTCCGAATATGGGGTCGGGTGCCCATCACACCCTAGTAAACTCGGGGTGTGACACTAGAGCAGCAGCAGCTCCAGATTAGGGGGCAGCCCCACCGCCAGCTCTCGAAGCCCCAGTACCTGAGCCTCCAGCTCCTCAGCCAGGGGCGGAGGATAGGGCCATGAGAGATGCAGTTCAGTTGCTGACTAGATTAGTGGCAGGGCAGGCTCGCAGGCATGGACTAGCAGTTGACCATGCGGATAGACATGACGGTTTGAGGGCTCGCAACTTCTTAAGTTGTAATCCTCAAGAAATTTTTGGGTCAAAGCTTGAGGACGATCCGCAGGAGTTTATTCAGCAGATGCAGCGTACATTGAGAATAATCAAGGCTTCTGAGACTTAGTCTGTTGAGTTGGCTTCGTATAGGTTGCGTGATGTAGTTGTTAATTGGTATGAGTCGTGGGAGTTATCTAGGGGTGAGGATGCTCCTCCAACAATATGGGATGAGTTTGGGGAGGCCTTCCTTGGCAACTTCTTGCCTCCAGAGATGAGGCGAGCTAGAGTTGATAGATTCTTACATCTGAGGCAGAGTGGCAGGAGCGTTTGAGAGTACAATCTTGAGTTTGATTCATTGGATAGATGTGCGCCTACTATTGTAGCTGATATGGCTGATAGAGTGCATCGTTATGTGATGGGGCTGGATCCTTACTTGACCGATGGCTATATGGCAGTGGCTCTTCAGTCAGGTATGGATATTGCTCGGATATAGGCATATACACAGGGGGTAGAGGATCGACATAGAGGACGTCAACCAGATAGAGATTATGACAGAGGCCAGCATAAGAAGGCTAGATCGGCTGGTTATCCTGGTGAGTATCGAGGCAGACAGCCTCAGCAGTATAGTAGATATCCTTCCCAGCCAGCACAGAGTGCACCCCCACAGTTTACAGGCAGGAGATTTGATAATACAGGGTATTCAGAAGCCGGTCAGAGCTCCAGGGGTTCAAATCAGTCGAGGCCACCTTTGCCTCGATGTTCTCAGTGTGGTAGGCTCCATCCTGGGAATGTCATTTTGCTACAGGTGCTTGTTTTTCTTGTGGCCGCCAAGGCCATATTATGAAGGAGTGACTTTATGGTGGTGGTTCGGGTGGTGTGGCTCAGCCCACTGGATCGGTTGCTGGTTCATCTTCTTCTGTAGCTATGCGCCCTATGGGGTAGGGTGTTCAGACACCAGCAGGCCGTGGCAGAGGTCGTAGCGGAGCTTCCAGTTCGAGCGGTCCTTCGAACCGCATATATTCTTTGGCTAGTAGACAGGATCAAGAGGCGTCACCGAATGTGGTTACAGGTATATTATCGATTTTCTCTCGGGACGTATATGCATTGATAGATCCAAGCTCCACCTTATCATATGTCTCTCCCTTTGTTGCTAGTAGAATTGGGATAAAACCTGAATTGATAGAACCATTTGAGGTAGCCACCCCAGTGGGAGATTCTGTTATATCAAAGCAAGTATATAGAGATTGTTTGGTGACTATATATAGCCGTCACACCAAGGAAGATTTGATAGAGTTAGATATGACTGAGTTTGATGTTATTATGGGTATGGATTGGCTAGCTTTTTGTTATGCTAACGTTGATTGTAGAGAAAAGATAGTTCAATTTCAGTTCCCAGGAGATCCAATTATAGAGTGGATGGGGAATACAGCAACGCCAAGAGGTAAGTTTATTTCATACCTCAAGGCAAAGAAGATGGTTAGAAAGGGTTATATTTATCATCTGGTTCGGGTGCATGACCTGAAAGCAGAGGTGCCGACTCTTTAGTCAGTTCCAATAGTTAATGAATTCCCAGATGTATACCCAGATGAACTTCCAGGCCTTCCTCCTGAACGGGAGATAGAGTTTACTATAGATGTATTGCCAGATACTCAGCACATATCTATCCCTCCTTATAGAATGGAACCTGTAGAGCTGAAGGAGTTGAAGGAGCAACTGAGAGACTTGTTAGAAAAAGGGCTTCATCAGGCCCAGCACATTACCTTGGGGAGCACCGGTACTATTTGTGAGAAAGAAAGATGGATCGCTGCGAATGTGTATTGATTATAGGCAGTTGAATAAAGTGACAATAAAGAATAGATATCCCCTCCCCAGGATTGATGATCTATTTGACCAGTTGCAGGGTGCTAAGTGTTTCTCGAAGATAGACTTGCGGTCAGGATATCACCAGGTGCGGGTAAAGGAGGTAGATATTCCGAAGACTGCATTCAGGACCCGATATGGGCATTACGAGTTTAGAGTGATGTCTTTTGGGATGACCAATGCTCCAGCAGTATTTATGGATTTGATGAACCGAATGTTCAAGCCATTCCTAGATATGTTCGTGATTGTATTTGTCGATGATATTCTGGTCTATTCACGATCAGAAGAGGAGCATGCAGACCATTTGAGGATGGTACTTAGGGTGCTCCAGCACCAAAAGTTGTATGCTAAGTTTTCTAAATGTGAATTCTGGTTGACTTCAATAGCATTCTTGGGGCATATTATTGGAGCTGATGGCATTCGGTTAGATATACAGAAGATTTAGGCGGTAAAGACTTGGCCTAGACCTACGACACCTACTGAGGTACGTAGTTTTATGGGGCTAGCAGGATATTACAGGAGACTCGTGGAGATGTTTGACTTGATTTCGGCTCCTTTAACAAGGCTAACTCAGAAGGCAGCTAAGTTCCAGTGGACTGATGCATGTGAGCAAAGTTTCCAGTTGCTGAAGGATAAGTTGACTACGGCTCCAGTTTTAACTCTTCCTGAGGGACCAGATGGCTATGTTATTTATTGTGATGCCTCAGGCATTGGACTAGGTTGTGTATTGATGCAGCATGGTAGGGTTATAGCCTATGCCTCCCGGCAGCTCAGAAAGCACGAAAGAAATTATCCTACTCATGATCTAGAGTTAGCAGCGGTAATTCATGCTTTGAAGATATGGAGGCATTATTTATATGGCGTGCATGTTGACATTTATATGGATCATAAGAGTCTCCAATATATTTTTAAGCAGAAGAAGTTGAATTTATGGCAGAGAAAATAGCTAGACTTGCTAAAGGATTATGATGTTGATATCCTATATCATCCAGGGAAAGCAAACGTTGTAGCAGATGCACTTAGCCGTAAATCTATGGGTAGCTTGACAGATGTACAACCAGAACGGAAGGAGATAGTCCGTGAGATTTGCCAGCTAGCTAACCTTGGAGTCCGTTTGGCTGATTCTGGTGATGGCGGAGTTTCCATTCGAGAAGTTGCTGAATCCTCTATCATAGAAGAGGTAAAGCGACACCAGTACGAGGACCCTGTTCTGGCACAGTATAGAGATGCAGCTCTTCAAAAGGAGAAGACCCCATTCGAGGTTACATCTGACGGTGTGCTACGATACAGAGGCAGATTATGTGTACCTGAGGTTGCAGGGCTACGACAACAGGTTATGGGAGAGGCACACTATGCTCGT
This sequence comes from Lycium barbarum, assembly GCF_019175385.1. Classification (NCBI taxonomy): domain Eukaryota; kingdom Viridiplantae; phylum Streptophyta; class Magnoliopsida; order Solanales; family Solanaceae; genus Lycium; species Lycium barbarum. Next base: position 52,162,102 of record NC_083348.1, read on the forward strand.
TATTCTGTTCATCCAGGGTCAACGAAGATGTATCATGACCTCAGATGTTTATATTGGTGGGATGGCATGAAAAGGGACATAGCGGAGTTTGTTGCTCAGTTCCTGAATTGTCAACAGGTTAAGGTCGAGCATCAGAAGCTTGGTGGATTATTACAGGAGATAGAGATCCCGACTTGGAAATGGGAAGTAATTAATATGGACTTTATTACAGGTTTACCTCGCACTCTGTGAAAATATGACTCTATATGGGTTATTATGGATAGGCTGACAAAATTAGCCCATTTTCTTCCAGTCAGGACTACTTATTCAACTGAGGACTATGCGAGATTATACCTCAAGGAGATAGTGAAACTTGACGGGGTTCCCACATCTATTATCTCCGACAGAGGAGCTCAGTTTACAGCTAACTTCTGGAGATCATTCCAGGAGGGATTAGGGACACAGATGAGTCTTAGCACAGCATTCCATCCTCAGACTGACGGACAGGCCGAGCTTACTATTCACACGCTACAAGATATGTTACGAGCCTGTACTATTGATTTCAGAGGTAGCTGGGACGATCATTTGCCACTTATCAAGTTTGCTTATAATAATAGCTACCATTCCAGTATCCAGATGGCACCGTATGAGGCCTTATATGGGAGGAAATGCAAGTCACCTATTAGTTGGTTTGATGTTGGTGAGACTAAATTAATAGGCCCAGACATGATTCAGCAAGTTGTTGATAAGGTGAAGTTTATTCAGGAGAGGTTATTGGCAGTCCAGAGTCGACAGAAGTCATATGCAGATAATCAACGTCGACACTTAGAGTTTCAGGTTGACGATTGGGTGTTCTTGAAGGTGTCACCCATGAAGGGGGTAATGAGATTCGGCAAGAAAGGAAAGCTTACCTCGAGGTACATTGGGCCTTATCAGATTATCCGTAAGGGTAGGCAGGGTTGCCTATGAGTTGGACCTACCATCTGATTTGGAAGCAGTACATCCGGTCTTTCATGTGTCGATGCTTCGCAAATGTATTGGTGACCCTTCTAGAGTATTCCCCGTGGATGATGTTCAGGTGACAGCAGAGCTGTCCTACGAGGAGAACGCTATAGCTATACTCGATCGGCAAGTTAGAAGATTGCGTACTAAGGACGTGGCTTCCGTTAAAGTGTTATGGCGAAATAATAATAGAGAAGAGATGACCTGGGAAGCCGAGGAGGAGATGAGGAATAAGTACCCTTACTTGTTCCCTACGCCTGCAGGTAATTTAAATCCCTCACTTGATTATATTGATTGGTAGATGAGACTACATGTTATAGCGATAGGGGAGACTTCCCCGGAATTTTTATAAGACTTTATAGGACCAATTTAACATTCGAGGATGAATGTTCTAAAGGGGGGAAGGATGTTATACCCCGTATTTCTATACATTGGATTATTCGTAAGCTAATCGATATACGTTTAAGGACAAGATTAATTGTGGGGTATGAGATAAGGACTTTTAATCCCCGATTTTAATTAGTGTATTACTTGCTTATGAATTTCAATTAGTATAGAAATATTATTGGAGATTAGGGATTAATTAACCATGAATAGATTATTAAGTGGGGATTAGTTATTAATTAAGATTAATTAAGTTAGTTAATTAGGCCATTAAGTGGGCCCCACCGAATTCTATTATTACAAAAAATATATATATATAAATTGATGATGCATTGTAATGGGGCACGTGTCCTATGGACGGGCAATATATATATAGTCATAGTTGATGACTAATGTTGGCTACATATTTTCATTTGCAATTTTACTCAATTGAGAACAAAGAGAATACATAGCCATGGCTACCAAGCTTTCGGCCATGGCAGTCTAGTTTTTTTTTTTAAAAAAAATATTAAATCCCAAAGTGTTTCACACGTTCAAGAAGGCAGCGACATAAGGTGTTGAATCGAGGAAGAGGAAATAGTGCGATTGGTGCAAGTGAGTGTAGAATCTGCTCTAATTAAATTAAGGTAAGACCTTCTCTTTTTATGGTGTAATTGGATTAGATGATGTTGTAATTAAGAGATTTACTCTCATTAAGTGTGATTGGATGCAAGAAAGTATATACATAAACGTTAAGGTTCTGTTTGGACCGTGTTGGTGTTGTTCCAATTTAGCAAGGGTGGATTAAATTTGATTAGTATTATCGTTATTGTTGTATGGTAATTGAGGGTGATTTTTTCATGTTGAAGGGCTGGAAATATGGTGATAGATATGTATAGGTGTTGTTGTCCATGACAAAATTGTACTCTTCTTCGTGTGTTTGTAGTTTTGCGAAGTAAAGGTCGAAAATGTTATGTCCCGTGTTTTCGTATAATTGGAAATCGAGAAAATAATTACGACTTGTGTGTTATAAGGACATAATTTGATTTTAGTGAATATGACTATGTTGGTTATGGAATTATTAATGTTAAGACCTCGGGGAAGGCCGAGAATAAATTTGGAATTTCGGAAATTAGTTTCGGGAATTACAAAACGGGACGTTTTATGAATTGGGCCAAGAAAAATACAACACAAAAATTGGGCCCAAAGAGGTGAAGTGGCCGGCCATGTCATGGGCTAAGCCCACTTTAAATGGTCATGTGATTATCACATGACCTATATTGTGGATATATATCAACTAATACTTAGTAATTATCAAGATCAAAGAACAAAAAGCAAAGAACACCAAAGAAAGAAGGGTTCGGCCGTAGCTAGAGAGAAAAAGAAAGAAAAATTTCCAAGCTTGATTGTTGATCCAAAAATCCTAGTTTCTACATAGTTGTGAAGTGCTCAAGACCCTCTTCAACGGGGTATAATTAGTTTGGCGCAAGAACTACGTTTACAACAAGTCGGGTTTTCAAGAAGAGGTAAGAATTTTGCCCCTTTAATGTTATAGAATTGTTATGAATGTGTTAAGGATTGAGAATAGACGGGAATCCCGTAACTTTGATGTATATAGAAAGCCGTGTGTGTGTGTGTATATGGTGTGTTGGCCGTGAGTTATATGTAGTGCAAAGGCATGGGAATTTTATCTTGTTTAGTTGGTTTGTGGCGTCGTTATAACATTTATGTCGTAAATAATTGATTAATGAATTAAATGGGCGTTGGAAAATGATTTTGGACGTTATCGGAAAGTGTATACCTTTGGTATAATTGTGTATATCATTGTATATTTAGGGTGCTAAATACTTTAAATATGAGTTATAGTTGATGTTAATGAATTCGGAATGAAACGACGCAAGTTAGAACCTTCGTTATAAGTTTTGATGTACTTGAAGGAATTAGGGAAAGTAATGAATTTTGGACGATTTTGTATATAGTTTGGAATATGCTTGGGATGTGTTTGAATAATCGCGAATGAGTAAATGAATATAATGATGTGGATATAGATTTGGAGTTTTGGAAGTTTGAATGAAAAGTTGCCAACTTAGGTAATAAGGTAGGACTTTGAAGGTAGAGTGGTTTGATTGTGATTTGTGTTGTTTGTTGATGTGTGGGCTGCTGTTGTTGTTGTATTTTGAGCCGAGCTAAGTCTCGGGGATGTTAGATTTATAGGGGAAGTGCTGCCGAAATTTCGGTAGGCAAAAATTAAGTTAATGGCATTTTTCAGCCTAAGAATCTCAATTGGTAACTTTGACCATTTGCAGATTTTAGACGGAACGGGACTTGACTTTTGGGAGAGCATACGACGTCTGTAAGGTATGTAAAGCTTCCCACTCCTTCGTTTGGCATATCTTAGTACGATAGGCGAATATGAGAACTTCCGGAGCATTTCTGCTCCTCGAAACCCGATCCACAGAAAGGTTACTATTCATTCAATTCAATTGAAGCCTAAGGGCTCTATTTTGGCTAGAATGCCACCACTCGTCCGAAACCTATCGAAATGTGGTCGGGTAACTTAGAAATGATTATGTATGACCCATTGGCCTATAAATGTTCGGAAAATATGTTCGCCACCTCAATTTGGCTCGAGGTGGGCCCGCTACCCCGAAACGCCCTAATTGTCTTATTGGGCTATCCTTGTGAATAAAGTTTGACATGCTACTTTCGAGTTTGGAACTTCCTCCTACGGGATATGTTTTGAATATTACGATGCGCTAAGTTACGTTTTGAGCTATACGTACTATTTTGGAAACGTTTTGTGAAATGAAACCTTATATCGACTAACTATTCGATTACTTTGTATTATGAAATGACTTACGGGATTACTCTGTTTTGAGAGGCTATTTTGAAGTATGATTTGCATTTGTTTGCTCACGACTCCGCTCGTGCCTTATTATGACTTCGTTCACCGGTTCCCGGGCCGGATTTTGATTCGTGCGCCTTATGATAATTCGGCCGTATGCTGTGTTACGGTTCCCGAGGCTTCGCCATAGGGCCGGGTTCCGTTTGGAGTTATGCTGTGATGTGGCTCGTGATGCGATACGCTCACCTATGATTATGCTTGTGTTCGAGGATGTACGGAGATTTGAAACCTTCTGGTGTTATGCTGTGTGTGGCGCCAGCGTCGGAGTGGCGACCACGTTCCTAAGCGTTTGCATGATTTCATTTGCATTATGTATACGTATATGATTTCGATATAGATTTTGACCTACCCATTTGTACTCCACTTTGACATTTGATTTGCTATCGGTTTTGATCCATATTTCTGTACTCCGTGCTTTACATACTCAGTACATATTTCGTACTGACCCCCTTTCTTCGGGGGCTGCGTTTTATGCCCGCAGGTGCAGATATCGGTGATCCTCCGCAGTAGGCTTCACTTCTTGCTATTCCGGAGTACTCCTATTTGATCCGGAGTCCACTTTTGGTACAGACTCTTTTTGCTTTGTATATATTCGGTATATTTGACTATTTGGGTACGGCGGGACCCTGTCTCGCCATATGTCTTTGTTTGGAGTTCGTAGAGGCCTGTAGTCATATATGTGGGGCGAGGGTCCTATGTATGTTTGTCTGATTTTGTTTTCTGGTCTTGAAGCGGTCCGTTTGTTATGATGGCCCAAATGACCCTTATGCTTATGTTTGCACTTTTGGCCGGCGATGTCTATTCCGCCGCTTCGTTTGTATTTGATATGATATTTTGATTTGGCACGACCGCTTAAGACATATTTTGATATAAATTATGTTCGATATGATTTCGAAAAATTATGAAATAAGTTTGGGTTTAAAAATGAATGTGCGATTCGGTCTGGGTACCCAGGTAGGGTGCCAGTCGCGGCCCACGGGGCTGGGTCGTGACAGAAAATTATATTCTTGATGTTGTAGTCTTGGTGGACTGTTTCGAGCTGTTATTAAAATGATATCGAATTAACTTTCTTGTACATGGAGGGTAGTTGATGTTGCTGTCGTGTTGTGTTAATATGGCTCGTAAATTTAGAAGAAAACAAGTGCATAAGGTGTCGTATACGAAGCGTATAACGATCTGCTTATTGTATGACCTTAGATGTTAATGACGTAAGTTGAAAAAGAATTAAGAGAGGTTATTTGGTTGCTATTGTTGTTGTTCGTATTGCTGTGCTAATCGGAGATTAATTGAAAGTTCGGGTTAGGCAAGATATATTGAGGAAATGCTGGCCGATTTCCGTCAAGTTCTTAACTAATCAAAACCCTAATCAAGAAGTATGAACTAAGAAATGACTCATATAAGTGACTGGTTGTAGATTTATAAGCTAGGAAGTTGTAGGTTACTAACAAAAATGTTAATTTCATATTAAATAGGCTAAATGGGCGACGAAGCAAACTTGGCTACGGTTAATCTATAACAGGTATGTGAATCTAACCCTTCTTTCTTTTTGGCATGATCTTTATAAACAAATAGACGACGAGCATGTGACTTTAAAGAAACTCCTATTCTTAGAGCCACTAGGATGGCTAATGTTCTTGATTCCCAGAACCTACTTCATTATGACTTGATACGTGTCTATGATTCCAAAAGTTCTATTTTGATATAATCCATAGTGACATTCGAAGGATACTTGATATGATTATTGTCTCGACTGTCAAATGATGGTTCATTTTGATTACTCTATTGAGTCTCAAATATGGCTTAGTTTTCCTATGGTTGCTCACTACTCTGCTCGTGCATGCCTCAATATATCTTTCACCGAGTCCCGGGCCGAGTTACGTTTTCATGCACAGTTTCACTGCATTGTTCACCGAGTCCCTCACTAGAGGGCCGGGATACTATATATATATATATATATATATATGATGTGATTATGGCGCCACGAATGGTATATGATGACTTTATTCACCGAGTCCCATAATGGGTCGGGTATGATATATGATACTGATATACATGATTTCCATTTCATAAGGCAAGTGTATTGGTATTTTGAATATCATGCTTGTCTCCTGTAATCTCTATTTCGGTCATGATCTCCTTTATTGTATTTCATGCTTGGTATACTCAGTACATATCTCGTACTGACCCCCTTTCTTCAGGGGGGGGGGGGGAGGGCGGCTGCGTTTCATGCCCGCAGGTACGGATACTCGATTTGGTGATCCTCCAGCTTAGGACTTCTAATCAGCTGTCTTGGAGAGCTCCATTGTTCCGGAGCCTAGACTTTTAGTACAGATATTTTGATGTATATATATATGTTTATCCAGGGGTACGGCGGGGTCCTGTCCCATCATATTTCACTATCGATACTCTTAGAGGTCTGTAGACATATGTGTGGGTTTTGTATAATTTTTGTTTAGCAGTGTCTATATGGTTTGCTATGGATATTCCCGCATGTTGTGGCAGCCTTGTCGGCTTGCGTATGGTATTGACATGTTATGGCAGCCTTGTCGTCTTGCGTATGGTATTGATATGTTGTGGCAGCCTTGTCGGCTTGCGTATCGTATTGACATGTAGTGGCAGCCTTGTCGGCTTGCGCATCATATTGTGTATTGGTTAGCTGTGACTCCTCAGCAGACAGGTTTATGATATGCGACGTTATGAATCTTTAGCTGCTTTTCTAGGTTCCATACAGTTCCTAATTTCAGTCTGACTAGATCTAACAGGTATGTGTATGAGTGTCCAGCTCGGGCACAAGTCATGGCCCATGGGGTTGGGTCGTGACATAATGAAACGGGATGTAAACTGAGGGCTTCTATCAAAGATGATGGAAATACTGACCGCATGCAAGTGAACAATCTCACAAATATAGATCTGGGTAAACTTCTCTGCAGTGTAGGTGTCATGACACATTTCAGGTCCGTACGGGCACCTACCTTTCCCACCTCGGTAGGCGAACCCTCTCATTCATTGATACATCAAATAAGCAACAGATCATTTTTAAGTATCAGATAATTAGCAATACAGCGGAACTCCATAATACATTAATTGACTCAAATGTTTATATGATTACAACAATATATGATTACAGACTCGATACAATTTCCCTTGACCCGGTCTAGACTAGTACAAGACCGACTAAGTAATTCCAAAATTCCACTACGTTCTAAGACTCAAGCTCCATCCCGGAATGAAGTGGGAGGAGGCCCTCCAAATAGGCACCGCGTGTTCCCACATATGCTTCGATCAATCACCTGAAACAATCTACACCCAAAAAGGAGTGTAGCAAGTGTAACATCAGTACAACCACGTGTACTAAGTAAGTATCATAGGCCGACAATGGTTAGTAACACATATCAGTAAAGAATTCACAGACAAACATGATAACAACTCTACCAATTCATACGTCTATCTACCACACAATGTACAACAATACCCTTTAATCATTAACTTCACTCCAATAATCACCAGTCAGACTCATAACAATCTTGCAACTCCTATATCATTAAATCATTCGTTTTAGCCTAGTGGTCAACTCATAATTAGGACACCCAAAATCCTACAACACATAGAGACTTAACATAGAGCTAATATTTTGGATGATCTATGGCTACTTCATCAAGTGCAAACAACAAATCCAGATCCAAACACCCGTCATTACCTAAGTAAAGCATCTAATTCCCAAAGGTGCCAAGTATGCATAAATCACGCCCAAATCCAACATCACAAGTATAACACAAAAACATATCAAAATCAATCCATAATTCAATGCAATGCAATTGTGTATGAATGCAATGCAATGCCTTGCAAATGAGGTGTACACATGTACTCCAGACAGAAGTATCGATGTCTCGGTAGACAACCCAGCGTGAATCACGAAGTCTAAGTGCCTCCCGTCCCGGATCTTTTCCCAACGGACACACAAGACCCAGATCTTTGCCCACGGGGGGATTCTCACCGGCACCACCCCGAGGGTCCTGCGGAGTCCATGCACTAACAACGATTTCGGGATATCATCGGAATCGGCCATGCAACAACGATGCCAGAATAGATCATCGGACATTGGCCATCTCACAATCACTCAATTAAAAAGGTCTGTCAAATATCAGTTTCACACAGTCAATGATTCCAGAATTAAACCTCGGACATCAGCCTTCTCATAATCACTGAAGTAAAAGAGTTTATCAAAATTCCAGTTTCGCTCAATCAACGATACCGGACCATCACCGGGTATCGGCTATACATCATGAATGAGTGAGAATGTGTTACACCTCTTACTTTCAGAGCAGGATCACGCCACGTATTTCACAGTATTAATGGAGTATTAGAGACGTCCTGTGAAGTTTTGAAAGGTACAAGCCATGAGAAGTACGTAACAATGAAGTAAAGGATGAATTATGATCTCGTAAGTCGTAACCGGGAAGGACAACCTTGGAACCAATGGACATGATAATTATCAAGTATAATTAATGGTAAATATCATGTATGGAGAGTTTTCAAACCATACAAATCAAAGAAAATAAGTTTGTCGAAAATTTGAAAAATTTGGCAGAATTTTGGACAAAAATTTTGGGTCAACTTTAGAGAAGTATATCTCCTAGTATATCAGGAGTTTTGAGGTGTTTCAAGATCCTAAAATGAATTTCGTCAAGTGTAGGAGTTATGGGCATTTTAAGGTAAGTTGCCAAATGGCTCCGCGGGCCCCACTTGGAAAGTCGGTGGAACCGACTTTCAAAGGGTATAAATAACCCTATTATTCCCCATTTTTCATCATTTACACTTATTTTAAGTTCTAGAAACATCCATACACTTCTCTTAATTACTTATAACCCCTTAAATAAAGAATTCAACAAGATTGCACCAAACTAGTTCATGAAAAGTGATTATTCTTGTTTCTACTTGACGTTGTGGTGAATTTTGTCTTGAAGAAAGTTGGAGTGGCTAAATTTCTTCAAATATAAGGTATGTTATTCATCCTATCTCTTATGTTGAGTTGATTTGAAGGTTTAGCAAGTCTTAAAAGTGAAAATAGTTATGGAGGAAAGGTCATAAAGTGTTATGTTGTAGTTGTTGAGTTTATAGACTGTTTTGAGCATGTTGTGGCCGTGTTTTTGGGCTAATTTCCATGTATATGGATGGTATCTAATGTTGTTTGTGTGTTGATGAGATTATGCTCCTTGATTGGGAAGAAAGGAAGTGTATATTGTTATTGTATGTTGACAAACATCGTGTGGGATGTTTTATGGATTATTTTGATTTTGATGATGATGTTGTTGGTGTTAGTGTTGTTATTGTTGTGTTGGTTGTTGGTATTGTGATTTCGGGCTACCGATATTGATGTGCCGCAGATTTGTGGTACATTCGACGCCTTTTTACTATGGATTTTGGGTGTGGTACATTCGACGCCTTTTTACTATGGATTTTGGGTGTTCTCAAGTAAGTCTGGTTCATTTTAATGTGTTTTTGTTATGTTCTAGGAAGGCGATGGCCCAAAAGCAAAAAGGAAGAATTGCCCAGAAATGAAGATTCGACGGTCCGTCGATTGATCGATGGACCGTCCCTTGGAGCGTTGATAAGATGGATTTTCCAGTGATGGCCTAAGTTGAAGGGGACAAAGGATGGAACCATCGACGAAGCGTCGAATGGATCGACGTTTCGTCATTTGTCTCGTCAAACAAACTTTTCCATCAGAAGAGAGAAAGACGGAAGAATCGACGGGGCGTTGAACTGGTCGATGGCACCGTCGAATGGACCGTCAAACTAGAGAACTAAAAGACGAGGGAATCGACAACCTGTCGAATCAATCGTCGGTCCGTCGATTCTGCCACCAGGGGCAGTTTTGCCAATTGTTGATGTGCATTTTTTTAGCCTATTTAAAGAACATTTTAGGTTTTTGTCATTATCAGAATATTCTCCAACATTGAACACGTTTTCCATTGATGGGTGAGCATTGAATATCCCCCTTTTTTGGAGCTTACTGAGGCAAAAGATTCCATTCCACCATTTTTATTACTCTTTGTGAGCTTTATGTCTCCATTAATGCTTACCACTTTTGTGACCAACATGTGTGAGTAGTTTCTTTAATCAAAGTTGTGGAGCCAAATGATGGGTGTTATGTAATGGGTGTCTAACATTGTATATATATATAATGGGTTGTGATGTGTTTTTCTATTTCTCATATTCATTGTTAGTTAGTGGTTGCAAACACTTACTTATGCACAAACCCTAGTTTTATTTGGAAAGACAAACTAGGGTTTAAGTTGAAATAATATAACAAGGACTCGGGGCGCTAACCCTCATTTAATGAACTCACTTAGGAATAAGATGAGTTCTACTTGGCATATTTAATAAATCTTAGTTGCAACTTTTCTTGGTTTGGGAAAATCATGACAAGAAATACTTTTTAACTATTGAAAAATATTAGGAAGTGTATTAGAGATTAAGTGCATACATAACCACCACCCATTAGAAATATATCATACTGATACTCACAGCATAACATCTAATCACAGCGGGAACACAACTTTGGTTCTTCTAATCCAACAATTTCCACATATTTCAAAATAGCAAATACAAACCAAAACCTCTTTTTTACTCTTTCGGAATAGAATTAAAGACTGTAAAGATTAGTAACATATACAATTGGTACTTCTTTCACATTGCCTTCCCTATGGGATTCGACCCCAACCTAGTTGGGTTACTATATTTTACACCGACCGCCTTACGCCATAATTTAGGTGTAATTTGAGCATATCAAATTTTGGAGCCGTTGCCGGGGAATACGGTTTTGAAATTACTGATTGTTGTGTACTTTTCTTAAAACTTTTTCTATTCCATCACACCTTGTTTGCTATTCTGGTAAATCAGGTGAAAATGGCAGGAAGGCACAATCTAAATCAAGGAAACCAAGGTGGGCTACAAGTGAACCCACCTGCACCAGAAGAGGAGGAAGATGAGAACATATTTGCGGAATTCATTAATAAATCTAATTATGCGTCTGTTGTGGTCCCTCCTAGGACTGGAAATGCAACTTTCAAAAGCGATAGCTCTATCTATCAGCTGCTGAAACTTGAAGGTCATTTCCGAAATTCTTCGGAGGATTGTCCACTCCGACATTTGAAGAACTTCCTGCATATGTGTGCTCAACAATCCCAATGTGCTATTTCTGCTGATGCACTTCGGTTATGGGTCTTCAAATATTCCTTGGCTGGCAAAGCAAGGGAATGGTATGAAAAGCGTCCAAGCAATTCTATTCACACCTGGAGCGAGCTAGCCAATACATTTTTGAAGAAGTGGTTTCCACCCAGCAAAAAGACTGAACTTCGAGATAAGATCTTTGAGTTCAGACAGCTTTCGGGAGAACAATTATTGTTATATCCCGTATTTTTTCACGTCGGATTATTCGAAAGGTAATCGACGTAAGTTTAAGGACGAGATTATTCTTGGGATATGAGACAAGGGCTTTTAAATCCCCGATTTTTAATGAGTGCGCGATTGCTTGTAAATTTAATTGGTGTGGAAATATCAGTGGAAATTAGGGACTAATTAACTATGATTAGATTATTAAGTAGGGATTAGTGATTAATTAAAATTAATTAAGTTAATTATAACTTGTGGGCCCCACCCGTTTTAAAAAAAATAGAATAAAATAAATAAAACAAAATAATTATAAAGTAAAATAAGGTGGATGATTCACTAGGGGGGGGGGGGTACGTGTGCAATAAATGGACAAAGTATATATAGCCAAATTGTGACTAATCTTGCCATTCATTTTCATTTGCAAATTTCACTCTATTGTGAAGTAAAAAAATACCTAGCCATGGCTGCCTAGCTTCGGCCATGGCAGCCCCCTTTTAAAAAAAAAATTGTTCTTGTTAGATTAATTCTAAGATGATTTGCAAGTCCAAGGAGGTGATAGCAACATTGGGTATTGAATTCAGGAAGAAGAAATAGTGAAATTGGTGCAAACGAGTGTAGAAATTGCTCCGATTAAATTAAGGTAAGATTTTCTTATTTTATGGTATAATTGGATTAATGGTGTTGTAGTGGAAAGATTAAAATTGTATTAGATGAAATTGGAAGTAAGAAATTGCATGAATTCGTTGATATTAGGAGTTGTGGTTGGTATATGGAATTGTTGAGTTGAAAGAATAAAAGTGTGGTTATGTTCATATGTTGTTGTCGTGTTGTAGTTGATGTGGATTCTAAATTTGAAAGAAAGAAGTGTATAAAGTATCGTATACAAAGCGTATGTTGGTTTGTTTGGCGTATGATCTTAAACGTTAATGATTTGGATTGGAAAAGGATTAAGAAGAGTTATTGGATTGTTTGAATTGTTTATGGGCTGAACTATATGGGTTTTTATACGAAAATTTATATTACTTTCATTGTTGGTATTGCTGTGATAACAAGAGGTTAATTGGAAGTTCAGGTTATGCGAGTCATTTAGGGGAAATGCTGCCTGATTTCCGTTAAGTTCTTAACTAATGAAAATCCTAATCAAGGAAGTATGAAATAAAGAATAATTCCTATAAGTGATTGATTTTAGATTTATAAGCTAGAAAGTATAGTTTACTAACGATAGCGTTACTTTCATATCAAATAGGCTAAAGGGGCGACGAAGCGAACTTAATTGCGGTTAACCTATAGCAGGTATGTAAAGTTAACCCTTCTTTCTTTTTGGCATGATCTTTATGAAATGAATAGACGATGTGTATATGATTCAAAAAAAGTTCCTATCCTTAGAGCCACTAGGATGGCTACTATTCTTGATTTCCAGAAGCTATTTTATTATATCTTGGTACGTGTATATGATTCCAAGAGTTCTATTTTGATATAATCCACTGTGACATTCGAAAGATATTTGATATGACTATTGTCTTGATTTTCAAATGATAGTTCATTTTGATTATTCCATTGGGTCTTTGATAATGTTTTAATTTGCATATGGTTTCTCACTACTCTACTCGTGCTTGCCTCAATATGTCTTTCACTGAGTCCCGGGCCAGGATACGTTTTTGTGCACAGTTTCACTGCATTGTTCACCGAGCCCCTTACTAGAGGCCGGGATACGATATATATATATATATATATATATATATATATATATATATATATATGATGGAGTTATGATGTGTTTATGGCGTTATGACGTGTTTATGGAGCTAGGATGTGTTTATGGCGTTATGATATGTTTATGGAGTTATGATGTGTTTATGGCGCCAAGGATGGTATGTGGCGACCTTATTCACCGAGTCCCATAATGGGCTGGATATGATATATGGTATTGATATGCATGATTTTCATTACATGAGGCAAGTGTATTGATGTTTTAAAAGTCATACTTGTTTCTGGTAATCTCTATTTCAGTATGATTCTCCTTACTGTATTTCATGCTTTATATACTCAGTACATATTCCGTACTGACCCCCTTTCTTCGGAGGGATGCGTTCCATGCCCGCAGGTACAGATAGTCGGTTTGGTGACCTTTCAGTTTAGGACTCCTACTCAGCTATCTTGGAGAGCTCCGTTGTTCTGGAGTTTAGAATTTTGGTACATATCTTATGATATATATATATATATATGTTTATCCAGGGGTACGACGGGGCCCTGTCCCGACATATTTCACTGTTGATACTCTTAGAGGTCTGTAGACATATGTGTGTGTTGTGTATATGTTCTGTTCAGCTTTGTTTCTACGATGTGCTATGATGTGATGTTCGTCTGTAGTGGCAGCCTTGTCGGCTTGCATATGACATTGATATGTAGTGGCAGCCTCGTCGGCTTGCGTATCATTTTATGATTTGATTAGTGGACTCCTCAGGAGACGGTTTATCTGGATATATATATGTTGACATTATGAACCTTTGGAGTTCTTTTGCAAGTTTCCATATTGTTCATAGATTCAGTTTGACTATATCTAGTAGGTATGTATATGAGTGTCCAGCTCAGGCACTAGTCATGGCCCATGGGGTCGGGTCGTGACAAAAGTGGTATCAGAGCAGTTCATCCTCGGAGTGTCTACAGACCGTGTCTAGTATAGTCTTGTTTATCGGTGTGTTGTGCACCACATCTATAAACAGGATGCTACATGACATTTGGGATGTTACCTTTCTTTCATATCTAAGATCATGCGATAGAGCCCAGTCATAGGAAATGAAATTCCTTATACTGACCCTTGATTTTAGCTGAAGAACGGCATCGACAGAGGAAAGTGACTGATGATATTGGAAGTGACAAAGTACACGGGTAAGCAACGGTGCGAAAGATGCATGTCAGATAAGGTAAGAATATTGAAGTATGACTGAAATGTGAAGGTTAAGAATGAAAGGGAAGGTAGATAGGAAGGTATAACAGGGCAGATCGTTAAAGGATCAGGTACGTCTCGAGGTGCGATATGTGAGGTAAGTTTTGACATCTTTATACTTTTACTTGAAATTGGGAGCCCTGTGTGGCTTTGATATGATATGAAATATATGTATAAATGTTGGCCCTGTGAGGCATTGTTGATATTTCCTGCGTGCAGGCTTTGGGATAGTAAGAAATACAGAGGAAACTCTGCCAAACTTTTCCTAGGAATAAAAAGAGAATGAGATATAAGTTCGTAATATTCTTGAAAGGTCATGCTATCAGTAATGATAGGATTTGACCAAGTTGCAAGTCTGACTTCGAGAAATAAAGTTAACTATTAAATTGATAGTAATAGTAATTATGAGATCGATACCGATATGGTGAATTTATTATGTTGGATTAAAGCTTTAAGAGATACCCTCCATGTCATCCGTAAGAGGCATCATTCTTATTTGGGAAATTTTATTTCGAAGAAGCATATATGAGTAGCAAAGTTTGGAATTCATTTGAATGGACCAGAATACTTTCCAGCCACATGTTACCTTAGAAGAGGCTCGGGTTGAAGAGCAAAAACGTCCACAATTAAGTTTCACTTTTATTTGAAGAGTACAAGCATACAGCAAGTAGTTTATGAACTAAATAGTTTGTTCATGACCCAAGGACAAATCTGAAGGCAAACTATGTGAATCAAGTGGAGCGTTCTTGTGTTCTTGAGGTAACATTTCATCATATCTTTATGTCCTTGAGTTTATTAGTTTTAATCAACTAATTGGAGATGGAATTTGTGGAAGGAAAACTCAAACTTGTGAGCTATCTTAGATCATATGTTTCACGTGTTGTTGATGAAATGCTAGGATAAATTGGAAAGGGCTTGTGACACTAAGGGATGATTTAGCAAAAAGTGGCAAATCTTAACAGAACGTTTATTTGAGGTATCGAGTGGACTGATAAGTGGAGATAAATTACGACGAGTTTACAGTTAAAAGGAGTAATAGTATGATTGAGATAATAGTACGGAGGAGGAAGAATTATGACAAATATGACAATATTGATAAGATAGCTTGTGAGATATTAAGGATAAGACTGATCAGAAAGGGTGAAAGGTTAAGTACGCCTACTCCACAGAGTGAAATTAAACCTTAGTAAGAATCGTGGATCTTTATGGTTAAAAAGTGTTACGCTATAGGATTGATTACCAACAGGATGTAATGTGAGTGTCCTAAGGGTTGTTATAAAAAAAAGAGTAAAGCCAAGTGAGGAAGTGACTAAAAGACATGGCGTGATCTATGTGACTAAGTTATAAAGGAAAATATGGAATGGAAAGACAGGGTATAGAATGAATAAGAAAGACTTATAAAGTTCTTCTATAAGGAAAAGTTCAGCATAAAGATTATATAATAACGAAAACGAAAGCGAGCCCAAGAAAAGAAGGAGTTAATTGAAAGAAGGAAATAAGGAGAAAGCGAGCTAGATAACGGTGTAATAACAGGTTATGACGTAGCCGAGAACATGGGTAATATAAATGGCATAACTTGTGAAAGACCAAGCTACAGAAAAATGAGTAACGAGGTAGAATGAGTGCTCGAAAATGACTAGTATGACAAGAACAAACCGGGATGAACAGAAAACGTTTGGAGAATGAGAAAAGGGGTTATGTAGAAATAGTGTTTTCCGAAGGATACAGGAGCGGCATGAGATTCCTCGTGCACAAAATAAAAGATGGACATGGACTGGAGAAATGAAAGGAATACTAAAGAAAGCACCCAAGACAGACACAATCAAGTGAGTACGAGTATAAGATAGAAAGGAAAATATGTAGCTACGAACTTAAGAGTGCAGTACGACGACAAGGTGGTAAGATAAGACCATTATTAAGACGAATTTGATATGATTTTGAGTAAGTTAGAGGTTAGTGTTGCATGTATATGACTTTATCTCGGAATTAGTGAAATCCTTAAAGGGCAAGGACTGTAGGCCGGAGGAACAAATAATGCAAGGTAAATTTGTTACGGGAAACAGACGATACAGGTTAGGAAAAATAATTTTACAAGAGAGCCTTGGATACTTATCATCAGAATATAAGTGCTACCTAATTGAGAATTTGGAATGACTACAAGTACTAGTTAATTATGGATTGGAGTAAGTGGAATATGGCCTTGGGTGAATTGCTACATTGATTACATTACTCGAGTACAAATTATCAAATAAGATTTTGTACTATATATCGAAAGGTTCTATTCGCTTCCTGACTTTGATTAAGGATTCGTACGTGGATAAGCAAGTTATAAGTTATAGAGAAAGACGTGAGTATGGTACAGTATACCAAGTGAGTTAGAAAAAGGATCGAGTGAATTTGAGATTAGGAATAGGGGCATAGAGCGGAATATAAACGGATAATAGTATAAGTATACCCTTAAGGGGGAAGCGGACAAAATAAATGCAAGTATAAGATGGAAACAATTGACACTACAATATATTTGATATGGATACTTAAATTTTAGGTGAGGTCTCTTGCCGAAGCAAGTTAATAAGATCTGAAAGTCAACAATCAATGGATCGAATTCAGGATGGTATTTGAGATAGTGCTGAGAATTATTGTTGAAGATTAGGGATAATACGACATTAGAAAGTGGATGCTTATGACAAGGAAGAGTACGACAAGGAATTGATAACGGGTAACTTAAGAGATATTATAAAGGATAGCAATGCAATACTGGATTAGAGGTTAAGACGTTGTCAATGGGGTTACTTGCTAATAATACTGTAACTTATAAGTAGAAAAGGAGAAAGGATAGGAAATTTCCTATAGTAGGATATGAGAAAATCAAATGGTGAATGAAGGAAGGGAAAGGAGTATGACACGGTAGACAGCAAGTGAGTTTTAGTACAAATAAGATATGTAAAGCAAAATGAACCAGGAGAAGGAAAGTCTAAGACTAAGATTGGATATACTTTATACAAGTCGCACAAGAATAGTTATGCGATCTACACATATTTGTATGTTAAGAATGAGACCAAGTGGGCACTTGATAATAAGCGTAAGGATTCAGTAATAGCAATGCGATTATGATATTTCGGATACATTAAGGAAAGGTGTAAGATGGTTCGAACCAAAGTACCGAAATAGGATTAGTACTGAGGGCAAAAGCCAAAGTTGAGCCCGATATCAATTGAAAGATACAAGCGAAGAATGTAAGGTCTGCATAAAGACTAGTGAGACGACGCTAAGGTATTTCTCGGTCTAATTTGAGCACCTTCACATTTTCGTGTAAAGATTGCAACATAATGTACGACAGGAAAACTAGAAACAAAATCGGAGTAAAGGGGCAATAGAATAAGCCTAAAGTGTTACAATTTGGGTTAAGAGAAATGGTGAAATATCTTAAACGAGACGAGCAGGACAAGCCGGTTAGTAGAAGACAGTGAATTTATATGTCAAATCAGGAACTTTTTTGGAGTTATACCAATTGATAATAGACAGAGCACAGAGCGGCTATGTGAAGTTATAAAATGAGGGAACTCTAGCGCTACTTGGTAGCCAGCTCTAAAGATCGAGATTAAGAGCTAAAAGCAAAATGACAGTTAAAAAGAAAGTCGAGAAGTGATACCTGAGGTTGAAGATTCCAGAATATAGACTGGAACAACGGCGCAATATAAGGTTATTGAAGTAAAATTTCACCTTGGAAAATTTCATTATACTCGTAAAGTTACGAAGGGTCTACAAGTTACCAGAGGTATAAATACTCCAAGGATTGCAGAGTCTAACAAACCGATGAGGGATATCTGCGCGTTACAAGATCTTGTCTAAAGATCAGAAGGTAAAGTGAAGTGAACGATACATTATCTTAAAGGAGTAACTATAGAAAAAGAAAGAGTCGAGTCATGACTACGTGTACCATGAATACAAGTCCGAATCAATCAGTGACAGTACAACTAGACAGTATGTAGACAAGAGAAAGAGTAACACTTCAGTAGAAGAGCTCGCAATACAACTGACAACCGACTGCGAAATAAAGAAGAGAGTAAAGACAACGACGTGGAATAATTACCTCGAGAAGCAACAGAGGGAGGAAATATTACGGGAATGGTTACGTAGAGATCTGAAATGCATCATAATAGATTGAAGGAAATCGACCAACGAAAGAATCATGTGAAGGGCATCATTCATTAAAAGAACATTTAAGGAAGTATTGGGAGTGCACGACTAGCTTAACATTCGAGGACGAATGTTCTAAAGGGGGGAAGGATGTTATATCCCGTATTTTTGCACGTCGGATTATTCGAAATCTAATCGACGTAAGTTTAAGGACGAGATTATTCTTGGGATATTAGACAAGGGCTTTTAAATCCCCGATTTTTAATGAGTGCGCGATTGCTTGTAAATTTAATTGGTGTGGAAATATCAGTGGAAATTAGGGACTAAGTAACTATGATTAGATTATTAAGTAGGGATTAGTGATTAATTAAAATTAATTATGTTAATTATAACTTGTGGGCCCCACCCGTTTTAAAAAAAAATAATAAATAAATAGAATAAAATAACTAAAAGAAAATAATTATAAAGTAAAATAAGGTGGATGATTCACTATGGGGGGGGGGGGGGGGGTACGTGTCCAATAAATGGACAAAGTATATATGGCCAAATTGTGACTAATCTTGCCATTCATTTTCATTTGCAAATTTCACTCTATAGTGAAGTAAACAAATACCTAGCCATGGCTGCCTAGCTTCGGCCATGGCAGCCCCCTTCTAAAAAAAATAAAATTTGTTCTTGTTAGATTAATTCTAAGGTGATTTGCAAGTCCAAGGAGGTGATAGCAACATTGGGTATTGAATTGAGGAAGAAGAAATAGTGAAATTGGTGCAAACGAGTGTAGAAATTTCTCCGATTAAATTAAGGTAAGATTTTCTTATTTTATGGAATAATTGGATTAATGGTGTTGTAGTGGAAAGATTAAAATTGTATTAGATGAAATTGGAAGTAAGAAATTGCATGAATTCGTTGATATTAGGAGTTGTGGTTGTTATATGGAATTGTTGAGTTGAAAGAATAAAAGTGTGGTTATGTTCATATGTTGTTGTCGTGTTGTTGTTGATGTGGATTCTAAATTTGGAAGAAAGAAGTGTATAAAGTATCGTATACAAAGCGTATGTTGGTTTGTTTGGCGTATGATCTTAAACGTTAATGATTTTGGATTGGAAAAGGATTAAGAAGAGTTATTGGATTGTTTGAATTGTTTATGGGCTGAATTGTAAGGGTTTTTATACGAAAATTTATATTACTGTCATTGTTGGTATTGTTGTGATAACAGGAGGTTAATTGGAAGTTCGGGTTAGGCGAGTTATATAGGGGAAATGCTGCCCGATTTCCGTTAAGTTCTTAACTAATGAAAATCCTAATCAAGGAAGTATGAATTAAAGAATAATTCCTATAAGTGATTGGTTGCAGATTTATAAGCTAGAAAGTATAGTTTACTAACGATAGCGTTACTTTCATTTCAAATAGGCTAAAGGGGCGACGAAGCGAACTTAATTGCGGTTAACATATAATAGGTATGTAAAGTTAACCCTTCTTTCTTTTTGGCATGATCTTTATGAAATGAATAGACGATGTGTATATGATTCCAAAGAAGTTCCTATTCTTAGAGCCACTAGGATGGCTACTATTCTTGATTTGCAGAAGCTATTTTGTTATATCTTGGTACGTGTATATGATTCCAGGAGTTCTATTTTGATATAATCCACTGTGACATTCGAAACATATTTGATATGACTATTGTCTTGATTATCAAATGATAGTTCGTTTTGATTATTCCATTGAGTCTTTGATAATGTTTTAATTTGCATATGGTTGCTCACTACTCTACTCGTGCTTGCCTCAATATGTCTTTCACTGAGTCCCGGGCCAGGATACGTTTTCGTGCACAGTTTCACTGCATTGTTCACCGAGCCCCTCACTAGAGGCCGAGATACGATATATATATATATATATATATATATATATATATATATATATATATATATATATATATATATATATATATATATATATATGATGGAGCTAGGATGTGTTTATGGCGTTATGATGTGTTTATGTCGCCAAGGATGGTATGTGGCGACCTTATTCACCGAATCCCGTAATGGGCCGGATATGATATATGATATTGATATGCATGATTTTCATTACATGAGGCAAGTGTATTGATGTTTTAAAAGTCATACTTGTTTCTGGTAATCTCTATTTCACTATGATTCTCCTTACTGTATTTCATGCTTTATATACTCAGTATATATTCCGTACTGACCCCCTTTCTTCGGGGGGCTGCGTTTCAGGCCCGCAGGTACAGATAGTCGGTTTGGTGACCCTTCAGCTTAGGACTCCTACTCAGCTGTCTTGGAGAGCTTCGTTGTTCCGGAGTTTAGACTTTTGGTATAGATCTTTTGATATATATATATATATATATATATATATATATATATATATATATATATGTTTATCCAGGAGTACGACGGGGCTCGATCCCGTCATATTTCACTATTGATACTCTTTGAGGTATGTAGACATATGTGTGGGTTGTATATAAGTTCTGTTCAGGTGTGTCTCTACGATGTGCTATGATGTGATGTTCGTCTGTAGTGGCAGCCTTGTCGGCTTGCATATGACAATGATATGTAGTGGCAGCCTCGTCGGCTTGCATATCATTTTATGATTTGATTAGTGGACTCCTCAGGAGACGGTTTATCTGGATATATATATGTTGACATTATGAACCTTTGGAGTTGTTTCGCAAGTTTCCATATTGTTCATAGATTCAGTTTGACTATATCTAGTAGGTATGTATATGAGTGTCCAGCTCGGACACTAGTCATGGCCCATGGGGTCGGGTCGTGACAATTATATTCGGCATGGGAGCATTTCAAGTACTATCTAGCTCAATCTCCAACTCACGGGTTTCCGGATGCTATTCTCACCGAGACATTCTACAAGGGGTTAGATACAATGAATCGGATTGCTTTCAATACTGCCGCTGGGGGATGCTTCATGGACAAGTCATTTGTTAACATCACCTGGTTGCTCGATAAGCTCACCATCCCCAATCAATATTGGCACTCAAATGATAGTGAAATCTTGTCATATGACAGTCCCTTTGTTGCCGCGGTGGCCAAAGAAAATCATGAGCGAGATCATGTTTTTTCTCAATTGCAAACCACCGTGGATTTGCTGTCAAAGAGGCTTGCGGAGAAAGAAGATAAGAGTGTGAATGTTGTTGAAGAAACGCCATCTAATGCTCCCGGATTGTATCAAGTCTCAGAAGAAACTTATCTAGAGGGGCAGCCACAACGTGAGGATGCTAATTATATCGATAACTCTCAAGGGAGTTATCAAAAGCAATGGAGGCCCCAACAACAAAGCAATCATTATGGCCGAAATTAAAATGGTGGTTTGGACAGGAGGGATTACAACAACAACAATTATGGTAATCGGAATTCCAATGCCTATGTCCACCGAAGGGCCGTTCTTCTCACTCTCAAAATTGGCGAAAGGTCGTTCCAATGATCAAGGGACCTCTCGAATGGAATCTATGCTTGAAACGATCTTGGCAACCAAAATAAGAGTGACAAGAAGATGGAAAATTTGATCGAAGTGGTAGGCTCTCACACCGCTTCGATTCAAACTTGAGTCACAAATGCGAGATCTTTCTCGTGGGTAACATCCACCACAAAGAGGGGGCCTTCCTAGCCACACAATTCCGAACCCAAGGGGTAGTGGAGGTGATAACATTGCCTCATGCAAAGCTATTTCTACTAGAAGTGGGAAGATCCTTAATGCGGTGGATGAGAGTGTAGTTGAACCTATTATTGTCGAGCCGATTGTTGATGAGGTTATTGAGGAAGAAATTGAAGAAGAACTAGTGGCACCAATTTAAGTGCCTATTATTGTTGAGAAAGAGAAGGAGGCACACCCTATTGTTCTCGAGGGTGACGAGGTGCCAAGTGTTGAAAAGGCTACCGGGGGTAGCACTCAAAAGAGCAAGGTCACAAGGGGAAATTAAACCCTTGACTCAAACATATAAATCTCCTCTCCCGTTCCGACAAAGATTGATGAAAAGAACGGAGGATGCGAAGTGCCAATGCTTTTACGACAAATTGAAAGGGTTGTCAATAAATATCCCATTTCTTGATGCATTCTAAGAAATGTCGGGATTTGCTAAATACTTGAAGGATTTGCTGACGAAGAAAAGACCAATAAAGCATGATATGGTGGGAGTCACCCACCGTGTGAGCGCTATTATTTCGTCATCAAAGGTTGAGAAGAAGGGAGATCCCGGAGCTTTCACAATCCCTTGCACCATCGGTCACCATGATTTTGCTCGTGCTTTAAGTGATAATGGGGCTAGTATTAATTTGATGCCACTAGACATCTATAAACAATCCGTTTTGGGAACACCTAGACCAACAAGCATGCGTCTCCAAATAGCTGATAGAACCATCAAAAGACCGGTAGGGGTTGTTGATGACGTCCTTGTTAGAGTGGGGGGATTCTTATTGCCTGCGGATTTTGTCATCCTTGATTGTGTGGTTGACAAAGAAGTCCCAATTATCTTGGGAAGGCCATTTCTTGCCACCGGGGAGAGCTCTAATGGACTCGGAAAAGATTGAAATAAAATTTCGGGTCAATGATGAAGAGGTAACGTTCCAAGCTAGCAAGTGGTTAAAATTGCTTACTGCTTATGAGATCATTTCGGTCATGATTCTTTCGATTTGGTAGATGAAGCGGTGGAGCATAAGTTAGAGGAGGAGCACTTTGACGAAACAATTTCAGCTATTTTGGTGAATTTTGAGGCGGATGACATGGAGGGGTATATTGAAACGGTAAATTCTCTTATTGGCTGGGGTTTTTTAAAAAAAAAAAAACCACCAAAATAGTGGCAATTTATTAAAAATCAAACAAACTGTACAGAAACTAACCAAGTGGTTAGTGAGAAAAAGAAAACAAACGAAAGCTAGAGCAAAAAAATAAAACCATGACAACACAAAACATAAATAAGCTGCTAGAGATCCTATAGTCTTGACTTGCATCCATTTTTCACACCTTCAAGCTCTCACCAGGTGGTATGGACTTCAGTTAGGTGAATTTGCTTCAGACATCTAGGACAGTATCAGGTTACTATGCTATTTTTGCTCTAATGGTCACTGAACCAATCTGTTGCCATTTCCAGGAAAGTGTTGAAGCTTTGTTGAACATGTTGAGACTTCCTGCCTGGGATTGAGCATGCATGCACACTAATACCACCCATAACAAGATTCTTCACCAGTTCATCTCTATTTCAACACAAGAAGTATATATGGCCTAGCCATGTGTCACGACCCAAACCCCGTGGGCCGCAACTGGTACCCTAACTGGATACCCATACGTACCTATCTGATCGAATTCGAATCATACAGATTTTTTTTTTCAAAGCAGAAGTACGGAAATAGACCGATACAAATACGGCACGCGCGCAACCATACGTATATATACATATATACCTGAACATACAGACATTTACAAGTAAGCCGATAAGGCTAACATACAGACGAAACCCGTAACCCACACATCTATCTACAGGCCTCTACAGACATACAGAATCATATGGCGGGACAGGGCCTCGCCGTACCCAGAATATACACACATACGGAGTACACAGAAGACAGAAGATATATACCAAAAAGATATGCTCCGAGTCGAGGGAGCTCTTCAGATAGCAGAGTCGGAAACCTACGCTGGCGGCGTATCACCTGGCGCGTCTGTACCTGCGGGCATGTAGCGCAGCCCCCGAAGAACAGGGGTCAGTACGAAAAATGTACCGAGTATGTAAAGCAGAAACATAACAGATATAACATAGTCCGAACCGGAGTCACAGAAATATAACGGACAGAACCATAAATCAGACTGGCGGACAGAATTGTGATCCAGACAGACATACAGAATCGTGTTCCATACAAATAAACAGAGTTACAGTTCGGACAGACAGACGGAATCATAATACGGACAGACGAGCAGAATCTGAATCCATACGGACATACAGAATCAGAAGTCATACGGATAGACAGCAATAGTCATAGCACAGACGGACAGACAGTAGTGTGACGGATAGAATTATGCATGCAGAGTAGTACAGAGTCATACAAAATCATACAGAGGCGTGTGCTTTATAAATACAGATGGCACACGCATATATTCATACAGATCCCGGCCCTGTCTGGGGGCGCGGTAACAGAACCCGGCCCTCTTAGTACGGGACGCGGTGGACAGACAGAATCAAATCAGATCATATGCCATCCTGGCCGCCATCCCCATACACAGATCATACAGACATACAGATCCCGGCCCGTACGCCGAGGGACGCGGTGAACAATGCAGAGAAAATATGCACGATAACAGAACCTGGCCCGGGTCGCAGTGAAAGAATGCATTGAGACAGACACGAATCGATAAATGAGAAACCACCTACCTACAGACTCGACATACAGACTCGATCAATCAGAAGGGTGCCAAACGGCGAGCCAAAATCAGAATATCCAGATAGTATGCATAGTACGCGCTCATATCCTAGTTAGGAAGGCACGACAGATTTTCAGAATGGGATGCTCGGATGTTCAGAAATCATATTGTATAAATTACACAAAACTATCCATAATATTCACAAAATAATAGTTCAGAAGTTTTTGGAGAAGATCGGACCAAAACAGAAGTATTTTAAAAATCGTACCAGAAGTATCGGGCCTTGTGGGCCCACCTCGGACCAACCCGTGGCTACATATGTAAATTACTGATGATTGACCTTATGAGGTCACCCATACTCATTCGGAAGTGTTCCGACTCCGTTTGGGGAAGTTTTGTGCAAAATCTCACTTTAAGGACAATTTGTAAGAAAATAGGTTCAATTGAACTGAAGGAATTAGAGCGGTTTTCCGTCTCGAATTCCGCGGAACGGAGTCGGACCTAAGGCTCGCGGCCGAGCCTACCACATCCAGAACATGCCTAGGAACGTATAGAAGTGCTTCACATACCTTGATGGCGCCTTATGCTTGCTTGGCGTAAATCCAAATTTCGTCCAAAATCTGGAAATGGTCAAGTTTACCATTTGGTTAGTTTCATTCTTTCAATACTCTATCTTTACACATAATTGCCTACCGAAATTTCGGCAGCATTTCCTCTGTATATACGACATCCCCGAGACTTAGCTCGGCTCAATTCCTCAACACAACAGCCCAGAGAAAACATCCAAACAACAACAAACATCAATAAACACTAACTCATACACTATGGCATTATTAGCCATCTTTCGACACAACGAGTTATTTTTCGTTTTAAACTTGCATTTCCAACCAAAACTTATTATTTTCATATCCATTATCCATCAAAATCATTACGACACACATCGGAGGCATCCATACCATATTCACATAACATTCATAAGTTACTCAAACATTCAACTTCCTATCAAATCACTACCTTTCCAATCTTTCCTAACTTCCAATATACAAGTTCATAAACACATTTTCATATTCCAAGTTCGTTATCGTCAATCACAATTTCAAGACATTAGGCTAACGCAACATACTTTCCGACAACGACTTAACAAACAATTCTTCGTTTTGGCTTAACCATTATCCTTCAATCTACTTCACAAAGCCATAACACAATTAACATACAACCAAAATCAAATTCACATCCCATATTACACATAGTACCATACGGCCAACATACTATATTTTCCAACTCTCACTAATTCATCCCACTTTCCTTTCTAATACAATTTCCACCATACTACAACTAACTTACACAAGAATTCAAACCATTACAATCATGCAACACATATATATGCATTCGGCCACCACCCAAAAATTCCAACACACCAAATTTCCATATTTTTCATTCATTCACAAATACTACAACATACATACATCATTTTTAACACAACAAAAGCATGAAATCCTTACCTTTCTTCAAGTTCTTCACTTGGGGTTGAAGTTGTTTTCTTGCCAAAATCTTTATATCAACTTGTAGATAATCTTGTGCTTAGCAATAATCTCTCAAGAGAGGAACTTTTTAAACCCAAGAATTGGCTCCAAAAAATTTTTTCTTTCATTTCCTTTTCTTTCTCTCTTGAACCTGAAACCCTTTCTCTCTTTTCCTTTTGTTCTTTCTTGTTTTCTCTTGAAAGTTCTATAGATTAGGACTACTATATAATGTCACATGGCATTTAATTGATCCATGGGCTTGGATCAATAGTGTGGCCGGTTGGGCCCTTATAGTTGGGCCTTTGTTTTGTTTCATTTTATTGAGCCCACTTTGGCTAGATTTTGCCATTCCTAAGGCAAGTTTCCAAATTTGCCCTTGGCCACCTTTTGCAATTCCACACCATTGAATTCATAACTCACACATTCATACCAAGTAGTGTCCAATAGTGGCCTTATTCATCACAAGTCATTTTACCTTGAATTCTTCCGAATGAACAAAAATGTCGGATGTAACATTCTCCCCCCCTTTAGAACATTCGTCCTCGAATGTTAAATTGACCTTATGGGGCGCCATACTACTCCGGGAGGGTTCTCTTTATAGTCGTCCTTTGCTGACTTTCCGACATGGCTTCTTTACCAGCATTATGAGGTAAGTTTTCACATCACAGATTCAGATGCCTTCATAATATATCTTCTCGTACCCCACGCAATCGTCGAACCATAAGCTATATTCTTGTAACTGACGAACGCTTTCCAGACGTCATAGTCCGTATCATTTCTTGTTACACTCCAGAGATTTCTACCACATCGATATAATCCCACTTCTTACCAACAGATTCAGGACTGGAATCGGACACGTCGAAGCATATCGGACGGATTCGTAATCGGAAGCAGACATGCCAAACTATGGCGGATAGATTCATCATCAAAAGAAGAGATACGGAAGTATGTCAGACAGATCTGAGATCAGAGTCAGATGTATAAAAATGTATCGGACGGATTTCGAAATCGGAATCAGGCTTACAGAAATGTATCATACAGAGTCACACTTAGAATCAGACATGCGGAGATGTATCAGACAGATGCGTGACCAAAATTAGACGTACGGAGGCACACCAGACGGATTTATATCCAGAGTCAGACATACAGAGGTGTGTCAGACAGATTCGTAATCGGAGTTAATCGTACAGAGATATGTCAGAAAGGAACGTATTCAGAGTCAATCATACAAATCGTCTTGGGTGTCGCTTATCGACTTTTTCAAAGATTCTGCTTACTCGCCCTTCTTATCTCTCTCCTTCCCTACTATCCATACTCTTTTTCCCTTTACAACTATCGTCATACTGGACTAACTTATGATGTAATTGGGCGTTTTCTATCCCCTGACAACATTCGGGTCGTCGCTGACTGTTATCCAGATTCGCTAAATTTTTCCGAGTGGTATCGCACCTTTCCTTTTTGCCCCTTTAATCCGCGTCGGACTGTGTGGTTTTTGTAAAGGCACTAATTACTCCATACATTCTCTTTTCCTTTAGATTACCCCAAATTTTCATTTATATCAGTCATACCTACACTTGTGCAAAACTTTGCATTACTTCCCAGGGGGTCACCCATCCCAGAATTGCTCTGGCCTGAGCACGCTTAACTCCGAAACTTTCATGCATTTCGACGCGTTAGGGCTAATATAATATCGCCGATTGCCCCTCACGACCTTTGTCACGAAATTTTAGAGTAACTCGGGGTCTTCGCAGATTTTCGGAAAAATTGTTTGGTAGCGGGTCCCACCCCCGGCTAAGTCATACCATTACCATATTGCCTTTCTGAATCTCGGTATCTACCAAATTAACATTTATCTTACTATTTCTAATACCCAGAAGTATGAGATCACGTGATTCAACAAAATACAAAATTATCCATACATACATTTCTCAAAAAGGATTGGCTGGCGTACCTGGGCGTGCACTCGAAGACGCTCCTGGATCCTGTCGGCCGGTTAAAGCAAACACGCGGTTCGAAGGACCGCTGTAACCAGAAGCTGCACCTCGTCCTCTGCCACGACCCGCTGGCGCTGGTGCTGGTGCTGGTGCCGGTGCTCCTCGCCCCGCAGGGCGCATGGCTGCTGAAGGAGAAGATGAGCCTGCAACGGACCCAGCAGGCCGGGCTGAACCCGAACTGCCCTTAAGTGGGCACTCTCTGACTCGATGGTCTGGGCTCCCACAAAAATAACAAGCGCCCGTAGCGCGATAACACTCCCCCGGGTGGGGTCTCCCACAGTAAGAACACGGGGGTATGGGTGGCCTCGACTGTCCGGGACCTCTGGAGCTCTGTCCTGCGAACTGTGGGGGCGTACTGTAGGCTGGCTGGGACGAATACCTATTTCTCTGCCGCTGGGAAGGCTCGCTCTGAAATCCCTCTGAATACCCAGCCGATCTGGCTCTCTTAGGCTGGCCCCTGTCGTAACCCCTATCAGGCCGACGTTCCCTACGTCGGTCCTCCATGCCCTGGGCGTGTGCCTGTACCCGGGCTACATGCATCCCTGGCTGAGCAGCCACAGCCAAACAACCATCAATCAGATAAGAGTCCAGTCCCATCACATACCTGTGCACCCTGTCGGCCATCTCAGCTACTATGGTGGGTGCATACCTAGCCAGTGAATCGAACTCTAGGCTGTACTCGCGAACACTTCTACCATTCTGTCGCAAATTCAAGAACCGATCAACCCTAGCTCTTCGTAGCTCTGGTGGTAGAAAATGGTCCAGAAAGGCCTTAGTAAATTCGGCCCATACCGCTGGGGGCGCGTCGTCGCCCCTGGAGAGCTGCCAAGACTCATACCAATTTGCTGCCACCTCATACAATCGATACGAAGCCAACTCCACAGACTCAGTCGGCGAAGCTTTAATCAATCGCAGTGTGCTCTCCATCTTTCTAATGAACTCCTGGGGGTCTTCCTCAGACTTGGTCCCGGAGAATTCTGGTGGACCACATGTCAGAAACTCGCGAGCCCTGGAGCTCTCATACCTGTCCGTACGACCACCCCCAAATCCATGCCTGCGAACCTGCTCCGCCATTAATGTGGTCAATAGCTGAACCGCATCTCGCATGGCCCCACCCTCCGCCCCTACCTGTGGAGCTGGAGGCTCGGGCACTGGAACCTCAGGAGCTTGCGGTGGAGCCGTCTCCCGATTAGCAGCTCCTGCTGCTCTGATGTCCTCCCGCAAGGGGGGTGTAACAGACCCAGACGACGGGGGCACATCCTCAAGTGCAGGCTGTACACTGGCCCTGGTAACCCTCGGGGCCTGGCTGGTCTCTCCTGCCTCAATCCTCGCCCAAATTTCGTCCAAAATCTGGAAATGGTCAAGTTTACCATTTGGTTAGTTTCATTCTTTCAATACTCTATCTTTACACATAATTGCCTACCGAAATTTCGGCAGCATTTCCTCTGTATATACGACATCCCCGAGACTTAGCTCGGCTCAATTCCTCAACACAACAGCCCAGAGAAAACATCCAAACAACAACAAACATCAATAAACACTAACTCATACACTATGGCATTATTAGCCATCTTTCGACACAACGAGTTATTTTTCGTTTTAAACTTGCATTTCCAACCAAAACTTATTATTTTCATATCCATTATCCATCAAAATCATTACGACACACATCGGAGGCATCCATACCATATTCACATAACATTCATAAGTTACTCAAACATTCAACTTCCTATCAAATCACTACCTTTCCAATCTTTCCTAACTTCCAATATACAAGTTCATAAACACATTTTCATATTCCAAGTTCGTTATCGTCAATCACAATTTCAAGACATTAGGCTAACGCAACATACTTTCCGACAACGACTTAACAAACAATTCTTCGTTTTGGCTTAACCATTATCCTTCAATCTACTTCACAAAGCCATAACACAATTAACATACAACCAAAATCAAATTCACATCCCATATTACACATAGTACCATACGGCCAACATACTATATTTTCCAACTCTCACTAATTCATCCCACTTTCCTTTCTAATACAATTTCCACCATACTACAACTAACTTACACAAGAATTCAAACCATTACAATCATGCAACACATATATATGCATTCGGCCACCACCCAAAAATTCCAACACACCAAATTTCCATATTTTTCATTCATTCACACATACTACAACATACATACATCATTTTTAACACAACAAAAGCATGAAATCCTTACCTTTCTTCAAGTTCTTCACTTGGGGTTGAATTTGTTTTCTTGCCAAAATCTTTATATCAACTTGTAGATAATCTTGTGCTTAGCAATAATCTCTCAAGAGAGGAACTTTTTAAACCCAAGAATTGGCTCCAAAAAAAATTTTCTTTCTTTTCCTTTTCTTTCTCTCTTGAACCCGAAACCCTTTCTCTCTTTTCCTTTTGTTCTTTCTTGTTTTCTGTTGAAAGTTCTATAGATTAGGACTACTATATAATGTCACATGGCATTTAATTGATCCATGGGCTTGGATCAATAGTGTGGCCGGTTGGGCCCTTATAGTTGGGCCTTTGTTTTGTTTCATTTTATTGAGCCCACTTTGGCTAGATTTTGCCATTCCTAAGGCAAGTTTCCAAATTTGCCCTTGGCCACCTTTTGCAATTCCACACCATTGAATTCATAACTCACACATTCATACCAAGTAGTGTCCAATAGTGGCCTTATTCATCACAAGTCATTTTACCTTGAATTCTTCCGAATGAACAAAAATGTCGGATGTAACACCATGCATCATAGTTATTTCATTGTCTTAACAGAATCAGTAGCAATGTCTAATTCAAGTTATAACTCCTGTAATCTGTTATCCTTCCCGTGTCTTATTCTAAGATTAGGAATTTGAGCTTTGTTGATATTGAGAAGTCTTTTAGCCTTGATTGGAAGATCCTGAAAATTATGAAAGTGTTGTGTACCTGCAAAATCAAAAACATAGTTAGTTAAAAAGTCTGCCAGGCCATTTCCTTCTCTGTATATGTGCTCCTCAATCACCATATTTCCCCTCCTTAATCTGTTAATCTCTTGAACTACCAAAGTAATGCTCCATGGAACCTCCCATGTTCCAGAAATGAACATCTTCATAGCCAAAGAATCAGTTTCCACAACTAGAGTAACAAGCTGATGAGAAATGCAGTAGTCAACTCCCTTCTTGATGGCCAAAGCTTCTGCTATGAGATTATTGCCATCTGCAATAGTTTTCCTTGCTGCATATATGAGATTACCCTCCTCATTTCTAACACAAAAGGCAACGGAACTAGGGCCTGGAATTCTTCTAGCAGTACCATTTGTATTACATTTGAACCAAGCCCTTGCTGGTAATTGCCATTTCACTACAAGTGTCCTGATAATAGGTCTAAATGATTCAAAATAGTCAATGATATCAGGCCATTTGTGAGGAATATTCTGCATTGAAGGAAATCTTATCCTGCATAGCAGATGAATATTTTTATTGATCTCATGCAGAACTTTATACATTGACATATTACCCCCATGCAATCTTGTATTTCTCCACTTCTAGATCTGCCAAAGAATGACTGCAGGTACTGCCTTTTGTATTGGTCTCAACTTATAATGACACTTTGCATTCCACCATAATTTCACTACACGTTTCACTTGACAACAGTTAATCAATATTCCTGCAGCACTGCTAAACTAATTCCATACAGTTTTAGAAAATGTCTCCTATTAAAAACAGATGGTCTATTGTCTCCTGTCTAGGTTCTATGCAACAGCAGCATCTAGAAACTATATTAATTCCAATAGCTGCTAGAACTTCATCCACAGGTAGCTTGAATTTCCATAACCTCCATAAGCAGAAAGAGATCTTAAAAGGAAGACCCTTCAGCCATATGTTCTTATAGTCCTCAGAAACATGATCTCTTTTTCTAAGCAGGTCCCATGCACTAGAAACTGTGAATTTACCAGTGCTAGTCATCATCCACCAAGGTTTAGCCCACTGCTCTGAAATTTCTCTCAAATCCAACTCCTCTAGAATACACTCTACTACATTAGCTGGAAAAAGCTATTGTAATCTGCTAACATTGCATTCATTACCTCCTATCAGGTCTTTAACATTTTCCATAGATTCGTCAATTGGAATATTAGGTAATACATAGTGTAGAGCACCTAATTTGGTCCAATTATCAAACCAAATATTAGTTGTTCCACTCTTTGTGTCCCACCAGATCACTTGTTCAATATTGTCCCTAGCCTCTAGGACCATTTTCCACACTCGTGTACCACCTTTCCATTGCACATACTGTGGATACTGCTTCTTGCAGTATTTATTCCACATGAAATTTGCGCATAATGTATTAGATGTTCTAAACCTCCACCATAATTTTGCACATAAAGCCTTAGACATATCAAATAAAGATCTGAAGCCCAATCCACCTTCCTACTTAGGCAAACACATTTTCAACCAACCAGCCCAATTCCTTGACTTAGTGTCCTCTTTATTACACCAGAAAAATTTTGCAACAATATGATGAATCTCCTTAATAACACATTTAGGAGGCTTTATGGTTGATAACAAGTGTATTGGAATACTCTGTAGGACACTAGTGATTAATACTGCCTTGCCACCAGGAGATAACAATTTGCCCTTCCATGCTTGTAACTTGTCTTTGACTTTCTTGATTAATTCAAAAAAATCAGATTTCCTCTTTCTTGTATGAGATATGGGACATCCAAGATACATGAAAGGAAAGGAACCTCTAGTGAAACCAGTGATAGCAGCAACTTGTTGAATAATATTGTTATCCACTTTAGAGAACATGTAAAATGAACGTTGTCTCTCATTGATCAGCAGACCAGATATTTGTTCATATTCCTTCAGAGTCTTCGTAACTAACTATAAAGATGTGGGATCTGCAAAAGCAAAGATAATTGTATCATCTGCTTAAGCTAGATGATTGAGATTGGCACTCCATTTAGGCATCCCATGGCTCTTGAACTCATCTTTCAGAAATAAAGCATTTAAAGATCTTGAAAGTGCTTCTACAGCTAGAATGAACAATGCAGGAGACAAAGGATCCCCTTGTTTAACACCTCTAGATGAGTGAAAAAAACCATGAGCCTGGCCATTAATGAGTACTGAGTACCAATTATTAGCTATCATCCTCCAGACCAAGTCAATACATTGTTCAGAAAATCCCATTCTCCTTAGCACCCTTGTTAGAAATAACTATGATAATCTATCATATGCTTTAGTCATATAAAGCTTAATGACTACATTTGCTGGTTTCCTTCTCAATCTAATGTCTGACATAATTTCTTATGTCAATAAGACATTCTCAATAATGTTCCTTCCTTTGACAAATCCTGACTGATTAGCAGATATCAATCTAGGCAGTACCTTCTCCAACTTATTATGAATCACCCTAGATATGACTTTGTTGATACATTTGCTAAGACTGATAGGTCTCATATCTGAGAAGGTCTCAATTGCATTCTTCTTGGGCAACAACACTAGATTAGTGTGTGTTATGGATTTAGGAATAGTATGACCTTCATAGAAATTTGTTACCACTTGAAAGACATCTGAACCTATAGTTTCCCAATAGGATTGGTAGAAAGAACCTGTCAAACCATCAGGACCACTTGCACTGTCACTTGCCAATTCAAATACTGCTTGTTTCACCTCCTCTAAGGATGGCATGCCACAGATAAGATTATTATCTTCCTGCATAACCATATTAGGAGTATGATTCAAAGGGAAAAATCAACACCTTCATTCTCCTGTGAAAACTGCTTCTGATAAAAAGAAATTGCTTCACCAACAATATTATCTGTACCCTCAATCTAATTTCCATCTGCATTCTAAATTCTACCAAGATGAGTTCTCTTCCTCCTACCATTCACAATATTGTAGAAAAATCTAGTATTCCTATCACCTTCTGAAAAACAGTCAAAACCAGATTTTTGTCTCCAAAATTCTTCTTCATAATGCAGGTACTTTTTCAGTTCAGCTTTTGCTCTTTGCAAGAACATTCTATTTACTTCTGAGGGATCTTCTTCAAATAATTTCTCCTTAACTCTAACAATATCTTCCCTAATACATAGTTGCTTGAATATATCCCCAAAAGCCTGCTTACTCCAATAAGATAAAGCTGTTTTAACCTTTTTTATTTTCTGCTTAAAAGATAGAAAAACATCTAAAGTACCATATGATTGCCAATATTGATTCACTATATCTTGGAACTCCTCATGTGTGGTCCAAAATTTTAAAAATCTGAAAGGTTTCACATATGGTGAAATCCTTAAAGGACAAGGATCGCGAATTTCCGAAACAACTGATGTGTTGTGAATTTATTAGAAGAAAGAGATGATATCCGTTGTGATAAAACAATAAGTGTTATGGGAAGGCTTTGGACACTTATCATTAGAATATAAGTGCTACCGAATGGAGAATTTGAAACGACTATAAGCACTAGCTAATTACTAATTGGAATGAATGGAATGTGGCTTTGGATAAATTGCTACAAGTACCAACCATCAGATGAGATTTTGTACTATATATTGAGAGTTCTCATCGTTTCGTGATTTGGTTAAGGTTTCGTACGTGGGGAATCAAAGTTATAAATGATAAAGGAATACATGGATATGGCACAGTATACCAAATGTATGGAAAAAGAATCATAGGAATTTGAAAATTGGAAATGGAGGCATAGGGTGGAATATAAATAGATAATGATGTGAGTACACCCAAAAGGGGGGGGGGGGAGCGGATGAGAGAAATGCAAGTGTAAGATGAAATCAACTGACCCTGCAACACGTTTGATGTGAATACTTAGACTTCAAGTGAGATCCCATGCTGAAACAAGTTAGTGAGATCTGGAAGCCAGCGACAAACGGATTGAAGCCAATATAGTAGTTGAGACAGTGTTGAGAATTATTGGTACAGACTTTGGATAATATGACATCAGAAAGGTGGATGCTTATAAAACGGAAGAATATGACAAGAGAATGGTAACAAGTAACTTAAAGGGATATTATAAAGGATAGCAAGGCTGTACTGGATTAGAGGTTAAGATGTTCACAACGGAGTTGTTGGCTAATGATATTGTGACACATAAGTAACAGAGGAGAAAGGATAGGAAATATCTCCTATAGTAGGATATGAGAAAACCAAATGGTGAATAGAGGAAGGGAAAGGAATATGGCGAAATAGACAGCAAGTGAGTGATAGTACAATAAGATATGCAGAGCAGAATAAGCCAGGAGAAGGAAAGACTATGACTAAGATTGGATGCACTTTGTACAAGTTGTACAGGAATAGTTATGCAACCTACGAATACTTGTATACTAAGAATGAGGCCAAGTGAGTACTTGGTAAGAAAAGTAAGAATTCAGTAACAACAATGCGGTTGCAATATTTTGGGTGCACCAAAGAAAGGTGTAAGATGGGTTGTGGCGAAACAACAGAGATATAATTAGTACTGAGGGCAGAAGCCATAGTTGAGCCTTGATATCAGTTGAAAGATGTGAGAGAATAATATAGGGTCTCCATAAAGACTAGCGAGGCAACGCTAAGGTATTTAATGGGATGATTTGAGCACCTACACATACTTGTGTAAAGATTGCAATAGGATGCGTGATAGGAGAGCTAAGAGCAAATTTGAGCAAAGGGAGCAATAGAAGAATTTGAGTCAAAAATAAAGAAACGACACGAGATAATATGCCTAAAGTATTGCCAGTTACGTTAAGAGAAATTATGAAATGATTTAACCGAGACAATTAGAACAAGCGGGTTACTGGTTACTGGAGGACAGTAAAATTGTGATATGAGGGAACCCTAACACTATTTGATGGCCAACACTAAAGATCGAGATCAAGAAATAAAAGCAAATGATAGTTAAAGACCTTTAAAAGAAAGTCAAAATGTGACACATGATGCTGAGGATTTCAGAATATGACAGGGAGTAAAGCAAGGATATCGGAGTACAAAAATATTACCCTCTGGGAAATTTCGTTTTACTCGTAGAACCTATGAAGGGTTCACAAGTTACCAGAGGCATGCGATACCCCAGGGATATTAAAGTATAATAAACCGACTAGGGACATCTACGCGTTATATAAAGCTTATTTAAATATTGAGAGGTAAGATAAAAGAAACGATACCTTAAGGGAATAACTATAAGAGAAGTACAAGAAGAAAGTAAGATTTCAGCGAAAGAGCAATACAACTGACAACGGACTGCGAAGGGAAGAAGAGAGTAAAGACAATGACGTGGAGTTATTACCTCGGGAAGCAACAGAAAGAGGAAATATTACCGGAATGACTATGTAAAGACCTAGAAGGCGTTATAATGAACTAAAGCGAGTCGATAAACGAAAGAGGTATGTGAAGGGCATAATTAACTAAGAGGACACTTGAGAAAGTATTGGGAATTCAGAATCAGTTCAACATTCGAGGACGAATGTTCTAAAGGGGGGAAGGATGTTATACCCCATATATTTATACGTCGAATTATTCGCAAGCAAGTCGACTCAAGTTAAAGGCGGAGTCATTTTCGGACACGAAATAGAAACCTTTAAATTTCAATTTTAAATTAGAATATAAATTATTTATAAATTTTATTTAGTGTAAAAATATTATTGGAGATTAGGAATTAATTAATGATGGTTAAATTTTTAAGTAAGGGATTAGTGTTTAAAAAACATTATTAATTAAAGGGCTGCCACGTGGCACCAAGTAGGCTGCCACGTGGCACCAATTGAGCAATGTTCAGCGGCAAAAACGTGTCCACATGGGCAGCAACATATAAAAGAAATTGGATGACAATGTAAATCATTTTCATCTTCACCTTCAATATTAATTGAAAGAAAAAAAACATATATATGAAGCTATGGCCATGGCTGCTACGGCCATGGCAGATCATAAAAAAAATGTGTGTTTTCTTACTTTGAATCAATTCCGAGGTAATTTACAAGTTCAAAGAGGTGATAGCAACGTTGGATATTGAATCGGGGAAGAAGAAATTGCAAAATTGGAGCAATTAAGAGTAGAAATTCCTCCGAGAAAATTATGGTAATAATTTCTTGTTTTATGATGTAATTGTGTCAATAGTATTGTAATGGAATTATTAGAATTGGATTGGACGAAATTGGCATTAAGAAAATGCATGAAATCGATGTTATAGGAAATTGTGGGTTGAAATGGATTAAGAGAAATTGTTGGATTGTTAGAATTGTTATGGGATGAATTGTGAGAATTTTATGTGTATATTGTTGTTGTTCGTATTTCTGTGTTGACAGGAGAATAATTAGAAATTCGGGTTAGGCGAATATATAGGGGAAATGCTGCCCGATTTTCGTTAAGCCCTTAACTAATGGAAAACCCTAAACGAGTGTGTATAGGTTAAAGAACAAGTTGTATAAGTGATGGGCTACGGATTTGCGAACTAGAAAGTATAGTTACTGACGATAACGCTACCTTTATGTTAACTAGGCTAAAAGAGCGACAAAGCGGACGGTTTTGCGATTAGTCGTCAACATGTATCTAAAGCTGTCCCTTCTTTCTTTTGGCATGTCTTAGATTTAAGTGATGAATGATATGAACTTTGGGGTAATTCTATTCATAAGCTTTGAGTGATATTTATGATTCTTATTCACTTATTGATATTACAAGTCTCAAGTGATTGAGCCTCCCTCTTCAGTTTTCTGTACGTTGGTTAATAGTCGATATGTATCCGTTCCTATTCTTAGGAACTCTATGATAACTAGTGACTGGACTTCTATAAGGTGTTTCATACTATAGTGACATATGACTATGATCCTTAAGGCTTTGTGATATACTTATGATGACATTCAAGGGATGTTTGATACATTCCGAGTGACATTCGAAAGTTATTTGATACGACTATTGTCCTGATTTTCAAATGGTAATTCGTGTTGATTATTCTATTGAGTCTTTTATAATGTTTTTAAATTGCATATAGTTTCTCACTACTCTGCTCGTGCATGCCTCAATATGTCTTTCACTGAGTCCCGGGCCAGGATATGCTATCGTGCACAGTTTCACTGCATTGTTCACTGAGTCCCTCACTAGAGGGTCGGGTACGGTATATATATATTATGGAGTTATGCTATGTTATGGAGTATGTTGTGTTATGGTGTTATGCTGTGTTATGGAGTTATGCTGTGTTACGGAGTTATGCTGTGTTATGGAGTATGCTGTGTTATGGGGCCAAAGACGGGGTGGCGACCATGTTCACCGAGTCCCATAATGGGCCGGATATTATGTATGATATTGACATGCATGATTTATGTTTCAAAGGCAAACGCCTTGGTATTCTGGTTATTGTACTCGTTTTCTATACTCCTTATTTCAGTTATGATCCTGTTTACTGTATTTCATGCTTCACATGCTTAGTACATATTCCGTACTGACCCCCTTTCTTCGGGGGGCTGTGTTTCATGCCCGCAGGTGCAGATACTCGTTTTGGTGAGCCGCCAGCTTAGGATTCTCTTTCTGCTATCTTGGAGAGCTCCATTGTTACGGAGCCTAGATTTTGGTACAGATCTTATGATATATATATATATATATATTATCCAGGGGTACGACGGGGCCCTGTCCCATCATATTTCGCTATTCGTACTCTTAGAGGTCTGTAGACATATGTGTGGGTTGTATATAAGTTCTGTTCAGCTGTGTCTATATGATGTGCTATGATATGATGTCCGTCTGTAGTGGCAGCCTTGCCGGCTTGCTTATGACATGATATTGATGTGTAGTGGCAGCCTTGTCGGCTTGCGTATCATTTTATTATTTGATCGGTTGTGACTCCTCAGGAGACAATTTATCTGAATATACATATATGATGACGCTATGAACTTTCGGAATTCTTTTGTAAAGTTCCATATTGTTCGTAGTTTCAGTTTGACTATATCTAACAGGTATGTATACGGGTGTCCAGGTCGGGCACCAGTCACGGCCTACGGGGTTGGGTCGTGACAGTACAACAATACCCTTTAATCATTAACTTCACTCCTATAATCACCAGTCAGACTTATAACAATCTCGCAACTCCCATATCATTAAATGCTTCGTTTTAGCCTAGTGGTCAACTCATCATTAGGACATCTATTATCCTACAACACATAGAGACTGAACATATAGCTAATATTCCGGATGATCAATGGCTACTTCATCAAGTGCAAACAACAAATCCAGATCCAAACACCCGTCATTAGCTAAGTAAAGCATCTAATTCCCAAAGGTGCCAAGTATGCATAAATCACGCCCAAATCCAACATCACAAGTATAACAACAAAACATCTAAGAATTAATCCGTAATGAGAAGCAATGAAATTGTGTATGAATGCAATGCAATGCCATGCAAATGAGGTGTACACATGTACTCCGGACGAAAATATCAACGTCTCGGTACCACAACCCAGCGTGACTCGCGAAGTCTAAGTACTACCCATCCTGGATCTTTGCCCAATAGACAAACGGAACCCCGGATCTTAGCCCACTGGGGGATTCTCACCGGCACCACCCTAGGGGATCCTGAGAGTCCATGCACTAACAACGATTTCGGGATATCATCGGAATCGGCCATGCAACAACAATGCCGAAATAGATCATCGAACATCGACCATCTTAGAATCACTCAAGTAAAAGGGTCTGTCAAATATCAGTTTCACACAGTCAATGATTCCAGAATTAAACCTCGGACATCGGCCTTCTCACAGTCACTCAAGTAAAAGAGTTTATCAAAATACCAGTTTCGCTCAATCAACGATACCGGATCATCACCGGGTATCGGCCATGCATCATGAATGAGTGAGAATGTATGCAATGCGTGTATCAACATCAACAACCAAGTTCAATATCACAAGTACCAACAATGGGGTACGCCAATAATGTATCACACCACAATACCAACAGTGGGTATGCCAACAAAATATCAATATCACAAACCAATCGTGGGTATGCCAACAACATATCAAAATCAAGTTGAATAATAGGATCTCGTATCGGGCAACAACT
Source organism: Lycium barbarum (assembly GCF_019175385.1). Classification (NCBI taxonomy): domain Eukaryota; kingdom Viridiplantae; phylum Streptophyta; class Magnoliopsida; order Solanales; family Solanaceae; genus Lycium; species Lycium barbarum. Next base: position 52,202,777 of record NC_083348.1, read on the forward strand.
CATGGATTCAAGCCAATACAATAGAAAAGTCAAGCACAACACAATGGGGTGGCTAGCCCCTATACATAACAGATCAATCAGTCGATATACATCATTACCACTTCCTTACATCAGCCTATTAGCTTAGGACAAGGTTCTCACCCTACACTCGAAGTCATTCATCACATCTAATTTAGAACTCAATCACAACCGTGGGTACTTTTTATTCTCTCGTTTAGCGGTTAGATTCACCATAAATAACATAACACAAGTAATCACGTATTATAGGAAGTTTTCATCATTAGACACAAGATAGGCCGCTACTCCCATGTCACATAAATCCATCGATAATCAAGAAAAACCACATCAACACCTAAGGAATCTACAGGCCACAAGCCCGAACAAACAAGTCACACAACAATACCAACCTAGAATTCCATCCCAACCTAGTATTGGGCAACAACTCATGGCTTCAAGCCAATACAATAGAAAAGTCAAGCACAACACAATGGGGTGGCTAGCCCCTACACATAACAGATCAATCAGTCGATATACATCATTACCACTTCCTTACATCAGCCTATTAGCTTAGGACAAGGATCTCACCCTACACTCGAAGTCATTCATCACATCTAATTTAGAACTCAATCACAACCGTGGGTACTTTTTATTCTCTCGTTTAGCGGTTAGATTCACCATAAATAACATAACACAAGTAATCACGTATTATAGGAAGTTTTCATCATTAGACACAAGATAGGCCGCTACTCCCATGTCACATAAATCCACCGATAATCAAGAAAAACCACATCAACACCTAAGGAATCTATAGGCCACAAGCCCGAACAAACAAGTCACACAACAATACCAACCTAGAATTCCATCCCAAACCTCTGATTTCCTACACATGCATTCTCCATTCCTTCTAACACCATGATACGGGAAACTAACCGTAGTCTACCGAAGGGAAGCCATAACTGTTATATCCCGTATTTTTGAACCTCGGAGTATCCGCTAGGGTGGGGCCCACACACCGAGATTTTTTTTTTTGAACATATGGAAAGTCATATGAATCACATATTTAAAGTTAAACACAACTCATGAAGTACCCTTGGGCCAAATCAAAGCGGAAGCCCTCCAAACGAATATTTTTAAGAAAACGTTTTCGGGTGACCTGACTTTGAGGGGTAACAACGGTATTATAAGTTCGGAATTTGGAGAAATACCAAGAAATAGAAGTTGTAGATAATTGAATTAGCTTTCCATCCATAGGTCGTGGGTTCCCATGTGACGTCGGTACAAGGGGATATGGACGTTTTAAGGTCGAAAGGTCAGCGGACTAGGCCAACTAGGGGCCAACCCAATTAGGCCCATGGAAAAATAAAGGGAGAAGAAGAGGCCCAATAGGAGCCATTCGGCCATGGTCCATAAAAAGTATCCAAGCCCATGGAATTAAGTCATGTGGTCAATGAATAAAAGACCACTTAATCATCCAAATTCCATAGAACTTTCAAGAGAAAGAATAGGAGGAAAAACAAGAGAAAAACAAGAACAAAAAAAAGAAGGCATTTCGGCTTGGCCATGGGAAAATTCACCCCTCAAAATCTTGTCCCAAAAATTATTTTCTTGTTATATTCCTACTAAATCAAGGTCCCTCTACAACTTGGTGTAGTTGTTTTGGAAGATTAAGCATTAGTTTCTTCAATCTCACACTTTGGACAAGTGAAGAATCAAGGAGAAAAAGGTAAGAATTAATCCCTTGTTATTATGTTATGAAGGTTTGTTTGTGTGGTAGTATATGGAAATGAGTAGAATTTATTAAAACATGGAAGTTTGCAAAGTGGGAGTGCATGTGTGTAAGTGGCCGTATATGTATATTGTTGTATGGATAATATGAGTTGAATTTTAAGTTGTATACTAGTTGTGGTTATTGTGGAATTTGTATTGGAAATGGAAGTTGAATGAAAATTGGATGAAATTGGAAAGAAGCCATGTTGGCCGTGTGGTATATGTTGTTGAGATAATGTTGGATTTATTTTGTTTAACATGTTAGTTGTGTTATTGTGATCTTCACAATGCAAAGGAAGATTATATGAGTGAAGTTGACATAAAAATGGAATGTAGAGAATTATGACACATTAATGTGATTTTATGATATTAAGATAATGAAGTTGTTAAAGTGTAGATTGTTGTTGGAGATGAATTAGTATGTAGAAAATGTGTTGAGATGATTTTTTTGCACATGTAGGAATTTTGGGTGAAGTATGCAAATTGAAGGAATTGTTGAATATCGGACATATGGCTTGGAATGTTCTTGGTTTATGTTTGAGTGATCCTAAATTAGTATGTAAACATAAAAATATTGATATTGATTTATAAGTGCAAAGTTGGATTGGGAGTTGTTACATTATTTGGAAAATAAGACTATTTATGCTAGAATGCGTTTCTAGTCGATTATTGATGTTGTGGGTATTATTGTTGGTATGGTTGTTGTTATTTTGGCCGAGTTTAAATCTCGGGGATGTTGTATGTATAGGGGAGATTCTGCCCAAATTTTTGTAGGCAAGTATTGGTTAAGATTGAAATTTTAAGCTTTATAAATAATATTTGGTAAACATGACCATTTGTAGGTTTTGGTCGAAACGGGATTTGAGTTTTGGCAAACGTAAAAGGCGAAAAAGGTATGTAAAGCTATCCCGATTCTTCTCTTGGCATGTCCTAGATGTACTAGGATTGGAATTACGCTTCAGGGAATATTATGTCCATCGGAATCCGCGATTGAAATTGTCGCATTTTTGTTCAATAGGATTGAACTCCTTAAGTATCCTTTGTTGGAAAATTATGCAAATTTCCCCAAATTGCCTAGAAAGTTATGGAATGCCCTAGGATCTTTGTAGGTGACCTCATAAGCCTAAAAATACGTAATTTGAGCCCACCGCTTCATTTGTTCCGAGGTGGGCCCACTATTTTCGATTTTACCCTTTTTGTATTTTGGACTGGTCTTCGAGCGGCTTTTAAAGAAAACGTTTTAACTACTCCTCTATCTATTGTTTAAAGATTGTTTTAAATATCCCGTTAAGTTTTATAAATTGTTTTGGACCTTGGAAACGATCTCAGAAAGAAACATGCCTCCGTAACTCCTTATGACATCTGAAATTCACTTACTATGACTCCGTCCGATTTCATTGATTTGATTTGTCATTCGATATGCCTCGCTGAGTCTCTGGAATTATATGTGTTATTTTTATTGCATTTAGTTTCTCACTACTCCACTCGTGGATGCCCCAATGTTTCCCACACTGAGCCCGGGCCAGGATATGTTCTCAAGCGACTTCCACTGCATTGTTCGCCGTGCCTCGATGTGAGGGGGCAGGTATACATGTACATGGGTTGTGGAGTATGCTGTGCCATGTACACTATTCTGATATGATATGATATGATCTGATATGGCCATCTGATATGATATGCTATGCTACGGGGTTATCCCCTATTCTGATCCTTATGTGTTGTGGCACCGATGTCGGGAGGGTGACCACGTTTTGTCTGCCGAGTCCCTTGGCGGGGGCCGGATATGATATGGCATATGTTCTGTACATACTCCTTACGTTTTGAAAATAGGCATTTGATATTCTGGATTTTGCATTCCTTTTCTGTTCGTTCTGTTTACGGTTATGATTTGGTTTCTGTACTCCAGGCTTTACATATTCAGTACATATTCCGTACTGACCCCCATTCTTCGGGGGCTGCGTTTTCATGCCGCGCAGGTACAGACGACAGGTTTGCTGATCCGCCCGCTTAGGACTTTACTCGGCTATTTTGGAGCGCTCCTTTATCCGGAGCCTATATTTTGGTACAGTGTTCTGCTATTGTATATATGTACACTGTTCAGGGGTACGACGGGGCCCTGTCCCGTCTTATGATTCTGTTATGTTCTGTAGAGGTCTGTAGACATACTTGTGTGGGTTCTGTATATGTTTTTGGGTTACTATGATCTGTGACGGCCTTATCGGCTTCCACGTGCTATATATGTTCACCTGCGATATCTGGTAGCGCCAATTGACTTTTATATTGATATATTCTGCAAATATGCTCGTTTGGGTTATTGGGTACGTTTGGGTGTCCAGCACGGACTCTAGTCACGGCCTACGGGGTTGGGTCGTGACAAAAGTGGTATCAGAGCGGTTCGTCCTCGGAGTGTCTACAGACCGTGTCTCGTAGAGTCTTGTTTATCGGTGTGTTGTGCACCACATCTATAAACAGGAGGCTACAGGACATTTAGGGTGTTACCTTTCTTTGAATCTTAGATCGTGCGATAGAGCCAGCTGTAGGAAATGAATTCCTTTTTACTAACCTCTGATTTCAGCTGGAGAACGGTTTCGACGTAAGACAGCGACTGATGATATTGGAAGCTACACAGTACACAGGTAAGCAATGGTATGAAAGACGTGTGCTGGGTAAAGTATTGAAGTACGATTTAAACATAAAGTTTAAAATCGTAAGGAAAAGTAAACAGGAAAGTGTAACAGGTGCAGTTCGAGTTGGACATGTGAAGTAAGCCTCGGCATCTTTATACTTTTATTTGAAAATGTTAGCCCTGTGTGGCTATGATGCGATATGATATGATATATATATATATATATATATATATATATATATATATATATATATATATACGTATATGTGTTGGCCCTGTGAGGCATGGTTGGTATTTCCTGTGTGCAGGTTTTGGGATAGTAAGAAATACAGAGGAACCTCTGCCCAAATTTTTCTAGAAATACGAAGGGGAAAATGAGATATAAATTCTTAACATGTCTTGAAGGTCGATACTGATAGGGTAAATCTATTATGTTGGATTAGAGTTTAAGAGATACCCTCCATGTCATTCGTAAGAAGTATTATCCTTATTTGGAAAATTTTATCTCGAGGAAGCATATATGAGTAGCAAATTCGCAATTTATTTAAACGGACCAGAAATATGTTCCAACCCCCTTTTGCTTTAGAACGACCTATGTTGAAGGGCAAAAATGTCCAACGATTAAATTTCCTCTAATTGGAAGAATACAAAGTATATGACAGGCAGTTGGGAATTGAGTGGTCCGCTTACGACTCAAAAAAAAAATTATATACACAAATATGGAGGTAATTATGTGAATTAAGTACTAACAGATTCCGCGAAGTTCGTCGGATTCTAGTTTTCTTTTGCTGGTGGTCGGAAGATGCCCTACAGTAACATTTTATCAGTTTTCATTGACTGATTGGAGATGGGATCTGTGGAATAAAAACTTAAACCCGTGAGCTGTCTAGAAATATATATATATATATATATATATACTCACATGGAGGTAAATATTGAGGATTTACAGGGGGCGACACGGTAACTATTTAGTCAGAAAAGTAAAATAATTCTCTCTAGATCGGGGTGGGACCCGCTATGAGAGCGTTTCGAAAGTCGTTAAGACCCCGACTTGTCTTTAATTACGTGATAAAGGCCGTGCGGGGCAATTGATGCAATTATACCGGCCTAAACGCGTCTAAATGCATTAAAGTTGTAAGGTTAAGCGTGTCAGGGCCGGAGCAATTTTGGGATGGGTGACCCCCTGGGAAATGCACGAAATCTTCACAAATATGGATATAAGAGATGAATAAGAAGCTTGGGGTAACCTAAAGGGAATTAGAGTATGTGGAATGGTTAGAAACTTTATAGGGGTCACGTGAGCTGAGACGGATTAGATTGGTAAAAAGAAGGGAAAAAAAAAAGCAGCGCAACTCTGGAATTAGAGTAAATTTGAACAAGTGATTGAAGATGTATTATAAAAGAAATGGCAGTAATATATATATACATATGTGTAGTACCCCCATCTATGACTATGTCGATTGATTGGTGAACCCTAATAGCCCGTGTTGTAATATATAGAAAACATTAACCGGACAGAATTTACGAGAAAAAGGGAAAGGTATGGTACCGATGTTACGAAATAGATTGATATTCATTTTGCTACTGGTTGAGATTGGAAGATTCTAATACAACGATGTTTGGAAGGAAAAGAGGATAATTGAGTGGAAGGCAAGGAGATCAAAATGCCAGAAAAAGTGAACCGTAAGAAACGTAATTAAGCAGGGCCTCTAAAAGAGTCGACGGGCAAAGCACGAAGTTAATTGCGAAAACGAACTAAAATGAAATAGTGCAGGGCAAAGGAAAACTTATGGCTTGAAATGATGAATCATGTGAGTATCAAATAATTCGATTATTGAGGAAGCAGAACGACATATAAGGAATGGGTATGAAGGAAGAATGTGATTACTAAGAGATAAACTGCTACATTAATTATATTACTTGAGTGCCAGCTATCGGATAAGATTTTGTACTATATAATCGTGATTCTGTTAAGGTTTCGTACGAAGATAATCAAGTTATAGGTTAGAAAGAAAAGACTATGATGTCGATATTCTGTATCATCCGGGCAAGGCTAATGTTGTAGCAGATGCGCTCAGCCGGAAATCTATGGGCAGTTTAGCAGATTTACAGCCAGACAGGAAGGAGATAGTACGTGATATTCATCAGCTGGCTAATCTTGGAGTTCGTCTGGCCGATTCTGGAGGTACGCAGATTTCCGTCCGAGGCGTTTTTGAGTCATCTATTAAGGAAGATATTAAGCGGCACCAATATGAAGATCTTGTTTTAGCTCGGTACAGAGACACAACCCATGAAAAGGAGAAGACTCCGTTCGAGTTTACATCGGACGGGACATTATTGTACAGAGGCAGGTTGTGTGTACCGGATGTTGCAGGGTTACGACAGCAGGTTATGAGCGAGGCACATTATGCCCGTTATTCTGCTCATCCTGGATCGACGAAGATGTACCATGATCTCAGATGCCTATACTGGTGGGATGGCATGAAGCGGGATATTGCAGAATTCGTCGCCCAGTGCCCAAATTGTCAGCAGGTCAAAATTGAACACCAGAAGCCGGGTGGACTGTTGCAGGAAATGGAAATCCCGACATGGAAGTGGGAGATTATTAACATGGATTTTATTACAGGTTTTCCTCGCACTCCACGGAAGTATGACTCCATCTGGGTTATTGTTGATAGGCTGACGAAATCAGCCCATTTTCTCCCCGTCAGAACTACTTATTCAGCTGAGGATTATGCCAGGCTATATATTAAGGAAATAGTGAGACTTCACGGAGTCCCTATTTCTATTATCACTGACAGAGGTGCCCAGTTTACAGCAAATTTCTGGAGATCATTTCAGGAAGGATTAGTGACCCAGGTGAGTCTCAGTGCAGTATTCCATCCTCAGACTGACAGGCAGGACGAGCGCACTATACAGACACTGGAAGATATGTTGCGGGCCTGTATTATTGATTTCAGAGGCAGCTGGGATGATCATTTGCCGCTGATTGAGTTTTCTTATAATAACAGCTACCATTCTAGCGTCCAGATGGCTCCGTACGAGGCTCTGTATGGCAGGAAGTGCAGGTCGCCGATTGGCTGGTTCGATATTGGCGAAACTGACTTAGTAGGCCCAGATATGGTCCAGCAGGCGATTGATAAGGTAAAACTTATTCGGGAGCGGTTACTAGCAGCTCAGAGTCGACAGAAATCATATGTCGATAAACGACGTCGACCTTTGGAGTTCCAGGTTAGTGATTGGGTATTCCTGAAGGTATCGCCTATGAAAGGCGTCATGAGATTTGGCAAAAAAGAGAAGCTCAGTCCGAGATATATCGGCCCTTATCAAATCATCCGCAAGGTAGGCAAAGTTGCCTATGAATTGGACCTGCCATCTGATTTAGAAGCAGTGCTTCCAGTATTTCATGTATCCATGCTCCGTAAATGTGTTGGCGATCCTTCCAGAATATTTCCAGTGAATGATATTCAGGTGACAGCAGAGCTATCTTACGAGGAGCAGCCTATAGCCGTTCTGGATCGCCAGGTGAGGAGATTGCGCAATAAGGATGTAGCCTCGGTTAAAATACTGTGGCGAAATAAGAACAGGGAGAAGATGACTTGGGAGGCTGAAGAAGAAATGAAGAAGAAGTACCGTCACCTGTTTCCTCCATCTACAGGTGATTTAAATTTTGTAACGGATTATGTTGATTGATAAATAAGTTATGCATACTGCCCATATAAGGAACCTTCCCCAAAATGCTTACAAGACCTTATAAGATTAATCTAACATTCGAGGACGAATGTTCTAAAGGGGGGGAGGATGTTATATCCCGTATTTTTGAACTTCGGAGTATCCGCTGGGGTGGGGCCCACACACCGAGATTTTTTTTTTTAACATATGGAAAGTCATATGAATCACATATTTAATGTTAAACACAACTCATGAAGTACCCTTGGGCCAAATCAAAGTGGAAGCCCTCCAAACGAATATTTTTAAGAAAACGTTTTCGGGTGACCTGACTTTGAGGGGTAAAAACGGTATTATAAGTTCGGAATTTGGAGAAATACCAAGAAATAGAAGTTGTAGATAATTGAATTAGCTTTCCATCCATAGGTCGTGGGTTCCCATGTTACGTCGGTACAAGGGGATATGGATGTTTTAAGGTCAAAAGGTCAGCGGACTAGGCCAACTCGGGGCCAACCGAATTAGGCCCATGGAAAAATAAAGGGAGAAGAAGAGGCCCAATAGGAGCCATTCGGCCATGGTCCGTAAAAAGGATCCAAGCCCATGGAATTAAGTCATGTGGTCAATGAATAAAACACCACTTAATCATCCAAATTCCATAGAACTTTCAAGAGAAAGAATAGGAGGAAAAACAAGAGAAAAACAAGAACAAAAAAAAGAAGGCATTTCGGCTTGGCCATGGGAAAATTCACCCCTCAAAATCTTGTCCCAAAATATATTTTCTTGTTATATTCCTACTAAATCAAGGTCCCTCTACAACTTGGTGTAGTTGTTTTTGAAGATTAAGCATTAGTTTCTTCAATCTCACACTTTGGACAAGTGAAGAATCAAGGAGAAAAAGGTAAGAATTAATCCCTTGTTATTATGGTATGAAGGTTTGTTTGTGTGGTACTATATGGAAATGAGTAGAATTTATGAAAAGATGGAAGTTTGCAAAGTGGGAGTGCATGTGTGTAAGTGGCCGTATATGTATATTGTTGTATGGATAATATGAGTTGAATTTTAAGTTGTATACTAGTTGTGGTTATTGTGGAATTTTTATTGGAAATGGAAGTTGAATGAAAATTGGATGAAATTGGAAAGAAGCCATGTTGGCCGTGTGGTATATGTTGTTGAGATAATGTTGGATTTATTTTGTTTAACATGTTAGTTGTGTTATTGTGATCTTCACAATGCAAAGGAAGATTATATGAGTGAAGTTGACATAAAAATGGAATGTAGAGAATTATGACATATTAATGTGATTTTATGATATTAAGATAATGAAGTTGTTAAAGTGTAGATTGTTGTTGGAGATGAATTAGTAAGTAGAAAATGTGTTGAGATGATTTTTTTGCACATGTAGGAATTTTGGGTGTAGTATGCAAATTGATGGAATTGTTGAATATCGGATATATGGCTTGGAATGTTCTTGGTTTATGTTTGAGTGATCCTAAATTAGTATGTAAACATGAAAATATTGATATTGATTTATAAGTGCAAAGTTGGATTGGGAGTTGTTACATTATTTGGAAAATAAGACTATTTATGCTAGAATGCGTTTCTAGTCGATTATTGATGTTGTGGGTATTATTGTTGGTATGGTTGTTGTTATTTTGGCCGAGTTTAAATCTCGGGGATATTGTATGTATAGGGGAGATGCTGCCCAAATTTTTGTAGGCAAGTATTGGTTAAGATTGATATTTTAAGCTTTATAAATAATATTTGGTAAACATGACCATTTGTAGGTTTTGGTCGAAACGGGATTTGAGTTTTGGCAAACGTAAAAGGCGAAAAAGGTATGTAAAGGTATCCCGATTCTTCTCTTGGCATGTCCTAGATGTAATAGGATTGGAATTACGCTTCAGGGAATATTATGTCCATCGGAATCCGCGATTGAAATTGTCGCATTTTTGTTCAATAGGATTGAACTCCTTAAGTATCCTTTGTTGGAAAATTATGCAAATTTCCCCAAATTGCCTAGAAAGTTATGGAATGCCCTAGGATCTTTGTAGGTGACCTCATAAGCCTAAAAATACGTAATTTGAGCCCACCGCTTCATTTGTTCCGAGGTGGGCCCACTATTTCCGATTTTATCCTTTTTGTATTTTGGACTGGTCTTCGAGCGGCTTTTAAAGAAAACGTTTTAACTACTCCTCTATCTATTGTTTAAAGATTGTTTTAAATATCCCGTTAAATTTTATAAATTGTTTTGGACCTTGGAAACGATCTCAGAAAGAAACATGCCTCCGTAACTCCTTATGACATCCGAAATTCACTTACTATGACTCCATCCGATTTCATTGATTTGATTTGTCATTCGATATGCCTCGCTGAGTCTCTGGAAATATATGTGTTATTTTTATTGCATTTAGTTTCTCACTACTCCACTCGTGGATGCCCCAATGTTTCCCACACTGAGCCCGGACCAGGATATGTTCTCAAGCGACTTCCACTGCATTGTTCGCCGTGCCTCGATGTGAGGGGGCAGGTATACATGTACATGGGTTGTGGAGTATGCTGTGCCATGTACACTATTCTGATATGATATGATATGATCTGATATGGCCATCTGATATGATATGCTATGCTACGGGGTTATCCCCTATTCTGATCCTTATGTGTTGTGGCACCGATGTCGGGAGGGTGACCAAGTTTTGTCTGCCGAGTCCCTTGGCGGGGGCCGGATATGATATGGCATATGTTCTGTACATACTCCTTACGTTTTGAAAATAGGCATTTGATATTCTGGATTTTGCATTCCTTTTCTGTTCGTTCTGTTTACGGTTATGATTTGGTTTCTATACTCCAGGCTTTACATATTCAGTACATATTCCGTACTGACCCCCATTCTACGGGGGCTGCGTTTTCATGCCGCGCAGTACAGACGACAGGTTTGCTGATCCGCCCGCTTAGGACTTTACTCTGCTATTTTGGAGCGCTCCTTTATCCGGAGCCTATATTTTGGTACAGTCTTCTGCTATTGTATATATGTACACTGTTCAGGGGTACGACGGGGCCCTGTCCCTTCTTATGATTCTGTTATGTTCTGTAGAGGTCTGTAGACATACTTGTGTGGGTTCTGTATATATTTTTGGGTTACTATGATCTGTGACGGCCTTATCGTCTTCCACGTGCTGTATCTGTTCATCTGCGATATCTGGTAGCGCCAATTGACTTTTATATTGATATATTCTGCAAATATGCTCATTTGGGTTATTGGGTACGTTTGGGTGTCCAACACTGACACTAGTCACGGCCTACGGGGTTGGGTCGTGACAATAACCTACCTCATGGACGAGCGGGTGCCACGAACATTCGTTGATCCTTCAACTTGGTCACCAAATCGTAACCCACACGCAACGCTTGGAGACACCATAAGACCCAATAGTAGAATTTACCATTAGGGTGCTTATCAAGGACTACGAATTTGATAGGGTGGATATGGAATTTATTCTACCTTTAGATTCACTTTCACAATGCTAGTTTATCAATCAACTTTCATTTATAACATCATGACAATATTCTAAGTCACTAGCTAGGTCAAGTTGTCATTTTAGGCTTATCATTCACGAAACCCATTTTCAAGATTATGGTAGACACCTATTTGTGCTTCAATGGAGGAAATGAAGGATTGGATTTGGAACCAAGTTGGGATAATTAACAAGGGAAAAATAACAAAAGGATTTATATCAAGAAGGGCAAAGAATTCATCTTTTTGGGACTTAAGCGATTGTGATACCCATTCTTGTGATTTCTAGATAAAGGGTTCTTGATAAGGATCTCTAATGGGAAGGAAGAATAGGGAAGGTTAGAGGCATTACTTCTTCTAAGAGAACATCAAATTTTGCTCCAAAAATACTTCATAGGCGGCTGGACCTTTTAGGGTTTTGAAAAATGAAGTCAAATCCCAAAATGTCACTTAAATAAGTGGAACCACTGCTCGTAACCGCTGGGAAGGTCGCGTCACCGGCTCCAGCGGTACCGCTTCAGCGCCCAAGGTACCGCTGGGGCGGTCCATGGGAATCCTTGATAAACCGCTTTTGCGGTTGTCCTGCCGTTGTTGTGCCACCACTGGGGAAGCCTGGCATGCGCTGTAGCGGCTCAACTGGGCTTAGGGGGCCCAGATCCAATTCTTTACACACAACTCAAACGATTTCCCTATCAAGTTAACAGTTCCCAAATTGCAAGGGGAGTTTCAAGCATTTCTCCCGGAGCCAGCGTCACGAATATTTTGGAATTCACAGTAACGACGAAACGGGTCGTTACAGTAGGTGACCCGAACGGGGATGAAATGAGCAGACTTAGTTAACCGATCGATAATAACCCAAATTGAATTAAACTTTCCAAGGGTCTTCGGAAGATCCACAACGAAATCCATGGCAATCCTCTCCCACTTCCACTCGGAAATGGCCATCCTCTAAAGAACACCACCTGGTCGCTGGTGCTCATACTTGATTTGCATATAATTCCCACACTTAGCAACAAAATCGGCAATATCTCTCTTCATCCGACCCCACCAATAGTGCTATCTCAAATCACGATACACCTTGGTTGCACCAGGATGAATAGAATATCTAGAACTGTGGGCCTCCTGCATATTCATGTTAATCAAATCGTCAACACGAGGAAAACAAACACGTCCTTTGATCCTCAAGACTCCCTCACTATCTATCATGGCCTCCTTGGCCTCACCGCTCAAGACCTTATCACGAATCTTGCATAACCTTGCAGCCTCAAACTGCTTTGCCTTAATCTGATCCAGAAGGGATGATCTCGCCTCAATACAAGCCAACAGTCTACTCGAATCTAAAATGTCAAGCCTCACAAAACTATTATCCAGAGTCTGAACCTTCATGGCTAAAGGACGTTCCGAAGCAATCAATCAAGCCAAACTGCCCATGCCAACCCTGCCCTCGGGAGAACATACCACTGAAGCTACCACCCTTGCGGGTCTTCTTATCTGCATACTTGCCATAACTATCCTGTCTCACACCCTTAACTGTGGTGACATGGTCCACCACCTCTTGGAAAGAAGCTCCTGAAGCTACAAGCTGAAGAGCTGACAACTGTAAAGCAGTCCTCAACCCCTTCACAAACCTAAGAACTCTCTCAGCCTCAGTAGGAAACAATTGTAGAGCATAACGTGACAAAGAGTGAAAACAGGCCTCATAAGAAGCAACTGAAGAACTCCCCTACTCGATGTTGCTGAACTCGTCACGCGTCCTATCCCTCAAAGTATGCGGAATGTACTTCTCCAAAACGACTGAATAAAACTGAATCCAAGTCAACAGAGGCAGCCCAACTGGTCTACACTCCACATAAACTCTCCACCACTACTCAGCATCACCGAAGAGGTGGAAGGTCACAAACTCTACACCATGGCTCTCAATCGTCCCCAACTTGTGAAGCCTCTCATCAAAATCGATAATAAACTCATAAGCATCCTCAGGCTCGGTACCATAGAAGACGGGAGGATGTATCTTGGTGAACCTCCAAAATAGATCATCACAAGGCCTACCACTGATCTAGGGAAAATCTCTAGACCTAGAGGCTCATCTAGGAGTGGAGCCACAGCTACAACATGTTGTGCCCCTAGAGCACGGAATCTGATCAGCTAATCTCACACCCTGGGCATCTGGAGTAGCCGGTAACACACCTACCTTAGTCAATCCGTTAGGCAGGTTCAACATACGAACCATAACATCTGACAATACTGGAGTAGCAATAATATTTAGCTGAGTTGGTGCCGCTACAAACTCTAACACCAGATCCGGAGCTGTCGGAGGCGCGGGGAAAACTGATTTAGCACTAACCGGACTAGCCACAGAAGCCCCGCCCCTGGCTGGTGCTGCTTCCGGCCTCTACCATGAGCTGCGGCCCCTGCGGGCGGCTTGGGTACCATATGAACGCCTGCCCTAGCACGTGTCCTCACCATCTGTGAGTGAGTAGAATGAAAAGGCCAGATACCAATTTGAATTATCTAGATACCAATTAGAATCAAGTAGTATGAAAGAAAGAAAGAGTTTTAATTTTCCTATTATCCCATAGCCTCTCGAAGATAAATACAGACATCTCTGTACCGATCCGCAAGACTCTACTAGACATGTCCTTTTACTATGAGATCGACGAACCTAGGGTTCTGATACTAAATTTTTCACGACCCAACCCGTCATGATGGCACCCACACTAACCCCCTAGGTGGGCGAACCATCCCTTTAATCAATTAATCAACCATATAATCAATTAAAACTTAAATAACAACAGAACCAATGAATATAAGTCTAAGTCATGCCATAGATAATAGAAAGTGTAGAATACTACTTATTACATGCCCAAAATCTGAAAGTCATCATACAAGGACTCTAATTATAAAATTATCTGAAAATAACAAAAATCTCTAGAAATGAAATAGACATCAATAAGGAGAGATCTTCAGGCGGCATGACATGGATAGGATCTCACCCTCAAATCTGGTCAGAAGATAGCCTTAGGCTAGATGTTAGGTATGGAAGACGTCCCTAGTACAAAATCTGCACTAAAAAAGGGTGCAGCAAGTACCCAAAATACCCCTAACGAATCAAATGGGTACAACTAGAATTTAAGGGTGAAATTACAATACCCTTAGTCCCAACAATCATAATCCTCAAATTCATGTGTTTCTAATCACTTTAGACCCTCCAATTCCGTAATTTAGTCAAAACCCCAAATTTGGGTGAAACCTTAAGTCTCAAAATAGATTCTTGAATTTATTAGAACAATCCCATCCTAGAAGGTGTTAACCTACACATCTAGATGATATAAATAGTGAATTAAAAAATAATAACCAATTCAAGCTAAGGTTTCATGATTTATAATTCTAGGTCTTCAACCCACCATTTTTAGAACTTGAGCTATCATGGAAACGTAAAGAGGAATGAGAATGAACAAGATAATGGTTTAGAACTTACCTTCAAGGATGGTTCCCCCAAGTTCTTCAATAATCGCCTCTCTAAGCTCTTAGGATATGCTTTAGGAGTGTTTTTACTAAAGGATTCAAACTTACCAGAATAAATGGGATTCTGTTCCCGTCATTTCGCCACAGCGGTCGTAAGGATCTCCACGGCAGTGCCGCCGTGGCGACAAGACCATCCGCCAAGGTAGATAATCATTAAAAGCCAGCCTCTCGCCATAGTATTCGAGACCCCGCCATGGCGGTCACACCAGAACCAACAAAAATCTAGTTGTCACAAGTCTTTCCTGAAATCCTAACACCAATCTGAGGCCCTATGTACACAAAACAAATATGCACACACACAATCCAGATACGAATTCACCCGTGGCCTCGGAATTTATAACGGAGGCCTAATTTACCAAGGAAACCCCCAAACAGAATAAAACAAGTTTCCAACCAAGTAGCTAAAACGTAACCAAACGCCTTGGTAACCTAACCATCCACCCCACCAGGTCATAATCGACCCTCCGGACCTCACGGAGTCGACAGAATTTCGAAAAGGGTATGTTTACTTAACAGTCAACTATTGATCAAATTCTAAATCCTTCAGTTTTCACTAGACTTGTTAACGTCTTGGGAATGGATCAATACGGGTAAAATGGTCAAAACGCACATAACGACCTAACGTGTCATTACAGGAACATTCAGAAATTAAGTACAACAAGGTTATATAATAGTATTGATACCATATATGCATATATAAATAGAGAGTGAATGAACTGTCACGACCCAAATAGCCGTGAGTGGCACCCACACTATTTCACCTAGTAGGGGAACCAATCCCCTTAACCAACCATCCAACGATTATCAATTACTTAATCAAATTTTAAACATTAAAGGATATACACAAAGTAATAATTATCCAAAATATCTAGTCATGCCATAAACAAATAAAGTGCAGAAATTCTAACTATTACAACCCCAAAATCCGAAAGTCATCGTACAAGGACTCTAAAACATAACTGTCTAAAGAATGAACAACTGTCTGAACTAAACATAAATGTCTGAAATGAAATAGATATCCAAAGTGAGAAAGATCTTCAGTCGGCCTGGCATGGATAGGAGCTCACCCTCAAATCTATCGGAAACTGGCTTCACGCTAAATATGAGGTCGGGTAGAAGTCTCTGGATCATAATCTGCACTCAAAAGAATGCTACAATGTAGTATCAGTACAAACACTATGTACCGGTAGATATCATAGGCCGACTAAGATTAGTATCATGCATAAAATCACAAAATCAATAAAATAGACAGATAGGCACAACAACACATAACCACAAGAAATTATCAACAAGAATCATCCCACTGAATTAAGAAAATCTCACACAACCATCAATCAATAAAAGTAACTCAAATCATGTAATCACCAACACAGTTGTATCTCATGAATTATCGCAACTCTGTCACATATTTGTACACACATGCTAAATGGTAATGTTTGCCCAAATAGTCATGACCCCGGTGCAATGCGATGAATAATGAAAGTATCTCAACTGTGTACATACATGCTAAATGGTATTGTTTTCCCCAAATATTCATGACCTACAGGGGACCCATGGTGTCCATGTACCACTCGCTTCAGAACTGACCTCGGATCACGAGCCCATATCTAGGCCACATCCTCACCCCCTGTCAAATGTGCCTTTTCATAGTTATATTATCTTCGTCATCACAATGTATTTCCATTCCACAATCAATTAAGGAATGTGAACAATCAATAAATCAATATCAGGGAACATAAGTCACCATGTCACAAGACATATCAAGACTCAACAATCAATTCATCACTAGCATGAATAGGGGATTACTTCAAGTCAACAAGAAGAGTATTCATTAACTCCTTCTTTACCATATCATATTAGTTAATCATATAATCAATCAACCAATTATCAAGTAAGGGAATTTCCTACCACACTTTATGTCTAAAGCCCTAATCATGCTTCTCCTATCAATTTCATAACATATACAATCAACTAATCAAAGTCTAATCAATCAAAGTGTAACTCAAGTAGACCATAACCTACCTCAAAGCAGAACTGGGACAATGCAATCACTTTGCGATAGCTTTCCCCTTTCGCAAACCTTCCGAACGTTTAAAGGCTAGAAATATAGCGCTACATGAGTATTCGTATCATCCACTCAAACAATAGAACAATTGGGGAAAAGAACCCAACTACTTCTACCCTTTTCAAATGGGTAAACTATCACTAAGTGTGAATTCATACTAGTATTGATCCCAATAGTCATATTCTATCCGTTCATGGGTTTTCTAATCATTTCAACCCTTTTACAAGAAGTTTTTATGCTAAAGTACCATCTTTATGAAACCCTAAGTCTTAATACATCATTTCCATCATGTAATAATCAAATTCCCATCCTAGGAAGTGATAATCTATGCTCCTAGATGATTAAACAGCAATAAAATCAGTGACCCATTCATTTATTTGAGGGTTTGCAGTTTCTAGGGTTCTGTCCTTTCATTCACCTATAAAGACCCTTTAACTAATCATGGAATCTAACACTATGATGGAATGAACAAAGTGAAGGGTTGAGACTTATCTTTCAAGAGATTTTTATCCCTAGCATTAGAATTTCACCACAGGAGTTTTTGGAAACTGTTTTGGAGTTGTATGGGAAATGGGTCCGGACTAAAGAAAATAAAACGCAGATTATGCCTCTCGTCGACTGCTATAGCGGTCAATATCTCGCTCCAGCGGTCTCGCTAAAGTGGGAAGCCTCCCTCTATGGTAGACCTCACTAATCGCTGACTCCCCGCGGCGGCGAGCCTAGCACCGCTACGACGGACCCGCTACAGCGGTCCCTTACCCGCTGCAGTGGTCCATTTTTGACTAGTAGCTCAGTTTTTCCACCAATTTTTCACTCAAAAATCCCAACACCAATCTGAGGCCCTGTAGACACAAAACAAACATGCACAGATACATAAAAACACGCTACGAACTCACCCGCGACCTCGGAATTCCCAATGGAGGTCTAGTTTTCTAAGTCGCCCCCCATACCGACCTAGCGGGTTATTACATCAGATACTAATTGAACAATTGTTCATCCCGGATCAGACAAAGAAAAGGAAGAAGGGGGAGGTACATAGCTCAGTGAAAAGCTGGGGATAATTCTTTTGCATATTAGATTCTGTCTCCAAAGTAGCTTCTTCAACGGGATGGTTCTTCCACCAAACCTTCACTAGCACTATTTCTTTCGACCATAACTTATGAACCTCTTTATCTAGAATAGCAATAGGCTCTTCCTCATAGGACAGATTTTCATCCAACAACACAGAATTCCAACGAATAATAAATGAACCATCGCTATGATATCTTTTCAACATAGAGACGTGGAGCACTGGATGGACACCTGAAAAAACCTGGGGGTAAAGCCAACTCATAGGCTATATCCCCCACACGATTGAGAATCTAGAACGGATCAATGGATCTGGGACTAAGCTTACCCTTCTTCCCAAACCTCATCACACCATTCATGGGTGAGACCTTTAATAAGACCTGTTCTCCAACAATGAACTCAAGATCTCGGACCTTTCGATCCGCATACTCTTTATGTATACTCTGAGCAGACAAGAGCTTTTCTTGAATTATTTTGACTTTATCTAATGACTCCCTCAAAAGATCTTTACCCTATGGCCTTACCTCAAAAGCATCAAATGTCATTACCCAGCCCCGTAGGCCGCGACTGGTGCCCTATTTGGACACCCAAACAGACTTACGTACCAGATCGACATATCAAAAGTTTATTCAAACTTAACATACGTTAATTTAAGCAGATACTGAAAGCAAATATCGTCTTAAGAGGTCGCCCGTACAGAAACATCATATCAAATCCGGTAAGCTGGCGGAATACACATCGCCCAGATATACACACATATACTAACAAAGGGGCCGTTTTGGCCATAATAGCAAACGGGACCGCATTAAGACGCATATCATAATCACAACGAACAAACATGACCCATGACCCATATATATGACTATAGACCTCTACAAACCCTGACAGAAACATATGACGGGACAGGGCCCCGCCATACCCAAATAGTCATATATACAGAATAC
The DNA here is from genome assembly GCF_019175385.1 of Lycium barbarum. Taxonomy (NCBI): domain Eukaryota; kingdom Viridiplantae; phylum Streptophyta; class Magnoliopsida; order Solanales; family Solanaceae; genus Lycium; species Lycium barbarum. Next base: position 52,221,949 of record NC_083348.1, read on the forward strand.
GTATAACAGAAGATATGTACCAAAAATATGAGCTCCGGATCAAAAGGAGTAATCCAGGTGGCAGAATATGTATCCAATACTGGAGGATCACCAAAACGAGCGTCCGTACCTGCGGGCATGAAACGCAGCCCCCGAAGAAAGGGGGTCAGTACGAAATATGTACTGAGTATGTAAAGCATGAAATACAGAAATCCGAATCATAACTGAAGTGAAGAGTACAGAATATGGATACAGAATGAGTATATCAAAACCTGTGCTGAAAATATATATATATATATATATATATATATATATATATATATCATGCAAATAAAAATCATGCATAGGGCTCAGGAACGTGGCCTCCACTCCGACACTGGCGCCATAACACATCATACTCCAGAAGGTTTCATATCTCCGTATAGTCCCCGAACATATCGTATCATCATAATGTATCACAACGCCAGAACATATCATATGCCATATCACATCATAACGCCGTATATAAGCGGTACCCGGCCCTATGGCGAGGTCTCGGGAACCGTAACACATCATACTGCCGAATATCACATAGTGCGCACGATCACAAAACCGGCCCGGGATCCGGCGAACGATATCATAGTAGTAGGCACGAGCGGAGTAGTGCGGAAACCATATGCATATAAATAATAAATAATTTCTCTCAAACTCAATAGCCAAATATTTTTACAGACATCTGAAGGCTCAAAAATAAGATTCGGGTCAATTGGAATTAGTATACGAAAGCTACAAACTTTTGAAGTACAGAACTTCCTAAAAGCATTTCAGAAACTCTCTTTAGAAATTTCATGTAACAATCACATTAGGGAATTTTCAACTATCGCTATGGAGCAAATCAAACGGAGTCTTAGAATCATATCAAAATACATGTATCCAGACTTTAGCCATTTCAAATATTTTTCGGACATCATTCGGAAACATACCAACTAGAATCTTTTGGACATCATAATTGCGTAGCAAATCATATGGAATAATTTATGGAGATCAAAGACATCGGCCATTCTAATGGCTCTAAGAATAAAATTTTCCTTTAGAAGCATACATATATGCCGTCTGTTCATTTCATAAAGGTCATGCCAAAAGAAAGAAAGATAGGCTTTACATACCTCGATCACTCACTAACAATTCTCGATCACTTGCCAAATAGATCCCGACTCAAGTCTCGGGCTCTCCACTATCTACAATAATATTATCAATTACTAAACATTAGCTACAAGTACTTAGAAATTCAGTTTTAACTAGTACTTGTCTACAGAAATTTCGGCAGCATCTCCCCTGTAAATTCAACATGCCTGAGAATTAAACTCGGCCAAATTCATCAACAACCATACCAAAAATACCAACAACCATACCAATAACATCAATAATCAATTCAAAACACATTCTAACATTAGTAACCTTCCTTTCAACATAATTCATCAACATTCAATTTAACTACGAATTTTCAAGCCGATATCGGCACTTACATATTCACTATCAATTCAAGATCATTCAAGTGCAATTGAAAAGAATTTCATACCATTCTACAAAATATACAACAATCCCACCAAAAACTATAATTCACTCGAAACCTCCAACCTTCGAGACAACATTCACAACAAATTTTTCATCTTCCAATTTCATCAACAACAACCACAATTTGCACCTTAACAATTCCATTTCCATAATTACATAAATCTATAATAAAATCACAAAATTTTCCTACAACAACTTAACAACCAATTTTCATGCCAACTTGAACTAGTATTCTTCCATTTACATCACAAGGCCACCACAACACAATTAACACAATAAATAAAATTTTGTTCATTCCTCTCCATCCACAACAATATTCAGCCACACACACACACATACCCATAACACAATTTTTCATACTTTACATTCATTTCCATATACTACAACATATATATAAAATTCTTCCAAGACAAAAAGAGTAGAATCTTTACCTTTTTCCAATTTTTCCGCTTGCTAAAAAAAGTACTTTCTTGCCTCAAAATTTATATCCCGTTGAAGAGGGTCTTGAGCTTAGTAGGAATACAAGAAAATTACAATTTTTGAACTCAAGATTGATGGGCTAAAATTTTTCTTTTCTTTTCTTGTATTGGCCGTATGGCCTTCTTTTGTGATGCTCTCAATTTTGTTTTCTTGAAGCTTCTAAAATGATGACTAAGTAAAGGCCTCTTCTATTTATTTACTAGATTAAGTTTTCCACATGGGCTTGGGCCATTGCAAGTTGGCCGGCCACCCCACAAAATGTTGGGCCTCTCTTTCCTTTCTTTTTTTTTTCATTTATTTTGAGCCCATTTAGTTATAGGTCTTATTTTGTAATTCCCGAAAACTAATTTCCAAAATTTCAAATTTTGCCCTTGGCCTTCCTCCATGTTTCCACGTCAACATTTCATGGACAACACATATATTAAATAAAATCAAAATATGGCCTTATTTCTTACAAGTCACAATTATTTCAAATTTCCCAAATATGCAAAAATGCGGGATATAACATCAAACCACCCGATAGGAGACCTACACCTCCTTACATAAAGAGCCTCAAACGGGGTCATGTCAATACCCGAGAGGTAACTATTATTATATGCAAACTCAGCCAATGTTAAGAACTGATCCCAATGGCCACTGAAGTCAATAACACAGGCTCGGAGCATGTCCTCTAAAACCTGATTAGTCTGCTCAAACTGGCCATCAATCTGAGGATGTAAAGTTGTAATAAGGTTAAATCTGGTACCCAATTCTAAATGCAAAGTCTTCTAGAACTGAGATGTAAACGTCGTGCCTCTGTCGGATATGATGGAAATAGGAACCCTATGCAGGCGAACAATCTCCTTAATATAAATCTGGGCCAACTTCTGAGAAATATGGGTAATCTGAACGGGTATGAAATGGGCAGACTTGGTCAATCTATCAACAATGACCCAAATCAAATCAGACATACCCAAGGTCTTCGGAAGACCAACCATAAAATCCATCGCTATCCTCTCCCACTTCAACTCTGGAATGGGCATCCTTTGAAGTGTGCCCTCGGGTCTCTGGAGCTTGTACTTCACCTGCTGGCAATTTAAACACTGTGCAATGAACTTAACAATATCACACTTCATCCTAGCCCACCAATAGTGCTGCCTCAAGTCACAGTACATCTTGGTAGCACCAGGATGAATGGAATATCTGGAATTGTGAGCCTCTGCTAAAATGGTCTTAATAAAATCATCAACACAGGGAACACAAACACGCCCCTTGATTCTCAAGACACCCTCATCATCAATGACGGCTTCCCTAGCCTCACCATGCAAGACTGTATCACGAATCTTACTCAAACTCGCATCCTCAAACTATCTGGCCTTAATATGCTCCAGAAACGATGATCTCGCCTTAATACAAGACAATACTCTGCCTGAACCAGACAAATCAAGCCTCATGAAACTGTTAGCCAGAGTCTGAACCTCCCTAGCCAACGGGGCGCTCCGACGCAATCAACCGAGCCAAACTACCCATACTAGCTGATTTTCTGCTTAAGGCATCTACCACCACATATGCCTTGCCAGGATGGTATAAGATAGTAATGTCGTAATCCTTAAGCAACTCCATTCATCTCCGCTTCCTAGAATTAAGATCCCTCTGAGTAAATACATGCTGAAGACTGGGATGATCAGTAAATACCTCGCAACGGGCACCATAGAGATAGTGCCTCCAGATCTTCAACGTAAACACCACAGCTGCTAACTCCAAATAACGAGTAGGATAGGTCTTCTCATGAATCTTCAGCTGTCTGGAAGCATAAGCAATCACTTTCTTCTCTTGCATCAAAAAAACACCCAAACTAGAACGAGAAGCGTCACAATAAACTACAAAGTCCTTGCCCTCCATAGGCAAAGATAGAATGGGAGTTGTAGTCAATAAAGTCTTGAGATTTTGAAAGCTCTTCTCACACTCGTCGGACCACAGAAAAGGTACCTCTTTCTGAGTTAAACAGGTCAAATGCGAAGCAATAGAAGCAAAATCCTTCACGAACCGACGACAGTAACTGGCCAAACCCATGAAACTGCGGATCTCTGTCACGGAAGTGGGCCTGGCCCAATCTCTCACTGCCTCGATTTTCTTCGGATCCACCATAATCCCTTCTTTTGAAACCATATGTCCCAAAAAGAACACAGATGCAAGCCAAAATTCACACTTAGAGAACTTGGCATACAACTCCTTGTCTCTCAGTAGCCCAAGGACCACCCTCAAGTGTTTTGCATGGTCTTCCTTACTCTTTGAATACACCAGAATGTCATCGATACGAGTAATTTTGAGTAATTCAATTGTAGCCAATAACTTATTATGAGTAATTCCGACAACTTTAAGAGAAAAAAGAGGCATTAACCTATTACAGAGATAGTGCGATTTGATTATTTTTTTTCTTCATATTTATTCTATTCTCTTAGTCTGACGAGGAGAAAAACACGTGATTTGAGAAAATTTTTGAAAAATAAATCTATGCTTTTTGAAGGTGAAATTTGGAAATAGAACAATTCCTTCTGTCAGGTATCCTCGATAAATGCAACCTCAAATGCTATGTTTCAATTCTTGATTCTAGTATTAAGTGAAAGATTACGCCTAGAAGTTCTGTATTACGGGTCAATCCTACTCTACTAGCACTAATAGCCAGCATAGGGGAAGAACGTTGCACCTAGAAATCACGAAAACTTTGTTCAAAGTCAGCTACATATATATATATCCTTTCGTGAAGATTCTTTTTTGGTCTAATCGTCAAGTTTAGATATCAGTACCAACCCAATTCCCATTGTACTTTATCCATACCTTTGAAACCGCTTTGGCATTTTAAAATATACTAATACTAGATGGCGGGTGCTCGTGCACATAACAGCCAAATGCCCGACATTGCTGGTTATAGTGAAGAACTTGAAAGAAACATAGCACTCATCTGAAATTTAGTGTATTACAAATCAACCTGTCACAATTTGATTTTAATATTAGAACATAGATCCATAAATGGGAGTAGCCACCTTCACAAATTTAAACACAACTCATGTCAATTATTTACAGAGTTTGTCTTTAACCTATAGATTAGCTAATGAGAACGGGATGCTTCATGTTTCAGGATTTTTCTTAGCAGCCATCAACTGATGCCCAAATAGATATTTTCTTCTTTCTGGATATATGACTCCAATTGTTTACTTATCAAAACCTGCACAAATGGCATGTAAAATTTCAAAGCTTTCATGATTAAACAAACAATATAGTATTTATTATTCAAGGTCTCTCTGTATATATTCATATAAAGTTAGTTTATTTTTGTGATTTGAAGGGAAAGGCAAATTAGTTTATTTTTGTGATTTGAAGGGAAAGGCAAACTATAGATGCCTGAGGACAGGGTAAGTTTAGCTAGAAATCTCTCCTTAGAGAGGTAAATTTTCTTACATCTTTCAACTGCTTCCACTTTCCATCATTGCTCATATCAAAGCCACCATCTCTGTATACACATAGTAAAGATGGTAAGTCCCCACTTCAAGAAAGAGCGAATAAATAAGTTGAGATTCAGTTTGCTAGGAGGGAAAACAAAAAGTTCAGTGTCATTGTTTTGCTTCATGAAATAGAGTGTCTCGTCTCATCTCCTAAAATAATATGCTTGAAAATTGTATTTATCTTATTCACACTTACTTCCATTTCTATCTGCTCCAAAGAAAAAAGGTTCAATGCCTCAATTGGTACGGCATTTATGTCATATTCTCCGGATAAAGCTGTATAAACAATCACTATCCCCATTACTCGCTTTGGAAACCGTAAAGAGCTCTTAGAACCCTTCATAAATTTCACAGCTTAGGTAACATACAGACTACAATTCAAAGGAAATCACATCATTTATTACCAAATCGTTTCATATCAACTGAATACATCCTTTCGGTCATGGACACCATTTTGCATTTTTTTTTATGTGCTTCTCAAATTTTATAAATAAAAACTACATCCTGTGACCTAATTTGTGGGCGTTAATATGTGAAGTGAGGATGTGAAGGTAGTCTACTGAACCACTTTTGAGGACCAAATGACCATTTAGAATGATTTATAGTATGAATTAATCATATTTTCGATCATCCTTTTATTCACTCTGTAAATCTTTTTTATTTTTTATTTTTTGCAAAAAAGATGAAATTGGAAGACAGCCTCGAGTTCATTTGAAATCTATTGAAAGGCCTTAAAATTTGATCTCTGTTTCTCCATTTCCTCCATTCATTACATTTTTTCAACAAAAAAAAAAAATTGCCATATTTGTTGCTTTGCTGCAGAAATACTCAGTGTAATGAAATAATATCGTAAACATTGAATTAGTGATTCTTAACGTTGAAGGGGCAAGCAGCTGCTATAAGTAATAGAATAGTTGACCATTATTAAAAAAGACTTTTCACTATCTGTGGTTAGCATTGTTGAGTTGTGTCAAGCTCAACATGGAAATCAATATTCTTCTAGCCCATATAATTCAAAATGCACTTGTTATTTTCAAACTCTAACATAGACATCCTAAAATGCACTATATTTGGTACTTATAACCAAACAACAACAACATACCCAGTGTAGTCTCACAAGTGAGATCTGAAGAGAATACATATAACCATAGTTAATTTTCAATCTTTTTATATTCATATTTTTTTCATAGATGCTTAATCAATAAGAATAAGCTTAAGAGCGTAGAAATCAAAGAACAATTTCTTAACACCTCAAATGAAAGATAACACCAAAATCAGTTATTCTTAATCTATTCATAGGTGGACAGCTAATGCACAATATAGCTAAGTCAATGGGGCAACAATATATTAAGATTCAATATCATAGGAAGAAAATCCACTAATTGTTACTTTCTCTCTTACTGTTCAAGTAACTATTATCCATTTATTTTCATAATTTTCTAATTATTACTCCCTCTGTCCCAAAAAAACTTGTCTTAGTTTGACTTAACAGGGAGTTTATAAAATAAAGGAAGACTATTCAATGTGTGGTCCAAAACAATCCTTAGATATTTGTGTGGCTGTAAATAATTTCATAAAGTTACAATATTTTTAAATATAGAAGTGTGTCAATCTTTTTGGGACAAACTAATAAGGAAAGTAAGACAATCTTTTTGGGACGAAGGGAGTAGTACTTAGTAAGCTCATATTTCCTTCTTTCCTTTTTCTTTCTATTCTTGGCAGGGTTCTTTTCTTCTCATAATAATCATTCTAACACTTTGTAAAACCATCATATGTTAAATGATCACTAACTTTATCTCCTTCCTGTAACATGGATTCCATATTAGAAAATTCCAAACATCAGTAATAATTCAATGGATAACAAGAGTACATTGAGGATATAGACTTAAAAGATAAAAATGTTTTGGTCATTTCAAGCTCGAGGAATACTCCAAAGTTCTAACAATTTGTATTATATTTGTCTAACATGTCCTAACTTCATCTATAACAACATAATAGATGATCATCGACTTCAATAATGATATTTCTGCAGTAAGGATATGAAATTGGTGTCTGTGAGAAAGCAAACATCCTCCTCTAGCAGAGCAATCTCAAACACAAGTCAATTAATTCATCATAATTATTCAAAAAGAGAACACACAAAAGATATATTTGTTTACCCCGAATTTGGATAATCAATTAAATTTATGAGTTAGGTATATGATATGTGGTTGAACTTTAATCTATTCTTGATTGAGAGAAAATGGAATAGAATCAACTATGAATAATCCAAATAATAATTGATGGTCAACACTAAACGTATATGCCAATGTATTGAATATTGTTTGATTGAACAAATCTAAAGATGAGCACAATAAATCCGGGCCAAAATCTGATGTTGAGAGGGAGAGATTTATATATTTTTGCTATTACAAATGTTCTAGAACTCAAAAAGCCAACCCTTCAAAGTAGGGTAATGATCCCTATTTATAGTTTTGCCTCATGGGCCTCATACAACATAAAGTCTTTTTCAATAAAGAAAAACCCTAAAAAGGATAAGGTTGGTCGTACGACCTGACACCCGTACGACAGGCAATACAATGTGGCAGAACGGTCTTGACGCGTGTCAATTGTGTAACGGATCAGCCGGACCAACGGCTACGATCAACTTGGCTATGGAGAAACCGGACCAAACGATATCCTTCGCTTTCTTCGGATCAAGCACTTCTCCGGTCTTGAAAGAAAGTCTTCATGCTCGTGCTAATTTCTTTCTTCCCTCGGACTCCGGTTTTACCGGTTTAGCATATATCCGATTTTTACCGTATACAGATAGTCCCCACACTTTCCGGACCGTAGTTTTATCAGAGTAACGGGAAGTGGATGAATCAAGAAACCGGTGGCTACATTTGTTCGTTGCTATCTTTTCATTTTGGCGGGAACAATTGCGTCATGTCCTTCTGTCATCGGCTACATGTCTTATCCCGAATGGTCAGCACTGACAACCGCCGTAACGCGCGTCATTCCAAGTCACTTCTTACTAATTATGGGATACGTGGCATTGCCCAGTTGGCTGGGATCTGTAACCGCCTCGATCCCGTAGCTATATAATGCCTACCACCACTTCATTTTTTCATTTCACGCCTTCATTTCATTTTTCCTCCATTTTATTTCTTCACTTCACTTTATTCTCTCTTCATTTCGTCACCTTTAATCATCTTCCATCTCAAGTTTGTTGTTGATTCAATCCGTTTATCCCCTTTGGTTCATCGCTTGCATTATGAACGGTGAAAGTCTCGGAGGATCACCTTTGAGCAAGTCGGGCATGGTTTTGCCGATCTTCCGGTCCTGATACTTGAAGCTAAGAGGGTCGAGGAAGAAGCTAAGAGAGCCCTCGAGACCGACTCCAACGACTCCGAGCTGACAGTGTCCGAACGTTCAGGATCCAGCCATACCGGATAGACCAGGGCCTGTACTTAGCCTTTTGTTTTTTGCCTTTGTAGGGGTTTCCGGTGTAAAGACCTTTGTATATATGGAACACGCATTTTTCTTGATTTTCTTTATTCTTTTGTTTGAATGTATGTTATGACTTTTGCCCGAATTGTCGGTCCGTTTTAAGGACAAGCAGACTCGGAGTAATTATTCTAGACTGTGCCTGAACATCGGCTTTTCTCTTCGTCCGGTATGTTTTGTCCGGGAATTTGATCGAGTTTTTTGCCCGTGGGATTTATCTAACGCTTTGTGAATTCAGACGACTCCGAATCACGATAGGCATTTTTAGAGCCGATGTTTCTCGGCTATTTTTTAGGGCCGGTGTTTCTCGGACACCTGAATCCCAGCCTTAGCAAAATTTGATATAGCGGTCCCCATTCGAGGGAGTTTAAAGATTTTGGCTCGGTTCACTGTGACCTCGCTGCCTTTGTCGAATTTCGACCGTAGTGCCCGGAATAGGGTATATGAATAAAGCAATGCCGAAATACGGCGATAATCACCGGGGTAGGGTGCTTTAGAAAGAAGACATCTGAAATACTGTAATCCGAACTTTCGATAATTTTTATATTACAAGTATTTGTACATACATGCTATGAGAATTTTGTTTCCTTTTGCTTTTACCGTAGTAAATTCTAACTGGACACGATTCATTCTGATCGTTTGGTCCTTTCATCGAAACCTAATGCAGAAGGTCCGATCTTGGTTTTCCGTAGCAAATACTGAGTGGACACGATTCATTCTGATCGTTTGGTCCTTATATCGAAACCTAATGCAGAAGGTCCGGTCTTGGTTTTGCCGTAGCAAATACTGAGTGGACACGATTCATTCTGATCGTTTGGTCCTTACATCGAAACCTAATGTAGAAGGTCCGGTTTTGATTTGTTGAGCTCCTCCGTTTTCCACTAACTGGGGTAAACCTTGATGTGGGTATAAGTCCCCTAGTGCTTATCCGAGCTGCAAGATCAGGCAAGCGCTATTAAGCCCCCACTCGTAGGCCGTGACCCTGAGTTTCTGGGGGTTTGTCCTTATCTTTATCAAGTAACACGTTGTACTTGTTGCCTCATTAAAAACCTTGTCGGAAAACCCATTTTGGGATAAAACCGTACTAAGGAAAAGAATGCAACACGCGTTTTCAGACCTAGATCCTAACTTTATCCGGTACTTGACTTCCTGCAAAAAAGAAAAAGGTTAATAAACATGAGGTGTCCATACCTTAGCAGTAATATCTCTTCAAATGAGCCACATTCCAGTTGTTGCGCAACCGTTGCCCGTCCATGGATCCCAGCTTATACGATCCTTTGCCCGTTACCTCGGTTATCTTGCACGGTCCTTCCCAGTTCGGACCCAGTTTTTCTTCGTTGGGATTCTTGGTGTTCAAGGTAACTTTCCGAAGCATCAAGTCCCCAACTTGGAAATGTCGAAAACTGACTCTCCAATTATAGTACCTTTCCATTCTCTGCTTTTGTGCTGCAATACGGACCAACTCGTTTTCACGAAGTTCATCCGTGAGATTGAGTTTCACAGTCATGGCCTCCTCGTTTGACTCCTCGGTGGTATACCTGAACCGGAGACTCGGCTCGTATATCACCCCGCCTGGAGAAATGACTCAGGCCATCCCTTGAGTTTTTCGACCTGAAGCTTGGTTTTTCCGAATGAGAGTATGGCAGATACCTTTCCCTCGATGGTCTGGCCTCCGGTTCGTAATTATTTCGTGATTTCTCCGAGATTTTGTTCATTTTTACAAGCCCCGGGGGAAGCTCGAGTTGGTCTTCCTCTACCCGAATCTTTGACTCGTATCGATTATCGACATCCGCCCAAGTCACAGCCTCGTATTCCAGCAAGTTCTCCTTTAATTTGAACGTGGCCGTCGAGCTCCGAGGATTAAGCCCCTTTGTGAAAGCTTGTGCAGCCCATTCTTCCGGAACCGGGGGGAACTCCATTCATTCCCTTTGGAATCGGTTGACAAATTCGCGCAATAACTCATCGTCCCTTTGGGCTATACGGAAAATATCCGTCTTACGGGCCTACACCTTTTTGGCACCGGCGTGAGCTTTTATGATAGCATCGGCGAGCATTTCGAAAGAAGTGATCGAATGCTCGGGCAGATGGTCGTACCAAGTCATTGCTTTCTTTGACAGAGTTTCCCCGAACTTTTTCAGTAACACGAATTCAATATCATCCTCTTCCACATCATTGCCTTTTATAGCACAGGTGTATGAAGTCACGTGTTCCTGAGGATCCGTTGTGCCGTCATATTTCTGGATATCTGGCATCTTCGACCTCTTCGGGATCAATTTTGGAGCCGCACTCGGAGGAAAAGGCCTCTGAATGTACCTCTTCAAATCCGGTCCTTTCAGAATTGGAGGAGCCCTCGGGATTCGGTCCACCCGAGAGTTATATGTTTCCACCCTCTTTTCGGTCGAATCTACCTGCTTTGCCAATGTTTCGAGCATTCTCAGAACTTCGGTGGACGAACCAGCTCCAGACCCATTGCTCTCAACCATCCGCATCTCGTCCCTACTGGGTTCAGCAACACCTTTTGCCCTCTCCGAGGTCATTTTATCACTTTTGTTTTGCAACTGGGCTATTGCGATCCCTTGTTCAGCAATCGCTGCTCTCTATTCCTGCAACATTTCAAAAATTAAACGTAAGTCAATATTATCATCCGGGGTAACCGGTACTTTCCGGCCTTGTGTCTGGGTCAAAGTAATTGAATTGTGAGTATTTAAAGGATCGGTGGCCGGCTGGGTGGCACTCCTGATTCACGGTGTTTTGCAGGTTGAGGCCCTCTCTCGAGTTAACGGGGTTCGGGTCAGCGGGATTCGCTGGTAATCCTCGTGGCCCGCTGTCTTCGTTTTCGGCCACAATCTCGGTGTTGTTGACGTGACTAGATTGTCCACTTTTAGCCATTTGGTCCGTTTTCACAGGGATGAACAAAAGATATTTTCGATTCTGATGGGTAAGATGGAAACCAAGATCAAAGACCACTATTATCCTAGCCCCACGGTGGGCGCCAAACTGTTTACCCCGAATTTGGATAATCAATTAAATTTATGAGTTAGTTATAGGATATGTGGTTGAACTTTAATCTATTCTTGATTGAGAGAAAATGGAATAGAATCAACTATGAATAATCCAGATAATAATTGATGGTCAACACTAAACGTATATGCCAATGTATTGAATATTGTTTGATTGAACAAATCTAAAGATGAACACAATAAATCCGGACCAAAATCTGATGTTGAGAGGGAGAGATTTATATATTTTTTCTATTACAAATGTTCTAGAACTCAAGAAGTCAACCCTGCAAAGTAGGGTAATGACCCCTATTTATAGTTTTGCCTCATGGGCCTCATACAACATAAAGTCTTTTTCAATAAAGAAAAACCCTAAAAAGGATAAGGTTGATCGCACGGTCTGACACCCGTACGACAGGCAGTACAATGTGGCAGAACGGTCTTGACGCGTGTCAATTGTGCAACGGCCACGATCAACCGGACCAACGGCCACTATCAACTGGGCCAACGGCCACGATCAACTTGGCTATGGAGAAACCGGACCAAACGATATCCTTCGCTTTCTTCGGATCAAGCACTCCTCCGGTCCTGAAAGAAAGTCTTCATGCTCGTGCTAATTTCTTTCCTCCCTCGGACTGCGGTCTTACCGGTTTAGCATATATCCGATTTTTACGGCATACAATATTTTAACGCCATTGCAGGTCAAATATAGGTTTTGTTTCTCCATTTCTATTCCTTTCTTTTTCTTCTTTCTCTCTTCTAGCTGATATAAACAGATTTTCCATACAAACCTGTTTATCGACAATGAAGGAAAATAGAGTTTCTAGGAAGATTATAGAGAACAAGATATAGGGGAGGCGCTTCAAAATTTTCCTCACATCTGTTTTCTCTGAAGATCTATGTTGCTCGGACTCTCCAAAAATGTTACCGCACCCTTGTCGGATACTCCAAAAATGCACTACTTTTGGAGTATCCGACACACACCCATCGACATTTTTGAGGAGTCCGAGCAACATAGCTAAAGACTATCTGCTTATCCAACATTATTAATTTTAAGGATTATCAATATTTGCTGTAGATTAAACAACGTGATCGACACTTATAAAAAGGAAATACAACTCCCTCCTATTTTTGTATTTTTTCGAAAGATCCAACAGCAAATTAAAAGTACTTTTTTCCTGAAATGCAAACATACGTATATAGGATAAAGCAAGAAACATCCAAGTAAAGAGGAAAACTAAATGCATATTCATCAAACACCCATCATCATAAAAGGAATGTGAAAAAGAAAGAGAAGAGGGAAACTGCAAGTAAGAAATTATAGTGAAACCTCAAGCTTCAAGCGATGAGATAGAAGATAACCAAGAAATAAAGATAAATCTGCATAAAATTCGAGAGTCAAATGGAAAGTGAGGCTGATGATCCATAAATCAAAATATCAAGAAAAAAAAATCAAAAGAAAGACATGAACAGAGAGGCAAAGAAGATGAAAGAAGAGAAACAAATAACTGGAGAATGAAAAACGATAGGGAACAACTTAAATGACATGTAAATGCTTAGGAATCGGAAGGATGGGGAACAACTTAGATTTTGATAAAAAGAGCACGTAAATGCTTAGGAAAAATTATCACTGACAACTGGACATTTTCAGAAATATCTTTGATGTCCTCCATGAACAGAATATCTTCATTTCTGCTGCTTTACCTGGCTTTAAGTTGTCCTACAGAGTAATTTTAGTTACAGAACAAGGGTTGTTTACCCCAAATTTGGATAATCAATTAAATTTGTGAGTAGGTATAGGATATGTGGTTAAGCCTCACTCTATTTGGTAGAAAAAGATATATATGGATATGATATGAAGAAGCAACTGATAATCAGTGGTTTGCTATAGATTTTGTATCTAGTAATATATGAATATTGTTTGATCGAGCAGATCTAAAGGATGAACACGATAATCCGGACCAAAATCAGATGTTAGAGAGAGAGATTTTATATATTTTGGCTATTACAAAAGTTCTTGATCTGAGAAGCCAACCCCTTAAAAGTAGGGCAATGACCCCAATTTATAGTATTGCCCCATGGGCTTCATACAACATGAGGCCCTCAAAAATAAAGAAAAAACTTTGAAATGGATTAGGTTGGATTAGGTGGGTCGTACGGTCTGACATCCGTACGATTGGCAGTTAAACATGGAAGGACAGTATCGACGAGTGGCAATTGCGTAACGCATCTCCCGGACCAACGACCATGATCAAACGGACTAAAGTCCACGATCAAATGGACCAACGGCCACGATCAACTCGGCTATGGAGAAACCGAACCAAATGATGATTTTCCCTCTCTTCCTTCGTTCTCTGGTCTTACCGGTTTTAACATATATCCGATTTTTACCGTATACAGATAGTCCCCACACTTTCCGGACCGTAGTTCTGTCGGAGTAACAGGAAGTGGATGAATCATGAAACCGGCGTCTCAATTTATCCGTTGTTATCTTTTCATTTTTGCGGGAACAGTTGCGTCACGTCCCTCTGTCATCGGCCACGTGTCTCATCTCGGATGGTCAACTCTGACAACCGTCATAACGCAAGTCGCTTCAAGTCGTTTCTCATTAATTATGGGACACGTGGCTTCCCCTGGTTAGCTGGTGTTTGTAACCGCCTTGATCCCACGCCTATATATCGTCCTTTACCTCTCCACTTCGACAATTTTACCTCTTCATCTCTTCACTTCTCTGTTTCAAGTTCTCCGCCTCTTATCCATTTCATTTCTTCACTTATAATCATCTTAATACTCACATTTCTTGTTGATTCGCTGCTTACACTACGTGAAAAGAAACGATTCTGCCAACTTCTCCACTAGTCGTTCTTGTGCGTTGCTGCTTCTTCCTCCCGTTCTTTACCTTTTTTGAATTCTTTGACCGTTCCCTTCACTTTCTAACTTCCTTTTCGAATTCACCCAATATCTCCTTTCCATATTTTCAAATGTCTGCCAACACCGAAACCACTTCCCATGATGTCCCCTCGATTTCTTCTCAAGGAACCGAGCCAACTTCTCCAGCTAAGGTAAAAATCACCTTCGAGCCCACTGCCTCGGATGTTCCGCCCAAACCTAATTTCAACAAAGATTTCGAGGTTGAAAAACCTTCTTCGGTATCCGATAGAGGGTTCGATGTGAGACGATATCCCTTATCCATTACCGAGGATAAACTCGACTTAGTCCGGGCTGATTGTGGATGAGACAGCCGTTCAGTCCAAGTTTTTACCCCCGGGTCGGACGAATCAGTCACTGACCATCGGGAAGGCCTCTTATACATTTATACTTACCCTTTCACCCTCAAGCTCGACCCCCCGGTCGATCCGGTCATCTTAGACATGTGCCGGACTTACAACGTAACCTTGGCACAGATTGGCCCAATTGTTTGGAGGGCCATGGCCTGCCTCCGACTGTTGGCCAATAATGCAGGAAAGGAATTCACGCTGACCCACTTAATACGGTTATACTCCTCGAGGTTGTTCCGGGGTGGTATAATAAAACTCACAAAGCGTAGCCGGATTCAAATTTTCTCAAAAATGGACAAAGATAGAGACCAAGGCTAGTTGGAGCGATATGTCCGGGTGCGGACCTCGGACATTATTCCGGGAAACTACATGCCTCTTCCGGAAAGGTGGAATAACAATCGTAAGTCTGAACTCTTTTAATAATTGCTCTTGTATGTTTTGTCGAACTTCAATTCTTCCACCTTCTCACTACTTTTCTTATTTATATTAGCCGTGGGTTGGATTCCTCCGGTCGTCCGGGATCTCAACGAATGGGTTACCGCTCTCCTCAGCCAACATGCCCACAACGATCGGACGTGGGGACACTTGTCACGTGGCCGATGGGTCGCCCAGAACCACGGTAATACGTTGCTTCTACCCATATTTATTGCATCTTCTACCCTTCTGTAACATCTTCGATTTTTAGGTTTACCTAAGGGCTTGGTGGATCCAAGGCCGGAGTCAGCAGCTGAACCCGCAACATCGGCACCCCAGTTTGATTCAGTGGGTGTATCTCGTATCCTTGCTGCCACCGCCAAGAGAAAAAGGCCCTCGGACAAAGGGCAAAAACCGAAGAAGAGGGCGAGGAGCGTCACTAGGACTTTAAGGGATGAAACAGAGCCCGAGCTCCTCGTCCGGAGGATCAGTGCGGCCCCTTCCGTGGCTCCCATTCCGGAGGAGGGTATCACTGTGTCACCACTTGCTTCAGCCGGGGAAGAACCTTCGGCTCCGGCATTACGCACAGGTAGGGAAGAAATTCATTACCCGACTCCTTTAAGGTCGATTGAATTCGTTGATATTTCAGGTGGTGCTTCTTCCGAAGAAACCCCTCTGCAAAGGATAAGAAGATCCGGGGAGGCACCTACTACCGGGGCCGGTCAAAGGACTGAGCCGGTCCCCGAGACCGAAGTCCCCACGGATGTTGGTCCGACGCCCCACTATGAGATTGCCGCAACTTCTGAGATCCCTGCCTTTGCCGAAGCTGCTGAAGTCCCTCCGAGTTCTCAAACTCCGGCCTCAAGACCGGATGAGTTTGATGAAATGTTCGCGGACACCCCTCCTACTACCGGCGAAGGTGCTGCTTTCGGACATCTCCCGATCTCTCGAGCCACGAGGGCGGCTAGTCGGACCACCGAGTTCGGTGCCAGAGATAGCTTGGTGCGCACCTATCCGGCCCCAAGTGTGGAACCGAGGAGGACGAGATCGGCTGTGATCACCGTTCCCGAGGATTGCAGCTTTCTTTCTCGCCCGGTGGGTGTGGCAAGCTACCTGAGTGTCACAACCCAACCCCGTGGGCCGCGACTGGTACCCTAACTGGGTACCCGTACATACCTACCTGACAGAAATACGTATCATACAGATTTTTTTTTTCTCTTAAGCAGATGTTTACAGAATTAGGCCGATACAGATATGGCACGCGCACGAACATATACATAACTGAACATACATAAATCTACAGGTAAGCCGATGTGGCTAACATACATACGGAGACACAAAATCGTTCACACTTACCGAACAGATGAAACCCGTAACCCACATACATATCTACAGGCCTCTACAGACATACAAAATCATATGACGGGACAGGGCCCCGCCGTACCCAGAATTTCCATACATACAAAATATACGGAAAACAGAAGATATATACCAAAAATGTACGCTCCGGATCAAAGGAGCTCTTCAGAGCAGCAGAATCAGAACCCTACGCTGGCGGCGTATCACCTGGTGCGTCTGTACCTACGGGCAAGTAGCGCAGCCCCCGAAGAACCGGGGGTCAGTACGAAAAATGTACCGAGTATGTAAAGCAGAAACATAACAAACATAATCATGATCTGGACCGGAAGCACAGAGATATAATAGACAGGCTCATAGGCCAGACAGACAGAAACATAGTCCCGATAGACGGACAGAATCGTGGTCCAGACAGACAGAATCAGAGTCCATGCGGACATACAGAATCGGGATCCATACGGACATACGGAATCGAAACCCGACGGTCAGATAATCCAGACGGACAAATAGAAATCGTAACCCGTCGGCAGATAATTCGGACGGACAGACAGAATCACAACCAGTCGGACAGATAATCCGGACGGACAGACAGAATCACAACCAGTCGGACAGATAAGCCAGACGGACATACAGAATCATAAGTCATACAGACAGACAAAATCACACATAGGGTACAAGAACGTGGTTGCCACTCCTGCCATTGGCACCACAACACGTCAGATATCAGAAATTCTTCTCCGATCTCCGTCACTCATCATAATATAACCACGGTACCCGGGGGCGGACAGATAACACAGCACCCCGAGCCCGGACTCATCATACTTCGTAATATATCCTCGGTAACCGGGGACGGACATATAACACAGTACCCCGAAACCGGACACATCATACTTCAGAATTCACATATGGGGCTTGGCGGCCCACCGCACGATATACGTACCGGCCCGGGATCCGGTGAAAGGAATCATAGCATGTGCACGAACTGATTAATGAGGAACCACATACATACAGACTCAACAGAACAGAAGTAGGCCAACTTGCCGATCGAACCAAGTATTCGGATAGTTTTCAAGGTACGTGCCTACACGTCACTTGGGGAGGCACGATAGATTATAACCAGAACCAGATTTCCAAATGTCAAAAGTTATTTTGTAAGATTTGTATAAAAACAGTCGTATCATGATTAGAATAGTGGTCCAGGTGTTTTCTGAGAAAATCGGGCAAAACTAAAGTAATTAAGATCATACAGAAGGTATCGGGCCTCGTGGGCCCGCCTCGGATCAACTCGAGGCGACATAGGTAAATTACCGATAGTAGACCTTATAAGGTCATCCAAAATCATCTGGAAGTGTTCCGACTTCGTTTAGGGAAGTTTTGTACAAAAATTCACTTTAAAGGCAATTTGTAAGAAAATAGCTTCAATTGGATTAAAGGAATTGGAGCGGTTTTCCGTCTCGAATTCCGGGGGACGGAGTCGTACTTAAGGCTCGCGGCCGAGCCTATCACATCCGGAACATGCCTAGGAACAAAGGGAAATACTTCACATACCTCGATGGCGCCTTATGCTCGCTTGGCGTCAATCCAAATTTCGTGCAAAATCTGGAAATGGTCAAGCATACCATTTGTTAGTTTCAAACTTTCAATATTCCAACTTTACACATACTTGCCTACCGAAATTTCGGCAGCATTTCCTCTGTATATACGACATCCCCGAGACTTAGCTCGGCTCAATTCATCAACACAACAACCCAGGAATGACATCCAAACATCAATAGACATTAAAACATACACTATGGCATCATTAGCCATCTTTCGACATAACAGAACGTCTTTCGTTTCAAACTTACATTTCCAAACCAAACTCATTATTTTCATATTCATCATCCATCAAATTCATTACGACATACATCGGAGGCATCCATACCATTTTCACACAATATTCATAAGATACGCAAACATTCAAACTTTCCGTTAAGTCACTACTTTTCCAATTTTTCCTAACCTTCCACATACAAGTTCATTATACAATTCCATCTTCCAAATTCATCAACAATGATCATAATTTGCCTCTTGATACTTTCATTTACATTTTACATAAATACTAACAAAGTTGCATATTCTCCTACAACAACTTAATAACCATTTTATTCCAAGATAATAAAGATTGTCATCTTTCCATTCACTTCACCATAACACACTTAGCATGAAAACAAGATCAAATTCATATTCCATACTCAACATAGCACCACACGGCCACCTCCTATATTTTCCAATTTTCACTAATCCATTCCACTTTCATTTCTAACACAATTTCCATCATGCTACAACTAAATTACAACATGAATTCAAGCCATCAAAATCATGCAATATACATGTATATATTCGGCCAACACACCCTTAGTTCCAACACACAAAATTTCCATGTTTTTCATTCATTCACACATACTACAACATACATATACCATTCATAACATAACAAAAGCATAAAATCCTCACCTTTCTTCAAGTCCTTCACTTGGAGATAAAAATTGTTTTCTTGCCCCAACACTTATATCAACTTGTAGAGGGTTTTGCACTTAGTACTATCCTCACAACAAAAGAATTTTTTTTGAACCAAGATTTGGCTCCAATAATATTTTCTTCTTTTCTTTCTTTTTCTTTCTTTCACCCGAACTCTCTCTCTCTCTTTGTTCTTGATTTCTTTTGTTTTGTTTTTGTTGATTCATCTAGATCCTTCTTTTAAACTTATCCATATATGGATTTATCACATGAAAAATTTAATATTTCATGGGCCAAGGCCTACATGGCCGGTTGAGCCATCCCTTAATGAGCCTTGTTTTTCTTATTTCTTTTAGAGCCCAAAATTGTTGGTTACATATTGTAATTCATGGGACAAATTTCCCAAAATTCTAATTTTGCCCTTGGCCTCCTTTCGTAATTCCACACCATTGTATTCATAACCTACACATTCATACCAAGAAATGTCCAATTATGGCCTTATTCATCACAAGTCAATTTATCTTGAATTTTTCGAATAAACAAAAATGTCGGAAGTAACATCGAGGACCCTTGTCTCGGATTCGGACAAACGAAAGATGAACGGAGTCCCTTGGCAGTGCCTCATTAACGAGGGTATGCGCGCGGGCAATCGAGTAAGTTTATCAGCCATCCTTGCATGATTTCATTGAGAATTTTTATCTCGTTTATTCAAAGTGTTTAACTTGCTTCATTTTGCAGAGTGTGGTGCTCGTTAACGAAGCCTTCGTCCGTTCCCAGCAAGAGGTGGACGATCTCAAGGGCCAACTGGATGCTCAAGGCCGAGAAATGAAGAAATAGCTGCACCTTCTGTAGGTGAAGGAAAATGAGTTGAACCGAGTAGTTACTCTTTCCAACCTCCAACCCTAGCTCGATGCAACAAAGGCCGAAAATTGTCAATTAAAGGGTGAGCTAGCCGAGATGGTCGAATATAACCGGCGTCTCGAAGCGGACAAGATCGGCCTTAGCCGAGACAACACCCGTCTTTCCTCAAGGCTTGGTGAGCTCGAGACCACCATCTCTCAACTCCAGGAGGAGCTGGACTCTGCCAAGTCCGATGCTACGAGGATGGCTGAGTGGCATCGGCTGCTCGAATCTGAGAGTGCCCGGTACAAAGAGCGTATGAGGGTGTTTGAGGAGAAGGCGGAGAAGAGGGCCCGGATATGTGCTGATCTAAAAACTGAGCTCGAAGAGACGGTTGATGCTAATGACACTCTCAAGGCTGAGATCGAGTCGGCCACCCAAATGCAAAATGTCCTCGAAGAGGCTCGGGATGTTCTGGTGGCAAAGCTGGCCCAGGCCGAGGCCGATTTGGAAGAAGCTCTAAAGAGCGTGGAGGCCACCGAGGCTCATGCCACTATTGCTGCTGAGTATGAAAAGTGAAAGTCTTAGAGGATCACCCTTGAGCAAGCTGAGCATGCCTTTGCGGATTTTCGGGCCCTAATACTCGAGGCTAAAAGAGTCGAGGAAGAGGCTAAGGCTGCCCTCGGGGCTGACTCCAACAACTTCGAGCGGACAGTGTCCGAACACTCCGGATCCAGCCATACCGGATAGATTAGGGCCTGTACTTAGCCTTATTTTTCGCCTTTGTAGGAGTCTCCGATGTAAAATCCTTTGTATAAATAGAACATGTATTTTCCTTGATTCTTTACTTTGTTTGATGTTTATTATGACTTCCGCCCAAATCGTCGGTCCGTTTTAAGGAGTCATTATTTCTGGCTGTGCCTGAATATCGACTTTTCTCTTCATCCGATACATTTTGTCCGGGAATTTTATGGAGTTTTTGCCCCTGGGACTTATCTTACGATTTTGTGAATTCGGACGTCTCCGAATCACAATGGGCATTTTCAGGGCCGGTATTTTTCAGCTATTTTTTTAGGGCCGGTATTTTTGGGACACCTGAATCTCAGCCTTAGCTAAATTTTGATGTAACAGTCCCCGTTTGAGGGTTTAACAATTTTGGCTTGGTTCACTATGACCTTGTTGCCTTTGTCGAATTTCGACCGTAGTGCCCGGAATAGGGTATATGAATGAAGTAATGCCGAAATACGGCGATAATCATCGGGGTAGTGTTTTAACAAGAAGACATCCGAGATATCGTTATCCGAACTTGCATTGATTTTTGTATTGCAAGTATTTGTACATACATTATGGGAGTTCTATTTCCTTCTGCTTTTGTCGTAGCAAATACTAAATGGACACGATTCATTCTGATCGTTTAGCCCTTACATCGAAACCTACTATAGAAGGTCCGGTCTTGGTTTTGCCGTAGCAAATATTGAGTGGACACGATTCATTCTGATCATTTGGTCCTTACATCGAAACCTACTGCAGAAGGTCCGGTCTTGGTTTGTTGAGCTTATCCGTCTTCCGTTGAACGGGGTAAACTTCGATATAGGCGTAATAGTCCACTAGCGCTTATCCGAGCTGCAAGATCGGGTAAGCGCTATTAAGTGCCCATTCGTAGGGTGTGACCCTAAGTTTCCGGGCGTTTGTCCTTGTCTTCGTCGAGTAACACGTTGTACTTGTTGCCTCATTAAAAACCTTGTCAGAAAATCCATTTTGGGACAAAATCGTACTAAGGAAAAGAGTGCAACACGTGTTTTCAGACCTAGATTCTAACTTTATCTGGTACTTGACCTCCTACAAAAGAGAAAGGTTAAAAGAAAAACACGGGGAGTCCATACCTTAGCAGTAGTATCTTTTCAGATGAGCCACATTCCAGTTATTCCGCAACGGTTGCCCGTCCATGGATTCCAACTGGTACGATCCTTTGCCCGTTATCTCGGTTATCTTGTACGGTCCTTCCCAGTTCGGATCCAGTTTTCCTTCGTTGGGATTCTTGGTGTTCAAGGTAACTTTCCGAAGCACCAAGTCCCCAACTTGGAAATGCCGAAAATTGGCTCTCCGATTGTAGCACCTTTCCATTCTCAGTTTATGGGCTGCAATACGGACCAACGCGTTTTCGCGGAGTTCATCCGTGAGGTTGAGTTTTACGGCCATGGCCTCCTCGTTTGACTTATCGGTAGTATAGCTGAACCGGAGAGTCGGTTCACCAACTTCTACGGGAATAAGGGCTTCGGCCCCGTAGACCAATGAGAAAGGAGTTTCCCCCATGCTAGATTTTGATGTGGTTCTGTAAGCCCACAATACCTCCAGTAATACTTCCCTCAAGTGATGCTTTGATGCTTCGAGTCTTTTCCTTAGATTTTGAATTATTGTTTTGTTCGTGGATTCCGCCTGTCCGTTCGCACACGGGTGATATGGAGTTGACATAATTTTCTTGATTTTCAACCCTTCGAGAAAATCGTTGACTTTGCCGTGCACGAACTGGGAGCCGTTATCACAAGTTATCTCAGCAAGGATGCCGAAACGACAGATGATGTAGTCCCATATGAAGTCAATGACCTTCTTTTCTCTAATTTTTTCAAAGGCCTGTGCTTCAACCCATTTGGAGAAATAGTCAGTCATAAACAAAATAAATCGGGCTTTACCTGGTGCCCATGGTAATGGACCAACAATGTTCATTCCCCACTTCATGAAAGGCCGCGGTGACACCACCGAATGCAGCAACTCCCCAGGCTGATGAATTATCGGTGCATATCTCTGACACCCGTCACATTTCCGGACAAAATTCTTTGAATCTTCCTCCACCCGGTTCCAATAATAACCGACCCTGATAATCTTTCGGACCAGAGCTTCGGCATCGGAGTGGTTGCCGCAGGTTCCTTCGTGCACCTCTCTCATCACATACTCCGTTTCTCTGGGACCCAAACACTCGGCCAGGGGTCCGAAGAAAGACCGTCGATACAATTGGCCGTCTACCAAGCAGAAACGCGCAGCTTTCGTCCTTAATGACCGTGATTCTTTTGGGTCGTTCGGGAGCTTTCCCTCACGCAAGTAATCGATGTACTTGTTGCGCCAATCCCAAGTTAAATCCATTGTGTTTATTTTGGCATGTCCGTTTTGTATCGCCGTATTCATCAAGTGTACCGTAGTCCCGGGGTTGATTTCTTCCCCTTCGATCAAAGATGCGAAATTGGCCAATGCATCGGCTTCACTATTTTGCTCCCTCGGTACATGCTGTATGGTCCACTCTTTAAATCAGTGTAGTATTACTTGGATTTTTTCTAGATACCTCTGCATCCGTTCGTCCTTGACCTCAAAGACGCCGTTCACCTAATTTACGAACAAGAGCGAATCGCACTTCGCCTCGATTATTTCGGCCCCCATACTCCGGGCTAATTCCAAACCTGCAATCATAGCCTCATACTCGGCTTCATTGTTAGTCAATTTAACAGTTCTAATGGATTGTTGAACGACATCTCCGGTCGGGGTTATAAGGACGATTCCTATCCCGGAACCTTTGAGGTTCGAGGCTCCGTCCGTATGTAGCGACCAAATACCCGAGGCTTTCCCCGAGGTTAGCAGAAGTTCTTTCTCAACCTCGGGAACCATAGCCGGGGTGAAATCGGCCACAAAATTGGCCAAGATCTGGGACTTGATGGCCGTTCGAGGTTTGTGTTCGATATCATATCTTCTAATTTCTACGACCCACTTAGTTAGTCTACCCGATAATTTCAGTTTATGCATGATGTTTTTTAGGGGGTAAGTAGTTACTACACATATCGGATGGCATTGAAAGTAGGGCTTGAGTTTTCTAGAAGAACTTACCAATGCCAATGCCAAATTTTCCAAGTGGGGATAATGGGTCTCCGCATCCCCCAAAGTTCTACTTACATAATAAATAGGGAATTGCGTACCTGATTCTTCTAGGACCAAAACGCCACTTACCGCTACCTCGGAGACAGCAAGGTAGAGAAAAAGCTGCTCGTCCACTTTTGGTGTGTGCAACAGCAGTGGGCTGGATAAGTATCACTTTAATTCTTGTAAAGCTCTTTGACACTCCGGTGTCCAAACGAAATCGTTCTTCTTCCTCAGTAAGGAAAAGAAACGATTACTCTTATCCGAGGACCTCGATATGAAGCGACTCAACGCCGCTATCCTTCCGGTGAGCCTTTGCATTCCTTTGACGTTATTCACTACCTCGATGTCCTCGATGGCCTTGATCTTGTCCGGGTTGATTTCAATCCCCCGGTTTGACACCATGAAACCCAAAAAATTTCCAGACCGGACACCGAAGGCACATTTTCTGGGTTGAGCTTTATGTTATACTTGCGGAGTACATCGAAGGTTTCCTGCAAATGTTTTAAATGGTCCTCTGTTTCCAGGGACTTGACCACCATGTCATCAATATAAACTTCTATTGTTTTCCCTATTTTTTCTTCGAACATACCATTAATTAGGCGTTGGTAAGTTGCACCGGCATTTTTTAGTCCAAAAGGCATGACATTATAACAGTAAGTCCCATATCGGGTAACAAATGATATTTTCTCTTGATCCTCCGGGTGCATCCGAATTTGGTTATACCCGGAGTAGGCATCGAGAAAACGTAACATCTCATGCCCGGTCGTCGCATCGATCATTCTATCGATTTGAGGCAACGGAAATGAATCCTTCAGGCAGACTTTGTTTAGATCCTTGTAATCAACACACATTCGAAATTTATTACCTTGCTTCGGCACCACTACTATGTTAGCTAGCCAGTCCGGATACTTTACCTCCCGGATAGAGACTATGTTCAAAAGCTTTGTTACCTCGTCTTTTTCGAAGGCGTGTTTTGCTTCTGCCATGGGCCTTCTCTTCTGCTTTACCGGGGGAAACCTCCCGTCCAAACTGAGCTTGTGAGTTGTTACTTCCGGTGGTATACCTGTCATATCTATGTGGGACCATGCAAAGCAATCGGCATTAGCTCGAAGAAATTCAATTAACTTGTTCCTGAGCTCCGAGGTTAACCCCGTGCCCAGGTATACCTTTCTGTCTGGTAAATATTCGAACAAGATGATCTGCTCCAGCTCCTCTACTGTTGACTTGGTTGCATCCGAGTCATCTGGCATAACGAATGATCTGGGTACACCAAAATCATCCTCTTCATACCCCGGATCTAACCCCGACTGCTTTGATTGCTATTTGGTGCCCTTTTCCCCGGTTGAATCTTCTTCCTTTTGATCAGATTTTTTGGGCTGAGGTGTCGTTTCCTCGACCGCGAACATCTCCCTTACAGCGGGTTGTTCACCTCGGATGGTTTTTATCCCTTCCGGAGTCGGGAATTTTAGCAGCTGATGCAATGTCGACGGCACGACCCTCATGCTATGTATCCAGGGTCTACGCAGTAATGCATTATACTTCATATCTCCTTCGATTACATAGAACACCGTTTGCTAGATAGTGTCATCGATGTTTACCGGCAATGAGATCTCCCCCTTTATGGTTTCACTTGCCATGTTGAACCCGCTGAGTACCCGGGATACCGATACAATCTGATCGAGTAACCTTAGTTTTTCGACCACTCTTCACCGGATGATGTTGGCTGAGCTACCTGGATCTATCAAAATACGTTTAATTTGATTTTTAAAGATAAGAATAGAGATTACCAATGCATCATTGTGCGGTTGAATGATGCCTTCTGCGTCTTCGTTGCTGAAAGAGATGGAGCCCTCGGGTATGTAATCTCGGCCGCTCTTTTCACGCACAACAGAGACCTTGGTTCGTTTCATCACCGGCCCTCGTGGGGTATGGGTGCCCCCAACTATCATATTGATTATATGCTGGGGTTCTACTGGCTCGGCCCTTTTATGGGTCTCCCTTTCCTTGTAGTGACCTTTGGCTCTTTCACTCAGCAATTCTCGGAGATGGCCATTCTTCAGTAACCGGGCTACCTCCTCTCTTAACTGGCGACAATCCTCAGTTCTGTGTCCATGGGTTCCATGATATTCACACATCATGTTCAGGTCCCGTTGGCCCGGATCCGACCTTAGAGGTCTCGGCCGTCTTACATCTGGAATACGGCCAATGGCCGATACGTGGTCCGAGGTGCTGACGTTGAAGTTGTACTCCGATATCCTCGGCGAATATTTGTTGCCGGCAGAGCTACCGGCATCACTCCTGAATGAGAGACCTCGATTGTTCGACGGGCGCTCGACCCATTTATCACCCCGACTGGAGAAATGGCTCGGGCCAACCCTGGATTTCTCCGACCTGAAGCTTGGTTTCTCCGAATGGGAATATGGCCGATACCTTTCCCTCGATGACCTCGCCTCCGGTTCGTAATTTTCCTTGGTCTCTCAAAACTTTTGTTCATGTTTACTGGCCCCGGGGGAAGCTCGAGTTGGTCATCCTCCACCCGAATCTTCGACTCGTATCGGTTATGGATATCTGCCCATGTCACTGCCTCGTATTCCAGCAAGCTTTCCTTTAATTTGAACGAAGTCGTCGAGCTCCGAACATTGAGCCCCTTTGTGAAAGCTTGTGCAGCCCATTCCTCCGGAACCGGGGGGAGCTCCATTCGTTCCCTTTGGAACCGGTTGACAAATTCACGCAGTAACTCATCGTCTCTTTGGGCTATACGGAAAATATCTGCCTTCCGAGCCTGCTCCTTTTTGGCTCCGGCGTGTGCTTTTACGAACGCATTGGCGAGCATTTCGAAAGAAGTGATTGAATGCTCGGGCAGATGGTCGTACCAAGTCAATGCCCTTTTTGACAGATTTTCCCCTAACTTTTTCAGCAACACGGATTAGATTTCATCTTCCTCCATATCATTGCCTTTTATAGCGCAGGCGTATGTGTCACGTGTTCGTGAGGGTTTGTTGTGCCGTCATATTTTTGGATATCCGGCATTTTGAACCTTTTCGGGATCAATTTCGGAGCCGCACTCGGAGGAAAAGGCCTTTGGATGTACCTCTTTGAATTCGGCCATTTCAAAATGGGCGGAGCCCCCTGGATTTGATCCACCCGAGAGTTGTATGTTTCCACCCTTTTTTCGGTCGAGTCTACCCGCTTCGCCAATGTTAAGAGCATTCTCAGAACCTCGGTGGATGAACCAGCTCCGGACCCATTGCTTTCAAACATCCGTGCCTCATCTCTTCTGGGTTCAGCAACACCCTTCGCCTTCTCCGAGGTCGTTTTATCGGTTCCGTTTTACAACTGGGCTATTGCGATTCCCTGTTCGGCAATCGTCGCTCTCTGTTCCTGCAACATTTCAAAATTTAAACGTAAGTCAATATTACCATTCGGGGTATCCGGCTCTTTCCGGCCCTGTGTCCGGGACAAAGTAATTGAATTGTGAGTATTTAAAGGGTTAGTGGCCGGCTGGGCGGCATTCTCCTGGTCCATGGTGTTTTGTCGGTTGAGGCCCTCCCTCGAATTAACGGGGTTAGGGTCAGCGGGGTTTGGTAATCCTCGTGGCCCGCTGCCTTCATTTTCGGCCACGATCTCGTTGTTGTTGATGTGACCAGATTGCCCACTGTTAGTCATTTGGTCCGTTTTTTCAGAGACGAACAGAAGATGTTTTTGATTTTGATGGGTAAGATAGAGATCAAGATCAAAGACCACTATTATACTAGCCCCACGGTGGGCGCCAAACTGTTTACCCCAAATTTGGATAATCAATTAAATTTGTGAGTAGGTATAGGATATGTGGTTAAGCCTCAATCTATTTGGTGGAAAAAGATATATATGGATATGATATGAAGAAGCAACTGATAATCAGTGGTTTGCTATAGATTTTGTATCTAGTAATATATGAATATTGTTTGATCGAGCAGATCTAAAGGATGAACACGATAATCCGGACCAAAATTAGATGTTAGAGAGAGAGATTTTATATATTTTGGCTATTACAAAAGTTCTTGATCTGAGAAGCCAACCCCTCAAAAGCAGGGCAATGACCCCTATTTATAGTATTGCCCCATGGGCTTCATACAACATGAGGCCCTCAAAAATAAAGAAAAAACTCTGAAGTGGATTAGGTTGGATTAGGTGGGTCGTACAGTCTGACATCCGTACGATTGACAGTTAAACATGGCAGGACGGTATCGATGCGTGGCAATCGCGTAACGGATCTCCCGGACCAACGGCCACGATCAAACAGACTAACGGCCACGATCAAACGGACCAACGGCCACGATCAACTCGGCTATGGAGAAACCGGACCAAATGATGATCTTCCCTCTCTTCCTTGGATCTCGGGTCTTACCGGTTTTAACATATATCCGATTTTTACCGTATACAATGGTAGATCCCAAACAAAAAGAGAAAAATATCTAATAACACATGTATTTATATGCACAGAAAAGAGTAGGAAAAAACTACACTCTTTTTTGTCTAAAGAATTTTTCTATTTTGTTGACATAACATGAAGTAAACGTTTTTAAAAGATTGAATTGTCTAGCTTTGTTAGTGCTCGGGAGGGAAAGTATAAATGTGCAATATAAGGAACCACTGGAACATGTCAACACAATACATAAGTATACATACAACTTGGGATTTATTGAATGCATGGTTATCCATGTGCTTCTCTTGAAAATGTTAAAATAGTCGCAAATTTGGACTAGTCGAAAATCCTAAAATTGCCCCTACATCTAGAGTAATGTTAAACTCTACTCTGACTAAAGCAGAAGAAATTTCTGTTGGTTTTCATTAAATAGAAATATAGAATTATCCACAGATGAGCCATCTCCAAAATAGAAAACGTCAATCTACTGAAGAAAGAAAAACGAATAATATCTTTACTTATTTACAATAATAATGTAAAGTAATTGTAGACATTTAGACAATGAATGATTATTACTACTTAATACTTAAAATTCAGTAAAAAAAAAACTATTTGTTATATCCAATATTACTTGTTAGCACAAGTAAATCAGATTTACTGATAAAACATTTCACCAAGTAAAGAAGCATTACGAGCAGCCAAATCAGTTGCCTGAAATAAAATTTATCTTTTTTAACTATATAATAAGATTAGTCTGGCATATCATCAAATATTTTGAATGCAATAGTCTACTGCAATGGTTATTAATACCAGTAACAGAATCACATTATGAAAAAATATTTTAAGAAAAGAGGGAGAGAAAGGGAGAAAACTGGAATAAAAATGTAGGTAAGATATTGTCACATAAGCTGCTGAAGCAATCATACCCGGCATATGTAGTAGCAACCAAAGATCATCCTCTTTCCTTGCCTGTCTCTTCCTTTCTGAAATACACGTAACCTAACCTGCATAGAACGTGTTCTTAAGAAATGACAAATAGTTAGTTATAAGACAATTATTAGTATTTACAGAGTTACGTCGTACTACAACTCTCACTTATTATATAGTTAAAAAATTGAATTTGATAAATTTTCACTAAGATATCTAGGAGTGTGCAAAAAACCGATTTAATAGATAAATCGAACCAATAAAACCTTTATTGGTTTATCGATATCGGGTTATTGGGTTAACGGTTTGTCAACGGTTTTGTAAATTTTTTTATTGGGTTATCGGTTCGGTTTATGATTTTAAGGATTTAGTTAATGGTTAAACCAATAACCCAATGAGCTTATATTAAAATTACCTTTTTATCCCTAATTATATATTAGTGTCTATAAATTTTAATTTTTAAATACAAACCTGTTTCTAAATTACTTGCGCACGCATGCTCATTCTCTCAAAGTCTCAATTCTCATACGAAACTAGGGCTTGCGATGCCCCTCTGTCTCTGTCCCTTTCTCTTCTCAAATGAACAAATGGGGTTGACCTTGTTTATGAACTGTGAATTGGACTCATTTTGTTTTTGAAAGATTGCTACAGTGCATTTTATAGTTTTTTATTTTGTAATTTGTGTAGACTTTATGCATGAAGACAGTGTATTTATGAACATATGCAAACAAGAGAAAGCCAAAAAAAAAAAAGGAATAATAAGCAGCGCATTTTCTTATTGGTTAAACCAAAAACCGAACTGTTAAGGACCAAAAACCGATAACCTAAAAATCAATAACGAATATCTTCTCGGTTTGGTTTTGGTTTAGTGTATGTAGAAACCGAAAACTGATAAACCAAACCAATAATTCAAAAAACCGAACCGAACCGAACTATAAGCACCACTAAAGATATCTATATTTGGTAGTTTTGTTAGTTTTTTAATCTCAAATTTTCCATGACCAAAATAGTAGTAAATTGAAAGACCTTTTAACATTGAGTAATCTATTTTAACATATATTTTTTAATGTGCAGATGATGGGATTCTTTAACCTTTTATTATATGTTGCTAAAATCAAAGGCGAATCCAGGATATTTAGAATATGGGTGCATCACTAAGAAAATAGGAAAAACTGTATTAAGTGAGAATTGATCCCTATCCTCTAAGTAAATAACTCAACCAAGTGCACCATTTAACCTTCTTATAGAATGGGTTACATTATGTACTATTCTACTAATTTTAGAAAATATATACATAACATACCTAGCTTTACGAAGAGACCATTGGTTCACGTGCCCCAAATTTTGTACATGAATTCGCCCTTGTCTAAAATGTAGCACTAGTGAGGTAGAAGACCATAGGGTAAAGACTTAATTATAATCTAGCTAAGGCCCTCTCGGGTGTATCATATGAGATTTAAGTTCAGAAATATATATAATTTGTTTTTCCAGAATTCTTGAGATATATTGGTTTAAGACAACGCAGAGAATTGAAATAAGAAATTATCATTGTTTTATTATCCAATCCGTATAAATATTGTGAAAATTAACCTTGGCGCTAAAACAAAAAAGCTTTTACCTCCAATCATTAGACTCAGATTTACAACAAAAAATAATGTTCAAGAAGCGGTATTCAATTGTCTTCTATCAGTTATTTATTGAAAATTGTGGAAGGCAAGATGTACATTAAATTTATGTAAATAGGGTAATTGAACAAATTACTTTTATCAAGATGAAACCCGTCCTTCTAACAATATTTCCTTCCTTAATTAACATTCAATGGAGGAAGATCAAACTGGAAAAGTTAATCACAAATTCCTTATTAGGAAGATCAAATTGGAAAACCTTAGTTGTTTGAGCTTAAATGTAACTGAACCTGGATGGGTGCAATGAAGGCACTCCAAAAAGTTCGGGGGAGGTGTACAAAGACTGTAGAGACAGCGAAATTTCATGTTAATAAGAATGTTGATTGGCCAGACAAACATATCAATCTCTATAATTACATCCAATTACTCACACATCCATTTACCATTAGCTTTCAAGCAAGTTCGTTCTCTTCCTAATGTAAAAATTATCCATGAGATTAACATAACTTTATGATAATATGTCACGGCCCATTTTAGGATCGCGCGGACATCCATTCTCACCTCAGTAGGCAAACCCTTAACCAAAAAAAAATTCATAAACAAGTAAAGAACGAAATTCATTATCTTTCAAGATATATTATAATCAAAAGCGGAAGTCCAACCAATATATATAAATAAAATAGCGGAAGTGTTTACAACAATTTAATAAATACACTGACTCTTTATCCCATGAACTGGTTTAGACTAGTACAAGAGAGACTAAGATTTGAATACTGGATACAACAATAAATCTAAGACTCACTCCCATCTAAGAATGAGAATGATAGAGGCCTTCAAGATAGGCACCGTGCATCTTCCAGAAAACTTCATCACTCAATATCCTGAAAAAATCTACACCCCAAAAAGGGATGTAGCAAGAGTAGTGTTAGTACAACACTAGTACTTGTAAGCATCACAGGCCGGCAATGGTTAGAAATGCATAACGGTAATAGAATCTACAAATGAGCATAGTAGGCAAAACTAACTCAATAGCACACATCACCTACCACTTGCTTCGACAATTAGAAGGTTCTTATTTTCATTAATTCTTCCTTAGGGATTCATTTACTCATTACATTAACACTCACTTTATAGCTCGTATAACATACAATAGGCAACATTGCTCAAGAATCATTTGTCAACTATCATCACATAATTCACTCGTGTTTGAAGGAAAGTTCTCCCGTCATTGTAGTGTTCATTACTCACCCAACCTTGCACAATTATACACCTTCATATTAAGGTCACCTAACACCACGCTTTCCCAATCCAAGATCATAGCCTATAATTATAGCAACTAATCCCAACTAGTGTTTAATTTGATTCAGTACTTCACAATTATATCACCACAAGTCATCACTTAAGTTATAGCATCTAAACCCAACTGTGTCAAGTCTCAGTATATCCAATCCGAATCTGTATATCACAAAGGCATCACAGGAATATTACAGGAAGCCAAAAGATATAATGCAATGTAATAATGTATGAAGTGTGAATGCAATGCATATGCACCGTATACATGTACTCCGATGATGGAACATCACATCTCGACAACACAACCCATGGGGGACCCGCGAAGTCCATGTACCCTCATGATTCCGGCAAAGACCTCGGCAATCGCTACCAGCACTCATACCTCGATTCCGGCAAAGACCTCGGGCATCGGCCTCATGTCACTCTCATCCAACTGATCCCTTCTCATAACAGTGTTTCCGTGTATATCATCAATATATCATGAAAGATGAGAATACATGCAATGTATGAGTTCAATATCAATAAATCAAACCAATCTCAACAGTATACAACATAGGCACACCAACAATATCAATAAATGGCTACTTAATAAACCACAATAGTATCACAAGAATCATCCCAAAACAGCAACAGTAAGGTGCTACAATAGCATCATCAAGATATATCACTAGTCACAAACATCTACTATCTCCACGTGGCAACAGGCCAACAACAAATAGAACAAGATAAGTCACAACACAACAGGGTGGCTAGCCCCAAAGCACACAACAAGGCCCAACCTAAGACAATGTCTAACCCAACTTCATACCCGAAGGTTTACATGCATACTCCGATAACATCGTCTAAATATATGCTTCACTAATCAAAGTCTCACCATATGGTAATCATAAACCCATAATTACACTAGTGTTACATAATAACCGCTACCTCTTATACATTAGCAACCTAAGTATCCAACCCAATCTTTGAGATCCTAGACATGCATTCTCCATTTCATCTAATACTCGTGT
The DNA here is from genome assembly GCF_019175385.1 of Lycium barbarum. Lineage (NCBI taxonomy): Eukaryota > Viridiplantae > Streptophyta > Magnoliopsida > Solanales > Solanaceae > Lycium > Lycium barbarum. The sequence goes on from NC_083348.1 coordinate 52,255,482, forward strand.
ATGAAAGGCTAACCGGAGTCTACCAAGAGAAGGAAGCCGTAACATACCTCAGGGCCGAACAGGTGTGCGAGCATCCACTTGCATTCCATCTCCCATCTTCGTAGCGAACTTGAAGGTCCAGAAGGTCTAAGAATGATGGATGCATTCGAGTAAGTAATAATTGAGGAATTTGGGGTCATAGGGGTAGAATCATCATTTCTAAAATAATTATTCTAAATTCTTGATTATAGCTATTTCACCTCTTTCATGGAAAATAAAGTTTACGTAAGTCAAACTTACCTTACTAATTATTTTATACATTATTAGCCTCTAACAAATTAACTCATTTAGGAAATAGAATGATGTAGTCTTAGAACTTGCTATTTAGTCTAGGTTTGCAATAAAAGAGCTATCTTGAGGTTACTAATTTTTCTAGGTTAATCATTACCACAATCACCCAAAGGTCTCATAAGATAAGAGAAAGAACACTCATTTAATTCTCTACTATAATCATGAATGGTGCAAAAAGAAAGAGAGAATTAAAGGAAGATGAAGTGAAGGATTTAAAGAGTTTACCTTCCCAACATTAAAGTCTCTAGGGCTGGAATTTTCTCTTAGTGACGGCTGTAGATTTGGGGGAAACGAATATTAGGAAAAGTCAATAAATGAGCTTTAAATAGGCATACAACTGCCCGACAACCCCTCGAGAACTGATCCAAATATACAACCAGCCTTTATTCGACATTCCAGAGCTAATGGCACCGACATAATTCCAAAAATGACACAAATACCCCCGAAGATGCCTAAAGTCAACCTAACACTTAAAGATTCTTCATCTTAGCAAATTTACAATTTAAGATATGTCAACTACATGGAGAATTGTGCCACCCACGCTCCCTACAAAACAAACCAAAACAGAAAAGGGGAGGGTCCATAAGGGCAAAATAGTCAAAAACAAGAAAACAACCAAAACGACCTAACAGGTCGTTACATCATCCACCACTAAAACACATGTTTGTCCTCGAACATAAAAAGAAAAGGAAAGAGAAAGGATGTACCAGGGGCATAAAAAAGCAGAGGATATCTCACCCTCATATCCAACTCGGTCTCCCAAGTCACTTCCTCCACTGGACGATTTCCTTGGAACTCAACTTGCAGATCTGCCGGTCCAAGATAGCAATCGGCTCCTCCTCATAGGATTGGTTCTGATCAAGCATTACTGAATCCTATCTAATCACATGAGAACCGTCCTAATGGTACTTCTTTAGCATTGAAATATAAAACACGGGGTGAACGCCCAATAAACCAGGAGGCAAAGCGAATCATAGGCTAACTCACCAATACGCTGAACGATCCCAAATAGACCAATGAACCTAAGGTCCAACTTTCCCTTCTTTCCAAACCTCATCACACCCTTCATGGGTGAAACCTTTAGTAATACTCGCGCACCAACCATGACCTCGAAGTCACGAAACTTCTGACCCGTACAACTCTTTTGTCTAGCCTGAGCTGTAAGAAGCCCTTCCTAAATCAACTTGACCTTGTCAAAAGAATCACGCAGCAGGTCTGTACCTCGAGGTCTCACCTCAAATGCATCAAACCAACCAACTAGATAACAACACCTCCTACCATATAATGCCTCAAAGGGTGTCATCTCAATGCTCGAGTGGCAACTGTTGTTGTAAACAAACTTTGCTAAAGGCAGAACCTAATCCTAATAACCGCCAAAATCGATCACATAAGCCTGCAACATATCCTCAAGGGCCCTAATAGTACGCTCAGACATTCTATCAGTCTGAGGGTGATATGACGTACTAAGCCTCACTCGAGTACCCAACTCTTTTTGCATAGATTGCAAGAATTGAGATGTAAACTGAGTGCCTCGATCCGTAACAGTAGAATAGACACCTCATGCAAACGAACTAACTTTCGGATGTCAATCTTGTCTAATTTCCTAGATTACAAATAGTCTGAATCGGTACACAATGAAATAACTTAGTATATCGGTTTATAAAGACCCAGATAGAAATCAAATTTCCCCAACTACCAAGGTAATCCTACCATAAGTCCATAGCAATTTCCTTCTCCGCGTGATCCACCAAACCTTCCTTTAACTTAGCCCAAAAAACTGATCCTCACACATTTGATCCGGCCTTACTTAAAATACATGATTTTTATATTATAACCATAACTCTGACGCAATATGGTGGATTCCACAATTATCATCATAGTTGCCATAATCTTCTAGCTAAAATCGTCATCCGTTGTCAACTGTATCCGCCAAGTACTCTAATTCCATTTATCGTACTTCCAGACTTTCCAAAATCATCTTTAGTACCATGAATCCGTAGAAATCACGCTATCACACACCATGAGTCCATATCAAGACTCCGCCTGTCCAGAAAAGGTTTTGTGCTTGTTCTGAGCGAATTCCAATCATTTCCATCAAAAACTAACCTTATCCAAGGCCGATTACACAAATCTGAAATCTAATAGTTTCGTTTCGATGAATTCAAACCATTGAATCAACAGTCACTATCTGAATCTTCTTATCCTTCAAGTAACATACTGTGCACATCATCCTAGGGATTATCTTGTTGTGCCAATGCTATAAAAGTCAACCGATCACTCCAAAAAATTCCCTTATCCATTTGTACCTCCTCCACCTCACTAAGTATCTACGCAGACAGATAAAATTTGCTCGTACGTTGGCATCACCAAATGTTATCAAATTTCCTTGTTATTTCCGCAACACTCGACAAACCTGCCATACCTTTATTTTGAACTGAAAACCATCCAATCGTTAAACATGGGTTACTTGCTTAGCCATAGATCTTCTGGTAACATATCCATAAGCCACATGACATTAAATAAACAGACTTGGCCTTGTTAAAATGCATCATACCCTGAATGACACCAATAATCAGCAGAACCTCTTCCAAATTTTTATAAGTGAACAGTATGCCTTTTATAAGTCTTTGGTGATCCATTCTAATCCGTTGTTCCTAAATCCTCAACCTCGCGCTGTCCTTTCCAACCTTAAAATGTGAAATCTGCTCAAGTAGTCAATCAAATACCCATGAGCTATACCTTAAGGCTTTAATTCTTCATATCCGTCAACTCGCACTAATCACCCAAATATGATGAACTTCAAAGAATCTAATTACATCGATCTCTCCTCCTTGAATTTATACTAACTTGTTCATCACTTCAAATACTCCAAAATAAAGCCTATGGCCCCATGCTTCATCCTTCACAACCCTAAAATCTCTGAGTACAATACTTATTAGGCCTTTCGCAAATCCAAAAGTATCAATCTTACAATCCATGTGTCTTACCACGCACAATACCCTCAAGTCATTCATATTTGAAATACTCAACCATACTACCTAACCATCAACACTTTGACATAGTATACTACCGCTGACATAGTCTTACTCAGAATTATGACTCCAACATTCCATCGTAGAGACTTCCCTTTATTAATCAACTCTTACTTGTCCATTCAAGTATGTCATGGAAATACCCATCTTGGTAACACACAAGTTACCTTCTCATCAATATTCAATCACAAGGTCCCGCTGGCACCTGCCAGACACTAAATCAAATCATCGATGGACTTCCTCAATCAGACTTATCATTCCCACACCTAACCTGAATGGGATAACACAGAGCCACCATAACTTGTACATGATTTAAATAGTCACGCTGATACAAATCCAAGTCTTATGAATCCTAATCCTTCAAAGTCGTTAGTAAGATGCCTTTTATCTCAAATCTCCAGTGTTTATATCCCATTCAGAACCACGTTTATCATCATCAACCAAAATTACTTAAACCTTTTACGAGGTGGATTGAAATATCATAAATCTTATAGAATAGCTAAACCAATCATAGAGATAGTAGTAAGCCCCAATACAGAGCGTCTGAAAGTTTCTTTTGCCTCTTTCAATCCTTAAAACTGAATGTTCCTCTAAGTCGAACCCATAACATATACCATTCTTCATGATACCTTCCTACCAGAAGATACCTGACCGACCCTAGTTATCCCAACAACTAATCATCAACGATGCAAAACCTCAAACACCATTGACATGGTCCATAATCTGTCGGCGATCTTTAATTACCACTCATAAATCCCTACCAACATCCTCATATAACTCATACCGATTTCATTGCCAAAATCCCTTAACAGGCGGATCGTTCTTCCATCTTGGTTCATGAGTTTACCAACTCCGCACAGATATCTAAAGTCCTCTTGTTACACCTAGTAAATTTTTGCATCGATTGCGTCGTAAGCAAACTAACATAAGTCCAGGGAGGGTATGATACCCCTATAAAGTTAAGGAAGACTTTTAAAAAGTGTTAGACAAGTATTTAAAGGTTCTGATATCAACCGAATCGAAAAAATTAAGTTTGTCGAATCTTTGGAAAAATTTGGCAGAATTCTAGACAGGATTTTTGGTCCAACTTGAGGGACATATATCTACTAGAATATGAGTTATGGAATGCATAACCTATGAAAATTGAAGTTCAGGAAGTTATCTTTCCAATGCAATTTATAGATTGCAAATCTAAGAAATATAGTTAAAGTTATGGTTTGTATAAAATTTTACAATTCAAATTACGGACCGTAATTTGAATTACGGCCAGTAATTTGTGGCTGTAAAAATTGATGCGGTGAGTTTCTAGAATGATATAATTATGAGCTCCTCTTCATTTTATTTCATTTTAATATAACCCCGGGTCCTAGAAAGCCCTAGAAACCTCTCCAAACATATTCCAACATACTTCTAAGCCTAAATCAAGGATCAAATTGTAGGGTTTCCAAGTGAGGTCTACACTTGTCTCCTCTTCTTTAAGATTCTTGGGTGAGTATTTCTTAAGGTGGAGTAACCTTGGAATTGAAGTATTCTTGAATTTTTAGGTAAGATTTTATCTTAGTTCCATGCTTATGAGTTTATTTGGTAATTATGTTAAGATTTGAGGAGAAGAAATTGGAGGAAAAGTTCAAATATGAATTTGATGATATTTTAAGTTGTAAATTAACTTGAGTTATAATTATTAGTATGTTATGAGTATAATATTGCTATGAGGGATAATAATGATGATGAGGAAGTGTTGTATACAAGTGTATAAGGGATTGTGTTGAAGTCGTTATTATGGATTGATTATGAAAAGAAGTTTTTTTTAATCAAAACAGCCAACATTAAGTTAGCTGTGGTTTTATTTTAAAAAAATTCTATACAGAATCTGAAAATACAAGGCCAAAAGTTCCTAGAACATGCACTAATCAGAAAAGCAAACTAACAAAGCCTAAATAACTACTAATTATCTAAGTCTTGATCTGATTTCACCAAAAGCAACCTCAGAGCTCTCACCAGGTGCTATGAAACCAATAATCTCAGAAGACTCCTTCTAACTTGGATTTTGAGTATGTTAAGGACCTGTTGTTTGCTCATTTGCATGTACTCTATGAACCTATATTGTGTTATATTTTCCTCAGCATACATGACTTTCCATTAATATACAAATTCTTCCAATATCCTGAACATCAAGTTAATACCACACATTGGATAGAACATGCATAGTACCAGAAATCATAGTTACTGATCTTCCCTTTTGATCATCTTATCTCTGATGTTCCTGCCTTTCTTGTGTTGTTACTTCCTTATTAGCTTGTTGCAGTTTTACTGCACCATGTGGAACTGTCCTTACAAAATCTTCAATCTGGTTCTCTTGCATATACTGTCTTGAATCTGAATGATGGAATGTGCATTTTATCAATGTCAACCAGTTTCTTTGTAGGTACTGGTAGTTCTTGAAAGTTATTATAATTCAGTGTACCTGCAAAATCAAAAATATGGTTAGAAAAAAAATCAGCCAGCTGGTTTCCTTCTCTCATGACAAGGCCAATATGTATCAATACTTTCTTCCTCTATTCCAAGATGTTATGAACCTCCATACTTATTGACCATGGCACTTCCCATTTACCTTCAACTATCTTCACCAGAGATAATGAATCTTTCTCCACATATGGTGGCTTCAATTGTTTATTAACATAGTAAACTATGCCATGGTACATTGCTTTTTCCTCAGCAACAGGATAGTGTGTATCTGCTATTCTCCTTGCATGAGCATGAATGAAATCCCCTACGCTGTCCCTAACACAATATGCAGATGATCTAGGTCCAGGATTCCCTTTTGAGGCACCATCACTGTTACACTTAAACCATCCCAGAGGTGGACTTGTCCACCGAAACAAAGTAAATATCATCTGAGGTATATAATCTTCATGTTGTTGCACCAGGGGTGTTACACCTCACACTTTTAGAGCATGAGCATGCAACTTACTTCACCATATTAATGTAGTATCAGAGACGTGCCATGAAATTTTGGGAGGTACAAGCCATGGGAAGTACGTAACAACAAAGCACAAAATGAATTACGATCTCGTAAGTCGTAACCGGGAAGGACAACCTTGGAACCAAAGGACATGACCGTTATCAAATATGATTAATGATAAATATCATGTATGGAGAGTTTCGGAAGATTCGGGGACCAAGAAAATCGAAGAAAATAAGCTTGTCGAAAATTTGGAAAAAATTGGCAGAATATTGGACAGAATTTTGGGTGAACTTTGGAGGGGTATATCTCCTAGTATATTAGGAGTTTTAAGATGTTTTAAAATCCTAAAATGAAGTTCGTCGAGTCTAGTTTATAACGCAATAAACCGCTCGTCGATACGACATCGGAGTAGAGAATTATGGACGTTACAAGACAGGCTGACAGAGCAGAAACGCACACTACAGTGCGCGCTGCTACAGTAACCGAGGACTCTAGGTCAGTCCAAACCGACTCTAGAGCTCTAGAAAAGGGGTTTTACCCTTATTATTTTTCATCCAACACCTCTAAAACATTCCCCAACCCTCTAGAATATTTTCCCAACTTCCACCCACGAAATTTCAGCCAAATCAAGTGGAAACAACCCAATCTTCATCAAGGAAGTTAGAAACTACAAGAGTAGTAAACCTATGGTGTTGTCTAGTAATTGAGGGTGAAGTTGAATTGAGGCAGCCGTGATTCTTGGGTTGTATGCGCTGATTAAGGTATATATAACACCCCTTTGGTCGTGTGTTAACTTAAATTGATGTTGATAAAGTTGTTTGAGGCTAAACACTGCAAGAATACATCAGAATAAGTTAAGTTAAGCCACTGTTTTGGAAGGGCTATTTTAAATGTTTAAATATGACTTATAATGGTTGTAAATTGTGGATTATAACCTGAATATATTATCACTATGATTATTGGGATTATTCATGTGTTAGTGGGAAAAATGGAGAAAACAATATATGAAATGTACTTGTAGAAAGTAAAGCATGAGGCGTAGGAGTATGGATTGTTTTGGAATACATTTAAGGATATTTTGAGCTAAATATGATATGGTATATATATATATATATATTGTTATGAAGGGTGTAGGCTGAATTTCGAAAGGAGAGTTAGGTGTGAATGACGTTTGTTATTCGTTAAACGAGCTTGCCGCTCGATATAATTCTTAAAGTAATCGAAGAGGGTTATATTGGATTATATTGTAGTTGTTGCCATTGTTGATTGTTGTTGTTTTTGTCGGGCAGTTTGATGACCCTTAGTAATCTTTGGGATGTGGTATAAACAGGGGAGATACTGCCCGAATTTCGGCATATTCTAAAGGGGTTTAATTTGAAGGCTTAAGATAAGCATATGACGATAAGTCTAACAGTAGTATGATTTCTCTTTAATGTAGAATTACGAGCTAGGGAGAATAAACGTTAAGTAGTAGGGGATCAATTAGGTATATTAAGGCTAGTCCCTTTCTTTCGAAAGGCATGATTCCTATGTTATGATTCCATAACCTTCTTACTTCCAAAAGTTAGAAGTTCATGATTCTTAAAAGCTTCTTATGATGGTAAAGATGAGAATGTTTCTATGATGATTATGATGATGGTGATGATTCTATTTCTAGAAATTCCAAGGCTTATGATTTTAATGCCATTATGAGATTATTGAGTTTATTTCATGATTTTCTTAAATTGCTCATTGTTGTTGATCTCACCTTATGAATTGTTCCTTCGAGGTAAGATATAGCGATGCTGATTATTCCATAACATAAATCGGAGGTTACCGACCTTACGTCGCTTCGATAAAGTAGTAGTTTTTAATTGGGCTCTCATGCATGCTTATTTTTATGTATGATTACACTGGGCCTAGTTGGCCGGGCAGACACCACTACAGTGGGCGTAGTGGGGCAGCTTATGATTACACCGTGCCTAGTTGGTCGGGCAGACACCACTAGTGGGCGGCGTGAGATGGTTACCCCGGACGCAGGAGGCCCGAATGCAGGCTAATGATTATGTTATATATGTATGAAAGATGTTTTTCTAAAAAAAGCTAAGCATGCATGGTATCCACCATAAGAGGCACTCAGATAACTAGGTTATCTCTTTATCTCATGCTTCTTTATTCTTGTCTATGTTGTTATTCATGCCTTACATACTCAGTACACTGTTCGTACTGACATCCTTCCTTGTGGACATTGCGTTCATGCCCGCAGGTTCAGGTGGTCAGCCAGACGATCTAGACCAGTAGCACCTCCCCTCAGGTGCAGTCAGTGCGCTCCATTTGGTTCGGAGCTGCAGCCCTTTTTGGTATGCTATCTTGATATGTAGATATGTGGGTATGACAGGGCCTTGTCCTGTCTTTTCTACAATTTATATTCCATAGAGGTTTGTAGACAGTTGTATATAGTTGGAACGTCGTGTAGCTCTCTCATCTATTATTTTGTGTACAACACACGTAGCAGCCAAGTCGGCCTGCGTTGTTATCCTTAGCACATACGCTTATATATCCATATGCATGGTTTATGAGTTTCGATGTAAGACTTGTTGCATTAATTTTACAGAAGTTGGCATAGCTTAGAGGTAAGTAAAAATGGGCCACCAGGTTACTCAGTATAGTGCAAGTACGAGTTTAGGGGTGCTTGGTCAGTAGTGGTCGGGCACTCGTCATGGCTCATCGGTTTGGGTCGTGACAAAAGTGGTATCAGAGCAGTTCGTCCTAGGGTTGTCTGCAGACCATGTCCGGTAGAGTCCCCGTTTATGGGTATGAATCCGGCCACACTTATAAACAGGAGGCTGCAGGGCATTTAGGAATCATTGACCTTTCCTTCTATCTTAGATCGTGAAATAGAGCCAGAGTCAAGGAAAGATCGCTTCTGACCTTCTTTTCCTGTAGGTAAGTACAAGTTGACCGAGATGAAGAGATCAGATTCAGATAGTGAGGTTGCCAGGAAGGCCCCCACGGTGGATTCGGGACCACAGATCCCAGGGCTGAGTAGAAGGAGTCCTAGCTATTCTATTGAGACAGATCCTTCTGAGGACATCGAGACAATCCCCCCAGAGTTCCTGACTTCCATATAGGAGGACTTATAGGAAGATAGTTATGAGACGGACCCGTCTGAGGGTTCGTATGAGACACCAGTAGAGAAGGATCCTAAGGCTGCACCAGGGTTGACCCCTCCAGTTTCTCCTATGGGAGAGCATTATGTTAGGCCAGCTACAGCTGTGAGTGCTACTGATTATTCTAGTCCTTTATCTTGGCCTTCGGTAAATCAGGAGCTGCCAGGATATTCGTATCCCTCGGATTCGGAAGGATGAGACGAGAAGGGCCAGACCAGTAGATGGCGAGGGAATGATGAGGAGGATACTTCACTTTACAGCCCTCCAGACCAAGAGCAGGACAGGTCGGCTGCAGGTATATGAGTCTTTTATTGAAACTTCTTATGTGTGTAATTATTGCAGGATATTATTTAATAGTGTCGAATGGGAATTCTAAAGGGACCAATAACCAAAGTATTTATAAGTAACTGCGATTAAGATGTTTTTGCCACCACTAGGGATCTTGAAATTGGGAATGTACAGGAAAGCAGTCGTGTGTGTTGATTGATGGTTATTATTGGGAGTTCTAAAGGCTAAGACAACATCTGCTCAGTTAAGAGAGTAAGAGTTCTTTTCTAACCTGGAGGGAGATGTATTACAGGATTTTACTTGGGATCCATTAGAGCTCTAACTTGTTATTTTCTAAGTCCTGTGATAAAAGGGGCCACGCAGAAAAATAGATGTGATATTTACTAGTAAAGGTACCTTGAACTATCAGACGAAGGTGATCAAGGTCACTTGGTTGGCTTATGAGTAAAAAGGGAAGGAGAGTGGGTGTTTGAGTGGAGATCAATTATTATGCCTATACTGCTAGAAAACCATAATCAAGGGCTTAGGAAATGTGCTAAGAAGTCCTACAAACGTAGACATAAGGGAAGAATGAGGAACTAGAATAGCCCGAGGGAAATTAGAAGCATATGAGCTTTACAATTAGAATCTTGAAATGATCGAAAGGTATGAGTCTGACCGAGTCAGAGTTCTTCGGGTCTAAGCCCGACGAGGACCCCCATGACTTTATTCGGGGGATGCGACGCTCACTGGACTTGGTCTGGGATTCAGAGACCGAGTCGGTTGAGCTGGCTTCGTACAGGCTTCGAGATGTGGCTACCCACTGGTACGAGACTTGGGAGCTGTCTAGAGGAGAGGGTGCCCCTCCAGCCACTTGGGATCAGTTTGTGACAGCATTCACCCGCCACTTTTTGCCCCCAGAGTTACGGCGGGCGCGGGCTGATCGATTCTTACGTTTGCAGCAGAGGGGTCGGAGTGTTCGCGAGTATAACCTTGAGTTTGATTCTCTGGCCCGATATGCACCGGCCGTGGTAGCAGATATGTCCGATCGGATGCACCGATATGTTATGGGATTGGACCGGTATTTGGTTGATAGCTGTATGGCAGTGTCATTGCAGGCAGACATGGACATTGCCCGACTTCAGGCCTATGCGATGGGTATGGAGGACCGTCGCAGGTCTGATCCTGCTGGCAGAGATCGAGATAGGAGGCCGCCCAAGAGGGCTAGGTCCGCAGGTTATTCTGGAGATTCTCGAGGCGGACACCCTCAGCAGCAGCAGTCAGATAGGCATTTTCCTTCATCCGGCCGGAGTACTCTGTCAGGCAGCCGGAGATTCGATAGTACAGGACCGTCTGGGGCCGGTCAGAGCTCCAGAGTGGCAGGTTCGCAGGTATCCAGGGGCCCCAGCCAGGCCAGACCACCCAGGCCCCGTTGTCCTCATTGCGGGAAGTCTCATCCCGGGGAGTGTTACCGAGCGACTGGAGCTTGCTTTTCGTGTGGTGGTCAGGGCCACTTTATGAGAGACTGTCCATTGGCTAGCGGTTCTGGTAGTGCTGCTCAGCAGACAGGGTCAGCCGCCGGTTCTTCTTCTGCTCCATCAGTTGCACGCCCTGGAGGGCGAGGTGTGCCAGCACCGGCAGGACGCGGTCGAGGCCGCGGTGGCGCTTCAGGTTCTAGCGGTCCCTCGAACCGCATATATGCTTTGGCCAGACGCCAGGATCAGGAGGCTTCGCCAAACGTCGTCACAGGTACATCACTGGTTTTCTCCAGATCGGTATATGCATTGATTGACCCTGGCTCTACCTTATCATATATTTCCCCGCTCGTTGCTAGTGAGATTGGGATAGTGTCTGAGCCTATAGAGCCATTTGAGGTAGCTACGCCAGTTGGGGATTTTATTGTAGCGAGACAGATCTATAGAGATTGTTCTGTGACCATTTATGATCGTAGCACTAAGGCTGATTTGATAGAGTTAGACATGCTTGAGTTTGACGTCATTATGGGCATGGACTGGTTGTCTTCCTGTTATGCTAATGTCGACTGCCAGAAAAAGGTAGTCCGTTTTCAGTTTCCAGGAGAACCAGTCATAGAGTGGTTCGGATCTACAGCATCGCCGAGGGGTAAGTTTATTTCATACCTCAAGGCTAAGAAGATGATCCAGAAGGGGTATATCTATCATTTGGTTCGTGTGCACGATACTGCCGCGGAGGTACCTACCCTTCAGTCTGTTCCGGTCGTCAGTGAGTTTCCAGATGTATTTCCTGACGAGCTTCCTGGCCTTCCGCCTGAGCGGGAGATTGATTTCACTATAGAGTTGATGCCGGATACGCAGCCTATATCTATTCCTCCATACAGGATGGCACCAGCTGAGTTGAAGGAGTTGAAAGAGCAGCTGAAAGATTTGTTGGATAAAGGCTTTATCAGACCCAGCACATCACCTTGGGGAGCGCCGGTATTGTTTGTCAGAAAGAAAGATGGGTCATTGCGGATGTGTATCGATTACCGACAGCTTAATAAGGTGACTATAAAGAATAAATATCCCCTCCCCCGGATTGATGATTTGTTTGATCAGCTGCAGGGTGCTAGACACTTTTCAAAGATAGATCTGCGCTCAGGTTATCATCAGGTGCGAGTACGGGAGTCAGATATCCCGAAGACTGCTTTCAGGACCCGGTACGGGCATTATGAGTTCAGAGTTATGTCTTTCGGGCTGACTAATGCTCCAGCAGTATTTATGGATCTGATGAACCGGGTATTTCAGCCTTTTCTGGATATGTTTGTTATTGTGTTTATTGATGATATCTTGATTTACTCGCGATCAGCCGAGGAGCATTCAGATCATTTGAGGACGGTACTTGGCATTCTCCGTCAGCAGAAGTTATATGCTAAATTCTCTAAATGTGAGTTCTGGTTGACTTCTGTGGCATTCTTAGGCCATATTGTCGGCGCAGATGGTATTCGGGTCGACACGCAGAAGATTGAGGCTGTGCAGAATTAGCCCAGGCCTACTACACCGACAGAGGTGCGCAGTTTTCTGGGATTGGCTGGGTATTATCACAGGTTTGTGGAGGATTTTTCTTCTATTGCAGCACCACTGACGAGGCTTACCCAGAAAGCCGCAAAATTCCAGTGGACAGATGCCTGCGAGCGCAGCTTTCAGATGCTGAAGGAGAGATTGATTACAGCACCAGTTTTGGCTCTTCCAGAGGGATCTGACGGGTATGTTGTCTATTGTGACACCTCTGGTATTGGGATAGGATGTGTATTGATACAGCACGGTCGAGTCATAGCCTATGCTTCCCGGCAGCTCAGACCGCACGAGAAGAACTATCCCACTCATGATCTTGAGTTGGCCGCGGTGATTCATGCTTTGAAGATTTGGCGGCATTATTTATATGGGGTCCATGTTGATATCTATACGGACCATAAGAGTCTCCAGTATATTTTTAGGCAGAAGGAACTAAATTTGCGGCAGCGGAGATGGCTTGAGCTACTAAAGGACTACGACGTTGATATTCTGTACCATCCGGGGAAAGCCAATGTGGTAGCTGACGCGCTTAGCCGCAAGTCCGTGGGCAGTCTGGCTGATGTTCCATCTGATAAGAGAGATTTGGTTCGTGATATTCATCAGCTGGCCAGCCTCGGAGTCCGTTTGGTGGATTCTGGAGATTCTGGGATTTCTGTTCGTCCAGTTGCTGAGTCATCTATTATTCAGGAGGTAAAGCAGCGCCAGTTTGAGGATCCTCTTTTGATTCAGTACAGAGATGTGGCCCTTAATAAAGCAAAGACTCAGTTTGAGATCTCGCCTAACGGAGTATTATTATATGACGACAGATTCTGTGTACCGGACGTTGCGGGCTTACGGCGGCAGATTATGGGCGAGGCCCATAATGCACGGTATTCTGTTCATCCTGGTTCCACTAAAATGTATCGGGACCTCAGGTGTTTGTATTGGTGGGACGGCATGAAGAAAGATATTGCTGAGTTTATTAGTCAGTGCCCGAACTGCCAGCAAGTTAAGATCGAGCATCAGAAGCCCGGTGGATTATTACAGGAGATGGAAATTCCAGCCTGGAAATGGGAGATGATTAATATGGATTTCGTTGTTGGATTACCGCGCACTCCACGCAGGCACGACTCTATCTGGGTTGTTGTTGACAGGCTGACGAAATCAGCCCATTTCCTTCCGGTTCGGACTACCTATTCGGCGGAGGACTATGCCAGATTGTATATCAGAGAGATAGTCAGACTTCACGGAGTCCCTATATCTATTATTACTGACCGAGGTACCCAGTTTACAGCAAATTTCTGGAGGTCATTTCAGGAGGGATTAGGGACTCAGGTGAGTCTCAGTACAGCTTTTCACCCTCAGTCCGACGGGCAGGCCGAGCGCACTATTCAGACGCTCGAAGATATGTTGCGGGCCTGCGTTATTGATTTCAGGGGCAGCTGGGATGATCATTTGCCGCTTATTGAGTTTGCCTATAATAATAGTTATCACTCCAGCATTCAGATGGCACCGTATGAAGCCCTGTATGGCAGGAAATGCAGATCTCCTATTGGTTGGTTTGACGTGGGCGAGACTAAGCTGATTGGGCCAGATGTGATCCAGGAAGCCGTAGATAAAGTAAAGCTTATTCGAGAACGGTTATTGGCTGCTCAGAGTCGACAGAAAGCTTATGCAGATAGACGACGTCGACCGTTAGAGTTCCAGATTGGCGACTGGGTATTCGTGAAGGTGTCGCCCATGAAGGGTGTCATGAGATTCGGTAGAAAGGGTAAGTTGAGCCCCCGGTACATTGGGCCGTATCAGATCGTTCGAAAGATAGGCGAGGTCGCCTATGAGCTAGACTTACCATCCGACTTGGAGGCCGTACACCCGGTGTTTCATGTGTCTATGTTGCGGAAATGTATTGGTGATCCTTCCAGGATATTCCCAGTAGATGATCTTCAGGTGACGGAGCAGTTGTCTTATGACGAGCAGCCTGTATCTATTCTGGATCGTCAGGTGAGGAGGTTGCGCACTAAGGAGGTGCCTTCTGTCAAAGTCCTGTGGCGCAATAATAACCGAGAAGAGATGACTTGGGAGGCGGAGGATGAGATGAAGAAGAGATACCCCCATTTATTCCCTACGCCTCTTGTAATCTAGACTTTTGTATTTGTTGTACCAGTGAACGGATGGACCATGTGTGCTATATATAAAATGGTTTTCCCGTTATGTTTGTGAGCCTTCATAAGATTTATTTAACATTCGGGGACGAATGTTCTTAAGGGGGGGAGAATGTTATGTCCCGTGTTTTCGTATAATTGGAAATCGAGAAAATAATTACGACTTGTGTGTTATAAGGACATAATTTGATTTTAGTGAATATGACTATGTTGGTTATGGAATTATTAATGTTAAGACCTCGGGGAAGGCCGAGAATAAATTTGGAATTTCGGAAATTAGTTTCGGGAATTACAAAACGGGACGTTTTATGAATTGGGCCAAGAAAAATACAACACAAAAATTGGGCCCAAAGAGGTGAAGTGGCCGACCATGACATGGTCTAAGCCCACTTTAAATGGTCATGTGATTATCACATGACCTATATTGTGGATATATATCAATTAATACTTAGTAATTATCAAGATCAAAGAACAAAAAGCAAAGAACACCAAAGAAAGAAGGGTTCGGCCGTAGCTAGAGAGAAAAAGAAAGAAAAATTTCCAAGCTTGATTGTTGATCCAAAAATCCTAGTTTCTACATAGTTGTGAAGTGCTCAAGACCCTCTTCAACGGGGTATAATTAGTTTGGCGCAAGAACTACATTTACAACAAGTCGGGTTTTCAAGAAAAGGTAAGAATTTTGCCCCTTTAATGTTATAGAATTGTTATGAATGTGTTAAGGATTGAGAATAGACGGGAATCCCGTAACTTTGATGTATATAGAAAGCCGTGTGTGTGTGTGTATATGGTGTGTTGGCCGTGAGTTATATGTAGTGCAAAGGCATGGGAATTTTATCTTGTCTAGTTGGTTTGTGGCGTCGTTATAACATTTATGTCGTAAATAATTGATTGATGAATTAAATTGGCGTTGGAAAATGATTTTGGACGTTATCGGAAAGTGTATACCTTTGGTATAATTGTGTATATCATTGTATATTTAGGGTGCTAAATACTTTAAATATGAGTTATAGTTGATGTTAATGAATTCGGAATGAAACAACGCAAGTTAGAACCTTCGTTATAAGTTTTGATGTACTTGAAGGAATTAGGGAAAGTAATGAATTTTGGACGATTTTGTATATAGTTTGGAATATGTTTGGGATGTGTTTGAGTCATCGCGAATGAGTAAATGAATATAATGATGTGGATATAGATTTGGAGTTTCGGAAGTTTGAATGCAAAGTTGCCAACTTAGGTAATAAGGTAGGACTTTGAAGGTAGAGTGGTTTGATTGTGATTTGTGTTGTTTGTTGATGTGTGGGCTGCTGTTGTTGTTGTATTTTGAGCCGAGCTAAGTCTCGGGGATGTTAGATTTATAGGGGAAGTGCTGCCGAAATTTCGGTAGGCAAAAATTAAGTTAATGGCATTTTTCAGCCTAAGAATCTCAACTGGTAACTTTGACCATTTGCAGATTTTAGACGGAACGGGACTTGACTTTTGGGAGAGCATACGACGTCTGTAAGGTATGTAAAGCTTCCCACTCCTTCGTTTGGCATATCTTAGTATGATAGGCGAATATGAGAACTTCCGGAGCATTTCTGCTCCTCGAAACCCGATCCACAGAAAGGTTACTATTCATTCAATTCAATTGAAGCCTAAGGGCTCTATTTTGGCTAGAATGCCACCACTCGTCCGAAACCTAACGAAATGTGATCGGGTAACTTAGAAATGATTATGTATGACCCTTTGGCCTATAAATGTTCGGAAAATATGTTCGCCACCTCAATTTGGCTCGAGGTGGGGCCCGCTACCCCGAAACGCCCTAATTGTCTTATTGGGCCATCTTTGTGAATAAAGTTTGACATGCTACTTTCGAGTTTGGAACTTCCTCCTACGGGATATGTTTTGAATATTACGATGCGCTAAGTTACGTTTTGAGCTATACGTACTATTTTGGAAACGTTTTGTGAAATGAAACCTTATATCGACTAAGTATTCGATTACTTTGTATTATGAAATGACTTACGGGATTACTCTGTTTTGAGAGGCTATTTTGAAGTATGATTTGCATTTGTTTGCTCACGACTCCGCTCGTGCCTTATTATGACTTCGTTCACCGGTTCCCGGGCCGGATTTTGATTCGTGCGTCTTATGATAATTCGGCCGTATGCTGTGTTACGGTTCCCGAGGCTTCGCCATAGGGCCGGGTTCCGTTTGGAGTTATGCTGTGATATGGCTCGTGATGCGATACGCTCACCTATGATTATGCTTGTGTTCGGGGATGTACGGAGATTTGAAACCTTCTGGTGTTATGCTGTGTGTGGCGCCAGCGTCGGAGTGGCGACCACGTTCCTAAGCGTTTGCATGATTTCATTTGCATTATGTATACGTATATGATTTCGATATAGATTTTGACCTACCCATTTGTACTCCACTTTGACATTTGATTTGCTATCGGTTTTGATCCATATTTCTGTACTCCGTGCTTTACATACTCAGTACATATTTCGTACTGACCCCCTTTCTTCGGGGGCTGCGTTTTATGCCCGCAGGTGCAGATATCGGTGATCCTCCGCAGTAGGCTTCACTTCTTGCTATTCCGGAGTACTCCTATTTGATCCGGAGTTCACTTTTGGTACAGACTCTTTTTGCTTTGTATATATTCAGTATATTTGACTATTTGGGTACGGCGGGGCCCTGTCTCGCCATATGTCTTTGTTTTGAGTTCGTAGAGGCCTGTAGTCATATATGTGGGGCGAGGGTCCTATGTATGTTTGTCTGATTTTGTTTTCTGGTCTTAAAGCGGTCCGTTTGTTATGATGGCCCCAAATGGCCCTTATGCTTATGTTTGCACTTTTGGCCGGCGATGTCTACTCCGCCGCTTCGTTTGTATTCGATATGATATTTTGATTTGGCACGACCGCTTAAGACATATTTTGATATAATTATGTTCGATATGATTTCGAAAAATTATGAAATAAGTTTGGATTTGAAAATGAATGTGCGATTCGGTCTGGGTACCCAGGTAGGGTGCCAGTCGCGGCCCACGGGGCTGGGTCGTGACATATGATTTCCATGACAACTTTCTGGAAATTTGGGTGACGTTACGGTAAGGTGTTACGGACCGTAACACGGTTGACGGAATGTAACATCATACCGTAACACCTATGATTTCCCTAAAACTTTCTGGAAATTTGGGTCAGGTTACGTTAAGGTGTTACGGACCGTAACACAGTTGACGGACCATAACATCATACCGTAACACCTATGATTTCCCCAAAAATTTCTGGAAATTTGGGTCAGGTTACGGTCAGGTGTTACGAACCGTAACACGTATGATGGTCCGTCGAACGTGTTATGTTTCCTGTGTTATAAATGAACAAAATGAGTTACGGTTGAAGATACGGCTCGTAACACCATCGGCGGTCCATCGACCGTGTTACGGAGCATGAGCTAATTGAAGTCCTGAACTTCAACCAATAAGTTGTATAATTGAAATGCTTCTTATGTATCATAGCTAAGTTTGCCTTCAACGGGTATGGGTAACCCAAGGAAAGGAAAGAAGGTTGCACCCAAGGTTGCGGCAGAGGAAAAGGTCGCGGTGCAAGCAAAGTAACCTCACGGTTGCGCGATGAAGATCAACAAAAAGACATAAGGGCTACAAAGAAGCCCGCTGCACCTAGCAGGCCAGCTTCACCATCCGAAAGTTCCTCCTCGTTTGATGAGGAGAGTTCTTCTAGTTCGTCGAGCCATAGTAGACCCAGGGAGGCTATCACACCACTACACCGGCCACAACCACCTATTAGCCATCCTGCTTCGGAGGAGCGCGAACAAGAGCGCGAGTAGGAAAGAAGAGAGACTGACATCCGGATGAGGGCTGTGTATGAGCAGGACCTCCGGTTTTCTGTGGAGGAGTCTGAAGAACTGTACAACAAAGGGTGTGAGCTAGCAAAGCATGAGGGGCAGGGCCCGAAGAGAAGTATTTTCGAGGAACGGAACGTCAGCTTCGATGGTCTTAATGGATATCCGGGCATCCGTGACACTCTACGCTTCCACAAGTTAGAGTTTTTGAAAAACCCTGTGGGGTCCTATATCCCGGCTCTTGTTTGGGAATTCTACACTTCTTATGGGGCTGCTGTATTCAAAGCACAAAAAAAGGGCAGCGCGCAACTCAAGTGCCGGCTATGACTGAGGTAGAAGTGCGCAAAACGAAGATAGTTGTTTCTCCAATGGCCATCAATAAAGTACTATTCGGGGATGATTATATTGCGCCTACAACGGCGGAAGAAGGAGAGTTTGTCTACAAAATTGCACAGAAAGATACAATCTCAGTCAGAAAATGGGTGGCCTCAGTGATTGCATGGACGGAAGATCCCAAATAGGCAATAGTACCAAAGTTGATAGCCACTACGAGGATTTGGAAAAACACCCTCACACCTGAGGTAATGTTTTGGTGGCAGGTTGTTCTGTTCTGCATCCGTCCTACCTAGGTAGATAATTATTTGACCACGGACAGAGCTATTCTTGTGGCTGCCCTTATGTCGAGGTATAAGATAAACATCAGAAGACTGGTAGCCGCAGATCTCTGGGAGAGAGCCACACAACCAGCATCTTCCCTGATTCATCCATGTTTGCTCACGTTCTTTTGCCTGCGAGAGGAACCAGAACCCTCCCCTTTATCGACCACAGTGTGATTGCCAGGAGTATCTATGACATCACAAAGGGCAGAGATGATATGTTGGGCCAAGGTACAATGCCATCTGCCTCGTCTTCTGATGTGCCGGAGGGGCCAACTGGACCAGATGTTCTACCCTTAGCTATCATGGGTACTGAAGCAACTGCTGCCGGTCAGCCCACAGATTCTGAGGCTCCACCGGCTGACTATGCTCCACCGCCCATGCCAGATCTAGCTCCACCTACTTCGGGTGGTCCCACCTCTTCCACTGGAGCGAGCCCAGCACCGGCTCAGCCCTGTTACACCTCAAAAAGTTTTGCGTTGATGCACAGTAAATAGACTAAAGAAGAGCACGAGTATATGGTATTTCAATAAGTAAGGAATGATATTTGATGACCCTAATTATTATTTCAAAGACGTTCGAGATAGGGGAAGAAAATTTGCCAAGAGAAGGCAAGGCATACGATAGGTATCGAAAAGGAATTACGAGTAACAAGTTAACGAGGATTTAATAATGCTTTAGAGAAGAGTTATAACTCCCCTTAGATTGTTAATGAGGTGATAAACAAGTGCTAAGAAGGTTCCATATGGATTGGAGATCAAACGAGTCGGCGAGAATGAACTACGAAAAACTGGGCATTAGACGGCCAAACATATTGGCCGTATAAAACATACGGACCGTATGTTTCAATGTATAATCAGCCCAGAATAGCACCCCTCTCTGGACCAAATCTATGGCCAGACATACGGTCAGTATAATTTATACGGACCGTATATTGGTCCGCAGAAACTGGTCGGGACAGATTTGGTGTATTAATAAGGGACCAAGTATCATTTTATTTCATTTCCCTTTCACACCCCTTCTCTCTAAAACATCTCTCTACACTTCTCCCATAAGAATTCAAGAGGTATTGGTGATCAACAATATCAAACTAAGTGAATCGAGTGTAAGAAACCCATTTAGTGTTCATCTAAGGCAAGGAATCCAAGTAAAGGTGAAACTAGGGTTTTGCTCAAGTGAGGTGTTTTCACCCAAGGTTCATCCCTACACCATCTAAGGTAAGATTTATGGTATTTACATTTTGTTTAAGTATTTTAAAGTTGAAACACTTGGATTGTAGAAGGATATAGAAAAATGAGTCATGAATGTGGAAATAGTGCCATTTGAGTAATACCTTGAATTGAGTCATGATTCCTGAAGTGTTGTGACATGGATATATTATAAATGATGTTAAGAACATGGGATATACATTGTATATGAATGAATGTAATTGTGTGTTATGACCATGGATATGGATAATGTGGATGAATAAAGACTATTGTTATGATATTGTGAATGTATTATTGACGTTTGGGAGTTGATATATGATATGGAGGAAGTCGTATAAATAAAGGAGATGCTGTCCAATTTTCTCTAGTGTTAGTCGTGTATGCTAGCTATCGATTTTCTAATGATAGTATAACTTTAATGAAGGTAGAAACGTGAGCATTGAAGGAGAACGTGCAAGTGTAGAATAGTTGAACGGGAAGGTACGTAAGGCTAACCCTTCTTTCATAAGGCATGGTTCTTTGGCCAAATATCTATTCTTCTATGAGCCTATGATGCTCTCCAAATAATTATATCTTCAAAAAGATACAAAGCTTATAATTCTTGATATGTATTACGATTGTACTAAATTCCTCATATGACGAATAATCCTATAACGATAGATGTAATGAACAACGATAATGGTAATGATGATAATGATGACGACGATAATAGCGATAACGATAATGATGACGATAATAGTAGTGATAATGCTAAAGATGCCTATGAGTTTATATGTATGTGTGCCTATGTATGGCTATTATGAAACCCCGAGCTTATATGGCCGGGTAGAATATATAGATGTATATATATATATATATATATATATATATATATATATATATATATATATATAGACGATGCGCGCGCACCACTTCAGTTGGGTACGGATAACCCTAAAGCCTTGGTAGGGCCAGGTATGTGTAACACTGAGCCTTGGTTGGCCAGGTATGTATGATAACTCAGCCTAACCATGGTCGGGTACGTGAAGCACCGAACCTTCGTGGTCGGGTATGCTGTGTAAATGATATGTATATGATATGGATATGGATATGATATAGATATGAGTATGAATACGAACACGATACGAATACGAATAAGAATATGTATATGAACACGATTATGGATACGAAATGTAAATGAGTACGGATATGAATACGGACACGGATATGGATGTATGTACACAATCACACATTAGAAATGGAAAGTCCCTATGAAAGGCAAGTAAGTGCTTATGACGATGATACTACTATCTTCCATATTATGCTATCTCTTATGTTGCTTATTATGCTTCTATAATGATATTGATCATGCTTTACATACTCAGTACATTCTTCGTACTGACATCCTTTTGTTTGTGGACGCTGCGTCATGCCCGCAGGTGGTCAGGGAGACAGGCTTGATCCATAGCTATATTTCTCAGGGACTGCATAGCGGAGCTGCATTTCATTCGGAGCTATATCTTTTGGTATTGATTCTTTTGTGTACATATTTATGGGCATAGCGGGGTCCTGTCCCGCCTATATGATATGACATACTCTCCTTAGAGGCTCATAGACATGTGTATATGGTTAGATGTCATTTTGTTAGCCTCGTCGGCTTATGTACATTGCTATGGGCATTGCTATAAATGGTAATATATAAACATGTATTGTTGCCCGATGGAAATAGTATGATTGATGGAAAGAAAGCATGTTTTAAATACGTGGCTCACCTAGATGTAAATGTAAAGGTATGTTAGAGGTTCCCGGGTGGGCTTGCACCGGGTGCCCGTCGCGGCCCTCCGGTTGGGTCGTGACAAAAGTGGTATCAGAGCAGTTCTGTCCTAGGGTGTGTCTACGAGCCGTGTCCAGTAGAGTCTTGGTTATGGGTGTGTTGCGCGCCACACTTATAAACAAGAGGCTGCGGGCATTTTAGGAATAAATGACCTTCTTTCTTCATAAGATCGTGCGATAGAGCTATGACATAAGAACTTCTTTCTCCTTAACGGTGTGTTATGTATTTCAGAAATGCCTGTAAAGAGAAAGGCTACGGCAGCCCAAAAGGGCAAGACAGTGGCAGAAAAGTGAGCAGAAAGAGCACCTCCAGCAGTTGTAGAGGAAAGTGAGTCCCAGAATGCGGCTCAATCTCAGTCCTCCTAGTCAGTGCCTATTTCTGAGGAGCGCGAGGGAGCCTCAACCCCAGCTCCAGCACCTCCGGCTCCTCCATCGGATGTTTCAGGCCAAGATGTAAAAGAAGCCATTCATATGCTTACTCAATTGGTTGTTGCCCAGACTCAGCAGAAAAGTACAGGGCAAGGTGATAGGACTGTTAGTGCAAGGGCCCGTGACTTCATTAGCTTGAACCCTCCGGAATTCTTTGGATCAAAGCCGGATGAGGACCCTCAGAATTTTATTGATGGAATGCTGAGGACGCTTCGCTTGATACATGCTTCGGACACTGAATCAGTGGAATTAGCGTCCTATAGATTGAGGGATGTTGCGGTTCATTGGTACACAGTTTGGATGGCTTCACGGGGAGCCAATGCGCCTCCCCCAGTATGCCAGGAATTTGTTGATGCTTTCCTCCAACATTATTTGCCTCTAGAAGTTTGGCGAGCCAGAGTCGATAAATTCTTGAATTTGAGGCGAGGTAGCATAAGTGATTTAGAGTATAGTCTCCGCTTCAATTCTTCGGCTAGGTATGCTTCGGCCATGGTAGCGGATATAGGTGACCGAGTGCACCGATTTGTGAAAGGCCTAGGGCCACATTTGATGGATAGGTGCTTGACTGCGTCCCTTCAGAACAATATGGATATTTCACGCATTCAGGCCCATGCTCAAAATTTAGAAGAAAGCCTAAAACAACAAAAAAGTGAATGTGAGCATGATAGGGGTCATAGCAAGAGGGCTAGATCTTCGGTTCCGATGAGTGAGTATAGAGGCGGGCACAGACAGCAGTTTTCTAGGCATTCAGGCCATTCTATGACTAGTACGCCTCCACAGTTTTCAGGCCAGAGATTCGATAGATCTACTCGTTCCGGGCCGAGTCAGAGTTTTTTGGGATCTCAGTTCAAAGGTGATTCAGGGTAGGCGAGGCCACCCGTACCACGATGTTCCCAGTGTGGGAAGTTACATTGGGGTCAGTACCAATCGGGTTCAGAGGTTTGCTATTCATGTGGTCGGACTGGCCATATTATGCGTGATTGCCCCTCAGTTGGTGGTAGAGGTAGGATCCAGCCTTCAGGGTCGGTAGCCAGATCTTCATCATCTGTACGCCCTATGGGGCCAGGTTCACATGCGCCAGTTGGCCATGGTAGAGGCAGAGGGAGAGTCCCCAATTCAAGCGGTCCTCAGCACCGTATTTATGCTTTGGCTGGACGCCAAGATCTTGAGTTTTCTCCTGATGTGGTCACAGGTATATTATCGGTATTTTCTCATGATGTATATGTTTTGATAGATCCGGGCTCCACATTGTCATATGTTACTCTGTATATTGTGTGTCGATTTAGAGTCGAACCGGAGTCGATCAAACCTTTTGAGGTGTCTACACCCGTTAGTGAATCAGTAATAGCTAGTCGAGTATATAGAAACTGTATAGTTGTGGTTTGTGACCGTCATACTGTGATTGACTTGCATGAGTTAAAAATGGTAGACTTTGATGTTATTATGGGCATGGATTTGTTGGCTTCTTGCTATGCCAATGTCGATTGTAGAATGAAAATGGTTTGTTTCCAATTTCCGAAAGAACCAGTTTTAGAATGGAAAGGGAATACCGCGTCACCAAAAGGTAGGTTTATTTCCTATCTAAAGGAAAGGAAAATGATCACGAAAGGATGCATTTATCATCTAGTTCGGGTTCAAGATGTAGAAGCTGAATCGCCAACTCTTCAGTCAGTTCCCATAGTAAATGAATTTCTGGACGTATTCCCGGAAGAGCTTCCAGGCCTTCCTCCCGAGCGGGAGATTGATTTTGCTATTGATGTGTTGCCAGACACCCAGCCTATATCTACTCCTCCTTATAGAATGGCTCCCGCAGAATTGAAAGAGTTGAAGGAGCAACTGAAAGACATGCTTGAGAAATGATTTATTAGGCCTAGTTCATCCCCGTGGGGAGCACCTGTATTGTTTGACCGAAAGAAAGATGGCTCCTTGAGAATGTGCATTGACTATCATCAATTGAATAAGGTATTCGGGTATTTATGGATTTGATGAACAATGTGTTCAGGCCCTTCATAGATCTATTTGTGAATGTATTCATCGACGATATCTTGGTGTATTCTAGATCCGAGGCAGAACATGCGGACCATTTGCGTACTGTCCTTAGAGTTCTTCAAACTCGAGAGTTGTTTGCAAAATTTTCTAAGTGTGAGTTTTGGTTGAACTCAATGACATTTATGGGGCACATTTTTGCAGCTGATGGTATTCGGGTAGATAGCCAAAAGATTGAGGCCGTGAAGACTTGGTCAAGGCCCATAACTCCAACAGAGGTTCGTAGCTTTCTGGGCTTAGCAGGTTATTACAGGAGATTTGTTGAAGGTTTTTCTTCTATTTCTGCACCACTCACAAAGCTTAAGTTGGGGGTGTTGATGTGCCGTGAATTTCGGCATATTTTATGTCTTTTTCACTAGAGGTGTTGCTTGTTTTTAAGTGTTTTTACATGGTTCTTATGTTATTTTGGTGTTTTGTAGGGTTGGTTGACCAAGGAACGGAAATGATAAGAAATGCTGAAAAACGGACAACTTGGAGCAAAAGGACGGTCCGTAACTCGAGTTACGGATCGTAACGTGATCCATACCAGAGAGTAAGATCCAGATACGTGCTGCTATAAAGGACGGTCCGTAACTCATGTTACGGGCCGTAACGTGTACTGTAATCTGAAGGAAATTTCCAATAAGAAGCCTAAGTAGTGTCACATGTTACGCCCAGAAGGACGGTCCGTAACGCGGGTTACGGGGCATAACATCATGGCGTAACGCATTGGCCACTGAACACTGAAGCCATGATCCGCTGGAAGATATGGACCGTAACCTGTGTTACGGTCCGTCGCAAGAAGCCATAACGGTTGACCTATATCAAGGTGACAAAGGACGGAACCGAAGGACGGACCGTAACCTGTGTTACGGTCCGTAACGATGCCGCAAAAAGGTGTTTTTGTCCTGAACTTTGGCGCAATTTTTGGACCTATAAATACTTAAAGTTACGTTTTTAACATTCATTCTGATCTTTTGGAGCATCAACTTTAAGCCTTGGATATTTGTGAAGTGGTTGGAGCATTTAAAGCACTAACTTTACCCTCATTCCACATTGTATTAGCAGTGTAAGTACATTATGTTAACTTTTAAGCTTTCTTTGTTAACCAAAATAATGAGTAGCTAATTTTAATTCTAAGGTTGTGGACCCCATGATGGGTATTATGTGAATGGGTTTCTACTATTGATATATGCATAATGGTTGTTGGTATTTATTCTATCTTTGTGCGTTAGCGTTGGGTAATGATTGCAAGCATTAGCCTAAGCCATTATACTAACTTTTCTTTGGAAAGAGAGTTAGTATTGGTAAGATTGAATAACGATGACTCGGGGCGTTAACCCCCGTTTAATAGACTAACTTACGGATAAGAACAAGTCTAATTGGCATTTTTGGTCGCTTTTCGAGTTCAACTCTTTTACGTTTGGAAAAATCATAAAGAGGAAATACGGCTTAACTGTTGGGAAACATTAGGAAGTCCTTAAGAGATCAAGTGCATACTCTTAGAACAACCATTAGAAGTATATCACATTGAAACCTGAAGCATAATATCTAATCAAAGTGGGGAACACAACCGTAGTCTCTCTCTCGCATTAAGTACAATTCAAGTCAAAGTATTCAATTACATTACACAACAAATATTTCAAACTATTCGGAATGGGATTAAAGCCTTTAAAGGCTAGTATCGCATACAATTAGTACCCTTTTCTATCCATATTCCCTGTGGGATTCGACCCCAACCTTGTTTGGGTTATTATATTTGACAACGACCGCTTTACGCCACTCATAGGTGTAATTTGAGCGAATCATCAATCCAAAAGACATAACTAAAAATTCAAAATGGCCATATCTCGCTCGGAAGGATGTCTTTGGGGAATACATCCTAAAATTCATTAACTACAGGAACAGATTGTAAAGTTGGCGGGTCGGCTTCAGTGCTCCTAACTAAAACCAAATGGTAAATATAGCCTTTAGAAATCGTCTTCCGCGCCTTAAGGTAGGAAATAAACCTACCCCTAGGAGCTGGAGTGTTGCCCTTCCATTTAAGAACCGGTTCACCCGGAAACTGGAATTTCACAGTTTTGGACCAACATTCAACGTTGGCATAGCAAGAGGCTAGCCAGTCCATACTTATAATAGCATCGAAATCTACCATTTCTAATTTCACTAAATAAGCAAAAGTCTCACGGCCATATATCGTAACCACATACTTATGATAAATTTGTCTCGCAACAACAGGTTCCTCGACCGGAGTAGAAACCAAGAAAGGCTTGGGTAAAGATTCGGGCATAATACCAAACTTATCAGTAATATAAGGAGTGATATAAGATAATGTGGAACCCGGGTAAATCAATGCATAGACATCATAAGAACAGATGGATAAAATACCTGTCACCACATCCGGGGACGACTCAAGATCCTGCCGCCTTGTAAGTGCATAAATATGATTCTGACTACTGCCTGCCCCAGATGTCTGGCCTCTTCCCCTACCTCTATCTGTTGGCGCTAAAGTAGAACCTTGCCCAAGAGGGCGAATAGAAGATGAAGAACCTGTGATCGAACCTGTCGGTTGTGTCGGACTACCTCCGCCACGAGTCAGACAGTCTCGTATAACATGACCAGGCTACGCACAATAATAACACACCCCCATACCGTGGCGGCACTGGCCAAAGTGGCCTTTATCGCACTGATCATAATGGGGCAATGAAAGCCTTTCTTGGCTAGATTCTCCCTTATGAAAAGAGGCCGGTGCCCTCGAACTCTGACCCGGTCCAGAATAAGAAGGTCGATCATAATGCTGCCTCTGGAACTAGGAAGGTGCACTAACTACTAAAGGAGCTGATCTTCTATACGAATAGGGCCTATAACCGTCCTGATAAGCACCTGAATAACCTGCGGATCGGGCCCGTTTATAACGGCCCCTGTTCGGGTCTTGCTCGGTCCGCTGTTGACGTTCAAGGTCCTCCAAATTTTGAGCATACACCTGGATACGAGCAATATCCATGCCACCCTGTAATGAAGCCGTCATACAATCCTTAATCAAGTGAGGCCCAAGTCTAGTCACGAAACGGTGTACCCTATCTTCCATTTCAACTACCATCATCGGAGCATATCTAGTCATGGAGTTAAACTTCAAAGCATACTCCCGAACACTCATATTGTTTTGGCCAAGCAATAGAAACTCATTAGCCCTAGCCCGACGAATTTCAACGGGTGGATAGTGATCTAAAAAGGTCCTGGTGAATTCGGGCCATACTGCTAGAGGTGCATTCTGCCCCCTCGACTGTTACCAGGACTCGTACCATACTGCGGCCACATCCCACAGTCTATAAGAAGCTAGCTCCATTGATTTTGTATCAGAAGCATGCATTACCTTCGAAGCGCGGCCCATTCGATCTACGAAGTTCTGAGGATCATCCTTCGGGTTTGTCCCCGTGAAACTTGGAGGGTCTAAAGTAAGAAAGTAACGCATGTGGGAACTAACAGCCCTATCTTGAAGGCAAGCCTATTGATGAGTCTGAGTAGCCACCAATCTAGTTAATAACCAGACTGCATCTCACTGGTCTTGATCCGGAATAGTAAAGGGAGAAGCTGGAGGCTGAGGAGCCGGAGGGACTGGAGCTCTATCATGCTCTTCCGCAACTGATGGAGTAGAGGTAGCATGCAAGGGAGTAGCGCTTTGAGCCTCGCCTTGCCATGACTCGGCTGGGGATACTCAGCTCGGGCCTTCCCCCGCAACATCCCATATTTTACTGGCCTTCTTGTTTCTCTGAGGCATCACTGAAATTTAAACCAGAAAATTTTAGACAATGTCATCCTTACTTGTCTCTATCGCACGATCTGGATCATGAAGAAAAGTGTCTTCCTAAATGCCTTGTAGCCTCCTGGCTATATATATAGGGCACGACATACCGATAACAAGGACTCTATTTGAGACGGCTCATAGACATCCCTAGGACTGAACTGCTCTGATACTAATTTGTCACACCCCGACATGGAGTATGACGGGCTCCGCCCCGTAGGCCGAAAATCGCCTGACTTAATAGTTACTTTGAACATCATATACCGTAACTCAAAGAACACCTACACGCAGAAAAGGCCCAACATAGAGAAATCTGACAATCCAACACCTATGTACATATGCGAACCAACAAGGTCGCTACAAAATCACGAGTTTCAAAAAGTCTGCAAGGCTAACAAGAAAGTATCACAGACCAAAACAAGGCCAACATGACCATACACAATATTTACATACCCCACTATGTCTATGAGCCTCTAAGAGTGTACATATGAACATATATTACACTAGCAGAAAAGTACCAAAAGATAGCAAGTCCGGAGTAGTGGCACTTCTTGACCCTGCTGAAGCTGGAAGTCCTACTGCAGATGCTCTATAATAGCTCTTTCAGAGCCTGCAGCACGAAATTCAGCATCCCGTGCAATGGGACATTAGTACGGGTAAAAGTACTGAGTATGTAAGGCTGGAAGTAATAACATAAGTAGGACGGAAATAAAAAGAGAGTAGTGGTAACCTTTCATCTGAGAACGTACAATATGTAACACATGAATCTTAAAAATCATATGTAAGTAAGCACATATATGTAAAATATAAGTGGTAGTGTTGCGGAACGTGCAACCCGATCCATAAATATTAGTGTTGTGGAACGTACATGTTACACCTTGGAAAATTGCCCCTTAGCGTACAGTGCATAGACTAGCTAAGAGTACGACGTACACGAGGATTTGATAAGTAAGAAATAGCATTTGATGATCTTAATCTAGATTCGAAGGCATTTGATTAAAAGGAAGAAGTTTGGCAAAGAAAGTAAAGGATATGTTATGTGTCGGGTAAGAATTTCGGACGACGAGTTAATGATGGCATAATGATGTCTTGGAGACAAGTAAAAAAGTCCCTTAGATTGGTATTGAAGTGTCAAACATGTGTTAAGAAGGTTCCATAAGGATCGGAGATCAAACGAGTCGACGAAAACAAGTTCCGGATAACTGGACATTATACGGCCAGACATACTGGCCGTATAAAATTCACGGACTGTATGTCCAGGCCGTAGATTTAGTCCAGAACAGCATACCTCACTGGACCAAACATACGGTCCAACGTACGATCAGTGAAAAATATACGGACCGTATGTTGGTCCGTATAAGTTGGTTGGGCCAGCTTTTAATTTAATATAAGGGACCCTTTTTCATTTAATTTTCATTTCACTTCAACTCTCTACACTTCAAGAAAACTCTAGAATATTCTCTCCACTATTCATCCATGAAAATTCAAGGGAAAACCAAGATCAACAACACCAAATCCATGAAACAAAGTGCATGAAACCTAAGTAAAAGTCATCCAAACCAAGAAATCCCAAGAGAGGTGAAGTAGGGTTTTGGTGCTAGAAGAATATTTCCATTCAAGGCTTGTTCAATCCTTATCTAAGGTAAGTTTCATGACCATATCATGTTTTTTAAGGTATTGGAAGGCTAAGACACTTGAATTGTAGAAAGACATAGAAAATGGGTCATAAATGAGTGAATAGTGTCATAGTTGGATGGTAGTTGGACGGAATCATGAATGTTGGTGTGTTGTGATTACGAATATGTTATAAATGATGTTTAAACCATGAAATATGTATTAAATATGAGAAAACGCTATAATGAGCCATAACCACAATTGTGGAGAAATTGAAGAGAAATGGTGAATTGTGATAAATGTATACAAATGATGATTGTTGTTTGCCATATTGTGAATGTTGCTGTGAGCATTTGGGAGTTAATATAGAATGTGGGGAAATTAGTATAAATAAAGGAAATGCTGCTCAATTTTCCCTAGAAATAGTAGCGCATTCTTATAGTCGATTAACTAATGTTAATGCGAATTCTCTCTTGAAGGTAGAAATGTGACATTGAAGGAGAACAAGTGAACGATAGCATAGTTAAACGTAAAAGGTATGTGAGGCTAGTCCTTTTCTTCTAATGGCATGAATCCTATATCGTGGCTCTTCTTTCCTTTTCATGAATTCTTATATTCCGGAAAGCTAAAAGTCTATATCCATGAATAGCTACATAAGATAAGAGATATATTATGAGCCCTATAATGATGATGATGAGTTAAAACATAGAGATTCCAAAATGTATGACATGATGAATCCTATAACGTAAGTGATGTTATTTATCATTTACACTCACCTTATATTCTAATTCCTTCAAGGTGAGGTAGAGTGTCAATGAATGCTCCATAATGAAATCGGGGGATCACGACCTTACGTCAGCCCAATAATGTATAGTTGTTCTTGAGCCTTATGCATGTACTATGACAAGCATACCATGATAAGCATACCATGATGAGCATATTATGATGAGCATGTTATGATGATGATATAACACCGCGCCTATATGGTCGGCCAGTCACCGCTAAGGCGGGCAGCGTATACACCATGGCCAGATGGCATGGGCAGACACCACTAGTGGGCAGCATGAGATGATACCCCGGACGCGGGAGGCCTGGATGCAGGCTAATGTTATGATTATCACACCGTTCCGATATGGACGGGCAACTTATACATTATCACACCATACCTATATGGACGGGCAGCTTATATATACTTATGCATACATGACACGATGATGATTACGAGTAAGCCAGCATGCATTATTTCCTTTATACTTGACAGTCAGATACAGATGTTCCATATTGATACTTCTTTTATATGATTGTCTTATTTCATTGTTTATGCCTCTCATACTCAGTACAATGTTCGTAATGATGTCCATTTTCTTTGGACGTTGTGTTCATGCCCACAGGTAGACAGGGAGGTGAGCTTGATCCAGATTCGTAGTAGCTGCCAGCTGATTCGAAAGCACTCCTTTGTTCCAGAGGTGTTGGATTATTCTTTTATGGATTCTCATGTATATGTATTTATGGGTATGACGGGGTCTTGTCCCGCCTCTATGTCTAGCACTCCAGTAGAGGCTCGTAGATGCGCAGTGTGGGTTATATGGTCTCACGAGATTGCTAATTTGTATATGTATTATTTTGATGGCCTAAAGGCTTATGTTTATAAAAGTATTTATGTCTTCAAATGAAAGATGATTTTCTTATGCTTTGAGTATAAAATTGATAAAAAAGCATTAAATGGGTAAGATGAGTAATAGAACGAGCAGTGCTCGGTGGTCAGCCCCGGGTACCCGTCGCGGCCCCTAGCTGGGTCGTGACAGTACAGCCCGATCCATACTTATTAGTGCCGAAGAACGTACGGCCCGATCCATAAATATCATATGTTAGTGCCAAGGAACGTACGGACCGATCCATAAATATATTATATACATATACATAATGTGTAGCATGCATGAGAACCCAATGAAAGCCATTATTAATTCGGAGTGACATATGGTCGGTGGCCTCCGAATAAATTATGGAAATTCGTATCGAATCCAAAGAAATAACTTAATGATGATAAGCAGGATAATATACCAAGAATCAATCAAACAACTAAAACATTAAGATTTGAGCTACATGACATAGGAATGGAGAGGTTTATTAGGGAACGTTCATGTTCATGCTCTAGTCGGATTCGTGCTGAGGAAAGAGAGAGAAACAAACACCTTACATACCTTATTCATCAAGCTACCTCTTAAGGGAGCCTTTACTTTGATACATGCCCTTCACCCGAACCTATATATAACGAGAAATAAATCTTTAATCATACTTTCTCATCAACTTATTCGTACTAGTTATCGAAGACTAATTTGGGTTACATAAATTTGGGCAGCATCTCCCATATATTATCTACTTCCTTCAAATACCAAAACAACTCCCAACAATACCAACAACAATTGCATCAAGATCCTACATGACAAATATGCACAATTCGAACAAAACTTTCTTCAAACCTCAATCCATAAGCCAACAACATCAACACAACAAACTATAACTTTTATTCATGTAAATATTCCTAATTCAATGTTAATAAAGAGAGATTAATACCTTATCCTTGCTAGAATAGCAAGATCTTCAATATTTACTTTGAATCCAAGCCAACTCCAACGCAAGACAATACTATAATCGCGACTACACGTTACCCAGACCTCGATTAATACTCCGTCACTTGAAATTACTCAAAATTCTCACTTTTGTGTTGTATATATGCCCTCTTATGTTGCTGAGTGTTTTGGGAAATTATTATGGAGAAAAATGGGAGTTTTAACCCTTATATAGTGGGTTGAAGTCGGTGGAAATCGACTTAAATTTTCCCTTGGCGTTCGCGTCCTTCAGTCACGTTCGCGAAGAATTTCTCATAGTTACTCTTCACGTTCGCGGCCCTAGGGTCGCATTCGCGCAGGGTAATTTTCTGCTCTGGCAGCCTAACTTGTAACGTCCATAACTCTCTACTCCGATGTTCTATCAACGAGCAGTTTGTTGCGTTAGAAATTAGACTTCATGAAATTCAATTTAGGCTTTTTATTTGCTCCAAAACTCCTCATATACTAAAAGATATTCTTTCTCCAAGTTGGGCCAAAATTACCCCTCATATTTTCTTCAAAGTTCTAACAAATTTAATTTCCTTCATTTACTTGTCTTTCAATCCTTCTATAGCTTATTATATGAACTTAAACCCTCATAATCATAAGATAAGCGCATATAATCTCATATACCTCCTGAAAGATAGCTCGAATGTCAACATACAAAACTACGGGGTGTAACATTTAGAATGGAATCTCTAAGGATGAAAGACACTTAAAGACATTTTGTTCAACAATTTCTCGCTCCTAAGCACTCACTTTCGCACCCTCGTACTCAATTCAGCGGAAGAAACCTCACCGAGGCGGAACTCATAAAATACATTAGGCTTCCGCAGCAGCGAAACTTCCCTCGTAGCCGCGACGTCGATCCTGTGGAAAAGTCTTCACAGAAGCGGAACCAGCCAGGTTACCCCAAACTCGCTACTGCGGCCCCCTCTCGCTGGGGCAATTCTGCAGGGGCTCAACTCCCTTCGCGGAAGCGAATACACCAGAACCAACAAAAAATTTGGTTTTGACTCTCACAATTCGAATATGCAGACATATGTAAAAACACGCTACAAACTCACTCGACCACTCCCAAAAAAGGTCTCGTTGATCAAGTCAACCCCGAACGGCCAAAAATCAACTTTCCAACCAGGTGACTAAGATACTCTTGAGTCCCTCGAGAACTGATAAAAATACACCAATAGCCTATATTGGACGTTCCAGAGCTAATGGAACCGATGAAATTCCCAAAATGACTCCTTTTTTTGGCCGTAATTCGACGTTCCGGAGCTAATGGAATCGCTTCTTCAACCGCAAACATTTCTTTTGCTGCCGGTGGTTCTGTATGGATAGTTTTTATTCAATCTGGGGTTAGAAACTTCAGCATCTGATGTAAAGTTGAGGGAACTGCCCTCTTTTTATGTACCCAAGGTCTGCCAAACAAAGCGTTATATCTCATTTCACCATCAATGACATAGAATTTTGTATGTTGAACAATCCCGACGGTGTTCACCGACAGAGTGATCTCTCCCTTGGTGGTTTTGCATGCCATGTTGAACTCGTTAAGGACCCTGGCTTCTGGCACCATTTGGTCTAACAAACCTAGCTGCTCTACACTTTCCAACGAATGATGTTGGCCGAGCTACCTGGATCAATCAAAATA
Organism: Lycium barbarum; assembly: GCF_019175385.1. Classification (NCBI taxonomy): domain Eukaryota; kingdom Viridiplantae; phylum Streptophyta; class Magnoliopsida; order Solanales; family Solanaceae; genus Lycium; species Lycium barbarum. The sequence continues at coordinate 52,290,038 of NC_083348.1, forward strand.
CGCTTAACCAGAGATTTATTTACAAGGACAGAAATTTCCAAAATATCATTATAAGGTTGAATGATGGCCCCCGCATCTTCGTCATTGAAGGAAATGAACCCCTCTGGTACATAATCTCTAGTCTCTTTTTTCGAGTGATCGAGACCTTTGTTTTCTTCATCGTCGAACCTCAGGGAACTTTTAATCCTCCGATAATCATGTTGATCACGTGCTGAGGTTCCGCCGATTCAGCTGTCTTATTCGCTTCCCTGCTTTTGTAATGACATTTTGCTCGGTCACTCAAAAATTAACGCAAATGATCATTCTTCAATAACCGAGCGACTTCTTCCCTTAGTTGTCGGCAATCCTCAGTTCGATGACCATGAGTTCCGTAGTAATCGCACACTGCATTCGGATCCCATTGGGCGGGGTCAGTCCAAAGGGGTCTCAGCCATCTCGCATCTTTGATATGCCCAATAGCAGCAATAGCAGCGGCATCGATGTTGAAGTTATACTCGGATAACCTCGGGTTCTCTCTGGTATCAGACGTCCCAACGGGATTGTTCCTGAATTGCAAGCCCCTACTACTTGAGCCGCAATCATTTCGTCTGTCATTTCTTACCATATTATGGTTGTGACCAATTCTTCCTCTATCCGTCCTGAACCCAAACCTATTCGGCTGGCTGTAAGGCCGGTACCGGTCCTTCGATGGTTTTAACTATATTTCCATCACCCTTTTTAGCCTCTCAGTATTTTTGTTTCAGTTTTCTGAACCTGGGGGAAACTCGAGCTGATCATCTTTGACCCGAATTTTGGCTTTGTACCTATTGTAGACATTGGCCCATGTCACTACTTCATACTCTAGAAAATTCTCCTTTAGTTTGAACGAGGAAGCAGAGCTACGAGGATCGAGTCCCTTAGTGAAAGCTTGGGCCGCCCACTCATCCGGAACCTGGGGTAACAACATTCTTTCCTTCTGAAACATTATCATGAATTCTCGGAGTTATTCGGTATCCTTTGGGGTTATTCTGAATATGTCAGCCTTCCTCGCTTGGACCTTTCGAGCCCCAGCATGGGACTTAACAAAATCATATTCGAGTATCTCAAAAGAGTTAATAGAGTGTTCAGTAGCATACTATACCAGGTCATTGCCCCTTTGGAAAACGTCTCACCGAACTTCTTCAACAACACCGACTTAACATCGTCTTCTTCGAGATCTGTAATGACCCGTTTGGTCGTTATAGTCTTTGCGTCATTTTTTCCTGTTCCTGAGCATTGATTAGCTCACTTTTGACCCAAGGGGACCGTTGAAACGCTTCTCGAGGTGTCTAGACCGGATTCGGGAAACTTTGGTGAAAATTGGACTTAAAGCGAAAAATGGTAGACTTAAAGTTGACTTTTGGGTAAACATACCTTTTTCAGAAATTCGTCATTCCGAGAGGTCCGGATGGTCATTTAGAACTTGTGTGCATATGTGGTTTGGTTCCCAATACACTCGGGTGCATTTTGGGACTTGGGTTGGAAAGTTAGTTTGGAGGTATCGGGGATTGACTTGGGCAACGAGACCTCCGATAGGAATTCCAAGACCACGAGCACGTTCGCAACGTATTTTTTGTAGGTCTGTGTTCTTGGTTTGTGAGCAGATGGCCTCGGGAATAACCCAGAATTTCGATTGAAGACATAGAAAATTCGGGGCTTCTGGTATCTCGTGCCCCCAACGGTGTGTTGGCCGCTGGGGCGGCCATGGGTATAGTTGGGCATACCACTGTGGTGGCCTCCCAGCCACCATAGCGGCACCGCTGTAGCCGCCCCACTACCGTTGTGGCGGTGACGGGTTAGTGTTTTCATTTAAATGTGTCTTAAATAAGCCTTAGACCCTCATTATTTCCCATTTCAATATTTGAACTTGAAGAAACTGTTCTTAGGGAAATTTGGAGGAGAATCTTGGACGTAAATCTTGCCTATTTCTTCATTCTTCCTTTATTCCATTATCATGTTAGATCCCCTTTTTCCGTTAATAAACCCATGGTGATGGAAGTTCAAAGAGGGTTTTGGAAGAACATTGTCCTTAGGATTGTTAATGATAAATTGGTGATGTTCATGTGAGATATTGACTAATCAAATCTTATTAAAGATATATCTTCCACTTTTAGCGTTGAATTTCAGAATCAAAGACTTAGGGTTTATACCCAATTTGGGGGTTTTGCTTGAAATAAGAAATTAGGCCAATCCTTGAGCTAAATCAACAATTAGTGGTTGGGTTATGATCACCTAGTACTTAATTTGGTAATTTTCCCCTGAATTTCTAGTTTTGCCATTGTGGCCCCGTTTTCCCAATTTCTAGGATTAGAATTGACCTAATTGAAATCATAGCAATATTAGTATCATTCTTCTTGATTTATAATATAGAATTCGATTATGCTTAGACTACTTTGGTTCTGAGCTTCAGCGGAAGGGCAAGGCAAATGTGTGGGTTGTTGTTGTTGCGATTCGGCCATCCAGGTAGGTTATGGATTACCTTTTGTGAGACTTCGTATAGTGAATCACATATTTAGATTATAATGTCGGAGACAACATGTGAACCTTCGGGTTTGAAGTCGGGATGGATATTGCTTTAGGTTGGGCCCTGATGTGTGTTGGGACTAGCCACCCTGTTATGTGTGCTTTGATTGTTCTATTGTCCTGGCTTGATGCCATGTGTAGTTGGTAGATATCGAATTTTATTTTTTCGTCTTGATTTGGATGGAATTGACATACCCGTTGTTGGTATTTGTACCTGGATATATTGTTGGCGTACCCACTGTTGGTACTCGAGTTATTGATATATGTTGGCATACCCACTGTTGGTATTGTGATGTGATACGTTGTTTGCGTACCCCGTTTTGGTACTTGTGATATTCAACTTGATTGATTGACATGCACATTGCATTCATTCTCTAATATTCATGATGCATTGCCGATACCCGGTGATGATCCGGTATCGTTGATTAAGTGAAACTAATATTTTGATAAACTTATTTACTTGAGTGATTGTGAAAAGGCCGATGTGCGAAGATCCATTTCGGAATCATTGATTGCATGAAACTGATATTTGATAAACTCTTTTACTTGGGTGATTGTGAGAAGGCCGATGTCCGAGGGTCAATTTTGAAATCGTTGATTGTGTGAAACTGATATTTGACAGACTCTTTCACTTGAGTGACAGTGAGATGACCGATGTCCGATGATCTATTCCGGCATCGTTGTTGCAAGGCCGATTCTGATGATATCCCGAAATCGTTGTTAGTGCATGGACTCCACGGGTCCCCCAGGGTGGTGCCGGTGAGACTCCCCCCTTGGGCAAAGATTCGGGGTCCCGTCTATCTGTTGGGAAAAGATCCGGATGGGTGGCACTTAGACTTCATAAGTCATGCTGGGTTGTGCTACCGAGACGTCGATATTTCCGTCTGGAGTACATGTGTTCACCTCATTTGTATGGCATTGCATTGCATTCATACCATTATTTGCACTGCATTACATTATGACTTGATTGAGATGTTTGATGTTTGGATTGGATCGGATATATATGTTTAGACTTGACATATTCGGGTTTAAATGCTTTACGTAGGCGATGATGGATACTCGGTTACGATTATATTGTCTCATTCTTGGTTCGTTTATTTTCCTATCTGCTTTATTATCTGAATTGTGTTAACTATGCTTAGTCAGCCGATGACGCCTACCAGTACTATTGTTTGTACTGACCTACACTTGCTGCATTCTTTTATGAATGGAGAGTACCAAGTCGGATCCATTTCTGTGACCCGTAGTAGATTGACACTTCAGCTTTCTCTCGAGTTTTCAGGGTGAGCATGGCGTCTGCTGACCTTGAAGCCTTTCCTATCATATGTCCTATTTTTATTTCAGATACATAGACATTTTTGTATTAGTATTCCATATTGTATTATTCTCCTTAGAGGCTCTGGTATTATTCAGATTAGTCCCTGGGGGGTTTATTGTTTTCCGCACTTTCTACTACTTATATATAGTTATATCGTGAGACTTACGTATTTGTTCTATTCCGCTGTTTTAAATTCATTCTTCGTGTATTTATTCATTGTTGGGTTGAGGGTTCACTTACCCAGGTGGGAAGGTAAGTGCCCGCACGGCCTCAGCAAAATGGATCGTGACAAAGTTGGTATCAGATCCCTAGGTTACCCAATCTTTAATACAAGAGCGTGCCTAGTAGAGTCTCGCGGATCGTTACGATGAGCTCCGTAACTATCTGCGGGAGGCTATAGGACATTTAGGAAAATCTCACTTTCTTTCTTTCTTTCCGTCGTGCTACTTTATTCAAATTGGTATCTGAAAAGATCAAATTGTATCTGACTCTTATCTCTTCTCTCATAGATGGTGAGGACTCGAGCTACTATGGCCCAAGGTCAAGAGCCAGGGGCTGCCCCAACCAGCGATAGAGCTCCGACGGTGGGCCAACGACTAGAGAGGTCTCCATCTCCCGAGCCCGAGTATCAGCCGGGTAGAGACCAGGCCGCAGAGGCTGGCGTGGCCCCAACAAGGACACAGCCTGAAGTTACTTCTGATCAGGCTATGCATGATACTATGGCCAGAGTATTACTTCATCTCGATGCCCAGCAGGCGGCCGCCGACGTTACTACACCCGGCGGGGGTTCGTAGACTAGGGTTTGGCCTAAATCCCTAAGCAGAGACCTACCTGGGTAGCACCTCTCGTCGTAGCTATAGCTCCTCGCATTGATGCGATACCGCCTATGGTGAGGATATTAGGCCTATGGATGGCGTCGTTATGACTGCTTTTGATCAGGACCTAGTGGTGAGATTCAGGAAGTTAGAGCCACCGAGGTTCTCTAGTACTTCGTCTGAGGATGCCTATGAGTTTCTTCTTGATATGCAAGAGTTGTTGCACCGTATGGGGATAGTGCAGACCCACGGCATTGATTATGTATCCTACCAGTTTCGCGGCGACGCGAAGACGTGGTGGAGGTATTTCGTGGTGTGCAGACCTGAGGGTTCTCCTCCTTTGACTTAGACTCAGTTCTACCGAGCCTTCCTTAAGAAATAAGTGCCCCGGTCTTTAAGAGAGGCTCGTAGCGAGCAGTTTTTACACCTTGAACAGTGGGGCATGTCCTTGGAGTCCTATGTGACCCGTTTTCTCTATTTAACCCATTATTCTACTTCGTTGATCCCTACCAAGGCCGATAGGATCAGGCGCTTTGTTGGAGGACTAGCGGGCTCTCTACAAATTCCTTGTCTTCAGATGGAGTCTATGGCGGCTTCCTTACAGTCCATTATTGAGCATGCTTCTATGGTTGAGGGCGCTAAGGCCCGTGCTTTTGGTGGTGGTGTCCAGAAGCAACGTCAGACTGGTAGTTATGGTGGCTCTAGTTCGGGGTAGAGCCCTATGGTAGTTATAGTGTCTTCCACGTTTTCGCCCATTCCCGATCATTGATTAGCTCACTTTTGACCCGAGGGGACTGTTGACACACTTCCTGAGGTGTCAAGCCCGGATTCAGGCAACTTTGGGGAAAATTGGGCTTAAAGCAAAAAATGGTTGACTCAAAATTGACTTTTGGATAAACGGACCTTTTTCAGAAATTCGTCGATTCCGATAGATCGAGATGGTCATTTAGAACTTGTGTGCATATTTGGTTTGGTTCCCACTGCACCTGGGTGCGTTTTGGAGTTATCGAGGGTTGACTTAGTCAACGAGACCTCCGTTGGGAATTCCAAGACCACGAGCGCGTTCGCAGCGTATTTTTGTGTGGGTCTGTGCACTTGTTTTCTGAGCAGATGGCCTCGGGAATAACCCGGAATTTAGATTGAAGACTTAGAAAATTCGGGGGTTCTGGTATCTGGTGCCCGCAACAGCTGCATCGCTGTTACGGGGTGTTGGCCTCTAGGGCGGCCATGGCTATAGTTGGGCATACCGCTATGGCAGCCTCCCAACCACCGTAGCGGCACCGCTGTAGTGGCCCCACTACCCTTGTGGCGGTGACGCGTCAGTGTTTTCATTTAAGTGTGTCTTAAATAAGCCTTAGACCCTCATTATTTCCCATTTCGATATTTGAGCTTGAAGAAACTGTTTTTAGGGAAATTTAGAGGAGAATCTTGGAGGTAAATCTCGCCTATTTCTTCATTCTTCCTTTATTCCATTATTATGTTAGATCTCATTTTTCCCTTAATAAACCCATGGTGATGGAAGTTCCAAAAGGGTATTGGAAGAACATTGCCCCTAGGATTGTTAATCATAAATTGGTGATGTTCATGCGAGATATTGACTAATCTAAGATTATTAAGGATATATCTTCCACTTTTAGCGTTGAATTTCGGAATCAAAGACTTAGGGTTTATACCCAATATGGGGGTTTTGCTTGAAATCAGAAATTAGGCTAATCCTTGAGCTAAATCAACAATTACTAGTTGGGTTATGATCACCTAGTACTTAATTTGGTAATTTGCCCCCGAATTTCCCGTTTTGCCCTTATGGGCCCGTTTTCCCAATTTCTAGGGTTAGAATTGACCTAATTGAAATCATAGCAATATTAGTATCATTCTTCATGATTTCTAATATAGAATTTGATTATGCTTAGACTACTTTGGTTCTGAGATTCTGCGGAAAGGGCAAGGCAAAAGAGTGAGTTGTTGGTGTTGCGGTTTGGCTATCCAGGTAGGTTATGGTTTACCTTTGGTGAGACTTCGTCTAGTGAATCACATATTTAGATTATAATGTTGGAGATAGCATGTGAACCTTCGGGTCTGAAGTCGGGATGGATGTTGCTTTAGGTTGGGCCCTGATGTGTGTTGGGACTAGCTACCCTGTTATGTGTGCTTTGATTGTTCCACTGGCTTGTTGCCATGTGTAGTCGGTAGATATCGAATTATGTTTTGTCGTCTTGATTTGGATGGAATTGACATACCCGTTGTTGGTATTTGTACCTGGATATATTGTTGGTTTACCCTGTTACACCTCGAATAGACTGTAGCTCGAAGTAAGTGTAGTGCTCCTGAGAACCTGCTGATAAAGCATCTACGGATTTGATCCGTCTCCCTGCCTACCTGTGCCTCTGAAGATCTTTTTAAGACGGATGTCGTGCATGCTTCACTTTTTTTAAAAAACTTTACCATATATACATATATAGTATCCTGCCCAGCCATTGAGGGTCGGTGTTGTATATATATAGTATCTTGCCCGGCCATTAAGGTACGGTAATATATATAAATAGTATCTTGCCCAGCCGGTTCCACGATGCAGGAGTGCATAAGGTTACATTCACGTCCGTGTCGCCAAGGCTCAGATGCTTGTTATGCTTGTGGACAGATTGGGCCTATGCGTGATTGTCCCTCGATGCGCGGTAGAGGTGGGGTTTAGCCCACAGGATCAGTAGCAGGTTCTTCTTCGTCCGTGCGCCCCGTAGGGCAAACTTCCCAGATTTTAGCAGGACGTAGTAGGGGCAGAGGGGTAGCATCCAGTTCAGGTGGCTCCCAACCCCGTATTTATGCTTTAGCCGAATGACAGGATCTTGAATCTTCCCCTGATGGGGTTACAGGTATACTATCCATATTCTCTCATGATGTTTATGCATTGATTGATCTGGGTTCTACGTTATCTTGTATCACTCCTTACATTGCTGGCCATATTGGGGTGAAACTCGAGCCGATAAAACCTTTTGAGGTATCTACTCCTGTTGGTGACCCAGTAATAGCTAGACAAGTATACAAAAATTGTGTGATTGTGGTATGTATGCGATCGCCAGACTACAGCTGATTTGATTGAACTAGAAATGTTGGATTTTGATGTGATTGTGGGCATGGATTGGTTGACCTCTTGTTATGCTAATATGGATTGTAGAACGAAAATAGTTCGGTTCTAATTTCCGGGCGAACCAATGCTTGAATGGAAGGGTAACACAACATCCCCAAGAGGTAGGTTTATTTACTACCTTAAGGCAAGGAAGATGATCGCTAAAGGCTATATTTATCATCTAGTCCGAGTTCATGACATCGAAGCACAACCGCCAACTATTCAATCCGTCCCGGTAGTAAATGAGTTTCCGGATGTATTTTCAGATGAACTTGCAGGCCTTCCATCGGAACGGGAAATTGATATTACTATTGATGTGCTACCGGACACCGAGCCTATATCTATACCTCCTTACAGAATGGCTCCTGTAGAATTGAAAGAGCTAAAGGCGCAACTAAAAGATCTGCTCGAGAAGGGATTTATTAGGCCTAGTTCATCACCATGGGGAGCACCTGTCTTGTTTGTAAGAAAGAAAGACAGCTCCCAACGAATGTGCATTGATTATAGAAAGTTGAACAAGGTGACAATCAAGAATAACTATCCACTTCCGAGAATTGACGATTTGTTTGATCAATTGCAAGGTGCGAAGTGGTTTTCAACGATTGATCTGAGATCGGGGTATCACCAAGTGAGAGTTAGAGAAGAAGACATTCCGAAAATGGCTTTTAGAACTAGATATGGTCATTATGAATTTCGGGTAATGTCATTTGGGTTGACTAACGCTCCAACTGTGTTTATGAATTTGATGAACAATGTATTCAGGCCTTTTCTAGATCTATTCGTGATCGTGTTCATCGATGATATTCTAGTATATTCACGGTCAGAAGCAGAGCATGCAGATCATCTACGTGTTGTCCTTGGAATTCTTCGGACTCAAGAGTTATATGCAAAATTTTAAAAATGTGAAATTTGGTTGAATTCTGTGACTTTTCTGGGCCTTATTATTTCAGCTGATGGTATTCGCATGGATACTCAAAAGATCGAGGGCGTGAAAACTTGGCCAAGGCCCACAATACCTACAGAGGTCCGTAGCTATCACGACTCAGCCCTGTGGGCCGCGACTGGTGCCCTATTTGGACACCCAAATAGACTTACGTACCAGATCGACATATCAAAGGTTTATTCAAACTTAACATACGTTATTTTAAGCAGATACTGGAACCAATTACCATCTTAAGCGGTCGCCCGTACAGAAACATCATATCAAATCCGATAGGCTGGCGGAATACACATCGCCCAGACATACACACATATACAAACAAATGGGCCGTTTTGGCCATAATAGCAAACAGGACCGCATTAAGACGCAGATCATAATCATAAACGAACAAATATGACCTATGACCCACATATATGTCTACAGGCCTCTACAAACCATAACAGAAAACATATGACGGGACAGGGCCCCGCTGTACCCAAATAGTCATATATACAAAACATGTATAACCGAAGGTATGTACCAAAAATATGAGCTCCGGATCAAAGGGAGTACTCCAAGTGGCAGAATATATATCCTATACCAGAGGATCACCAAAACGAACGTCTGTACCTGCGGGCATGAAACGCATCCCCCGAACAAAGGGGGTCAGTACGAAATATGTACTGAGTATGTAAAGCAGGAAGTACAGTAATCAAAATCAGAACTAAAATGAGGTGTATGGAAAGCGGTTACAAAATCAATATATCAAACCTGTTTTTAAAACATAAGTAATGCAAACATAAATCATGCATAAGGCTCAGGAACGTGGTCGGCACTCCGACACTGGCGCCACAACACATCATACTCCAGAAGGTTTCAAATCTCCGTACAATCCCCAAACATACCATATCATCATATCATATCAAACATCAGAACATATCATATGCCATGTCACATCATAACGCCATATATAAGCGGTACCCGGCCCTATGGCGAGGTCTCGGGAACCGTAACACATCATACTGCCGAATATAACATAGTGCGCACGATCACAAAACTTGCCCGGGATCCGGCGAACGACATCATAGTAGTAGGCACGAGCGGAGTAGTGCGGAAACCATATGCATATACATAATTAAATTCGAAGACTCGACAAATAAATACATATATATATACTGATATCAGAAAGCTCAAAGTAAGTATCGAGTCCATCGGAATTAGTATACAAAAGTTGCGAACTTTTAAATTACAAAACTTTCGAAAAACACTTCATAGGTCATTTCCTGAAAATTAAGTATCATTCATATTAAGGAGCTTTCAAATAACATTATGGAGCAAATCAAACAGAGCCTTAGAGTCATGCGCACATATCCAAATATATTTATATATTCAAAACTTTAACCATATCCAATATTTTTTGAACAACATCCGGAAACGTATCGACTAGAACTTCGAACATCACAAGTATGTATCAAACCATATGGGATAGTTTATGGAAATCAAAGACATAGGCCATCCTAGTGGCTCTAGGAGTAGAATTGTCTTTAGAATCATACATATGTCGTTTGTTTATTTCATAACGGTCATGCCAAAGAAAGAAAGGTAAGCTTTACATACCTCGACCGCTCGCTAATCAAATCCCGAATCAAGTCTCGGGCTCTCCAATATCTACAATAATATTATCAATTACCAAATATTAGCTACAAGTACTTAGAAATCCAATTCTATTTAATACTTGTCTACAAAAATTTCGGCAGCATCTCCCCTGTAAATTCAACGTCCCCGAGAATTTAACTCGGCCAAATTCATCAACAGCCAAACCAACAATACCAACAACCATACTAATAATCATCAAGAATCAATTTAAAGTGCATTCTAACATTAATGACTTTCTTCTCTACATAGCGTATCATATTCAATTCAACTATGTCTTTTCAAGCCAATATCGCCACTTACATATTCATTTACTAGCTCAAGATTATTCAAACATAATTCCAGGACATTTCAAACAATCCCGCTATCACCATATTCCATTTGAAATCTCAACAAACGCGATAAGGTCACAACGTCATATTTTCTTCTTCCAATTTCATCAATAACAACAACAATTCATACTTTAGCAATTCTATTTCCATAATTACATAAAACTATAATAAAATCACCTAATTTCCGACAACAACTTACAACCAATTTTCATGCCAATCTTGAACCATTATTCTTCCATTTACATCACAAGGCCACAACACACAAGTTTCATACTAAATAAATTTAATTCATCTTCCCTCACCAAAAGACACCACACGGCCACAACACACACACACACATACAACTCACACACCACACACTACATCTCCATATTTTTCATTCAATTCTGCTCACTATAACATATATAAATCTCCCATAATATGTAAAAGAATAGGAATTCTTACCTCTTTCTTCAATTTTCCACTTGCCAAAAAAAGTACTTTCTTGCCTAAAAAATTATACCACGTTGAAGAGGGTCTTGAGCTTAGTAGGAATACTAGAAAATTATGATTTTAGGATCAAAGATTGGTGGGCTAAATTTTTTTCCTTTTCTCCTTGTGTTGGCGAAATGGCCTTTTCTTTTTGTGCTCTCAACTCTCTTTCTCTTGAACATTCTAGAGTGAAGACAAATAATGGCCCCTTTTACCTATTTATAACTTGGATTAAATTCTTTAAATGGGCCTTGGGCCACTCACCCTTTGGTCGGCCACCTATTGGCATTTTCAAGCCCAATGAATTTTTTTTCTCTATTCTTTTATTTCAAGCCCATTATTTCATGACAAATTTTTGTAACTCATGAAAATTGTTTTCCAAATTTCCAACTTTTCCCTTAGCCTTCCTCAATATCCCGCATCAATATATTTCAAGAACAACATATATATATAATAAGATCAAAATATTGATTCATCTCTCACTAGTCACAATTATTTCACATTATCCAAATGTGCGAAATTACGGGATATAACATCCTCCCCCCTTTAGAACATTCGTCCTCAAATGTTAAACTAGCCTTATAGGGTCTTGCACACATTTCGGGGGAGTTTCTTTTATGGGCAGCATATATATATCATTTACCAATCAATATGACCAGTTAAAGAATTTAGATTATCTGTAGGCATAGGAGATAAGTGAGGATACTTCTTCTTCATCTCGTTCTCCGCCTCCCAGGTCATCTCTTCTCGGTTATTGTTCCGCCATAGGACTTTAACAGAAGGCACATCTTAGGTGCGCAGTCTCCTCACCTGGCGATCCAAAATAGCTACAGGCTGCTCTTCATAGGACAATTCTTCTGTTACTTGGATATCTTCTGTAGGAAATACTCTGGAAGGATTACCAATACATTTACGGAGCATTGACACATGAAATACCGGATGTACTGCCTCCAGATCGGATGGTAAGTCTAGATCGTAGGCGACCTCGCCTATCTTCTGAATAATCTGATAAGGCCCAATATATCGCGGACTGAGCTTTCCTTTTCTGCCGAATCTCATTACACCTTTCATGGGCGACACTTTCAGAAATACCCAGTCACCAATCCAAAACTCTAAAGGTCGACGTTGTTTATCTGCATATGATTTCTGTCGACTCTGGGCTGCTAACAACCGCTCCCGAATAAGTTTTACCTTATCAACTGCTTGCTAAATCATATCTAGCCCAATCAATTTAGTTTCACCCACATCGAACCAACAAATCGGAGATATGCACTTTATACCATATAGGCTTCATACGGCGCCATCTAAATGCTGGAATAATAATCATTATTATAAGCAAATCCAATAAGCGGCAATGATCATCTCAGCTACCTCTGGAATCAACTGCAACTCATCATATCCATCTATACTTGAAGCTTAAGTCGAGTTCTTCTTGCTCGTTCTCTTCAAATTCACTGTCTTCTAGTAACTAGCTCGTTCTGACCATCTCGCTTAAACTACTTCACAATTTCCCTTAATCCCACTTATAACACTTTAGGCATATTATCTCGTGTTGTTTCTCTATTTTTGACTCAACTCTTCTATCGCCCCTTTACTCAGATTTGCCCTTAGTTCTCCTATCTTGCATCCTATTGCTATCTTTACACAAGTAGGTGTAGATGCTCAAATCCGCCGAGAAAGTATCTTAGCGTCGTCCCACTAGTCTTCATACTTTACCTTACATTCTTCCTTCATACCTTTCAATAGAATCGGGGCCCAATTATGGCTTTTGCCCTCCGTACTAATTATGTCTCTGTAGTTTTGCCTCTAACCACCTTACACCTTTATTTGGCGTATCCAAAATATTGCAACCGCATTGTTGTTACTGAACTCTTACCCTTTTTATCAAGTACTTACTTGGTCTTATCCTCAGTATACAAGTATTCGTAGGTTGCATAACTCTTCTTGTACAATTTGTATAAAGGGTATCTAATCACAGTCACAGTCCTTTCTTTTTCCCGGTTCATATTATTTTACATATTATTGTACTATCGCTCACTTGCTATCTATTTCGCCATACTCCTTTCCCTTCCTCTATTCACCATTTGGTTTCCTCATATCCTACTATAGGAGAGATTTCCGATCCTTTCTCCTTTGCTACTTATATGTCACAATATCATTAGCCAATAACACTGTTGTCAACATCTTGACCTCTATTCCGGTATAGCCTTGCTATCCTTTATAATATCTTTGAATTTACTCGTTACCACTCTCTTTTCAAGCATCCACTTTCTGTTATCATATTATCCAAGACCTCTACCAATAATTTTCAGCACTGTATTCCATACTATCTTGACTTCTATCCGCTTATTGCTGGCCTTCAAATCTCACTAACTTGTTTGTGCAAGGGATCTCATTTAAAGTTTGAGAATTCACATTAAACGTGTTGCAGTGTTAATTGTTACCATTCATACTTACTTTACTTTCACCCGTTTCCCCCCTTTTTGGGGTTGTACTTATACCGTATCCATGTCTTTTCTTTATAATCTATAACCTGATTATCTTCATGCGAGACCTCAATAAAATCACGAGGTGATGAGATCTCTCGATTATATAGTACAAAATCTTATCTGATGGTCGGTACTCAAGTATTGTAGTTAATGTAGCAATTTATCCGAGGCCACGTTCCATTTATTCCGATCAGTAATTTGCTAGTGCTTAAAGTCGTTTCAAATTCTCCATTGGGTAGCATTTATATTCTAATGATAAATGTCTCAAACTTTCTTATAACACTATCTTTATCCCAACGAATATCATCTCTTTCTTCTAATAAATTCACAATCCATCAGTTGTTTCGCAGACCCACAATCCTTGTCCTTTAAAGATTTCACTATTCCCGAGGTGAAGTCACATATACGCGATACTCTTTTATGCCTCAAACTCTTTCTCTCTTGTTGTATATCAAATGCTAACTTCTAACTTACTCGAAATTATATCGAATTTGTCTTTATAATGGTCATGTCTTACCATTGTTTCGTCGCACTACATCTTTAAGTCCATAACTATATGTTTCCCTTTTATTCTATACTCATACTCAATTAATTACGTGTCACGACCCGGCTAGGGGGCCGCGACGAGCACCCGGTGCAACCCCACCCGAGCACCCCCTTATCGTACATAACATAACATCTAGGTGAACCATAAGTCAATTCGTGCTTTTCTTATCGTTAATCATATTGATCCCATTAGACGACCATCATCATTTAACATTTCATAGGCATCTGTGCCACATCATAAGTACAAGGCCGACGTGGCTAACAAAATATATACAAAACATGGGCCGACATGGCCGAACATCTCTACCCACATACACATGACTACGAGCCTCAAAGAGTATGACATATCGTATGAGCGGGACAGGACCCCGCTATGCCCATAATTATATACATAAAAGAATAAGTACCCAAAAGCTACGACTCCGAAAGAAATGGAGCTCTGCTATGCAATCTCTGAATAAGCAGCTATGGATCAAGTCTGTCTCCCTGTGCACCTGCGGGCATGACGCAGCGTCCACAAACAAAAGGACGTCAGTACGAAGAATGTACTGAGTATGTAAAGCATGATCAACATCAATATAGAAGCATAATAGATATCATATGAAAATAGCATAGGAGGGGAGACAGTAATATCATCATCATCATGTCGCTTACTTGCATACATCGTCGTTCGTATCCCATAATAATAGCCATACCACTTTGTGTTCATATTCGTATACATGCCCTTACTAAGTCTTATCACACTCATATTCATATTATATACATGGTCATATCATATACATAGTATTTACATAGCATACCCAACCTCGTAGGATCGGTGTGTCATACATACTTGGCCAACCAAGGCTCAAGATCATACATACCTGGCCCTACCAAGGCGTTAGGGTTATCCGTACCATCTGCAGAGGTGTGCGCGCGTTTCGTAATCGTATACATACTTTATACATAGTCATATACATATAGTCTTACCCGGTATCATAAGCTCGGGGTCTTATCATAGCCCTTCATAGGCATACATATACATATATCATAGCTCGTAAGCATCTCTAATCTCATTTTACTCGCATCATCATTACTATCCTCATCATTATCGTTACATCTACATTATGGACTTACTCGTCATACGAGGAACATAGTATAATCATAGTACATATCAAGGGTCGTGAGCTTATGAGCTCGGAATGTCAACCATGTGAAGACAACATACTCATATAGAGGAATTAGGAATTTGGTCAAGAACCATGCCTTATGAAAGAAGGGTTAGCCTTACATACCTTTCCGTCGAACTATTCTACACTTGCACATTCTCTTCCAATGCTAGCGTTTATACCTTCATTAATATCATAACAATGGCCATTAAGTCATTAACATTATCCACATTGTCTAGATTTCCTCAATTTGCCTCTAATTCACCCACATTCATGGTCATAACACCCAACTTCGTCCATTATTCTAAAGTGTCTGGTTCATGATCTTAATACCATTTATAACACATTCATATCACAACACAACAACATTCATAACTCAATTCAAACTATTTCTCAAAATATCACTATTCATCATTCATGACCTAGTTGACCACATTTTCTACAATCCATAGACTTCAATTCTCCAATACCTTAAACATCATGTAAAAATCATGAATCTTACCTTAGAAGTTGTAGGAACAAGCTTTGGTTGATAATACTCCTCTTTGAGCAAAACCCTAGTTTTTCTCCATTTGGATTCTTTTGACTTGGATGATCCTTGATAATTCCCTTATCCTTGATTCACTTGTCTTAATGTTATTGATGGCTTATAATCCTTGAAAACTCATATAATAAATGTAGAGAGAAGTTTTTGAGAGAAGTGGTGTAATGTTGTAATGAAATAAAATAAGTATTGATCCTCATTTTTAATGAATTGGAAAATCTATGCTGGGTGAACAGTGGTCGTCCATGGAGGTTTACGGACCGTATTCCACTATACGGCTCGTCCTCCATGGGCGTATTTAGCCATTTCCAGAACCAGAAGTTGGGCTGCCTTCATAGTGGTTTACGACCATGGTTTACGGGCCGTAAATCACTTTACGGTCCGTCCACCAGGTCGTATTTAACCATTTCCTCGGCTGGCAGAAATTCGAAGCCTTGCATGGCAGTTTACGACTGCCAGTTTACGGACCGTATTACACTTTACGGTCCGTATTTTGTAATATACGACCACTGGGTAGTTGCAATTCTGTAACTTCCCATATTTCTTAGACTTCTCATTTTTAATCACCCCCGTCCATGCATATGTATTGCTCACCTTGTATCTCATCTTAACTTAGCCAACTTCCTCGTCTCACATCGGATACTTTCGAAATCTCGCCTAAGGTTATCAATGTCGTTTCTTGCTCATAGACATCATGCACTCATATTCATCACTAGTTTATCCACTTGCGTACCAACGGAAAAATTTTCCGAGGTGTAACATTCTACCCCCCTTAGGAACATTCGTCCTCGAATGTTAAAGGCTTGGGGAATTCTATATAAATTTCGCTAGAGTTTCCTCTATAATGTGGCACTACCACCCTGTCACAACAACCCACAATAACAATGCCTCACAGGGCAATAATACAACAACACTAGAAATTTGGCCACACACGACCTGAATGTATAAAAGGGAAAACATGCATACCTTATGATTTTGACGTCTCATCTTGGAATTCTTCCAAGGGCTGAAATAAATGTGGGTATTTGGATCGCATATTCTCTTCCGCTTCCCATGTCATTTCCTCTCGATTGTTATTTCTCCACAGAACTTTAATTGAGGCCACTTCTTTGTTTCTAAGCCTCCGTACTTGCCTATCTAATATGGCAATGGGTATTTCATCATAAGTTAACATTTCTATCACTTGAATATCATTCACTGGGACGATCCTCGTAGGATCTCCAACACACTTCTGAAGCATCGAGACATGAAATACTGGATGGACTGACTCCAAATCTGGAGGTAGATCTAGCTCATAGGCCACTTTGCCTATTTTGCGCACAATTTCGTATGGCCCAATATACCGGGGACTGAGCTTCCCCTTTTTGCCAAATCTCATCACGCCATTCATCGGCGACACTTTCAAGAATACCCAATCTTTCACTTCGAACTCTAAGTCACTTCGATGATTATCCGCATAGGACTTCTGATGACTTTGAGCCGCTAGCAACCGATCTCTTATGAGCTAAACTTTCTCTATTGCTTGCTGGACCAAGTCTGGCCCTATCAACTTAGCTACTCCGGGTTCAAACCACCTAATTGGGGATCTACACTTTCGCCTATATAGAGCTTCATACGGTGCCATTTGAATGCTAGAATGATAACTGTTATTGTAAGCAAACTCAATGAGTGGCAAATGGTCATCCCAATTTCCTCCAAAATCTATCATACATGCCCGTAACATATCTTCAAGAGTCTGAATAGTACGTTCAGCTTGCCCATCGGTCTGTGGGTGAAATGCCGTGCTTAGGCGCACTTGGGTACCTAAACCTTCTTGGAAAGACCCCAAAAACTTGGCTGTAAACTGAGTTCCTCTATCGAAGATAATAGATACCGGAACGCCATGGAGTCTCACTATCTCTTTAAGATAAAGCTTGGCATAATCTTCTGCCATATAGGTCGTTCTGACCGGTAAGAAATGTGCTGACTTTGTGAGTCTATCCACGATCACCCATATAGAATCATATTTACGTCGAGAACGGGGTAACCGTGTAATGAAATCCATATTAATCACTTCCCACTTCCAAGTTGGGATTTCTATAGCTTGCAATAAGCCACCCGGCTATTGGTGTTCTATCTTCACTTGTTGGCAATTAGGACACTGAGCTACGAATTCCGCTATGTCTTTCTTTATCCCATTCCACCAATATATAGTCTTAAGATCATGATACATTTTCGTCGCTCCGGGGTGAACGGAGTAACGGGAACAATGAGCTTCTCTCAAAATCTGATGGCGTAGACCTGCCACATCGGGAACACATAACCTGCCTCGACATCGGAGAACTCCGTCTTCCGAAATGTCAAATGATGACTCCTCCTTCTGAGGGATTGTATCTCTGTATTGTATTAGCATGGGATCCTCATATTGTCGCTCTTTTACTTCCGCTACTAACGATGAAACTGCTGAATTCTTAATAGTAGCTCCGCTACTACCTGAGTCCACCACTCGGACTCCTAGGCTAGCTAACTGCTGAAGATCACGGGCCATCTCTTTCTTTTCTAGTCGTACATCACTTAGACTTCCCATCGACCTACGGCTAAGAGCATCAGCCACAACATTTACCTTTCCGGGGTGGTACAGGATTTCAACATCATAGTCTTTTAGCAACTCTAGCCATCGTCGTTGCCGCAAATTCAACTCTTTCTGCTTGAAGATGTACTGGAGACTCTTATGATCTGTATAAATATCCACGTGGACACCATATAAGTAATGTCTCCATATATTTAAAGCATGGACCACCGCGGCCAATTCTAAGTCATGGGTAGGATAATTCTGCTCATGTTTCCATAATTGTCTAGAAGCATACGCAATCACCTTACCATTTTGCATCAATACACAGCCTAGCCCGACGCCTGAAGCATCACAATAAATAACATATCCTTCCAATCCCTCTGGAAGTGTCAAGACTGGGGCTGAAGTCAGTCGGTCTTTCAACTCTTGGAAACTACGCTCGCAAGCATCTGTCCATTGAAACTTAGCTGACTTCTGAGTCAACTTGGTGAGCGGTGCAGAAATAGAAGAGAAACCCTCAACAAATCTTCTGTAATAACCGACTAAGCCCAAAAAGCTACGAACCTCCGTAGGGGTCGTGGGCCTTGGCCAAGTCTTCACTGCCTCAATCTTTTGGCTATCCACTCGAATACCGTCAGCTGCAACAATGTGGCCCAGAAATGCCATGAGTTCAACCAAAACTCGCATTTGGAAAACTTCGCGAA
The DNA here is from genome assembly GCF_019175385.1 of Lycium barbarum. Taxonomy (NCBI): domain Eukaryota; kingdom Viridiplantae; phylum Streptophyta; class Magnoliopsida; order Solanales; family Solanaceae; genus Lycium; species Lycium barbarum. The sequence goes on from NC_083348.1 coordinate 52,309,190, forward strand.
TAACTCTCGGGTTCGAAGAACTCCAAGGACAATACGCAAGTGATCCGCATGTTCTGCCTCGGATCTAGAATACACTAGGATATCATTGATGAATACAATCACGAATAGATCCAGAAAAGGCTTGAATACATTGTTCATTAAGTCCATAAACACTGCCAGTGCATTAGTTAGCCCAAACGACATTACTCGGAACTCGAAATGGCCATATCTTGTTTTGAAAGCTGTCTTAGGGATATCTTTCTCCCTAACTCTTACTTGGTGATACCAGGACCTCAAATCAATCTTTGAAAACCATTTGGCACCTTGCAATTGATCAAATAAATCATCAATCCTCGGGAGGGGATACTTGTTCTTAATTGTAACTTTATTCAATTGCCGATAATCAATGCACATTCTCAAGGAGCCATCCTTCTTCCGGACGAACAATACGGGTGCTCTCCACGGGGATGAACTAGGCATAATGAAGCCTTTTTCAAGCAAGTCTTTTAATTGGTCCTTCAACTCTTTCAACTCTTCGGGTGACATCCTATAGGGAGGAATAGATATGGGATTAGTGTCTGGCAACACATCAATCACAAAATCGATCTCTCGCTCGGGAGGAAGGCCTGGAAGATCTTTCGGGAACACATCCGGAAATTCGTTCACTACCGGAACTGACTGAAGAGTCGGCGACTCAGCTTCTACATCTCAAACTCGTACTAGGTGATAAATGCACCCTTTCGTGATCATCTTCCTTGCCTTTAGGTAGGAAATAAACCTACCTTTTGGTGACACCGTATTTCCTTTCCATTCTAAGACTGGTTCTCCCGGAAACTGGAAGCGAACCATTTCATTCTACAATCAACATTGGCATAGCAAGAAGCCAACCAATCCATGCCCATAATGACATCAAAATCTACCATCTTTAGTTCATGCAAGTCAGCTATAGTACGGTGGTCACATATCACGACTACATAATCTCTATACACTCGGCTAGCTATCACCGATTCGCCAACGGGCGTAGACACCTCAAAAGGTTTGATCGACTCCGGCTCGACTATAAACCGACCCGCAATATATGGAGTAACATAAGACAATGTGGAGCCCGGGTCAATCAAAGCATATACATCATGAGAGAATACCGATAATATACCTGTGACTACGTCAGGAGACGATTCAAGATCTTGGCGTCCAGCCAAAGCATAAATACGGTGCTGAGAACCGCTAGTACTGGGAGCTCTCCCTCTGCCTCTACCATGGTCAGTTGGCGCATGTGAACCTGGCCCCGTAGGGCATACAGATTCTGAAGATCCGGCTACCGACCCTGATGGCTGGGTCCTACCTCTACCATGCACTGAGGGGCAATCACGCATAATATGGCCCGGTCGACCACATGAATAGCAACCATCTGAACCCAATCGGTATTGACCCCAATGCGACTTCCCACACTGGGAACATCGTGGTATAGGTGGCCTTGATTGGCCCGAATCATCTCTAAACTGGGGTCCTGGATAACTCGGACTCGGCCCTGAACGAGCAGATCTATCAAATCTCTGGCCTGAAGCCTGTGGAGGTGCACTAGTCATAGAGTAGCCTGAATGTCTAGGGAACTGCTGCTTGTGCCTACCTCTGGACTCACTCATCGGGCCTGAAGATCTGGCCCTCTTGCTATGTCCCCTATCTTTCTCACGTTCATTTCTCCGCTGCTGTAGGTGTTCCTCTAATTCTTGAGCATGTGCCTGAATGCGTGCAATATCCATGCCATCCTGAAGGGACGCAGTTAAGCATTTATCTATCAAGTGTGGCCCTAGGCCTTTCACGAACAGGTGCACCCGATCGCCCATATCCGCTACCATGGCCGAAGCATACCTAGCCAAGCAATTGAAGCGGAGACTATACTCCGTAGCACTCATGCTACCTTGCCTCAGATTCAAGAATTTATCGGCCCTAGCTCGCCGAACTTCTGGGGGCATATAATGACGGAGAAAAGCATCAACAAACTCTTGCCATACCGGTGGAGGTGCATTGGCTCCCCGCGAAGCCATCCAAACCGTATACCACTGGATTGAGACATCCCTCAATCTATATGACGCTAGCTCCACCGATTCGGTGTCTGAAGCATGTATCAACCGGAGCGTCCTTAGCATACCATCAATAAAGTCCTGGGGATTCTCCTCCAGTTTCGACCCAAAGAATTCCGGGGGTTTCAAAGCAATGAAGTCACGGGCCCTTGCACTAATAGCCCTGTCACCATGCCCTGAACTCTGCCTCTGAGTCTGGGCCGCAACCAACTGAGTCAACAAATTAATGGCCTCTTTGACATCTTGACCCGAAGCGTTTGGTGGAGGAGCTGGAGGTGCTGGAGCTGGGGCTGAGGCTCCCTCACGCTCCACAGTAATAGGCACTGTCTGGGAAGAGTGAGATTGAGCCGCACTCTGGGACTCATCTTCCTCTACTACCGGTGGCGGTGCTCTTTCAGCCCGATTTTCTGTCACCATCTTGCCCTTTTGGGCTGCTGTAGCCTTTCCCTTTTTAGGCATTTCTGAAATACACAATACATGATTTAGGAACAAGAATGTCTTACATCATAGCTCTATCGCACGATTCTTATGAAGAAAGAAGGTCATATATTCCTAAAATGTCCGCAGCTTCTTGTTTATAAGTGTGGAGCGCAACACACCCATAACCAAGACTCTACTAGACACGGCTCGTAGACGCATCCTAGGACTGAACTGCTCTGATACCGCTTTTGTCACGACCCGGCTAGGGGGCCGCGACGAGCACCCGGTGCTACCCCACCCGAGCACCCCCTTATCTTACATAACATAACATCTAGGTGAACCATAAGTCAATTCGTGCTTTTCTTATCGTTAATCATATTGATCCCATTAGACGACCATCATCATTTAACATCTCATAGGCATCTGTGCCACATCATAAGTACAAGGCCGACGTGGCTAACAAAATATATACAAAACATGGGCCGACATGGCCGAACATCTCTACCCATATACGCATGACTACGAGCCTCTAAGAGTATGACATATCGTATGAGCGGGACAGGACCCCGCTATGCCTATAATTATATACACAAAAGAATAAGTACCCAAAAGCTACGGCTCCGAAAGAAACGGAGCTCTGCTATGCAATCTCTGAATAAGTAGCTATGGATCAAGTCTGTCTCCCTGTGCACCTGCGGGCATGACGCAGCGTCCACAAATAAAAGGACGTCAGTATGAAGAATGTACTGAGTATGTAAAGCATGATCAATATCAATATAGAAGCATAATAGATATCATATGAAAATAGCATAGGAGGGGAGACAGTAATATCATCATCATCATGTCGCTTACTTGCATACATCGTCGTTCGTATCCCATAATAATAGCCATACCACTTTGTGTTCATATTCGTATACATGCCCTTACTAAGTCTTATCACACTCATATTCATATTATATACATGGTCATATCATATACATAGTATTTACATAGCATACCCAACCTCGTAGGATCGGTGTGTCATACATACTTGGCCAACCAAGGCTCAAGATCATACATACCTGGCCCTACCAAGGCGTCAGGGTTATCCGTACCATCTGCAGAGGTGTGCGCGCGTTTCGTAATCGTATACATACTTTATACATAGTCATATACATATAGTCTTACCCGACATCATAAGCTCGGGGTCTTATCATAGCCCTTCATAGGCATACATATACATATATCATAGCTCTTAAGCATCTCTAATCTCATTTTACTCTCATCATCATTACTATCCTCATCATTATCGTTACATCTACATTATGGACTTACTCGTCATACGAGGAACATAGTATAATCATAGTACATATCAAGGGTCGTGAGCTTATGAGCTCGGAATGTCAACCATGTGAAGACAACATACTCATATAGAGGAATTAGGAATTTGGCCAAGAACCATGCCTTATGAAAGAAGGGTTAGCCTTACATACCTTTCCGTTGAACTATTCTACACTTGCACGTTCCCTTCCAATGCTAGCGTTTATACCTTGATTAATATCATAACAATGGCCATTAAGTCATTCACATTATCCACATTGTCTAGATTTCCTCAATTTGCCTCTAATTCACCCACATTCATGGTCATAACACCCAACTTCGTCCATTCTTATAAAGTGTCTAGTTCATGATCTTAATACCATTTATAACACATTCATATCACAACACAACAACATTCATAACTCAATTCAAACTATTTCTCAAAATGTCACTATTCATCATTCATGACCTAGTTGACCACATTTTCTACAATCCATAGACTTCAATTCTCCAATACCTTAAACATCATGTAAAAATCATGAATCTTACCTTAGAAGTTGTAGGAACAAGCTTTGGTTGATAATACTCCTCTTTGAGCAAAACCCTAGTTTTTCTCCATTTGGATTCTTTTGACTTGGATGATCCTTGATGATTCCCTTATCCTTGATTCACTTGTCTTAATGTTATTGATGGCTTATAATCCTTGAAAACTCATATAATAAATGTAGAGAGAAGTTTTTGAGAGAAGTGCTGTAATGTTGTAATGAAATAAAATAAGTCTTGATCCTCATTTTTAATGAATTGGAAAATTTGTGCTGGGTGAACAGTGGTCGTCCATGGAGGTTTACGGACCGTATTCCACTATACGGCTCGTCCTCCATGGGCGTATTTAGCCATTTCCAGAACCAGAAGCTGGGCTGCCTTCATAGTGGTTTACGACCATGGTTTACGGGTCGTAAATCACTTTACGGTCCGTCCACCAGGTCGTATTTAACCATTTCCTCGGCTGGCAAAAATTCGAAGCCTTGCATGGCAGTTTACGACTGCCAGTTTACGGACCGTATTGCACTTTACGGTCCGTATTTTGCAATATACGACCACTGGGCAGTTGCAATTCTGCAACTTCCCATATTTCTTAGACTTCTCATTTTTAATCACCCCCGTCCATGCACATGCATTGCTCACCTTGTATCTCATCGTAACTTAGCCAACTTCCTCGTCTCACATCGGATACATTCGAAATCTCGCCTAAGGTTATCAACGTCGTTTCTTGCTCATAGACATCATGCACTCATATTCATCACTAGTTTATCCACTTGCGTACCAACGGAAAATTTTTTCGAGGTTTAACATTACGTCTGTCTTGGGTGCTTTCTTTAACATTCCTTTCATTTCTCCAGTCTACGTCCATCTTTTATTTTATGCATGGGGAATCTCATGCTATTCTCGTATCTTTCAGAAAATACAACTTCTACATAAGCCCTTCCTTATTTTCAAATCATATTATGTTTATCTTTTTTTTTTATTCTTATGACACCAGTTATTTCTGGTATTTGTTTCGTCTGGTTGCTCATCTTTTTCCTTTGGTTCGGTCTTTCACAATTCTGTCGCTTATATAACTCATTTTCTCAGCTATACATGTCACAACACATTGCTAAACTATAATCCCACTCGTTTTCTTCTTATCTTCTTCCTTCTATTAACCCTTCTCTTCCGGTGCACGCTTTCACTTTTGTTACCACTTGACTTCTATTCTAAACTTTCCCTGTAGGACCTGGTAAGTTCTTTCTTATTCGTTCTACATCTACTTTACCATTTCACACTAGTTACACCATTTCCTATAGTCACTTCCTTGCTAGGCTTTACTCATTTCCATAGCAATCCTTATGGTGTTCACAGGACATCATGTTCGTAATCCATCTTATGACGTAATACTTCTTAATCTCATTCACGATTCTTCTATGTTTTAATTACACTCTGCGGACTAGGTGTACTTGACCCTTCGCCCTTTCTGATCAATCCTATCCTTAATATCTCACGAGCTGTCTTATCAACACCTTGAAGATTTGGTATAACTCTTCCTCTTCTGTACTTTTATCTTAATCATACTGTTACTCTTTTTTTTTTGTAACTCATCGTAATTTATCCCTGCTTATCGATTCACTCGATACCTCAATAAAATGTTCTGTTACGAGCTGCCACCTCTTCCTAGATCATCTTTAATATTTCACCAACAACACATGAAATATACGATCCTAGACAGTCCACAAGTTTAAATTTTTTTTTCTTCCACAAATTCCATCTCCAATTTGTCGATGAGAACTGATAAAATGTTACTATGAGGCATTCTCTATCCACCAACAGAAGAAAACTAGAGTCCGTCAAGCACCACAGAACTTATTAGTGCTTGATTCACATTGTTTACCTCCATATTTATTTTTGAGTCATGAGCGAATCATTTAATTCCCAACTGCTTGTCACAAGCTTTGTATTCTTCCGATAAGGTGAAACTTAATCGCCGAACATTTTTGCCCTTCAACATAGGCTTTTCTAAAGCAAAATGTGGTTGGAACGTATTCTGGTCCGTTTAAATGAATCGCGAATTCGCTGCTCATATATGCTTTCTCGAAATAAAATTTCCCAAATAAGGATGATGCTTCTTACGAATGACATGGAGGATATCTCTTAAGCTTTAATCCAACGTAGTAAATTTACCCTATATGTATCGACTTTTAAGACATATTATGAACTTATATCTCATTCTCCTTTTTATGTTCCTGGGAAAATTTGGGCAGAGGTTCCTCTGTACTTCTTACTATCCCAAAACCTGCACACAGGAAATACCAACAATGCCTCACAGGGCCAACATATATATACGTATATATCATACCGTATCATAGCTACACAGGGCTAACAATTTCAAGTAAAAGTATAAAGATGTCGAGACTTACCTCACATGTCCAACTCAAACTGCACCTGTTACACTTTCCTATTTACTTTCCTATTTACCTTATCTTTCATTTTTCAACCATATTTTTCAATCATTTCTAAATATTCTTACCTTATCCAACATGCACCTTTTTGCACCGTCGCTTACCTGTGTACGGTGCAGCTCCCAATATTACCAGCCACTTTCTTCTGTCGATACCGTTCTTCAGCTGAAATTAAGGGTTAGTAAAAGGAATTTCATATCCTATGGCTGGGCTCTATCGCACGACCTGAGATATGAAAGAAAGGTAACATCCTGAATGTCATGTAGCCTTCTGTTTATAGATGTGGTGCACAACACACCGATAAACAAGACTCTACTAGACACGACCTGTAGACATTCGGAGGACAAACCGCTCTGATACCACTTCTGTCACGACCCAGCCCCGTGGGCCGCGACTGGTGCCCTATTTGGACACCCAAACAGACTTACGTACCAGATCGACATATCAAAGGTTTATTCAAACTTAACATACATTATTTTAAGCAGATACTAGAACCAATTACCATCTTAAGCGGTTGCCCGTACAGAAACATCATATCAAATCCGATAGGCTGGCGGAATACACATCGCCCAGACATACACACATATACAAACAAATGGGTCGTTTTGGCCATAATAGCAAACGGGACCCCATTAAGACGCAGATCATAATCACAAACGAACAAATATGACCCACATATATGTCTACAGGCCTCTACAAACCATAACAGAAAACATATGACGGGACAGGGCCCCGCCGTACCCAAATAGTCATATATACAGAACATGTATAACCGAAGGTATGTTCCAAAAATATGAGCTCCGGATCAAAGGGAGTACTCCAAGTGGCAGAATATATATCCTATACCAGAGGATCACCAAAACGAACGTCTGTACCTGCGGGCATGAAACGCAGCCCCCGAAGAAAGGGGATCAGTACGAAATATGTACTGAGTATGTAAAGCAGGAAGTACAGTAATCCAAATCAGAACTAAAATGAGGTGTATGGAAAGCGGTTACAAAATCAATATATCAAACCTGTTTTAAAAACATAAGTAATGCAAACATAAATCATGCATAGGGCTCAGGAACGTGGTCACCACTCCGACATTGGCGCCACAACACATCATACTCCAGAACGTTTCAAATCTCCGTACAATCCCCGAACATATCATATCATCATATCATATCAAACATCAGAACATATCATATGCCATGTCACATCATAACGCCGTATATAAGCGGTACCCGTCCCTATGGCGAGGTCTCGGGAACCGTAACACATCATACTGCCGAATATAACATAGTGTGCACGATCACAAAACTGGCCCGGGATCCGGCGAACGACATCATAGTAGTAGGCACGAGCGGAGTAGTGCGGAAACCATATGCATATACATAATTAAATTCCAAGACTCGACAAATAAATACATATATATATATACTGATATCAGAAAGCTCAAAGTAAGTATCGAGTCCATCGGAATTAGTATACAAAAGTTGCGAGCTTTTAAATTACAAAACTTTTGAAAAACACTTCATAGGTCATTTCCTGAAAATTAAGTATCATTCATATTAAGGAGCTTTCAAATAACATTATGGAGCAAATCAAACAGAGCCTTAGAGTCATGCGCACATATCCAAATATATTTATATATTCAAAGCTTTAACCATATCCAATATTTTTCTAACAACATCCCGAAACGTATCAACTAGAACTTCGAACATCACAAGTATGTATCAAACCATATGGGATAGTTTATGGAAATCAAAGAAATAGGCCATCCTAGTGGCTCTAGGAGTAGAATTGTCTTTAGAAGCATACATATGTCGTTTGTTTATTTCATAACGGTCATGCCAAAGAAAGAAAGGTAAGCTTTACATACCTCGACCGCTCGCTAATGAAATCCCGAATCAAGTCTCGGGCTCTCCAATATCTACAATAATATTATCAATTACCAAATATTAGCTACAAGTACTTAGAAATCCAATTCTATTTAATAATTGTCTACAAAAATTTCGGCAGCATCTCCCTTGTAAATTCAACGTCCCGAGAATTTAACTCGGCCAAATTCATCAACAGCCAAACAAACAATACTAACAACCATACTAATAATCATCAAGAATCAATTTAAAGCGCATTCTAACATTAATGACTTTCTTCTCTACATAGCGTATCATATTCAATTCAACTATGTCTTTTCAAGCCAATATCGCCACTTACATATTCATTTACTAGCTCAAGATTATTCAAACATAATTCAAGGACATTTCAAACAATCCCGCTATCACCATATTCCATTCGAAATCTCCACAAACACGATAAGGTCACAACGTCATATTTTCTTCTTCCAATTTCATCAATAACAACAACAATTCATACTTTAGCAATTGTATTTCCATAGTTACATAAAACTATAATAAAATCACCTAATTTCCGACAATAACTTACAACCAATTTTCATGCCAATCTTGAACCATTATTCTTCCATTTACATCACAAGGCCACAACACACAAGTTTCATACTAAATAAATTTAAATCATCTTCCCTCACCAAAAGACACCACACGGCCACAACACACACACACACATACGACTCACACACCACACACAACATCTCCATATTTTTCATTCAATTCTACTCACTATAACATAAATAAATCTCCCATAATATGTAAAAGAATAGGAATTCTTACCTCTTTCTTCAATTTTCCACTTGCCAAAAAAAGTACTTTCTTGCCTCAAAAATTATACCACGTTGAAGAGGGTCTTGAACTTAGTAGGAATACTAGAAAATTATGATTTTAGGATCAAAGATTGGTGGGCTAAATTTTTTTCCTTTTCTCCTTGTGTTGGCCGAATGGCCTTTTCTTTTTGTGCTCTCAACTCTCTTTCTCTTGAACATTCTAGAGTGAAGACAAATAATGGCCCCTTTTACCTATTTATAACTTGGATTAAATTCTTTAAATGGGCCTTGGGCTACTCACCCTTTGGCCGGCCACCTATTGGCATTTTCAAGCCCAATGAATTTTTTTTTCTCTCTTCTTTTATTTCAAGCCCATTATTTCATGACAAATTTTTGTAACTCATGAAAACTGTTTTCCAAATTTCCAACTTTGCCCTTAGCCTTCCTCAATATCCCGCATCAATATATTTCAAGAACAACATATATATAAAATAAGATCAAAATATTTCTTCATCTCTCACTAGTCACAATTATTTCACATTATCCAAATGTGCAAAATTACGGGATATAACAGTAGCTTTCTGGGCTTGACAGGCTATTATAGAAGATTTGTGGAAGGATTCTCTTCTATTTCAGCACCGTTGACGAAGTTAACTCAGAAATCAGTAAAATTTCAACAGACTGATGCCTGTGAGCGTAGTTTCCAGGAATTGAAAGACAGATTGACTTCGACCCCAGTATTGACAATTCCAGAAGGGTCAGAAGGCTATGTTGTTTATTCTGAAGCCTCCGGTGTTGGGTTTGGCTGTGTATTAATGCACCATGGGAAGGTTATAGCCTATGCTTCCAGGCAACTGCGAAAACATGAGAAGAATTACCCGACCCATGATCTTGAATTAGCGGCAGTTATTCATGCACTGAAGATATGGAGACATTATTTGTATGGTGTACATGTTGATCTTTATACAGATCATAAGAGTCTCCAGTATATCTTCAAACAGAAGGAGTTGAATCTTCGGCAGAGACGATGGTTAGAGTTATTGAAAGATTATGATGTGAGTATACTACATCATCCGGGAAAAGCAAATATGGTGGCTGATGCTCTAAGCCGCAAATCCATGGGCAGCCTATGTGAAGTTCAGGTGGAGAAGAAAGAATTAATCCGCTAGCTCCATCAGCTAGCTAGCCTAGGAGTTCGTTTAATTGATTCAGGTGATGCAGGGGTTGTTGTTCATAACCCAACTGTTTCATCCTTAGACGTAGAAGTGAGAGAGTGCCAATATGAAGCTCCGCAGTTGAGTTACTATAGAAGTACATTTCCTGAGAAAGAGGAGTCACTATTTAAGGTTTCTGCAGATGGAGTTCTCAGGTATCGAGGCAGGCTGTGTGTGCCGGATGTGGCAGGACCACGCGTTAGATTCTGGAAAAAGCTCTTTACTCCCGTTATTCTATTCACCCAGGAGCGACAAAGATGTACCATGATCTTTACTCAATATATTGGTGGAATGGAATGAAGCAGGATATAGCAGAAATTGTAGCTCAGTGTCCAAATTGGCAACAAGTGAAAATTGAGCACCAAAAGCCAGGAGGATTGTTACAGGCCATGGAAATTCCAACCTCGAAATGGGAAGTGATCAATATGGATTTTATTGTAGGTTTTCCTCATTTTCGGCGTAAATATGACTCCATATGGGTGATATTGATAGACTCACGAAATCAGCCCATTTTCTTCCGGTCAGAACTACATATTCAGTAGAAGATTATGCAATGTTGTATCTTCAAGAGATAGTGCGAGTTCATGGTGTTCCAGTATCCATACTAATAGATAGAGGGGCAAAGTTTACAGCAAAATTTTGGAAGTATTTTCAAGAAGGTTTGGGAACTCAAGCGAGACTCAACACAACATTTCATCCACATACTGATGGGCAAGCTGAACGCACTATTCAGACTTTGGAAGATATGTTGCGGGCATGTTTATTAGACTTCGGAGGTAATTGGGATGAACATTTGACACTTATCGACTTTGCCTATAATAATAGTTATCACTCTAGTATCCAGATGGTACCTTATGAAGCTCTGTACGGAAGGAGAAGTAGGTCGCCAATTGGATGGTTTGAAGTCGGGGAGCCACAGCTGATAGGTGCAGAATTGACACAGCAAGCGGTGGAAAAGATCAAGCTTATCAGGGACCGATTGTTGACAACCCAAAGTCGCTAAAAATCTTATGCGAACAACCTCCGACGAGACTTGGAATTCCTAATCGATGATTGGGTGTTCTTGAAAGTGTCGCCGATGAAAGGCGTAATGAGATTCGGCAAGAAGGGCAAGCTCAGTCCCCGGTATATCGGGCCTTATAAGATTATACGCAAGGTGGGCCAAGTAGCCTACGAACTAGACTTACCTTCGGAACTTGAATCAGTTCTTCCTGTATTTCATGTATCAATGCTCCGCAAATGTATTGTAGATCCTTCTAGAGTTGTGCTGGTAGATGATGTTCAATTTACGGAGAAGTTAGCTTATGAATAGGTACCCGTCGCTATACTAGATAGACAAGTGCGGAAACTCAGAAACAAAGAGGTATCCTCAGTTAAGGTCCTATGGAGAAACTATAACCGAGAGGAAATGACTTGGGAAGCGTAAGAAGGCATGAAGTCCAAATATCCGCAATTGTTTCGACCCCCCAAAAGAGATTCAAGATGAGACACCATTACCATGAGGTATGTAATGCTTTCTTTTAATTCTTTTGGTCGGGGTTGGCCATATTTTCTTGCCATTGTGTTGTAGCCCTGTGAGGATATGTTATTATGGGTTGTTGTGATAGGATGGTAGTTCCATATTAAACGGGAAACTCTGGCGAAAGTTTTGCAAAATTCTCGAGAACATAACATTTGAGGACGGATGTTTTTAAGGGGGGGAGAGTGTTACACCTCGGAAAATTTCATGTCGTTGTACGGCAAATAGACTAACGCAGGGTAAGATGTATATGATATCCCTTCAAGTAAGAAGGGGTACTTAACGATTCTAACTAAGATTCCAAAGACATTTTAGGCTAGAGAAGAAAATTCGTTGAGGAAGACGAAGTATAAGTCGTGTTTTGGAAAGGTTTTGCAAAGTACCGAGCTAATGTTGATTTGATAATGTCTTGAGGAAGAATTATGATGCTCCTTAGATTGTTAATGGAGTGTTAAACAAGTTCCAAGAAGGTTCCATAGGGATTGGAGATCAAACGAATCAACGAGCACAATTCAAGAAAAAGTGAGTTATACGGCCACTTATACGGTTCGTATAACTTATACGGTCCGTATAAGGACCATATAACCTGTCTAGAGAATTTTCCTCCACTGGAAGTATTATACGGTCACTTATACGGACCGTATAAGCTATACAGACCGTATAATTGTCCGTATAACACCCGACGGGCAGCTTTTAAATTTTGTATTAGGAGGACCCCAACTTCTTATTTTTCATTTCTCATTTCCTCCACCCTTCTTGAAACCTCTAGAACTCTCTATACATCTCATTAACACAAATTCAAGGGAGATCAAAGATCAAATACCAAAAAATTAGTGGAATCAAGTGCAAGGATGCTAGCTAGGGTTATGGGAAGCTAGAAATTCCTTTGGGATTGAAGTTGGGGTTTTCTCCAAGTGAAGTATTTTCTTCCAAAGCCCATTCCAACATAATCAAAGGTGATTTTTGTATTCATTTTATGATAATAAGAGTATTGAATGGTTGTATGACCTGGATTGAGGAAGAAGGTAGAATATGGAGTTCAAATATAGAAATAGGGGTATTCTCGAATAGTGACTAGACTTTAATGATAGTTCTTGACATGTTATGGGTATAATCTTGTTATGAATGATATTAAGAATGTTGAAGAAGCATTATAAGTGAATGAATACGACGTTGGATGGTAACTATGGATAGAGACGATTTGGAGAGGGAATTTTGAGAATTGAATCATGTCTAGCTTAATGAAATTCATTGAATATGATATTATGGATGTTGTTATTGATGTTTGGGAGTTGTTATATTATATGGAGAAAGTTGTAGAAACAAAGGAAGTGCTACCCAATTCTTCCCTAGCTTTAGTCGCTTTAGCATAGTTTCAAGTATGTTTTCCAGTTATCTAATCTTAGTACGGATTCTCTTGAAAGGTAGAATCGTGAACTTGGAGGGAAACGTTTAGTCGGAAAAGTTAGAGAGACGTAAAGGTATGTAAGGCTAGCCCTTCTTTTCTAAGGCATGATTCCTATAACAAGATTTCCTCTATCTTTCCATGGCTTCCTTACTTTTCAAAAAATTACAAGTCCATGATTACTAATAGTTTCTCATAGAGAGCTAAGAGATGTGTTATGAATATGATAATGATAATGGTGAATCTATGTCCAGAGATTTTAAAGCTCGTGATATGATGCTATTATGATGTTCATGATTTTTATATGATTCCTTGATGTTATTCATTGTTGGTATTCTCCCCTTATAATTCTAGTTCCTTCAAGGTGAGACATGACGATTATGATTATTCCATAATATAATCGGAGGTTACCGACCTTACGTCACTCTGATAGAGTTACATCTTTTACTTGAGCTCTTATGCATGCTTCAGGTTAAGTATATGATGATGATTACACCGTGCCTAGATGGCCGGGCAGCACCGCTAAGGCGGGCGGCTTATAGATAATAATGATTACAGCATCCCTAGATGGCCGGGTAGCACCGCTAAGGCGGGTGGTTTATGATAACACCGTGTCTATATGGCACAGGCATCACCACTAGTGGGCAGCGCGAAATAATAACCCCGGAAGTGGGAAGCCCGGACGCGAGCTAATGATGTTATCTATTCGGACATCTTATGTATGTATATGTGAGATGTTTTAAAGATAAAAATGAACATGCATGATTCCGCCTCAAGAGTCAAGCAGTTATAGTTATACTTTCTTCTTGTGTTGCTATATTTCCTTATCGTGTTATCATATATTTCTTGCATACTCAGTACATTGTTCGTACTGACGTCCTTTCTTTCATGGACACTACGTTCATGCCCACAGGTACACAGGGAGGCGGTACAAATTCATAGGAGCCTATCAGCAGCTGCACAGGAGTACTCCACTACTCCAGAGGTGCTATTATTGATATATTCTTTTGTGCACATATTTGGGGCATGGCGGGGCCCTGTCCCATCTTTATGACTTCAGTACTTCAGTTAGAGGCTCGTAGATACTTATGTGTGGGTTGTAGATGTTTTGAGACTTCTCCAGTGTATATTTTGTACATCATTTTGTAGCCTCACGGGCTTATGCATATATACATGTTTGGGAGACATAGAATTGGTTTATGACAAGTTTTATGTTGATAATGATATATGTCCAGGTTAAGTGTGATAGAGAGCATGATAAGTGGTGCTCGGTAGGCAGCTCCGGGTACCTGTCATGGCCCACTATTTAGGTCATGACATACCCACTGTTGGTACTCGAGTTATTGATATATGTTGGCATACCCACTATTATTATTGTGATGTGATACGTTGTTGGTGTACCCCATTGTGGTACTTGTGATATTGAACTTGATTGATTGCCATACGCATTGCACGTATTCTCTCATATTCATGATGCATGGCCGATACCCGATGATGATCCGGTATCATTGATTGAGCGAAACAGATATTTTGATAAACTCATTTACTTGAGGGATTGTGAAAAGGCTGATGTCCGAAGTTCCATTCCGAAATCGTCGATTGCATGAAACTGATATTTGATAAACTCTTTTACTTGAGTGATTGTGAGAAGACTGATGTTCGAGGTTCAATTCAAGAATCGTTTATTGTGTGAAACTGATATTTGACAGACTTTTTTACTTGAGTGACTATGAGATGGCCGATGATCTATTCTGGCATCGTTGTTGCATGGCCGATTCTAATGATATCCCAGAATCGTTATTAGTGCATGGACTCCGCAGGTCCCCCAGGGTGGTGCCAGTGAGACTCCCCCCGTGGGCAAAGATCCAGGGTCCCGTCTGTCTGTTGGGAAAAGATCCAGGACGGGTGGCACTTAGACTTCACGAGTCACGCTGGGTTGTGCTACCGAGACGTTGATTTTTCCGTCCGGAGTACATGTGCACACCTCATTTGCATGGCATTGCGTTGCATTCATACCATTATTGCACTGCATTGCACTATGAATTGATTGAGATGTTTGATGTTTGGATCATTATGATTGGATTGGATCGGATATATATGTTCAGACATGACATATTCGGGTTTAGATGCTTTACCTGGGCGATGATGGATACTCGGTTATGATTATATTGTCTCATGCTTGTATGGTTTATCTGTCTATCTGCTTTATTATCTGAATTGTGTTAACTATGCTTAGTCAACCGATGATGCCTACTAGTACTATTGTTTATACTGACCTGGACTTGCTGCATTCTTTTATGAATGCAGAGTACCAGGTCGGATCCACTTATATGACCCGTGGTTGATTGACACTTCAGCTTTCTCTCGAGTTTCCAGGGTGAGCATTGTCACGACCCAACCAGAGGGCCATGACGGGTACCCGGAGCTAACCTATCGAGCACCTAAGAACATGCATCGCATAATCATTTCTAGGTGGACCACAAAGATAGCTCATGGGCGTCATATTCTTTAAAGTCATATGTCACAAGATAACAACACATGTCTGCATAATCATCAACATATGTGCTCATCATCACAAGCCGACAAGGCTGCTAAAATATTATACAACAAATATGAACCGGTAGGATTATGAAACGTCTAACTATACACACATGTTTACGAGCCTCTACATAGAATACAAGTGACCATAAAGACCAATACCAAATAGACTGCTGCTCGAAGTAAGTGTAGTGCTCCTGAGAACCTGCTAATAAATGACCTACAGATTTGATCCGTCTCCCTACCTACACATGCCTCTGAAGGCCTTTTTAAGACGGATGTCATGCATGCTTATCTTTTTTTTAAAAACTTTACCGTAGATACATATATAGTATCCTGACCAGCCATTTAGGGTCAGTATTGTATATATATAGTATCTTGTCGGGTCGTTAAGGCGCGGTAATATATATAAATAGTATCTTGCCCGGCCGGTTCCATGATGCAGGAGTGCAGAAGGTTACATTCAGGTCCGTGTCGCCAAGGCTCAGATGCTTGTTATGCTTGTGGACAGATTGGGCATATGATGCATGATTGTCCCTCGATGCGCGGTAGAGGTGGCGTTCAACCCACAGGATCAATAGCAGGTTCTTCTTCGTCCGTGCGCCCCGTAGGGCAGACTTCTCAGATTTCAGTATGACGTAGTAGGGGCAGAGGGGTAGCATCCTGTTCAGGTGGTTCCCAGCCCCGTATTTATGCCTTAGCCGAACGACAGGATCTTGAGTCTTCCCCTGCTGTGGTTACAAGTATACTATCCATATTCTCCCATGATGTTTATGCATTGATTGATCTGAGTTCTACATTGTCTTGTATCACTCCTTACATTGCTGGCCATATTGGGGTGAAACCCGAGCCAATAAAACCTTTTGAGGTATCTACTCCTGTTGGTGACCCGATAATAGCTAGACAAGTATACAAAAATTGTGTGATTATGGTATGTGATCGCCAGACTACAGCTGATTTGAATGAACTAGAAATGTTGGATTTTGATGTGATTATGGGCATAGATTGGTTGGCCTCTTGTTATGCTAATGTGGATTGTAGAACGAAAATAGTTCTGTTCCAATTTCCGAGCGAACCAATGCTAGAATGGAAGGGTAACACAGCATCCCCAAGAGGTAGGTTTATTTCCTACCTTAAGGCAAGGAAGATGATCGCTAAAGGCTATATTTATCATCTAGTCCGAGTTGATGACATCGAAGCACAACCGCAAACTAATTAATCCGTCCCAACAGTAAATGAGTTTCCGAATGTATTTCCAGATGAACCTCTAGGTCATTTACCGGAACGGGAAATTGATTTTACTATTGATGTTCTACCGGACACCGAGCCTATATCTATACCTCCTTACAGAATTGCTCCTGCAGAATTGAAAGAACTAAAGGCGCAACTGAAAGATCTTCTCGAGAAGGGATTTATTAGGCCTAGTTCATCATCATGGGGAGCACCTGTCCTGTTTGTAAGAAAGAAAGACGGCTCCCAACGAATGTACATTGATTATAGACAGTTGAACAAGGTGACAATCAAGAATAGATATCCACTTCCGAGAATTGACGATTTGTTTGATCAATTGCAAGGTGCCAAGTGGTTTTCAAAGATTGACCTGAGATCGGGGTATCACCAAGTGAGAGTTAGAGAAGAAGACATTCCGAAAATGGCTTTTAGAACTAGATATGGTCATTATGAATTTCGGGTGATATCATTTGGGTTGACTAACGCTCCAACTGTGTTTACGAATTTGATGAACAATGTATTCAGGCCTTTTCTAGTTCTATTCATGATCGTGCTCATCGATGATATTCTAGTATATTCACGATCAGAAGGAGAGCATGCAAATCATCTACGTGCTATACTTGGAATTCTTCGGGCTCGAGAGTTATATGCAAAATTTTTAAAACGTGAGTTTTGGTTGAATTCTGTGACTTTTCTGGGCCATATTATTTCAGCAGATGGTATTCACGTGGATACTCAATAGATCGAGGGCGTCAAAACTTGGCCAAGGCCCACAACACCTACAAAGGTCCATAGCTTTCTGGGATTGGCAGGTTATTATAGATGATTTGTGGAAGGATTCTCTTCTATTTCAGCACCGTTGACGAAGTTAACTCAGAAATCAGTAAAATTTCAATGGACTGATGCATGTTAGCGTCATTTCCAGGAATTGAAACATAGATTGACTTCGGCCCCAGAAGGGTCAGAAGGCTATGTTGTTTATTGTGACACCTCCGGTTTTGGGCTAGGCGGTGTATTAATGCAGCATAGGAAGTTTATAGCCTATGCTTCCAGGCAACTGCGAAAACATGAGAAGAATTACCCGACCCATGATCTTGAATTAGCGGCAGTTATTCATGCACTGAAGATATGGAGACATTATTTGTATGGTGTACATGTTTATATTTATTCAGATTATAAGAGTCTCCAGTATATCTTCAAACAGAATGAGTTGAATCTTCGGCAGAGGCGACGGTTAGAGTTATTGAAAGATTATGATGTGAGTATACTATATCATCCGGGAAAAGCAAATGTGGTGGCTGATGCTCTAAGCCGCAAATCCATGGGCAGCCTATGCGAAGTTCAGGTGGAGAAGAAAGAATTAATCCGCGAGCTCCATCACCTAGCTAGCCTGGGAGTTCGTTTAATTGATTCAGGTGATGCAGGAGCTGTTGTTCATAACCCAACTGTTTCATCCTTAGACGTAGAAGTGAGAGAGCGCCAATATGAAGCTCCCCAGTTGAGTTACTATAGAGGTACATTTCCTGAGAAAAATGAGTCACTATTTGAGGTTTCTGCAGATGGAGTTCTCAGGTATTGAGGCAGGTTGTGTGTGCCGGATGTGGCAGGACTACGCGTCAGATTATGGAAGAAGCTTATTACTCCCGTTATTCTATTCACCCAGGAGCGACAAAGATGTACCATGATCTTAAGTCAATATATTGGTGGAATGGAATGAAGAAGGATATAGCAGAATTTGTAGCTCAGTGTCAAAATTGGCAATAAGTGAAAATTGAGCATCAAAAGCCAGGAGGATTGTTACAGGCCATGGAAATTCCATCCTGGAAATGGGAAGTGATCAATATGGATTTTATTATAGGTTTGCCTCGTTCTCGGCGTAAATATGACTCCATATGGGTGATTATTGATAGACTTACAAAATCAGCCCATTTTCTTCCGGTCAGAACTACATATTCAGCAGAAGATTATGCAATGTTGTATCTTCAAGAGATAGTGCGACTTCATGGTGTTCCAGTATCCATACTCACAGATAGAGGGGCACAGTTTATAGCAAAATTCTGGAAGTCCTTTCAAGAAGGTTTGGGAACTCAAGTGAGACTCAGCACAGCATTTCATCCACAAACTGATGGGCAAGCTGAACGCACTATTCAGACTTTGGAAGATATGTTGCGGGCATGTATATTAGACTTCGGAGGTAATTGGGATAACATTTTCCACTTATCGACTTTGCCTATAATAATAGTTATCACTCCACTATCCAGATGGCTCCGTATGAAGCTCTGTATGGAAGGAGATGTAGGTCGCCAATTGGATGGTTTGAAGTCGGGGAGAAACAACTGATAGGTCCAGAAATGATTCAGCAAGCGGTGGAAAACATCAAGCTTATCAGGGACCGATTGTTGACAGCCCAAAGTTGCCAAAAATCTTATACGGACAACCGCCAACGAGACTTGGAATTCCTAATCGATGATTGGGTGTTCTTGAAAGTGTCACCGATGAAAGGTGTAATGAGATTCGGCAAGAACGGCAAGATCAGTCCCCGATATATCGGGTCTTATAAGATTATACACAAGGTGGGCCATGTAGCCTATGAACTAGACTTACCTTCGGAACTTGAATTAGTTCATCCAGTTTTTCATGTATCAATGCTCCGCAAATGTGTTGGAGATCCTTCTAGAGTTGTGCCGGTAGATGATGTTCAATTTACGGAGAATTTAGCTTATGAATAGGTACCTGTTATAACCTGTATTTTGTACGTTCGGATAATTCGAGATAATTGCGAAAAGTCAAAGGCAAGACTATTTTCCAAAAATTATTTCGATGAACAAGTTGTTTACTAGTATGGAAATATTGAGAAAGGCTAAGGGTAAAAAGGGAAATTCGTAAGATGACTCATAGAAATATGGGGGAAGGCTAAGGGAAAATTTGGAATTCGGAAAATAAAATTTCATGAATTACAAGACAAAACAAAAAAAAGGAAAAGAAAGTGGGCTTGACTAATTTGGGCCAAAGTGGCCGGCCATGTGGGGTGGCCCAAGGCCCACATGGAGGCCTAGCATATATTCCCAAAAAGATGATAATTTAGTCACTTTTTTCATTCTTAATACTTGGAAAATAGAAGAAGCTTGGAGAAGGGAAAAGAAAAAGGCCATTCGGCCATGGTGGAAACAAAATTTTGAAGGCTCCAAATTTGATCCAAAAAAAATATTTTCTTCTAGCATTCCTACTAATTCAAAGGTCCTCTTTAACATGGTATATTTGTTGGAGCGAGAAGATCTCTATTTGTTGCAAGTTCATAATTCTAGCCAAGTGGGAAATTAAGGGAAAAAGGTAAGAATTAATCTTCTTTTATATGTTATGAATGGTTTGGGTATGTTGTAGTATGTAGAAATGAATGAAAACCACGAACTTTGTGTGTTGGAGTAGTGGCCGTGTGGTGTAGAGCTTGGCCGTGTGTGTGTGTTGTGTTGTATAGGGATGATGAATTAATTTTATCTAGTATTTTGGTTGTTGTTGTCATGAATTCTATGATGGAAATGAAGGTGTAAAGATTCTAGTGAAGTTGTAATGGTTGGAGAGTTGTTTTAGAAGTTTATGTAATTTGAATATAGTCTTCTTGTATTTATGGAAAATAATGTTGTTAGTGTGTGAATTGTAGGTATAATTTATGAACTTGAAAGAAGGGAATGTGTCGCCATTGTTCTTGTTGAATTTGAAAGGTTTCGGGTGAGGTAAAATGTTGATTGGGTTGTTGGAATATTATGTGAATTGTTAGAAGCATTCTTGAATCATGTTAGAAAGATTTCGGATTAATACTTGAATGTCGGATCATTGGTGTTAGCTTGAATATATGTGATTAAAATTGGATATAAATGAAATGTCGTGAATGGTGTAACAAGAGTTGTTGATGTTAGAATATGTTTTGGGATTGATTGTTGAAGTTGTTCGTATGATTATTGGCAATGTTGTTAATAGTTTGGCCGAGTTGAATTCTCGGATTGTTGATTTGGCCGAGTTAGATTCTCGGGGATGGTGTATTTACAGGGGAAATGCTGCCGAAATTTCGGCAGATTATAAGTGAGTTTACTTGAAAGATTAAGACAACTGTGTGACAATATGTCTGATGATTATGTAAATCTCCTTGAATGTAGACTAACGAGCTTGGACGAATAAACGTATCCAATAGGACGTGAAGCAGGTATGTAAGGCTTACCCTTTCTTTCTTTTGGCATGATCTTTATGAAATGAACAAATGACGCATATGTATGATTTCAAAGAAATTCCTATTCTTAGAGCCACTAGGATGGCTAATATCCTTGATTTCCATAAGTTGTTTCATATGATTTTGATGCGTATCTATGATGTCCGAAGATCTATTTGATACGTTTCCGGATTGGCATTCGAAAGATAAGTGGTATGACTAATGTCTTGATTTTTAAATGATAGCACGTCTGATCATTCCGTTAAGTCTTTGATACATTTTGATATGTACATATGATTCCAAAAGCTCTATTTGATCTGATCCATAACGATATCCGAAAGGTACTTGACATGATTATGGCTTTGATTTTCCAAAAATGACTTCTGAAACGCTTGTAGAACGTTCTGTACTTCAAACACTCTTAACTTTCTTATACTAAGTCGGATTGACCCGAAACTTATTTCTGAGCCTTCAGGTGTCGGTAAGTATACTTATCCATCGAGTATTGATTTACGTGCATATGGTTTCTTACTACTCTGCTCGTGCATACTACTATTATGTCGTTCGCGGAGTCCCGGGCCGGTATATATCGTGCGCATGGTTGGTTGGGTCCCTTGCTTGAGGGCCGGGTGCCATATATGTATTCCGGAGTATGATGTGTTACGGTGTTATGATGTGTTCATGGTTCGCCGAACCGTATATGTGTATATGTATATTCTAATCTTATGATGTGATATTATGATGTGTGACGGAGATTACGGAGCAAACCTTCTGGAGTATGATGTGTGTGGCGCCACGTTCCCCGGGTCCCACGAGGCGCCGGATACCGTTCCTGGCATGCATGATTCGTGTTTCCAGTAAGGTGTTTTGTTATTCTGCACATCGTGCTTATTGTCTGTACTAACTTTCTGCACGTGCCACAACAATATAATATATGTATATGGATCGGGCTGCACGTTCCGCAGCAAATACATTTGTGGATCGGGCCGAACGTTCCTTGGCACTAATATGTTATATATATTGATCGGGCTGTACGTTCCTCGGCACTATTATGTTACATATGAATCAGTTATGTGTGTCTGTATATGATGACATACGATGTGGCACGCACGGTCTGTGTTTGGAAAATACGCATTTTGGCACTCTGGATGATCTACTTATTTTCTGTACTTCTTCTGACACATGACATCGGTATACACGATTTGCATTCTGAAAAATAAGTATTTTGGTATTCTGAAAATGTACTTACGTTTGTACTGCTTGTTTCGATTATGGTTCTATTTTCTGTATTCCATGCTTTACATACTCAGTACATATTCCGTACTGACCCCCTTTTCTTCGGGGGCTGCGTTTCATGCCACGCAGGTACACCCAGATAAGTAAAGGACATTGCTAGAAGATTCTTCAGCTGGAGTGGCAACTCCACGTGCTCCTGGAGTGTTGCCGAGTCAGAGTATATGCGCTATGATGTTTTGTTCGAAGTTAGAGACTTTGCAGACAGAGTTGTGGGTATAGGATGTCAGTTTTGTAAGCGGCTCCATCAGCCGATATGTCATTTTATGCTATGTTACATATTCCGTGTGATTATAGATTTGACTTGTTTCTGAAGTTTGCAAAAGCATTTATTATGTTTGTCATTTTCACTGGTTAACAGAATCAAGCGATAAAAGAAAGATTTTGAATGCCTACTATGTATTTCACTTTTATTTGATTTCAGAGTCCGAAGAGATTATGTATGTAATAAGAGTCTGTGGGTTCGCTCAGCTCCGAATATGGGGTTGGGTGCCCATCACACCCTAGGGAGATTAGGGTGTGACAAAGTGGTATCAGAGCAGGTTTGTCCTAGGGGTTGTCTGCAAAGTCGTGTCCAATAGAGTCCTGTTTATGGGTATGAAGCCGGCCACATTTATAAACAGGAGGCTGCGGGGCATCTAGGGATTGTTGACCTTCTTTCTGTCTTAAGATCGTTCGATAGAGCCAAGTCATAGGAAAATGAAATTTCTTATATAAGTCTTACATATGATGGAAGGAGGTAAGTAATGATATGGAAGGTTATAAAAGTAAACCTCGGTATACTTGTTCTGTTATCTGAAATTGGAAGTTCTGGATGGCTAGAATGTGACATATAGTTGTATACTCTGTAAGGCATTGTTGGTATTTGCTGCGTACAGATTTGAATGGTAAGAATTTGTAAAGGAGACCTGGTCAGAATTTTTCAAATCAGGTTATTTGATCTGGAACACTTAATAGGAAGAGCGTGGGAAGGAAATATCGTAAATAGACAATAAGCGGGATGTAATATTTTAGAGGAGCTTCGGATTTGGGCATGGCGTGAAAAATGATTGTGAGAAAGACGAATAGCAGTCTGAAGGACTAAAATGGATGACATTCGAGGCTTAGTAGGACCAAGGTCAGTTGAGGGACACAAAAGTCGACAATCAGTTTTGCTATAAATTGTTGTACAAGAATGGTGAGTGGAAATTCGAACAGACTGATATCCGAATACTTATAAATAACGGCGACGAAGGTATATTTGTTACCATCGAGAATCTAGGAATTTAGGATGAAAAGTAGTATACATGTAAGTGAAAAGTGAACACTGGGAATTGAAAAGGGTGAAACAGTAATTGTAAAAGAAAGGACGTGTTACGAAAATGTCTCGGAATCTGTAAGACTTCAATTTTCTCTAGGTCATGTAATAAAGATCATGCAAGGACGCGGGCGCGAATATATCAGCATTAAGGCACCGGATTCCATCGAAGTTTCGAGGTTAAGCGTGCTAAGGTGGGAGAAATCTTAGGATGGGTGATCCCCCTGGGAAGTGTATTAGAAATTCTATATATTCCGACATAAGAGACAAATGAGAAGCTAGAGTGGCCTAAGGGAAACTAGAGTATGCGGGATGGTTGGAGACCATAAAAGAACACGTAGGACGAGACAGGCTAAACTGGAGAAGAGACAGAAAGTGCGTCACAACTCTGGAGTTAAGGTAGGCCTGAATAGCGTTTGGAAGTATTTTGTGAACTGGTTGATAGTAATTATATATATATATATATATATATGAATGCGTGTGATATTTCATATGTGATTGTATCGGTGGGCATGTGAGTTCCAGCAACCGGCGCTACGGTAAAGAAGGCATTAATCAAGTAAAGGTACCGAAGTTCAAGTGACAGCAAAAATTAGACGGTACGACTGTTACAAGATAAGCTGCTATTATTTTTACTACAGGTTAAGATTGGAAAAATTTAATACAACGATATTGGAAAAGAAAGTGAGTGAGTAGCTGGAAAATAAACAGATCAAAGTGTCGGAAGAAAATGAAAGGTAAGAAACCTCAGTGAGTGAAGCCCCCGAGAGAAATTACTGGCAAAGTACGAGACTATTTGGATAAAAATTCAAGGTAGGTACCTAAAAAGGGTAAAGTGTAGTAATATAGAACAAAAGAGGAATGTGTGAGGTTGGAGAACCAATTTCAATAGGTGAGGCTAAAGAAATTGTGACTACGACAAGGAATGTGAAGTAAGAGAAAGAATGATAAAGCCTTGTGACAATGTTAGAAAATTCGGCCCTTGAAAGGTATATAAAGGAATGAATGTGCACCCATATTAATGTGGATGCCTCAGATATGGAAGTGCCTTTCTGAAAAGATGACTTAAGAGTGAAATGGAATTGCGCGTATAAAGTAATATTTCACAAACTTCAGAACCCATACGGCAAATAATAAGAAAAGAAAAATGTTCGAGAGGGAAGGAACCCAAAAAGGTTAAGGGTGAAAGTAGGAAAAATGTACTAACGGGTTAGTCGAAGGAGGAAGAGAACGTTTGGGAGTAAAATAATAGGAACCTGATTACTTATTGAGGGAAGACTAAGGATAATAGGTCAACACCGTTGATTTGGAAATTAAAGGCGTGGAGCGAGAATTCATGTGAAGTCTGAAAGATTTGATCCTAGAGAAAATGGAATGAAATATAAAGAATGTGCATGGAAGACCGCTCGTGTTATATCCCGTGTTCTCGCGTGTTCGGAAAATTTGGAATAATTGTGACTTGTAAGGAATAAGGCCACATTTTTTATTTCATTCGACATATATGTTGTTGTTATGAAAAGTGTTGACGCGGAGACATCGGGGAAGGTTAAGGGTAAAATTGGAATTCGGAAATTAGTTTCGTAAATTACGAAATATGAACCAAAAGAGATTGGGCTAAAAAAAAAATGAAAACAAGAGGCCCAAGTCTAAGGGGGTGGCCGGCCATACACTTATGGCCCAAGCCCATTTAATTATTTCATGTGACAAAATAAATAAGAGGCTATGCTTATCAACTTCATTAGAAGTTTCAAGAAATAAAACAAAAGAGAAAGAGAGAGAGCCAAGAAAGAAGAGAATTCGGCCAAGAGGAGAGAAAAAGAAGATCAAGAAATCTTGTTCAAAAAAATTGTTTCTTCATGTTTTCCTACTAATTTGAAGGCCCTCTTCAACATGGTATGATTGTTAGAAGGAGAGAATCATTCTTTGGAACAAAATTCCAACCTTAGATAAGTGGAGAAGTTGTGAAGAAAGGTAAGAATTTCATGTTCTTTGTATGTTATGAAGGCTTTGTCTATGTTGTAGTATGTAGAAATTGATAGAATTCATGAGAATATGGAAGTTTGCATGGTATTTGTGTGTATGTATGTGTGGCCGTGTGTATGTGTAGTTGGTATAGGTAAGTTGAGTTGATTTTATGTAATGTTCTAGTTGTGAAATTCTATATTAAAAATGAAAGTTTTATGAATGGGATGGAAGTTGGAAGAATGGAAAATGGCCGTGTGGTATAGGCATTGAAATGGGAATGGATTAATTTTGTTTAACATGTTAGTTGTGTTGTGGTGATGCTTGCAATGTAAATGAAGATAAGATGATATAAGTTTGCATTGAAATGGAATGTAGAAGCTTATGTCCTTTAGGTATGATCTTACGACATTATGAAAATGAAGTTGGTAGGATGCAAATTATGATGACCATTGATGGATTTGGAAGATGGGAACATGTTATGAATATGTATGCCAAAGATTAAAAGTTTTGGATGAAATATGATCTTGGTGGAAAATTGTATATCTTGTATATCGTGTGAATATTTTGTGAAAACGATATGGAATGCTTCTAACCTATATAGTGATGATCTTGATTAATGATGAAAATGAAAATATGGAGCTTAGCTTGGAAGTGTGAAGTCGGAATGAACGTTATTGCGTTATGTCGGAAAGTAGAACTAGTTGCCTTCTATTGTACTATATTGTAATGATTGTTGACTTTGTTGATGTTGTTGGGTTGTTGTTGCTACTAATTGAGCCGAGATGATTCTCGGGGGTGCTATATTTATAGGGGAGGTGCTGCCGAAATTTCGGTAGCCAAAAAATGAAGTTAAGCGAATTTTAAGCTTTGAAATCCCTAATTGGTAACCTTGACCATTTGCAGATTCTGGACGAAACGGGACTTAGGTTTTGGGCGAGCGTAAGTCGTATAAAACGGTATGTAAGGCTACCCATTCCTTCTTTTGGCATGTCTTAGTATGCTAGGTCGATATCGGAACCCCGGGAGCAATTCTGCTCCTCGAAATCCGAATTAGAAAATGGCTACTATTCATTCAATTCAACTGAAGCTTAAAGACCCTATTTTGGCTAGAAAGCAACCAAATGTCCGAAACTTATGCGAACGTAGTCGGATCACTCCGTAACCTTTATGTATGACCACATAGACCTCAAATGTCCGTGATTCATGTCTACCACCTCGACTTGACCCGAGGTGGGCCCGCTAAGTCCGAAATCCTTTTGTTTGCCCTGTAAGGTTAACTTTGGTATAGCGACAGTAAAGGACTTTCGTTTAAGAGTTTAACTATCATAAAATAACATTTTTGATCGCCATGATGTCTTAAACTATAATTTGAACCACAATGACTATTTTGGAAATATGTTTGGTGAAATGAACCCCGTTTGATTAATTATCCGAATTATTTTGACTACTGGGTCAACCTATGATTTTATCAAGCTTATAAAAAGTATTTCGACATTCTAAATTATATTTTGAAATATAAACATAATCTTGGGAGAACTTTTGCGAAATAAACCCCGTAATGACTACTTGTTCAGACTAGTTGGACTAACGGGCCGACATATGACCATATTGGGCCCTATAGCTATTCCGATTCATAAATTGAATTAGCCGTTCATGACTCAACTCGTGCCCATTATTGTGATATCGCTCACAGGTCCCCGGGCCGGTTATTGATCGCGCGAATTATGACAAGTCGACCATATGCCCTTTTGTTGACATGAGTATCCGAGCATAGGTGTTCCGATACAATTACTCCGCTAGAGTTATTTTGATAAAAGTATTCGGACATGAATATTTTGGTCGAGTAATCTGTTACGAATATTCCGATAGTACGTTCAATCACTCTCACCAGTTTTATAAATGTTTGGACACGTAAGATGACTCCAGATGTTTGGGTTGATACCTTCCATCGTGTCGTCTAAAAAGTTATGTACATGCTCTATGACTACTGTCTGATTCCTTGAACTGATTCGTCGATTGAAATCTGCTCTGAAACGTTCGTGACGATTCTGTGGTAAAAGTATCCGTAAATTTCACACATCAATTCTGATCGTTCCGGAATACGTCTATAATCCTCAAACGTCAATAAGTATTCGTATCTATTGAGTCTGAAAATATATGTATCTAATTTCTCACTACTCCATTTGTGCAAGTCTTAGCGTGTCTATTCACTGAGTCGGACCAAGCTATGCTGTCGTGCGCTATTTCCCTAAGTTGCCTATGATGTTCTGGAATAAAACCGTGAGGGGTGGTCTGGGCTGAGCTCGATCCCCAAAGCGGACAGTATCTGCGCTGCGTGATTTGATACCAGGCAGACGCGTTGGGAGTGTACTGGGCGGAGCTCGAGCTCCCGAGACTGATCCGTGTCCCGTGTACTGGGCAGAGCTCGAGCGGGAAAAACGGGCAGTTTCTGCATGGGATGACCACTGTACTGGGCTAAGCTCGAGGTGGCATACCCTTTGTAGACGCGCATTCCGATATGATACGATATGATATGATTTGATACGATACGATTATGTATGGTGTGACCACTGTACTGGGCTGAGCTCGAGGTGGCACACTCTTTGTAAACATCATATGATTCACAGGCTGCAACATCTAATTCGATACGCTGCGGCGTTCTGATACTCTGTATGTCCTGTATTCCAATCGGCATACCATATCGTCTGAGTACTCGGCAAGTCCCGTATTCCTTTTAGTGTATGGCGTTATCTGAGCATTCTGTATGTCCTGCCTTCCGTCTGACACATGAATTAGGCAGGCATAAGTTGCATCTGGAAACTCTGTACCCTTGGTAACCCGTCTGACAGGTTATAGTGGTTTATATGCTATGTGACGATCTGTATGACCTTGGCCTGAGAAGTGAGTGACTTTGACATTCTGGACTAATTACTTATTCTTGTACCGCTTGTTTCGATTATAGCTCTGATTTTTGTATTCCATGCTTTACATACTCAGTACATATTCCGTACTGACCCCCATTCTTCGGTGGCTGCGTTTCATGCCCGCAGGTACAGACGCTTTCAGTGGTGATCCGCCAGCCTAGGGTACACAGTCTGCTATTTGGAGTGCTCCTTTGATCCGGAGCCCCTACTTTTGGTGCAGGACTCTTGTTGTATATGGTTTCGTGTTTATATTTTCTTTTGGGTACGGCGGGGCCCTGTCCCGTCATATGATTCTGTTGTCTGTATTAGAGGCCTGTAGTCATGTTTGTGGGTCATGGGTCGTGTTTGGTCAGTGACGTTTGTTTGATTTGTGCCAGTCTGTTCCTTCGCTATGTCAATATGGTTGGCGTATGTTTTATGATATAAATAATGGTTTAAGTGATATGTTTGTAATTTAAGACGCACGAGATTCATTATTTGTAGACATAAGTAAGATTTTGTCGGTAAGTACGTTTGAGTGTCCACGTCGAACACTAGTCGCGGCCTACGGGGTTGGGTCGTGACAGAAGTGGTATCAGAGCGGTTTGTCCTCGGAATGTCTACAGGCCGTGTCTAGTAGAGTCTTGTTTATCGGTGTGCTGTGCACCACATCTATAAACAGGAGGCTACAGGGCATTTAGGGTGTTACCTTTCTTTGGAATCTCAGATCGTGCGATAGAGATGTGCTATTAGGATGACTCCGGTCTTATTCGTTATTTGTGTTTGCAGTGATACTTCCGAAGAAGGCTATGACTGACCAGAAGGGCAAAGTGATGGTCGGAGAGACCAGTCGGGCGCGGCGAGCTACCCGGGCTCGTGTTTATGATTTGCCTGAGGTTGCGCCCCATTCAGAGGGATCCGCTACACCACCACCAGTAGAGCCTGGAGCAGGTCCATCAGTAGCTCCAGAGGCCCGAGTACCCGCACCCGAGACTCCAGCTCCCCAGCCAGGGGCGGATGATAGGGCACTGAGGGAGGCTGTGCAGTTATTGACTACATTGGTAGCGGGGCAGGCTCGCAGACGCGGGCCGAGAGATGACGATGATGATGACAGACGTGATAGCCTAAGGGTTCGAGAGTTTCTATTATGTGGCCCCCCAGAGTTTTTCGGGTCTAACCCCGATGAGGACCCCCATGACTT
This sequence comes from Lycium barbarum, assembly GCF_019175385.1. Classification (NCBI taxonomy): domain Eukaryota; kingdom Viridiplantae; phylum Streptophyta; class Magnoliopsida; order Solanales; family Solanaceae; genus Lycium; species Lycium barbarum. The sequence continues at coordinate 52,339,393 of NC_083348.1, forward strand.
CATTCGGGGGATGCGGCGCTCATTGGACTTGGTCAGGGCTTCAGAGACCGAGTCTGTCTAGTTGGCCGCGCACAGATTGCGGGATGTTGCTACTAATTGGTACGAGTCCTGGGAGCTATCCAGGGGTGAGGGTGTTTCCCCAGCTACTTGGGAAGAGTTCGTGGCTGCTTTTACCCGTCACTTTTTGCCCCCAGAGTTACGGCGGGCGCGGGTTGACCGATTTTTGCATCTGCAGCAGAGGGGTCGGAGCGTTCGTGAGTATAATTTGGAGTTTGATTCTCTGGCTAGGTATGCACCCGCTATAGTAGCTGATATGGCTGATCGGATGCACCGGTACGTGATAGGGTTGGACCCCTACTTGGTTGACAGTTGTATGGCGATGGCATCGCAGACTGATATGGACATTGCCCGATTACAGGCTTATGCTCTAGGGGTGGGGGACCGGCACAGAGAGGATCAGTCGGGTAGAGGTTGTGACAGGAGACAGCCCAAGAGGGCTAGATTGGCTGGGTATTCTAGGAAACTCTTAGGCAGACAGCCTCAGCAGTAGCACAGTAGACATTTTTCCCAGCCAGCATGGGATACCCCTCCACAGAGTTCTGGCAGGAGGTTTGGTGACATATGGTACTCCGGGGCAGGTCAGAGCTCTAGAGTCTTGAGCTTGCGGGTGGACGGAGGTTCCGGTCGGTCGAGGCCACCCAGACCTCGGTGTCCTTATTGCAGGAGACGCCATTCTGGAGAATGTCATCAGGCTACAGATGCTTGTTCTTCTTGTGGCCGTCAAGGCCACGTTATGCGAGAGTGCCCGTACAGGACCAGTTCGGGTGGTGCAGCCCAGCTCAGCGGGTCAGTAGCTGATTTACCTTCTGTAGCGATACGCCCTACGGGGCAGAGTGTGCCGACACTATGGGGCCGCGGTAGAGGTCGTGGCGGAGTTTCTGGTTCTAGCGGTCCTTTGAACCGCTTATATGCTTTGGCTAGCCGGCAGGGCCCAGAGGCGCCACCAGATGCGTTTACAGGTATGTTGTCTACTTTTTCTGAATATATATATTTATATACACACATGCATTGGTTGGTCCAGATTCTATTTCATCACGTGTTCCTCCCCGATTGCTAGTAAAAACTGGGATGAGGCCCAAATTGATAGAAATTGTTTGACGTAATGATATATGTGGATAGGAAGTGAGAGTCGAAAGGTTAAAAAGGGTAACGCAGTAATTTCATAATCGGCAAAGTAAAGGGACCCTCTCTATATCATAGCGGGACCCGCTACGAGAACCTTCCAAAAATTGCCAAGACCCCGACTTGTCCTAAAGTATGTGACCAAGGTCGTGCGGGGCGATCGATGCAACTATACCGGCATTAACGCGCCTAAATGTACTAAAGTTTCGAGGTTAAGCGTGCTGGGGCCAGAGCAATTCTGGGATGGGTGACCCCCTGGGAAGTGTACAATTTTTTTTTATATAAATGTAGGAATAAGAGACCAAGGGAAAGTATGGGGTAACCTAAATAAATCAGAATGTACCAAAGAGTTAGAAACCCTAAATAGGTCGGGTAGGCTAAGGCGAACTCGGCCGCCGAAGAGAAGGGAAGTGCGACGCAGTTCTGGAATCAGAATAAATTTAAATGGCGTTTGAAAATGTATTGTAAGGGAAATGGTAATAAACGTGTATGTGTGCAGACCACCTCCCGGTTACAACGGTTTCGATTGACCGGTGGGCCCCAACAGTCGGTGTTACGGTATATGCAAACTTTGACTGAACGGAACCTGAAAGACAAAGCAAAATACACGATGTAACTGTTATAAGTAGACTAATGTCGGCTTCACCACTAGTTAAAGCCGGAAAGTTTTAGCGTACCGATATTCGAGAATAGAATTAAGGCGAGCGCGTAAAAATGGATAGTGATTGTGACGGTTGGCTGAATTTGGAAGGAAATAAGGAGAACTCCCCCGCGATGCTTGTAAAAACCCTATAAGGCTAATTTAACATTCGAGGACGAATGTTCTAAAGGGGGGGAGGATGTTATATCCCGTGTTCTTGCGTGTTCGGAAAATTTGGAATAATTGTGACTTGTAAGGAATAAGGCCACATTTTTTATTTCATTCGACATATATGTTGTTGTTATGAAAAGTGTTGACGCGGAGACATCGGGGAAGGTTAAGGGTAAAATTGGAATTCGGAAATTAGTTTCGTAAATTACGAAATATGAACCAAAAGAGATTGGGCTCAAAAAAAAAATGAAAACAAGAGGCCCAAGTCTAAGGGGGTGGCCGGCCATACACTTATGGCCCAAGCCCATTTAATTATTTCATGTGACAAAATAAATAAGAGGCTATGCTTATCAACTTCATTAGAAGTTTCAAGAAATAAAACAAAAGAGAAAGAGAGAGAGCCAAGAAAGAAGAGAATTCGGCCAAGAGGAGAGAAAAAGAAGATCAAGAAATCTTGTTCAAAAAAATTGTTTCTTCATGTTTTCCTACTAATTTGAAGGCCCTCTTCAACATGGTATGATTGTTAGAAGGAGAGAATCATTCTTTGGAACAAAATTCCAACCTTAGATAAGAGGAGAAAGGTAAGAATTTCATGTTCTTTGTATGTTATGAAGGCTTTGTCTATGTTGTAGTATGTAGAAATTGATAGAATGGGATGGAAGTTGGAAGAATGGAAAATGGCCGTGTGGTATAGGCATTGAAATGGGAATGGATTAATTTTGTTTAACATGTTAGTTGTGTTGTGGTGATGCTTGCAATGTAAATGAAGATAAGATGATATAAGTTTGCATTGAAATGGAATGTAGAAGCTTATGTCCTTTAGGTATGAGCTTACGACATTATGAAAATGAAGTTGTTAGGATCCAAATTATGATGACCATTGATGGATTTGGAAGATGGGAACATGTTATGAATATGTATGCCAAAGATTAAAAGTTTTGGATGAAATATGATCTTGGTGGAAAATTGTATATCTTGTATATCGTGTGAATATTTTGTGAAAACGATATGGAATGCTTCTAACCTATATAGTGATGATCTTGATTAATGATGAAAATGAAAATATGGAGCTTAGCTTGGAAATGTGAAGTCGGAATGAACGTTATTGCGTTATGTCGGAAAGTAGAACTAGTTGCCTTCTATTGTGCTATATTGTAATGATTGTTGACTTTGTTGATGTTGTTGGGTTGTTGTTGCTACTAATTGAGCCGAGATGATTCTCGGGGGTGCTATATTTATAGGGGAGGTGCTGCCGAAATTTCGGTAGCCAAAAAATGAAGTTAAGCGAATTTTAAGCTTTGAAATCCCTAATTGGTAACCTTGACCATTTGCAGATTCTGGACGAAACGGGACTTAGGTTTTGGGCGAGCGTAAGTCGTATAAAAAGGTATGTAAGGCTACCCATTCCTTCTTTTGGCATGTCTTAGTATGCTAGGTCGATATCGGAACCTCGGGAGCAATTCTGCTCCTCGAAATCCGAATTAGAAAATGGCTACTATTCATTCAATTCAACTGAAGCTTAAAGACCCTATTTTGGCTAGAAAGCAACCAAATGTCCGAAACTTATGCGAACGTAGTCGGATCACTCCGAAACCTTTATGTATGACCACATAGACCTCAAATGTCCGTGATTCATGTCTACCACCTCGACTTGACCCGAGGTGGGCCCGCTAAGTCCGAAATCCTTTTGTTTGCCCTGTAAGGTTCACTTTGGTATAGCGACAGTAAAGGACTTTCGTTTAAGAGTTTAACTATCATAAAATAACATTTTTGATCGCCATGATGTCTTAAACTATAATTTGAACCACAACGACTATTTTGGAAATATGTTTGGTGAAATGAACCCCGTTTGATTAATTATCCGAATTATATTGACTACTGGGTCAACCTATGATTTTATCAAGCTTATAAAAAGTATTTCGACATTCTAAATTATATTTTGAAATATAAACATAATCTTGGGAGAACTTTTGCGAAATAAACCCCGTAATGACTACTTGTTCAGACTAGTTGGACTAACGGGCCGACATATGACCATATTGGGCCCTATAGCTATTCCGATTCATAAATTGAATTAGCCGTTCATGACTCAACTCGTGCCCATTATTGTGATATCGCTCACAGGTCCCCGGGCCGGTTATTGATCGCGCGAATTATGACAAGTCGACCATATGCCCTTTTGTTGACATGAGTATCCGAGCATAGGTGTTCCGATACAATTACTCCGCTAGAGTTATTTTGATAAAAGTATTCGGACATGAATATTTTGGTCGAGTAATCCGTTACGAATATTCCGATAGTACGTTCAATCACTCTCACCAGTTTTATAAATGTTTGGACACGTAAGATGACTCCAGATGTTTGGGTTGATACCTTCCATCGTGTCGTCTAAAAAGTTATGTACATGCTCTATGACTACTGTCTGATTCCTTGAACTGATTCGTCGATTGAAATCTGCTCTGAAACGTTCGTGACGATTCTGTGGTAAAAGTATCCGTAAATTTCACACATCAATTCTGATCGTTCCGGAATACGTCTATAATCCTCAAACGTCAATAAGTATTCGTATCTATCGAGTCTGAAAATATATGTATCTAATTTCTCACTACTCCATTTGTGCAAGTCTTAGCGTGTCTATTCACTGAGTCGGACCAATCTATGCTGTCGTGCGCTATTTCCCTAAGTTGCCTATGATGTTCTGGAATAAAACCGTGAGGGGTGGTCTGGGCTGAGCTCGATCCCCAAAGCGGACAGTATCTGCGCTGCGTGATTTGATACCAGGCAGACGCGTTGGGAGTGTACTGGGCGAAGCTCGAGCTCCCGAGACTGATCCGTGACCCGTGTACTGGGCAGAGCTCGAGCGGGGAAAACGGGCAGTTTCTGCATGGGATGACCACTGTACTGGGCTGAGCTCGAGGTGGCATACCCTTTGTAGACGCGCATTCCGATATGATACGATATGATATGATTTGATACGATACGATTATGTATGGTGTGACCACTGTACTGGGCTGCGCTCGAGGTGGCGCACTCTTTGTAAACATCATATGATTCACAGGCTGCAACATCTGATTCGATACGCTGCGGCGTTCTGATACTCTGTATGTCCTGTATTCCAATCGGCATACCATATCGTCTGAGTACTCGGCAAGTCCCGTATTCCTTTTAGTGTATGGCGTTATCTGAGCATTCTGTATGTCCTGCCTTCCGTCTGACACATGAATTAGGCAGGCATAAGTTGCATCTGGAAACTCTGTACCCTTGGTAACCCGTCTGACAGGTTATAGTGGTTTATATGCTATGTGACGATCTGTATGACCTTGGCCTGAGAAGTGAGTGACTTTGACATTCTGGACTAATTACTTATTCTTGTACCGCTTGTTTCGATTATAGCTCTGATTTTTGTATTCCATGCTTTACATACTCAGTACATATTCCGTACTGACCCCCTTTCTTCGGGGGCTGCGTTTCATGCCCGCAGGTACAGACGCTTTCAGTGGTGATCCGCCAGCCTAGGGTACACAGTCTGCTATTTGGAGCGCTCCTTTGATCCGGAGCCCCTACTTTTGGTACAGGACTCTTGTTGTATATGGTTTCGTGTTTATATTTTCTTTTGGGTACGGCGGGGCCCTGTCCCGTCATATGATTCTGTTGTCTGTATTAGAGGCCTGTAGTCATGTTTGTGGGTCATGGGTCGTGTTTTGTCAGTGACGTTTGTTTGATTTGTGCCAGTCTGTTCCTTCGCTACGTCAATATGGTTGGCCTATGTTTTATGACATAAATAATGGTTTAAGTGATATGTTTGTAATTTAAGACGCACGAGATTCATTATTTGTAGACATAAGTAAGATTTTGTCGGTAAGTACGTTTGAGTGTCCACGTCGGACACTAGTCGCGGCCTACGGGGTTGGGTCGTGACAGCTCGGTCATAGTACCATAAGTATAGTTAAAGGTACGATGAGCGAGGAGAGAGAGAGTATAAGCCGTAAGGATTCTGTGCTGTGAGCAAAAGTAGCGAGACGTTCGAAAATATGGACGCATAGCTGCAACGCGAACGCGTAGTTAAGGAGAACTACGAGTAAGTAAGCTAAAATAGGTGAAGGGACAAATAGTGGATGGAAAAGTATGAGAATGTTGACAAGAATGATAATGTAGACAGAAAATGAAAAGGGGAGCTTATGGTAAGAAGTTTCGATATGTTATGCACAGAGTTGGAAAAGATCTCACAAAAGGACTATTGGCATATGAGGAGCCCTAAAAGGGGGGAGAACATATTATGTTAGGCTTAAAAAGGAATCACAACATTTTCAAGCGCTGGGAATGGAAATTTATTAACTCGGGACCAGAGTTTGGAACATGTCGGCACATCAGAAGGATACATGAAGAAGTAGAAACGAATTGACAATGAAGTGTACCATGAGGCCAACAGGAATTATGCTATGTTTATGCCATGATTTGAATTCCTCTTATCGGGCAAATTTGCGCCGTACCTAAGTACGCAGCGACATGTTGTAAGAGTAATAAAAGAGCAAGAAAATTGCTACAACCTAAATGCAGAAAGGATAAGGGAGAAAATGATAGATCCCAAGGATATTTCGGACAGCAACGACTATTTTAATAAAAGTATCAATAGTTGATAGTTTGGAAACTTTTGAAAGAAAGAAAGAACGCAGTGCCTACGAATGAAATAAAAGAGTTCATCGAATACTAGAAAGTAGTTCACAGACCATTAATTATACGGAACATGAGAATACACGCTATGAAAATTATATGAATCATCAATGTGGAGCAATGCTCGATCATATTTGAAAGGAATCCACACCGGAGAGTCAATAAGGAATAATGATGGGTGTAACGAGCCCCAATACAAATAAATCAAGGACAAGTATACTTGTGTTGAGAAATGTGAGGAAGGAAGTAAAGAAAAAGTTGTAGTAAGAACTCAAACTTGTTGCGAACTAAGAAGTTAGGTGAATTCAGATCATAAGTCATCGTAAGCGCAATTGGACTGCGAAGGATAATGAATGGAAAGGAAACAGTACGTACATATATTTTTGGATAAATATTTAGAATGAAAGATTAAAAGGGATAGTGGTAAAGACATAAAGAAACAGGGAGCCAAGAAAAGAGAACACCACAAGCCGATGGATATTTATGGCATGATAAGCGAGACTGCAATACTGTAGATTAGATAAAAAACAAGGAACAACCTGTGGCCATATCAGATCGTCAAGTGGAGATTATGTACCAAAAATGTGGCTTTTGGTACGGTATTGTGACGAAACAATAACAGAGAAGAGATGGCTTAGGAAAGACAAGGATACTAACTTGGTATGGTGGGTTAGAAAACCCGTGACACGGAATGAGGATTCGTGTAAAGACCGAGAAGTTCGATTATAAAGGAAAATAGGGTAAAAGATCAGGAACGGGCAAAAAACAAAAGGGGGGGGGGGGGCCTATAAGGGGGACCCTCCCGAACTGTTATAACACTCCATGAGATCAGTTGAACATTCGAGGATGAATGTTCTAAAGGGGGGGAGGATATTATAACCCGTATTTTGTACGTTCGGATAATTCGAGATAATTGCGAAAAGCCAAAGGCAAGACTATATTCCAAAAATTATTTCGATGAACAAGTTGTTTACTAGTATGGAAATATTGAGAAAGGCTAAGGGTAAAAAGAAAAATTCGTAAGATGACTCATAGAAATATGGGGGAAGGCTAAGGGAAAATTTGGAATTCGGAAAATAAACTTTCATGAATTACAAGACAAAGCAAAAAAAAACAAAAAAAGGAAAAGTAAGTGGGCTTGACTAATTTGGGCCAAAGTGGCCGGCCATGTGGGGTGGCCCAAGGCCCACATGGAGGCCTAGTATATATTCCCAAAAAGATGATTATTTAGTCACTTTTTTCATTCTTAATACTTGGAAAATAGAAGAAGCTTGGAGAAGGTCAAAGAAAAAGGCCATTCGGCCATGGTGGAAAAAAAAAAAGAAAAAATTTGAAGCCTCGAAATTTGATCCAAAAAAAATATTTTCTTCTAGCATTCCTACTAATTCAAGGGTCCTCTTTACATTGGTATATTTGTTGGAGCGAGAAGATCTCTATTTGTTGCAAGTTCATAATTCTAGCCAAGTGGGAAATTAAGGGAAAAAGGTAAGAATTAATCTTCTTTTATATGTTATGAATGGTTTGGGTATGTTGTAGTATGTAGAAATGAATGAAAACCATGAACTTTGTGTGTTGGAGTAGTGGCCGTGTGGTGTAGAGCTTGGCCGTGTGTGTGTGTTGTGTTGTATAGGGATGATGAATTAATTTTATCTAGTATTTTGGTTGTTGTTGTCATGAATTCTATGATGGAAATGAAGGTGTAATGATTCTAGTGAAGTTGTAATGGTTGGAGAGTTGTTTTAGAAGTTTATGTAATTTGAATATAGTCTTCTTGTATTTATGGAAAATAATGTTGTTAGTGTGTGAATTGTAGGTATAATTTATGAACTTGAAAGAAGGGAATGTGTCGCCATTGTTCTTGTTGAATTTGAAAGGTTTCGGGTGAAGTAAAATGTTGATTGGGTTGTTGGAATATTATGTGAATTGTTAGAAGCATTCTTGAATCATGTGAGAAAGATTTCGGATTAATACTTGAATGTCGGATCATTGGTGTTAGCTTGAATATATGTGATTAAAATTGGATATAAATGAAATGTCGTGAATGGTGTAACAAGAGTTGTTGATGTTAGAATATGTTTTGGGATTGATTGTTGAAGTTGTTAGTATGATTGTTGGCAATGTTGTTAATAGTTTGGCCGAGTTGAATTCTCGGATTGTTGATTTGGCCGAGTTAGATTCTCGGGGATGGTGTATTTACAGGGGAAATGCTGCCGAAATTTCGGCAGATTATAAGTGAGTTTACTTGAAAGATTAAAAAAAGTGTGTGACAATATGTCTGATGATTATGTAAATCTCCTTGAATGTAGACTAACGAGCTTGGACGAATAAACGTAGCCAATAGGACGTGGAGCAGGTATGTAAGGCTTACCCTTTCTTTCTTTTGGCATGATCTTTATGAAATGAACAAATGACGCATATGTATGATTTCAAAGAAATGCCTATTCTTAGAGCCACTAGGATGGCTAATATCCTTGATTTCCATAAGCTGTTTCATATGATTTTGATGCGTATCTATGATGTCCGAAGATATATTTGATACGTTTTCGGATTGGCATTCGAAAGATAAGTGGTATGACTAATGTCTTGATTTTTAAATGATAGCACGTCTGATCATTCTGTTAAGTCTTTGATACATTGTGATATGTACATATGATTCCAAAAGCTCTATTTGATCTGATCCATAATGATATCCGAAAGGTACTTGACATGATTATGGCTTTGATTTTCCAAAAATGACTTCTGAAACGCTTGTAGAACGTTCTGTACTTCAAACGCTCATAACTTTCTTATACTAAGTCGGATTGACCCGAAACTTGTTTCTGAGCCTTCAGGTGTCGGTAAGTATACTTATCCATCGAGTATTGATTTATGTGCATATGGTTTCTCACTACTGCTCGTGCATACTACTATTATGTCATTCGCGGAGTCCCGGGCCGGTATATATCGTGCGCATGGTTGGCCGGGTCCCTTGCTTGAGGGCCGGGTGCCATATATGTATTCTGGAGTATGATGTGTTACGGTGTTATGATGTGTTCATGGTTCGCCGAACCATATATGTGTATATGTATATTCTGATCTTATGATGTGATATTATGATGTGTGACGGAGATTACGGAGCAAACCTTCTGGAGTATGATGTCTGTGGCGCCAAAGGCAGGGTGGCGCCACGTTCCCCGGGTCCCACGAGGCGCCGGATACCGTTCCTGGCATGCATGATTCGTGTTTCCAGTAAGGTGTTTTGTTATTCTGCACATCGTGCTTATTGTCTATACTAACTTTCTGCACGTGCCACAGCAATATAATATATGTATATGGATTGGGCTGCACGTTCCGCAGCAAATACATTTGTGGATCGGGCCGAACGTTCCTTGGCACTAATATGTTATATATATGGATAGGGCCGTACGTTCCTCGGCACTATTATGTTACATATGAATCAGTTATGTGTGTTTGTATATGATGACATACGATGTGGCACGCACGGTCTGTGTTTGGAAAATACGCATTTTGGCACTCTGGATGATCTACTTATTTTCGGTACTTCGTCTGACACATGACATCGGTATACACGATTTGCATTCTGAAAAATAAGTATTTTGGTATTTTGAAAATGTACTTACGTTTGTACTGCTTGTTTCGATTATGGTTCTGTTTTCTGTATTCCATGCTTTACATACTCAGTACATATTCCGTACTGACCCCCTTTTCTTCGGGGGCTGCGTTTCATGCCACGCAGGTACACCCAGATAAGTAAAGGACATTGCTAGAAGATTCTTCAGCTGGAGTGGCAACTCCACGTGCTCCTGGAGTGTTGCCGAGTCAGAGTATATGCGCTATGATGTTTTGTTCGAAGTTAGAGACTTTGCAGACAGAGTCGTGGGTATAGGATGTCAGTTTTGTAAGCCGCTCCATCAGCCGATATGTCATTTTATGCTATGTTACATATTCCGTGTGATTACAGATTTGACTTGTTTCTGAAGTTTGCAAAAGCATTTATTATGTTTGTCATTTTCACTGGTTAACAGAATCAAGTGATAAAAGAAAGATTTTGAAAGCCTACTATGTATTTCACTTTTATTTGATTTCAGAGTCCGAAGAGATTATGTATGTAATAAGAGTCTGTGGGTTCGCTCGGCTCCGGATATGGGGTTGGGTGCCCATCACACCCTAGGGAGATTAGGGTGTGACAGTACCCGTCGCTATACTAGATAGACAAGTGCGGAAACTTAGAAACAAAGAGGTAGCCTCAGTTAAGGTCTTTTGGAGATACAATAACCGAGAGGAAATGACTTGGGAAGCGTAAGAAGGCATGAAGTCCAAATATCCGCAATTGTTTCCACCCCCGGAAGAGATTCAAGATGAGACACCATTACCATGAGGTATGTAATGCTTTCTTTTAATTATTTTGGTCGGGTGTGGCCATATTTTCTTGTCATTGTGTTATAGCCCTGTGAGGCGATGTTATTGTGGGTTGTTGTGATAGGATGGTAGTGCCATATTAAAGGGGAAACTCTGCCGAAATTTCTGTAGAATTCTCTAGAACATAACATTCGAGGACGAATGTTTTTAAAGGGGAGAGAGTGTTACACCTCGAAAATTTTCATGTCGTTGTGCGGCAAATAGACTAACGCAGGGTAAGATGTATATGATGTCCCTACAAGTAAGAAGGGGTACTTAACAATTCTAACTAAGATTCCAAAGACATTTGAGGCTAGAGAAGAAAGTTCGTTAAGGAAGGCAAACTATAAGTCGTGTTTTGGAAAGGTTTTGCAAAGTACCGGGCTAATGTTGATTTGATAATGTCTTGAGGAAGAATTATGATGCTCCATAGATTAGTAATGGAGTGTTAAACAAGTGCCAAGAAGGTTCCATAGGGATTGGTGATCAAACGAATCAACGAGCACAATTCCAGAAAAAGTGAGTTATACAGCCACTTATATGGTCCGTATAACCTGTCCAGAGAAGTGTCCTCCACTGGAAGTATTATACGGTCAGTTATACGGACCGTATAAGTTATACGGACCGTATAAGTGTTCGTATAACACCCGACGGGTAGCTTTTAAATTTTATATTAAGAGGACCCCAAATTCTTTTTTTTCATTTCTCATTTCCTCCACCCTTCTTGAAACCTCTAGAACTCTCTATACATCTCATTAACACAAATTCAAGGGAGATCAAAGATCAAATACCAAAGAATTAGTGGAATCAAGTGCAATGATGCTAGCTAGGGTTATAGGAAGCTACAAATTCTTTTGGGATTGAAGTTGGGGTTTTCTCCAAGTGAAGTATTTTCTTCCAAAGCCCATTCCTACAAAATCAAAGGTGAGTTTTGTATTCATTTTATGCTAATAAGAGTATTGAATGGTTGAATGACTTAGATTGAGGAAGAAGGTAGAATATGGAGTTCAAATATGGAAATAGGGGTATTCTAGAATAGTGACTTGACTTTAATGATAGTTCTTGACATGTTATGGGTATATTCTTGTTATGAATGATATTAAGAATGTTGAAGAAGCATTATATGTGAATGAATACGACGTTAGATGGTAACTATGGATAGAGACGGCATGGAGAGGGAATTTTGAGAATTGAATCATGTCTAGATTAATGAAATTCATTGAATATGATATTATGGATGTTGTTATTGATGTTTGGGAGTTGTTATATTATGTGGAGAAAGTTGTAGGAACAAAGGAACAGCTGCCCAATTTTCCCTAGCTTTAGTTACTTTAGCTTAGTTTCAAGTATGTTTTCCAATTATTTAATCTTAGTACGAATTCTCTTGAAAGGTAGAATCGTGAACTTGGAGGGAAACGTTTAGTCGGAAAAGTTAGAGAGACGTAAAGGTATGTAAGGCTAGCCCTTCTTTTCTAAGGCATGATTCCTATAACAAGATGTCCTATATCTTTCCATGGCTTCCTTACATTTCATAAAATTACAAGTCCATGATTGCTAAGAGCTTCTCATGAGAGAGCGCTAAGAGATGTGTTATGAATATGATAATGATAATGATGAATCGATATCCAGATATTTTAAAGCTCATGATATGATGCTATTATGATGTTCATGATGTTTACATGATTCCTTGATGTTATTCATTGTTGGTAGTATCCCCTTATAATGCTAGTTCCTTCAAGGTGAGACATGACGATTATGATTATTCCATAATATAATCGGAGGTTACCGACCTTACGTCACTCCGATAGAGTTACAACTTTTACTTTAGCTCTTATACATGCTTCAGGTTAAGTATATGATGATGATTACGCCGTGCCTAGATGACCGGGCAGCACCGCTAAGGTGGGCGGCTTATAGATAATGATGATTACACCGTGCCTAAATGGTTGGGTAGCACCGCTAAGGCGGGCCGTTTATGATAACACCGTGTCTATATGGCATGATCACCACTAGTGGGTGGTGCGAAATGATTACCCCGGAAGCGGGAAGCCCGTACGCGGGCTAATGATGTTATCGATTCGGACAGCTTATGTATGTATATGTGAGATGTTTTAAAGATAAAAATGAGCATGCATGATTCTGCCTCAAGAGGCAAGCAGTTATAGTTATACTTTCTTCTTGTGTCGCTATATTTCCTTATCGTGATAGCATATATGTCTTGCATACTCAGTACATTGTTCGTACTGACATCCTTTCTTTTATGGACGCTGTGTTCATGCCCACAGGTAGACAGTGAGGCAGTACAGATTCATAGGAGCCTATCAGCAGCTACACAGGAGCGCTCCACTACTCCAGAGGTGCTATTATTGATATATTCTTTTGTGCACATGACCATTCCCCTATGTGCCAATCGCTAGCGCATACAGGTCCCCGGCGCCCAGCTCAGAATTTAGGGCATGGCGGGGCCCTGTCCCATCCTTTTGACTTCAGTACTTCAGTTAGAGGCTCGTAGATACTTATGTGTGGGTTCTAGACGTTATGAGACTTCTCCAGTGTATATTTTGTACATCATTTTGTAGCCCTGTGGGCTTATGCATAAATACATGTTTGGGAGACATAGAATTTGTTTATGACAAGATTTATGTTGATAATGATATATGTCAGGTTAAGTGTGATAGAGAGCATGATGAGTGGTGCTCGGTAGCTAGCTCCGGGTACCCGTCATGGCCCACTATTTAGGTTGTGACATACCCACTATTGGTACTTGAGTTATTGATATATGTTGGCATACCCACTGTTGGTATTGTGATGTGATACGTTGTGGGCGTACCCCGTTGTGGAACTTGTGATATTGAACTTGATTGATTGACATATGCATTGCACGCATTCTCTCATATTCATGATGCATGCCCAATACCCAGTAATGATCCGGTATCATTGATTGAGCGAAACTGATATTTTGTTAAACTCATTTACTTGAGGTATTGTGAAAAGGCCGATGTCCGAAGTTCCATTCCGGAATCGTTGATTGTATGAAACTGATATTTGATAAACTCTTTTACTTGAGTGATTGTGAGAAGGCCGATGTTCGAGGTTCAATTCCGAAATCGTTGATTGTGTGAAACTGATATTTGACAGACTTTTTTACTTGAGTAACTGTGAGATGGCCGATGATCTATTCCGGCATCGTTGCTGCATGGCCGATTCTGATGATATCCCAAAATCATTGTTAGTGCATGGACTCCGCAGGTCCCCCAGGGATGTGCCAGTGAGACTCCCCCCGTGGGCAAAGATCGGAGGTCCCGTTGGTCTGTTGGGCAAAGATCCAGGACGGGTGGCACTTAGACTTCGTGAGTCACGATGAGTTGTGCTACCGAGATGTTGATATTTTCGTCCGGAGTACATGTGCACACCTCATTTACATGGCATTGCATTACATTCATACCATTAATGCATTACATTATGACTTGATTGAGATTTTTGATGTTTGGATCGTGATGATTGGATTGGATCGAATATATATGTTCAAACTTGACATATTCCGGTTTAGATACTTTACGTGGGCGATGATGGATACTCGGTTATGATTATATTGTCTTATGCTTGGTTGGTTTATCTGTCTATCTACTTTATTATCTGAATTGTGTTAACTATGCTTAGTCGGCCGATGATGCCTACCAATACTATTGTTTGTACTGACCTGCATTTCCTGCATTCTTTTATGAATGCAGAGTACAGGTCGGATCCACTTCTGTGACCCGTGGCTGATTGACACTTTGGCTTTCTCTTGAGTTTCTAGGGTGAGCATTGTCACGACCCAACCAGAGGACCATGACGGGTACCCGGAGCTAACCTACCGAGCACCTAAGAACATGCATCTCTCAATCATTTCTAGGTGGACAATAAAGATAGCTCATGGGCATCATATTCTATAAAGGTATATGTCACAAGATAACAACACATTTCTGCATAATCATCAACATATGTGCTCATCATCACAAGCCGAAAAGGCTGCCAAAATATTATACAACAATATGAACTGGTAGGATTATGAAACGTCTAACTATACACACATGTCTACGAGCCTTTACATAGAATATAAGTGACCATAAAGACCAATACCAAATAGACTGCAGCTCCGAAGTAAGTGGAGTGCTCCTGAGAACCTACTGATAAAGCACCTACAGATTTGATCCGTCTCCCTGCCTACCTGTGCCTCTGAAGGCCTTTTTAAGATGGAGGTCGTACATGCTTAGCTTTTTTTAAAAAACTTTTCCATATATACATATATAGTATCCTGCCCAGCCATTGAGGGTCGGTGTTGTATATATAGTATCTTGCATGGCCGTTAAGGCGCGGTAATATATGTATAGTATCTTGCCCGGCCGTTAAGGTGCGATAATATATATATATATATAGTATCTTGCCCGACCGTTAAGGCGCGGTAATATATATATATATATAGTATCTTGCCCGACCGTTAAGGCGCGGTAATATATATATATATAGTATCTTGCCCGGCCGTTAAGGAGCGGTAATATATCTATGGTATCTTGCCCGGCCATTAAGGGCCGGTAATATATGTATGGTATCTTGCCTGGCCGTCAAGGCGCGGTAATATATGTACAGTATCTTGCCCGGCCGTTAAGGCTCGGTAAGTATCTAAATTACACATATATAAATATATATATATATATATATATATAACATGCACGAGAGCACAATTAAATGTTACTACTGTAGCGGAATGACTTAGGGACGGTAACCTCCTATTTATAGTATGGAGCAATCATCATCGCTATATCTCATCTTGAAGGAACAATTATTATAAGGTGAGATAAAAAACAATGAATAAAATCATGAAATAAACTCTATAATCTCATAATAGCATCAAAACCATAAGCTTTGGAATCTCTTGAATGGAATCATCATCATCATCATTATCATCACAGACCATATTTATCTTTAGCATCATAAGAAACTCTAAGAATCATGAAATTCTAGCTTTTGGGAATAAGGATGTTATGGAAAACTGTTATATCCCGTATTTTGTACATTCAGATATTTCAAGATAATCGCGGTAAGTTAAGGGTAAGGCTATATTTTTTATCTTGTTTAACACATAAGTTATTTAGGGATATTATCGGTATGGAAATATTAGGGAAGGCTAGGGGTAAAAAGGGAAATTCGCAAGGTGGTTCATGGAAATATTGAGGAAAGGTTAGGGGTAAAAAGGGAAAAACAAAAGGAAAAAAATGTCTTGAAAGCCACCTTGGCCGTGTGGCTTGGTATGGGTCCCACCCATGGCTTGGCCAATTGACTCAAGCCATGAGTGGGGGCATATGTGTTACATCCGGCATTTTTGCATATTCGGAAAATGCGAAATAATTTTGATTCGTAATGAATGAGGCCAAATTTGGACTTTGCTTAGTATAAATGTGTTGGCTATGAAATTATTGGTGTGGAATTACGAAAGGAGGCCAAGGGCAAAATTGGAATTTCGGAAACTTGTTCCATGAATTATAATAGTTAGCCTACAATTTGGGCTCACAAAATAATAAGAAAATAAGGCCCAATCAAGGGAGGCCCAACCGGCCAAGATGTCCTTTGGCCCAAGTCCATTAATTAGTCATGTGACTAATTATATTAAGGGGATAAGCTCCTAAGAAGCTTCAAGAGAAAACAAGAACAAACAAGAGAAAAAGAAAGAGAGCAATTCGGCTAGAGAAAGAAAGGAAAGGAAAGGAAAAAAAAAATCTTGGAGCTAAATCCTTGGTTCAAAAATTCATTTCTTGTGGGATTATTACTAAGTGCAAGATCCTCTACAAAGTGATATAATTATTTTGGCAAGAGGACAACTTTAGTGGCAAGTGGAAGTTGAAGAGAAGAGGTAAGAATCAATTCATTTTCTTATGTTATGAAGTTTGGTTTATGTTGTGTTATGTAGAAATGAGTAGAATTTATAAGAATATGGAAGTTTGTGAAGTGGGTGTGTTGTTTTAAAGTTGGCCGTGTGTATGAGGTTTTGGCCGTGTGTGTATGTATATGTTACATGCTTATGATGACTTGAATTTATGTTGTGTTCTAGTTATGGTTATGGTAGAAATTGTATTGGAAGTGAAAGTTGAATAAATTAGTGAAGGTTGGAAAATATGAGGCATGGCCGTGTGGCATCATGTTGATGGTGGAATGTGAATTAAATCTTGTTAGTATGTTAAGTGTGTTATTGTAAAGTGAATGAAAGGATAATGATTCTTGTTGCTATGGAAAAATGGTTGTTAAGTTGTTGTAGAAAAACATACAAGTTTATTGTAACTTATGTAAATATGGAAATGAAAGTAGTAAGATGCAAATTATGATTGTCATTGATGAAGTTGGAAGGTAGAAATAAGTCATGAACATGTTTGCTAAAAGATTGGAAGTTGTGGGTGAATTATGCCTTTGGTAGGAAACTTGTATATTGTGTATACCTTATGTATATTTGGTGAAAACGATATGATATGCCTCCGAATTATGTTGTAGTGATCTTGATAAGTGATGAACATGAAAATGGTAAGATTGGTTTGGAAGTGTAAGGTCGGAATGAAAGATGTTATGTTATGCCGGAAAGATGGCTAGTTATGCCATATTGTGCATTTTATAATACTTGTTGTTGTTATTGATGTTGTTGTTGGGTGCTGTGTTGATATATTAAGCCGAGCTAAGTCTCGGGGATGTTATATATATAGGGGAAATGCTGGCGAAATTTCGGTAGGCAAATATGTAATAAATTTTGGATTCTTAAAGGCTTGAATTTGACAATTGGTAAACATGACCATGTGTAGATTCTGGACGAAATTGGAAGTGAAGCTAAGCGAGCATAAGGCGCAATTGAGGTATGTAAAGCCTACCCCTTCGTTCTTAGGCATGTTCTGAACATAATAGGCTCGGCCGCGAGCCTTAAATACGACTCCGTTCCTCGGAATTCGAGGTGGAAATCCGCTCCAATTCCTTCAGTAAGATTGAATCACTTTTCTTATAACTTGTCTCTAAAGTGAACTTTTGTATGCAATTGTCCCAAACGGAGTCGGAATGCTTCCAAATGACTATGGATGACCTCATAAGGTCTATTATCAGTAATTTATGTATGTCGCCTCAAGTTGGTCCAAGGTGGGCCGACAAGGCCCCGACACTTTTTGTATAACCTAAATTGCCCTATTTCTGTCTGCTTCTTACAGGCAACATATGGACTATTATTCTGATCATGATATGACTGCTTTTTATATAAATCTTACAAAATGGTTTTGACATCTGGAAATCTGATTCCGGTAATAATCTGTCGTGCCTTCCCAAGTAGGATATAGGCGCGTATTATGAACACTATCCGAATACTCTGATTTGACTCGCCGTTTGGCATACTTCAGTTTGATTGAGTCTGTATAATTATCTGTATGTATGTGGTTTCTCATTAATCTGTTCGTGGATGTCTCAATGCTTCCTTTACTGCGCCCGGGCCAGGTTCTGTTATCGTGCATATTCCTCTGCATTGTTCACCGCGTCCCTCGGTGTGCGGGCCGGAATCTGTTTATATCTGTATGATATTATGATTTGTGTATGGGGATGGCAGCCAAGATGGCATATGATCTGATTCTGTCTGTCCACCGGGTCCCGTACTAAGAGGGTCGGGTTCTGTTACCGCGCCCCTCATGAGAGGGCCGGGATCTGTATGTATGTATGTATGTATGTGCTATCAGCATTTATATAAGCACATGACTCTGTATGACTCTGTATGACTCTGTGTGACTCTGCATGCATGATTCTGTCCGTCCGCTTGGATCATACTTCTGTCTATCCGTCTGGATTATGATTCTGCTTATCCGTCTGGATTATGATTTTGTCTGTCCGTCTGGATTATGATTCGGTCTGTCCGTCTGGATTATGATTCCGTCCGTCTGGATTATGACTCTGTCTGTCCGGCTGGATTATGATTCTGTCCGGTACATTTCTGCCCGTCCGTTTGGATTATGATTCTGTCCGGTACATTTCTGTCCGTCCGTTTGGATTATGATTTTGTCCGCTATATTTCTGTGTTTCTGGTTCAGACTATGATTATGTTTGTTATATTTTCGCTTTACATACTCGGTACATTTTTCGTACTGACCCCCGGTTCTTCGGGGGCTGCGTTACATGCCCGCAGGTACAGACGCACCCGGAGATACGCCGCCAGTCTAGGGCACTGATTCTACCATTTTGGAGAGCTCCTTTTGATCCGGAGCGTGTACTTTTGGTATATATCTTCTGACATCTGTATATTCTGTTTGTATGGTAGTTTTGGGTACGGCGAGGCCCTGTCCCGTCATATGATTCTGTATGTCTGTTAGAGGCCTGTAGATATGTATGTGGGTTACGGGTTGCTACGATTCGGGTAGGTACGTACGATTTTTTGACTATGTCCGTTATGTTAGCCTCATCGGCCTATATGAAATTTCAGCATGTTCGGGTATGTGTATGTTGTAGCGCGCGCTGCATTTGTATTGGCTTAAGTCTGTATACAGCTAGTGTGGATTATCTGTCTGGTATGCCGTTTCTGTCAGGTATGTACGTTTGGGTATCCAGTTAGGATACTAGTCGCGGCCCACGGGGTTGGGTCATGACAGAAGTGGTATCAGAGCGGTTAGTCCTCGGAATGTCTACAGGCCGTGTCTAGTAGAGTCTTGTTTATCGGTGTGTTGTGCACCACATCTATAAACAGGAAGCTACAGGACATCTAGGATGTTACCCTTCTTTGGATCTTAGATCGTGCGATAAAGCTGTATGATTAGGCTGTTGCTTCCCTACGAATTGCTGTATCTCCAGCGAGGCTCCAAAAAGAGCATCAGTGTCAGTATTTGGGGAAAATGTTTCTGACCCTCTTCCTGCAGGTGATTGTAGATTGACAAGAATGAAGAGGACTGCTTCTGATGATGGGGGTGAGGGTGCTAAGAAGGCCCCTAGGATATCACCAGGACCAAGTAGGCAGATCCCCAGCTACTCGATTGAGACAGACCCTTCGGAGGATCCAGAGACAATTCCTCCAGAGCTTCTGATCCCCAGAGCAGAGGATCTCAGAGAAGATAGTTATGATACTGACCCTTCGGAGGATCCGGCGACGATACCTCCAGAGCTTCTTACTCCCAAGGAGGAGGATGGCCATGATGCAGATCCCCTCGAGCATTCCTCTGGGACGCCGGAGGAGGAGGTTTCCGGGGATGTGCCAGCAGCTCCTGTGATAGGGCACTACGTTGGACAGGCTTCCCCGGAGAGTGTCACGCCTTACTCCAGTCCATTGTCCTGGCCATCGGTGAACCAGGAATTGCCGGGCTACCTATACTCCTCTGATTCGGACGCAGGTAATAGCGGGGGCCAGGTGAGTGGGGGCTAGACATACGACGATGATGATGGACACAGTTCCCACGGAAGCTCCCCAGGTTAGACCCGAGATTGATCATTTATAAGTATATAAGTTTCCTAGAATTTTCCGATGTGTGTATGATATCTGTAAAATATTATTCGATGACGACGACGGAAAGTTTAAAAGGATTAAAGACCTAGTGGTTAAAAGCAAGGGTGACTGAGATGTCCCCATTATCAGTGTGAATTTAGAAACCCCAGATGAAGGTGAATATTGGAGATTCAGAAAGACAATATGGTAATTGTATGGTATAGCCCGGGGTGGGACCCACTACGAGAATTTTCCGAAAAATTTACTAAGATCCCGATCTGCCCTAAATTATGTGACAAAGGTCGTGCGGGGCAGTCGACGAAATTATACTAGCCTTAACGCGTCAAAACGCGTGGAAGTTTCGAGGTTAAGCGTGCTAAGGCCAGAGCAATTCTGGGATGGGTGACCCCCCCTGGGAAGGATACAAAAATTTTCACAAATGTAAGTATGATATATAAATGGAAATTTGGGGTAACCTAAAGAAAAAGAGAATGTGTGGAATAGCTAGTGCCCTTACAGGAGTCGCGTAGACCGAGGCGGACTAAATGGGCGAAAAGAAGAAGCGCAATACCGCTCGGGAAATTGAGCGAATTTGAATAACGGTCGGAGACGTTCGCAAATAAGATATTATTAAATGTATATGTATGTGTATGATTTTCGTCTGGTGATCATATGGATCAAGAGCCGAGCCCCGGCGACTAATGTTGTGATAGACGAAAGGTTTACTAAACGGAATACATGAAACGAAGCGGAGATTAGAATACGAATGTTATCAAAGAATAGACAAACTCTGACTACATTACAAACTAGTCTAGTGCGACGATATCTGGAAAAGAAAATGAGTACGGATATGAGAAGAGATGAAGGACAAGAAATGTGAATAAGCAGAATCTTGAAGGAACCGACCAACGAAGCAGGAAATTAATTGTGTAGGAATTGAAAAAAAAAATTATGTGAAGGTGAGACTTTATTTGGAGACTTGACCTATGAATCACTTTGCAATGCCTAGATCGAGTAAGAAGAAATTGGAAAAGAGTTCGAGTGAGAATTTGGAAACATTGCGAAAAGATATATGTAATTGCACTTTTGCGATGAGACACAATAAGGGAATGCTATGTATCAGAGGTATAAGAAGGGGCCTAAGGACTATTGTATAAGGTAAGCAGAGCTCCATAAGGATATCAATTTATTTGTTATATCTGATTGGATAATTTGATGAAATAACTCGTGGTACAACGATCAGGGTGAACAATGAAATGTCGACAAAGGGAAATTTTTGAAAATCACTGGAGCCTTAATAGGAGTGGTCTGATGCTAATCAAAACTCTATCTGTTATACTTCTGCACTTCTGACTTTGATGAGGTTCTGCCTATTACGCCTCTGTACTTCTGAATTCGATTACGTTTCTGTCTGATATACCTCTGTACGATTGACTCTGAATACGAATCCGTCTGATACATCTCTGTATGGCTGACTCTGATTACGAATCTGTCTGGTACATCTCTGTACGTCTAACTCTGATCACGGATCTGTCTGACATACTCCCATACGTCTAATTTTGACTATGAATCTGTCCGCCATAGTTTCGTACGTTTGCCTCCGATTACGAATCTGTCCGATACGCTTCAATGCATCCGATCCCAGTTATGAATCTGTTTGGTAGGACGTGGGATTATGATAATGTGGTAAGGAACCGAGGAGTGTGACAAGAAATGATATTAATTATAATGTTTGAAACACTTTGAAGGAAAGGAAGAAGGGACATAACGTCCGTGAAAGAGCGAAAAGCATTCATCTGTTACTAGAATATAGTTCATGGCCCAGTGACGGTGTGGGATATGAGAAAATACGTTATGAAATCATATAAGTCAGTAATGTGAAGAATTACTCCATCATATTGGTGAAGAATCCATATCAGAAAGTCAACAAAGGATAATTATAAAAAGAACCCTCCCGAAGTAGTATGACGCCCCATGAGGTCAATTTAACATTCGAGGACGAATGTTTTAAAGGGGGGGGGGGGGGGAGGATGTTACATCCGGCATTTTTGCATATTCGGAAAATGCGAAATAATTTTGATTCGTAATGAATGAGGCCAAGTTTGGACTTTGCTTAGTATAAATGTGTTGGCTATGAAATTATTGGTGTGGAATTACGAAAGGAGGCCAAGGGCAAAATTGGAATTTTGGAAACTTGTTCCATGAATTATAATAGTTAGCCTACAATTTGGGCTCACAAAATAATAAGAAAATATGGCCCAATCAAGGGAGGCCCAACCGGACAAGATGGCCTTTGGCCCAAGTCCATTAATTATTCATGTGACTAATTATATTAAGGGGATAAGCTCCTAAGAAGCTTCAAGAGAAAATAAGAAAAAACAAGAGAAAAAGAAAGAGAGCAATTCGGCTAGAGAAAGAAAGCAAAGGAAAGGAAAAAATAATTCGTGGAGCTAAATCCTTGGTTCAAAAATTTATTTCTTGTGGGATTATTACTAAGGGCAAGATCCTCTACAAAGTGATATAATTATTTTGGCAAGAGGACAACTTTAGTGGCAAGTGGAAGTTGAAGAGAAGAGGTAAGAATCAATTCATTTTCTTATGTTATGAAGTTTGGTTTATGTTGTGTTGTGTAGAAATGAGTAGAATTTATAAGAATATGGAAGTTTGTGAAGTGGGTGTGTTGTTTGAAAGTTGGCCGTGTGTATGAGGTTTTGGCCGTGTGTGTATGTATATGTTACATGCTTATGATGACTTGAATTTATGTTGTGTTCTAGTTATGGTTATGGTAGAAATTGTATTGGAAGTGAAAGTTGAATAAATTAGTGAAGGTTGGAAAATATGAGGCATGGCCGTGTGGCATCATGTTGATGGTGGAATGTGAATTAAATCTTGTTAGTATGTTAAGTGTGTTATTGTGAAGTGAATGAAAGGATAATGATTCTTGTTGCTATGGAAAAATGGTTGTTAAGTTGTTGTAGAAAAACATACAAGTTTATTGTAACTTATGTAAATATGGAAATGAAAGTAGTAAGATGCAAATTATGATTGTCATTGATGAAGGTGGAAGGTAGAAATAAGTCATGAACATGTTTGCTAAAAGATTGGAAGTTGTGGGTGAATTATGCCTTTGGTAGGAAACTTGTATATTGTGTATACCTTATGTATATTTGGTGAAAACGATATGATGTGCCTCCGAATTATGTTGTAGTGATCTTGATAAGTGATGAACATGAAAATGGTAAGATTGGTTTGGAAGTGTAAGGTCGGAATGAAAGATGTTATGTTATGCCGGAAAGATGGCTAGTTATGCCATATTGTGTATTTTATAATACTTGTTGTTGTTATTGATGTTGTTGTTGGGTGCTGTGTTGATATATTAAGCCGAGCTAAGTCTCGGGGATGTTATATATATAGAGGAAATGCTGCCGAAATTTCGGTAGGCAAATATGTAATAAAATTTGGATTCTTAAAGGCTTGAATTTGACAATTGGTAAACATGACCATATGTAGATTCTGGACGAAATTGGAAGTGAAGCTAAGCGAGCATAAGGCGCAATTGAGGTATGTAAAGCCTACCCCTTCGTTCTTAGGCATGTTCTGAACATAATAGGCTCGGCCGCGAGCCTTAAATATGACTCCGTTCCTCAGAATTCGAGGTGGAAATCCGCTCCAATTCCTTCGGTAAGATTGAATCACTTTTCTTATAACTTGTCTCTAAAGTGAACTTTTGTATGCAATTGTCCCAAACGGAGTCGGAATGCTTCCAAATGACTATGGATGACCTCATAAGGTCTATTATCAGTAATTTACGTATGTCGCCTCAAGTTGGTCCGAGGTGGGCCCACAAGGCCCCGACACTTTTTGTATAACCTAAATTGCCCTATTTCTGTCCGCTTCTCACAGGCAACATCTGGACTATTATTCTGATCGTGATATGACTGCTTTTTATATAAATCTTACAAAATGGTTTTGACATCTGGAAATCTGATTCCGGTAATAATCTGTCGTGCCTTCCCAAGTAGGATATAGGAGCGTATTATGAACACTATCCAAATACTCTGATTTGACTCGCCGTTTGGCATACTTCAGTTTGATTGAGTCTGTATAATGATCTGTATGTATGTGGTTTCTCATTAATCTGTTCGTGGATGTCTCAATGCTTCCTTTACTGCGCCCGGGCCAGGTTCTGTTATCGTGCATATTCCTCTGCATTGTTCACCGCGTCCCTCGGTGTGCTGTCCAGGATCTGTTTATATCTATATGATATTATGATTTGTGTATGGGGATGGCAGCCAGGATGGCATATGATCTGATTCTGTCTGTCCACCGCGTCCCGTACTAAGAGGGTCGGGTTCTGTTACCGCGCCCCTCATGAGAGGGCCGGGATCTGTATGTAGGTATGTATGTGCTATCAGCATTTATATAAGCACATGACTCTGTGTGACTCTGTATGCATGATTCCGTCTATCCGCTTGGATCATACTTCTGTTTATCCGTCTGGATTATGATTCTGTCTATCCGTCTGGATTATGATTCTGCTTATCCGTCTGGATTATGATTTTGTCTGTCCGTCTGGATTATGACTCTGTCTGTCCGGCTGGATTATGATTCTGTCCGGTACATTTCTGCCCGTCCGTTTGGATTATGATTCTGTCCGGTACATTTCTGTCCGTCCGTTTGGATTATGATTTTGTCCGCTATATTTCTGTGTTTCTGGTTCAGACTATGATTATGTTTGTTATATTTTCGCTTTACATACTCGGTACAATTGTCGTACTGACCCCCGGTTCTTCGGGGGCTGCGTTACATGCCCGCAGGTACAGACGCACCCGGAGATACGCCGCCAGTCTAGGGCACTGATTCTACCATTTTGAAGAGCTCCTTTTGATCTGGAGCGTGTACTTTTGGTATATATCTTCTGACATCTGTATATTCTGTTTGTATGGTAGTTTTGGGTACGGCGGGGCCCTGTCCCGTCATATGATTCTGTATGTCTGTTAGAGGCCTGTAGATATGTATGTGGGTTACGGGTTGCTACGATTCGGGTAGGTACGTACGATTTTTTGACTCTGTCCGTTATGTTAGCCTCATCGGCCTATATGAAATTTCAGCATGTTCGGGTAT
Organism: Lycium barbarum; assembly: GCF_019175385.1. NCBI lineage: Eukaryota > Viridiplantae > Streptophyta > Magnoliopsida > Solanales > Solanaceae > Lycium > Lycium barbarum. The sequence continues at coordinate 52,365,039 of NC_083348.1, forward strand.
GTGTATGTTGTAGCGCGCGCTGCATTTGTATTGGCTTAAATCTGTATACAGCTAGTGTGGAATATCTGTCTGGTATGTCGTTTCTGTCAGGTAGGTACGTTTGGGTATCCAGTTAGGATACTAGTCGCGGCCCACGGGGTTGGGTCGTGACAGAAGTGGTATCAGAGCGGTTAGTCCTCGGAATGTCTACAGGCCGTGTCTAGTAGAGTCTTGTTTATCGGTGTGTTGTGCACCACATCTATAAACAGGAAGCTACAGGACATCTAGGATGTTACCCTTCTTTGGATCTTAGATCGTGCGATAAAGCTGTATCATTAGGATGTTGCTTCCCTACGAATTGCTGTATCTCCTGCGAGGCTCCAAAAAGAGCATCAGTGTCAGTATTTGGGGAAAATGTTTCTGACCCTCTTCCTGCAGGTGATTGTAGATTGACAAGAATGAAGAGGACTGCTTCTGATGATGGGGGTGAGGGTGCTAAGAAGGCCCCTAGGATATCACCAGGACCGAATAGGCAGATCCCCAGCTACTCGATTGAGACAGACCCTTCGGAGGATCCAGAGACAATTCCTCCAGAGCTTCTGATCCCCAGAGCAGAGGATCTCAGAGAAGATAGTTATGATACTGACCCTTCGGAGGATCCGGCGACGATACCTCCAGAGCTTCTTACTCCCAGGGAGGAGGATGGCCATGATGCAGATCCCCTCGAGCATTCCTCTGGGACGCCGGAGGAGGAGGTTTCCGGGGATGTGCCAGCAGCTCCTGTGATAGGGCACTACGTTAGACAGGCTTCCCCGGAGAGTGTCACGCCCTACTCCAGTCCATTGTCCTGGCCATCAGTGAACCAGGAATTGCCGGGCTACCTATACTCCTCTGATTCGGACGCAGGTAATATCGGGGGCCAGGTGAGTGGGGGCCAGACAGACGACGATGATGATGGACACAGTTCCCACGGCAGCTCCCCAGGTTAGACCCGAGATTGATCATTTATAAGTATATAAGTTTCCTAGAATTTTCCGATGTGTGTATGATATCTGTAAAATATTATTCGATGACGACGACGGGAAGTTTAAAACGATTAAAGACCTAGTGGTTAAAAGCAAGGGTGACTGAGATGTCCCCACTATCAGTGTGAATTTAGAAACCCCAGATGAAGGTGAATATTGGAGATTCAGAAAGACAATATGGTAATTGTATGGTATAGCCCGGGGTGGGACCCACTACGAGAATTTTCCGAAAAATTTACTAAGATCCCGATCTGCCCTAAATTATGTGACAAAGGTCGTGCGGGGCAGTCGACGAAATTATACTAGCCTTAACGCGTCAAAACGCGTGAAAGTTTCGAGGTTAAGCGTGCTAAGGCCAGAGCAATTCTGGGATGGGTGACCCCCCCTGGGAAGGATACAAAAATTTTCACAAATGTAAGTATGATATATAAATGGAAATTTGGGGTAACCTAAAGAAAAAGAGAATGTGTGGAATAGCTAGTGCCCTTACAGGAGTCGCGTAGACCGAGGCGGACTAAATGGGCGAAAAGAAGAAGCGCAATACCGCTCGGAAAATTGAGCGAATTTGAATAACGGTCGGAGACGTTCGCAAATAAGATATTATTAAATGTATATGTATGTGTATGATTTTCGTCTGGTGATCATATGGATCAAGAGCCGAGCCCCGGCGACTAATGTTGTGATAGACGAAAGGTTTACTAAACGGAATACATGAAACGAAGCGGAGATTAGAATACGAATGTTATCAAAGAATAGACAAACTCTGACTACATTACAAACTAGTCTAGTGCGACGATATCTGGAAAAGAAAATGAGTACGGATATGAGAAGAGATGAAGGACAAGAAATGTGAATAAGCAGAATCTTGAAGGAACCGACCAACGAAGCAGGAAATTAATTGTGTAGGAATTGAAAAAAAAAATTATGTGAAGGTGAGACTTTATTTGGAGACTTGACCTATGAATCACTTTGCAATGCCTAGATCGAGTAAGAAGAAATTGGAAAAGAGTTCGAGTGAGAATTTGGAAACATTGCGAAAAGATATATGTGATTGCACTTTTGCGATGAGACACAATAAGGGAATGCTATGTATCAGAGGTATAAGAAGGGACCTAAGGACTATTGTATAAGGTAAGCAGAGCTCCATAAGGATATAAATTTATTTGTTATATCTGATTGGATAATTTGATGAAATAACTCGTGGTACAACGATCAGGGTGAACAATGAAATGTCGACAAAGGGAAATTTTTGTAAATCACTGGAGCCTTAATAGGAGTGGTCTGATGCTAATCAAAACTCTATCTGTTATACTTCTGCACTTCTGACTTTGATGAGGTTCTGCCTATTACGCCTCTGTACTTCTGAATTCGATTACGTTTCTGTCTGATATACCTCTGTACGATTGACTCTGAATACGAATCCGTCTGATACATCTCTGTATATCTGACTCTGATTACGAATCTGTCTGGTACATCTCTGTACGTCTAACTCTGATCACGGATCTGTCTAACATACTCCCATACGTCTAATTTTGACTACGAATCTGTCCGCCATAGTTTCGTACGTTTGCCTCCGATTACGAATCTGTCTGATATGCTTCTATGCGTCCTATCCCAGTTATGAATCTGTTTGGTAGGACGTGGGATTATGATAATGTGGTAAGGAACAGAGGAGTGTGACAAGAAATGATATTAATTATAATGTTTGAAACGCTTTGAAGGAAAGGAAGAAGGGACATAACGTCCGTGAAAGAGCGAAAAGCATTCATCTGTTACTAGAATATAGTTCATGGCCCAGTGACGGTGTGGGATATGAGAAAATACGTTATGAAATCATATGAGTCAGTAATGTGAAGAATTACTCCATCATATTGGTGAAGAATCCATATCAGAAAGTCAACAAAGGATAATTATAAAAAGAACCCTCCCGAAGTAGTATGACGCCCCATGAAGTCAATTTAACATTCGAGGACAAATTTTTTAAAGGGGGGGAGGATGTTACATCCGGCATTTTTGCATATTCGGAAAATGCGAAATAATTTTGATTCGTAATGAATGAGGCCAAATTTGGACTTTGCTTAGTATAAATGTGTTGGCTATGAAATTATTGGTGTGGAATTACGAAAGGAGGCCAAGGGAAAAATTGGAATTTTGGCAACTTGTTCCATGAATTATAATAGTTAGCCTACAATTTGGGCTCACAAAATAATAAGAAAATAAGGCCCAATCAAGGGAGGCCCAACCGGACAAGATGGCCTTTGGCCCAAGTCCATTAATTAGTCATGTTACTAATTATATTAAGGGGATAAGCTCCTAAGAAGCTTCAAGAGAAAACAAGAACAAACAAGAGAAAAAGAAAAAGAGCAATTCGGCTAGAGAAAGAAAGGAAAGGAAAGGAAAAAAAAATCTTGGAGCTAAATCCTTGGTTCAAAAATTCATTTCTTGTGGGATTATTACTAAGTGCAAGATCCTCTACAAAGTGATATAATTATTTTGGCAAGAGGACAACTTTAGTAGCAAGTGGAAGTTGAAGACAAGAGGTAAGAATCAATTCATTTTCTTATGTTATGAAGTTTGGTTTATGTTGTGTTATGAAGAAATGAGTAGAATTTATAAGAATATGGAAGTTTGTGAAGTGGGTGTGTTGTTTGAAAGTTGGCCGTGTGTATGAGGTTTTGGCCGTGTGTGTATGTATATGTTACATGCTTATGATGACTTGAATTTATGTTGTGTTCTAGTTATGGTTATGGTAGAAATTGTATTGGAAGTGAAAGTTGAATAAATTAGTGAAGGTTGGAAAATATGAGGCATGGCCGTGTGGCATCATGTTGATGGTGGAATGTGAATTAAATCTTGTTAGTATGTTAAGTGTGTTATTGTGAAGTGAATGAAAGGATAATGATTCTTGTTGCTATGGAAAAATGGTTGTTAAGTTGTTGTAGAAAAACATACAAGTTTATTGTAACTTATGTAAATATGGAAATAAAAGTAGTAAGATGCAATTTATGATTGTCATTGATGAAGTTGGAAGGTAGAAATAAGTCATGAACATGTTTGCTAAAAGATTGGAAGTTGTGGGTGAATTATGCCTTTGGTAGGAAACTTGTATATTGTGTATACCTTATGTATATTTGGTGAAAACGATATGATATGCCTCCGAATTATGTTGTAGTGATCTTGATAAGTGATGAACATGAAAATGGTAAGATTGGTTTGGAAGTGTAAGGTCGGAATGAAAGATGTTATGTTATGCCGGAAAGATGGCTAGTTATGCCATATTGTGTATTTTATAATACTTGTTGTTATTGATGTTGTTGTTGGGTGCTGTATTGATATATTAAGCCGAGCTAAGTCTCGAGGATGTTATATATATAGGGGAAATGCTGCCGAAATTTCGGTAGGGAAATATGTAATAAATTTTGGATTCTTAAAGGCTTGAATTTGACAATTGGTAAACATGACCATGTGTAGATTCTGGACGAAATTGGAAGTGAAGCTAAGCGAGCATAAGGCGCAATTGAGGTATGTAAAGCCTACCCCTTCGTTCTTAGGCATGTTCTGAACATAATAGGCTCGGCCGCGAGCCTTAAATACGACTCCGTTCCTCGGAATTCGAGGTGGAAATCCGCTCCAATTCCTTCAGTAAGATTGAATCACTTTTCTTATAACTTGTCTCTAAAGTGAACTTTTGTATGCAATTGTCCCAAACGGAGTCGGAATGCTTCCAAATGACTATGGATGACCTCATACGGTCTATTATCAGTAATTTACGTATGCCGCCTCAAGTTGGTCCGAGGTGGACCCACAAGGCCCCGACACTTTTTGTATAACCTAAATTGCCCTATTTATATCCGCTTCTCACAGGCAACATCTGTACTATTATTCTGATCATGATATGACTGCTTTTTATAAAAATCTTACAAAATGGTTTTGACATCTGGAAATCTGATTCCGGTAATAATCTGTCGTGCCTTCCCAAGTAGGATATAGGCGCGTATTATGAACACTATCCGAATACTCTGATTTGACTCGCCGTTTGGCATACTTCAGTTTGATTGAGTCTGTATAATGATCTGTATGTATGTGGTTTCTCATTAATCTGTTCGTGGATGTCTCAATGCTTCCTTTACTGCGCCCGGGCCAGGTTCTGTTATCGTGCATATTCCTCTGCATTGTTCACCGCGTCCCTCGGTATGCGGGCCGGGATCTGTTTATATCTGTATGATATTATGATTTGTGTATGGAGATGGCTGCCAGGATGGCATATGATCTGATTCTGTCTGTCCACCGCGTCCCGTACTAAGAGGGTCGGGTTCTGTTACCGCGCCCCTCATGAGAGGGCCGGGATCTGTATGTATGTATGTATGTATGTGCTATCAGCATTTATATAAGCACATGACTCTGTATGACTCTGTGTGACTCTGCATGCATGATTCCGTCCGTCCGCTTGGATCATACTTCTGTCTATCCGTTTGGATTATGATTCTGCCTATCCGTCTGGATTATGATTCTGTGTGTCCGTCTGGATTATGATTCCGTCCGTCTGGATTATGATTTTCTCTGTCCATCTGGATTATGATTCCATCCGTCTGGATTATGCCTCTGTGTGTCCGGCTGGATTATGATTCTGTCCGGTACATTTCTGCCCGTCCGTTTGGATTATGATTCTATCCGGTACATTTCTGTCCGTCCGTTTGGATTATGATTCTGTCCGCTATATTTCTGTGTTTCTGGTTCAGACTATGATTATGTTTGTTATATTTTCGCTTTACATACTCTGTACATTTTTCGTACTGACCCCCGGTTCTTCGGGGGCTGCGTTACATGCCCACAGGTACAGACGCACCCGGAGATACGCCGCCAGTCTAGGGCACTGATTCTACCATTTTGGAGAGCGCCTTTTGATCCGGAGCGTATACTTTTGGTATATATCTTCTGACATCTGTATATTTTGTATGTATGGTAGTTTTGGGTACGGCGGGGCCCTGTCCCGTCATATGATTATGTATGTCTGTTAGAGGCCTGTAGATATGTATGTGGGTTACGGGTTGCTACGATTCGGGTAGGTACGTACGATTTTGTGACTCTGTCCGTTATGTTAGCCTCATCGTCCTATATGAAATTTCAGCATGTTCGGGTATGTGTATGTTGTAGCGCGCGCTGCATTTGTATTGGCTTAAGTCTGTATACAGCTAGTGTGGATTATCTGTCTGGTATGTCGTTTCTATCAGGTAGGTACGTTTGGGTATCCAGTTAGGATACCAGTCGCGGCCCACGGGGTTGGGTCGTGACAATATGTTCCTCTCATATTTGTAGGAGTGTCTATATATATACATATGAAGAAGAGAGAATCATCTAGATATTTAATTTTCTTTACAACATAAGAAAACTTGAAGAGAAAAAGAAAAAAAAAATGAGCCATTCGGCCATGGTATAGCCGAACAATAAACTTGAGAAAAATTGATCAAAAATTATTTTCTTCTAGCAATTCAACCAATTGGAAGGTCCTTATTAACGTGGAGTAGTTGTTGGAGCAAACAAACCACTCATCTCTTTGTAACTTACAACCCTAGCCAAGCTAAGAAGTTAAGTGGGAAGGTAAGGTTTAATCTTGTTTTACATGTGTTATGGGTGATTTGTACATGTTGTAGTGTGTAGAAATGAATGAAATTCATGAAATAATGTGTGTTGTGTTGTAGCCGTGTAGGTGTTGGTGTTGTGTAGAAGGGATGAATTAATTTTACTTAGTATTTTAGTTGTTGTTGTTGTGGATTTTATGATGCAAATGAAGGTTTAATGGTTCAAGTTGGCATTGTAATTGTTTGTGGGTTGTTGTAGGAGTTAATGTGATTTTAATATGGTTACTTGTAATTATGAGAATGAAGTTGCTAATGTGTAGATTGTTGGTGTAGTTCATGAATTTGGAAGAAAAGAATGTGTTGTTGTTGTTCTTATGGAGTTGGGATGTTTTGGGTGGTGTTGTATATTGGTTGGGCCGTTTTGAACATTGCGTGGATTGTTGAAGTGTTCTTGAGTCTTGTTTGGAAGCTCTCGGGCTAGTGCTTAAATGTGTAAGTATTGATGTTGGCTTGATTATATGTGGTTGAATTGAATATAAATGAAATGTCGTCTGTCACGACCCAACTAGGGCCGCGACGGGTACCCGATACCACTATACCGAGCACCTCTTATCTCGCATCTTACTCTTACTACTGAGTGGGCCGTATAGACGATACCGCCGTTTCTTTACTTAACACAATTATTAATAGCATACTTGTAAACAAGTATTAATAAACTTTACTAACATATTATACAGCGACGAGGACAAACAAGGTTATGAAACATCTGACTGCACATATCTGTCTACAAGCCTCTAAACAAGATACATATATTTACAGGGAGGGTCGGGTTCTGCCGTGCCCAAATATATACACAAAAGTAGTACCGATAGACTGAAGCTCCGGAACAACTGGAGCGCTCTCAATGTACCGCTGGTGGAGCTCTTAGGAATCAAACCCGTCTGCATGCTTACCTGCGTGGCATGAAACGCAGCGTCCACAAAAAGGGACGTCAGTACGAGTAATGTACCGAGTATGTAAGGCATGAATAATAACTTAAGATCATAGTAAGAGACATAAAGCACAACATAGAGTAGCATGCATACTCACTTTACCTTTTTAAACAATATAATAATATTTACAAGTAAACTACCCGACCATATAGGTACAGTGTAATGCTGCCCGGCCATTTAGGCACGGTGTGATCATCATTAGCCCGCGTCCAGGCCTCCCGCGTCCGGGGTAATCATAATCTTCCCACTGTAGTGGTGTGTCTGCCCGGCCGCCTATTGGACGGCGCGGTGTTATACTGCCCGGCCATGTAGGCACGGTGTTATTAAAATACATACATACGTATAAAGCATGCATGAGAGCCCAAGTGAAAGCTACAACTCTATCGGAGTGACGTAAGGTCGGTAACCTCCGATTATATTATGGAATAATCATCCCGACTTTGTCTCACCTTGAAGGAACAATTATTATAAGATGAGACTAGCAACGAATAACAGCGTTAAGTGAACATAGAATAAGATCATAACCACGTTTCGAGTCAATCCGAGTTAGTATAACAAAGTTATGGACATTGTCCCTTACAAAAACCTTTAAACATAAAATCATTTTCATCGTAGTCATCGTAGAGATATTCTCATCCTTGACATCATCATTATCATTGTAAAACATATCCGTCGTTGTTGTCATAAGAGCTTACAAAATCATAAACCTTTAGTTTGGAAAAATATGACATTTTGGAAAACAACTATGAATTATTAGGAAAGGAATTACGCCTCTGAGTCATAAACATCTAACTTTTGAGAACAAGGAAGATATGGAAACATTTATGAAGCCATAACATAGGAATCATGCCTTTGAAAGAGAGGGACGAGCCTTAACATACCTTGTCCGCTTCCTTAGTCAATCCAACTTAATCTTGGCCTTCCCAAAATCTATAACAATGTTAATGAATACAAACATTAGCTATAGATATCCAAGAATCTCATTCTAAACTAACACTTTGTCTACCGAAATTTCGGCAGCATTTCCCCTGTAAATACACCATCCCCGAGAATCTAACTTCGCCAATTTTATCAACAACAATCCGAGAATTCAACTCGGCCAAATTATCAACAACAATACCAATCACCATACTAACAACTTTAACAATCAATCCAAAATATATTCTAACATTAGCAACCTTCGTCACACAAATTCAACGGCATTTCATTTATATCTATTTCAATCACATATAATCCAACTAATACCAATGATCCCACATTCAAGTATTAATCCGAAATCTTTCTAACATGATTCAAGAATACGTCAAACGATTCACATAACATTCAAAACAACCCAATCAACATACTACTTCACCCAAGACCTTCCAACTTCAATAAGAACAATAACAACCTAATTCCTTCTTTCAAATTCAATCATAACAACCCAACAATTTACACACTAGCAACATTATCTTCCATAAATACAAGAAGACTATTTTCAAATCGCATTAATTTCTAAAACAACTCTCCAACCATCACAACCTCACTAGAATCATCCAACTTTCATTATCAACATAGCATCCACAACAACAACAACCAAACACTAGATAAAATAATTAAATCATTATTCCTACACACACACATACATGCACGGCCACAACAAGTGTCCACATTTCCATGAATTTCATCCACTTTCACATACTACAACATACATAATCATCCATAACATATAAGAAAAGGATTAAACCTTACCTTTTTCCTTGATTCTTCACTTGGCTAGAATTTGCAACTTGTATGAATATATGTTTTTCTTGCTCACATAACCACTTCACTTTGTTAAGGACCCCTCAATGGATTGTTTAGCTAGAAGAAAATAATTTTTGATGAATTTTTTTTCCAAGGTTCTTGTTGGATTGCATAGGGCTGAATGGCCTCTTGTTCTTTCTCCTTCTCTTTTGTTCTTTAAAGTTCTTGAAATTTCTAGGGAATTAAATGAATAAGATGACTTAGTAATCTTTTTATTTGTCCATTAAACTTCTAGTTGGGCCTAAGCCCACTCCAAATGGGACTGCCCAAATGGCCCCTTTTAATTTCCAAGCCCATTTTTTTGTTTTTCACTTCATGAAAATTTATTTTTTCCAAATTTCAAATTTTCCCTTCGCCTTCCTCCATATTTCCACGAGTCATATTGCGAATTTTCCTTTTTGCCCTTAACCTTTCTTAATATTTCCACTTTAAAATTTTCATACACAACTTGTGTGCTAAACCAAAAATCAAAATATAACCTCGTCCTTAACTTCCCGCGATTATCTTAAATTATCCGAACGTACAAAATGCGGGATATAGCACCGTCGAATTCTGTAAAAGGGTTGCTAACGTTAGAATGCATTTTGAATTAATAGTTGAAGTTTTTAATGTGGTTGTTGATATTGTTGTTGATGATTTGGCCGAGTTGAATTCTCGGGGTTGGTTGAATTTACAGGGGAAGTGCTGCCCAAATTTCTGTAGGTGAATTGCTAGCTTGGAATCGGATTCCTAAATACCTATAGCTAATGCTGGATATCTTTTGACGTTGTTGTATATCTTGGAAAAAGCTGAGACTTACGTTCGGATTAGCCTAGGAAGCGGACAAGGTATGTAAGGCATACCCTTCTTTCTTTTGGCATGTCCTAGAGCTAAGTAAGGTATGACACACATCTTGGGGTAACTCTATTCTTTAGTTCTGAGCTTGTTTACAATTCTTATTCACTTCTTGACATGAGCATGCTTAATATAGTTAAGCTTATTGTATGATTGAATAACGAGCAAAGCATAAAGAGTTCCTGTTCCTAAAAAGGTTCTATAAGGATTAATATCCCTAACTTTCATAAGATGTCTCAGATCGCTTTGATATGTTCATAAAGGTTTCTGTAACGAATAACATCCATAACTTTCTGATGCTAACTCGGATTGACTCGAAACGTGTTTATGATCCTTCAAGTGTCGATTAGTGTACTCACCTATCGAGTCTTAAAAATTGATTTATATGCATATAGTTTCTCTCTACTCTGCTCGTGCAAGCCTCAATACATCTTTCACCGAGTCTCGGGCCGGGTATGTAATCGTGCTCAGTTACACTGCATTATTCACAGAGTCCCTCACTAGTGGGCCGGGTACGGTATATATATATATGTATATGATGACATGATGATATGATGATACGGGGATGGCGGCCAGGAGGGCATATGATGACTTTATTCACCGAGTCCCTCACTAGAGGGTCGGGTACGGTATATATATGATATATGATGTTGACATGCATTACTTTATTCACCGAGTCCCTCACTAGAGGGCCGGGTACGGTATATACATACATGATGATATGATAAGTTGACATGATTTTATCCACCGAGTCCCATAATGGTACGGTATATGATAATGATACGCATGATTTTCATTTCATAAGGCAAGTGTATTGATGTTTTTAAAAGTCATACTTGTTTCGGGCAAATCTCCATTTTTGTTATGATCCTCTTTACTGTATTTCATGCCTTACATGCTCAGTACATATTCCGTACTGACCCCCTTTCTTTGGGGGCTGCGTTTCATGCCACGCAAGTGCACAAAGATGAGTGGAGGACATTGCTAGGAGATGTACCAGCTGGATTGGCGAGCTCCATTTCCTTCTAGAGTGTTGCCGAGTCAGAGTATTCATGTTATGGTATCTTGGTTGATGTTAGAGACTTTGCAGACAGAGTCACGAATATAGAATGTCAGTTTTGTAAGCGGCTCTACCAGCCGATGTGTCATTATGGATCATGTTACAAGTTTCATGTGATTACAAATTTTACTTGATTTGAGAACGATGAAAAGAATGGTTTTTGACAAGTTTTTATTATGCATTTCATTTTGTAACTTATGAGTCCAGTGAGGTTATGAACATAACGAGAGCTAAAGGGGTTCGCTCAGCTCCGAGTATGGAGTCGGGTGCCCATCATGCCCTATCAAGATTAGGGTGTGACAAAGTGGTATCTGAGCAGTTCGTCCTTGGGGTTGTCTGCAAAGTCGTGTCCAATAGAGTCCTGTTTATGGGTGTGAAGGCGGCCACACTTATAAATAGGAGGCTACAGGGTATCTAGGGATCGTTGATCTTCTTTCTGTCTTAGATCGTGCGATAGAGCCAAGTCATAGGGAATGAGATTCCTTGCACTGACCTTTGACCTCAGCAGAAGCACAGTATCGACGGGAGAAGGTGAGTGATGATATGGGAAGTCACAAAGGTAAGTTCTGATATTTTTGTTCTTTTACCTAAAATTAGGAGCCCTGGGTGGCTGGGATATGTTGTATATATATATACATGCCCTGTGAGGTATTGATGGTAATTACTGCATGCAAGTTTTGGATAGTAAGAATTGTAAAGGAGACTCTTCCAGAATTTTTCAAAATCAGGTCATTTAGTTTGGTACACCTAACAGGAAGAAGCGTGGAAAGAAAATATCGTAAATAGACAAGAAGTGGGATGCGTTGTTTTAGAGGGGTTATGGACCTGGCGTGGCATGAAGAATAATTGCGAGAAAGACGATCAGCAGTCCGAAGGATTAAAATGGGTTACATTCAAGGTTTAGTAGGAGCAAGGTCTGTTGGGGGATTCAGGGAAAGTTGACAAATAAGTTCTATTGTAGATTATTATATAAGAGTGGTGAGTGGAAACCCAAACAGGCTGATACTCGAGAATTTATAAGTAATGGCGACGAAGGTGTGTTCCCTACCATCAGGAATCTGGAGATCCAGGATGAAATGTAATCGTACACACAGGTGAGAGATGGATATTGGGGTTGAAAAGGCTAAAATAGTAATTGTTAAAGGAGAGAGATGTGTTACGAGAATGTTTCAGAATCTGTTAAGACTTCAACTTGCTCCAGATCATGTAATGAAGGTCATGTGGGGAGGTGGATGCGATTATATCAGCATTAACGCACCGGATTTCATCGAAGTTTCAAGGTTAAGCGTGCTGAGGTGAGAGAAATCCTAGGATGGGTGACCCCCTGGGAAGTGTGTAAGAAATCCTATAAATCCAGACATGAGAGACAAATGAGAAGCTAGAGTATCCTAAAGGAAGTTAGAGTATGCGGAGTGGTTAGAAGCCTTAAGGAGGTCGCGTAGGACGAGGCGGACTAGATCGGTGAAGAGAAGGAAGGTGCATCACGGCTCTAGAACTAGGATGAGGTTGAATAGCATTTGGAAATATTTTGTAAGCGAGATGGTAGTAAATATATATATATATATATACATGTATGCATATGGTATCCTATTTATGACTATATCGATGGGCATGTGTATCCCAGCAACCGGTGTTACGGTATTGAAGGCATCAATCGAGCAAGGGTACCGAAATTCAAGTGACCACAAAAATAAATGGTACAAGTGCTACAAGGTAAGCTGATGTTATTTTCACTACAGGTTAGGATTGGAAAGTTCTAATACAACGATATTTGGAAAAGAAAGAGAGTGAGTAAATGGAAGGCAAGAAGATCAAAATGTCGGAAAAAGTAAAAAGTAAGAAACATGAATGAGAAAAGCCTCCAAAAGAAACGACGGGCAAAGCACGAGACTATTTGGGTAAAAAAAAAATCAAAGGTAGGCATGTGAAAGGGATAGAGTATGGTAATATGGAACAAAAGAGGAATGTGTGGGGTTCGAAAACCGATTTCAATAAGTGGGGCTAAAAGAATAGTGACCACGACAAGCAATGTGAAGTAAGAGAAAGAATGATTAAGCCTCGCAATGATACTAAAATATTTCCAACTCTTGAAAAATATATTTTTAAAAAAGGGATAAATGTGTAACCATATTGATGTGGTAGCTTCGGACATGGAGAAGCTTTCCTAAAAAGATGACTTAGAAATGAAACGGATTTGCGCGTTTAAAGTAATATTTCACGGACTTCAGAACTGATACTAGAAATAACAAGAAGAGAAAGGTGCTCGAGGAGGAAGAAACCCAAGGAAGGTTAAGGATGAAAGTAGGAAAAGTGTACGAATGGGTTGGTCGAAGGAAGAGGAGAGCATTTAGGTGTAGAGTAACTGGAAATCTTTAACCGTAAGAGTAAGAAGGGTACTTTAATGAATTAGCGGTAGGAAACCGATTACTCACCGAGATAAGAATAAAGATGATGAGTCGACATGATTTCTTAGAAAAAAATTAATGGCATAGAACGAGAATCCATGTGAAGACCGAGGGGTTTTGATCTTAGAGGAAATGGAATGAGATGCAAGGAACATGCATAGGAGACCGCTCGGCCATAGCATCATAAAGATAGATAAAGGTTCGATTGACAAGAATAGAAGTAAAGGTTCGATGAACGAGGACAAAGAGAGTGTAAACGGTAAGAATTCTGTGCCAAAGAGCAAAAGTAGCAGTATGCTCGAAAAACATGGATGCACAACTGCAACACAAACACGTAGTTAAGAAGAATTACGAGTAAGTGAGCTAAATGGGCGGAAGGACTAATAGTGGATGGAAGGGTATGGAAATGTTGACAAAATGATGAGATAGACATAATTGAAGGAAAACTCAAGATAAGAAGAATTCTGGATATGTTATAAGCAAAGTCTGGAATAGAAAAACAAGGAGCAAGGTATAATTGGAGACTTCATAAAGGATGTGGTGAATTTCGGTGTCCCCATTAACTTGTAGGCCTGGAAAACCGTTAATCATAAAAGGACTGTGAAAAGACGAAAGAGGAGGCATCGGAATTGGATACCCTTATGAGTATTCCAATTGAACACAAAGTGTGACTACCAAAAAGGATGAATGAGGCAGACCATACGATGACGGAACCCCGGCCTTAAGAAGATAGTGAAGGGCGGTAGATAATTACTGAAGACGAGGAGTACTCGAAGACTATTGGAGTATAAGGATCTCCCTAATAAGGGGGGGGGGGGGGGGAGGACACATTATATTAGACTTAAAGGGAATCACGACATTTTCAAGCTCCAGAGGAGAAAAATTTATTAGTTCGGGGCCAGAGTTCAAAACATATCGGCATATCAGGAGGATACCTCAAAGAAGTAGAAACGAATTGACAATAAGTGTACCATGAGGCAGACATAAGGGGAAAGTATGGAAGACATCTTAAGAGAATGTCTCATACCGACATGAGCTACGGTATTTCTAGATCATGGGTTGAATCCCCCATATCGAGCAAAATTGTGCAGTACCTAAAGTATGCAGCGACGTGTTCTAAAGGGTAATAAAAAGAGCAAGAAAGGTCTTTAAGCTAAGTTCACAAAGGGTAATAGAGAGGATGACAAAAATTCAAGGGATATTTCGGATAACAACGACTATAATAACGAAAGTACCAACGATTGGTAGTCTGAAAATTTTTGAAGGAAAGACGGAACGCTGCTCCTATACATGGAAATAAAAGAGTTCACCAGATATTAAGAAAATAGTTCATGGACCATTAATTATAATGAAAATGAGAGTATACGCTATGGAATTATATGAACCATCAACGTGAAGCTATGCCCAATTATGATTGTAAGAAGTCCACACCGGAGGGCCAACAAGGAATAACGATTGACGAAACGATCGCCAATATAAGAAATCAAAGACAAGTACACTGGTGTCGAGAGATATGAGGGGAAGGAAGTAAGGAAATAGTTGCGGCAAGAGCTCCAAGATGTTGCGAGCTGAGAAATTAATTGAACTCGGATCATAAGTTGCCATGAGTGTAACTGGACTGCGAAGGATAACAAATGGCGAAGAAACATTACATAAATACGTTTTTGGATATTGACAATTGACCTTGGAAAGGAACATAACCATTATCCTCATTAGCGACAAAGTCATGATTGGATAAATATTTAGAATGTAAGATAAAAAGGATAGCCCAAGATGGTACCGAAAAGGTAAACACAAAGAGTATGTCGGATATGAGCAAGGTAATTGCCCACTACCAAGGAAACAAGGAGCGAGAAAAAAGGAGAATACTTAAAGGCCGATGAATATTTATAGCATGGTAGGCAAGACTACAATACTGTAGGCAAAACGAGAGCGAGGTGCTAGTTAATTTCTGACCATGTGCATGAGGACAAAGAAGTGGAAGAAACTGACTGGGAACAATGAAAGTGTTAAAGAAGGATGTTACACCCTGGAAAATTTCGCGTTATCAAAACTGTGGACGGCTTAGTATGAGCTCAAGAGAGAGCAGAGTTATACAAGGATTGGGGATGAAGACTATATTACCTGAGCATAAGAACATATATATGACATTGGAGCATTTCAAGAGGGATTGGGGATCCTTCCAGAGTGTTTCCCCTAAATGATATTCAGGCAACAGAGGAACTATCCTAAGAGAAGTAGCCTATAGCCACACTGATCGTCAGGTGAGAAAATTGTGTACCGAAGAGGTGGCTTCTGTTAAGGTATTGTGGCGGAACAATAACAGGGAGAAGATGACTTGGAAAGCCGAAGAAGAGATGAAGAAGTATCCCTATTTATTTCTTATGCCTACAGGTATTCTAAATTTCTAAAGCGGATATGTGGATTGATGAGTGAACTGTATGTGATAACTATAAAAGAGATCTCCCTGAAGTGTTATAAGACCCCACAAGACCAGTTTAACATTCGAGGACGAATGTTCTAAACGGGGGGAGGATGTTATATCCCGTATTTTGTACATTCAGATATTTCAAGATAATCGCGGTAAGTTAAGGGTAAGGATATATTTTTTATCTTGTTTAACACATAAGTTATTTAGGGATATTATTTGTATGGAAATATTAAGGAAGGCTAGGGGTAAAAAGGGAAATTCACAAGGTGGTTCATGGAAATATTGAGGAAAGGCTAGGGGTAAAAAGGGAAAAACAAAAGGAAAAAAATGGTCTTGAAAGCCACCTTGGCCGTGTGGCTTGGTATGGGTCCCACCCATGGCTTGGCCAATTGACTCAAGCCATGAGTGGGGGCATATGTTCCTCTCATATTTGTAGGAGTGTCTATATATATACATATGAAGAAGAGAGAATCATCTAGATATTTAATTTTCTTTACAACATAAGAAAACTTGAAGAGAAAAAAAAAAAGTCATTCGGCCATGGTATAGCCAAACAAGAAACTTGAGAAAAATTGATCAAAAATTATTTTCTTTTAGCAATTCAACCAATTGGAAGGTCCTTATTAACGTGGAGTAGTTGTTGGAGCAAACAAACCACTCATCTCTTTGTAACTTACAACCCTAGCCAAGCTAAGAAGTTAAGTGAGAAGGTAAGGTTTAATCTTGTTTTACATGTGTTATGGGTGATTTGTACATGTTGTAGTGTGTAGAAATGAATGAAATTCATGAAATAATGTGTGTTGTGTTGTAGCCGTGTAGGTGTTGGTGTTGTGTAGGAGGGATGAATTAATTTTACTTAGTATTTTAGTTGTTTTTGTTGTGGATTTTATGATGCAAATGAAGTTTTAATGGTTCAAGTTGGCATTGTAATTGTGTGTGGGTTGTTGTAGGAGTTAATGTGATTTTAATATGGTTACTTGTAATTATGAGAATGAAGTTGCTAATGTGTAGATTGTTGGTGTAGTTCATGAATTTGGAAGAAAATAATGTGTTGTTGTTGTTCTTATGGAGTTGGGAAGTTTCGGGTGGTGTTGTCTATTGGTTGGGCAGTTTTGAACATTGCGCGGATTGTTGAAGTGTTCTTGAGTCTTGTTTGGAAGCTCTCGGGCTAGTGCTTAAATGTCTAAGTATTGATGTTGGATTGATTATATGTGGTTGAATTGAATATATATGAAATGCCGTCGAATTGTGTAAAAGGGTTGCTAACGTTAGAATGCATTTTGAATTAATAGTTGAAGTTGTTAATGTGGTTGTTGGTATTGTTGTTGATGATTTGGCCGAGTTGAATTCTCGGGGTTGGTTGAATTTACAGGGGAAGTGCTGCCCAAATTTCTGTAGGTGAATTGCTAGTTTGGAATCGGATTCCTAAATACCTATAACTAATGTTGGATATATTTTGACGTTGTTGTAGATCTTGGAAAAAGCCGAGACTTACGTTCGGATTAGCCAAGGAAGCGGACATGGTATGTAAGGCTTACCCTTCTTTCTTTTGGCATGTCCTAGAGCTAAGTAAGGTATGACACGCATCTTGGGGTAACTCTATTCTTTAATTCCGAGCTTGTTTACGATTCTTATTCACTTCTTGACATGAGCATGCTTAATATAGTTAAGCTTATTGTATGATTGAATAACGAGCAAAGCATAAAGAGTTCCTGTTCCTAAAAAGGTTCTATAAGGATTAATGTCCCTAACTTTCATAAGAGGTCTCAGATCGCTTTGATATGTTCATAAAGGTTTCTGTAACGAATAACATCCATAACTTTCTGATGCTAACTCGGATTGACTCGAAACGTGTTTATGATCCTTCAAGTGTCGATTAGTGTACTCACCTATCGAGTCTTAAAAATTGATTTATATGCATATAGTTTCTCACTACTCTGCTCGTGCATGCCTCAATACATCTTTCACCGAGTCCCGGGCCGGGTATGTTATCGTGCTCAGTTTCAATACATTGTTCACCGAGTCCCTCAGTAGAGGGCCGGGTACGGTATATATATATGTATATGATGACATGATGATATGATGATACGAGAATGGCGGCCAGGAGGGCATATGATAACTTTATTCACCGAGTCCCTCACTAGAGGGCCTGGTATGGTATATATATGATATATGATGTTGACATGCATTACTTTATTCACCGCGTCCCTCACTAGAGGGTCGGGTACGGTATATACATACATGATGATATGATAATATGTTGACATAATTTTATCCACCGAGTCCCATAATGGGCCGGGTACGGTATATGATAATGATACGCATGATTTTCATTTCATAAGGCAAGTGTATTGATGTTTTTAAAAGTCATACTTCTTTCGGGCAAATCTCCATTTTTGTTATGATCCTCTTTACTATATTTCATGCCTTACATGCTCAGTACATATTCCGTACTGACCCCCTTTCTTCGAGGGATGCGTTTCATGCCACGCAGGTGCACAAAGATGAGTGGAGGACATTACTAGGAGATGTACCAGCTGGATTGGCGAGCTCCATTTCCTTCTGGAGTGTTGCCGAGTCAGAGTATTCATGTTATGGTATCTTGGTTGATGTTCGAGACTTTGCAGACAGAGTCACGAATATATAATGTCAGTTTTGTAAGCGGCTCCACCAGCCGATGTGTCATTATGCATCATGTTACAAGTTCCATGTGATTACAGATTTTACTTGATTTGAGAACGATGAAAAGAATGGTTTTTGACAAGTTTTTATTATGCATTTCATTTTGTAACTTAAGAGTCCAGTGAGGTTATGAACATAACGAGAGCTAAAGGGGTTCGCTCGGCTCCGAGTATGGAGTCGGGTGCCCATCATGCCCTATCAAGATTAGGGTGTGGCAAAAACATATATAGGTACATAAGAAAGGAATCATGCCTTTAGAAAGAAAGGGACAGCCTTAACATACCTTTTTGGTCTTCCTTAACTACTTAACGCTTATCCTCCCAAGCACGTAAATCTCAAAATTCAAGAACACTTCAGTTACATGGTTTCTCCACCTTAAAAATACTCACCCAAACATCTTCAAGAAGAGGAGACAAGTGTAGACCTCACTTGGAAACCCTTAACCACTTTAATCTTCACTTTGATCCTTGGTTTAGGCTTGGAAATATGTTGGAATATGTTTGGAGAAGTTTCTAGGACTTCCTAGGACTTGGGGCTATGCTAAAAATAAAATAAAAATGACCAAAATTGTCATATAGACTTGTAGGATTATATGTGCATGTTGTAGAAGTTGGAGGAATGTTCTATAGATTTGGGATATGTTTAGGGGAATTTGGATATTGGATGAATGTTGTGGGAAGTTCTAGAGAGGTGTGGAGATGAGAAATGGTGAAAATATGATGAGTTTGTTACACCTCGGAAAATCTTCCGTTGGTACGCAAGTGAATGAACTAGTGATGAGTACGAGTACACGATATTTCCATAAGTAAGAAACAACGTTTGATGACCTTAAGTGAAGTTTCAAAGGCACCCGATGTAAGACGAGAAAGTTGGCTAAGATAAGGCAAGGATTACGATGTGTATCGGAAAGGAAACACGAGTAACGGTTCAATGAGGACTTAATGAGGTCTTAGAGAAGTGTGATAACGTTCCTTAGATTGGTATTGATGTGTTGAACAAGTGTTAAGAAGGTTCCATAAGGATTGGAGATCAAACGAATCGACGAAACGGACTTCGGAACCACTGGGAGTTATACGGCCAAACATACTGGCGTATAAATTATACCGTCCGTATGTTTGGGACCGTATAATCAGCCCAGAGAACCAAAAGTTTCTGGACCAAATATACGGTCAGACATACGGTCCATATAAATTATACGGACCGTATGTTGGTTCGTATAAGTAGTCGGGGCAGATTTTTGGTGCATTAAATAAAGGGACCAAGGTTATTTCATTTCACTTCCACTTCACACCCCTTCTCTCAAAAACATCTCTCTACATATATTCCATAAGAATTCAAGGATATTTGGTGATCAACAATATAAACCAAGTGAATCAAGTTCAAGAAAACCATCAAAGATCATTCAAAGTCAAGAAATCTCATGGAGGTAAACTAGGGTTTTTGCTCAAGTGGAGTATTATCAACTAAGGCTTGTTCCTACAACATCTAAGGTAAGATTAATGATATTTATATGTTGTTTAAGATATTTAAGAGTTGAAATACTTGGATGGTAGAAAGGTATGGTAAAATAGGTCATGAATATGGAATAGTGTCATTTTGAGAAATCGTTTGAATGGAGTTATGAGTCTTGATGTATTGTGATGCAAATGTGTTATAAATGATGTGGAGAACATGAGATGAGTAATGTACGTGAACGGACATAGTCGTGTGTTATAGCCATAGATGTGAGTGATCGAAAGGAAATTGAGAAATGTTGATGAATAATGACTATTGTTATGGTATTGAGAATGTATCGTTGACGTTTGGGAGTTGATATACGTTATGGAGGAATGTCGTATAAATAAAGGAGATGCTGTTCGATTTTCTCTAGCTTTAATCATATATGCTAGCTATCGATTGTAATGATAGTATGACTATAATGAAGGTAGAAACGCTAGCATTGGAGGAGAACGCGCAAGTGTAGAATAGTTGATCGGAAAAGGTATGTAAGGCTAACCCTTCTTTCATAAGGCATGGTTTTTTTGGCCAATCATCTAAACCTCCTATAAGATTATGATATCCTTCAAATGATTCTATCTTTCGAGCTATTGAGCTCATGATCCTCGATATGTATTATGATTGTACTAAGTTCCTCGTATGAGGAGTGAAGATAAATGTGATGAACGGCGATAATAGTAATAATGATGTTGATGTTGATGACGATTATGATAATGATGTAAATAAAAAAGATGCTTATGAGGTATTATGTATATGTCTCTATGTATGAATATTATGGAACCCCGAGCTTATGAGGCCGGGTAAGATATGTAAATAAGTATGTATATGATTACGTAACGCGCGCACACTTCTGCACATGGTACGGATAACCCTGACGCCTTGGTAGGGCCAGGTAGATATGACCCTGACGCCTTGGTAGGGCCAAGTAGATATGACCCTGACGCCTTGGTAAGGCCAGGTAGATGTAACCCTGAAGCCTTGGTAGGGCCAGGTATGAGTAACCTTGAGTCTTGGGTGGCCAAGTACGTATGAAACACCGATCCTACGTGGTTGGGTATGTTATGTAAATGCTATGTACATGATATGATTATGTATATGATGTGAATACGAATATGATATGACTATGTATACGAATGTGAATAAGGGCATGTATACGAATACAAGCACAGATATGGTACGAGTACTATTATGAATACGGATAATGATGTATGTACACAAATACGCATTAGCAAATGGAAAGTTCCTATGAAAGGCAAGTAAGTGTGTATGACGATGATATTGCCATCTCCCATCCTATGCTATTCCTATGTTGCTATTTATACCTCTATATTGATATTGATCATGTTTTACATACTCAGTACATTCTTCGTACTGACGTCCTTTTGTTTATGGACGCTGCGTCATGCCCGCAGGTGCACAGGGAGACAGGCTTGATCCATAGCTGCTTTCTCAGAGATTACATAGCAGAGCTCCATTTCATTCGGAGCCATAGATTTTGGGTATTTATTCCTTTGTGTACATAATTATGGGCATAGCGGGGTCTTGTCTCGCTCATGTGATATGTTATACTCTTCTTAGAGGCTCGTAGCCACGTGTATATGGTTAGATATGTCTGGCCTTGTCAGCCTATATTTTGTATATCATTTTGATAGCCTTGTCGGATCATGTACATTGATGTGGCATAAATGCCAATTATGATATAAAGGCATTGTTGTCCAATGGGACTAGCATGATGAATGAATAGAAGTATGTTAAATTATGTGGCTCACCTAAATGTAAGTATAAGTGTAAGCCAAGGGGCGCCCGGGTGGGCTAGCACCGGGCGCTCGTCGCGGCCCTCTAGATGGATCGTGACAGAGTTAGAGGGGTATTTATAGGTGTGTGGGTCGGGTCAGGCTCCATTGGGCCGAATTAGTGGGCCTTAAGTGAGTTTCTAAAGAATTCGCGTACATTCGCAGGCTTCTGGCAGTCCGTCTTAAAATTCCCATAACTCCCTACTCTGATGTTGTATTGATGAACGGTTTGTTGTGTTGGAAACTACACTCGACGAACTTCATATTAGGATCTTGAAACACCTCAAAACTCCTGATATCCCAGGAGATATACCTCTTCGAAGCTGACCCAAAATTTCTGTCCAAAATTCTGCCAAAATTTTCCCAAATTGTTGACAAGCTTATTTTCTTCGATTTGCTCATTCTTAGAACCTTTAGACACTTGCTTATCACTTGTTAAGAGTACTCCTTAACCTTATAAGGGTCCCACGACCTCTCTGAGCTTACATTGGTTTGCGAACGACGCAAAAAATTTTGAGGTGTAACAAGAATGGCATCCGCTGACCTTGAAGACTTTCTATCATATGTCCTATTTTTATTTCAGAGACATAGGCATTTTTTTATTAGTATTCCAGATTGTATTATTCTCCTTAGAGGCTTTTGTATTATAAAACTAGACCCTAGTAGTGTTTATTATTTTTTGCACTTTTTACTACTTATATATGGATATATCGTGAGACTTACGTATTTGTTCTATTCCGCTGCTTTAAATTCATTCTTCGTGTATTTATTCATTATTGGGTTGAGGGTTCGTTTATCGAGGTGGGAAGGTAAGTGCCGGCACGGCCTAAGCAAAATGGGTCGTGACAAGATCATTGCGGTTTATGGCGCAGGTATAAGAAGTCACGTGCTCTTGCGGATCTATTTTTCCATGTATATCCGGAATCTTAAACCTTTTTGGGATTAACTTCGGAGCTACACTAGGTGGAAAAGGCCTCTGGATATAGAGTTTGGAGTTAAAATTGGTGGGGCCTTGAGATCTGGTCCACCCGAGAGTTGTAGTTTTCTGCCTTTTTCTCGTTGGAGTCAATCCGTTTGGCCAATGCCTTGAGCATTTTCAGGACTTCGGATGAACCATTAGAACCGAATTTCAAGGCCCTTGGATGAACCATTAGAACCGGAATTATTGCAATTGTCACTCACTTTATCTCCCCCATGGATCGACTCATTCATTTGGTTTGACTCTGCTGTTGCTGGGCCGTTCTTCTTCTTTTGGAGTTGGACGATGCCCGCCTGCTGTTCCTACAACATATTAAAAATCAAACGTAAGTTAATCTCTTCCCCCATACCATCAGATGTCTTTGCATCTTTCGAATTGACGATGTTTGGATCGACAGGGAGGCTATTGTTAGGATCAACGGGGGGTAAGTCATTTGCTGGCGCCCCATTGTTGGGGTTCTCGTCATTGTGACTTGAATGATCGTCGTTCAAGTGAGTTGACTGGCTAAGCTTTGACATGCTGAAGCAAACCTAAAATTACAAAGACCAATAGAATAAGTGAAAGTAGGGTTGTGAACAAATCACCACTATTATCCTTTGCCCCATGGTGGGCGCCAAACTGTTTACCCCTAAAAAGGATAACAATTGAATTTGTACACGGTTTATTTTTATAACTTATAAAATTATGGACAACATCTAAATGGTCGATTAAAAAAGGAACAATTGCATAAATCATCCCAAAAATGCCTCGTGTGCTAAGGAACACATATCGTGTATGGCATATTACATTTCTTAGGCATAGCAAAAACTTACGTAAAATAAAACAAGAGGAGATTTTAATTTTAAAGCTTGAGAAACAATTTATACCCTAAAGTTGTAATTTCAGAAAGTGAATACACTATTTAATAAACGAAACAAATTTAGAATAACTACTTTGAATTTAAATTTAAAAGATGTGGGAACTGATTTTTCTTCATATTTTGGCTATCAGTTGTTTGAAAAAGAGAAATGGCCTCAAATATAGGACGTGACTCCACGTTTAACCTCTCTTCATGGGTTCTTCTAAAGCTCTTCTTTGATTATTCTTCTTCTTCTTCAGGGTTCTTTTCTCTGACAATGATTCTATATCTATGATAAACTTGAGTGTTGCCTTAGTGGTGACGGTTCGTGAGTAGCAACTAGATTTATTTTTCTTTCCTTTTGTTTCTCCAGCAATGTGATTTATTTTTCAACATATAATAATTTCTACTATTTTGGCAATATTTTTCGTGTGTTTGGTTGTGCTGCGGGCAACATCGAAGCAACTAAATTAGAAGCGAGCAAAAACCACAGGTACCTGTATTAAAAGCTTTTCAACATGTAAATGTATAGCTTTTTCCTATATCTAATAATAGTTGAAATTTTATGATGCATTACAGGAGCAAAAAGTCCTCTTCTTTCCGCCATTCGACACCCTTGCAAAGAGAGAGTAGTAGTAAAAATAAGTGTTGCGGCAGCA
The DNA here is from genome assembly GCF_019175385.1 of Lycium barbarum. Lineage (NCBI taxonomy): Eukaryota > Viridiplantae > Streptophyta > Magnoliopsida > Solanales > Solanaceae > Lycium > Lycium barbarum. Next base: position 52,389,577 of record NC_083348.1, read on the forward strand.
ACGGTGCTGTAGTGAAGTTTATTGATAAACAGTATTTTAGCATATTGCAATGAATGGGGTAGTAAGTAGCAGCGAAGAGTACATTAGCAGGTCAAGGCGTCAAGCTTACAACATATAAAATGTTTTGCAGATTGTATTTGGAGTACGGCTTATGTGTCTTTTCTTTTCAGTGCAGGAGATATTTGGCCATAAACCTATCATTTGCTTCAATGCTAAAATTATATCGTATATTTTTAAACAAAATAACATGCCATAGTAAGAATTAGCATCAAGAGTTGTGTTTCAAAGAGAATTCCCGAGGGAGCCAAAGAATACGAGGCCAGGAAAAGGTAAGTTTCATGAAAATTCATATCATTATTAAAGGAGCACACATAATGTACTAACAATCAACCCAGTTGGAAGGAAGAAGCATACGTACTACGTACAGATAAGATATTGAATCATGAAGTAGACATGAAACTTTAAATACACAATTATCCTTTTGTCAATATACTCAATGCAACTTGATATGGAAAGAAATTGTCACACCCTGATCTTACTAGGGTGTGATGGGCACCCGACCCCATATTCGGAGCCGAGCGAACCCGCTGACTCTTATTACATATATAATCTCTTTGGACCTTTAAATCAAATAAGAATGAAATACATAGTAAAGTCTTCATAAACTTTTCTTTCATCGTACTCAAATCAAACAAAATCTGTGGTCATGTGGAGTCTGTAACATAAAATATAAAGACACATCGGCTGGTGAAGCCGCTTTCAAGACTGACATACTACACCCACGACTCTGTCTGCAAAGTCTCTAACTTCGAACAAAACATCATAGCATAGTACTCTGACCCGGCAACACTCCAGAGAAAATGGAGCTTGCCAACTCCGCTGGAACACCTTCTATAATAGCTTCTACTCAACTGGGTGTACCTGCGCGGCATGAAATGCAGCCCCTGAAGAAAGGGGGTCAGTACGAGTAATGTACTGAGTATGTAAGGCATGAATAGTAACATAGTAAGGGATGTAATTATAAACCATACAGAATGGGAACATAGAGCATATCATGAGATAAAAGAGTAACCTGTACATCTGAGTGCCTCTTAGGGTGGATGACATGCATGCTTGGATTTCTTTGAAAAACATTTCTTCTTCATACATATAGAAAATAGAACATATCATAGCGCCGAACGACGTCGGCTCCCCCACATATGTCCCGCGTCCGGGATGATAAGTTACGCCAACTGACCAGGTGGCAATGCGTCTATAGCGCAACATATGTCCCTTTTTCCCCATATCCCCCATATGCATATACATATGTCATATACATTTATCATATAAGCAGCATGCATGAGAGCCCAAAGAAAGTCATGTATCTATCGGAGTGACGTAAGGTCGGTAACCTCCGATTATATTATGGAATAATCATCCCGACTTTGTCTCACCTTGAAGGAACAATTATTATAAGATGAGACTAGCAACGAATAACAGCGTTAAGAGAACATAGAATAAGATCATAAATCTCATAAGGCGTCGCTTCATATACATATGCACATAGAACAAATTTTTAAGACTCGATGGGTACTTACATAAACCGACACTTGAAGGCTCAGAAACGAGTTTCGGATCAATCCGACTTAGTATAAGAAAGTTATGAGCGTTTGAAGTACAGAACCTTCTATGAACGTTTCGGAAGCTATTTTGGAAAATCAAAGCAATAATCATACCAAGTACCTTTATACATGAAATCATTCTTATCATGGTCAATATAGAAATATTCTCATCCGTGACATCATCAAAGTCATTGTAAAACATATCCATCGTTATTATCGTAAAATCTTACAAAATCATAAACCTCTGTTTTGGTAGAATATGGACACTTTGGAAAAACATTTACGAGTTTTCGGAAGGAGAATCATGCCTTGGAATCATAAGCATCTAACTTTCGAAAACAAGGAAGATATGGAAACAATTATGAAATCATAACATCATAATCATGCCTTTGAAAGAAAGGGACGAGCCTTAACATACCTGCTCCACGTCCTATTAGCTACGCTTAATTGTCCAAGCTCGTTATCGCTAGTCTACATTCAAGAAGATTTACATAATCATTAGATTCATCGTCACACACACTTGCCTTAGTCTTTCAAATAAATTCACTTATGATCTGCCGAAATTTCGGCAGCATCTCCCCTGTAAATACACCATCCCCGAGAATCTAACTCGGCCAATTTTATCAACAACAATCCGAGAATTCAACTCGGCCAAATTATCAACAACAATATCAACAATAACATCTCCAACTTCAATAATTATTTCAAATGCATTCTAACACTAGCAATTCTTTCTACACAATTCGACGGCATTTCATTTTTATTCAACTCAATCACATATAGTCGAGCTAACACCAATGATCCCACATTCAAGTATTTATCCGAAATCATTCTAACATGATTCAAGAGTACTTAAAACAATTCACATAATATTCACAACAACCCAATCAACATACTACTTCACCCAAAATCTTCCAAATTCCACAAGAACACTAGCAACACATTTCCTTTCTTCCAAATTCATAAACTACACCAACAATCTATACTTTAGCAATATCATTCATACAAATGTAAGAAACCATACTAGTTTCACATTACCTTCTTCAACAATCCCATAATGATCACAACTTCATTTCAAGTTATCAAACCTTCATTTTCATCATGAAATCCACAACTACAACAATCAAAATACTAAATAAAATCAATTCATCTTTTCTACACAACACTATGCCATTCGGCCACCACCCATATTCACATATTTCATGTATTTCATTCAATTCCACATGCTACAGCATACACAAACCATATTCACAACTTGCACAACAAATGCTTTACTTACTCCAACAATCACTCCATGTTGATTAGGGCCTTCAAATTAGTTGGAATACTAGAAGAAAATAATTTTTGATCAAATCTTTTTCAAGGTTCTTGCTTGGTTGCCTTGGCCGAATGGCCTTTATGTTTTGTTCTTGAAATTTCTTGAATTGTAAAGATGAATAATGGTCTTGTTTTGGTCATCTCACTACATATATATATATATATATATATATATATATATATATATATATATATATATATATCTCCTTCCATTACCAACTGGACTCATGTCCTCTTTCTTGAAACTTCGTTAATATTAAAAATCAAGATGACTAATTGTTTTATTTTGTCATCTCTTCTCCATATATATATATATATATATATATATATATATATATATATATATATACATGCCACATGGCCAAGTGGCCTTCTTCAAGAATTTTTCTTGAACATTTTGTGAAATTCCCATTTTGCCCCTAGCCTTCCACAATATTATCATGAACCATTTTGTGAATTCCCCTTTTTACCCTTAACCTTTCTCAATATTTCCATACTAATAAACAACTTGTATATTAAAATAATTTTGGAAAATAGTCTTGCCTTTGAGTTCTCGCAATTGCCTCGAATTATCCGAACGTACAAAATACAGGCTATAACAGAAATACACTAAAGAGTTGTAAAAGTTAATTGTTCATAAAAATTCCATTCAATTTTTTGTCGGGCTTATATAGAAAATCATATCTTTGAAGTATAAGAATAATAGGGTCTTAAAATCCTATACATTATTTTTCCTAACAGTTCATTAACTAATACTATTTTGAAATTTGAGTTGATAAAAATTCTTAAAAGCAATTTATCTTCTCTTGGTAAGCTTGGAAATTAACTTATTAAGTCAGACGATGCGTTAGAAAGAGCCACATGATAGTTTTTGGACAAAAAAGTTAAAGCATTGTAATAGTACCACACAGTTGAAGCAGGACAGTCATAATCAAAAAAATTAAAAACAATTATAATGAAAATAAAATAGAAAAATAGCAATAATAGATTCTACTTCTATTTATATCTATCTTATATTAAATTAAAAGAGGAGTAGCGGCAAGGATATTAAATCAAGTGAAAAAACTAATGAAATTTTCATATAGGTAAAAATGAAAAATTAAATCTTAAAATTTTATAATGTTAACAAAAGAGAGCAGGAAAATTCAACTTCTTATTACAATTAATATAAGAATAAATTATGAAAAATATAAATATATTTTAGAACAAAATATTCAAAGGACTTATATATTTGTTTCTAGATTATTCGAAATTACAACTTAGGGTAAAATATGATATTATTTGGATTATAGGTAAAAGTCAAATGGTAAAAGATAATAAAAATATAGATAGTAGGCAAATGAATAAAGAGCATAATAGTTTTACAAATATAATCAATTTTAGATAATTAAAAATCAAATCAAAATTTTATATTAATATTAAAAAAGAAGAAAATTTTAAGTTTTTATTGCACGCAATGAAAAATAACAGTCATTAAGAAATATCAGACATATCTTGATAATAATAATAAGTTTTCTTTTTATAGTTTGGATGAATTCAAAGTCGTATCTTAATTTTAGGCATGACGATATTTCGTAATAGGTAAAATAACAAACAAGAGAAAACAAATTAAATTATGAAGGTACGAAAACGTACAAATAGAGATAACGTGAAGATATTTATACATTTGAATCATTTTAAAAATAAAACAAAACGATTAAATAATATTAAAAAGTATTATTTATGATTTTAGACAATTTGGGAAAAATAGTATAAAAAGTAAATAAAAGATAATTTAGGCAAAAGGTTTTATTTATTTATGTTATATTAAAAGTAGTGTAGTGGACAAGAATATTAATTCAAGCGATAAGTTAATATTGTTTGCACATTTTTACTCCAAGCCGTTAGTGTTTCTCATTTACATAGCTTTGTGCAAGAGATTTAAGCATTGGAGATGATTGTTACGGCTGTAATGGTGTTGCTATTCTTAAAGTAATTTTTTTTCTTATGATTGAGGTTCATCCAATGCAATGAACGCATCTTATTGTGAGTAAAATATGATAACACTTCGCATTAATTTATATATTTGTATAAAATCGAGTTAAGCTTTTGAACGTTTCATAATAGTTATTTAAACATTTTTATTACAGTTAATTTTGTTGTAGCAAATATTGCTTAAGAAGTGCTCATTGGTTTTATAAAATAGTTTGCGCATAATACGTAAGGTGTTTTTTTCTTTTACTGTTCTCCGCGCATCCCGCGGGTACTTGTACTAGTGTGAACTAATAAGCAATCTTGTTAAGCAGACCATAATTTTATCAGAAAAAAGTGAAAAGGAAAAACCTCATCAAATTGATCTTCTTGGTAGAACACTAAAGAAGTTGCGAATAATTTTCCAACCAAATGAGCATCAGATGGGTTTTGTGGGAATACAAAAAAGATTTTGTAAGTACCAAAAATTGCTTCAAGCATTATACGTTTGAATTTTAAGTTTTTATATAATAAGTAATAGAAAAGATCTAATTTATTATGAGATGTTAGGATCAGTAGAAAAGATTCAATTTATTATGAGATATTAGGTGTAGTAGAAAAGACTGAATTTATTATGAGTTGTTTTTACTATTTGGTACAGAAATGTTATAGTATTGCTATTTAAATGAAGGGAAAAAAAAGTCGTTCAACTTCTAAAAGAAATTTTGGAAATTCAACTTCTACCTACCAAGGTAGGGATAAGGTCTGCGTACACCCTACTCTCTCGAGACCCTATTTGTTAGATTACACTGGGTATGTTGTTTTAGTTGTATTTAGCTAACTTTACCCTTATTTATGTCTAAGTTATAATCTATCTCCAATAAATGTTTACTCTATTTATGTGTCATCTTCATTAATGATTAAATTCTACGAAGGCTAAAATGGGTAAAAAATTATTAATTATGTCTTGAACTTCTAAAATGACAAATAATTTGAGAAAACTATTTAATTTTAGTAACCATGACATAATTTGAGATGGAGGGAGTATTTAATAAACTCTTTAATTCTGACAACTCATATGACATGTTTAAACCACAAGCTTCAAATAGTATTTTGGTACATTTTATGCATCTTCAATTTACAATCGCATGATCTAAAAAGTCTCGGTAACTTTTGTTAAAATCCTGTGATCAAATCAAACTAAGAGCCTAAGACACATTAAATGAAACGAAGAGTAAGTAGATACTCCCTTCGTCTCAACTCTCAACTGCAAAATCTTGTTCATGAGGGGAGGATTGCACAAGACCATATAATAAGACCACCCATCCCATTAACTGCTGATATGGGACTTATTCATGCTAGCAAAAGAAACAAATGTTAGAAAGGCAAGTATGTTCGACGATGAACTTGTACATACATCTTTAGTCGAAAACTGTACTAGTAGTTAAATAATTTGGGGATTTCACATATGTAGTAACAAAGCCAGAACATGGATTTATCGATCGATTGATCACAAGTTGGAATGGATTTTATCTTCCGTATCTTAGAATGTTGTTAGTGTTGGAACTTACTGAATATGGACTAACATAAATTTGATAATTAGGGCTTACAAAACGGGCTAAACAAATATAGGGTGGATATTACTTGGGCCAATTATACATTGGGTTCATTGTTGGGCCGAAATCACTTCATGTATAGATGTGCACCAGCTGTAGTGCTTGTTGAAAACCTAATCAGCCTATTATAAGGAGGTCCATTAAGTCAAGACTTGATACCTATATATTTATGTATATGTAACGACCCCCCATTTGGTCATTATAGCGCTTTTGACCAATTTACCCACGTTGACCCTTTTTCGAGCCCTATTAGTATGATTTTTACCAGTGGGGATGGGTGGTACAATTCCCGAGATGATCGGGCCAGTTATATAATGACTTTTGTGAAATTGAGCCTTAAAGTGAGTTTTTTGACCAATAGTTGACTTTTGGGTAAACGGAGCTTTTTCAAAAATTTGTCGATTCCAAGAGGTTTGGATGGTCAATTGTGACTTATCGGTATGTTTGGTTTAGTTCCCAAGGCACCCAGAAGAGTTTTGGGTTATTGGTTGGAAAGGTAGTATTTAGCCATTGGGAGTTGACCCGGTCAAATAGACCTCCATTGGAAATTTCGAGATCACGACTGAGTCTGTAGCGTGTTTTTATGTGTGAATGCATGTCTGGTTTATATCTTGAGGTCTCGGGTGATTGTTGAATTTCGAGATTGGGTTTGTGGAAAACTAGAAAATTCTGGTGTTTGTGTCCGCTGTAGCGACACCAAATCCCCCATAGCGGACTCGCTATAATGAGGTCTTGGTCCGCTATAGCGAGATGATGACTTTCAAGATGGGCGCCACACCGGACCGGATTCCGCTGTGGCGGATGCGCGATGGCGAGCGTAGAACCGTTGGCGCAAACCCGTTGTAGCAGACTCGTGACCGTTGCAGTGGACGACGCAGACTAGAACCTTATAAAATCTAAGCGAAACCCTTTTATTTCCCATTCCTTCACTTTTTGTTCCTAAGTACTTTTAAGGCGAATTGAGGAGATTCTTGGTTGATTCCTCTTGAGGGTAAGTTCCCTAAGCTTGAATTCTTTCATTTACATTCCTTAAGCATGAATCCATGATAGAAAATTCATAGAACTTAAGAAGTAAGATAGGTTTGATATTTTCCCTATTATTTGAGTTCTAATCTTCCTAAATGGAAATCGTTGGTGGATTTGACTAATTTAATAATAGAAGTTGATGATTTAATAGCTAATAGGCTTGAATCTTCAATTTATGTTGAAGAGATTAAAGGTTTGAAACTTAGGGTTTATACCCAAATTAGGGGTTTTGACTTGATTAACGAAATTGACCCATTCTTGAGTTATTTTAGCAATTGATTAGCAGGATTGAACTCCTAGAATGTTGAATTTCATATTTCACTTTTGAAATACCCATTTTACTCTTGTCGGCCCATTTTCCTCTTTCTCCATAGTTGAATTTAATTCGAAAGATAAGTATATCAATATGGGTGTAAAGCATATTTGGAGGCGCTACTAAAAGGAAAGGCAAAGGTGTGATTGTTCCTGCTCAGCTACCAGGTAGGTTACGGCTTACCTTATGGTCAGACTTCTGTTAGTAAAGCATATGTAGAGGGAGTGATTGTCGGAGACAGCATGTTATGCCTTCGGGTATGAAGTTGGGATGGATTACCTAGGTTGGTACTGTTGCTTGATTATGGTATTTTTGCCTTCTTGTGATTTATTTGGTTTGTTTCCTTGTTATGATCTGATGGCTTATTGCCACGTGTGTGATATTAGACTAGATTCTTAGTCGTCTTATCATGATTGTGAAATTACTATCCCTCACTTATTGGATATTATCATGGATAGAGGAAAGAACTTGACTTGTTACTAATATCGAGAGATGTGTCCATGTGTGGCACGATTGATTTTATATGTTGTCATCATTCATTGATATTATACAGTGTACTCATTCTCATCTTTCATGATACTCTGATATGAACTGAGCTTGGTATCGTTGTTGATTATGGTTTGTTGCCTTGTTGTTCTCTATTGGCTTGTTTCCACGTGTGTGATACTAGACGTGATACTTAGTGACTTATTCCAAGAGCTAGGAGAGGTGATTCTTGAAAATATTGGGGGAAATGATCTACTTGGGGTATGTTCCAATCTACTATCTAGCTTTACTACATTCTTCTTTGAGTTCCCATGGTATTTTATGGTCCTATTACGGTGGTGATGAGACTTAAGGTATTATTCGTGAACCCTTTTTATAAATTGATTAAGTGTTGCTTCAATTACTGTTTATATCATCTAGAAGTGTAGATTAGCACATTCTAGGATGGAATTGCTCTATAGTTCAAGAACCTAATCATGAGACTTAGGGTTTAACCTAAATTGGAATTTTTGACTAATTGACGAAATTGAAGGGTCTAAAGTGATTAGAAACCCATGTAATTAAAGATTATAATTGTTGAGACTATGGGTAGGGTAATTTCACCCGAAATTCCCAATTTTACCCGTATGATTTGTTTGGGGTATTTTGGGCATTTTTTCCTAAAATCGATTCTTCTTCCGATTAGTTGGTTTATTATAGTCATTTGCTTACTTAGCATTGCTAATTTTTAGACTATGGGTGATCCGAGGAACTTCGGGAGGGCAAGGCTTGGGTTTGGCGGTTCGTGGCACCAGCTAGGAATCGAAGTAGGTTACGGCTTACTTTTTGGTTAGACTCCAATTAGGGAAACATATGTGGGAGTTAGTTATTGATGGAGAAAGACTACTAGGCCTTTGAATATGGAGTTGGTGTAATGCCCGATTGGTCGTTATGGTGCTAATGACCCTTTTACCCCTGTTGACCCTTTCCCTAGGTCATCGGGTGGTTTTGGAGTGACTTTTGGAGGTTTGAGCCTCAAAGTGTAATTCCTTTGACCCAAAATTGAATTTTGAGTAAACGGACCTCTTTTGAAATTTTATCAATTTCAAGAGGTCCGAATGGGCATATATGACTTGGCAGTACGTTTGGTTCGGTTCCCAATGCAATTGGGAGCGTTTTGGAACTTGGGCTGGAAACTTAGCTTTAGGCCATTGGGGATTGACTTGGTCAAATATACCTCCGTTGGGAAATTTGAGGCCACGGGTGAGTTCGTAGCATGTTTTTAGGTGTGTTTGCATGTTTGTTTTGTACCTGTGCGGCCTCAAGTGATAATCAGATTTCAGGTCGAGATTAGTCAAACCCAGAACTTTCTGATAACTAGTATAAACATTGTAGCGGCCCAGAAACCGTCGTCGTAGTCCTGCTATAGCAATAGGCCAACGGCCATAGCGGTTTTATTGTTTGGTGACGAGCCGCTATAGCGGTCATGCCAACCGTCATGGCGAACTAGTAGTAGTGGTATCCTTACTGCTACAGCAGCTTGTTGGTTTTTGGTATGGCTGCCATAGTGGGCCATGTGGCACCATAGCACGTGCGCTGTGGCGGTTCCTCTAACTGTCGTAGCCGATGTCTAGCAAAATTATTATTTTTCTCAAGTTAAAACCCTTAAACCCTATCACTTCCTTTTAATCACTTTCTAAGCACTCTTTGGGAGAACTGATCAACTTTTAGGCTGAATCTTCTGGGAGGTAAGATCTATGACCCTAGACTTCATCATTTACCTTCCTAGAACCCCAATCCATGCTTAGAATCACTAGAATCAAAATAGAGAAGATGAGTCTTGTAATAAATTTCTTGAAATGGGTTTAGACTTCTAAAATAGAAATTGATGGTGAAATTTACTAGTATAACCATAGAATTTGATGAATTCCTTGTTGTTAAGCTTATTTTTTCCTTTATTAATGGTTATTTGAGGATTGAAGAATTAGGGTTCATACAAAAATTTGGCGGTTTTACTTTAAATCCGAATTAGGCTTAATCTTGAGTTGTTTTAGAAATTGAGTAGTGGGTTTGATCACCTAGAGCTTGATTGTATGTTTCATCTTTCAATTTCCCGTTTTACCTTATGGGCATGTTTCCCCAATTCCTTAGGTTAGATTTTGACCTAACTAGAAGTACAGCAATATGGGTGTCGTTATTCGTAGTTTTTAATATAGAATTCAATTATGAATAGACTTTGAGTACTTGGAGGTGCTACGAAAGGGCAAGGCCAAGGTGCGATGGTTTGTGGCTCCTGTTCGACTTTCCAAGTAGGTTACGACTTACCTTTTTGGTTAGACTTCGGTTAGTAGGTCATATGTAGAGTTAGTGTTGTTAGGCAAATTATGTGAACCTTCAGGTATGAAGTTGGGATGGAATACTTAGGTTGGTATTGTTGTTGATTATGGTTGTCTCCTTATTGTGTTCTATTGAGTTGTTGCTTATTTATGAGTTGTTGGCTTGTCGCCACGTGATTAATTCTAGAGTTGATGCTTATTGATTACTTGTGTGTCGGAAAGCATATTTATTATGATTGAGGTTGTCGGGAAGGGAAGAAAGGTTTGATATTGATATTGTGACAAAGATATGTATTCATGTGTTACACCATTGATTCATATATTCATGTTGGCATTGTTATCACACATTCACTCATTATACATTTATTGGGATTGGGCTAAGTGTCGCAACACTTAATTGGATCGGGTTGCACGTATCGCAACACTGACTGGGATCGGGTTGCACGTTCCGCAACACTAACTATTGGATCGGGCTATGTGCCACAGTAAGTACATGGACTTAGCGGTCCCCCGTAGGTCATGACTGTCAAGGAGATGAGATATTCCGCCCGAAGTGTGTGTGTATAATTGCATTTGCATTGCATTCATCTCATAATTACTTACGGCATTGTATTGGACTTATTGATTGATCTTTGGCGATACGTGTACTTGATAGTGGTTCTTGAGATAGAGTTTTAGACTTATAGTGGAATTTGAGGTGATATACTAGACTTGGTGATTGGTACTGAATTTGATATTTGGACTTTGTTGAGTTATCTGATTGTGAGCATGCCTACTTTTTCAGTCTCTTTCTTATACATATGATTTTCTAACTGTTGTCGGCCTATGATGCCTACTCAGTTCTGTGGTTTTGTACTAATATTACCTTGTTGTACTCTTTCTATGACTGCAAAGTACGCTGTTGGAGAGTCGTCTATTCCTCGAGGATGACCCTCGGGCTGACCCCGAGGCTTCCTACCAGAGTTTCTAGTGTGAGCTTGCTTGATGGATTCTACAGCCCGGATATTCTTCTGCTTACTTGTCTTTTCTATTTTCGAGGTAGTATTTCTATTTGGAGACATGTTGACTATTCCACACTTATATTATTAGTAGCTCTTGTACAATTCAGACCTGATTTGGGATTGATATATTTCAGCACTTGTAGTATTTCCTAGTTATGCCAGACCTATTCTATTGTTATTTGGTGTTGATTTTTATTGTATTGATATTGGTTGTTGATTAAGGGACGAGTTTGCCTACTGAGGTAGGAAAGGGTAGGCGCCCACACGTTCTCCTAGTTGGGGTGTGACAGTTGGGATGGAATTCTATTAGGTTAGTTGTTGTTAATTGTGGTTTGTTGCCCTGTTATTGTGATTAGAATTGTTGCCATGCTTGCTGTGTTGTGATACGTGCTGCACTCATTTTTCTCTTGACGTGGCATTTATCATCAGAGGGAAGGATAATGAGATTAGGCCTGAATCATGTTTTATAATTATGATAATACCCGATTTGAAATCTTGATTATGATTTACTGTTGATGATAATACCATGTATGGCATACATTGTCATTTCACATGTATATTGATATCGAATTATGACTTGGTACTGATGATGAGAAATGAGAAAATGGAGCAGTTGGTGATATAAGACTTACTTGTAGGGATACTTGCTGTATTTGGAAGTAAAGGGTGTCATAGGATCTCTATGTTGATTGAACTGGTTAGTTAATTTATTCCATGGTTAAGTATTATGCATTAATTCTCATTCCTCATGCTTACATCTGTGTTGATGTTCCAAATTGGGGTTTCTATACTTGAACCATATTTTGAAAACTCATCTTGTATACTTTTTATACTTGAACCATATATATATATATGACAGGGGGTGAGGATGTGGCCTATCTTGTGATATATATAAGGCACATTTGACAGGGGGTGAGGATGTGGCCTATTTCTGAACTCGTGATCCGAGGTATGTTCCGGAACGAGTGGTACACGGACATTATGGGTCCCCCGCGGGTCACGACTATCCTGCGAACAAGACCTTTAGCATGTGTGTACAGGTTTGAGATATTTGGCTAGTGCATTGCATTGTATCGCATTTCACATCATTACATTTCATCCTATATCATTGTCACGACCCAAATTACAGATCGTGCAGACACCTACCTTATTATCACTAGTAGGCGAACCCTTACCCGTTAACCCTTTAATCACTAGCCAATTTTAACTTCTTTAATCATTTATAATCTAACAATCAATAAATACGTGAATGAATAAATAGTCTTACCAAGTCATAAATAATAAATAATATAATTGTGGAAGTCTTAATATTACACCCCCAAAATCTGAAAGTCATCGTACAAGGACTCTAACCAACAACGTCTAAAGAATGAAGTATATCTCAAATATAATAATAAATAATGTTTGGAATGAAGTGGAATGAAGTGGACATCTGGAACGAGAGTTCCTCAGGTGGCATGGCATGGGTAGAAGCTCACCCTCGGATCTGATCGAGCAAACTAGAGATGTGGTCTTGATGAAATCTCTGGATCACAATCTGCACTCAAAAAGGGTGCATCAAGGTAGTATCAGTACAAACACTATGTACCAGTAAGCATCATAGGCCGACCAAGATTAGTTCGCCCATATAAGTACAAAATCAACCAGATAACCAGATAGGAACTTAATACTCAAATCCAAGTCACAGAACATCCCATAACTGAGTCTATGCCTAAGATGAAGATTCTAAACCACAAGTCTGTCAAGTCTCAATAATCTAACCTGATAATCACAAGTCCACGTTCCGACCCTAGGTAGAATCACTAACCCACAATTTCACTCAGTCAATGATCATATTTATATGATAATAGCCATTCAACAAACCATACCAAAATCAGAACTAAACGAGCAAATAATAATGCAGAATAAAATGTAATGATGTGCAATGCAAATTATGATGAAGTGCATGAAATGCAATGGCCAAATACCTCACTCCCTAGTCACTCATCACTCGTGTACACACATGCTTTGGTGTCTTTGCCCAATAGTCATGACCTGCAGGGGATCCATGGTGTCCATGTACCACTCGTTTCGGAACGAACCTCGAACCACGAGCCTATAATCTAGGCCACATTCTCACCCCTGTCAAATGTGCCTTTTCATATCTAGGTCACATTCTCAGCCCCAGTCAAATGTGCCTTTTATATACACATATTGTCACATCAATTTCAATGATCGGTTACCAAGTGTCATGTACCAAATAGCATCACAAGTTCAACAAGAAGATTATATTAACTTCTTCACTAATTACATATCACTTTCCATCATGTATGAATGTATGAATGCATAAATGAGTGAAAACATGGTAAAACAATGCAAATAAACTAAAAATGAAGGTACGAGTCACAAGCCACAAGTCATATCCAGACTTAGATAAATCAGCTCAACCATGAAATGAATCATGCAAACCATCTCAGCAAACATTAGAGGCTATGTCCCTCTTTACTTCCCAACATAACAAGTACACCTCACAATGAAGTCTTGTATCACCAAGGTGCTCCATTTTATTATATATCATCATCAATAGTAAAATCATACATAAAGTTTTCATCTACGTACTATCATAAGTTTATATCACAATTCTTGTCTAAACTCATTATCCTTCCTTTCTTCGATGATATGTGTAACAATAAGAGAGAATTGGGTACAACACATATTACAACACAACAATTCAGGTAACAAGTATAATCACAATAACAGGGAAACAAGAAACCATCAACAACAATCAACTTAGTAGAAATTCATCCTGAATCGCAACAGTATGAATACAACTACACCTCATATTTTAGTACATAAAGTAATGGGGACGAGCCCACAAAATCATAAGTCATACCAACCTAGCTAATATCCAACCAAAACACCATGTTCAAAGACCTAATCATTCTTTCTCCCATCAATTCTACACAATACATACATTTCGCTAATCAAAGTCTAACTAAAGTAATCCGTAACTTACCTGGAATGCCGAGCAACAGTCTCGAATCGCCAAACGTTAGCCTTCCCTTCCTCTTTGGAGAACCTCAAAATGATTAACTTCTATCAAATATGAATTCTACTTCAGAATACAAATCTAAGGATACCCATATTGCCACCGTTTACCCAAAACCCAAAAATGGATCCAAAATAGCCAAACCCGAGCCACGATGATAAATGTTATATCCCGTATTTTATACATTCGGATATTTCGAGGTAGTCGTGGTAAGTGAAGGGCAAGACCATTGTCCAAAATTATTTTAATGTACAAGTTGGTTATGGATATTATTTATGAATATTATTAGTATGAAAATATTGAGAAAGGTTAAGGGTAAAAAGGGAAATTCACAAAATGGCTCATGGTAATATTGCGGAAGGCCAGGGGAAAAATGGGAATTTCACAAAATATTCGAGAAGGTTCTTTGAGGGGCCATGTTGGCCGTGTGGCACATGCCATATTTTATTAAATGGGGGCTAATTATAAATTATAAAGATATATGGACCAAAGCTTGCATAAGAAGACAAAGGATCATCTTTGTTTATTTTAAAGAAACTTCAAGAAAATTGGAGAAGGGGACATGTGTTCACTTTGCATTTGGAGGGGCTAAATATATATATATATAAAGTGATGACAAAACAAGACTAACTTATCATTCACCATTCAAGAAATTTCAAGAGAGAATATAGTGGTGTTCGGCCATGGCGAAAAAAATGGAGGCCATGGAAATTGACCAAGAAAAATCATTTTCTTCTAACCAATTGGAACGTCCTTAACAACATGGAGTGATTGTTGGAGCAAGCCAAGCATTTATTTGGGTGATTTACAAACCCTAGCCAAGTAAGAAGGCAAGTAAAGGAAGGTAAGGTTCAATCTCCTTTTACACGTGTTATAGATGATTTATGTATGTTGAAGTATGTAGAAATGGATGGAATTTATGGTATATGTGTGTGTTGATGTTGTAGCCGAATGGGATTGTGTTGTGTAGAAAAAATGAATTGATTTTATTTAGTAGTTTGATTGTTGTTGTGGAAGATTCTACGATGTAAAATGAGGATTTAATGGTTAGAAATGAAGTTGTGATTGTTTGTGGATTATGGAAGAAGTTAGTGTGACATTAGTGTGGTTTCTTATATTTGTAAGAATAAATTTGTTAATGTATGGGTTGTTGACATAATTCATGAATTTGGAAGTGAGACATTTGTTTGGAAGATTGTAAGTTGGGTTGTGGTGATTGAATTTGAAAGAAGGAAATAGGTTGTTATTGTTCTTGTTGAAATTGGAAGGTGTCGGGTGAAGTAGTATGTTGATTGAGTCGTTTTGAATGTTATGTGAATTGAATTGAATATAAATGAAATGTCGTTGAATTGTATGACAAAGGTTGTTAATGTTAGAATGCGTCTTGAATTGATTGTTGATGTTGTTGGCACGATTGTTGGTATTGTCGTTGATAGTTTGGCCGAGTTGAATTCTCGGATTGTTGATTGATGATTGGGCCGAGTTAGATTCTCGGGGATGGTGTATTTACAGGGGAGATGCTGCCGAAATTTCGGCAGATCATAAGTGAATTTATTTGAAAGACTAAGACAAGTGTGTGTGACGATGAATCTAATGATTATGTAAATCTTCTTGGATGTAGACTAGCGATAACGAGCTTGGACAATTAAGCGTAGCTAATAGGACGTGGAGCAGGTATGTTAAGGCTCGTCCCTTTCTTTCAAAGGCATGATTCCGATGTTATGATTTCATAATTGTTTCCATATCTTCCTTGTTTTCAAAAGTTAGATATTTATGATTCCAAGGCATGATTTTCTTCCCGATAACTCGTAAATGTTTTTCCAAAGTGTCCGTTTTCTACCAAAACAGAGGTTTATGATTTTGTAAGCTCTTATGACAATAACGATGGATATGTTTCATAATGACATTGATGACGTCAAGGATGAGAATGTTTCTATGATGACTATGATAAGAATGATTTTCCAAAAATGGCTTCTGAAACGTTCGTAGAAGGTTTTGTACTTCAAACGCTCATAAGTTTCTTATACTAAATCGGATTGACCCGAAACTTGTTTCTGAGCCTTCAAGTGTCGGTTTATGTAAGTACCCATTGAGTCTTAAAAATCTGTTCTATGTGCATATGTATATGAAGCGACGCCTTATGAGATTTATGATCTTATTCTATGTTCTCTTAACGCTGTTATTCGTTGCTAGTCTCATCTTATAATAATTGTTCCTTCAAGGTGAGACAAAGTCATGATGATTATTCCATAATGTAATCGGAGGTTACTGACCTTACGTAACTCCGATGGAGTTATAGCTTTTGATTGGGCTCTTATGCATGCTTAAGTTGTGATGATTACACCGTGCCTATACGGCCGGGCAACACCGCTAAGGCGGGCGGCTTATGGATGATTACACCGTGCCTATACGGCCGGGCAGCACCGCTAAGGCGGGCGGCTTATGGATAATAACACCGTGTCTATATGGCACGGGCAGCACCACTAGTGGGCGGCGTGAGATGACTACCCCGGACGCGGGCTAATAATGTTATGTGATTCAGACAGTTTATGTATACATGAAAGTAAAGATGAGCATGCATGATTCCGCCTTAAGAGGCAGGCAGTTACAGTCAGACCTTTTCTTATATCTTCCATATTTCCTTATTATGTTTTGTTCATGTTCTCTCCATATTATCATGTTATCATTCGTTCCTTACATACTCAGTACATTGCTCGTACTGACCCCTTTTCTTCGGGGGCTGCGTTTCATGCCACGCAGGTACACCCAGATGAGTAGAAGATGTTCCAGCGGAGTTGGCAAGCTCCATTTGCCCTGGAGAGTTGCCGGGTCAGAGTATTATGCTATGATGTCTTGGTTGAAGTTAGAGACTTTGCAGACAGAGTCATGGGTATAGAATGTCGGTACTGTAATCGGCTCCACCAGCCGATGTGTTATTCTGTTTCATGTTACGAGTTTCATGTGATGATAGATTTTATTTGAACTGAGTACAATGAAAGGAAAAATTCTGAAAGCTTTACTATGTTTTTCATTTCTTATTGATGTAAGAGTCTAAAGAGATTAAGTATGTAATAAGAGTCAGCGGGTTCGCTCGGCTCCGAATAAGGGGTCGGGTGCCCATCACACCCTAGTAAGGTTGGGGTGTGACAGTAAAACTATAATTTTATTTAAAATTCAGATACAATATAGTCAAAATAGTAATCTATGAGTCTAAACGAGTTCAACGATATCCATATTGCTATACTTTTAGAAAAATACCCAAAATACCCCTACAATGTGACTCCGGGTTCATGAGGGTAAAACGGAAAACTTAGTGCACAATTATGTTACCCATCATCTAGTTAGCCTTCAATCTTAATTTCATGGAATTCTATTCATCACAAGATACCCAAATTCATCTTTTCTATTATTAACCCTAGGGTTATTAACCCAATAGTTCTTCACAATTAGTGTGTAGGATGACAATGAGATAATGATAATCAACAATAAATAATGAATACTAGGATAGAATCTTACCCCAAAGTGCTTGTGAATGCTTTTCCATTGCTATCTTCCAAACCCTCCAACTATTGAAGGTTTCATCAATTCTTGGGTTCTAATCTTTCACCCACCATTAATGGAGCTTAAGCTTTTCATGGGATTGGAAGAAGGGAAGCTAATGAATCAGGTAAGAGTTTGCACTTACCTTTAAGGAGGAACTCCACCTTAGCCCTAGGAAAATAACCTCTCACTTTCTAGGGAAGTGTTTTTGGGTTTATGAGGGGAAAGACTTGAAAATTGCGCTTAAAAACGGACATTCTGCCCAGATTTTCGCTGCAGCGGGTGCACCCTTCGCTACTACACGTGTCAAAATTTCTAAAATGTTCAAAACTTCGTTTTAGCCCCCGAACCTCCCGAACACAAACCATATATGACTTTTGATTGTAAACTACGTTACAGACTCACTCGTGACCTCAGAATTCCCAAAAGAGATCATTTTAACCCACTGTTGACCAAGCCAAATCTAACACTATGAAACTAATCCTTCACTCAAAACTCAAAACATCCCCGAATGCCTTGGGACCCAAACCAATGACTTCACTAAGTCATAGATCGTACTAACGAGACTCGGGGGGAAGGGTCAACAAGGTTAAATGGGTCAAAACACTATAATGACCAAACGGGTCGTTACAATCATCATATGACTCTTTATTTCTGATTTGGTATGGGTTGTTTGTACCATTGTTGTGGTATAGATCTGACTATGGACTGGACCAGATTGTAGATTAGTGACTCTGCCTAGGTTCAAAACATTGATTCGTGATTATCTTTTTTTTTATAAGATTTCCCAGGTGCACTGGGGTGTTATATATCAAGAGGAAAATACAAGAAGGAGGACTTGGACTTACCTCCGATTACAACACTAGAATAAAACTATTATCCATCGCAAAAAGTGTGAAAGTGAAGCTAACATGGACATTCCAACCCTCGTGAAAATCTACCTATAAGATTCGTAATTATCGATTCGAGATTATTGAGACTCAACAGACTTCGCCTAGGCTTATGACTTGGAAAGTGAGTTTTTGTATGACATATGTGTGGGATAGAGCCGTAACCCGGAGACTCTTCTTTGTATTTAACTGTTGA
Source organism: Lycium barbarum (assembly GCF_019175385.1). Lineage (NCBI taxonomy): Eukaryota > Viridiplantae > Streptophyta > Magnoliopsida > Solanales > Solanaceae > Lycium > Lycium barbarum. The sequence goes on from NC_083348.1 coordinate 52,408,856, forward strand.
CTTTGTATTCCTAAGACAGTATTGATATTTGAGATTTGTACTTTCTGTCAGACTTATATCTGTGTAATAATGGCTCTTGTACTAGTCTAGAACAGATTTTTGGGTTATTATTACTTCTACATTTATCATTTATATAATTTGAATTTGTTAGCTAAATCATTATTTATTTCCACACAATTCTTATAAATTACTAAAATAATTTGGGAATGGTTCGCCTACCTGGGGGGACAGTGTAGGTGCCATCACGATTCATGAATTAGGTCGTGACAAGTTGGTATTTGAACCTTAGGCCACCGGTCTTACAAGTACAAGAGCATGTCTATTAGAGTCTTACGGATTGGTACGATGAGCTCCGTACTTATCTAAGAGAGGCTATAGGACATTAGGAAGCTTCAAATTCTTTCATTCTTTCATGCTACTTCATTCGAATTGGTATCTAGTGGATTCCCATTGGTATCTGAATTTCCTTGACTTATTTTCCCATGAATGATGGAAACTCATTCCTAAACTCTTATGCGAGCGGTTTTGTTATGACATGTCTTGGTATGGTACTAAATATGTCTTCCTGATTTGGACAAGTGACTAAGTTCAGTATCCAGCTATGACATGAGGTTTCAGTTATGTGGGATGGGGGTGAAGACACGTTCATTATGTGTGTGTGTGTGTGGGGGGGGGGGGGGTTCTTGAGATGTTACACCTTGAAAATTCCCCACGAACGTACAGTGGATAGGCTAACAAAGGGCATAGCGTGTACGATGTTTTAATAAGAAGGGAATGACGTTTGACGACCCTAAGTAAGATTCCAAAGGCAATTGCAATAAAAGATAGGTTATGCTCCATAATGACTAACTATAGGTTCTGAAAATGTGGAAAGTTGCAGATTTGTACTTTGGCCAGTTGATCATAAAATGAAATACGCACCATAAAGTAGTTTACGAGCCGTAAACTGCCATGTCGTATTTCAACTTCCAAAACTTCAACTTTTTGTCAAATGCTTGAATGGTTAAAGACGACTTGAAATACGGACCGTAAACTGAAATACGGCTCGTAAACTGTATTCGTAAAGCACCATGTCTCAGCCTGACTTTCTAGTTCTGTTATGATTAAATACGTCCACGAAATACGGCCTGTAAACTGGAATACAGACCGTAAACTGAGTTTACGACCACTGTTGTACTTTCAACAACTGTTCATTCCAGATCAGATTTTGGGTTATTAAAAAGGGGACCAAGTTTATTATTTCATTTCGACACTTCACCCCTTCTCTCTTAAAACATCTCTCTACATTTATTCCACAAGAATTCAAGGATTATTAGTGGTCAACAACATAAACCAAGTGAATCAAGTGTAAGAAAACCCACTAAAGATCATACAAGTTAAGAAATCTCATTGGAGATGAACTAGGGTTTTTGCTCAAGTGGAGTATTATCAACCAAGGCTTGTTCCTACGACATCTAAGGTAAGATTTATGATATTTCTATGTTGTGTAAGGTATTTGAGAGTTTAAATACTTGGATTGTAGAAGGGTATAGAAAAATGGGTCATGAATGTGGAATAGTGCCATTTTGAGAAATAACATAACTTGAGTTACGATTCTTGATGTGTTGTGATGTAAATACGTTATAAATGATGTTGAGAACATGAGATGAGCAATGTATGAGAATATACGTCGTCGTATGTTATGGCCATGGATACGGATGATTGAAAGTAAGTCTAGAATATGGATAATGTGGATGAATAATGACTATCGTTATAGTATTGTGAATGTATTATTGACGTTTGAGAGTTGATATACGCTATAGAGGAATGTCGTATAAATGAAGGAGATGCTGCCAGATTTTCTCTAGTTTTAGTCATGTATGCTAGCTATCGATTTCTAATGATAGTATGACTTTAATGAAGGTAGAAACGCGAGCGTTGAAGGAGAACGTGCAAGTGGTAAATAGTTCAACGGAAAGGTATGTAAGGCTAACCCTTCTTTCAAAAGGCATGGTTCTTTGGCCAAACGTCTAAATCTTCTATAAGACTATGATATCTTTCAAATGATTTGATCTTCTGAGCTTGTAAGCTCACGATTCTTGATACGCTACGATTGTACTAAGTTCCTCGTATGACGAGTAAGCCTATAAAGATAGATGTGATGAATGATGATAATAGTGACAATGATATGGAAGACTACTATGGTGGTAATAGCGATGACGATAACGATGACGATGATGATAGTAACTATAATAGTAAAGACGCTTATGAGATATTATGTATATGTATCTATGTATGACTATTATGGAACCTTGAGCTTATGAGGCCGGGTAGGATATGTAAATAAATATGTATCTGATTATGTAATGCGCGCACACCTCTACAGATGGTACGGATAACCCTGACGCCTTGGTAGGGCCAGGTAGATGTAGCCGTGACGCCTTGGTAGGGCCAGGTATGTGTAACCTTGAGCCTTAGTTGGCCAAGTATGTATGAAACACCGATCCTGCATGGTCGGGTATGATATGTAAATGCTATGTATATGATATGATTATGTATATGATATAGATACGAGTACGAATACGAATATGATGCGATATGAATGTGAATAAAGGTATGTATACAAATATGAGCACAAATATGGAACGGATATGATTATGGATACGGATATGGATGTATGTGCACAAATACACATTAGAAATGGAAAGTTCCTATGAAAGGCAAGTAAGTGCCTATGACGATGATATTACCATCTCCCATCTTGTGCTATTCCTCATGTTGTTCATTATGCTTCTATATTGATATTGATTATGCCTTACATACTCAATACATTCTCCGTACTGACATCCTTTTGTTTTGTGGACGCTGCATCATGCCCGCAGGTGCACAGGGCGACAAGCTTGATCTATAGCTACATTCTCAAGGACTACATAGTAGAGCTCCATTTCATTCGGAGCTGTAGCTTTTGGGTACTTATTCTTTTGTGTACATAATTATGGGCATAGCGGAGTCCTGTCCCGCTTATGTGATATGACATACTCTCCTTAGAGGCTCATAGACATATGTACGTGGTTAGATGTGTTTGGCCTTGTCGGCCTATATTTTTTATATCATTTTGTTAGCCTTCTCGGCTCATGTACATTGACGTGGTATAGATGCCAATGATGATATAAAGGCATTGTTCTCCTATGGGACTAGTATGACTGATGAATAGAAATGTATGCTTAATTATGTGGCTCACCTAGATGTAAATGTAAGTGCAAGCCGAGGGGTGCCCGGGTGGGCTAGCACCGGGCGCTCGTCGCGGCCCCCTAGACGGGTCGTGCCAAAAGTGGTATCAGAGCAGTTCAGTCCTAGGGTGTGTCTACGAGCCGTGTCTAGTAGAGTCTTGGTTATGGCTGTGTTGCGCGCCACACTTATAAACAAGAAGCTGCGGGCATTTTAGGAATGATTGACCTTCTTTCTTCATAAGAATCGTGCGATAGAGCAATGATATAAGAAATTCTTGTTCCTTAATCGTGTGTTGTGTATTTCAGAAATGCCTGTAAGGAGAAAGGCTATAGCAGCCCAAAAGGGCAAGACGGTGGCAGAAAAGCGAGCTAAAAGAGCACCACCACCGGTAGTAGAGGAAAGTGCGTCCCAGAGTGCGGCCCATTCTCCGTCCTCTCGTTCGGTACCTATATTAAAGGGGCGTGAGGGAGCCTCAGCCCCAGCTCCAGCACCTCCGGCTCCTCCACCGGATGCTTCAGGCCAAGATGTGAAAGATGTCACGACCCAGCCCCGTGGGCAATGACTAGTGCCCGAGCTGGACACCCATATGTACCTGTCAAACATAATCGGACTGGTACTATAGGTCCTCAATCAGTCACATCATAATAACATACACAAGCCAACGAGGCTGCCACTGTATATATCATTATACTACGTAAGCCGACAAGGCTGCCACTACATATCAGTATATTACGCAAGCCGACAAGGCTGCCACTACATATCAGTATATTACGCAAGCCTACAAGGCTGCCACTACGAAACGATAGTATATGCAAGTCGGCAAGGCTGCTACAATGACAGAACATCCACAATAAAACTATATAGACACAGCTGATCAAGTCTGTATACAACCCACATACATGTCTACAGACCTCTAAGAGTATAAACTGTGAAATATGACGGGACAGGGCCCCGTTGTACCCCTGGACAAACATATATATAAACATCAGAAGGTCTGTACCAAAATCTAGGCTCCGGAACAACGGAGCTCTCCAGGATAGCTGAATGGAAATCCTAAGCTGGGGGATCACCGAATCGAGCGTCTGTACCTGCGGGCATGGAACGCAGCCCCTCGAAGAAATGGGGTCAGTACGAGATATGTACTGAGTATGTAATGCATGAAATACAGTAAAGAGGATCATAACTGAAATAGGGAGTGCAGGAGACAAGTATAACATCCAGAATACCAAAACACTTGCCTTTTGAAACATAAATCATGCATGTCAATATCATATATCATACCCGGCCCATTATGGGACTCGGTGAATAAAGTCATCATATGCCCTCCTGGTCGCCATAACATATCATCATATCATCATATATATATATATATATATATATATATATATATATATATATATATATATATATACCGTACCCGGCCCTCTAGTGAGGGACTCAGTGAACAATGCAGTAAAACTATGCACGATAACATACCCGGCCCGGGACTCGGTGAAAGACATATTAAGGCATGCACGAGCAGAGTAGTGAGCAACCATATTCAATTTAAAACATTATCAAGACTCAAACAGAATAAGAAGAAGGGATTTACACCTGAGTATCAATAGCGACAATCATACCAAATATCCCTCGAACGTCATCATAAATAATATCAAAAGAACCTTAAGAACCATAGACATATGTCAATATAGAATGAAACAGCTTATAGAAGTCAAGGACATCAGTTATTGTAGAGTTTCTAGGAATAGGAGCTTATATATATATCGACTATTATCCAACGTATAGGAAACTGAAGAGCGAAGCTCAATCACTTAAGAGTTCTAACATCAAGAAGTGAATAAGAATAATGAATCACATTCAAGACTTATGAATAGGATTACCTCAAAACTCATATCATTCATCACTTAAATCTAAGACATGCCAAAAGAAAGAAGGGACAACTTTACATACCTGTTAAAGGTTATTCGTAATCAAGTTCGCTTTGTCGCCCCTTTAGCCTATTTAATATGAAAGTAACACTATCGTTAGTAAACTATACTCCCTAGCTCATAAATCTATAACAAATCGCTTATAGCACTCATTCTTTAATTCATACTTTCTTGATTAGGGTTTTCATTAGTTATGAACTTAACGGAAATCGGGCAGCATTTCCCCTATATATTTGCCTAACCCGAATTTTCAATTATCCTCCTGTTATCACATAAAAACCAACAATAACAGCAATAGAGATATGCATACAAAATTCTTCCAATTCAGCCCATAAACAATTCTAACAACTCAACAACCTTTCTGAATCCATTTCAACCCACAATTTCATATAATAACAATTTTATGCATTTCCTTACTTCCAATTTCATCCAATCCAATTTTAATAATTCCATTACAACACTATTAACACAATTACACCATAAAATAAGAAAATCTTACCTAAATTTTCTCGGAGGAATTTCTACACTTAATTACTCCAATTTCACGATTTCTTCTTCCGCAATTTAATACCCAATGTTGCTATCACTTCCTTGAACTTGCAATTCACCTTAGAGTTTAATCAAACAACAAAACCCATTTTTTTTCTTCAACAACCAAGCTGGCCAAAGGCAGCAGCCATGGCCATGCTCTCTTTCTCTTCTCTTAAACTCAATTTGCAAAAAATGAAAATGAAATGCTTAATTTGATCCTTAGCTCAACTATATATATGGATTCCATTAGACCTACACGTGCCCTCCATGGTGACTCACCATTTTAGTGTATTGTTTTATTATTATTTTTTTTTTTTTTTTTTTTAGAATCGGGTGGGGCCCACAAAGCATAATTAAGTTAATTAATTTTATTTAATCACTAATCCTTACTTAATAATCTAATCATAATTAATTAGTCCCTAATCTCCAATAATATTTCTACACTAAACAAAATTTATAAACAATTTGTGTTCTACTTAAAATTTAAAATTAAAAGTTCCTATTTCATATTCAAAAATAATCCCGTCCTTAACTTAAGTCGATTAACTTGCGAATAACTTGACGTATAAAAATACGGGATGTAACATCCTTCCCCCCATAGAACATTTGTCCTCGAATGTTGAATTGGTCCCGTAAGGTTTTATAAGAATTTTGGGGAAGTCTCCCTTATCGTTATAACATATAGTTTCATCGGTCAATCAATATAATCAAGTGAGGAGTTCAAGTTACCTATAGGCGTACGGAACAAGTAAGGGTACTTATTCTTCATCTCCTCCTCGGCTTCCCAGGTCATCTCTTCTCTATTGTTATTTCGCCATAATACTTTGACGGAAGCCATGTCCTTGGTTCGTAACCTCCTAACCTGCCGATCAAGTATGGTTACAGGCTGCTCCTCGTAGGATAACTCCTCTATCACCTGGACATCTTCTACGGGAAATACTCTGGAAGGATTTCCTATACATTTGCGAAGCATTGACACGTGAAAGACTGGATGCAGTGCTTCCAAATCAGAGGGTAGGTCCAACTCGTAGGCAACCCGGCCTACCCTACGAATGATATGATAAGGCCCAATGTACTTCGGGCTTAGCTTCCCTTTCTTGCCGAATCTCATGACACCCTTCATGGGTGACATCTTCAAGAAGACCCAATCACCAACCTAAAATTCTAAGTGTCGTCGTCGATTATCTGCATATGATTTCTGTCGACTCTGGGCTGCCAGTAATCTTTCCTGAATAAGCTTCACTTTATCAACAGCCTGCTGAACCATGTCTGGCCTATCAATTTGGTCTCACCAACATCAAACCAGCCAATAGGTGATCTGCACTTCCTCCCATACAAGGCCTCATACGGCGCCATCTGAATACTCGAATGGTAGCTGTTGTTATAGGCAAACTCAATAAGTGGCAAATGATCATCCCAGCTACCCTAAAATCAATAATACATGCCCGTAACATATCTTGTAGTGTCTAAATGGTACGCTCGGCCTGTCCGCCAGTCTGAGGATGGAATGCGGTGCTAAGACTCACTTGTGTCCCCAATCCCTCCTGGAAGGATCTCCAGAAGTTAGCTGTAAACTGGTCTCCTCTATCGGAGATGATAGTTGTGGGAACCCCGTGCAGTCTCACTATCTCCTTGAGGTATAACCTAGCATAGTCCTCAGCTGAATAAGTAGTCCTGACTGGAAGAAAGTGGGTTGATTTTGTGAACCTATCAACGATAACCCAAATAGAGTCATATCTTCGCGGACTGTGAGGTAAACCTGTGACGAAGCCCATATTAATTACCTCCCATTTCTAGGTTGGAATCTCTATCTCCTGTAATAATCCACCGGGCTTCTGATGCTCGACCTTAACCTGTTGACAATTCGGGCACTAAGCAACAAACTCCGCTATATCCTTTTTCATGCCATCCCACCAATACAAATATCTGAGGTCATGCTACATCTTCGTTGACCCTGGATGAATAGAATAACGGGCATAGTGTGCCTCCCCCATAACTTGTCGCCATAACCCTGCAACCTCAGGTACACATAAACTGCCTCTGTATCGTAGCACTCCGTCAGGTGCAACTTCGAATAGAGTCGCCTCCTTTTGAAGAGCTGCATCTCTATAATGTATAAGAACAGGGTCATCGTACTGGCGTCTCTTTACCTCTTCAATGATAGAGGGTTCAGCAACTCCTCGAATAGAAACTCCGCCATCATCAGAATCAGCCAAACGGACTCCAAGATTAGCTAACTGGCAAATCTCATGAATTATCTCCTTCCGTTCTAGTTGTACATCCGCCAAGCTGCCCATAGATTTACGGCTGAGTGCATCTGCTACAACATTTGCTTTCCCTGGGTGGTATAGAATGTCAACATCATAGTCCTTCAGCAACTCTAGCCACCGCCTCTGCCACAAATTTAGCTCCTTCTGCTTAAAGATGTATTGGAGACTCTTATGATCTGTATAAATATCAACATGCACGCCATATAAATAATGTCTCCATATCTTCAAGGCATGAATCACCGCTGCTAACTCCAGATCATGAGTGGGATAATTTCTTTCGTGCTTTCTGAGCTGTCGGGAGGCATAGGCTATAACTCTGCAATGCTGCATCAACACACAACCTAGCCCAATGCTTGAGGCATCACAATAAATAACATAGCCATCTGGCCCTTAGGAAGTGTTAGAACTGGAGCAGTAGTCAACTTATCCTTCAATAATTGAAAGCTTCGCTCACAAGCATCGGTCCACTGAAACTTGGCTGCCTTCTGTGTTAGCCTTGTTAAAGGCTCTGAAATTGAGGCAAATTTCTCTACGAACCTCCTGTAATACACTACTAGCCCAAGAAAACTGCGTACTTCATTAGGCGTCGTAGGTCTAGGCCAAGTCTTCACCGCCTCAATCTTCTGTGTATCTACCCGAATGCCATCAACTCCAATAATATGCCCCAAGAATGCTACTGAAGTCAACCAGAATTCACATTTAGAGAACTTAGCATACAATTCTGGTGCTGGAGCACTCTAAGTACCGTCCTCAAATGATCTGCATGCTCCCCTTCCGATCGTGTGTAGACCAGAATATCATCGATAAACACAATCATAAACATATCTAAGAACGGCTTGAATATTCAGTTCATCAAATCCATAAATACTGTTGGAGCATTGATCAGCCCAAAAGACATCACTCTAAACTCATAATGCCCGTATCGGGTCCGGAATGCAGTCTTCGGAATATTTGCCTCCTTTACCCGCACCTGGTGATAGCCTGACCGCAAGTCTATCTTCGAGAAACACATAGCACCCTGCAACTGGTCAAATAGATCATCAATTCTGGGGAGGGGATATCTATTCTTTATCGTCACTTTATTCAGCTGCCTATAATCAATACACATCTGCAGCAACCCATCTTTCTTTCTCACAAATAGTACCAGTGCTCCCCAAGGTGATGTATTGGGCCTGATGAAGCCCTTTTCTAATAAATCTCTCAACTGCTCCTTCAACTCTTTCAGTTTTGTAGGTGCCATCCTATAAAGAGGAATAGATATGGGCTGAGTATCTGGCAGCACATCTATAGCAAACTCTATCTCCCGTTCAGGAGGAAGGCCTGGAAGTTCATCTGGGAATACATCAGGAAACTCGCTAACTATCGGCACCGACTGAAGAGTCGGCGCCTCTGCCTTCAGGTCATGCACCCGAACCAGATGATAAATATAACCCTTTCTGACCATCTTCTTTACCCTGAGGTATGAAATAAACTTACCCCTCGGCGATGCTGTATTTCCCATCCACTCTATAATTGGCTCTCCTGGGAACTGAAATCCGACTATCTTGCCTCTACAATCAACGTTAGCATAACAAGAAGCTAACCAATCCATACCCATAATAACATCAAACTCAGTCATATCTAGCTCTATCAGATCTGCCCTGGTGCAACGACTATATATAATCACCGAACAATCTCTATATACTTGCCTTGCTATAACAGAATCTCCTACTTGTAGCTACCTCAAATGGTTCTATCGATTCAGGTTTTATCTCAATTCTACTAGCAACAAAGAGAGAAATATATGATAATGTGGAGCCTGGGTCTATCAATGCATACACGTCTCGAGAGAAAATTGATAGCATACCTGTAACCACATTTGGTGACGCCTCCTGATCCTATCTACTAGCCAAAGCATATATGCTGTTCGAAGGACCGCTAGAACTAGAAGCTCCGCCACGACCTCTACCACGGCCTGCTGGTACCAGAACACCCTGCCCCGTAGGGCGCATAGCTACAGAAGAAGATGAACCAGCAACCGACCTAGTGGGCTGAACCCTACCACCTGAACCGCCCCCATACGGACACTCCCTCATAATATGGCCTTGACGGCCGCAAGAAAAGCAAGCACCTGTAACGAGACGGTATTCCCCAGAAAGAGGCCTACCACACCGAGAGCTCCGAGGGAAAGGTGGCCTCGACTGACTAAAACCTTTGTTCATCTGCGAACCCGAAGCCTTGGAGCTCTGACCGGCTCCTGAATACCCTGTGTTGTCAAACCTTCTACCTGTAAACCGTGGAGGTGCACTCTGTGCTGGCTAGGACGGATATCTAATATGCTACTGAGGCTGCCCGCCTCGAAACTCGCCAGGATAGCCAGCCGATCTGGCCCTCTTATGCTGGCCTCTATCATAATCTCTATCTGGCTGGCGTCCTCTGTGTCGATCCTCTACCCCCTGGGCATATGCCTGTACCCGAGCAATATCCATACCTGGCTGAAGAGCCACTGCTATACAACCATCAACCAAATAACGATCTAACCCCATCACGTACCGATGCACTCTATCCGCCATACCAGCTACAATAGTGGGTGCATATCTAGCCAACGAGTCAAACTCTAGGCTATACTCTCGAACACTCCTACCCCTCTGCCTCAACTGTAGGAATCTATCAACTCTAGCTCGCCGTATCTCTGGAGGCAGAAAGTGGCCAAGGAAGGCCTCCACAAACTCATCCCATACTGCTGGAGGAGCATCATCGCCCCTAGACAACTCCCACAACTCATACCAATTGACAGCCACATCCCACAATCGACACGAAGCTAACTCAACAGACTCAGTCTCAGAAGCCTTAATTATCCGCAACGTACGCTGCATCTGCCGAACGAACTCCTGCAGGTCATCCTTGGGCTTCGAGTCGATAAACTCTGGAGGATTACAGCTTCAGAAGTCACGGGCTCTCAAACTGTCATATCTATCCGTCTGGTCAACCCATAGTCCATGCCTGCGAGCCTGCCCTGCCACTAATCTGGTGAGCAACTGAACTGCATCTCGCATGGCTCTATCCTTCGCCCCTGGCTGAGGAGCTGGAGGCTCAGGTGCTGGAACCTCGGAAGCTGGCGGTGGAGTCGCCCCCTGACCTGGAGCTGCCGCTGTCCTTGGTTCCTCTGGAAGTGGCGGTGTAGCAGAACTCGCGGACTGGAACACAATCTCAGGCATAAACTGGGCACGAGCCCTAGTAACTCTCCGAGTCTGGCTAGTATCCCCTGCTACCGATTTGCCCTTCTGGGCAGCTGTCGCTTTCTTTGGAGGCATAGCTGTAAACATAATAGTCTGTTAGGAAGGGATTATCCTGATAATATAGCTCTATCGCACGATCTAGGATAAGAAGAAAAGATGACATCCTAAATGTCCTGTAACTTCCTGTTTATAGATGTGGTGCACAACACACCGATAAACAAGACTCTACTAAACACGGTCTGTAGACACTCCGAGGATGAACTGCTCTGATACCACTTTTGTCATGACCCAGCCCCGTGAGCCATGACTAGTGCCCGAGCTGGACACCTATAAGTACCTGCCTAACATAATCGGACTGGTACTATAGGTCCTCAATCAATCACATCGTAGTAACATACGCAAGCCGACGAGGCTGCCACTGTATATATCATTATACTACGCAAGCCGACAAGGCTGCCACTACATATCAGTATATTACGCAAGCCGACAAGGCTGCCACTACATATCAGTATATTACGCAAGCCGACAACACTGCCACTACGAAACGATAGTATATGCAAGCCGGCAAGGCTGCTACAACGACAGAACATCCACAATAAAACTATATAGACACAGCTGATCAAGTCTGTATACAACCTACATACATGTCTACAGACCTCTAAGAGTATCAACGGTGAAATATGACGGGACAGGGCCCCGTCGTACCCCTGGAAAAACATATATATAAACATCAGAAGGTTTGTACCAAAATCTAGGCTCCGAAACAGCAGAGCTCTCCAGGATAGCTGAATGGAAATCCTAAGCTGGGGGATCACCGAATCGAGCGTCTGTACCTGTGGGCATGAAACGCAGCCCCCCGAAGAAAAGGGGTCAGTACGAGATATGTACTGAGTATGTAAAGCATGAAATATAGTAAAGAGGATCATAACCGAAATAGGGAGTGCAGTAGAAAAGTATAACATCCAGAATACCAAAACACTTGCCTTTTGAAACATAAATCATGCATGTCAATATCATATATCATACCCGGCCCATTATGGGACTCGGTGAATAAAGTCATCATATGCCCTCCTGGCCGCCATAACATATCATCATATCATCATATATATGTATATACCGTACCCGGCCCTCTAGCGAGGGACTCGGTGAACAATGCAGTGAAACTGTGCACGATAACATACCCGGCCCGGGACTCGGTGAAAGACATATTGAGGCATGCACGAGCAGAGTAGTGAGCAACCATATGCAATTTAAAACATTATCAAGACTCAAACAGAATAAGAAGAAGGGATTTACACCTGAGTATCAATAGCGACAATCATACAAAATATCCCTCGAACGTCATCATAAATAATATCAAAAGAGCCTTAAGAACCATAGACATATGTCAATATAGAATGAAACAGCTTATAGAAGTCAAGGACATCAGTTATCGTAGAGTTTCTAGAAATAGGAGCTTATATATATATCGACTATTATCCAATGCATAGGAAACTTAAGAGGGAAGCTCAATCACTTAAGAGTTCTAACATCAAGAAGTGAATAAGAATCATGAATCACATTCAAGACTTATGAATAGGATTACCTCAAAGCTCATATCATTCATCACTTAAATATAAGACATGCCAAAAGTAAGAAGGAACAACTTTACATACCTGTTAAAGGTTATTCGTAATCACGTTCGCTTTGTCGCCCCTTTAGCCTATTTAATATGAAAGTAACACTATCGTTAGTAAACTATACTCCCTAGCTCATAAATCTATAACCAATCGCTTATAGAACTCATTCCTTAATTCATACTTTCTTGATTAGGGTTTTCATTAGTTAAGAACTTAACAGAAATCGGGCAGCATTTCCCCTATATATTTTCCTAACCCGAATTTTCAATTATCCGCCTGTTATCACAGAAATACCAACAATAACAGAAATAGAGATATGCATACAAAATTCTTCCAATTCAGCCCATAAACAATTCTAACAACTCAACAACCTTTCTGAATCCATTTCAACCCACAATTTCATATAATAACAATTTTATGCATTTCCTTACTTCCAATTTCATCCAATCCAATTTTAATAATTCCATTACAACACTATTAACACAATTACACCATAAAATAAGAAAATCTTACCTAAATTTTTTCGGAGGAATTTCTACACTTAATTACTCCAATTTCACGATTTCTTCTTCCGCAATTTAATACCCAATGTTGCTATCACTTCCTTGAACTTGCAATTCACCTTAGAGTTTAATCAAACAACAAAACCCATTTTTTTTCTTCAACAACCAAGCTGGCCAAAGGCAGCAGCCATGGTCATGCTCTCTTTCTCTTCTCTTAAACTCAATTTGCAAAAAATGAAAATGAAATGCTCAATTTGATCCTTAGCTCAACTATATATATGGATTCCATTAGCCCTACACGTGCCCTCCATGGTGACTCACCAGTTTAGTGTATTGTTTTATTATTATTATTTTTTTATTATTTTTTTTATTATTATTATTATATTTTTTTAGAATCGGGTGGGGCCCACAAAGCATAATTAAGTTAATTAATTTTATTTAATCACTAATCCTTACTTAATAATCTAATCATAATTAATTAGTCCCTAATCTCCAATAATATTTCTACACTAAACAAAATTTATAATCAATTTGTGTTCTACTTAAAATTAAAAATTAAAAGTTCCTGTTTCATATCCAAAAATAATCCCGTCCTTAACTTAAGTCGATTAGCTTGCGAATAACTCGACGTATAAAAATACGGGATGTAACAAAAGAGGCCATACACTTGCTTACTCAGTTGGTTGCTGCTCAGACTCAGCGGCAAAGTGAAGGCAAGGTGATAGGGCTGTTAGCGCAAGGGCCCGCGACTTCATTACTTTGAACGCTCCGGAATTCTTTGGATCAAAGCCGGAGGAGGACCCTCAGGATTTTATTGATGGTATGTTGAGGACGCTTCGACTAATACATGCTTCGAACACCTTATCGGTAGAGTTAGCGTCGTATAGATTGAGAGATGTCTCGATCCAATGGTACACGGTTTGGATGGCTTCACGGGGAGCCAATGCACCTCCCCCGGTATAGCAAAAGTTTGTTGATGCTTTCCTTCGACACTATATGCCTCCAGAAGTTCGGCGAGCTAGAGCCGATAAGTTCTTAAATTTGAGGCAAGGTAGCATGAGTGCTCTAGAGTATAGTCTCCGCTTCAATTCCTTGGCTAGGTATGCTTCGGCTATGGTAGCGGATATGGGTGACCGAGTGCACCGATTTGTGAAAGGCCTAAGGCCGCATTTGATGGATAGGTGCTTGACTGCGTCCCTTTAGGAAAACATGGATATTGCGCGCATTCAGGCTCATGCTCAGAACATAGAAGAAAGTTTACAACAGCAGAGAAGTGAACGCGAGCAGGATAGGGGTCATAGCAAGAGGGCCAGATCTTCAGGTCCGATGAGTGAGTTCAGAGGTGGGCACAAACAGCAGATTTCTAGGCCCTCGGGCTATTCTATGGCTAGTGCACCTCCACGGTTTTCCGACCAGAGATTCGATAGATCTATTCGTTCTGGGCCGAGTCCTAGTTATTCGGGGTCTCAGTTTAGAGATGATTCGGTTCAGGCAAGGCCACCCGTACTACGATGTTCCCAGTGTGGGAAGTTGCACTGGGGTCGATGCCGATTGGGTTCAGATGTTTGCTATTCATGTGGTCGACCAGGCCATATCATGCATGATTGCCCCTCAGTTCATGGTAGAGGTAGGACCCAGCCTTCAGGGTCGGCAGCCGGGTCTTCAGCATCTGTGTGCCCTATGGGGCCAAGTTCACATGTGCCAGTCGGCCATAGTAGAGGCAGAGGAAGAATTCCCAGTTCTAGCGGTCCTCAGCACCGTGTTTATGCTTTGGCTGGACGCCAAGATCTTGAGTCTTCTCCTGACGTGGTCACAGGTATATTATCGGTATTCTCTCATGATGTATATGCTTTGATTGATCCAGGATCCACATTGTCATATGTTACTCCATATATTGCGGGTTGATTTAGAGTCGAACATGAGTCGATCAAACCTTTTGAGGTGTCTACACCCGTTGGTGAATCGGTAATAGCTAGCCGAGTATATAGAAACTGTGTAGTTGTGATTTGTGATCGTAGTACCATGATTGATTTACATGAGTTAGAAATGGTGGATTTTGATGTTATTATGGGCATAGATTGGTTGGCTTCTTGCTACGCCAACGTTGATTGTAGAATGAAAATGGTTCGTTTCCAATTTCCAGGAGAACCAGTTTTAGAATGGAAAGGAAATATGGCATCACCAAAAGGTAGGTTTACTTCCTATCTAAAGGCAAGGAAAATGATCACAAAAGGGTGTATCTACCATCTAGTCCGGGTTCTAGATGTAGAAGCTGAATCACCGACTCTTCAGTCAGTTCCTGTAGTAAATGAATTTCCGGATGTGTTCCCGGAAGAACTTCCAGGCCTTCCTCCCGAACGGGAGATTGATTTTGCTATTGATGTGCTACCAGGCACTAAGCCTATATCTATGCCTCCCTATAGAATGGCACCCGCAGAATTGAAAGAGTTGAAGGAGCAGTTGAAAGAATTGCTTGATAAAGGCTTTATTAGGCCTAGTTCATCTCCGTGGGGAGCACCCGTATTGTTTGTCCGAAAGAAAGATGGCTCCTTGAGAATGTGCATTGATTATCGGCAATTAAATAAGGTGACGATTAAGAATAAATACCCTCTCCCGAGGATTGATGACTTATTTGATCAATTGCAAGGCGCCAAATGGTTTTTGAAGATAAATTTGAGATCCGGATATCACCAAGTGAGAGTTAGGGAGAAAGATATCCCTAAGATAGCTTTCAGAACAAGGTATGGTCATTTTGAGTTCCGAGTAATGTCATTTGGGATAACTAATGCACCAGCAGTGTTTATGGATTTGATGAACAATGTGTTCAAGCCCTTTCTTGATTTATTTGTGATTGTATTCATCGATGATATCTTGGTGTATTCTAGATCCAAGGCAGAACATGCGGATCATTTGCGTACTGTCCTTGGAGTTCTTCGAACTCGAGAGTTCTTTGCAAAATTCTCCAAGTGTGAGTTTTGGTTGAACTTAGTGGCATTCCTGGGGCACATTGTTGCCGCCGATGGTATTCGAGTGGATAGTCAAAAGATTGAGGCCGTGAAGACTTGGCCAAGGCCTACAACTCCTACGGAGGTTGGTAGCTTTCTGGGCTTAGCGGGTTATTACAGGAGATTTGTTGAAGGTTTTTCTTCTATTTCTGCCCCGCCCACAAAGTTGACCCAGAAATCAGCAAAGTTTCAATGGACAGATGCTTGTGAACGTAGCTTCCAAGAGTTGAAAGGTAGATTGACTTCCGCCCCAGTCTTGACACTTCCAGAGGGATTGGAAGGATACGTTGTTTATTGAGATGCTTCAGGTGGTGGGCTAGGCTATGTATTGATGCAGCATGGTAAGGTGATTGCGTATGCTTCAAGGCAATTGCGGAAACATAAGAGGAATTACCCAACCCATGATCTAGAATTAGCCGCAATGGTTCATGCATTAAAGATATGGAGACATTATTTATATAGTGTCCATGTGGACATTTATACAGATCATAAGAGTCTTCAGTATTTCTTCAAACAGAAAGAGTTAAATTTGCGACAACGATGATAGTTGGAATTGCTAAAAGACTACGATGTCGACATCATGTATCACCCCGGAAAGGAAAATGTTGTGGCTGATGCGCTTAGCCGCAGATCTATGGGAAGCTTATGTGATGTACGACCAGAGAAAAGAGAAATGGCTCGTGAGCTCCAGCAACTAGCTAGTCTAGGAGTTCGAGTAGTGGACTCAGGTAGCAAGGGAACTACTATTCAGAATTCAGCTGTCGCGTCGCTAGTAGCAGAAGTGAAGAAGCGACAATACGAAGATTCCTGTTATACCCCGCGTTTTTAGAGCATGAGCGTGACACGTGCTTCCTCAAAATTGACAATCATGTTGTCGCTATATAATGCAAACTCACGTTGATGGTATTATATTTCGCATTTTTGTACGTCGGATTACTCGTAAGCTGAGGTGGGGCCCACATGTCGAGATTTTTTTTGGGACATATGAAAAGTTATATGAATCAAATATGTGAAGTTAAACACAACTCAAGAAGGACCCTTGAGCCAAATCAAAGTGGAAACCCCCCAAACAATTAATTTTAAGTTACGTTTTTGGGTGATCTTACTTCGGGAGGCCATAATCCCATCGGTATTTGGTAATTTGGGAACACACCCAGAATGAAAGTTGTAGATAATTGAATTAGCTTTCCAACCATAGGTTGTGGATCCATAGACGACATCGGGATAATGAGATACAGACGTTTTAAGTCAGAAAGGTCAGTGGGCTAGGCCCAATCCGGGCCCAACCGGGTTAGGCCCATGACCCATGCCTATTTAAAGTGAAATTTCAGCCCTTTCTCCTAATTTTTCAGACCACGAACACCAGAAAATTCTGGAAAGAGAGAGAGAAGAGCCTTGGAGAGAAGAAAAACCAATTTTGACCAAAATCTGAGCCCCGAATCCCGAAGCCCATGAAGAGAAAAGTGTTGTACGCTGCGTTGTCTTCAATTTGAGCTAAAAATCAACCAAGGATAAGAGTGATAACGTGGTGGCTGCATGTTTAAGGTATGAATAAGGTTCCTTTTATTGTTAACGAGTTTATTTAATTCGGGCTAGGCATATAAACAGGGGAGATGCTGCCCGATTTTCGGCAGGATATAAAATAGTATGATTTGAAATATGGTACAAATGTGTGATGAAAAGGCTAACATTAGCATAAATCCCTTCAAATGTAGATTTACGAGCTCAGACAAATAAGCGTAGCTAATAGGAGGTTGAACAGGTATGTAAGGCTTACCCTTTCTTTCGTTTGGCATGATCCTTCTGAAATAAACAGACGATGTGTATATGACTCCAAAGAAATTCCTATTCTTAGAGCCAATAGGATGGCTAATGTTCTTGATTTCCATAAGTTGTTTCATATGATTTTGATGCGTATCTATGATGTCCGAAGTTCTGTTTGATATGTTTCCGAATGGCATTCGAAAGATAATTGATATATTTTGATATGTACATATGGTTACAAAAGCTATATTTGATTTGATCCATAACGATATCCGAAAAGTGCTTGATATGATTGTTGCTTTGATTTTCCAAAAATGGCTTCTGAAACGTTTGTAGAAGGTTCTGTACTAAAACGTCCATAACTTTTTCATACTAACTCGGATTGACTTGAAACGTGTTTATGGCCCTCAAGTGTCGATTTATGTACGAACTCATCGAGTCTTGAAATTTGTTTTATATACATATGGTTTCTCACTACTCTGCTAGTGCATGCCTCAATCTGTCTTTCACCGAGTCCCGGGCCGGGTATGTTACCGTGCGCACTCCACTGCATTGTTCACCGAGTCCCTCATTAGAGGGCCGGGTACGGTATATGTATATGATGAGATGATGAGATGATGATGTGTTATGGCGGCCAGGAGGGCATATGATGATTTGATTCACCGAGTCCCTCACTAGAGGGCCGGGTACGGTATGTATATGTTATATGATGTTCACATGCATGATTTTATCCACCGAGTCCCTGAATGGGCTGGGTACGATATGATTTCATTTACCGAGTCCCTCACTAGAGGGCCGGGTACGGTATATATATATGTATATGCATATGCATGTATGATGATATGAAAGTATGATGACATGATTTTGTCCACCGAGTCCCATAACGGGCCGGGTACGCTATGTGATAATGATATGCATGATCAATGCTTTAAAGGAAAGAGTTTTGGTATTCTGGACATTGTATATGTTTCTGCACCCCTTATATCAGTTATGATTCTTTTACTGTGATTCTTGCCTTACATGCTCAGTATATTTTCCGTACTGACCCCCTTTCTTCGGGGGCTGCGTTTCATGCCACGCAGGTACACCCAGATGAGTGGAAGGTATTATCAGAAGACTTGCTAGAAGGTGTTCCAGCGGAAATGGCTAGCTCCATTTGCTCCTGGAGTGTTGCCGAGTCAGAGTATATGTGCTATGATTTCTGATTGATGTTGGAGACTTTGCAGACAGATTCGTGGGTATAGAATGTCAGTTTTGTAAGCGGCTTCATCAGCCGATGTGTCATTTTATGTTATGTTACAAATTCCGTATGATTACAGATTTGACTTGTTTCTGAAAGTTTCCAAAAGCATTTATTAGGTTTGTCATTGTTATTGATTAAGAGTTCAAAGGATTATGTATGTAATAAGAGTCAGAGGGTTCGCTCGGCCCTAAGGAAGGGTCGGGTGCCCATCACACCCTAGCGAGATTAGGGTGTGACAATTCCATGCTAATGCATTACAGTGATATACTCCCTCAGAAAGAGGAGTCATCATTTGAGCTTTCAGGAGACGGAGTTCTCTGATGTCGAGGAAGATTATGCGTTCCCAATGTGGCAGATTTACGCCACCAAATATTGAGAGAAGCTCATTGTTCCCGCTATTCTGTTCACCCCGGTGCGACGAAGATGTATCGTGATCTTAAGTGTGTATATTGGTAGAATGGGATGAAGAAAAGATATAGCGGAATTTGTAGCTCAATGTCCCAACTGTCAGCAGGTGAAAATCGAGCACCAAAAGCCGGGTGGATTGTTGCAAGCCATAGAAATTCCAATTTGGAAGTGGGAAGTAATTAACATGGACTTCATTGCAAGCTTATCCCATTCTCGACGTAAGTATGATTCTATATGGGTGATTGTGGATAGGCTCACAAAGTCAGCTCATTTCTTACCGGTCAGAACAACCTATGTGGCAGAAGATTATGCAAGGCTTTATATTAAAGAGATAGTGAGACTCCATGATATTCCAGCATCTATTATCTCTGATAGAGGGACTCAGTTTACAGCAAATTTTTGGAAGTCTTCCCAAGAGGGTTTAGGGACCCAAGTGAGCCTTAGCACGGCATTTCACCCGCAGACCGATGGACAAACTGAGCACACCATTCAGACTCTTGAAGATA
This sequence comes from Lycium barbarum, assembly GCF_019175385.1. NCBI lineage: Eukaryota > Viridiplantae > Streptophyta > Magnoliopsida > Solanales > Solanaceae > Lycium > Lycium barbarum. The sequence continues at coordinate 52,429,061 of NC_083348.1, forward strand.
TGTTACGGGCATGTATGCTAGATTTTGGAGGGAATTGGGATGACCATTTGCCGCTCATTGAATTTGCTCACAATAATAGCTATCACTCTAGCTGTCACACCCTCATCTTAATAGGGCATGATGGGCACCCGACTCTCATCAGAGTCGAGCGAACCCTTAAACGTTCGCTTTACCAAAACCTGTCATTTCAAAAACTTTTCAAACATGGACCTTTTCCAAATAGAGATCATTGTCTTCATACAGATTATGAAAACTTTCAATCAACTTCGTACTTTTTACCAACTGAAGTCACCTGAAAATATATACTTTTTTTTTTTAACATTTACAAATGATTCGCACTTCCCGACGCCCTATCCACAGGACACTGTCTGCAAAGTCTCTAACTTATACAAAATACCATGACATAAGTACTTTCACCCGGGAACACTCCGAACTGAGATTGAGCTCGCCAATCCCGCTGGAACACCTTTCGCAAAGTCTTCTACTCATCTGGGTATACCTGAGTGGCATGAAACGCAGCCCCCGAAGAAAGGGGGTCAATACGGAATATGTACTGAGTATGTAAAGCATCACTGAATCATAAACAAGGAAGGGCGTAATAGTAAACCAGTTTAAGAGCAACCCGGGTGTAACCTGGAACAACATTTTGAACCGTGCCATGTAGTGCCTTACACCACTTCCAGCATACACAATATAATACAGCATACACAAATTCTAGAATACTCAATCTAAATTTAGTATCACAATAGTCCCATCGGACGGCCGCTTTCGGCCTAATAATAATGATGGCCCCTTCGGGCATGCTGCTTCCAGCATAATAATAATAGTCCTGGCCCCTTCGGGCATGCCGCTTCCAGCATAATAATAATGATGGCCCCTTCGGGCATGCCACCGGCATAATACTGATGATGGTGGCCCCTTCGGGTATGCCTGTTCCGACATAATAATGATGATGGCCCCTTCGGGCATGCCGCGTCCGGCATTATAATAATGATGGTGTCAACACAACTTAATCCACAAATATCAATACAAAGAAATAATGCTATGGAGTGTAAACATAAATCGTAATCGAAACGAAATAGTAAAACCTCGCACCCCCTTCGGAGTAGTCTTGAAAATCTAAATAGTAAAATCTCGCACCCCCCTTCGGAGTGGTTTTGAAGATCTAAATAGTAAAATCTCGCACCCCCTTCGGAGTGGTTTTGAAAATCAACTTTATGTTTCCTTTAGTACAGAAGTAATTTTCTTGAAATCATTAGTAAACCCCAAACACGTTTCAAGCAAATCCGAGTTAGTATAAGAAAGTTAACAACCATATGCACGAGCAAAGTCGTGGGGAAACTAAATGCGCATAAATCAACCTTTAAGACTCGATGTATAAATGTCCTTACCGACGCCTGAAGACTCAGAAACAAGTTTCGGGTCAATCCGACTTAGTATAAGAAAATTATGAGTGTTTGAAGTACAGAACCTTCTACGAACGTTTCAGAAGCTATTTTTGGAAAATTAAAGCAACAATCATACCAAGTACCTTTCAAATATCGTTATGGACATCATTCATTATAGAAGCCCCCATGAACGTTTCTAAAACAATCCGAGTTCGCTTATGAAATTTATGAACGTTATTCGTTATAGAAACCCCTACGAGCATTTCCAAAACAATCCGAGTTAGCACATGAAAGTTATGAACGTTATTCATTATAGGAACCTCTACGACCATTTTCAAGCAATCCGAGACCGTCTACGAAAGTTAGGGACATTACTACTTACAAAACTCTTTAGACTTTTCTTGTTATTCAATCATACAATAAGCTCGGCCATACTAAGTATATTCACATCAAGAAGTGAATAAGAATCATTAACAAGCTCGGAATCAAGAATAGAGTCACCCCAAGATAAGTATCATAGCTTACTTAGCTCTAGGACATGCCAAAAGAAAGAAAAGGTAAGCTTTACATACCTGTTCCACGTCCTATTAGCTACGTTTGTTTGTCCAAGCTCGCTATCGCTAGTCTACATTCAAGAAGATTTACATAATCATTAGATTCATCATCATATACTTGTCTTAGTCCTTCAAATGAATTCACTTATAATCTGCCGAAATTTCGGCAGCATTTCCCCTGTAAATACACCATCCCCGAGAATCTAACTCGGCCAATTTATCAACAACAATCAGAGAATTCAACTCGGCCAAATTATCAACAACAATACCAACAATCATATCTCCAACTTCAACAATTAATTCAAATGCATTCTACACTACTACAAAAAACGTCCTTAGTGGCAATAAATATGGTCTTTTGCGGCAATAGATATTGCCGCTAAAAGTTTTACCGGCAATTAAACATTGGCCGGTGTATCCAATGTCGGCAAAGGCTTTACTGGTCATTACAGCGAATGCTAGTAAAGACCCCAATTATTGCCGCTAAAGACCGATAGATTTAGTAGCCATTATTTACCGGCAATTAAAATGGTTGCTAAAACCCTTACAGAAATTCTTAGGCACTACATCTAGTGGCCTTTGTTATTGTCAATAAAGACACATCTTATTGCCAGTAAAGGAAGTACTTTTAGTGGTGATTATAATTGCCGGTAAAAGGGATCTTCAACAATTTTAATATTGCCAATAAAAATTAAGAACTTCCTAACATTTCTAATGCTCAGTTTGTCTATTCACATTCAATAATAATAATAATAATAATAATAATAATAATAATAATAATAATAATAATCATTATCATTCTAGAAAGCATAATACATTTCATTAAATCCAAGCCAACAAAATTACTGATCCATAATTTACAAAAGTGTCAATCACATAACAGAGAGTGTAACTCATTTGAATCCAATTGCTAGTGTCATTTTGCATCTTATCAAATAGGCATAATATATACTAGACAATAAAAACTCGCCAACTCTTGATCAATATGGTCTTCCACATGCCATTTTTTTTTAACATCTCTTTGCCGAATCCTCAAATCTTTGCATATGACCTTGTTCATCCTAATCATTGGCTCATCGCGTGTTTCATCAGCAAGGGCAATGACAAATGTATCCTTTCTCTACTTTTTCTAGACCCCATCATATGCTTTATATATAAATAAGGGTGATGACAATTGAATCCTTTCTCTTCCTTCCCTGGATAATAGATGCAACAAAATACAAATTTTGAGTTAACTGAATGGTAGGCAGAGACACACGTACAAATCAAAGAGTCCAATCTTCATTCCAAATAATTGTTAAACACACATGGCCATAAAACTAATTGGCAGAAAGAAAAAAAGGAAGTAAACTATAAGCATATTAAAGACCTGAATATTCTCTTACTCATTCAGAATACAATGAAATAGGTGTAATGTTATAGAATCTGCGGTGATAAGCTATAATATTTCTATCTCTGACTAGTAATGTCATGCATTTGTGCTCTACAATTGATAACATCTTTGGAAACAGTTATGGTAAGAGAAGGGGATGAAAAGTTTCTGTAGTAGAGTTGAAAGGCACAGCTAAATTCCCAAACAGTTTCTACACCCAAGTCGCTGACTTTTTGACAAGCGAAAGGTGAGTTCCAATTGTCAGCTCAAATAAATTAAAGCTGATCAAGTTTAAAGCTTAGGTGATACATGTCTTACAAAATCAAACTGCATAATTGATGCCCCTATTCACAATGCTACCTTCAAGCTAACCCAGTTTGCGGTGTATTGCTGAAGTTCATTCTTTATGTGCTTGAATTTATAACTAATTGGAGCTAAAGCCACTAGTTAAAAAGAAACAAGCGCTTCCAGAGTCTAGACTCCTATCAATTACAAATACTAACATGATTGGTGATTTTTCTTCTTGGCCTTCTAATCGTGGGAATCTGAATACCATAAAGGGTCAACTGAAAGTGAGCTTCTCTAAAACCTTTATGTGTTACCAAAACTTCAAGATTCTGTGTTTTCACAATCTATGAATTGAAACCATGGAAATATTATTATACTTATTTCAATACAAGCATGAATATTCCATTTTTGATAATAGAATGGTGTATGCTTAAACCTCACTGCATTCAAGAGGTAACCATACTATTGTTTACCCAATCGCAAGTGTAATTGCTTGGTTTTAGTAGCTGTATAGTCCTATAATATTATTTATGATCTGTGGACAGTACCAAAGAAGTGGCAAAACCTTAATAAGAGCCTTCTAAGATGCAAAATTGAACACCAACATACAGTACTGAAAAATATTCTTACTTCAATATTTGCAAGTCATGTACTGTGGAATAGGTTTGCTAAGTCACTCCACCAGAGAGTGTATATGAAAATCATTAAATAATCAATTTTAAAAGAGTTGAAGACATGACGTCCACATATATCACTTAGCCATCTATACATATAAGCCGCCAAACCTTTTATTATAGTTTATGTTTGTATGATTCTACACCACTCACAAAGTCAGAATTGAAAAGGAAAAAAAAAAAACAAGCTAACTAAATTCTATTAGACATTTTTTGTAGATGTATCTTTTCCAAAGTAACATAATTGAGAGAAAACAAGAACGTGTTTTTGATAAGGTTTAAGAAAAAGAACTTTACATGCAGCTTTTTGATATTAAACGTATAAGATCTTTTTCACCTGGATGGACGTTTTCAACATAGTACACTTTCTATGTAAAAGGATCCAAGCAGTGGGCAGACTGCTAGACCAAACGAAATAAAAACTAAAGAGCACACAAGATAGTAGAATAGAACTTAATTAAGCAATCATAAAGCTCACTGATATATTGATGTTTTTTATGTACCTAATACTTTTTAATAAAGCTATGCACGTCTAAAATATTAATCTATGAGCACAAGGAGGAATAAGGTCCAAACTAGATAAGGCTTGCACTACAAATTAGCGAATCTTCCGTTTAGAGTCATGTTACCAAGCCTGGGTTGTTCATAAGCAAACAGAATTTAAGCTTCATCGGGAAAGAAAAGAAGCTTTAATCATTTTTCAAATAGTTTTATTGCAGAACTCAGAAATCATGAAGACAAATTAAACATGATACATGGAACTATCTAATCATCTTACCACATTCTCTATCACAAATGACCCTTTAAGCATCTTCAATTCTAAGACATCATCTGCTAGGGACACACCCTTATATTATGTTTTTCAGTTATATGCCCAATCCTACCTCCCCTGAAAATTATATTCACAAGATCCAATCTTTGCACGTGACAAAGAGCATGCTAAGATCAGCTAGCACATGAATTCAAGCAGTAAAAATGAAATATCAACTGAATAGCAATAACAATTTAACATATCTCAATTGCACTAGAGGCGTGCCTTCTGGCTCCAGATCCCACTAAAACATCCAAATGCAATAAATTGGTATTCGTTGTACCAAAGGATGCAAAAATTATGTTATTTTGACCAAACACTTCCATTTTCCCTAGAACTTTACCCAATTGACTATAATACGTTTTGATGTGGTGACTTCTATAGTTATACATCGTGTCCGGCTGGATTGAGATAAATGAACATAAGAAAATAGCTACGCTAGCTTTTGGTTAGTATTGGATTGAGATAAATGAACAAAAGAAATCCACAACACATTTTATTTTGGATTCCTTCATACCCTGGGAGATGGTAAAAAAACAAATCTGTGAATACTAGCCAAACATAAAAAATAAGTAAAAATTTATATTTGAAGAACACGCAAGAAATACATCTTCAACAAAAAATAATCAGCATAAAGATGCCCAGTGAAAAGAATCAAGATTTAGCAATTGCTGGGGAAGAATGAAAGCATATGGATTCTGCAAGTCCCTCCTCCCCATTGGCAAGGACAACATTGGAATTAAAAAAAAAAAGAAATACACACAAAATCAAGACATTCAGAATATACAAACAAAGTCATATGGGGCAAATTCTTTACCCAAATCAGACATCAAAAACGAAAAATCCAAATTCTTCAAAATCTTGGATTAAACACTAATGATAACTAAAATTAGAGTATCGTCTAGTGAATTAAGAAATCGAGTACTGGCCTGAACAATATCTGTGAGGATCCGAGAAGGTAACTACTTGTTCTTCCTTAGGGTTTTGAAACCCTAGCGTTATGCAAGTTGTAAGTATTATTTTGCTTATAGAGAAGAGAGAAAGAGATAGAACATAGAGGAGCGAGGGAGATGAAGTGAGTTAGGGTATGTAAGATTTTTGGGATTTCAAGAAAATCAAAACTTCTTCCTGATAAGTAAAGGAGGGAACGGCGGAAAAGTTTGGAGGGAAGATGAAAAATTAATAAAAGGTTGACTTGACACATTATTTTTAACGACCATTCATTTCAATTGTCATTGAAAAAAGGATTCGTTGCTGGCTATTGCTTATTTGTCGGTAAAGATTTCGCTTACATAACAAATTGGCGTCAATTTGTTTATAGCCGCTAAAATTTGGTCGGTAAAAGCAACTTTTGTAGTAGTGCTAACACTAGCAATCCTTTCTACACAATTCGATGGCATTCCTTTTATATTCAATTCAACCACACATAGCCAAGCTAATATCAATGATCTCACATTCAAGTGTTAATCCGAAATCATCCTAACATGATTCAAGAACACTTCAAACAATTCACATAATATTCCAAACAACCCAATCAACATACTACTTCACCCGAAACCTTCCAGATTCAACAAGAACAATAACAACATATTTCCTTCTTTCAAATTCATAAACTACACCAACAATCGACATTAGCAACTTCATTCTCAAAATTACAAGAAATCATACTAAAATCACATTAACTTCTACAACACCCACAAACAATTTCAATGCCAACTTGAACCATTAAATCTTCATTTGCATCATAGAATCCATAACAACAACAATTAAAGACACTAAATAAAATTAGGTCATTCCTTGCCATACCAACAACCCATGTTCGGCCACCACACAACATCCATATATTTCATGAATTTCATCCATTTCTCAATACTACAACATGCATAAATCATCCCTAACATATAAAAGAAGATTAATTCTTACCTTTTCCCTTAACTTCTGACTTGGCTATGGTTGTGAACATGCAACAAAGAGGGGTCTAATTGCTCCAACAATTACTCCATGTTATAGAGGACCTTCCAATTGGTAGAAAATCTAGAAGAAAATATTTTTTTTGGATCAATTTTGCATGGTCTTGTTCGGCCAAGACCATGGCCGAATGGCCCTTCTCCCTTTTTCTCCAAGTTTCTCCAAGTTTTCTTGGTTTAAAAGATGAATATCTCTTATTTTTGGCCACCACTTATCTATATATATATTTAGGCCCTCCCAATAAAAATATGAACACATGTCCCTTCACCCTCTTTCTTGAAACTTCTTAAAATAAAACAAAAATAAGTAATATCTTTCTATGTAAGCTTTGGCCCATATACATAATTAGCTCCATCAAATAAAAATGTGGACACCTACTCTCACACATGCCACACGGCCATAGTGACTTCATGACCATTTTTTTGATATTCCCATTTTGCCCCTAGCCTTTCTTAATATTTCCACGTCAATAATTTTTCACAAACAACTTGTGTGCTAAACAAGATCAAAATTTAGCCTTTCCCTTAACTTCTCGCAATTTTCTTGGAATATCCGAATGTACGAAATACGGGATATAACACTAGCATTCAAATGGCACCGTATGAAGCCCTATATGGGCGGAAGTGTAGATCCCCAATTGGGTGGGTTGAACCAGGAGAGACTAAGTTGATAGGGCCAGACTTGGTCCAGCAAGCCATAGAGAAAGTCAAGCTCATACAAGATCGGTTATTAGCAGCTCAAAGTCGTCAGAAGTCCTATGCGGATAATCGTCGAAGGGACTTGGAGTTCCAGGTTAAAGATTGGGTAATCTTGAAAGCGTCGCCAATGAAGTGGCCTATGAGCTAGAGTTACCTCCGGATACATTGGGCCCTATGAGATTGTACGAAAGATAGGCAAAGTGGCCTATGAGCTAGAGTTACCTCCGGATTTGGAGTCAGTCCAGCCAGTTTTTCATGTCTCGATGCTTCGGAAATGTGTTGGAGACCCTACTAAGGTCGTGCCAATAGGTGATGTGCAGGTGACAGAAAAGTTGACTTATGAAGAAGTACCCATTGCCATACTAGATAGGAAAGTACGGAGGCTTAGAAACAAAGAGGTGACCTCAGTTAAGGTTCTATAGAGGAGTAGTAAACGAGAGGAAATGACATGGGAAGCCGAAGAACGTATGCGATACAGATACCCTTATTTATTCAACCCCCAGAAGAGATTCAAGATGAAACACTAACGATATAAGGTATATATGCTTACTTTTCATGCTTTTGGTCGTGTGTGGCCATAGATATGTTGATATTGTGATGTAGCCCTGTGAGGGGATGATATTATGGGTTGTTGTGACAGGTTGGTAGTGCCAAATTACAGGGGAAACTCTGGCGAAATTTTCGCAGGATCCCGAGTGGTTAATATTCGAGGACGAATGTTCCAAAAAGGGATGGGGGGGGGGGGGGAGAATCTTACACCTTGAAAATTCCCCGCGAACGTACAGTGGATAGGGTAACAAAGGGCATAGCGTGTACGATGTTTTAAAAAGGAGGGAACGACGTTTGACGACCCTAAGTAAGATTCCAAAGGCAATTGCAATAAGAGATAGGTTTTGCTCCATAATGACTAACTATAGGTTCTGAAAAATGTGGAAAGTTGCAGATTTGCACTTTGGCCAGTTGATCGTAAAATGAAATACGGACCGTAAAGTAGTTTACGGGCTGTAAACTGCCATGTCATATTTCAACTTCCAAAACCTTCAACTTTCTGTCAAATGCTTGAATGGTTAAAGACGACTAGAAATACGGACCGTAAACTGAAATACGGCCCGTAAACTGTGTTCGTAAATCACCATATCTCAGCCTGACTTTCTGGTTCTGTTATGATTAAATACATCCACGAAATACGGCCCGTAAACTGGAATGCGGACCGTAAACTATGTTTACGACCACTGTTGTACTTTCGACGACTGTTCATTCCAGATCAGATTTTGGGTTATTAAAAAGGGGACCAAGTTTATTATTTCATTTCGACACTTCACCCCTTCTCTCTAAAAACATCTCTCTACATTTATTCCATAAGAATTCAAGGATTATTAGTGATCAACAACAAAAACCAAGTGAATCAAGTGTAAGAAAACCCACTAAAGATCATACAAGTTAAGAAATCTCATTGGAGATGAACTAGGGTGTTTGCTCAAGTGGAGTATTATCAACCAAGGCTTGTTCCTACGACATCTAAGGTAAGATTTATGATATTTCTATGTTGTGTAAGGTATTTGAGAGTTTAAATACTTGGATTGTAGAAGGGTATAGAAAAATGGGTCATTAATGTGGAATAGTGCCATTTTGAGAAATAGCTTAACTTGAGTTACGATTATTGATGTGTTGTGATGTAAATATGTTATAAATGATGTTGAGAACATGAGATGAGCAATGCATGAGAATAGACGTCGTCGTACGTTATGGCCATGGATATGGATGATTGAAAGTAAGTTTAGAATATGGATAATGTGGATGAGTAATGACTATTGTTATAGTATTGTGAATGTATTATTGACGTTTGAGAGTTGATATACGCTATAGAGGAATGTCGTATAAATGAAGGAGATGCTGCCCGATTTTCTCCAGTTTTAGTCATGTATTCTAGCTATCGATTTCTAATGATAGTATGAATTTAATGAAGGTAGAAATGCGAGCGTTAAAGGAGAACGTGCAAGTGGTAAATAGTTCAATGGAAAGGTATGTAAGGCTAACCCTTCTTTCATAAGCCATGGTTCTTTGGCCAAACGTCTAAATCTTCTATAAGACTATGATATCTTTCAAATGATTTGATCTTTCGAGCTTGTAAGCTCACGATTCTTGATACGCTACGATTGTACTAAGTTCCTCGTATGACGAGTAAGCCTATAAAGATAGATGTGATGAATGACGATAATAGTGACAATGATATGGATGCCGACTATGGTGGTAATAGCGATGACGATAACGATGACGATGATGATAGTAACTATAATAGTAAAGACGCTTATGAGCTATTATGTATATGTATCTATGTATGACTATTATGGAACCCCGAGCTTATGAGGCCGGGCAGGATATGTAAATAAATATGTATATTATTATGTAGTGCGCGCACACCTCTGCAGATGGTACGGATAACCCTGACGCCTTGGTAGGGCCAGGTAAATATAACCCTGACGCCTTGGTAGGGCCAGGTAGATGTAACCCTGACGCCTTGGTAGGGCCAGGTATATGTAACCTTGAGGTTTGGTTGGCCAAGTATGTATGAAACACCGATCCTGCATGGTCGGGTATGCTATGTAAATGCTATATAGATGATATGATTATGTATATGATATAGATACGAGTACGAATACGAATATGATACGATATGAATGTGAATAAAGGTATGTATACAAATATGAGCACAAATATGGAACGGATACGATTATAGATACGGATATGGATGTATTTGCACAAATACACATTAGAAATGGAAAATTCCTATGAAAGGCAAGTAAGTGCCTATGACGATGATATTACCATCGCCATCTTGTGCTATTCCTCATGTTGTTCATTATGCTTCTATATTGATATTGATTATGCTTTACATACTCAGTACATTCTCCGTACTGACATGCTTTTGTTTGTGGACGCTGCGTCATGCCCGCAGGTGCACAGAGAGACAGGCTTGATCTATAGCTACATTCTCAGGGACTACATAGCGGAGCTCCATTTCATTCGGAGCTATAGCTTTTGGGTACTTATTCTTTTGTGTACATAATTATGGGCATAGCGGTGTCCTGTCCCGCTTATGTGATATGACATACTCTCCTTAGAGGCTTGTAGACATGTGTACGTGGTTAGATGTGTTTGGCCTTGTCGGCCTATATTTTGTATATCATTTTGTTAGCCTTGTCGGCTCATGTACATTGACGTGGTATAGATGCCAATGATGATATAAAGGCATTGTTGTCCTATGGGACTAGTATGACTGATGAATAGAAATGTATGTTTAATTATGTGGCTCACCTAGATGTAAGTGTAAGTGCAAGCCAAGGTGTGCCCGGGTGGGCTAGCACTGGGCGCTCATCGCGGCCCCCTAGACGGGTCGTGACATGCAAAATGGGAGAGATGGTACAAAGGGTCGTATGATCTCTATATTTTCAGTGTTGGGTTGTTCGGAAGTTTCAGAAGGGAATTTGTGGGTTAACAAGAATGATTTGTTAGAGATATTATTATTTTTGGGAATAAGTTTCAACTTCGTCAGGGTAGCATGCTGGTGTGCATGGCACGAGTGTAAGTTCGATAAGGATCATCGATTAGGCAAAAATATAGTGACCGCATGTAATAAAGAAGAGAAGTTGAGAATAAGGACATGGAGGATGACTTTTATGGGGAACACGTAGGAGGCGTCAGAAAGAGGATTTGGATAGACTAGCCTCCGTTATTAGGAAATAAACAATTGGTAGCTGACGTGCTTGTCAGGTTAACGTTGCAAGTTGTACGAGAGTGGATTTCGATTTGATCATGAGAAGTTAAGTTAGGCATCAACGTGGCTATATGGTAGTGGTTTTTGGGTTCTTTTAGGAAGGTAGTTATCGATGTTAAATTGGAAAGAAATGTTACTTGTGACAAATGGAGACTTGAGATGTTGGGAAGTTATGTTCCTGGTGTTTCATTAAGGGGTATGTTCCCCGGGTCTTCATGTTTAGAAGTAGGATAAGGATATCATGAATCAAAAGCTAGTTGATTTGAGGATTATGTTGAGGTCATACATGGTAGAATAGACATAAGGGTTCAGTGTCGAGTTGGTATGTTTGGTTATGCCATGGGCCAATGGGAGCCAGTGGCTGACTAATAAGAACGACTTTAGTGTTAGACAAGTGCGAAGTTTTTAGTACTCAAGGAACTATCGGGTGTTGCATATAATATTGGATTAGGGTTGAGATCCTTGTACCTATTGTGTAAGTTCGGATAGTTCCTACTACTGGTGGTGTTATGTCACGACCCAAACTGGAGGGCAATGACGGGCACCTGACAATACTAGTCAAGCCCCACCTGACATACATCTGTAACATCAACATAAACATAGGTGGGTTAATATGGCCATAATATGACTCTCAATAAACTCCCAAGGAACATGCATGTATCAATCTGTTTTGAAAGAGTCATATGACTGTACATCATTTGACTATACTGGACATCATCAGACTGCGCATAACTGTCTACAAGCCTCTACTAGAAAACATAACACAACGTGGCCGGGACAGGGCTCCGCCATACCCATACACATGAGCATATATATACGACCATGCTGACTCTTAACATCTCCGAAACAAATAAAGTACATCAACCTCATCCGCTGAGCTGACATCCTAATAGATGGATCACCAATCTACGAATAATGTGCCGAGTATGTAAGGCATGAAAACAGCATATACGTAAGAATCATGAAAAGCATCTGAGATATATGAGTTAATCTGTACATCTGAATGTATCTGTTTGATTGTATATCAAGAAATGTTTGTATAACTCTTTATAACTGGAAGTACCTCTGAGGGCGTATGACATGCATGATTTCTTTCAAAAATCATATACATAGGTCATCGTATAACTATTAGTGTTGTGAAACGTACAACCCAAATCCATAATTGTAACACTCCGTAAATTCGGGTTAGGTGTGAATATGTAAAAATCTAGTGTTAAGATGATATTATACCTATATGAATCCATTCTTGATGAATTCGGGTGGAATATGGTCGTTTTGAAGTCAAACCAACAATTGAAGTTCTTAAGGGCTCTTAAATTCGCGTATGTTTTGATAGGTCTGTCTTCTGGGCGATTTTCATGAAAATGTGTTGCGCAATTGGAAAGTCTTTATTGATGAAAGTTGTATATCATTGAAATATCTTTCCAATGGTAGGTCGCCCAGCCCGAACAAAGTTATGTACAAAAAGTTATGTCCGTTTTACTGAAGGGCGCAAAAGTTGGAGATTTCGCCCAAAGTACGCCCAGAATGTACGGGATGTCCTTTTAGGACATACTTCTTCCATTTCTGGCAGAAAATTGGGTTTAAAATGGGCATGGTCTTATTTTGTTCCCCTTTTTTTTCATCCTTCCAAATCCTAGGGACGAAAATCATCCCTCCAAGTCTTCAAATCAAAAGTAAGAACACCCTTAACATTACTAATCTATTCTAAGGTCAAACCCACGATTTTTAACATGATTCTTGTGACCAAAACCTAGGGTTTGCAGCATAATTCTTCCCAAAGTGATTCAAGCTAAGGTTTGGGTGTTCTTCATTTGGGAAGTGAATTGTTAAACTTTGTTTAACGTATTAAGGTATGACTCTTTTAAAAATCCTTTCTGACTATGAAGGTGATTTGTATGTCTATTTTTGAAAATTCGTCTTTTCATGTATGTCTAGATTTTCCCAAAAATCTTTCTTGAAGTATGTCTATATTCCAAAAATCATATTTTCAACTATGTCTACTTGTGAAGTACGCTTATATCATGAAAGCATGAATTGTTATTGAGAAACCTTCCTTGATTGTTTGTATAAGTTATAACTCTTATTTGGTGGAATTTATTCTGGAATTAAAGATGATTTCTTTTAGGCAAGGTCATACGTGTGTAGGGTCAAGCCCGCATCGAACCTTATACGAACTATACTACTTTGTGAAACTCGGTTTTCCCATTATTGGGTGATTGAACTTAATCTTCTAAAGGTTGGACCTTAAACTTGTTTTGTTGTTGAATGGGTTTCTTGAACTTGAAATTGAATAAGGTATTTTGATAAGATTCTAAATCGGTTATGACTTGAAATGCCTCTATTTTGAGATGATGACTTGAGAAGTGAGATTCGCATCTAGCTATGATTAATGATTCGGTAATATGCCATGATTTGTATTTTGTTGGTGTTTGGTCCTGTATGGGTAAGTTGTGCTAATCCAGAGGATGATTAGCCATTATGGATCCTAACGTATCGATACGAGTATTGCTGTGTCAGTCTAGAGGACGATTGACCTCCATTGCTTCCTAGCGCAGAGTATCTATTGTCGTGCTAGTACAGAGGACTATTAGCCTCCATATCTTCCTAGACCGGAGTATCTATGGCTGTGCTAGTCCAGAGGACAATTAGCCTCCGTTGCTTCCAAGCCCGGAGTATCTATTGCTGTGCTAGTGCAGAGGACAATTAGCCTCCGTGGTTTCCTAACCCGGAGTATCGATTGATTGATCTACCTGTGAGTGGCTTGTTTCATATCTTGTTTCCTGTGAGTTGCTTGTGGTGATTTGAATTCGTCAGTCACATACTTGGCCTGGTAAATGGTAAGGAGTTAAGTTAATGTGTCTGTCATTGTTGGATTCTTTGATGACTCTTTAATGTTGCTGACTCACTTTATTCCTGGGTTTGAACTGTTATTTTCATTGATATCATTTTATTGATTTTATTCATTATATCTTGTTTTGTTAACTATTGCCCCTTAGACACTCACGGAGTACCTAGTACTCAGGCATACCATTGTTGTTTTTTATGGTATGTTAGGTATCATTGAGGAGCAGGTTCGTGATACGCCTACGACTTAAGAGAACTTGCTGCTTTCGAGACTTCGGTGAGCCCACATGATTGTTCGTGGGGCACCATTCTATCTTTACTTTTCGTCTTTTAGTTTCGGGCTGCGTCCCAATGATTTAGACATTGCTCATTATCTTAGAAGTTCCATAGTATACATTCTTGTGGGTAGTTGTTGAGTTATTGATTAAGTCTCGGGCACGTTATTATGTTTGACTTAGTATTTGATGAATAAAGACTTCCGCTAATTTAATTCATATATTCATGATTTGTTACATTTATTTTATAAACTGTTGGAGGCGAATATTGAACCTAGCGGGTTCAAATATTGTTATTGCATCTTTGAGGTTCTTCCGATGTTGTTCATGATGTCGGATGACGGTCACGTCTAGGGTGGGTTTTGGGGCGTGACAATAATGTTAGTGCTGCGGAATGTGCTGTCCGATCCATATATCATATCGGCCCATCTGTGGGCATCATCATCATCATCATCATTGTGTACAAACTGATGAGGTGGTAATGCATATATAACATCTATCCCTTTCCCCATACCCCACATACATATAATATACGCGTATATAACGCCTTCTGGTCATGGGTCAATGTGCATATGTATAAATGAATTCAATGCATAAGTAAGCTGAATAAATAGAACTCTCAGAGTGACATAAAGTCGTACTACCTTCGATAAACATCTGTGAGCTAACATCATCAGTACACGTAATCTCAAGACCCATGGACAAAAGGAATAATCATAAAAAGGGGTACAGGAACATCAAAGACTAGAGTACTCCTAATAATTCTAAGAGTAGAGTAATATGGAGGTTCGTTCATTCGTTCATATCATAAGGATCATGCCAAGATGAAAGAAAGGATAGCCTTAACATACCTGGATAATCTCCTTCTTAATCCACAACAAAGCTTAACATAATCCTCTTGCGTCTACAACAAGTGAAATGATATCGTCATCAACAAACAGTCTCACAACTATCATACTTTGCTAATATTATAACCTACGTAAAATCGGGCATCTCCTCCCCTGTTTATACTACATCCCAAAGACCATTAAGGGTCATCAAACAGCCCAACAACAATAACAACAATTAACAATAGCAACAAATACAATATAATCCAATATAAACCTCTTTGATTACTTTAAGAATGATATCAAGCAGCAAGCTCGTTTAACGAATAACAAAGCGTCATTCAAACCCAACTCTCCTTTCATAATTCAGTCCACACCCTTCATAACAATATGCATATATTTACCATATCATATTTAGCTCAAAGTATCCTTAAACGTATTTCAAAACAATCCATACTGCTACGCCTCATCCTTTACTTTCTATTCGTAGATTTCATATATTTTTTCTCCATTTTTTCCAACTAACACATGAATAATCCCAATAACCGTGGTGAAAATACATTCAGGTTATAATCCACAATTTACAACCATTAGAAGTCATATTTAAACATTCAAAACAGCCCCTACAAAATAGTGGCTTAACTTAACTTATTTCGACGTAGTCTTGCGGTGTTTGGCCTCAAAAAGCTTTACCAACATCAAATTAAGCTAACAAATTACCAAAGGGGTGTTATACATACCTTAAGTAGTGCATACAATCCAAGAACCACGGCTGAATCAGTTCAACTTCACCCTCAATCACTATACAATATCATAGGCTTGCTACTCTTGTAGTTTCCAACTTGCTTGATGGAAGATTTGGTTGATTCCACTTGATTTTGGGCTTGGAACCTTAGGATTATGAAGATAAGGGTTTTGGGGGTGTTTTGGGTCTGGAAGGAGTGATAAATACGAATTAAAACGAGTTGTAGGCGTTTGATATATATCAAAATGTTTCCATTGCCTCAAGTGGGTCCCAGCAAGGCTGATTGCGTAGTCTCGGGAAAACGTGAATATCTCTCTTTTCCAATGTCGTATGGATGAACGGTTTAATGTATTGGAAACTAGACTAGTAGACCATAAATTTGATAGGTGGATCACCCCGTAATTCCAAGTATATTGGGAGAAAAGCTTAGTGACATTAGACCCAAATTTCTGCAAAATTTATGAATGTAACTTGCGATACTTTTCACCAACTTTTTTTTTTAACTTTCTTGACTTCAAAACTTAAGATACGAATGTTATATGATTAAATTACCTTAAAACACGACCTCCTTAGTATATTAAGCACTCCTTGTTTGACCCCGAAGTACGGGTTATAACATTCTCAAACTTGACAACTTTCGACGAAACTTATTCTTTCCTATTCATTTGGCGTCCAACCTTCCCAACACTTACCAAACATGATTATAAACTCTCATATACATAGGATGATCATGTACAATCTCTAATTACCTAGACGAAAATTTTTCTTTCTCAATCTACGTCGATTAACTCACGACGAAACTCAACGTATAAAAGTACGGGGTGTGACAAGTTACTACTCGGTTGAGTTGATCGAATGAAAGGGATAATCGCACGAATTTTTGGAGGTGTTCTTGTTCAACAAATAAGACAAGAGGTAATTCTTCATGGGCGAGTAGCGTTTAAAGGCATTGAAGTGGTAAATTAATGATGAGGTTCAAATTAATACGAGTTGTAGAGAACATTTTTATAACATCCCGTAAACCTGATTTAGGTGTGAATGTGTAAAAAACTAGTTTTAAGATGATATTTTAGCTATATGAATCCATTCGGGATGAATTTGGGGGATAAGCGGCCATTTTGAAGTCAAACCAAATAGTGAAGTTCGTAAGAGTTCTCAAGCTCGTCTAAATTTTGGTAGGTCTGATTTCTAAGCCAGTTTCGTGAAAATATGTTGGGAATTTGCATGAAAATTGTAGGTCATCAAAATACCTTTCCAACGGTAGGTCGCACAGCTCCAACGGAACTCTGTACTAGAATTTATGCCCATTTTACTGAACATCACCTGTTCATTGTAAAAATAAGGCGTGCGCGGCGCCCCAGGACAAATTTTTAGGAGACTCAAAATTTTGACCTTGTAAAAATAGATACACTGTGTGCCGCCCCGTGCAACACCCCAGGCCTCGCACCAGGCCATTTTATGCCTGCAGCGATTGTTTCGAATTTTATAAAAGCCTAACTTTGTTATATTCATTCCCACTTCATTTTGGCCGACTGTTTGAGAGGAAACAACCCTAGGGTTACCCCAAAACATATAGGATACGTTCTTTATCAATTTCCATCATTACTTCATCAATCTAATATCAAATTAACCTTAGTTCATCTCTCCAAACCCTAGATTCTTGAAAACTCTAGAGAGGAGAAGAAGGGGCGTGTAGAACTTCATCTAAAAGATTGATTGTTAAACCTTGGGAATTCCATTTTGCTAGCTTTTAGCGGGATTTGAGGTATGTCTCTTTTGAACATACTCTTTCGAACGGTTTTATCAACTCTTTGGTTGTGTTTTGTATGTGTGAGGGACAAGCCCACATTAAACCTTGTTTGTACTATACTATGTATATGTATTCATGATTGTTTTCTTCTCTAAAGGATTGAAAGTTGAGATGTAAAGCTATTCGAACTTGAATTACCCCATAAGGGATGTTTAAACTGATGATTGAAAAGCTTGACTATCTCATGTGAATGCTCCATAATGGGTTGTGTTGAACTTGAAACTTGTTTAACGAAATGAACCCAATTTTCTGAAACTAAAATGATTTGATGTATCCCTATAAAGGGATGATGAAGATAATCTTTAACGAATAATGAGCTATCATGATATGACTTGTGATTCGGCTCCCATGCCATGACTTGAGATTTGGCTTCTATGCTATCATTGTGGTTCAACTACTTTACTATGATTCTCTATTTTTTGTGTTTGTCTGAGCTACTGGGAAGAAGGGTAGTCACTATGGATCCTAGTGGGGATTGCCTAGCCATTCGGGAGGAAGAGTGGACATGGAGGGTCGATAGCCTCGGTGTGGTTCATGCTTAGCCATTCGGGAGGAAGAGTGGTCATCGAGCGTTGATAACCGTGATGTGGTTTTTCCTAGATATTCAGGAGGAAGGATAGCCTTAGAGGGTTGTCACCCTGATGTGGTGCTACTAAGCTGGTTTAGGGACCTTAAATGGTCATCCCATCGATATATTTATTTGGGCCTGTATTGGCATGTGTTACTTTGATTTTTTGTGAGTGTCTTAATGATAATGAACTCGTTAACCTATGAGTGGCTTGTTGATGATATTGATCTCGAGTTGAAAAGGCTCAAATGGTAATAAATGGTATACTGAATTGAAAAAGATATATACTGGTCTTCATGGTTTTCTATTGATGATTTTGAGTTGTACGATTAATCTTGTTTTTGTTTTCAAAATATTCCATTGGAATTGTTTCCACTAATCATTATTGTAGTATTTTGTTATATTACTTATTGTCACCGAGACACTCACTGAGTACTCAGTACTCAGACATACCATTGTTTTTTTTATGCTATGTTAGGTAACGAAGAAGAGCAGGTACAGACAGATCTCGCGGATTAGGAGTACTTGTGTCCCGATCCGACTAGGGGCCGTGACGGGTACCCGGGGCTAACCACCGAGCACCACTCATTCCCTTACTTATCATACTCATATCATAAGAAAATCATTTCTCAATTGGAAACATAATTACTTTTATATACATAAGCCTTTCGGCTATCAAAATAATACACACATGCCTATATGCATATATACACTTATCAAAATCGTGAGACCATACTACCCACACATACGTATCTACGAGCCTCTACTAGAATACTAGACATATGGACGGGACATGACCCCGTTGTGCCCAAAACATACATGTACATAAAATAGTAAATCACTGGCACCTCCGGAATAATGGAGTGCTTTCAAAACTCTGCTTATCGGCTTCTATAAATCTGGATCGCCTTCCTTTCTACCTGTGGGCTTGAACACAGCGTCCAAAGAAAACGGACATCAGTACGAATATTGTATTGAGTATGTAAGGCTTGAATGAAATAAACATAATAAAGAATCATAAGACGTAACCTGCGTAACTTTTAAGGGAGGATACCTTTCGTGCCTATATCATATATTATCACGGTACATGTATCATTATAGCTCGTACATCGTCGTATCATACATATATATATCATAACACCGCATCGGCTCATACATATTAAACGTTATCCGTATATGGCCACGTAGTGGCTTGACAATGTCACATACATATCCTCCGGGTTTTTCCTACATATATCATATTCATGCCTATATCCTGTACATATTCATATCATATACGTATTCATATCATATACATATTCACATCATATACATACCTGGCCAACCAAGGCTTCAGGGTTACACATACCTGGCCAACCAAGGCTTCAGGGTTACACATACCTGGCCAACTAAGGCTTCAGGGTTATACATACCTGGCCCTACCAAGGCTTTAGGGTTATACATATCTGACCCTACCAAGGCTTCAGGGTTACATCTACCCAGCTGCAGTGGTGCGCGCGCGTTACGTAAATATATGCATATTCTACCCGGCCTTATAAGCTCGAGGTTTCATAATAGCCATACATAGGCACGTATATACATAAAAGCCCATAAATATCTTTAGCGTCATCATTATCATCATCACTATCAACATCGTCATTATCATCATCACATATATCTCATAAACTTATCATAACTTTTGATAGAGCATACATTTGGATTTAAAGACAATCTATGAAAAACGCCTCGTATTCATAGCATGAACTTCGTAATAATATCACATAATAGACTTTATCATCTCTAACTTAGGCTCATCATTACTATCATCGTATCTATGGCATATCTCTTATCTTAATCTCATACAGAACCCGTTATGAACATAGGCTCATAACTTTTTAGAACATTGGTCATAGGACAGGTATTAGAGCTTATAGTCAACATCTAACAACGCCGGGGTGACATAAGGTCGAGAGCCCCCGATTCCATTATGGACCATTCATAAGCATTATGCCTCACTTTGAAGGAATTAGCCTATAAGGTGAGTGTAGTCAATGAACAACATCAATGGATCGTAATATGGATCATTAGCCTTGTAGAACCATAATATTATAGGCCTTAGAATCTTTAGACTTAGACTCATCATCATCATTATCGTATTCGTAACATACCTCTTATCTTATCCCATATGGCTATTCATAAACATAGGCTCTTAGTTTTTCGGAAGGTAGGACAGTCATGGAGAGGTAAGGAAAATACTACCATAGGAATCATATAAGGATCATTAGCTTCTTAGGAATATCATATCATGAGCTTTATGACTTCTAGACTCAGATTCATCATCGGTATCGTCATGTTCGTAACGTATCTCTTTTCTTTATCTCATATGAAGTTCTTTATACTCGTAGATTCATAGTTCCCAATGTGTAGGAAAATCATAGAGAGACAAGAGGATTCATACCATAAGATTCATGCCTTAGAAAGAAAGGACTAGCCTTACATACCTCTTTCGTTTAACAATTTCCATCGCTTGGTTGTCCTCCTTAAATGCTCACGTTTCTACCTTCAAGAGAATTCGCATTCACATTTGTTAACCGATTACATGAACGTGCTTACTATAGCTAGAGAAAATTGGGCAGCATGTCCTTTGTTTATACAATCTTTCCCATATTGTATATCAACTCCCAAACGTTCATAATAACATTCACAATATCATAACCATCAATCGTCATTCATCTACATTACCCTTATTTCACAATTCCACCTCAATTCATCCATAATCATGGTCATAGTATACTAGTACGTTTTCTCACATATAATGCTTATCCCATGTCCTTAATATCATTTATAGTATAACCATATTACAACACATCAAGAATCATGACTCAATTCAAGCTATTACTCAAAAGTGACACTATTCCCACGTTCGTGACCCATTTTCTATATTATTCTACAATCCAAGTTTCTCAACTTTTTAATACCTTAAAAAACATGTAAATACCATAAAACTTACCTTAGATGATGTGGGAATGAACCTTGAGTGCAAGCACTTCACTTGAGCAAAACCCTAGTTTCACCTTCACTTGGATTCCTTGTCTTGGATGAACGTTAATGAGTTTCTTACACTTGATTTCCTTGGTTTGATGTAGTTGATCACAATTATCCCTTGAATTATTGTGGGAGAAGTGTAGAGAGATGTTTTAGAGAGAAGGGGAGTGAAAGGGAAATGAAATGAAATGAACTTGGTCCCTTAATAAATACACACAATTCAGTCCCGACCCATTTATACGGACACACATACAGTCCGTACAATTTTTACGATCTGTATGTGTGACCGTATAATGGTTCCAGTGAACACTGCCCATCTTGGCTAAATATACGGCCATACCTACGGTCCGTATCTTTTGTACGGTCCGTATAATGGACTGTACAATCCACAGTTTTCAGAAAATCATTTTCGTCGACTCGTTTGATCTCCAATCCTTATAGAACCTTATTGACACTTCTTTAGCACCTCATTAACAATCTACGGGACGTTATAACTCTTCTACCGAGCCTTATTGAATCGTCATTAACTCGTTACTCATAAATCCTTTTCCGATACATCTCGTATGTCTTACCTCTTCTTGGCAAACTTTCTTCTCTTACTTTGAATGTCTTTGAAATCTCATTTAGAACCATCGAATGTTATTTCTTACTCATCAAAACATCGCATACGACGGGCCCTTCGTCAGTCTATTCACTGTGCATGAACGGAAAATTTTCCGAGGTGTAACAACTTGCTCCCTTCTAGACTTGTTGTGTGGGACACCCTCTATTTTACTTATTGCTTTTAGTTTCTTGGCTGCGTCCCAAATTTAGAATATTATTTATGTCTCTTAGACGTTCCATAGATAGTTTTCAGATTGTGGGTAGTGTGTTGGAGTCTCGTATGACTCGTTGGGGTATTTTTGCCACTTTTATTAACTAAGTATTTTATTTGACTTCCGCTAAATTATCTCTAAGTATGGTTATTCTTTTATCCAATTTATTAATGACTTGTTTCATATTTATTAAGATGGGTTGTTTAAAAAAATAATTAGATGTTTATTGATTCATAAGGTGATTTCAGTGTTATCCATAGCATCGGATACCTATTACGCCTAGGGTAGATTTTGGGGCGTGACAAGCTTTGTATCAGAGCCTAGGTTTAGATGTGTCCTAGGATGTGTCTGTGTCGGTGGAGCTGTGTCTAGTGGAGTCTTCCTTGTGCATTTTGACCGCCTGTATGATCGAAAGATTACCAAGGCATTTATAAGTGTTTCTCATTCTTCTTTATTCTAGATTGTGCTATAGAGCTTGAACTTTCATTAGGATTGTTCTGACACATTCGATAATCGTGCCTCGTAGAAATGGCCTTAACTCGTGTGAGAACTAGTAATTAAGGAAACAATGGTGCTTATGGTTCATCATTTGGCGGGCGAGCCACTAGAATCATTAACTGCACCACTGCTGAGACTACTACTAGTGTTGAGAACGGTAATGGAGACCAAGCACCACTGCCAGCACCAATTGCTCCAGCTGCCTCTACTGCAGGTGTGGCTGATATTGGGTCGATGCAGAATGCGATCTAGATGATTACTGCTCTTGTTGCAGCCCAACAACAACGTGGGGGTGCGGATCTGACACTTGGTGGTGGGGGAAGGTTTAAGCACTTTTTGAGCCTGAGTCTGCCCAAGTTGTTTGGTTCACGAGAAGAAGATGATCCCCAGTACTTTATGGATGAGACATTCATAGCTCTAAGGGACATGGGTGTTCATGGTTCAGAACATGTGGAATTTGCATCATATCAATTGAAAGATGTTGCTCATGCTTGGTTCGAATTGTGGGAGACTGAGCGAGGTAATAATGCTCCAGCTCATACTTGGGCTGAATTGGAGGGGGCATTCATGGAGAGGTTTCTATCTGATGAGAAGCAGTTTGCTATGGCTACTAAGTTTGAGAAGATTGAGCAAGACACTATGTTTGTTCGTGAGTACAGTTTGAAGTTCACCCGCTTGGCAAGGTATGCGCCGTATATGATTCCGACTAAAAAGCACAAGTTGACCCGATTTGTGTGTGGTTTAGTGCCACGTATCAATTTTGTGTGTGTTGTTGCTGCTATGTCTCCTACTTGTAAATTTTCATCTTTGGTTGGGTTCGCTGAGCAACAAGAGAATTGGAAGGGCGAAGAGATGCTTGAAAGGGAACAAAGTACGAAGACCCTATCTGCGGGTGGTTTCACTGGATCGTATGATAGAGGGAAGTGGAAAGGAAATTTTGCACCTGATCAGTTTGTTTCTCGGCCTAATATGGGTGTTCCATCTGGAGGACAAGGTCAGAGGAACAATAATCAGAATAGGTATTCGCAAGGTGGTAATAGTCACTCATCTGGATGGGAGGATCATATTTGTCATCATTGTAGTACAAGGGGTCGCATTAAGAGGGAGTATAGGAAGTGGCTGCGTGAAATGGCCAAATATTTTGGCCAAAGGAATAATCGGTCTAATGGTGATGCTAACAACACTCCTAATGATCGTGGTAATGGGGCTAGTAAAGTAGTTGCTAACACCGCTAATGGGGGACAAGCTCAACTTTATGGTTTGATTCGTAGGGAGGCGGCGGAAGACCCTGACGCCGTGGTCACAGGTATTCTGACTAGTTGTTATCTTGATGTGTATTCATTGATCCTTCCAAGTTCGAATCTTTCTTATGTGACTAAGTACCTTGCCTTTGATTTTGGTGTAGAACCCGAGTAATTTTTAGAACCCTTTTCTGTGAATACCCTACTATATTCTTGTTATTGCTTCTAGAATCTATAGAGATTGTGTATCCGTAGTTAAGGGCCATGAGAATACTTCTGATTTGTTGGAAATAGGAATGGTGAACTTTGAAGTGATTATGGGGATAGACTGGCTTTATAAGTGTTATGCAATTCTAGGTTGTCGATTAAAAATAGTTAGGCTTATATTTCTAGATGAACCCGTTATGATTGGAAGAGTAATATTGTTAAATCTCGAGGTAGAATACAGGTGTAAATCACTTATTCCATGCTTAGGCTTGTCCGGTGTAGTTGTGGAAGTCTCTGTGAGGGCCATATGGCTATTGTTAGAGTATTATATGAGTTTTGTTTGAGGTAGTTTGCAACACAAAGGAACACTAGCGAGAATTTTGAAAACTTGAGGTTTAGTGAAAATCTTAGGCCATAACTTTCATTCTAGGACGAATGATCCTAGGGGGGGGGGGGATAATGTAACATGCCGTAAACCTGAGTTAGGTGTGTATTTGTAAAAACTAATTTCAAGATGATATTTTAGCTATATGAATCCATTCGGGATGCATTTGGGGGATAAGTGGTCATTTTGAAGTCAAACCAAATAGTGAAGTTCGTACTAGTTCTCAAGCTCGTCTAAATTTTAGGACGTCTGAATTCTAAGCCAGGTTCGTGAAAAAGGGTTGGGAATTTGCATGAAAGTTATAGGTCTTCGAAATACCTTTCCAACGGTAGGTCGCCCAGCTCCAATAGAGCTCTATGCTAGAAGTTATGCCCATTTTACTGAACATCATCTGTGCAGTGTAAAAATTAGGAGTGCGTGGTGCCCTGGGCAGCGCCTCAGGCCAAATTTTTAGGAAACTCAAAATTTTGTAGCCGTTAAAATAGAAACACCGTGTGCGCCACCCTGGGCGACGCACTAGGCCATTTTATGCCTGAAGCAATTTTTCCCGAATTTTATAAAAGCCTAACTTCGTTATATTCAATCCCACTTCGTTTTGGCCGACTTTTTGAGAGGTAACAACCTTAGGGTTTCCCCAAAACATACAAGCTAAGTTCTTGATGAATTCTCATCATTACTTCATCAATCAAATATGAAATTAACCTTAGTTTGTCTCTCCAAACCCTA
Source organism: Lycium barbarum (assembly GCF_019175385.1). Lineage (NCBI taxonomy): Eukaryota > Viridiplantae > Streptophyta > Magnoliopsida > Solanales > Solanaceae > Lycium > Lycium barbarum. Next base: position 52,454,557 of record NC_083348.1, read on the forward strand.
GATTCTTGAAAACTCTAGAGAGGAGAAGAAGGGGCTTGTAGAACTTCATCTAAAAGATTGATTGTTGAACCTAGGGAATTCCTTTTTGCTAGCTTTTAACGGGATTTGAGGTACATCTCTTTTGAACATACTCTTTTGAACGATTTTATGAACTCTTTGGCTGTGGTTGTGTGCATGAGGGACAAGCCCACATTAAACCTTGTTTGTACTATATTATGTATAAGTATTCATGATTGTTTTCTTCTCTAAAGGATGATTGAAAGTTGAGATATAAAGTTGTGGTATTCGAACCTGAATTACCCCATAAGGGATGTTTAAACTTGATAATTGAAAAGCTTGACTATCTCATGTGAATGCTCCATAATGGGTTGTGTTGAACTTGTAACGTGTTTAACGAATAATGAGACTATCATGATATGACTTGTGATTCGGCTCCCATGCCATGATTTTAGATTTGGCTTCTATGCTATCATTGTGGTTCGAGTGCTTTACTATGATTCTCTATTTTTTGTGTTTGACCTAGCTACTAGGAGGAAGGGTAGTCACTATGGATCCTAGTGGGGTTTGCCTAGCCACTTGGGAGGAAGAGTGGCCATCGAGGGTCGATAGCCCCATTGTGGTTGATGCCTAGCCATTCGGGAGGAGGAGTGGTCATCAAGGGTTCATAACCCTGAAGTCTTTTTGCCTAGCTATTCAGGAGGAAGGATAGCCTTCGAGGGTGACAACCCCGATGTGGTGCTACTAAGCTGGTTTAGGGAACCTTAAATGGTCATCCCATCGTTATATTGATTTGGGCCTGTATTGGCATGTGTTACTTTGATTTGTTGTGAGTGGCTTGATGATAATAAACTCTTTCGCCTGTGAGTGGCTTGTTGATGATATTGATCTCGAGTTGAAAAGGCTCAAATGGTAATAAACGGTATACTGAATCGAAAAAGATATATACTTGTCTTCATGGTTTTCTATTGATGATTTAGAGTTGTAGGATTGATCTTGTCTTTGATTTCAAAATATTCTATTGGAATTATTTTCACTAATCATTATTGTATTATTTTGTTATATTACTTATTGTCCCCGAGACACTCACTGAGTACTCAGTACTCAGGCATACCATTGTTATTTTTGATGGTATGTTAGGTAACGAAGAAGAGCAGGTACAGACAGATCTAACAGATTAGGAGTACTTGCTACCTTCCAGACTTTTGGTGAGCCCACACCTTCATTCGTGGGACACCCTCTATTTTACTTATTGCTTTTAGTTTCTGGGCTGCGCCCCAAAGTTAGAATATTATTTATGTATCTTAAAAGCTCCATAGATAGTTTTCAGATTGTGGGTACTGTGTTGGAGCCTCATATGACTCGTTGGGGCATTTTTGCCACGTTTATTAAGTAAGTATTTGATTTGATTTCTGCTGAATTATCTCCAAGTATGGTTACTCTTTCATCCAATTTATTAATGACTTGTTTCATATTTGTTAAGATGGGTTGTTTAACAGAAACGAATAGATGTTTATTGATTCATAAGGTGCTTCTGGTGTTATCCATAACACCGGATGCCTGCTACGCCTAGGGTGGGTTTTAGGGCATGACAATTTAAGAATTTGAGCAAGCGCACCTTGGTGGATATACGTCAGAGCAGTAGTAGGACCGTGTATGTTATATGCTTATATTAGAAAGTTTTCAGTTTTAGAGTTGAGTGAGTTAAGGGAACTCTCGGGTGCAGAGTGTATAACATGCTACTATCTCTAGGATTGACTCCGTTAGTTTTCAAAACTTGTCTATGATTGTGATTTGATTGGAATTAGGGAATTAAAGAATCAAGAAAAGGTATAGTTAGTCGACAATCGGTAAAAATAAGGTACATATTCGGAGTTACTTGGGTCAACATTGGTTGTGGAGATGTTGCCTTACATATGTCAGGCAAGGTTCGATTGTGAGTACGCTTAAAGAAGGGAGTCTACATAAATGGACTAAGTGATATGACAGAGTTTTATGAGGTTTCGTGATCAACGACTAATGAGAAGGAAATTTCAGGTAACCGACATGTTAAGGCTTATAGAAGTGGCTTGTGTGATACACAATTGGATAATTTTGTAACACTCTATATTGGATGAGTTAGTGTGGGTTAAAGGAATTATGGAAATCCCTATAATGTGAAGGTTAGAGTTTTATTTTCGAGATGAGACCGCATTTGTGGTAGTGTGTTATATGGTGGGTATTACTAATCGGATACCATGAGTGAGCATTTTCAGGATATTAAAGGAATAAAATTAGTCGCCCTTGATGGGTGATAGGACTGTGATTCATTTCAGAATGTTTGGAGTCAGTTCGAGTGACTACTGGTGGTATTCAAGGGTTGTGCATTCGTTCAGGGTCAGAATTGTTCGAATTAAGCTTGATAGACTATGTATATTTTCCAGAGAGACTTATGGTTTTCTTGGAAAATCACCTTCACCGACTCGATTTGAGATATGACAGGTTACCATTTAGATTTGAGGTATGAAAGGTTTACCGAGCTTCATCAGGGCTTGCGAGTAGACTTGATGATATTTTACTAGGGAGAGTTATTCAGATAGTTACAATGGTTACGTTGGGCTTAGTAATGATTCAAGGAAGTGTCATGGTTGCGAGTGGTCTTTAGAGTGATAAGATGGTTTCCTACGGACTTGGCTCGGTGAGGTATTCGGTGGGTGTGCTTCCAGTATGGTCATTGAAAGATTTAAGAAGACTTGGAACTAGCGAAGTCGGCTATGAGTAAGATCAGTTTGAGGGAATTGCTTAAGTTTCTCCGATAAAGCAAGTATTCTTTTCTAGCTAGAGTAAGTCATGGTTTCAGACTTATGTTCCTATGTTTATAAGAAATCGTGGTGCGAGGAACAACTTTAGATGGGTGAAAGACAGGTTAGCAGAATTAGAGTATTTTATCGGTTCAGAGTGGGCTTTGATTGTGTCTATATCTAAAGGTTCATGTTATTTTGAGAAATGTTGTGGGACCTATTGGTCGAGTTCAGAGGTATGGTTCTATCGAATCAGAGAAGTCCAGCAGAAATAGTTCCTATATTCGGGGATCAGTTTTGATGGAATTCGAGTATGGAAAATATGGAAAATTGGGTCTTTGAGCTAAATTAAGAAAGTTCGTCTGATAAGGTGAACAGGCAGTTTGTTTGGTGTACTTCTTGCCGTAGAGGCTTCTAGGTGGTTATAAAATAGGTTCCCTGGTTACCATCAGCTTTCATACTCCCTTTCTTCATTCATGGACAAACGATTGTTTAATTGGTATATGATGTTTTGTTATGTGCCTTTTGTACCATTTTACCCGTATTGACCAATTCTCGAGATTACAAAGTGATTCTAGTGAAAACTGAAGGATTTGGAATCCTTAAGTGAAAGCAATTGACCAAAGTTGACTTTTGGATAAATGGACATTTTTTGGAATTCCGTCGATTCCGTAAGGTTCGGAGGGTCGATAATGACTTGATCGGGTGGATGGTTCGATTCCTGAGGCATTTGGTTGCATTTTGGGAACTTGGTTAGAAACTTGATTTTATCTGTTTGGGGGTTGACTTGGTAAATTAGAACTCCGTTGGGAATTCCAAGGCCACGAGTGAGTTTGTAGTGTGTTTTTACGTGCGTGTGCATATCGGGTTCGTATACGGGAGGCCTCGAATTGATGTCGGGATTTTGGGATTGACTTGTGAAAAACCCGATCTTCTAGTTTCTGGTGTGTTCGCTATGGAGGGCTTAGTGCCGCCATAGCGGGACCGCCATGGCGAGGGCCTGTGCTTTAATGAATTTCTTCCATGGCAGATGGTTAACCGCCATAGTGGGACAGCCATGGCAATCTTCGTGACTGCCGTGGCGGATCGATGGGATCAGATCCTTATGTTATCTTTCTAAGTTCGAATCATTAGTCCAAAACACCTAAAACCTAATTCCAAGAGCTAGGAGAGGCGATTCCTGAAGATATTGGGGGAAATCATCTATTTGGGGTAAGTTCCAATCTACTATCTAGCTTTACTACCTTCTTCTTTGAGTTTCCATGGTAGTGTATGGTCCTAGTAGGAGGGGGATGAGACTTAGGGTATTATTCATGAACCCTTTTTATAAATTGATTAAATGTTGCTTCAATTATTGTTTATATCATATAGAAGTAGAGATTGGCACATTCTAGGATGGAATTGCTCTATAGTTCAAGAACCTAATCATGAGACTTAGGGTTTAACCCAAATTGGGGTTTTCGACTAATTGACAAAATTGAAGGGTCTAATGTGATTAGAAACTCATGTAGTTAAGGATTATGATTGTTGGGACTATGTGTCGCGATCCAACCAGTCGTGATAGCGCCAACACTAACCCCCCTGGTGGGAGAACCATCCCCTTAACCCATTTAATTAACCAATTATCCAATTTACACTTAAAAAATAACATAATCAATAACAATAAGTCTAAGTCATGCCATAGTTAATAGAAAGTGTGGAATAATACTTATTACATCCCCAAAATCTGAATGTCATCGTACAAGGATTCTAATCATAAAACTATGTAAGAAGTACATAAATGTCTGTAAATAATAGAAATGTCTAGAAGTGAAATAGACATCAATAAGGAGATATCATCAGGTGGCATGTGTCACGCCCCAATTTGGGAAATCGTGCGGGCACCTACCATTTACCACCTCGTTAAGCGAACCCTTTTCCCAATTCATTCATTCAACACAATAAATAAATCAAGGCAACCGAATATAAGTCTAAAACATAGATAATAATAAAGATAGTGAATAAGTGCAGAATTTGAATCACAATCCCAAGGAATCTGTCTATGGCCGTACAAGAGCCACTACCATAAATACTCTAAGTCTGAATATGAATACATGTGTGATAATAGAATATTGTCTCAGAATAGCAAATAAGAAACTAACTAACAAGAGGCATCCGGGCAGTGAATCCATCCAATGCTCACCCTGGAATACTCGTCAGAAAGCCTCGGGACTCAGTCGCCGGGTGCAGAAGTCGATCGAGTCACAAAAATTTGCACTCAGAAAGAATGCACCAAGGTAGAATCAGTACGCAACACGTACTGAGTAGGCATCATAGGCCAACAACAGTTAGAAAATCATACATAATAGAAAGACACTGGAAAAGTAGGCACGCTCACAATCAGAATAAACTCAACACATTCCAATTATCGATAATCAGAACCACACCACCAAGTATAGTCAAACACCTCAAGTCTGCTATAATTCTGACCCATATCTCAAGAACTACTATCAAGTACAAGTATCACCAAGAATCAATAAACAAGTACCAAACAATACCAATAATAAGAATGAAGTGAATGCAATGCATATGCAATGATACACACACGCTTCGAGCGAAATATCTCATCGCCTCGACAATCATGACCCATAGAGGACCGCTAAGTCCTTGTACCTATTGCGGAACTCATAGCCTGATCCAATAGTCGCAAAATGTGCAACCCGATCCCAATCAGGGTTGCGGTACGTGCAAGCCGATCCTAGTTACTGTTACGGGGCATAACCCGATCCCAACAATATATATGTGAGTAAGTGAATGCATGATAACAATGCCAACAAGAATGTATAATCAATGGTGCCACACGTGGACACAAATCTCACTCGCAATAACAATGTCATAATCCTTACTTCCTTTCCAACAACCTCATTCATGATAAATATGCTTCCCGACACACAAGTAATCACTAAGCATTAGCTTTCTAGAATCAATCACATGACAACGAACCAATAATTCACAATAAGCAACAACACAATGGAACACAATAAGACAACAAGCGATTAATCACAACAGTACCAACCTAAGTCTTCCATCCCAACATCATACCCGAAGGTTACATGATTTCTCCAACAATCACTAACTATACATATAATCTGCTAACCTAAGTTTAACCGAAAGGTAAGCCGTAACCTTCTTGGAAAGCCGAAATGGAGCCTCGAATCGTCACACCTTGGCCTTGCCCTTCCGTAATGCCTCCAAGTATTCAAAGTCTATTCATAATCGAATTCTATATTAAAAACCATGAATAATGATACCCATATTGCTATACTACTAGCTAGGTTAAATTCTAGCCCAAGGAAATTGGGGAAACCGACTCACAAGGGTAAAACGGAAAATTGAAAAATGAAACATGCAATTCAAGCTCTAGGTGATCAAACCCACTAACCATTTGCTAAAACAATTCAAGGTTAATCCTACGTCGAGTTTAAAGCAAAACCCCTAATTCTTCAATCCTCAAATTAACCATCAATAATGGAAGAAATAAACTTAATAACAAGGAATTCATCAAACTCTATGGCTATTCTAATCAATTTTACCACCAATTCCTATTTTAGTAGTCTAAACCCATTTCAAGAATTCTAGCACAAGTCTCATCTTCTCTATCTAAATTCTAGTGATTCTAAGCATGGAATAGGAATCTAGGAAGGCAAATAACAAAGGCTAAAGGCTAGGGTCATTGATCTTACCTCCAAGAAGAATCAGTCCACAAATAGCTCTATTCCCCCGAAGAGTGCATAGATGAGTGATGAGAAGAAATGGTAAGGTTTAAGAGATTTAACGTGGGAAAAAAGAAATTATTCTGCCAGATTACAGCTGCAGCGGTCAAGGAGCCGCTGCAGCGCATGCGCTATGGCGCCCATAAGGCTCGCCATGGTGGCCTTTGCTCAAAAACCACCATGCCGCTATAGCGGCATGCATACCGTTACGGCGGCTAGGCCCTAAATCCCTCAATCCACTATAGCCGTCCGCCAGGCACTATAGCGTGACTGCTACAGCGGTTATGGTATCGCTGCAGCGCCTACACCAGAACCAAAATATACTGGTTTTTGACCAATCTCATCTCAAAATCCGACTATCACCCAAGGCCCCACAGATACCCAACAAATATGTACACACACAAAAAAAAATGCGCTATGAATTCACCGATGGCCTTGAAATTCTTCCAGGTCATAAATGACAGTCCGAACCTCTCGAAATCAACGAAATCTCAAAAAAGGTCTGTTTACTCAAAAGTCAACTTTAGGTCAAGCGAATTCCACTTTGAGGTTCAAACCTCCAAAAGTCACCGTAAAACTTGCCCGATGACCTAGGGATGGGTCAACAACGATAAAGGGTCATTCGTACTATAAATACCAAGTCATTATATCAGATACCAATTAAATAATCGCTCGTTCTCGAGCGACAAGGACTAGAAATGGGGAAAAGTGCCTGAATAAGAAAACAATTGGGATATCTCTCGCGCATATCGGATTCGTTCTCCTAAGTAGCCTCTTTAACGGAATAATGCTTCTACTAAACTTTGATCGAAGCAATCTCTTTCGACCTCAACTTTCTAAGCTGCCTATCTAGAATCGCTATAGGATCCTTCTCATAAGGCAGATTCTCATCAAGCAACAAAGAACCCCAACGAACTATCTAGGAACCATCAGAATGATACTTCTTCAGCATGGCCATATGGAAAACTAGATGAACACCTGACAGGCCCGGTGGCAATGCCAACTTATAAGTAACATATCCAACTCTACGAAGGACCTCAAATTGGTTAAGGTACCTCAGACTCAACTTGCCTCTATTTCAAATCTCATAACACCTCTCATGGGTGACATCTTCAGAAGCACCTGCTCTCCCACTCCAAACTCTAAGTCCCAAACCTTCCAGTCCGCATACATCTTCTGTTGACTCTGAGCTGCTAGAAGCCTTTCCTAAATAAACTTCACCCTATCCATGGACTCTTTCAAAAAATTTGTACCCCACAGGCGAACCTCAAATGCATCAAACCAACTAATAAGAGAACGACACCTCCTACCATACAAGGTCTCTAATGGCGCCATCTCAATACTTGAATGGTAGCTATTGTTGTATGTAAACTCCGCTAAGGGCAAGAACTGGTCCCAATGACCACAAAAATCAATGACACATGCTCTCAACATATCCTTGAGCACCTGAATAGTCCTCTCGAATTGACCATCAGTCTGGGGACGAAAAGTTGTATTAAGGTCCAACTGAGTACCCAACTCTGTCTGAAAAGCCTTCCAAAAAGTGGAAGTAAACTGGAGACCTCGATCCGAAACAAAGGAGATAGGGACCCCATGCAATCGTACAATATCACAAATATAAATTCTGGCTAACTTCTCCATAGTGTAAGTAACCTGAACTAGAATGAAATAAGCGGATTTAACCAATCGGTCAACAATAACTCCAACTGGGTCAAACTTGCCCAGGTTCTTCGGAAGACCCACCAAAAAATCCATGGCAATCCTCTCCCACTTCCACTCGGGAATGGGCATCTTCTGAAGCACCCCACCAGATCTCTGGTGCTCATACTCGACTTGCTGACAATTCCCACACCTAGCCATAAAATCCGCAATATATCTCTTCATCCTCCCCCACCAGTAATTTTGTCTCAAATCTCAATACATCTTCATGGCACTCAAATGAATGGAGTATCTCGAACTATGGGCCTCAATTGAAATCAAATGAATCAAGTCACCAAAACGAGGAATGCGCACACGTCAGTTGATCCTCATAATCCCCTCACTATCAAGAATGGCCTTCTTAGCCTCACCTCTCAGAACCTTATCACGAATCTTACACAACTAGGCATCCTCAAACTGTTGGCGCCTAATCTACTCCAAGAGGGATGACCTCGCCTTAACATAAGCTAAGACTCTACCCGAAACTGACATATCAAGGTGTACAAAACTATTATCCAGAGTCTGAACCTCCATGGCTAACGGACGCTCAGAGGCAACTTATCGGGCTAAGCTACCCATACTCACTGCCTTGCGACTAAAGGCACCAGCAACAACGTTAGCTTTCCCTGGATGATAAAGAATAGAGATGTCATAGTCCTTCTGCAGCTCCATCCATCGGCGATGCCTGGAATTAAGATCTCTCTGGATAAACACGTGCCGAAGGCTACCGAGGCTGGTGAAAACTCACAATGGACACCGCACAAGTAATGCTTCCAGACCTTCAAAGCGAAGACCACAGCTAGCAACTCCAAATCATGGGTAGGGTAGTTCTTCTCGTAGATCTTCAACTGACGAGAAGCATAGGAAATGTTTCTACCCTCCTGCATCAACACAACACCCAAACCAACACGAGATGTATCACAATATACTGAGAAATCCTTATCGACCACGGATAATGCCAGAATAGGGGCTGAAGTTAGAAGTGTCTTGAGCTGCGGAAAGCTCTCTTCACAATCATCAAACCACTGAAAGGGAACCTCCTTCTGAGTCAATCTAGTCAATGAAGAAGAAACAGAAGCAAAACCCTTCATAAATCGATGGTAATAGCTGGCTAACCTCCCAAAGGTACGAATCTCAGTCACAGTAGTGGGCCTCGCCCAATGTCTAACAACCTTAATATTTTTTGGATCAACCATTATCCTCTCTTTAGACATAACGTGGCCTAAGAATGCCACAAAATCAAGCCAAAACTCACACTTCAAAAACTTACATAGAGATCCTTCTCCATCAATAACCCAAGGACAATCCTCAAATGATGCTCATGCTCCTCCCTACTCTTCGAATACACCAAGATATCATCGATGAACGCAATGACAAAAGAATCAAAATGGCTTGAAAATGCCATTCATCAAAGTCATAAAAGTAGCTGGGGCATTCGTAAGCCCAAATGAAATCACAAGGAACTCGTAATGAACATAACGAGTCCTAAAAGCCGTCTTCGAAACATCCTCAGCCCGAATCTTCAGCTGATGGCAGCCTGATCTCAAATCAAACTTTAAAAATACCAAAGCACCTTGAAGATGATCGAACAAGTCATTAATATGAGAAATGGGATACTTATTATGAATGGCTTGTTCAACTGACAATAATCTATACACATCATTATCGTACCGTCCTTCTTCTTCACAAATAAGACAGGAGCACCCTAAGGGGAGGCACTCGATCTAATGAACCCCTTACTCAAAAGATCCTGTAACTGCTCCTTAAGCTCTCTTAACTCGGTGGGTGCCATCCTATAGGGAGGAATAGAAATGTGGCATATGCCTGGATCCAAATAATTGCAGAAATTAATGTCGCGGTTAGGGTGGCATACTAGACAAATCAGAACGAAAGACCTTCGAGAACTCACATACAATGGGCACGGACTAAAGGGGCAGAGAGTCAACACTGGTATCACGAACATGGGCTAAGTAAGCCAATCACCCCTTTCCAACTAACTTCTTCCCGCATAGAAAAGAAATAATCTTCTTCGGAGTGGGGTTTGGAGTACCCCTCCAATCTAATCTAGGAATCCTAGGCATGGCTAAAGTGACTGTCTAGGAGTGACAGTCCATGATCGCATGTTACAGTGACAACCAAGTCATAACCATAATAATATCAAAGTCTACCATATCCATTATCGTCAAATCTACCCAAGTATCATACCCCATAAAAGTAACCAAGCAAGACCGAAAGACACTATCAACAACAACTGAGTCTCCAACAGGATTAGAAATATGAATAGGCACATCAAGACGGTCACTAGTCAAATCCCAACCACTAGAATGACAGCAAATCCATATGAGAAAGTAGACTCTAGATCAAACAAGACCGAAGAAGGTCGATGACAAATAGAAACAGTACCTGACTGTGCCCCTCCTCTATAGGCCTGGGAACCACCTCTACCAGACTGGTATCCACCCCGGGACTGCTATGATCCACCGCGGCCTGACTGAGCACTGCTTCTAGCTGACGAACCACCCCTGCAACTAGATAGTACTGGAGCCCTCGGAGTCTGGAACTAGGAAACCTGCTGAAATCCACTTTGTTCAGCTCTAGGATAATCTCTCATAAAGTGTCCAGAATCACCACACACATAGCAAGCTCTAGGCCTGGAGGCCGATGCACGGAAGCCAACGAACTAGAAGTGTCACGACCCAACCCCGTAGGCCGTGACTAGTGCCCGATCTAGGCACTCAAACGCATTCCAGTATATAGCAGAAGCCGACAAGGCTTTATTTCAAATTTAGCTAATTTCCAGAAAAATTTCGGCAGAGTCTCCTTTGTTTTACGGACTATCCCAAATACCTTGCACGCAGAAAATACCAACAAAGGCCTCACAAGGCCAACAGAGCAACATTTAAATATATGCGGGCCGGCCGCCGCGGCGAATGGGATCGCCCAAACACAACATATACACACATCTGTACAGAAAGACCCCAACCCAAAAACATGTCTACAGACCCCTAAACAGACCAACAGAATCATATGGCGGGACAGGGCCCCGCCGTACCCATGAACGAGAATATACATATATATAGAAGTGAAAGACTGTACCAAAAGATGGCTCTGAATAAAAGAGCGCTCCAAATGGCAGAAAAGATATCCTAGACAGACGGATCGGCAAACCTGTCGTCGGTACCTGCGCGGCATGAAAACGCAGCCCCCGAGGAAAGGGGGTCAGTACGAAATATGTACTGAATATATAAAGCCTGAATTACAGAAACAAAAATCATAACTGGTACAGAACGTACAAAAAGTGAGCAAAAATCCAAAGTATCAAATACATATTTTCAAAACATGCAGAGTGTGTACAGAAACATATGTCATGTCAAATCCGGCCCCTACCAAGAGACTCGGTAGACAGAACGTGGCCACCCTCCCGACGCTGGTGCCACAACACAGAAGAATCAGAATGGGGGCATAACCCCGTCACATAATATATCATATCAGATGGCCATAGCAAATCATATCAGAACAAGCGTACATGGCACATCATACTCCACAAACCCATGTACGGGTATACCTGCCCCCTCACATCGAGGCACGGCGAACAATGCAAAGGATCACGCTTGACAACATATCCTGGCCCGGGCTCAGTGTGGGAAACATTGGGGCATCCACGAATGGAGTAGTGAGAGACTAATGCAGCTAAAATATCATAAATGTTTCCATAGACTCGATGAGGCATATCAAAAACAAACCAATCCAATGAAGTCGGAAGGGATCTTAATAAATGAGTTTCGGATATCATAGTGAATTACAGAGTATAACCTTTCTGAAGTCGTTCCGAGTGTCAAAACAATTTATCAGACATAATGGAATATTTAAAACAATGTTTGTTAAGTAATTAGAATGGTAGTCAAAACATTTCTTTCAAAAAATGCTCGAAAGTAAGACTAGAGTACAATAAGGGCAAAACCGGGAATAGCGGGCCCACCTCAGGACAAGCAAGGCGGTGGGCTCAAATTACATATTTTAAGCTTATGAGGTCACCTACAAAGGTTCTACGGACGTTCTATAGCTTTCCAAGTAGTTTAGGGAAAGTTTGCATGATTATCAAGAATACAAACCAAAAGGGCTCAATCTTACTAAAGGAAAAAACGAGATTTTCAATTGCGGATTCCGATGGGCAGAAAGTCTTTCGAGGCCCGAATCCGATTCTAATACACTTAGGCATGCCAAAAGAAGGATCGGGGTAGCTTTACATACCTTTTGAGCTTTTTAAGCCTATCCAAGCTCACTCTCCGTTTCGTCGAAAATCTGCAAATGGTCACATTTACCAATTGTAAGCTATAGATGCTACGAATTCAATTCAACTCATATTTCTCTACCGAAATTTCGGCAGCACTTCCCCTATACATATAGCACCCCCGAGAATTCAACTCGGCTCAAAATCATCAACAACAATCCAAACAACAACATCAACATCAACAACAAACATTAGAAACACAATATGGCACAACTAGTTCTACTTGGCGACATAATGCCACAACCTTCATTTCAACTACAATTTCCAAACCAATTTCAATGATTTCACATTCATTATCAAACTAGATCATCACAACATAGTTTAGAAGCGTTTCATATCGTTTCCTCAAATTATACGCACGATATACATAATATACAAACTTTCCGCCAAAATCCTAACTCGTCCGAAACTTCTAATCTTTGGCATACATATTCATAACATGTTACCATCTTCCGAATTCATCAACACCCATCATAATTTGCAACCTAATAACTTCATTTTCATAATGTCGTAAAATCATACTTAAGCGACATAAGTTTCTACATTCCATTTCAAAGCAAACTCATATCGTTTTACTTTCATTTACATTGCAAGAATCACAATAACACAACTAACACATTACACAAACTTGATTCATTCCCATTCCCACTCCAATATACCACACGGCCAAAGGCTCTTTTTGCCAATTCAACCAATATTATTCAACTTTCATTCTCAATATGAATTCCATCACATTCACAACTAGAATACAACATAATTTCAATTCATCATTGGCATATCATGCAAGCATACACACGGCCATATACTCATACCACACACCCACTTTGCAAACTTCCATTTTTCCATACAATCAACACATTTCTACATACTACAACACAAACAAGACTTCACAACACAAGAATAAGGGATGAATTCTTACCTTATCCTCTAGCCTTCTTTACTTGAACAAGTGATCAACTTGAGGAACCAAGTGCTTCTTCCTCCAAGACAACTACACCAAGTTGAAGAGGCTACTCAATTTAGTAGGAAAACCACAAAAGAAAAATTTTAGGACCAATATTTTTGGGAGTCAATTTTCTTGGCCAAACCCGAAACCCTCTTCTTGCTCTCTCTTATTTGCTTTGTTCTTTCTCTTCTTCTAATTGCTTAAAGTGTCTTGATCCTTAGCCATGTATATACTAGTTGATCAAATGACTAATCACATGATCAACTAAGTGGACTTGGGCCAAGGCCAAGAGCTTGGCCGGCCACTCCTCTCCAAGTTGGGCCTTGCTTTTCATTTCATGCTTTTGAGCCCAATTGGTTAAAATTCCTGTTTTGTAATTTCCGAAACTAATTTTCGAAATCCCAAATTTTCCCTTAGCGTTCTTCAACACTTCCACATTATTATTCTTTCATAACAACTCAAGGGTTACATAAATTCAATTATGACCTTATTTCTTACAAGTCCAAATTATTTCCAATTTTCCAAATGTGTGAAAACACGGGATATAACATCCTCCCCCCCTTAAGAACATTCGTCCTCGAATGTTAGATTAGTCTTATAGGGTCCGTAAGTATTCGAGGGAGTTTCTTTTTTTTTTCTCTTATGATACACATTTATTATTGAATATAAACCAAGTAAAGGATTAGATTACCTGTGGGCATAGGGAACAGATGAGGGTACTTCTTCTTCATTTCTTCCTCTGCTTCCCAGGTCATCTCCTCCCTGTTATTGTTCCGCCACAGCACCTTGACGGAAGCTCCATCTTTGCTCCGTAATCTCCTTACCTGGCGGTCCAGAATGGCTACGGGCTGCTCCTCGTAAGATAACTGCTCCGTCACCTGAATATCATCTGCAGGAAATATTCTGGAGGGATCACCGATGCATTTACGGAGCATAGATACATGGAATACCGGATGTACCGCTTCCAAATCAGATGGCGGATCTAACTCATAGGCGAAATTTCCAATTTTCCGCACAATCAGATAAGGCCCAATATAACGCGGACTAAGCTTACCCTTTCTGCCGAACCGCATTACGCCTTTCATAGGCGATACCTTTAGAAATACCCAATCACCAACCTGGAATTCCAAAGGACGGCGCCGTTTATCGGCGTATGATTTCTGTCGACTCTGGGCTGCCAATAGTCGCTCTCGGATAAGTTTCACCTTATCAACGGCCTGCCGGATCATATCTGGGCCAATTAACTCTGTCTCGCCAATATCAAACCAGCCGATAGGTGACCTGCATTTCTTGCCATACAAAGCCTCGTACGGAGCCATCTGTATGCTGGAATGGTAACTGTTATTATAAGCAAATTCAATCAATGGCAAGTGATCATCCCAGCTACCTCTGAAATCAATAACACAGGCCCACAACATATCTTCAAGCGTCTGCATGGTGCGCTCGGCCTGTCCGTCACTCTGAGGATGAAAAGCTGTACTCAGGCTCAGCTGAGTCCCTAATCCTTCCTGAAAAGATCTCCAGAAGTTCGCTGTGAACTGAGCACCTCTGTCAGTGATAATAGATATAGGAACTCCATGAAGTCGCACAATTTCTTTAATATAAAGCCTGGCATAATCTTCAGCGGAATAAGTAGTTCTGACGGGGAGAAAATGGGCTGATTTTGTCAGCCTATCAACAATAACCCAGATGGAATCGTACTTCCGTGGAGTGCGAGGCAAACCTGTAATGAAGTCCATATTAATGATCTCCCACTTCCACGTCGGAATTTCCTTTTCCTGCAAGAGTCCACCCGGTTTCTGATGTTCAATTTTGACCTGCTGACAATTTGGACACTGGGCGACAAATTCTGCGATATCCCGTTTCATGCCATCCCACCAGTATAGGCATCTAAGATCATGGTACATCTTCGTAGACCCAGGATGAACAGAATAGTGAGAATAATGTGCCTCGCCCATAACCTGCTGCCGTAGCCCTGCAATATCAGGTACACACAACCTGCCTCTGTATAGTAAGGTTCCGTCTGGTGTAAACTCGAACGGAGTCTTCTCCTTTTCATGGGCAGTGTCTCTGTATCGAGCTAAAACAGGATCTTCATATTGATGCCGCTTGATATCTTCCTTAATAGATGATTCAGAAACCCCTCAGACAGAAATCTGTGTACCTCCAGAATCGGCCAGACGAACCCCAAGATTATCCAACTGATGAATTTCACGTACTATCTCTCTCCTGTCTGGCTGTAATTCTGCCAAGTTGCCCATAGATTTCCGGCTGAGCGCATCTGCAACAACATTAGCCTTGCCCGGATGATACAAAATATCCACATCATAGTCTTTTAGGAGCTCCAGCCACCTCCGTTGCCGCAAATTAAGCTCCTTCTGCCTAAAAATATACTGGAGACTCTTATGATCTGAATAGATATCAACATGGACGCCATATAAATAATGTCTCCATATCTTCAGGGCATGAATCATTGCTGCAAGCTCCAGATCGTGGGTAGGATAATTCTTTTCATGTTTTTTGAGCTGTCGGGAAGCATAGGCTATAACTCTGCCTTGCTGCATCAATACAGAGCCCAATCCCACGCCAGAAGCGTCACAATAAATAACATATCCATCGGGTCCCTCTGGAAGAGTCAGAACTGGGGCTGTAGTCAGCTTCTCTTTCAGCAACTGGAAGCTTCGTTCACAAGTATCAGTCCACTAGAACTTGGCTTCCTTCTGAGTTAGCCTTGTCAAAGGCGCTGAAATCGAAGCAAACTTTTCCACAAATCATCTGTAATAGCCTGCTAATCCCAGAAAACTACGTACCTCTGTGGGCGTCGTGGGTCTAGGCCAATTCTTCACGGCTTCAATCTTCTGTGTGTCCACCCGGACACCATCAGCTACAATAATATGTCCCAAGAATGCCACCGAAGCCAGCCAGAATTCACATTTAGAAAATTTTGCATATAATTTCTGATGCCGAAGTACCCCAAGTACCGCTCTCAGATGATCTGCGTGCTCTGCCTCGGACCGAGAATAAACCAGAATATCATCGATAAATAGAATTACGAACATGTCCAAGAACGGCCTGAATACCCGATTCATTAGATCCATGAATACCGCAGGAGCATTAGTTAACCCAAATGACATAACTCTGAATTCATAATGCCCATATCTGGTCCGGAATGCTGTCTTAGGAATATCGGCCTCTCGTACCCGTACCTGGTGATAGCCTGACCGAAGATCTATCTTCGAAAAATATTTGGAGCCCTGCAACTGATCAAACAAATCATCAATTCTGGGGAGGGGGTATTTATTCTTTATGGTTACCTTATTCAACTGTCGGTAATCAATACACATACGCAACGACCCGTCTTTCTTACGCACAAATAATACCGGAGCTCCCCAAGGCGAAGTACTGGGTCTGATGAAGCCTTTTTCTAACAGATCCTTCAACTGCTCTTTCAGTTCTTTCAATTCTGCCGGTGCCATTCTGTACGGGGGAATAGATATCGGCTGAGTATCAGGAAGCAAATCGATAGTAAAATCTATCTCCCGCTCTGGAGGAAGGCCTGGAAGCTCATCTGGGAATACATCTGGAAATTCATTAACCACGGGAACTGACTGAAGAGTCGGCGTTTCTGCTGTCAAGTCTTGTACCCGAACCAGATGATAAATATAACCTTTTCTGATCATTTTCTTCGCCTTAAGGTATGAAATAAACTTACCTTTCGGCGATGCTGTATTACCGGCCCATTCTATAACTGGCTCCCCGGGAAACTGGAAACGAACTACCTTATTTTGGCAGTCAACATTAGCATAACAGGAAGCTAGCCAGTCCATGCCCATAATAACATCGAACTCGATCATATCCAACTCCACCAGATCTACCTTAGTGTCACGGCCTCATACAATTACAGAACAGTCTTTATATACCTGTTTTGCTACAATAAAGTCCCCAATCGATGTTGCTACCTCAAATGGCTCTATAGGTTCAGACGTTATACCAATTTTTCTAGCAACAAGGGGCGAAATATATGACAAATTCGAACCTGGATCAATCAATGCATACACAGACCGAGAGAAGACCAATAATGTACCTGTGACGACATTAGGCGATGCCTCCTGGTCCTGGCGGCTGGACAAAGCATAAATGCGGTTCAAAGGACCGCTAGTACCAGAAGCTCCACCACGACCTCTGCCGCGACCCGCCGGTGCTGATGTACCCGGCCCTGTAGAGCGCATAGCCACTGACGAAGATGAAGACCCGGCGGCTGATCCGGTAGGCTGCGCTGCACCACCCGAACTACCCTTATACGGGCAATCTCTCAGAGAATGGCCCTGACGGCCACAAGAAAAGCATGCACCGGTGGCTCTGTAGCACTCTCCCGGATAGTATCTGCCACAATAAGAACACTGAGGCCTAGGTGGCCTCGTCTGACCAGAACCCCTATCTGTCCGAGAACCTGAAGCCCTGGAGCTCTGACCTGCTCTTGAATAACCTGGGCTATCAAATCTGCGACCTGTAGGCTGTGGAGGTGTGCTCTGTGCCGACTGGGATGGATATCTACTAGGCTGCTGCGGCTGCTGAGGCTGTCTGCCCCGAAACTCTCCAGAATACCCGGATGATCTGGCCCTCTTGGCTGTCTCCGATCCTGACTTCTATCGGGCTGATGACCCCTGTGCCGGTCCTCCATGCCCTGGGTGTGCGCCTGAATACGGGCAATATCCATATCGGGCTGAGCAGCCAATACCAAACAGCTGTCGACAAAATAACGGTCCAGCCCCATAATATACCTGTGCATCCTGTCAGCCATAGTAGTTACCACAGCAGGCGCATATCGGGCCAATGAGTCGAACTCCATACTGTACTCTTGGACGCTGCGGCCCCTCTGTCTCAGCAATAAGAATCTGTCAGCTCTGGCCCGCCGTAACTCCGGAGGCAGAAAATGGCTAAGAAAAGCCTCAGAAAACTCATCCCAGACTGCTGGGGGAGCGCCGTCGTCTCTGGCCAACTCCCAAGACTCGTACCAATTAGCTGCTACATCATACAACCGGTACGAAGCCAACTCAACTGACTCTGTCGCAGAAGCCTTAATCAAATGTAAGGTGCGCCGCATCTTCCTGATAAACTCCTCAGGATCCTCCTCGGGCTTTGTCCCAAAGAATTCTGGAGGGCCACAAGTCAAGAACTCATGAGCTCTCGAACTGTCACGCCTATATGCTCGGTAACCTTCCAATCCGTGCCCCTGAACCTGTCCCGCCACAAGTCTAGTCAATAGCTGGACTGCCTCTCTCATAGTCTGATCCTCAGTCCCTGGCTGTGGGGCTGGAGGCTCAGGTACTGGAATCTCGGGAGCTGGCAGTGGAGCCGCCCCTCGACCTGCAGCTGCTGCTGCTCCAATCTCCTCTACATGTGGCGGTGTGGAAGAGCCCTCTGCCGGGGGAAAAATATCAGGAGCAATATGTGCATGGGCCCTGGTAACCCTCTAGGCCCGGCCAGTCTCTCCCGCGGCCGCTACCTTGGCCTTTTGGGCCGCTGTCGCCTTTTTTGGAGGCATAACTGCAAATGTAACAATTCGTTAGGGAGGAGTCATCCTGATAACACAGCTCTATTGCACGATCTAAGACAGAAAGAAGGGTAGTATCCTAAATGCCCTGTAGCCTCCTGTTTATAGGTGTGGTGCACAACACACCAATAAACAAGACTCTACTAGACACGGTCTGTAGACATTCCGAGGACGAACCGCTCTGATACAACTTTTTTCACGACCCAACCCCGTAGGCCGTGACTAGTGCCCGATCTGGGCACTCAAACGCATTCCAGTATATAGCAGAAGCCGACAAGGCTTTATTTCAAATTTAACTAAATTTCCAGAAAAATTTCGGCAGAGTCTCCTTTGTTTTACGGACTATCCCAAATACCCTGCACGCAGAAAATACCAACAAAGGCCTCACAGGGCCAACAGATCAACATTTAAATATATGCGGGTCGGCCGCCGCGGCGAATGGGATCGCCCAAACACAACATATACACACATCTGTACAGAAAGACCCCAACCCAAAAACATGTCTACAGACCCCTAAACAGACCAACAGAATCATATGGCGGGACAGGGCCCCGCCGTACCCATGAATGAGAATATACATATATATAAAAGTGACAGACTGTACCAAAAGATGGCTCTGTATAAAAGAGCGCTCCAAATGGCAGAAAAGATATCCTAGACAGACGGATCGGCAAACTTGTCGTCGGTACCTGCGCGGCATGAAAACGCAGCCCCCGAGGAAAGGGGGTCAGTACGAAATATGTACTGAATATGTAAAGCCTGAATTACAGAAACAAAAATCATAACTGGTACAGAAAGTACAGAAAGTGAGCAAAAATCCAAAGTATCAAATACATATTTTCAAAACATGCAGAGTGTGTACAGAAACATATGTCATGTCAAATCCGGCCCCTGCCAAGGGACTCGGCAGACAGAACGTGGCCACCCTCCCGACGCTGGTGCCACAACACAGAAGAATCAGAATGGGGGCATAACCCCGTCACATAATATATCATATCAGATGGCCATAGAAAATCATATCAGAACAAGCGTATATGGCACATCAAACTCCATAAACCCATGTACGCGTATACCTGCCCCCTCACATCGAGGCACGACGAACAATGCAAAGGATCACGGTTGACAACATATCCTGACCCGGGCTCAGTGTGGGAAACATTGGGGCATCCACGAATGGAGTAGTGAGAGACTAATGCAGCTAAAATATCATAAATGTTTCCATAGACTCGATGAGGCATATCAAAAACAAACCAATCCAATGAAGTCGGAAGGGATCTTAATAAATGAGTTTCGGATATCATAGTGAATTACAGAGTATAACCTTTCTGAAGTCGTTCCGAGTGTCAAAACAATTTATCAGACTTAATGGAATATTTAAAACAATGTTTGTTAAGTAATTAGAATGGTAGTCAAAACATTTCTTTCAAAAATCGCTCGAAAGTAAGACTAGAGTACAATAAGGGCAAAACCGGGAATAGCGGGCCCACCTCAGGACAAGCAAGGCGGTGGGCTCAAATTTTAAGCTTATGGGGTCACCTACAAAGGTTCTACGGACGTTCTATATCTTTCCAAGTAGTTTAGGGAAAGTTTGCATGATTATCAAGAATACAAACCAAAAGGGCTCAATCTTACTAAAGGAAAAAGCGAGATTTTCAATTGCGGATTCCGATGGGCAGAAAGTCTTTCGAGGCCCGAATCCGATTCTAATACACTTAGGCATGCCAAAAGAAGGATCGGGGTAGCTTTACATACCTTTTGAGCCTTTTAAGCCTATCCAAGCTCACTCTCCGTTTCGTCGAAAATCTGCAAATGGTCACATTTACCAATTGTAAGCTATAGATGCTACGAATTCAATTCAACTCATATTTGTCTACAAAAATTTCGGCAGCACTTCCCCTATACATATAGCACCCCCGAGAATTCAACTCGGCTCAAAATCATCAACAACAACCCAAACAACAACATCAACATCAACAACAAACATTAGAAACACAATATGGCACAACTAGTTCTACTTGCCGACATAATGCCACAACCTTCATTTCAACTACAATTTCCAAACCAATTTCAATGATTTCACATTCATTATCAAACTAGATCATCACAACATAGTTTAGAAGCATTTCATATCGTTTCCTCAAATTATACGCACGATATACATAATATACAAACTTTCCGCCAAAATCCTAACTCGTCCGAAACTTCTAATCTTTGGCATACATATTCATAACATGTTTCCATCTTCCGAATTCATCAACACCCATCATAATTTGCAACCTAATAACTTCATTTTCATAATGTCGTAAAATCATACTTAAGCGACATAAGTTTCTACATTCCATTTCAAAGCAAACTCATATCGTTTTACTTTCATTTACATTGCAAGAATCACAATAACACAACTAACACATTACACAAACTTGATTCATTCCCATTCCCACTCCAATATACCACACGGCCAAAGGTTCTTTTTGCCAATTCAACCAATATTATTCAACTTTCATTCTCAATATGAATCCCATCACATTCACAACTAGAATACAACATAATTTCAATTCATCATTGGCATATCATGCAAGCATACACACGGCCATATACTCATACCACACACCCACTTTGCAATCTTCCATTTTTCCATACAATCAACACATTTCTACATACTACAACACAAACAAGACTTCACAACACAAGAATAAGGGATGAATTCTTACCTTATCCTCTAGCCTTCTTTACTTGAACAAGTGATCAACTTGAGGAACCAAGTGCTTCTTCCTCCAAGACAACTACACCAAGTTGAAGAGGCTACTCAATTTAGTAGGAAAACCACAAAAGAAAAATTTTAGGAGCAATATTTTTGGGAGTCAATTTTCTTGGCCAAACCCGAAAACCTCTTCTTGCTCTCTCTTATTTGCTTTGTTCTTTCTCTTCTTCTAATTGCTTAAAGTGCTTTGATCCTTAGCCACGTATATACTAGTTGATCACATGACTAATCACATGATCAACTAAGTGGACTTGGGCCAAGGCCAAGAGCTTGGCCGGCCACTCCTCTCCAAGTTGGGCCTTGCTTTTCATTTCATGCTTTTGAGCCCAATTGGTTAAAATTCCCGTTTTGTAATTCCCGAAACTAATTTTCGAAATCCCAAATTTTCCCTTAGCGTTCTTCAACACTTCCACATTATTATTCTTTCATAACAACTCAAGGGTTACATAAATTCAATTATGACCTTATTTCTTACAAGTCCAAATTATTTCCAATTTTCCAAATGTGTGAAAACACGGGATATAACAAGAAGGACCACCACGGTCAGCTGAACTAGAGTAAGAACCACCATGGGACTTTCCAGTGCCATAACCACTGGGTCTAGAAGAACCACCTGACGAAGCCTGTAATGTTGACTGAACAGGCCAGCTGGGGCTGAATGATAAAACCTAGATGACTATCCTCTGCCTCTGTAGCCAGAACCTCTATAACCACCAAGGTGACGCGGCCTTTTCTCACTAGACTATCTCAAAGATTGAGTCTTGGTATACTCGACACTCACAGCATGATCAAAAATTTCCTGGAACGAAGATCCCAAGGCCACTAATTGTAGACAAGCAATATGGAGTGAATACACAAGTCCACCCAAAAACATACAATCCTCTCCTCCTCTGTGGGAATCAACTGAGCAGCATACCTAGCTAGAAATAGAAATCTGGCCTCATACTGGGACATGGTAAAACCTCACTATCACAAATGGAGGAACTCATCTCTACGCCTGGTGGAACTGGGTTCAATGTACGCAACACGTACTTCTCCAAGAAAGGCTGGTGGAACTGGGTTCATGGTGCACCCATAGGTATGCTATCAATAAAAGTACTCCACCAATACATAGTCAACCCCATGAGACTCCACAATGCGCATCTTATAAAGCCTCTCATGCATCTCCATAATAAACTCATACGCATCCTCAGTATGAAAGCCAAAGAACTTGGGCAGCTCCATCTTCAGAAACCTCCCAACCAGCTCCTAATCCTCAACAGTCAAAGGCTGAACTGTACCGGGTCTGGGAGCACCCTCAGAGGCTTAAAAATTACCTAAATGCGGGACCATAGCAGCAGCAGGATGCATTTCCATAGTCTGGCCCTGCTCGAGAGTCTGTACCCCCCACTCGAGTCTGGGAACCACCTGGAGTAGTGGCACTCCCTACGGATGCTGGCCATCAAGATGAAAAATTACACGAGCCATGATATCCTGGAATGCCTGATCAGACATAGCATCAGGGTGAGTCAGGTCTGGCCTCTCACCTCCCCTGACCGCCTATGCTCCCTCGAGATAACGCTCCGGAAAAGCTAAATGTGCTAGTCTTTGTCCAGCCACAGGGGCCCCACCTCTTGCCGATACAGCTCTATGGCCTCTAGCTCGACCGTGACCTCTAGCCTGGGCTGGTCATCTGGTGCCTACCCCAGTAGAGGGCTCAGGCACCTCATCCCTCGCGATGGTAGTTCATGTCCTCATAATCTATGAGACAATAGAAGTGGATCAGATACCAATTAGACAAAGCCAAGTATCGATTTGAATAAAGTAGCAAGAAGAAATGAAAGAAGGTGAAATTTCGTAAATGTCCCATAGCCTCTCGTAGATGAGTACGAAGCTCATCATACCAATCCACAAAACTCTACTAGACATGATCTTGTACTCATAGACCGGATAACCTAGCGATCTGATACCAACTTGTTATGCCCAAATTTAGGCAATCGTTCGGGCACCTACCATTTTCTACCTCCATAGGCGAACCATTTTCCTAATTCATTCATTCAACACAATAAATAAATCAAGGCAACAGAATATAAGTCTCAAACATAGATAATAATAAATATAGTGAATTAGTGCGGAAATAGAACATTAATCCCAAGGAATCTGTCTAAGGCCGTACAAGAGCCACTACCACAAATCCTCTAAGTTTGAATATGAATACATGTCTGATAATAAAATACTATCTCAGAATAGCAAATAAGAAAATAACTAAGATGAGGCATCCTGGCAACAAATCCATCCAATACTTACCCTGGAATACTCATCAGAAAGCATCGGGACTCAGCCACGGGGTGCAGAAGTCGATCCAGTCACAAACTCTGCACTTAGAAAGAATACAGCAAGGTAGAATCAGAACACAACACATACTGAGTAGGCACCATAGGCCAACAACAGTTAGAAAATCACAGATAATAATAAAAGACTGGAAAAGTAGGCATACTTACAATCTGAATAAACTCAACACAATCCAATTACCGATAATCAGTACCAAACCACCAAGTCTAGTCAAACACCTCAAGTATGCTATAATTCTGACCTATATCTCAATAACTACTATCAAGTACGAATATCACCAAGAATCAATCAACAAGCACCAAACAATACAAATAAAAAAAATGAAGTGAATGCAATTCATATGCAATGATACACACACGCTTCGAGCGGAATATCTCATCGCCTCGACAATCTTGACCCATGAGGGACCGCTAAGTCCACGTACCTGCTGCCGAACGCATAGCCCCATCCAATAGTCAGTGTTGCGGAACGTGCAACCCAATCTTCGTTACTGTTGTGGTATGTGCAAACCGATTCTAGTTAGTGTCGCGGCATACAACCCGATCCCAACAATATATATGTGAGTGAGTGAATGCATGATAACAATGCCAACAAGAATGTATAATCAATAGTGCCACACATGGACACAAATCTCACTCGCAATAACAATGTCATAATCCTTACTTCCTTTCCAACAACCTCATTCATGATTAATATGCTTCCGGACACACAAGTAATCACTAAGCATTAGCTTTCTAGAATCAATCACATGACAACGAACCAATAATTCACAATAAGCAACAACACAATGGAACACAATAAGACAACAAGCGATTAATCACAACAATACCAACCTAAGTCTTCCATCCCAACTTGATACCTTAAGGTTTACATGCTTTCTCCAATAATCACTAACTATACATATAATCCGCTAACCTAAGTCTAACTAAAAGGTAAGTCGTAACCTACCTGAAAAGCCGAACTGGAGCCTTAAACCGTCACACCTTGTCCTTGCCCTTTCGTAACGCCTCCAAGTATTCAAAGTCTATTAATAATAAAATTCTATATTAAAAACCATGAATAATGACACCCATATTGATATACTTCTAGCTGGGTCAAATTCTAACCCAAGTAAATTGGAAAATGGGCCCACAAGGGTAAAACGAGAAATTGAAAGATGGAACATGCAATTCAGGCTCTAGGTGATCAAACCTACTAATCATTTACTAAAACAACTCAAGATTAAGCCTAATTCAGATTTAAAGCAAAACCTTCAAATTTGGGTATGAACCATAATTCTTCAATCCTCAAATTCCTCATTAATAATGGAAGAAATAAGCTTCTTAATAACAAGGAATTCATCAAACTCTATGGTTATTCTAGTCAATTTTAACATAAACTTCTATTTTAGAAGTCTAAGCCCATTTCAATAATTCTTGCACAAGACTCATCTTCTCTATCTAAATTCTTGTGACTCTAAGCTTGGAATAGGAATCTAGGAAGGCAAATAACAAAGGCTAGTGTTATAGATCTTACCTCCAAGAAAGATCAGTCCATAAATAGCTCTATTCTCCCAAAGAGTGCGTAGAAGAATGATGAGAATAAGTGGTAGGGTTTAAAGGACTTAACTTGAGAAAAGAGAAATTATTCTGCCCGACTACAGCTGCAGTGGTCAAGGAGCCGCTGCAGCGCACGGGCTACGGCACCCATAAGGCTCGCCATGTCGACCTTTGCTAAAAAACCATCATGCCAATATAGCGGAAAGCATACCGCTATGACAGCTAGGCCCTAAATCCCTCGGTCCGCTATACCCGTCCCCCAGGTGCTATAGCATGACCGCTATGGCGGTCATGGTACCGCTACAGCACTTACACTAGAACCAGAATATTTTGGTTTTTGACCAATCTCATCCCAAAATTCGACTATCACTCGAGGCCCCAAAAATACCCAACAAATACAACCCCAAAGAACTGGTGTAAATATAGTACAAGTGCCACTGCTAATCAACTATAAGTCTAGAATAATACAAAGTCTCAAAATACAAATATTGTCTCAAAATGCAAGAAAAGACAAGTATAAAAAAAGAGTCTACGGGTTACGGATCCATCAAGCATGCTCACCCTAGACACTCTATAGCAAAGCCTTAGGAATCAGTTGCAAGGAGTGGATGTGGAATCTGTGACGTACTCTACACTCATAAAAGAATGCAGCAAGGTAGTATCAGTATAAACACTATGTAGTGGTAGGTATCATAGGCCGACAACAATTATCTAACATATATAGAGGAAGAGACTGAAGAATAGACATGCTCACAATCAAGTATAAACACAACACAGTCCAAGAATAGAAACTCAAGTACAGAAAGATCAAGTATAAACCAACAAGTATGAGAATGTAATAATTAGTGCATATGCAATGTAATGGTATGTAATGGCCAATGTAATCTCTGTATACACATGTTCTAGGCGGAATACCTTCACGCTTTGATTGTTATGACCCATGAGGGACCCGTGAAGTCCATGCACCACTCTCGCGATCTCGGCAAAGACCTCGGGCATCGAACACTCTCTCGATCTTGGTAAAGACCTTGAGCATCAGCCTCTCATCTCTCTTATCATCGTCAGTACCAAGTCTCAGCTCATATTAGTGTATCATGAAAGATGAGAATGAGTGCTATGCATAATATCAATGTCAAATGATAACATATGAAAATCAATTGTGCCACACATGGACACATATCTAAGTATCAATAATAAGTCAAGTTCTTTCCTCTATCCAAGATAATACCCAATAAGTGAGGGATAGCAGTCAGTCTAGTATTAAATAAGCCAATAGATCACAACAAGGCAACAAGCCCAAAATCAAACAGCCCAGCCTAGGTAATCCTTCCCAACTTCATACTGAAGGCGTAACATGCTTTATCCTACAATCACTAACTCTACATATGCTTTGCTAACCGAAGTCTAACCATAAGGTAAGTCGTAACCAACCTGGCTGCCAAGCAGGAGTCACGAATAATCAAAACTTTGCCTTGCCTTCCCGGAGAGCCTCCAAGTACTCAAAGTTTATCCATTATCGAATTCAAAGTTAGAAATAAGAATCATCAATACCTATATTGCTATACTATCTTTCCAATCAAAATCAACTATGGAAAAGGGGGAAAACGGGCCCACAAAGGCAACAAGGGTATTTCAAAGGTGAAATTGGTAACCCAATATTCTAGAGGTTCAATTCTACTCTTCAATTGCTAAATTAGTTCAACTTTAGGTCAATTTCGTCATTCAAGTGAAAACCCCCAATTTGGGTATAAATCCTAACTTTCAATCTTTCTAATCATCTACATAAATGGAGGATTCAAGCCTATTAGTCAGTAATTCATCAAATTCGATGCTTAGATTAGTCAAATCCATCAACAAATCTCATTTTGAAAGACTAAAACTCAAATAATGAAGTAAACATCAAAACTCATCTTCCTTCTTAAGTTCTATAGATTTTCTATCATGGATTCATGCTTAAGGAAAGTAAATGAATGAAATCTCTGTTAAAGAATTTACCTCAAGATAAATCTAGTTGAAACCTTCTCAAATCTCCTTAAAGTTGCTTAGGAACAATAAATGTAGGGATAGGATATGAAGGGTTTTAACTTATCATTAAATAGTATTCTGGTCCCCGTTGTCCGCTGCAGCGGTCAAGCGTCCACTACAGAGGGTCCACGCCTCCTGGCCTACTCCCGCTACCATGAGTCCGCTACACTAGATCCCTATCCATTGTAGCGCCTCGCTACAAATTCGACACACCCTTCATGTTACACCCCATAGTTTTGCACGTTGAAATTCGTAGGTATTTCCTGTTTTAAGAATTGACATTAGAGTTACCACCAAGTATACATGAGATTAGACGCGCTTATCCTATGTTTATGAGGGTTTAAGTTCATATAATAAGTTATGGAAGGATTGCAGGGCAAGTGAATCAAGGAAATTAAGTTTGTTGGATTTTAGAGAAAGTATGAGGGGCAATTTTGGACCTACTTGAGGAAAGGATATATTTTAGTATATGAGGAGTTTTGGAGTGAAACAAAAGCCTAAATTGAAGTTCGGGAAGTTTAGTTTCCAACGCAACAAAAAGCTTCGTGTCGATCCGACATCGGAATAGAGAATTATGAGCATTTTAAGACGGACTGCCAGTGCAGGGCTTAATCCTGTGCGAATGGGCCAAAGGGTGGCACGAACGCACAGAGTAGCACTGGGAAACTCTGCGCGAACGCGCCCCAGGGCAGCATGAACGCGCAGAAGGATTTTAGAGTGGGTTGGCACCCACTCTAATCCACTATATAAGGGGTAAAACCCCCATTTTTCTTCATAATAAATTCCCAAAATATTCTAGAAAGCTAAGAAAACATATGAGAGCTTATATACACCATAAAAGTGAGGATTTTAAGTAATTTCAAGTGACGGAGTATTAATCGAGGTCAGGATACCGTGGAGCCGCGATTATAGTTTCATTTTCCGTTAGAATTGGCTTGGATTCAAAGTAAATATTGAAGATCTTCCTATTCTAGTAAAGGTAAGGTGTGAATCTCTCTTTATTAATATTGATTTAGGAATATTTACGATAGTAAGAGTTATAGATTGTGGTGTTGGTATTGTTGGCTTGTTGATTGAAGTTGAAGAAAGTTTTGGATGAAATTATACATATTTATCTTGTAGAATCTTGATGATATTGTTGGTATTGTTTGGGAGTTGTTTCGGTATTTTGGAGGAAGTAGATAATATAGCGGAGATGCTACCCAAATTTTCGTAACCCAAATTAGTCTTCGATAACTAGTACGAATAAGTTGATGGGAAAGTATGATTAATATGTATTTCTCATTATATATAGGTTCGGGTGAAGGTCAGACATCAAAATAAAGGATCCCTTAAGAGGTAGCTTGACGAATAAGGTATGTAAGGTGTTCGTTTTTTTCTCTCTTTCCTTAGCACGAATCCAACTAGAGCATGAACATGAGCGTTCCATAATAAAATCACTCCATTCCTATGTCAGGTAGCTCAAATCTTAATGTCTTAGTTATTTGATTGATTCTTGGTATATTATCATGTTTATCATCGTTAAGTTATTTCTTTGGATTCGACATGAATTCCACAATTTATTCGGAGGTCAACGACCTTATGTCACTCTGATGGAGTAATGGCTTCCATTGGGTTCTCATGCATGCCACTTACATTATGTATATGTATATAATATATTTATGGATCGGGCCATTCGTTCCGCGGAAATATAATATATTTATGGATCGGGCCGTACGTTCCTCGGCACTAACATATTTATGGATCAGGTTGCACATTCCACAACACTAACACTTATATTATATATATGTATGTGCTTACTTACATATGGTTTTTTTAAGATTCATGCATTATATATTGTACATTCTCAGATGACAGGTTACCTTTACTCTCTTTATGCTTCCGTCCTATTTATGTTTCTGCTTCCAGCCTTACATACTCAGTACTTTTACCCGTACTGACGTCCCATCGCATGGGACACTGCGTTTCATGCTGCAGGCTCAGACAGAGTTGTTGGAGAGTATCCGTAGCAGGTCTGCCAGCTTCAGCGGGGTTGATGGGAAAGTATGATTAAAGATGTATTTCTCATTATATATTGGTTCGGGTGAAGGGCAGGCATCGAAGTAGCACTGAAGATGACCCGCCAAATTTGCAATTCGTTCATGTAGTTAATGAATTTTAGGATGTATTCCCCGATGAAGTACCAGGCCTCCCTCCCGAAAGGAAAATTGAATTTACGATTTATTTGTATTCGCACACTCAACCCATCTCTATTCCCCCTTATCGTATGTCCCCTGCTGAACTGTAGGAATTAATGGTGCAATTGTAGGACTTTCTAGATAAGGGCTTCATTAGGCCCAGCACGTCTCCGTGGGGAGCGCCGGTATTATTTGTGCGCAAGAAGGATGGCTCACTAAGAATGTGTATTGACTATCGGCAATTGGATAAGGTGACTATCAAGAACAAATATGCATTTCCTAGAATTGGTGATTTGTTCGATCTGCTACAGGGTGCCAAATGCTTCTCGAAAATTAACTTAAGTTCAGCATATCATCAACTACGTGTAAAAGGGAAAGACATTCCAAAGACAACCTTCCAAATGAGATATGGGCATTTTGAATTCTTGGTTATGTCTTTCACATTGACAAATGCTCCTGCGACATTTATGGCATTAATGAACACAGTGTTCCGGCCCTTCTTGGATGTTTTTGTTATTGTATTCATTGACGATATCTTGGTATATTATCGTTCAGAGATGGAACATGTTGATCACCTCTGAAAGTTGTTGCAAACATTGCGAGATCAAAGGTTGTATGCCAAATTTTCCAAATGTGAATTTTGGCTAACTTCAGTGGCTTTTCTAGGCCATATTGTGTCCGACGAAGGTATAAA
This sequence comes from Lycium barbarum, assembly GCF_019175385.1. Lineage (NCBI taxonomy): Eukaryota > Viridiplantae > Streptophyta > Magnoliopsida > Solanales > Solanaceae > Lycium > Lycium barbarum. The sequence goes on from NC_083348.1 coordinate 52,485,101, forward strand.
AGTTAATGATCGGAAGATCGAGGCCATTAAGAACTGGCCCCGACCAACAACCGTTTTGGAAGTCCGAAGTTTCTTGGGTCTTACTGGGTATTATCGAAGATTTGTAGAGGGATTTTCTTCCATAGCAGTTCCGCTTACAAAATTAACTAAGAAAGGGACCAAGTTTCAATGGTCAGAAGCGTGCGAGCGGAGTTTCCAGAAATTGAAAGATAAGTTGACATCCGCTCCGGTTCTTACCCTTCCAGAAGGCACCGATAGTTACACTGTATACTGTGATGCATCACGCATGGGCCTGTGGTGTGTACTGATGAAAAATTGTAAGGTGATCGCTTATGCCTCTTTATAGTTGTGAAAACATGAGCAAAATTATCCAACCCACGATCTAGAATTAGCAACAGTGATTCACGCTCTGAAGATATGGCGGCATTACTTATATGGAGTCCATGTAGATATATATACAGACCATAAAAGCCTTCAATATATATTCAAGCAGAAGGAACCGAATTGAGGCAACGAAGGTGGCTCGAATCGCTAAAGAATTACTATGCTGAGATTTAAGATCACCCTGGCAAAGCTAATGTTATTGCTAATGCTCTAAGTCGCAAGTCAATAGGTAGCCTACTGTATGTACCAGCGAAAAAATTAGAAATGACTAGAGAATTTTATCGCTTAGCAAATTTGGGAGTTCGCCTGCTGGATTCAGAAAACATTGGGATTACCTTACGGAATATATCCCAATCGACTCCCGCCTCGGATGTAGAGACTCAATAGAATGAAGATCCAATTTTAGCTAATATTAAGGAAGGAGTGCAACAAAATCGGACCTCAGCCTTTAAACTGGATTCAAATGGGATTCGCAAATATCGAGGCCGTTTGTCTGTTCCAAATGTAATCGGGCTTCGGGACAGGATCATGTTAGAATTTCATTACTCCCGGTATTCAATTCATCCCGAATCCACCAAGATGTATCATGACCTCAAGGGCTTTTATTAGTGGAATGGTTTGAAGAAAGATGTTGCTAACTTTGTAGTTCAATGTTCCACTTGCCAACAGGTAAAGACCGAACATCAGAAACCCAGTGGCTTATTACAAGAAATGTAAATTCTAACATGGAAATGGGAAGTGATTAATATGGATTTCATTACGGGATTGCCCCGTTCTCGTCGCAAATTTGATTCTATTTTGGTAATTGTTGATAGACTAACCAAATCAGCCCGTTTCTTGCTTGTAAGGGCCACCTATGCTGCTGAAGACTATGCTAAATTCTATCTTAAGGAGATTTTGCATCTTCACCGCATTCCTGTGTCCATTTTTTCCGATAGAGGCGCTCAGTTTACGGCAAAGTTCTAGAAATATTTTCAAGAAAGCCTTGGGACTATAGTAAATCTTAGTACGGTTTTCCCTCCGCAGTCATACGGGCAAGCTGAGTGGACTATTCAGCCTTTGTAAGACATGTTGCGAGCCTGTGTATTAGATTTCCAAGGAAGTTGGGATGATATTTTGCCTATAATAGAGTTTGCTTATAACAATAGCTACCATGCCAGTATCAAAATAGCTCCGTATGAGGCTTTGTATGGCAGAAAGTGTAGGTCTCCTGCCCGTTGGTTTGAAGTTGGAGAAGCAAACTTATTCGGGCCAGACCTTGTTCATAAGGCTATTGAAAAGGTAAAGCTTATTCAGGGACGGTTACACATAGCTCAGAACGGCAAGAAATCTAATGCAGATATACGACGACGAGAATTGGAGTTTCAGGTAGGTGATTGGGTATTTCTGAAAATATCACCTATGAAGGGCGTGCTGCGATTTGGTAAGAAAGTGAAGCTCAATCCCTGATATATCAGACCTTATAGGATCGTCCGAAAGGTAGGTCAGGTAGCTTATGAACTGGAGTTACCATCAGAAATGGAAGCAGTTCATCCAGTTTTTTATGTATCCATGCTGAGGAAATGTATTTGAGATCCTTCCAGAATCGTACCTGTTGACGATATACCAATTACCGAAAATCTGACATACGAGGAAGAACCAATTGCTATTCTCGATCGACAAGTCCGCAGACTCAAAAACAAAGATGTGGCTTTAGTAAAAGTTCTATGGAGGAGTAAAGATAGGGAAGAGATGACGTGGGAAGCTGAAGAAAAAATGAAGGCCAAGTATCCCCATTTATTCCCTACCACATATGATACTATTCCGGAGGAGTCCTTGCAAGATTCTGCTTTATCCGCAAATCAATTACAAGGTAAAAGTCATATTTAAACCCCCCCCCCCCCTTGAGATTCAATGTGATGCGAAATATTATTACTGCATGTTTATGTGTCATTGAGTACAGTATTCCACAGGATATATAAATTGGAATTTGTGATAGAGAGGAAATTAGCAGTGCTCTTATTGCAAAAGATACTTTACTAAAGTTCCGTAAAAATTTGAAATGTATGATTACACCTTAAGTATTCCAACATTCGAGGATGAATGTTTTTAAAGAAGCGGGGGGGGGGGGGGGGGGGCGGGGGGGGGGGGGGGGAGAGAATGTTACACCCCATAGTTTTGCACGTTGAAATTCGTAGGTATTGCCTGTTTTAAGCATGGAGATTAGAGTTACCTCCAAGGATACATGAGATTAGACGCGCTTATCCTATGTTAATGAGGGTTTAAGTTGATATAATAAGTTACGGAAGGATTGGAGGGCAAGTGAATCAAGAAAATTAAGTTTGTTGGATTTTAGAGAAAGTATAAGGGACAATTTTGGCCCTACTTGAGGAAAGGATATCTTTTAATATATGAGGAGTTTTGGAGTGAAACAAAAGCCTAAATTGAAGTTCGGGAAGTTTAGTTTCCAACGCAACAAAAAACTGTGTGTCGATCCGACATCAGAATAGAGAATTATGAGCATTTTAAGACAGACTGCCAGTGCAGGGCTTAATCTGCGCGAATGGGCCAAAGTTGTCACGACCCAACCCCGTAGGCCGTGACTAGTGCCCGATCTGGGCACTCAAACATATTCTAGTATATAGAAGAAGCCGACAAGGCTTTATTTCCAAATCAAATAATTTCCAGAAAAATTTCGACAGAGTTTCCTTTGTTTTACGGACTATCCCTCATACCCTGCACGCAGAAAATACCAACAAAGGCCACACAGGGCCAACAGAGCAACATTTAAATATATGCGGACCGGCCGCCGCGGCGAAAGGGATCGCCCAAACACAACATAAACACACAGCTGTACAGAGAGATCCCAACCCACAGACATGTCTACAGACCTCTAAATGGACCAACGGAATCATATGGCGGGACAGGGCCCCGCCGTACCCATGAACGAGAATATACACATATAGAAGTGACAGACTGTACCAAAAGATGGCTCTGAATAAAAGAGCGCTCCAGATGGCGGAAAAGATATCCTAGACAGACGGATCGGCAAACCTGTCGTCAGTACCTGCGCGGCATGAAAACGCAGCCCCCGAGGAAAGGGGGTCAGTACGAAATATGTACTGAATATGTAAAGCCTGAGTTGCAGAAACAAAATCATAACTGGTATAGAACATACAGAAAGTAAACAGAAAATACAAAGTATCAGATATATATTTTCAAAACATGCGGAGTGTGTACAGAAACATATGTCATATCAAATCCGGCCCCTGCCAAGGGACTCGGCAGACAGAACGTGGCCACCCTCCCGACGCTGGTGCCACAACACAGAAGAATCAGAATAGGGGCATAACCCCATAACATAATATGTCATATCAGATGGCCATAGTAAATCATATCAGAACAAACGTACATGGCACAGCATACTCCACAAACCCATGTACGCGTATACTTGCCCCCTCACATCGAGGCACGGCGAACAATGCAAAGGATCACGCTTGACAACATATCCTAGCCCGGGCTCATTGTGGGAAACATTGGGGCATCCACGAATGGAGTAGTGAGAGACTAATGCAATTTAAAAATATCATAAATGTTTTCAAAGACTCGGTGAAGCGTATCAAAGCCAAACAAATCCAATGGAGTTGGACGGGATCATAATAGATGCATTTCAGATATCATAATAAATTTCAAAAGTATAACCTTCCTGAAATCGTTCCGAGTGTCAAAACAATTTATTGGACTCAATGGAGTATTTAGAACATTGTTTGTTAGGTAATTAGAATAGTAGTCAAAACGTTTCTTTTAAGAACTATTCGAAAAGAAGACTTAAGTACATTAAGGGCAAAACCGGGAATAGCGGGCCCACCTCGGAACAAGCAAGGCGGTGGGCTCAAATTACGCCCTTTAGGCTTATGGGGTCACCTATAAAGGTTCTACGGACATTCTATAGCTTCTCAAGGAGTTTAGAGAAAGTTTGCATAATTTTAGGAAAAGCATATCAAAATGGTTCAATTCTACTGAAGGAAAAACTGAGATTTTCTCTTGCGGATTCCGATGGCCAGGAAGTCTTTCGAGGCCCGAATCCGACTCTAACACACTAAGGGCATGCCAAGTGAAGAATTGGGGTGGGTTTACATACCTTTCAAGCTCTTTACGCCTTTCCAAACTCACTTCCCGTTTCGTCAAAAATCTGTAATTGGTCAAGTTTACCAATTGTGAGTTATGAATACCAAAGTTTCAACTTAATGCATATTTGTCTACCGAAATTTCGGCAGCACTTCCCCTATACATATAGCACCCCGAGAATTCAACTCGGCTAGAAATCATCAACAACAACCCAAACGACAACATCAATATCAACAACGAACATTAAAAACACAAATATCCTTCAACTAGTCATCTTTCTAACAAGTTGACATAACCTTCATTTCAACCCAACTTTCAACTAATATCAATAATTTCACATTCATCAACAATCAAGATCATCACCATATAGTTCTAGAAACATTTCATATCGTTTTCCTCAAGTTATACACTCGATATACATAATATACAACTTTCCGTCAAAGTCATAACTTATGCAAAACATCAAATCTTTGGCATACCACTTCATCACATGTTTCCAACTTCCAAATTCATCAATGATCATCACAATTAACAACCAAACAACTTCATTTCCTTAGTGTCGGAAAGTCATACTAAAACGACATAAGTTTCTACATTCTAATTCAATACAAACTTATATCATTCTAACTTCATTTTCATTGCAAGCATCACAATAACACAACTAACACATTAAACAAAATTAATTCATTAGCATCCTACCAACACCATACCATACGGCCAAACCCCTATATTTCATTTTCAACCAAATTTATTCAACTCTCATTCTCCATATGAATTCCATCATACACACAACTAGAATACAACATAAATTTCAACTCATTTCACTTACACATTAACACACACACACGGCCACATTCTATATTCCATACCCACTTCGCAAACTTCCATTTTTCCATACAATCAACACATTTCTATATACTACAACAAAAACAAGCCTTCATAACACAAAGATAAGGAAGAAATTCTTACCTTTTCCTCAAGTCTTCTTCACTTGGAGGTATGATCACTTTGATGATTTTAATGCTTCTCCCTCCAAACCAACTATACCAAGTTACAAAGGGACCTTGAATTAGTGGAAATCCAACAAGAGAAAAAATTTTAGAACAATATTTTTGGTGGCTAATTTTTGCTCACCAAACCCGAACCCTCTTCTCTTTCTCCTCTCTTGCTTTGTTTTTCTTGTCTTCTAAGTGCTAGAATTTTCTTAGTCTTTATCCAAGTATATACTAGTGGATCACATGACTAGCACATGATCAACTAGGTGGTCTTGGGCCAAGACCAAGAGCTTGGCCGGCCACCCCTAGCACATTGAGCCTCATTTTTCATTTCAATGTTTTTGAGCCCAATGACTTATGGATCATATTCTGTAATTCCCGAAATTAATTTCAAAAATTCCAAATTTGCCCTTGGCCTAATTCGACACTTCCACATCAATATTCTTTCATACACAACTCCTATGTCAAATAAAAATTAATTATGACCTTATTTCTTACAAGCCAAGAATATGTCCAAATTTTTCCAACGTGTGAAAACACGGGATATAACATCCTCCCCCCCTTTTGAACATTCATCCTCGAATGTTAAATTAATCTTATAGGGTCTGAGAATACTTTGGGGGAGTTTATGTTTATAGACAGCACATCTGACGCACACCCATTATTGAAACAGAATTAAGTAAGGGTTCAGGATTACCTGTGGCCGTAGCGAACAAATGAGGGTATTTCTTCTTCATCTCCTCTTCGGCCTCCCAGGTCATTTCCTCTCTATTATCATTTCGCCACAGCACCTTGACAGAGGCTACATCTTTGTTCCAGAGCCTCCTTACCTGACGATCCAAAATAGATACGGGCTGCTCCTCGTACGATAGTTGCTCTGTCGCCTGAATATCATCCGCAGGGAATATTCTGGAAGGATCACCAATGCATTTGCGGAGCATAGACACATGGAATACCGGATGTACCGCTTCCAAATCAAATGGCAGATCTAACTCATAGGCGACATTTCCAATCTTTCCCACAATCAGATAAGACCCAATATAACACGGACTAAGCTTACCCTTTCTGCCGAACTGCATTACGCCTTTCATAGGCGATACCTTCAGAAATACCCAATCACCAACCTGGAATTCCAAAGGACGACGCCGTTTATCAGCGTATGATTTCTGTCGACTCTGGGCTGCCAATAGTCGCTCTCGGATAAGTTTCACCTTATCAACGGCCTGCTGGATCATATCTGGGCCAATTAACTCTGTCTCGCCAATATCAAACCAGCCGATCGGTGACATGCATTTCCTGCCATACAGAGCCTCGTACGGAGCCATCTGGATGCTGGAATGGTAACTGTTATTATAAGCAAATTCAATCAATGGCAAGTGGTCCTCCCAGATACCTCTGAAATCAATAACACAGGCCCGCAACATATCTTCAAGTGTCTGGATAGTGCGCTCGGCCTGTCCGTCACTCTGAGGATGAAAAGCTGTGCTCAGGCTCAGCTGAGTCCCTAATCCTTCCTGAAAAGATCTCTAGAAGTTCGCTGTGAACTGAGCACCTCTGTCAGTGATAATAGACATAGGAACTCCATGAAGTCGCACAATTTCTTTAATATAAAGCCTGGCATAATCCTCAGCGGAATAAGTAGTTCTGACGGGGAGAAAATGGGCTGATTTTGTCAGCCTATCAACAATAAACCAGATGGAATCATACTTCCGTGGAGTGCGAGGCAAACATGTAATGAAGTCCATATTAATGATCTCCCACTTCCACGTCAGAATTTCCATTTCTTGCAACAGTCCACCCGGTTTCTGATGTTCAATTTTGACCTGCTGACAATTTGGACACTGGGCGACAAATTCTGCGATATCCCGTTTCATGCCATCCCACCAGTATAGGCATCGGAGATCATGGTACATTTTCGTAGACCCAGGATGGACCGAATAGCGAGCATAGTGTGCCTCGCTCATAACCTACTGCCGAAGACCTGCAATATCAGGTACACACAACCTGCCCCTGAATAATAAAGTCCCGTCCGGAGTGAACTCGAACGGAGTCTTCTCCTTATCATAGGTTGTGTCTCTGTATCGTGCCAAAACAGGTTCTTCATATTGATGCCGCTTGATATCTTCCTTAATAGATGATTCAGAAACCCCTCGGACAGAAATCCGTGTACCTCCAGAATCGGCCAGACGAACCCCAAGATTAGCCAACTGATGAATGTCATGTACTATCTCTCTCCTGTCTGGCTGTAAATCTGCCAAGCTGCCCATAGATTTCCGGCTGAGCGCATCTGCAACAACATTAGCCTTGCCCGGATGATACAGAATATCCACATCATAATCTTTCAGAAGCTCCAGCCACCTCCGCTACCGCAAATTAAGCTCTTTCTGCCTAAAAATATACTGGAGACTCTTATGATCAGTATAGATATCAACATGAACGCCATATAAATAGTGTCTCCATATCTTCAGAGCATGAATCACCGCTGCGAGCTCCAGATCGTGGGTAGGATAATTCTTTTCATGCTTTTTCAATTGCCGAGAAGCATAAGCTATAACTCTGCCGTGCTGCATCAATACACAGCCCAATCCCACGCCAGAAGTGTCACAATAAATAACATATTCATCGGGTCCCTCTGGAAGAGTCAGAACTTGGGCTGTAGTCAGCTTCTCTTTCAGCAACTGAAAGCTTCGTTCACAAGCATCAGTCCACTGGAACTTAGCTCCCTTCTGAGTTAGCCTTGTCAAAGGCGCTGAAATCGAAGCAAACTTTTCCACAAATCTCCTGTAATAGCCTGCTAACCCCAGGAAACTACGTACCTCTGTGGGCGTCGTGGGTCTGGGTTAATTTTTCACGGCCTCAATCTTCTGTGTATCCACCCGGACACCATCAGCTGCAATAATATGCCCCCGAAATGCCACTGAAGCTAGCCAGAATTCACATTTAGAAAATTTTGCATATAATTTTCGATGCCGAAGTACCCCAAGTACCGCTCTCAGATGATCTGCGTGCTCTGCCTCGGACCGAGAATAAACCAGGATATCATCGATAAATACAATTACGAACATGTCTAAGAACGGCCTGAATACCCGGTTCATTAAATCCATGAATACCGCAGGAGCATTAGTCAGCCCAAAAGACATAACTCTGAATTCATAATGCCCATATCTAGTCCGGAATGCTGTCTTAGGAATATCAGCCTCTCGTACCCGTACCTGATGATAGCCTGACCAAAGATCTATCTTCGAAAAATATTTGGCGCCCTGCAACTGATCAAACAAGTCATCAATTCTGGGGAGGGGGTATTTATTCTTTATAGTTACCTTATTCAGCTGCCGATAATCAATACACATACGCAGCGACCCGTCTTTCTTACGCACAAATAATACCGGGGCTCCCCAAGGCGAAGTACTGGGCCTGATAAAGCCTTTTTCTAACAGATCCTTCAACTGCTCTTTCAGTTCTTTCAATTCTGCCGGTGCCATTCTGTACGGGGGAATAGATATTGGCGGAGTATCTGGAAGCAGATCAATAGTGAAATCTATCTCCCGCTCCGGAGGAAGGCTTGGAAGCTCATCTGGGAATACATCTGGAAATTCATTAACCACGGGAACTGACTGAAGAGTCGGCGTTTCTGCTATCAAGTCTTGCACCCGAACCAGATGATAAATATAACCTTTTCTGATCATTTTCTTCGCCTTAAGGTATGAAATAAACTTACCTTTCGGCGATGCTGTATTACCGGCCCATTCTATAGCTGGCTCCCCAGGAAACTGGAAACGAACTACCTTATTTTGGCAGTCAACATTAGCATAACAGGAGGCTAGCCAGTCCATTCCCATAATAACATCGAACTCGATCATATCTAACTCCACCAGATCTGCCTTAGTGTCACGGCCACATACAATTATAGAACAGTCTTTATATACTTGTTTTGCTACAATAAAGTCCCCAATCGGTGTGGCTACCTCAAACGGCTCTATAGTTTCAGACGTTATACCAATTTTACTAGCAACCAGAGGCGAAATATATGACAAGGTCGAACCTGGATCAATCAATGCATACACAGACCGAGAGAAAACCGATAATGTACCTGTAACGACATTAGGCGATGCCTCCTGATCCTGGCGGCTGGACAGAGCATAAATGCGGTTCGAAGGACCGCTAGTACCAGAAGTTCCACCACGGCCTCTGCCGAGACCCGCTGGTGCTGAAGTACCTGGCCCCGTAGGGCGCATAGCCACTGATGAAGATGAAGACCCGGCGGCAGACCCGGCGGCTAACCCGGTAGGCTGCGCTGCACCACCCGAACTACCCTTATACGGGCAATCTCTCACAGAATGGCCCTGACGGCCACAAGAAAAACATGCACCGGTGGCTCTGTAGCACTCTCCCGGATGATATCTGCCACAATAAGAACACTGAGGCCTAGGTGGCCTCGTCTGACCAGATCCCCTGTTTGTCCGCGAACCTGAAGCCCTGGAGCTCTGACCTGCTCCTGAATACCCTGGGCTATCAAATCTGCGACCTGTAGGCTGTGGAGGTGCGCTCTGTGCCGGCTGGGATAGATGTCTGCTAGGCTGCTGAGGCTGTCTGCCCCGAAGATCTCCAGAATACCCAGATGATCTGGCCCTCTTGGGCTGTCTCCGATCCTGGCTCCTATCAGGCTGACGCTCCCTATGCCGGTCCTCCATGCCCTGGGCGTGGGCTTGAATCCGGGTAATATCCATGGACTGATCCTCAGTGCCTGGCCGTGGAGCTGGGGGCTCAGGTACTGGAATCTCGGGAGCTGGCGGTGGAGCCGCCCCTCGACCTGCAGCTGCTGCTCCAATCTTCTCTACGTGTGGCGGTGTGGAAGAGCCCTCTGCCGGGGGAAAAATATCAGGAGCAATATGTGCATGGGCCCTGGTAACCCTCTGGGCCCGACTACTCTCTCCCACAGCTGCTGCCTTGGCCTTTTGGGCCGCTGACGCCTTCTTTGGAGGCATAACTGCAAATGTAACAATTCGTTAGGGAGGAATCATCCTGATAACACAGCTCTATCGCACGATCTAAGACAGAAAGAAGGGTAGTATCCTAAATGCCCTGTAGTCTCCTGTTTATAGGTGTGGTGCACAACACACCGATAAACAAGACCCTACTAGACACGGTCTGTAGACATTCCGAGGACGATCCGCTCTGATACCACTTTTGTCACGACCCAACCCCGTAGGCCATGACTAGTGCCCGATCTGGGCACTCAAACATATTCTAGTATATAGCAGAGGCCGACAAGGCTTTATTTCCAAATTAAATAATTTCCAGAAAAATTTCGGCAGAGTTTCCTTTGTTTTACGGACTATCCCACATACCCTGCACGCAAAAAATACCAACAAAGGCCACACAGGGCCAACAGAGCAACATTTAAATATATGCGGACCGGCCGCCGCGGCGAAAGGGATCGCCCAAACACAACATATACACACAGCTGTACAGAGAGATCCGAAGCCACAAACATGTCTACAGACCTCTAAATGGACCAACGGAATCATATGGCGGGACAGGGCCCCGCCGTACCCATGTACGAGAATATACACATATAGAAGTGACAGACTGTACCAAAAGATGGCTCTGAATAAAAGAGTGCTCCAGATGGCGGAAAAGATATCCTAGACAGACGGATTGGCAAACCTAACGTCAGTACCTGCGCGGCATGAAAACGCAGCCCCTGAGGAAAGGGGGTCAGTACGAAATATGTACTGAATATGTAAAGCCTGAGTTGCAGAAACAAAATCATAACTGGTATAGAACATACAGAAAGTAAACAGAAAATACAAAGTATCAGATATATATTTTCAAAACATGCGGAGTGTGTACAGAAACATATGTCATATCAAATTCGGCCCCTGCCAAGGGACTCGGCATACAGAACGTGGCCACCCTCCCGACGCTGGTGCCACAACACAGAAGAATCAGAATAGGGGCATAACCCCGTAACATAATATGTCATATCAGATGGCCATAGTAAATCATATCAGAACAAACGTACATGGCACAGCATACTCCATAAACCCATGTACGCGTATACCTGCCCCCTCACATCGAGGCACGGCGAACAATGCAAAGGATCACGCTTGACAACATATCCTGGCCCGGGCTCAGTGTGGGAAACATTGGGGCATCCACGAATGGAGTAGTGAGAGACTAATGCAATTTAAAAATATCATAAATGTTTTCAAAGACTCGGTGAAGCGTATCAAAGCCAAACAAATCCAATGGAGTTGGACGGGATCATAATAGATGCATTTCGGATATCATAATAAATTTCAAAAGTATAACCTTCCTGAAATCGTTCCGAGTGTCAAAACAATTTATTGGACTCAATGGAGTATTTAGAACATTGTTTGTTAGGTAATTAGAATAATAGTCAAAACGTTTCTTTTAAGAACTATTCGAAAAGAAGACTTAAGTACATTAAGGGCAAAACCGGGAATAGCGGGCCCACCTCGGAACAAGCAAGGCGGTGGGCTCAAATTACGCCCTTTAGGCTTATGGGGTCACCTATAAAGGTTCTACGGACATTCTATAGCTTCTCAAGGAGTTTAGAGAAATTTTGCATAATTTCAGGAAAAGCATATCAAAATGGTTCAATTCTACTGAAGGAAAAACTGAGATTTTCTCTTGCGGATTCCGATGGCCAGGAAGTCTTTCGAGGCCCGAATCCGACCCTAACACACTAAGGGCATGCCAAGTGAAGAATTGGGGTGGCTTTACATACCTTTCAAGCTCTTTACGCCTTTCCAAACTCACTTCCTGTTTCGTCAAAAATCTGTAATTGGTCAAGTTTACCAATTGTGAGTTATGAATACCAAAGTTTCAACTTAATGCATATTTGTCTACCGAAATTTCGGTAGCACTTCCCCTATACATATAGCACCCCGAGAATTCAACTCGGCTAGAAATCATCAACAACATCCCAAACGACAACATCAATATCAACAACGAACATTAAAAACACAAATATCCTTCAACTAGTCATCTTTCTAACAAGTTGACATAACCTTCATTTCAACCCAACTTTCAATTAATATCAATAATTTCACATTCATCAACAATCAAGATCATCACCATATAGTTCTAGAAACATTTCATATCGTTTTCCTCAAGTTATACACTCGATATTCATAATATACAACTTTCCGTCAAAGTCATAACTTATGCAAAACATCAAATCTTTGGCATACCACTTCATAACATGTTTCCAACTTCCAAATTCATCAATGATCATCACAATTAACAACCAAACAACTTCATTTCCATAATGTCGGAAAGTCATACTAAAACGACATAAGTTTCTACATTCTAATTCAATACAAACTTATATCATTCTAACTTCATTTTCATTGCAAGCATCACAATAATACAACTAACACATTAAACAAAATTAATTCATTAGCATCCTACCAACACCATACCACACGGCCAAACCCCTATATTTCATTTTCAACCAAATTTATTCAACTCTCATTCTCCATATGAATTCCATCATACACACAACTAGAATACAACATAAATTTCAACTTATTTCACTTACACATTAACACACACACACGGCCACATTCTATATTCCATACCCACTTCGCAAACTTCCATTTTTCCATACAATCAACACATTTCTATATACTACAACACAAACAAGCCTTCATAACACAAAGATAAGGAAGAAATTCTTACCTTTTCCTCAAGTCTTCTTCACTTGGAGGTATGATCACTTTGATGATTTTAATGCTTCTCCCTCCAAACCAACTATACCAAGTTACAAAGGGACCTTGAATTAGTGGAAATCCAACAAGAGAAAATTTTTTAGAACAATATTTTTGGTGGCTAATTTTTGCTCACCAAACCCGAACCCTCTTCTCTTTCTCCTCTCTTGCTTTGTTTTTCTTGTCTTCTAAGTGCTAGAATTTTCTTAGTCTTTATCCAAGTATATACTAGTGGATAACATGAATAGCACATGATCAACTAGGTGGTCTTGGGCCAAGACCTAGAGCTTGGTCGGCCACCCCTAGTACATTGGGCCTCATTTTTCATTTTAATTTTTTTGAGCCCAATGACTTATGGATCATATTCTGTAATTCCCGAAATTAATTTCAAAAATTCCAAATTTTCCCTTGGCCTAATTCGACACTTCCACATCAATATTCTTTCATACACAACTCCTATGTCAAATAAAAATTAATTATGACCTTATTTCTTACAAGCCAAGAATATCTCCAAATTTTTCGAACGTGTGAAAACACGGGATATAACAAAAGGGTGGCGCCAACGCAAAGAGTAGCACTGGGAAACTCTACACGAACGCGCTCCAGGGCAGTGCGAACGCGCAGAAGGATTTTACATTCGGTGCCAACCGACTCTAATCCACTATATAAGGGGTAAAACCCCCATTTTTCTTCATAATAAATTCCCCAAATATTCTAGAAAACTCAGAAAACATATGAGAGCTTATATACACCATAAAAGTGAGGATTTTAAGTAATTCAAGTGATGGAATATTAATCGAGGTCTGGATAACAAGTAGCCGCGATTATAGTTTCGTTTTCCGTTAGAGTTGGCTTGGATTCAAAGTAAATATTGAAGATCTTCCTATTATAGTAAAGGTAAGGTGTGAATCTCTCTTTATTAATATTGATTTTGGAATATTTACGAGAATAAGAGTTATAGATTGTGGTGTTGGTATTGTTGGCTTGTGGATTGAAGTTGAAGAAACTTTTGGATGAAATTATACATATTTATCTTGTAGAATCATAATGATATTGTTGTTGATGTTGTTGGTATTGTTTGGGAGTTGTTTCGGTATTTGGAAGAAGTAGATAATATAGGGGAGATGCTGCACAGATTTTCGTAACCCAAATTTGTCTTCGATAACTAGTACAAATAAGTTGATGGGAAAGTATGATTAAAGATGAGTTTCTCATTATATATAGGTTCGGGTGAAGGGCAGGCATCAAAGTAAAGGATCTCTTAAGAGGTAGCTTGACAAATAAGGTATGTAAGGTGTTCGTTTCTCTCTCTTTCCTTGGCACAAATCCAACTAGAGCATTAACATGAGTGTTCCATAATAAAATCACTCCATTCCTATGTCATATATCTCAAATCTTAATGTCTTAGTTATTTGATTGATTCTTGGTGTATTATCATGTTTATCATCGTTATGTTATTTCTTTGGATTCGACACAAATTCCATAATTTATTCGGAGGTCACCGACCTTATGTCACTCCGACTGAGTAATGGCTTTCATTGGGTTCTCATGCATGCCACTTACATTATGTAAATGTATATAATATATTTATGGATCGGGCCATTCGTTTCGCGACAATATTATATATTATGGATTGGGCCGTACGTTCCTCGGCACTAACATATGATATTTATGGGTCGGGACGTACGTTCCTCGGCACTAACATATTTATGGATCGAGTTGCACGTTCCGCTACACTAACACTTATATTATATATATATATGTGCTTACTTACATATGATTTTTTTAAGATTCATGCATTATATATTGTAAGTTCTCAGATGACAGGTAACCTTTACTCTCTTTATGCTTCCGTCCTACTTATGTTACTGCTTCCAACTTTACATACTCAGTACTTTTACCCGTACTGACGTCCCATTGCATGGGATGCTGTCTTTTGTGCTGCAGGCTCAGACAGAGCTATTGAAGAGCATCCGCAGCAGGTCTTCCAGCTTCAGCGGGGTAAGCAAGGGCCACTACTTCGGACTTTCTTATCACACCCCACCCTTGGTAGGGCGTGATTGGCACCCGACACCTTACGGAAACCGAGCGAAACAAGTTATAACTTACATCCTTCGTGTCTCAAATGGAAACAATTGGATCAAGAAGCTAAATGCGAACATAATATCATTCATGAGTATATGTACATTAGACACGTGATGCCAACATTACTATCGTCACACTATGACTATGCCGTACACAGGAACTATCTGCAAAGCCTCTATGAACATGACTGAAGTATACAAGTCGGGATAGGGCCCCCGACATACCCTAAACAAAATCATACATATGTATATATATCTATACTCGACAGTGCTCCAAGAAGAGATGGAGCTCACGAATCAGAAATGGTACCTGAAGGCAGCCTACTATGGAAGATCTTGGTCTCGTCTATCTACACCTGCGGGCATGAACACAGCGTCCACAAGAAGGGACGTCAGTACGAACAATGTACTGAGTATGTAAGGCATGAATAGTAATATATTAAGAAATACCGAATAGGGAAAATGAATATAATGAACGTATGGGGATAAAGTAATATAAACAAGATCAACATGTGCCTTTGAATGCCCTTTTAAGGCGAATGTCGTGCATGCTTAGCTTTTTAAGAATTTTTCCATACATATCCGTACATATATAATATCTCGTCCGGCCGTTAAGGCGCGGTAATATGTATATAGATACATATATTTATATACATATAGCATCTTACATGGTATTATCTTACCCGGCCCTTTCGGTACTCGGTGTTATCTTACCCGGCCCTTTCGGGACTCGATGTTATCTTACCCGGCCCTTTCGGGACTCGGTGTTATCTTACCCTGCCCTTTCGGGACTCGGTGTTATCTTACCCGGCCCTTTCGGGACTCGGTGTTATCCCCAACTGATCAGTGGGATGCAATGCATACACACATACATACATACACATAAAAATACATAAATGAAATCAACATCATCATTAGCATTACCATTGTCACTATATAATTCTTTGAAGGATCAACCATCGTAAGATGAAATCGACGATGTCACGGGAGTCTCAAGAATCATGAACTTAGGTAGTACTGGAAATAGAATCGTTACCATCGCTATATCTCTCCTCGAAGGAACGAGTAACATGAAGTGATAGCATCAACAATAAGTACGGTTAAGGGATTCATGGAATGGCTCAATAGTCTCATAATGCCTTCAAATCATAGCTTCGGAGTTTCAAAAGAAGAGAATCATCATCATCATCACAATCATCATAGAACATATTCCATTTAACATCATAATAGGCTTTAAGAGTCATGAACTTCAAGCTTTTGAAAACAAGGCGGTTATGGAAATATTTATGGAATCATGCCTTTGAAAGAAAGGGACGAGCCTTAACATACTTGTTCGACCTCCTACTAGCTACGCTTATGCGTCCGATCTCGCAAGTCTACATTTAAGAGGATTTACACTAACGTTGGCCTCTTCATAGCACAGTTGTACCAAGTTTCAAATCAAACTATTCTATATTCTGCCGAAAATCGGGCAACATCTCCCCCGTTTATACGCCTAGCCCGAATTCTCAATTCAACAGCCAACAACAACAACAACAATACCAACATCAATAGCATCATTTCCAATACCAAAGTATTCTATAGAACAGCCCACACGCTGTTTTCTAACTTCCATAACTAACCAACCCATTATACAATTATTTAACCACGCTTTCTTTATAAATAGGTCGGTATTAACATAAATAGAAAGATATTCATACCTTTCTCTTGGTAATAGTGCAATATCTTCACTTATCCACCATAGACTTAAGCCACAATGCATTACTATACAATTTTGTAGTTGTAACTATACGTCGCCTGGACCGGAATTTGGGAATTTTTACCTAGTTAGGGCTAAAAAGTTGGCTTGGGGGTTTGGGGAGAATTTTCTAGATTTTTGGAGAATATTTGAGGTGTTTGTTAGGGAAAATAAGGGGTAAGCCCCTTTAAATAGCGGTCCAGGTTCTGCCTGGATCGATTTTGTTACACCCCGAAAAGAAGTTCGGGAAGTCTAGTTTCCAACACAACAAACCGCTCCTCAATAGGATATCGGGGTAAGGAGATATGGACGTTACAAGTCGGGCTGGCAGACCAGGAAAATGGTCTGCGAGAACGCGCAGAAAGCCAAGAGCCAACACAGCGCGAATGCGCCACTACAGGGTGCGAACGAGCTGAGCAATTTTGAGGCACGGTTTCGCGATGAAGGTTATGTTATAAGAATGTAATAATAACATATATATGACATTTGGAGACCATATGGGGTGAATTGGTTCATATGGCACTTAAGGAAAAACCCTCGTTGTTGTACGCTAAGTGGGGCCCACACATCAGAGTTTTATAAAGGACATGTGAAGAGACATATGAGTAGTATATGGGAAGTTGAGAAAGTCCTATGAAGGACCCTTAAGCCAAATATGGGCATAAGCCCTCCAAAAGGACGATTTAAGGAAACATTTTCGGATGATCTAATTTGGACGGGCCAAAACGACATTATAAGTTTGTCATTTGGAAAAACACTAGGAATGAAAGTTGTATATACTTTAAAGATATTTCCAACCATAGGTCGTGGTCCCTCACACGATATCGGGATCAAGAGTTATGACCTTTTTACTGAACGAAGGCGCAGGCAGAAAAACTAAGGCAGCGCGAACGCACTGAAGGAATTTTAAGTCGGTCCAGACAGAACCTGGACCACTATTTAAAGGGGATACCCCCTCATATATTCGTCCAAAACACACCCAAACCTCCCCAAACCTTCCAGAATACTCTGCAACTTTCCATCATCAACGGTTTAGCCAAAAATGAGGTATAATTCCCAAATCCCGGTCCAGATGGCGTATTGTTGCGATTACAAAATTGTGTATTGAGATGTTGTGGCTTAAGTACATGGTGGAGAACTGAAGATATTGTAGTATTACAAAGAGAAAGGTATGAATCTCTTTCTATTTATGTTAATACCGGCTTATTTACGAAGATAGTGTGGTTAAATAATTGTATAACGGGTTGGTTAGTTATGGAAGTTGGAAAACAGCGTGTGGGCTGTTCTATGGAATACTTTGGTGTTGTAAATGGTGCTATTGATGTTGGTATTGTTATTGTTGTTGTTGGTTGTTGAATTGAGAATTCGGGCTAGGCATATAAACAGGGAAATGCTGCCCATTTTTCGGCAGAATATAGAATAGTATAATTTGAAACTTGGTACGAGTGTGCGATGAAGAGGATAACGTTATCGTAAATCCTCTTAAATGTAGACTTGCGAGCTCGAATGAATAAGCGTAGCTAATAACAGGTGGAACAAGTATGTTAAGGCTCGTCCCTTTCTTTCAAAGGCACGATTCTTATGATTATAATTCCATAAATGTTTTCATAGCCTCCTTATTTCCAAAAGTAAGATGTTTATGACTCCAAAGCTTGATTCCTTTCCCGATAACCCATAAATATTTTTCCAAAATGCCCGTATTTTCCAAACCAAAGGTAATTATGTGAACTCTTATGATAACAACGATGAGCATGTTTTCATGTGATGACAATGATTCCAAAGAGGAGAATATTTCTATGATGACTATGATGAGAATGATTTCATGTCTAAAGGATTCCAATTTATGATTTCAATGACAATATGAGAATATTGAGCTATTTCCTGATCCTCAACCTTATTCTTTGATAATGCCTCTGTTTTTAAAAGACTTCAAAGTAATATATGAATTGACGCCTCATGAGATTTATGATTTTATTCTATGTTCTCTTAATGCTATTCTTCATTGATAGTCTCACCTTATAATAATTGTTCCTTCAAGGTAATACAAAGCGATGATGATTATTTCATAAAATAATC
Source organism: Lycium barbarum (assembly GCF_019175385.1). Lineage (NCBI taxonomy): Eukaryota > Viridiplantae > Streptophyta > Magnoliopsida > Solanales > Solanaceae > Lycium > Lycium barbarum. Next base: position 52,504,224 of record NC_083348.1, read on the forward strand.
GGAGGTTACCGACCCTACGTCACTCCGATAGAGACATAACCTTCCTTGGGCTCTCCTGCATGCTGCTTATATGATATATGTATATGATATATGCACATGATACATGAACATGATACATATATATGTATATGGGAAAGAGGGTCAGAGCGCTATAGACGCGTAACCACTTGATCAGTTGGTATTATATGACATGATACCATCCAGGACGCGGGATGCCCGGACGCGGGACATATGTGGGTAAATGGATCGGAGCCGACGCCTCGGTAACATGATATGTTCTGTTATATGTATACATGAACAAGAAATGTTTTTCAAAGAAAGTTAAGCATGCATGGCATCCGCCCTAAGAGGCACTCATATGTACAGGTTACTCTTTTATCTTACGATATGCTCTATATTTCCTTTATGTTATTATTCATGCTATGTATCCCTCGTATGTTATTATTCACGCCATACATATTTGGTACATTACTAGTACTTACATCCTTTCTTGTGGACGCTGTGTTCATGCCCACAGGATCAGGTAGCCAGTCAGACGATTCACAGCAGTAGGACCTCCCCTCAGCGGCAGTCGGTACGCTCCATTGATCCAGAGCTTCAGTCTGGTCGGTATGCCATCTTGTTACGTACCTATATGGGTACGGTAAGTCCTTGTCCTGTCCTTTCTACAGTTTGTACTCCATAGAGGTCTGTAGACAGTGATATGTAGTCGTGTTGTTATGCAGCCTCGTCGGCACTTATTTTGTTGTACAGTATATAGGTAGCGGCCAAATCGTCTCACGCTGTTACTCTCAGTGTTTACACTCATATGTATGTATTGGTCGTGAGTTCCCGGTGCAGTGTCTCTTATGTTGATTGCTCAGGAGACAGTACAACTCAGTTACAAATGGTATATGGGCCCAGGATAGTTAGTGAGAAGTAAATGCTAGCACAGAAGTGCTTGGCCAGTAGTGGTCGGGCACTTTTTACAGCCCATTAGTTTGGGTCATGACAAAAGTGAAATCAAAGCAGTTCGTCCTAGGGATTGTCTACAGACCGTGTCCGGACGTGGGAAGCCGGCCATACTTGTAAACGGGAGGCTGCGGGGCATTTAGGAATCCTAGACCTTTCCTTCTATCTTAGATCGTGTGATAGAGCCAGGGTCTAGGAAAGATCGCTTCTGTTCCTTTTTCCTGCAGGTAAGTACAGACTGATGAGAGATGAAGAGATCAGGTTCAGATAGTGGGGGTGCTAAGAAGGCCCCTAGAGTATCTCCAGGACCCCAGGCTCTAGGACCGAGCAGGAGGAGCCTCAGTTATTCTATTGAGACTGATCCTTCGGAGGACCCAGCGATGATTTCTTTAGAGTTTTTGATTTCCAGGGAGGAGGACCCCCTTGAGGGCAGTTATGACACAGATCCGTCCGAGTATTCATCTAGGACACCGGAGGAGGAGATTCCCGAGGCCATACCATCTGCTCCTACGGCAGAGCACTATGTCAGACCAGCCTCCCCGGTGAGTGTTACGGATTACTCCAGCCCTCTATCTTGGCCGTCGGTAAACCAAGAGTTGCCTGGTTATTTATATCCCTCAGACTCAGATGAGAGAGATGATGAAAGCCAGATGGTACCCGATGGTGGGAAAATCTTGATGAAGAACACACTTCACATTATATTCCAACATATTAGACTAGAGACCGATCGGCTACAGGTATATGGGCCTTTATTGGAATTTTCTATGTATGTGTATTTCCGGTAGATTATTACCTAATAGCGACGAGCAAAAATCCAAGGGCCGATAACCAAGTATTTATAACTAACGACGATCAAGGTGTTTTCGCCACCAGTGGGAATCTGGAAATCTAGGATGAAAGGTAGTCATACACATAGGTGAAAGGTGAATATTGAGGATTGAAAAGGCTAAAATAGTAATTGTATAGTTATAAGTAAAAGACCCTTTCTAATTCGGAGGGAGATGTGTTATGAGAACGTTTTGGAATCTATCAAGACCTCAAATCGCTCTAGATTATGTGATGAAGGTCATGCGGTGAGGTGCATGTGATCATACCAGCATTAACACACCGGATTTCATCAGAGTTTCAAGGTTAAGCGTGCTGGAGTGAGAGAAATATTAGGATGGGTGACCCCCTGGGAAGTATACTAAAAGTCCTATAAATTCAAACATAAGAGACAAATGAGAAGCTAGAGTAACCTAAGGGAAATTAGAGTGTGTGAGGTGGTTGGAAACCTTAAAAGATCACGGAGGACAAGGCGAACAACACCGGCGAAGAGAAAGAAGGTGCATCATAGCTCTAGAATTAGGGTGAGTTTGAATAGCGTTTGGAAATATTTTGTAAGCGAGATGGTAGTAATTATATATATACGCATGAATATGATATCCCATACGTAGCTATATCAGCCGGTATGTGTATCCCGGCAACCAACGTTGCGGTATATGGGAGGCATTAATCGAACAGGGTAACGAAGTTCAAGCGACAAAAAAAAAATGGTACAAATGTTACAAGGTAAGCTGATGCTATTTTCACTACAGGTTAAGCTTGGAGAGTTTTAATGTAATGACATCTGGAAAGGAAAGAAAGTGAGTAGATGGAAGGTAAGGAGATCAAAATGTCAAAAAGGTAAAAAGTAAGAAACATGAGGGAGTGAAGCCTCCAAGAGAGATGATGGGCAAGGCACGGGACTATTTGGGTAAAAATTCGAAGGTAGACATGTGAAAGGGATAAAGTGTGGTGGTATGGAACAAGAGAGGAATGTGTGGGGTCAGAGAATGGACTTTGATGAGTGGGACTAAAAAGATAGTGACCACAACGAGGAATGTGAAGTAAGAGAAAGAATGATTAGGCCTTACAACGATGCTAAAAGATTTTCCGCTTTTGAAAAGTATATAAAAGGATAAGTGTAGGGTCAAATTGACATGGTCGCCTCGGACATGGAGAAGTTTACCTAAAAGATGACTTAAGAATAGCACGGATTTGGACGTTTAAAGGAATATTTCACGAAATTCAGGGTCGATACTGTAAATAATGAGAGAAGAAAGGCGCTCAAGGAGGAAGGAACCTAAGGAAGGTTATGGATGAAAATAGGGAAGGTATACTAATGGGTTGATAAAAAAAAAGGGAGAGCATTTTTAGAAGCAAAGTAACTGGAAATCCTTAACGATGAGAGTAAGAAGGATACTTTAACGAGTTGGCGGTAGGAAACCGATCAATCACCGAGATAAGAATGTGGATGATGGGGTGACCCATGTGATTAGAAAATTAATGATATGAGGCAACAACTTCCATAAAGACCGCGAGGTTCGATTATAAAGGAAATAGAATGAAATGTAAGGAATGTGCATGGAAGAGAAGACAACCTAGCCGTGACATCAGAAAGACGAATGAAGGCTCGATGAACGAGGATGGAGAGAGTGTACATTGTAAGAATTCCATGCTACGAGCAAGAAGTAGCAGGACACTCAAAAAACTTGGATGCACGGCTGCAACACAAATGCGTAGTTAAGAAGAATTATGAGTAAGTGAGCTAAATGGGCGAAAGGACTAGTAGTGGATGGAAGGGTATGGAAATATTGACAAGAATGATGATATAGACATAAATGGAAGAAGAACTCACGGTAAGAAGTTTTAAATATGTTATAAGAAAAGTCGGGAAGCAAGACTAGGAGTAAGGTATAATTGAAGACTTTATAAAAGTACGTGGTGAATCTCGATGTCCCTATTAACTTATGGGTCCAGGACACCGTTAGTCATAAAAGGCAGAGGTATGAAAAGACGAAAAAGAAGGCATTGGAATTGGATACCCTTATGAGTATTCCAATTGAACACAAGAGTGTAACTAGCAAGAAGGGTAAATAAGGCAGACCATACGATGACAGAACCCCGAGCTTGAGAAGGTCATGAAGGGCGGCAGATAATTGCCGAAGACGATGGATATTCGAAAGCTATTGGTGTATTAGGACCTCCTTAATAAGGGGGAAAGAAAATATTGGACTTGAAAGGAATTATGATGTTCTCAAGCTCCAGAAGGAGAAATTGATTAGCTCGGGGCCAGAGTTCGAAACATATCGGCATATCAGGAAGTTGTCAGAAAGAAGCAGAAACGAACGGAAAATAAGTGTGCCATGAGGCAGACATAGAAAGAAAGTATGGAAGACAACTCAAGGGAATGCTTCACGCCGACATGAGCTACGACATTTCTAGACCGTAGTTTGAAACCCCCGTATCAGGTAAGAATTGCACCGTACCTAAGTATGTAGTGATATGCCTAAATGGGTAGTAAAGACAGCAAGAACGGGTTCTAAGTCAAATTCATGAGGATGACAGAGAGAACGGCGAATCCAAGAATGACAAAAAAAGGGATTTTAGCACCGGAACGGATAACAATTATAACAAAAGCAACGAAGATTGGTAGTTTGGTAATTTTTCGAAGAAAAGAAGAACGTTGCTCCTATGAATGGGAATAAAAGAGTTCACCGTGTATTAGACAACATTTCATGGATCACTAATTAAACTAAACATGAGAGTATGTGCTATGGAATTACATGACCCGTCAACGTGAAGCTATGCCCAAGTATCATTGCAAAAAGGTTATATCAGAAAGGCAATAAGGAATAACGACAGATGAAATGATCGTCGGTACAAAGAAATCGAAGCTAGATATATATATATATATTCATTGTAAGAGAGTTGTAATGGAGTGAGAATTGTCGTAATCCTATGCTTCTGGGATTGTATTGAGAGATGTGAGAGAAGGAGGTAAAGAAAAAGTTGTAGCAGGAGCTCAAAGATGTTGCGAGCTATGAAATTAGTTGAACTCGGATTATAAGTTTACCATAAGTATAATGATACTGCGAAGGATAGTAAAGGGTGAAGAACCATTATGTATATACGTACTTTGGATCGATCGAAGTGGTCTTGGAAAGGAACTGGGAGGAATAGTTTAAGGAACAAAACCATTATGCCCACTAGCGACAATATCATATTGGATAAATATTTAGAATGTAAGATTAAGAGGGATAGTGACAAAGATGTAAAAGAACAGGGAGCCGAACTAATGAACCACAGGGAGTCGATGCAGTGTATGTTTAAGATCAACAGGTATAAAAAGGATAGCCCGAGATGGCACCGAAGAGATAAACGCAAAGAGTGCGCCGTATATGAGCAAGGTAATTTCCACTAGCAGGGAAACAAGGAGAGAGAAAAAAAGAATACTTGCAGGACGATGAATAGTTATCGCACGACAAGTCAAGACTACAATAATGGAGATAGAACGAGAGAGAGAGATATTAGTTAATTTCTGATCATGTACATGAGGACAATGAAGTGAAAGAAGTTGATTGAAGGCGATAAAAGAGTTAAGGAAGAATGTGAAAAGACTGACCGAAGTTATAGTTTAAGCAAATGATAATTGAACCCTAAAGGAAGAATAGTTGTTCTAAAGAATCAAAGATGATGTCGTAGGTTGACAATACCACAACATTTGAGGATGAATTTTTCTAAGGGGGAAGGATGTTATACCCCGAAAAGAGGTTCGGGAAGTCTAGTTTCCAACACAACAAACCGCTCCTCAATAGGATATCGGGGTAAGGAGATATGGACGTTACAAGTCGGGCTGGCAGACCAGGAAAATGGTCTGCACGAACGCACCAGTAATAGGAAAATGGTCTGCGCGAACGCGCCACAGAGTGGCACGAACGCGCAGAAGGCAAGGGCCAACACAACGCGAACACGCCACTACGGAGCGCGAACGCGCTGAGCAATTTTGAGGCCCAAGTTCGGGATGAAGGTTATATTATAAGAATGTAATAATAACATATATATGACATTTGGAGACCATATGGGGTGAATTGGTTCATATGACACTTGAGGAAAAGCCCTTATTGCTGTACGCTAAGTGGGGCCCACACGTCAGAGTTTTATAAAGGACATGTGAAGAGACATATGAGTAGTATATGGGAAGTTGAGCAAGTCCTAATAAGGACCCTTAAGCCAAATATGGGCATAAGCCCTCCAAAAGGACGATTTAAGGACACATTTTCGGATGATCGAATTTGGAGGGGCCAAATCGACATTATAAGTTTAGCATTTGGAAAAACACCAAGAATTAAAGTTATATATACTTGAAAGAGATTTCCAACCATAGTTCATGGGCCCTCAGACAATATCGGGATCAAGAGTTATGACCTTTTTACTGAACGAAGGCGCAAGCAGAAAAACTAAGCCAGCGCGAACGCGCTGAAGGAATTTTAAGTCGGTCCAGGCAGAACCTGGACCGCTATTTAAAGGGGAGACCCCCTCATATTTTCGTCCAAAACACACCCAAACCTCCCCAAACCTTCCAGAATACTCTCCAACTTTCCACCATCAACTTTTTAGCCCAAAACCAGGTATAATTCCCAAATCCCGGTCCAGATGGCGTATAGTTGCGATTACAAAATTGTGTATTGAGGCGTTGTGGCTTAAGTACATGGTGGAGAAGTGAAGATATTGCAGTATTACAAAGATAAAGGTATGAATCTCTTTCTAGTTATGTTAATACCGGCTTATTTACGAAGATAGCTTGGTTAAATAATTGTATAACGGGTTGGTTAGTTATGAAAGTTGGAAAACAGCGTGTGGGCTGTTCTATGGAATACTTTGGTGTTGGAAATGGTGCTATTGATGTTGGTATTGTTATTGTTGTTGTTGGTTGTTGAATTGAGAATTCGGGCTAGGCATATAAACAGGGTAAATGTTGCCCGATTTTCGGTAGAATATAGAATAATATAATTTGAAACTTGGTACGAGTGTGCGATGAAGATTCTAACGTTAGCGTAAATCCTCTTAAATGTAGACTTGCGAGCTCGGACGAATAAGCGTAGCTAATAAGAGGTGGAACAAGTATGTTAAGGCTTGTCCCTTTCTTTCAAAGGCATGATTCCTATGATTATAATTCCATATAAGTTTTCATAGCCTCCGTATTTCCAAAAGTTAGATGTTCATGATTCCAAGGCATAAACCCTTTCCTAATAATTCATGAATGCTTCCAAAATGCCCGTATTTTCCAAACCAAAGGTTTATGATTATGTGAACTCTTATGATAACAACGATGAGCATGTATTCACATGATGACAATGATGCCAAAAAGGAGAATATTTCTACGATGACTATGATGAGAATGATTTCATGTCTAAAGGATTCCAATTTATGATTTCAATGACGATATGAGAATATTGAGCTATTTCCTGATCCTCAACCTTATTCTTTGATAATGACTCTATTTTCAAAAGACTTCAAAGTAATATATGAATTGATGCCTCATAAGATTTATGATTTTATTCTATGTTCTCTTAATGCTATTCTTCATTGACAGTCTCACCTTATAATAATTGTTCCTTCAAGGTAATACAAAGCGATGATGATTATTTCATAAAATAATCGGAGGTTACCGACCCTACGTCACTCCGATAGAGACATAACCTTCCTTGGGCTCTCCTGCATGCTGCTTATATGATATATGTATATGATACATGGACATGATATATGCACATGATACATGAACATGATACATGTATATGCATATGGGAAAGAGGGTCAGAGCGCTATAGATGCGGAACCACCTGATTAGTTGGTATTATATGACATGATACCATCCCGGACGCGGGATGCCCGGACGCTGGACATATGTGGCTATATGGATCGGAGCCGACACCTCGGCAACATGATATGTTCTATTTTATGTATACATGAGCAAGAATTTTTTTTCAAACAAAGTTAAGCATGCATGGCATCCGCCCTAAGAGGCACTCATATGTACAGGTTACTCTTTTATCTTACGATATGCTCTATATTTCCTTTATGTTATTATTCATGCTATGTATCCTTCGTATGTTATGCTACGTTCATGCCTGCAGGATCAGGTAGCCAGTCGGACGATTCACAGCAGTAGGACCTCCCCTCAGCGGCAATCGGTACGCTCTATTGATCCGGAGCTTTAGTCTGTTTGGTATGCCATCTTGTTACGTACATATATGGGTACGGCAGGGCCTTGTCCTGTCCTTTCTACAGTTTGTACTCCATAGAGGTCTGTACACAGTGATATGTAGTCGTGTTGTTATGTAGCCTCGTCGGCACTTATTTTGTTGTACAGTATATATGTAGCGGCCAAATTCGCTCAGCTGTTACTCTCAGTGTTTACATTCATATGTATGTGTTGGCTGTGAGTTCCCGGTGCAGTGTCTCTTATGTTGATTGCTAAGAAGACAGTACAACACAGTTACAGATTGTATATGGGCTCGAATAGTCAGTGAGAAGTAAATCCAAGCACAAGAGTGCTTGGCCAGTAGTGTTCGGGCACTTGTTACAGCCCATTGGTTTGGGTCGTGACAGACTTAAAATTCCTTCAACGCGATGGCACCCCTTTTGGGCGCATTCGCGCAGGCCTAATTTTTCTGACTGCGCGTTCGTTCAGTAAAAAGGTCATAAATCTTGATCCCGATATCGTGTGAGGGCCCATGACCTATGGTTAGAAATATATTTCAATTATCTACAACTTTAATTCTTGGTGCTTGTCCAAATTCCAAACTTATAATAGCGTTATGGCCCCTCCAAGTCAGATTATCCGGAAATGTTTCCTTAAATCGTCCTTTTGGAGGGCTTATGCCCATATTTGGCTTAAGGGTCCTTCTTAGGACTTGCTCAACTTCCCATGAAATACTCATATATCTCTTCATATGTCCTTTATAAAACTCCCGACGTGTGGGCCCCACTTAGCTTAGAGTAACGAGGGCTTTTCGTCAAGTGATATATGAACCGATTCACCCCATATGGTCTCCACATATCATATATACATATTATTACACTATTGTAATATAACCTTCCTCCTTAATCCCTGTATAACGTTACTCTTGTTCGGGCTCACACTAATCTGTCTACAGTCTAGGTAGCGCGACATTTTCCGGGATGTAACATCCTTCTCCCCTTGGAAACATTCGTCCTCGAATATTGCGGTATTGTCAACCCACGACGTCAACTTTGATTCTTTAGAACAACTATTCTTCCTTTAGTGTTCAATTGTCATTTGCTTAAACTATAACTTGGGTCTGTCTTTTCTCATTCTTCCTTAACTCTTATATCGCCTTCAATCAACTTCTTTCACTTCATTGTCCTCATGTGCATGATCGCAATTTAACTAGTACCTCACTCTCACTCTGTCTCCATTATTATAGCCTTGACTTGTCGTGCCGTAACTATTGATCATCCTATAAGTATTCTCTTTTTCTCACTTCTTGTTTCCTTATTAGTGGACAATTACCTTTCTCATATATGGAATCCTCTTTGCGTTTACTCCTTCGGTATCATCTCGGGCTATCCTTTTATACTCGTTGATTTTTAAGTATGCACTGTACCGACTTATAGTAGCTCGTTAGTCAGGCTCCCTATTCCCTTACATTCCTGCCACTATCTCTCTTACCCTTACATTCCAAATGTTTATCCAACATGACTCTGTCGCTAATGGGCATAATGGTTATGCTCCTTTCCAAGGCCATTTATATCGATATCCAAAATACGTATATACGTAATGTTTCTTAACCATTTACTATCCGTCGTAGTACGGCTACACTTATGGCAGACTTATAATCCGAGTTCAAACTCAATTCGTAGCTCACAACATCTTTGAGCTCCTACCACAATTGTTTCTTTAACCTTCTTCCCTAAAATCTCGCAATACAACCCAGAAGTATAGGATTACGTCAATTCTTACTCCATTACGACTCTCTTATAACATATATAGATATCTAGCTTTGATTTTTTGTACTGGCGATCACTTCATCTGTCATTATTTCTTATTGGCTTTCTGATATGACCTTCTTGCAATGATAGTTGGGCATAGCTTCACGTTGACAGTTCATGTAATTCCATAGCATATGCTCTCATATTCAGTATAATTAGTAATCCATGAAATGTTTTCTAACATCTGGTGAACTCTTTTATTTCCATTCATAAGAGTAGCATTCTTCCTCTTTTCGGAAAATTACCAATGTACCAATCATTGTCCTTTTTGCTACAATTGTTATCCCTTCCGGTGCTAAAATCCCCTTTTTGTTGTCATCCTTGGATTCGTCGTCCTCTATGTCATCCTTGTGAATTGACTTGAAAACCTTTCTTGCTCTCTTTATTACTCTTTAGGATGTGTCGCTGCATACTTAGGTACGGTGCAATTTTTGCCTGATATAGGGGTTTCAAACCATGGTTTAGAAATGTCGTAGCTCATGTCGACGTGAAGCATTCCCTTGAGTTGTCTTCCATACTTTCTTTCTATGTCTGACTCACGGTACACTTATTGTCAACTTGTTTCTACTTCTTTCTGCTACCTTCCTGACATGCCAATACGCCTCCAGCTAATAAATTTCTCTTTTGGAGCTTGAGAGCATCTCAGTTCTTTTCAAGTCTCATATGCTCTTCCCCCCTTAAGGAGGTCTTTATATACCAATAACCTTATATAAATATGTTGAACAGTATGTTACGCAAATAAAAATCGATTATCATCGAGGATTAAGGGTGACGAAGGGGACGGGACGGGGACTTCTTAAAGGGGGAGTTTGGGGGGATGGGTTTAGAGGGGATTTTTTGGGGGGCCTATCCCGTTCCACACCAAGAGGGGATGGACCGGGGGGGGGGGGTTTGGGTATTTTATAAAACTTCAAACTCAACATTTAAATTGATAACATTACAAATTCAAACATACAAACGGCTAATACATTGCAAATTTAAAATTCAAAACATAGAAACGAAACATAAACACATTGCAAATCATAAAACCTCAAAAAATACAAATTAAATGGTTAACACTTAACATTGATACAGATAAACTTCAAAATTCATCTTTTATTTTGTGGCACTTCTTCATGTGTTTGTTTAACGGTCCGGTACCCCCACGGGGGTATTCGGCGGGATTAGGCGTATAACGATACAACTTTTCACACTTCATACAACACACATTTTCTTCGTCTACCTGCTCATAAAAATTCCATACCCAAGAAGTTCTTCTTTGAGGAGGAGGTGGAGGAGGAGGATTTTCATGAAAGTTTGAACTTTGAAGTAGAATAGTTGAGTTTTAAAATTGAGGTAGAGAGATAATTGTGTGAAGAATGAAGTAGGATGGAGGGGTATTTATAGTTGAATTTTTATAATTTTAAAAATAAAGGGGTCTTACCAAAAAGACTTATAAATTCAAAGGGGTTGGGAAAAGACAGGAAATAAGATAAGATAAGGAATTTTTACTTGGTTTAGCTTCTTCTAAGAGGTCATTATTGATAATAACTACCTATTAATTTATTTATATTTAGTAGCTACAATGATTTTGTAAATTACTATTCGTAACTATATCAAAAATACATCAAGTTGGAGTGGTTTAACCCAAGTTCGAACCCAACCCATCAACATTACTTTTCTTATATATTTTTCCTAGCTTCTTCTCCTTATATTTTGAGCGTATTTAAGTGTATTTCGTCATATGTATCAACAAGTTGGAGTGAATGAAGTGATTATTGGGCGTGGCTCTGCTGCCCCTTTCCACCCAAGTTCGAACCTAGCTAACAACATTATTTTTCTTACATATTGTTTCTAGCTTCTTCTCTTTGTATTTGAGTTTATTTTTCATCATAGTATTTGACTCATATTGTATCTCATATGTATTTGGCCTGGGTGTCTTGTATCTTAATGTATATGAGCCAAATACATATGAGATGAGTGTATTTGGCTTGCTCAAATACATATGAGCCAAATACATATGAGATGAGTGTATTTGGCCAGCTAAAATACATTAGTTACGAATTGTAATTAGGCAAAATGGTAGCTATGTATTGTAAAAGCCAAATACAAGAATTTTTATTTGGTGTAGCTTCTTCTAAGAGGTCATTATTGATAATAACTACCTTTTAATTTATTTATATTTAGTAGCTACAATGATTTTGTAAATTACTATTCGTAGCTATATCAAAATACATCAAGTTGGAGTGGTTTAGCCCAAGTTCGAACACAACCATCAACATTACTTTTCTTATATATTTTTCCTAGATTCTTCTCCTTATATTTTGAGCGTATTTAAGTGTATTTCGTCATATGTATCAACAAGTTGGAGTGAATGAAGTGGTTATTGGGCGTGGCTCTGCCCCTTTCCACCCAGGTTCGAACTCAACTAACAACATTATTTTTCTTACATATTTTTCCTAGCTTCTTCTCTTTGTATTTGAGTTTATTTTTCATCATAGTATTTTACTCATTTTGTATCTCATATGTATATGGCCTGAGTGTTATGTATCTGAATGTATATGAGCCAAATACATATGAATGAGTGTATTTGGCTTGCTCAAATACATATGAGATGAGTGTATTTGGCCAAATCAAATACATATGAGATGAGTGTATTTGGCCAAGTAAAATACATTAGCTACGAATTGTAATTTGGCAAATGGTAGCTACGTATAGTAAGAGCCTCATATAAGGCAATTATATCTGTAAGTCTGCCATAAAAGATGTTTAACTTCAGATTGATAAGTGAAGAAAACAGTGAGAGAGTACAAAAGATGTTAAAGAAAAAAGAGAGTGAGTTGTGCTGATAGGATCTTGAAAGATCAATTCAATAATAGGAGGTGTATGTAGAGTTGTAGACACGTGGGGTCATGAAAGATCAATTCAAAAATTTAAAGACTTGGATTTATTTTTAGGTATTTATAAAAGGAGAAAATAATTTCAAGTAAGAACTACTTATTTTTTATAACTTATAACTTTAAAGTCTTTAAATGTATTTAACAACAACTATTTTTTGAACTTCTAAGGGCTATTACTTTTTAATTTATTACATAATATTAAATATACTTTCAAGTCTTTATAATCTTTATAGAGAATTGCGTTATTTTTTGTAGTTATGTAAAGAAAAACAATTTCAAGTAAGAAATTTATGTTTATTTATTCAGAATAGATCTTTTAAATTTCATAAAACTTGACTCAAAGTCTCAAATATAATAAGAGGACCTAATCTACACAGCCACCTTCTAGGAAGGAATCTGTTTCAATTAGGCCTCTAAATTACCATAAGATCACCTAATCTACACAGCCACCTTCTAGGAAGGGTTCTATTTTAACTAGGCATCTAAGTAGTTAATTATAAATTATCACACTAAAACTTGTACGGATCTATGTGCATTTTTTCCAAATGTCGTATCGCTTCCGTTGCATCAAATTCTGGAATTGGTATATCTGCTTGATGGTCCGTAAGTTCCATGCCATCATCGCTATTAGTGTTGATTGTCTCTTCATATTCTTCTTCTTCTTCTTCTTCTTCTTCTTCTTCTTCTTCTTCTTCTTGACGGGTTAATTTTGGTAGCCCACAATTTCTTCTTTCTGCGTTGATCCAATCACTGAACAAGAAAGAAATCTCCAAGCTATCTTGTGCTAATGAATGATTGTGGTCTCCGAGTTGAAATCTTGCCGCACTAAAAGCTACCTCCGAAGCTACTGATGATATTGAATAATTAGGATATCTCGAGCCATTTTTTAGAGTAATGGAAATCCCTTGCCACGCTCCCTCCACCATCCCAAATTATCTTCATTGTCATCGTCGTCCACAATGATGCTTTCCAAACTCTGATTAAGAGAAGATTCAAGATCACTTTCATTTTGCGTATTAGCAATACCAAGCCATGTAGCATCCATTGATCGATGAAATTTTCTTTTGCCAAATTTAGCCTTATTTTTTGTGAAAGACGTTGATTTCCACTTCTACTTTCCACAGATTTATAATTATTATACATTATTTTAGCTTTTAATTCTATGTTTCTTTACACTCTTCAACATTTGGATGTTCGTTAGGAGGAATATCTAACTGCAAATAAATTTTGTCAACAAGTCCATGAGCACCTCTTAATTTTAAAGACGGGTCAAGTATACAAGCAATCAAATAAATATCGGGAATAGGAAAAAAATACTTTTTTAAATTTGAGAATCATTTCATCAACGACTTCCTCATTTTCGTTTGATTCTCTATATTCCGCAAATCGTTTTGTAAGTCCACAAATATAAAATGACATTTGTGCAATTGCAGGATAGTATTGATCGGAAAATGCTTTTGTTGCAATATAAATTTTTTCTAAAAAAATACATAGTCCTTCAATTTCATTCCAATCACTATCTTGTATTTGTTCATTGGGATGATAATGATGTGCATAAAAAACATATTGAAGGGGCTTTTGATATTGGTGAGCAACAAGTAGCACTTCATATAAAGAAATCCACCTAGTATAAACTTCTTTTGGAATTTTTCTAACAGGAAAATTTTGCTCAACACAATATTCTTAAACAAATTAATTCTACTTTGCTTATGAGCGCTAAAAACATATTGACAAGCATATCGTATTTTTTGTAGAGAACCATCAAATAAAAACATGGCATGCACATCGGACATGAAAAATATCAATGTTAATTGGGCAAATTCTTATAGCCATAAGTTCAGCACTCTTAGTCATAGAAGAAGCATTATCAAATGTAATAGTTAATACTTTTTCAACAAGACCATATAATTGCAAAATGTCTAGAACATTTTTAGAAATATAAGAACCTGTTTTTTTCTCGTCAATATATTTATAACCAAGTATATGCTTTTGCATATTCCAATTATGATCAATCCAATGTGCCGTAACACATAAATAATCATTGCCATTAGCACGCGACCTATATCAGAAGTGACAGACACTGTAGTATCTAAGTGATGGAACGCACAACGCATCTATTGACAATAATCACTTTGAAATTTAAAAAGGTCGGCTCTAACAGTCGATCTAGGAATGCCTTGAAAAGTAGGGTTATACATAGCTCTAATATAATGCACAAAACCGAGGTTAGAAGGAAAACTAAAAGGCAAGACACAAGCTGCAACCATTTTAGCTAGTTCTTCACGATCTCTATCTTTATTATGAGCCATTTGAGTGACAGCGGGGTTAGAAGGATTTAAGGTTTGTTAGACCATATTAGATCCCCCAACGGATCCACCGGGAGCGACACTACTAGCACAGGTCGGTGTGTTTTTAAGTCCGGCGGCTAATCAAGCATCTAAGTATATTTTTTCGACACATGTTCTCAAGTGTCTATCTAAACCACTCGTCCCACCCGCTCCTCCACCACTTTCGTGTTTTTTAATTTGTTTACATTTGTGACAAATAGCTTGAGTTTTAATATCATCTAAAGTCATGAATTTCCATACAGGACTAGTTCTAGGACGTTGCGCCTTACTCGTACCTCGAGTAAGAGGTATAGGGGGACAACCAGCTGCAGACTGAGATGTAATCCGAGTTGGAGCTTCGGTAACAAGAATAGTAGGTGTCTCATTTAAATCTAATTTCTCTCCTTTTTCTACTTCTTAATTTTCAAAATCATCAAAATCTAAATTACCATAAGCTCTATCTAAGGCATCATTTTGTAATTTTAAATCTTCTGGAATAGGAGGAATACCGGGGGGAGAAAATAAATCAGTTTCATCAACATGAGTGAAATCTTCCGTATTGTTTCTAAATTTAATTTTAGATTTACTAGAAGAACCAGATTTACCCTTACTACTACGGCTCAAAGGGTTAGGGATTTCTACAGTTTTACATAGGACTGGGATCTTAACTTTTTTAGACATATTATCAAAGTATAATAAAATAAAATACGAAAATTAATTGAAAAAATACGCAAATAAAATGCAAGAATTAAATAAATTAAAGGATGGAACGAGTGTACCAAACGTCTGCGTAAAAGCAGACTTAACCGTAAATGTTGAAATTGAAATTATGTTACTTGAAGCTTGAAAGTTGCTCCAAAATTCAAATATTGCCCACTTCACCAAAATAATAATAATAATAATAATAATAATAATAATAATAATAATATTTCACCAAATATTAGAGAGAGATGTAATTGATAACAATTATTAGAGAGAGAGATAATTGGTGGATGATTTGTGTGAAAATGAATAAAAATGAAGAGGTATTTATAGTTTAGAATTTGGATTAAAATGCAATTTATTAAACTTTGGGTTTTTTTTTTTGGAGAAGGGGACTCCAACGGCTGAAAATCAGACCGTTTGGATTCCCAACGTTAACATTTTGGAGCCTCCAACGGTCAAAAGTATGACCAACAAAAAAAAATTAGTTTTTCGGCAGGGCGGGACCGGTCAGGTACCTGGCCTGACCGAGCCTTTTACCCTCTTCCATCCCCCCACCTGTCCCCCTACCCCCTCTGCCCCCCCATAATTCACCGGGACGGTCCGGTGCCGGATCGGGCCTGACACAGGGCAGGACCGGGTCTGTCCCGTCCCCACTGACACCCTTATCGAGGATTGTGTTAGTATGGTAAAAGAGTTTGACATGTCTTCACCCTTGTAAATTAAAATCTAATGTGTGCCTGGTAATAAAGGAAAAAGATTTCCCGAAAAAATTAGTTTTATTACTTATTTTGTAGTGTTCGGTAAGCAAGCAAGAAAAAATTATTCAAAGAGCATTTACATGTAATTTAAGAAAACATGATGGGGGTAGGGAGGAGATAATGAATTTGAAAATACCAAGCGCAAATAATCCCTTCCTCCCCTCTCAGAAAACGCTCTCCATACACTTTTTAATCGTCAGTTAATAACAATCTTAGTTTCTTCATTCTCTGCGACTGAGCATCACGTTCCGTCCCTTGGGGTCACCGGCAGGGCCAGAACTGGCGCGTCCAATAGAGAATCAACCACAGATGGCTATTACGAACAATGTGAATGAATCAATTCAACAAAACACCAACTATGTGAAAGCAATTAAAGTTATACCTTCTCCAAGCCCTACCAAAAAACCGACAAGGAAATCCTAATGTTAAGGCTCAATATACTACTGTAACGACCCATTCCGTCGTTACTGTGAAATTCTAAGGCAACAACTATGGGGACTAACGATGTCTCCACCTTCTCGCATCTTGGAAACCTTTCAAGCCAAACCAAGATCGTCATGCGCATCGAGTAAGCAATAGAAGTGCGAGCAAAGAAATAGGGCCAGACCGCTATAGCGGTCTCGTGTACGCTACAGCGGTGCCACTGTGGAGGTATACCAACCACCTTAGCGATAACCGCATGGGACTGCTTAACCGCCATAGAGGCATGTTGGCCGCCCTGGCAATACCGCCGCAGTGGTACACCTACCGCCGAGGCGGTTTCGCACAGTGAATTTCACCTATTTAAGTGACATTTCGGGAATTGACTTCATTTCTCAACACCCTAGAGAGTCCAGCCGCCTTTGGAGCAATTTTGGAGCCAAAAATGATACTTCCTTGGGAAGGGTTATTTCCCTAACCTCTTCCGTTCATTCTCCCAACATTGATTCTCTTTAGGGATCCTTGTCTAGAGTCACAAATGGGAATCTCAAATCTCTTAAGTTCTAATATAATGAACCCTTGTCCTTTTTGATATAAAGTCCTTGGTATATTTTCCTATGCACATCATCATTACATGATTCCCAACCAAATCCTTCACCTACCCCATTAAAATACCTTTGGGTCTCTATTTTAGATCTTGGAAATGGGTTTCTTGAATTAAACCTAAAATGGTAAATTGACCAAACTAGTAACTTGAGTAAGGTCATGAATGCTATAAATGAATGTTGATCTATCAACTAGCATTGTGATAGTGAGTTATTAGGTAGGATAAAATTCCATATCTACCTTAGCAATTTCGAAGTCCTTGGGAAAGACACTATTGGTGAATTCTACTCTTGGGTCTCATGGTTGTCTCCGAGCCTTTCATATGTATTACGTAGTGGTGATTAATTGAGGCGTCATTGGATGTTCGTGGCACCCGCTCGGCCATGAGGTAAGTTACGGCTTCCTTTCGGTAGACTCCATTTAGTTTTCCGTATTGTTGTGTAGAAGAAACGAAGAATACATGTATAGGATTTGGAGATATGGGATGAAATCTTAGGATGGTATTGTTATGTGTGATATGTTTGTTCGGGCTCGTGGCATGTAGACTCCTTAGGTATTGATGTAACCTTGTTGATATCGGTGGATTTATGTGACTTGGGAGTAGCGGGCGGAATCTAGTTATGCCTATCGATGAGATTATTGTAGCGAATCTAAGCACTAGCTTGAAATATAAAATGAATCACGGTAGTGAAGGATATTCTGATTAAATGATACCGAGTAACTCTAATGTAGGGTGAGATTCTTCTCCTAAGTAAATAGGCTTATTAGGAAAATGGTAATACCGTATGTTAAATGATTGACCTGATGTGTGTTGGGACTAGCCGCCTCATTATATGTGTTGATTGTTAATTGTGTTGGCTTGATGCCATGTGTAGTTGGTAGATAGCGAATATCGCTTGTTGTTCTGATTCGGATAGGATTCACATAATCGTTGTTGGTGTGTGTACTATGATACATTATTGGCGTACCCACTATTGGTACTTGAGTTATTGATATATGTTGGCATACCCACTATTGGTATTGTTATGTGATATATTGTTGGCGTACCCTGTTGAGGTACTTCTGATATTGAGCTTACTTGTTGATGATTGACATATGCATTGCACGCATTCTCTCATATTATCATGCATGGCCGATATCCGGTGACCATCCGGTATCGTTGATGGAGCGAAACTGATATTTGATAAACTCTTTTACTTGAGTGATTGTGCAAAAGGCCGATGCCCGAAGATCCATTCCGGAATCGTTGTTTATATGAAACTGATACTTGATAAACTCTTTTACTTGAGTGATTGTGAGGAGGCCGATGTCCGAGGTTCAATTTCGGAATCGTTGATTTAAGAAACTGATATTTGACAACTCTTTTGAGTGATTGTGAGGAGGCCGATGTCCGATGGTTATATTCAGGCATCAGTGTGCATGGACGATTCTGATGTTATCCCGGATTTGATTGTAGTGCATGGGCTCCGCGGGTCCCCCAGAGTGGTGCCGGTGAGACTCTCCCTGTGAGCAATTAGCCAGGGTTCCGTCGGTCTGTTTGGCAAAGATCCGGGACGGGTGACACTCAGACTTCGCGAGTCACACTGGGTTGTGCTGCCAAGACGTCGATATTTCCGTCTGCAGTATATGTGTACATCTCATTTGCATAGCATGTCATGGCATCACATTCATACCACTATTTCATTGCATTGCATTATGACTTGAGTGAGATGTCGTGATGACTGTATTGTGACCGTTGTGTTGTTGATTCTATTATGTTGATTGTTCCAGGATTAGATATACTCAGACTTATCATATGAGGTTTAGATGCTATACATAGGTAACGATGAACATTTGGTAGGGACCTGGGAATGGTAACGAAGTTGAGAATCTATATATGTGTTTGGCCAACTCATAATTTATTCTAGATTTGTAAGGACTTGAGTTAGATTAATGTTGCGAATCTACTGTTTCGGGATATGTGACTTGATTTAGTGATTATCATCATTTTTCGTGAACTCTTTACCAATATGTGTTACTAACCATTGTCGGCCTATGATACTTACTCTTTTTTTTATATGATACTTACTCAGTACGTGTGGTTGTACTGATATTGCACTTGCTACACCTTTTTGGGATGTAGATTGTTTTAGGTAATTGATCGAAGTATATGTGGAAGTTATGCGGTGCTTGTCTGGAAGACCTCCTCCCATTTCATTCCGGGATTGGAGGTTGGTCTTATTATATGATATCACTTTGAAATTTACTTAGTCGCTCTTGTATTAGTCTAGACCAGGTCATGGGAATTTGTATCGAGTCTGTAAAAGCGTATTGTCAAATTATGTAACATTCGAGTTTGTATTTATAAATGAAATTCCATTGTTTTCTTAATTTCCAAGAGTTTTGACAGGAAATTTATGTGATTGAAGCGTTGTATAAACGAGAGGGTTCGCCAACCAAGATGGGAAGGTAGGTGCCCGCACGAGCCCAAAATGGGTCGTGACAACTACTCGCGATGGCAAAACTGCTATTCTTTTCAAAACTAATCAATTATATGGATTCATGGTGGAAGAATGTAGGCTCACTCTAGTGGGAAAATTCATAAAGACCCGACACCAGTTTGAAAAGATTAGATCAAAATTTGCAGAAAAGATTACTGTGAGAGGTAATGTTAAAATTTGGATTTTTGACTATCGTAGTGTGATTTTAGATTTCTCTAATGAGGAGTATTTTAAAACGGTATCTACAAAAGATCGATTGAAATTGAAGGACAAGTGATATGGATTGAGAAATGGACTACAGATTTTAAATTGGAGGAAGATTTTCCAATTGTTCCTATTTGAGTTTTGTTGTCGATGTTTCCCTTTCATTGTCACTTATGACATTCTATTAAGCGAATTGTAGCTCCCTTGGGTACTCCTTCAACGATGGACCTAGCAACAGAACATAGGACTGGGGCTAGTATGCCAAAAGTGAGGGTGGAAATAGACTTGACCAAACCTAAAATTAATTATGTTGGATAGGTTCAGAATATGATTCTTGTCCTCACAAGGGATTTACGCAAGAGTTGGAATATAAAAATCCCCCTAAGCTTTGCACACACTGTAAAATTTTGGGATATTCTATTCTGCAATGAAAGAGAGTTGATAAAAAAGAAAGAGGAAGAGAAAGGGAACAATGAGAAATCTATTGATTAAGCAGAAAAAACCTTAGACTAGAGCCAGAAAAAAGAGGAAGGTTCAGACAGACAAGAAACTAAGGGTGACGACAACAATAAAGAGAAAAAGTCTATTGAATTGATAAAGAATATACCTTTTCAATCCAACACTGAAGAGAGCAAATGAAAGAGGAGGTACATAATGATAACAAACGGGACAGCCAAAAAGATCATATTGAGGAGGTTCCAGAAGGAGCCAAAGAAAGTGAAGAAAATAACAACCAAGACAACAACTAAGATAAAGATAAATAGGATACCAAAATTGTATCCAAAATTGAAAGTGGAAAGATGAAAGTCATGAAGATAAGTAGGATACCAAAATTGTAGAGACTGAGAATATCATAAGCGAAATTGAGAAGGAAGAACATCTGATAGTTTACCAATGGAGATAAAAAACATGAAAGTCATTGATTTGTTTGTTGAACACAACTGTGAACAGTCAGTCCATAACTTCCAAAATGAGAAAGATATACAAGAAGAAGAGGATCAACCTGGAAAAGAAGAGTCTGCAGAATCCAGACTTGGAGTAACAACAATGATCAGACATAAAATAATGAGAAAAATACAAGCAGAAGAAGTAGAAGCAAATTCAGAAGCAGAAGAAGGAAACAGTCCCAAAATAAGGACAAGACAAAAGATCAGGAAGAGTACGATGAAGAACAAGAAGAAAGTAAGCATGTAACTACAAGAGGAAGAAGCAAAAATTAAAAAAAAAAAAAAAAAAAAGACAAACCTAACAATGATAACACTAATTCTTCTCTTAAAAGGAGGAATATCAGACAAATCTAACCATCTCTTAATTTTCAATGATTAATACACTGATTTGGAATATTTGAGGGTGAGATCAAGAAAGGCCATTCATAGACTTAAACTACTTGCAAAGCTCAATAAGTTGGTTTTAACAACCATATTTGACCTTTTGTGGATAAGAGCAAGATAGATGGTCAAAGAAGTGTTTTCAATTCCAATGGGAAGATTTGGCCATTTTGGAATTACATGGAACATTCAGAAGTTATTGAAGACAACGAACAACATATTGCTTTCAATTGGGAATGTTCAAAATCGAACCGTAACCAATAACCTAACCACAAAACAGGTTAACGGTTAGTGAACGGATTGAAATTTATAATTAACTGCTTAACGGTGCGGGGTACGGATTACTCAATTTTCTTATTGGATAAACCGCTAACTCATTAAGAATAGTCAAATTTACATTTATAGTAGTAGGTTAAAACATGGAGACGATTCTCCTCCATCAATCATCGTGTACAGATTCAGTCATGCACCAAAGCTAAGACCAAAAAGTGACGCAATTGGGAAGATGAGAAGGAAATTGTCCTGAGATTTCTTGATTTATGATTTGTATATCTATGTGGATTAGAATTGGAACGTTTGTACCTATGTGGCAGTAGTTAACAGTTGATAGAATAGTGTTTGTCTAGTGTTAGAGGTCCGGCGGGGAATTCTCAACTTGTGCCCTATGTTCTGACCCTATTTTCTTCATATAAGTAGATTCAACGATAAGTCATTTGGATTTTTTTCTTTTAAAATTAGTTTTGTTGATTAACCGATAAGCGAACCGATAACCGATCGATAACCGTTAAATCCAAATCGAACCAACCATACTTATTGGTTAGGTTAGTGGATTAGTACATTTAAAAACTGATAACCGATAAGCCGAACTGTTAAGCGTAAATATCCAATCGAACCGCCCGATAAGCACCCCTACTCTCAATATGAAGGATAATAGTGTTGATTCAGGTTCCTTTATTATTGCATTTTATACTAAATTCTCACCCGTATAAAGAAGGGATTTGCGGGATAACATTGAGAACCTTAATAGTACTATTAATGGGTCATGGTGTATAAGGGGTGACTTCAATGTCATCATTGATCCTGCCGAAAAACTTGATGGTAAATCTTTTAGGGCCAACAAAAGTCTTAACTTTATCAGTATCACGGAAGCTTGTGGATTCATAGACATTGGTTATAGTGGCCCTATGTTTAACTGGTTCAATAACAGAAGACCCAGAAAAAGAATTTGGAAGAGGTTAGACAGGATAGGATCATGGGTAATAATTGATGGACTAAGTTTTTCAATCATTATGATGTCAAGAACTTATCCAGAACTGAATTTGACTACAGACCTCTATTAATGAAATCCCATAATGATCATCAGAACCACATTAAGTATTTCAGATTCTTGAACTTCTAGACCAAACAAGCAGATTTCATGAAAGTTGTACAACATGTATGAGATACCAGTAATCAAGGTAATCCCATTGTCACACCCCAAATCTGGAGAGGCGTGGCTGGCACCCGGTGCCATACTAGGCCCGAGTGAACCACTCTGAATCTGTAACTCTGGAGGGGTAATCCTCACCTTAGGCCAACAGGGCCTACTTGCAAGCAGACAATACCAACAAAGCCGACAAGGCCACACTCTGTATATATATAAAGACTGGCTATCTCATCTGAATGGGGCACACACACCCAAGGCATATATATATATATAGATAACTGAGCAAGCCGAAAATGCTGCTATTAACGTACACAACCAACATAATCAAATAGACATATACAAGGCTAGTAAGGCTACAACATTGGTATATTATATACATGACTCGTCTACAAGACTATAGAGAAAGTATAATTGTATCAAGGTCGGGACAGGGCTCTGGCCTACCCATCTAATCTGTAACCACAAAAGAAAGACTCCAAAAGACCTAGCGACTCAGAACAAAGGGAGCTCACCAATCAGCTGATATCTGGTCCTGTCTACTGGGAAGGTCTGTCAGACTATCTATCCGTATCGGCCAGCATGAATGCAGCGCCCCCAGCGAAAGAGACGTCAGTATGAGACAATGTACCGAGTATGTAAGGCAATAGATAACTGAAACTGAACCGAAAACATAATAGTTTGGAGGCCAAAGAATGCCCTGAATAATACCTGGCCACTTAGTCACTGAGAAATATATATATATTTTTACAAAAAACATATATCTCAGTGAATAAGTGGCCAGGCAACTGGAAAATATCACTGACCATAAGGCCAAACAATCTGTCTCACTGACCCATCGGCCAGATAATCTGTCTTAGCGACCCGTAGGCCAGATATATCTGTCTCACTGACTAAGTGGCCAAACTAAAGAAAATGTCTCACTGATTAAACGGCCAGGCTAAGGATATATATAGCCATTACATACCTTGAGTCGGCAATACACTCTTAAAACAAACTTGTCGTAAAAAGTACACCAATCCTATAACAAAGGAATACATGTATGAACTTAGATGACGTTAGTACGTCGCGTATACCAAATGATAAATCGATTCTAAAATGAAACGAGTAGCATTTCCCCGATTCGTTAATCATCACAACTCAGCCAACGGCTAACACAACAACAATAACCTCTTAGGAATATTTCTAAACTCAAACCATCAATATATAAGACTATACACCAAGGCAGCCCCAATATACGCTTCATATATGATACCTTATACACTTTTTCCTTCCAAATTCATGAAGTATATAAACAACAATATAGCAACAACATCAACTACTATCCATGTACAAGGGGATTCCATCAACAACACATCAAAAACATGATCCAAATCAGCCCACAAGTCCAACACATGTTTGAGTTTTCCTTCTACAAACTCCATCTCTAACTAGTTGATTAAGAACTAATAAACTTAAGGACATAAAGGTATGATAAAATATTACCTCGAAAACTCAAGAACACTCCAAATCCAAGATTACATCACTATGAAGCATCCTCCAAAACCACCACAAGAAGAAGAGCTAGAATCCGAAAAGCACCACGGGACTTCTAATGCTTGATTCACGTTGTTTACCTTCGGATTTAACCTTGGGTCATGAATGAACTATTTAGCTCTTAAAATACTTGCTGTACATTTTTTATTCTTCAACAAAAGAGAAGCTTAGTTGCTCATCCTATTAAGAACAAGGGTTGGAACATTTTTTTTTACCTCTAAAAACAAGATGGGATCCAAAAATACATGTTGCTGGACATACTTAATTCTACAACCAGATTTGAAAATATATGTGTCACACCCTGATTCCCCTAGGGTGTGATGGGCACCCGACCCCATATCCGGAGCCGAGCGAACCCACAGACTTTCATTCGTACAAAATCCTTCCGGACTCTTAAACTTCATAAAACACAATACATAGCAAATCTTACAGAAAATACACATATATATATTTTTTTCTTAGCTTTCAAATCAAAAGGGGTCTATAATTCCCACAGACGTCATAGCATAACACAGAACGACACATTGGCTGCTGGAGCCACTTACTAAACTGACATACCACACCCACGACTCTGTCTGCAAAGTCTCTAACATCATACAGAATCCATAACGTATATGCTATGTCAAACTTTGACTCGGCAGTCCTCCAGGAGCAATTGGAGTTCGCCAGCACTGAAATAGCTTTTATAATGTCTCCATCTCGTCTGGGAGTACCTGCGCGGCATGAAACGCAGCCCCCGAAGAACAGGGGGTCAGTACGGATATGTACTGAGTATGTAAGGCATAAGTACATAAAACGAAACCATGACTGATATAGACAGAACAACATACAAAAACTTATTCAGAAATATCAAACGCTTATCATTTTTCTTTTCCAGACACGAATCATACTTACTCATCTCGTATACCAGACAGATTACAGAACGTACAAATTGCTTGGATGACATCACATAGCAGACGGAATACAGAATGTACGGAAGGTCAGAATACTTACTTTCCCACATAAGTCATGCATATCAGAATCGGATATCGTATCACATACGCGGCAACCCGGGGGACAAATAACACGCCGGGACAAGTACCATATCATACAGACGTTAACCTCGGGGACAAATAACACTCCGAGGAACAGTCACATCAAATCATATACATGGTGGCCTCGGGGACAGATAACACGCCGAGGAACTGATGGACAGTGCCAATGAACGCGCACGATAACATAGGCACGTGGCTGCCACTCCTGCCTTTGGCGCCACAACACATCTATCTTCCAGAAGTTTTTCTCCGATCTCCGTCACACATCACAACATAACCACGGTACCCGGGGGTGGACAGATAACACAGCACCCTGAGCCCGGACACATCATACTTCGTAACATAACCTCGGTAACCGGGGACGGACATATAACACAGTACCCCGGAACCGGACACATCATACTTCGGAATTCATATATGGAACCCGGCCCCCAACAGAGGACCCGGCGAACCATCCGCACGATACATATCGGCCCGGGACTCAGCGAAGGAAGTCATAACATATGCACGAGCAGAGTCGTGAAGAATCAAATGCGCATAACTCAAGCTCAATAAGTTAATCAAACGTATTCTCAGAATGTCCATACAGATCACTTATTACAGATTACTTATAGATTATTCAAACATATTCTCGGAATATCCATAACAGATTTCTTATTACAGAATACTTTATGTCAAATTACTTTTAACAGAATATTTCTATCAAAGTACTTATCGCTTTTACTCAATCAGAATACATGTTCCCAATTGCTTGCATCGGATTACCCATAACCGACTACTTATGTCCGAATACATATATCAAAAGGGTTATGACGGAATGCTTATAGACATGTGGGGGTCCAGAACGAGTTTCGGGTCAATCGGAGTTAGTATACAAAAGTTACGAGCGTTCGAAGTACAGAACGCTCTATAATCATTTCGGAAGCTTTTCTTGGAAAACCAAAGCCGTAATTAGGTTAACTACCTTTTAGACATGATTATGGATCAAACCAAATAGAACTCTTGGAATCGTACGTACGTCGGAACACTTAAGTCAGAATAAATATATCAAAAGGGTTATGCCAGGATACTTAATTCCACATATTTATATCGGAATGTTCAGATCAGAGTACCTACTTGTATCGGAATTTCTCATATCGGAACACTTATGCCAAATACTTACGTCAGAACATTTGTGTTGGCATGATTAGCCCAGAAGGTTTACATCAAAATACTTAGATCACGATTCGCCTATCAGGCTCATTTGACACTTAAGTTAGGGAAAGCATACAGATCACAGACAGACTCAGAATTACAGAATGGAGTAACCTCAAGATACATATCATATCATATCCTACATGGCTCTAGGGCATGCCAAAAGAAAGAAAGGTAAGCCTCACATACCTGAGTGACGACCAACTAGTTGCGCTTACGCATCCAACTTGTTTGCTTACATGCAAGAGAGTTTATCCATCTTGTCAATCTACGTCCAAAAGGATTCATTCATTCGTTAGACTCGTTGCCACATACTTGTCTTAACCTTTCAAACACGTTTACTTATGTTCTGCCGGAATTTCGGCAGCATCTCCCCTGTAAATCTACCAATCCCGAGAATAAGGCTCGGCCCCAAATCAACAACAACCATCCGGGAATTTAACCCGGCCAAACCAACAAAGATACTAACAACACCAATAAGAGGTTCAAAACACATTTTTAACATTAGTGACTCTTTGCTATACAATTTGGCAATATTCCGTTTTTGCTCAAATCAACCGCATACGATCGAACTAACATCAATATTCGTACACTCAAGTGCTAATCCAAAACACTTAAACAAGATTCAAAAACACTTCGGACAACCCACAAAATGTTCAAACAATTCAAACAACGCACCATAGAATCCAAAATCTTCCAACTTCCATAGGAACCATCACAACACATTTTTTTCTCCAAAATTTCACAATCTATACCAACAAACCATACTTTTACCACATTATTATCAAAATTACAAGAACTATATTTGGCTCACATTAGTTTCCACAACAAACCATAAACTACTATAATCTCAACTTTGAATCATTAAACTTCCTTTTGCGTTATAAAATCCACAACGACACAACTAATATACTAAAATAAATTCCTCCCTTCTCCAATAGACAACACCATACGGCCACATCAACTACATACACACCCACACGTCCTCAATAACCACATTCTTATTTTCATGCAACTTTCATTTATTTTTATGCATTACAACCACAAGTAACACATTACATGGAATTAATCCAATCTTTCCATATTACAACACACACCCACGGCCAGCCACACTACACACACATGTTTCATGAATTAAATCCTTTTCCACACACTTCAACATACACAAATCACCCATAACATAAGTAAAAGAGAATTGAACCATACCTTTCCATTCATCTTCCTCCATCTCTTGGCTAAGCCATATTTTTGCAAGAATAAATACCCTACTTGCTTCAACAACTCCACCATGTTAAAAAGCATCTTCCATATAGCAAGAAAACTAGAAGAACATAATCCTCCATGATCTAATTGGAGGGGTTGGTTTCGGCCAGCCCCCTTAGCCGAACCCTCACCTTTTTTTTTTTTTTTTTTGTGTTTTATTTTTCTATTCTTGGTCTTGAATTGGAAAGATGATCACATATATATATCCACATAATTCAATCATGTGAGGGGCACATGCCCCTTTCTAGAAATTTCTTATATTTTCTTGAAACTTTTCCTTCAATTAAAAGATGAATCAAGTCTTGTCTTGCACACTTTGACCCTTATGTTCTCCAACAAATGGCCAATGTGACCCTTTGAACCTTCATGAATATTTTTGTGAAATTCCCGTTTTGTCCCTCGACTTTTCTCAATATGACCATTTTACCCCTAACCTTCCACATTATTTCCATTGATCATTTTGCAATTTCTCTTCTTGCCCTTAGCCTCTCACAATATTTTCATACTAATAATGGTCATAAATGATATTCTTAACGACTTGCGCATTAATGTAGTTTTTGAAAATGGTTTCATCCTTAACTTCCCACGACGACTTTGAAATATCCAAACGTTCAAAATACGGGCTATAACATCCTCCCCCCCTTTAGAACATTCGTCCTCGAATGTTCAACTGACCTTATAGGGCTTTATAATATTTCGGGAGGGTCCGTCCTATAGACGCTTTTTTTTTCTTCATGCCCGTTCTTTATCCCTTATCTTATCCTCCTTGACCCTTTCACGCATCCTCGTTTCACGTCGTAGGTTTCTCTTTTTTTTTTTCCAGTCGACGACATCATTCTCGTCGGCATTCCTACATCTTTCCGTTCGCCATTGATCCTTTCGCACATTTAGTTTGCTGTCTTACTTGTAAATTTTCCTTAACCGTGCTCTTGCGTCACATTCCTTATCGTGGCCACTATTCCTTTGGCTCTACTTATTCAGATCGGTCTTCAACCCTTACACACTTTTCCTTTGTTCATGTTGCCACACTTGTTCTTTTTACGTACTTATACTTGCAATTTCACCTCAGATAATTCCGTGTGCTTCCAGTTATTCCCCTTTTTGGAAGTCTTGCCCATTCATGTTTCTTATCTTTCGCTCCTTTCGGAGATTTAATCTCTTTATTTCCCACCTGCATACTCACCTTCTTCTTCAAACATCATAGTGCTCTGACTGTTCCGTCCTTAACCTGTAGCGAAGGTAGCAACTCATCTCATAGTACTTGCACCATTTGTTCCCTTACTACTGGTCAGGTTTCTGATGCCTTCTTTCTGCCATAGCATAGATCGTTAGGGCACACGTGTCCACTGACACCTTCACACATGAGATATTACACATGTTCATACACACATACACAGATAATCAATACCACTAATCCACAATACACTTCTAGACGCTGTTCAAGCCTATCCGAATTCCCAAGCTATGAGGTACTCTCGTCCCTTCACCGGGCTAATCTGTCCCGTTCTACGCATCTTATTAAGGTTTCCAGTCATCCTACAAACTATAGTTTTCACTCAGAATATTCTGGATTTCCATTTGCCTTTTATATCAAAATATGTAGAATTTCTTGAAGACTTCCCAGGGGGTCACCCATCCCAGGATTGCTCCCACCTGAGCACGCTTAACTTTGAAACTTGGCTGGAATCCAATGCCTTAATGCCGATATTTTCGCGTCGACTTCCGCGCGTGACCTTTACTACATAATTTGAGGCTAATCGAGGTCTTACAGATCCCAGGACACCCTCGTAACATGTCTTTTCCTTCACAATTACCATTTTACCCTTTTTGGGCCTCAGAGCTCATCTTTCGCTTCCGCGTATAATTACTTTTCGTCTTAGGTTCCCAAATTCCTGATAGTAACAGATGCTTCTTCGTTTCCCTTACTTCATAATTGTCCGGATATCCGTCCGTTCGAATTTCTTACTCACCACTTTTACATACTAATTTGTAGCGAAATTAGTTGTCAACTTTCTGAATCCTTCATCCGACCTTGTTTTCCTTGTACAGAACAAATATCAGTAACGACTTATAGAACATACGGCTACATCACATTCTGGCCATCCGGAACTGCCAATTCCAGGTAACAGGGCAAATACGTCAATACTGCCCCCGGTGACCTTCCATATCACCACTTACCTTTTGTGTCGTATGTGAGGCCCATATAAGAGATCTCATTTCCTATAGTTTGGCTCTATCGCACGATCTGAGACAGAAAGATGGTCAACAATTCCTAAATGCCCTGTAGCCTCCTGTTTATAAATGTGGCCGGCAACACACCATAAACAGGACTCTACTAGACACGACTTTGCAGACAACCCACGGACAGACCTTGCTCTGATACCACTCTGTCACACCCTGATTCCCCTAGGGTGTGATGGGCACCCGACCCCATATCCGGAGCCGAGCGAACCCACAGACTTTCATTCGTACAAAATCCTTCCGGACTCTTAAACTTCATAAAACACAATACATAGCAAATCTTACAGAAAATACACATATATATTTTTTTTTCTTAGCTTTCAAATCAAAAGGGGTCTGTAATTCCCACAGACGTCATAGCATAACACAGAACGACACATTGGCTGCTGGAGCCACTTACTAAACTGACATACCACACCCACGACTCTGTCTGCAAAGTCTCTAACATCATACAGAATCCATAACGTATATGCTATGTCAAACTTTGACTCGGCAGTCCTCCAGGAGCAATTGGAGTTCGCCAGCACTGAAATAGCTTTTATAATGTCTCCATCTCGTCTGGGAGTACCTGCGCAGCATGAAACGCAGCCCCCGAAGAACAGGGGGTCAGTACGGATATGTACTGAGTATGTAAGGCATAAGTACAGAAAACGAAACCATGACTGATATAGACAGAACAACATACAAAAACTTATTCAGAAATATCAAACGCTTATCATTTTTCTTTTCCAGACACGAATCATACTTACTCATCTCGTATACCAGACAGATTACAGAACGTACAAATTGCTTGGATGACATCACATAGCAGACGGAATACAGAATGTACGGAAGGTCAGAATACTTACTTTCCCACATAAGTCATGCATATCAGAATCGGATATCGTATCACATACGCGGCAACCCCGGGGACAAATAACACGCCGGGACAAGTACCATATCATACAGACGTTAACCTCGGGGACAAATAACACTCCGAGGAACAGTCACATCATATCATATACATGGTGGCCTCGGGGACAGATAACACGCCGAGGAACTGATGGACAGTGCCAATGAACGCGCACGATAACATAGGCACGTGGCTGCCACTCCTGCCTTTGGCGCCACAACACATCTATCTTCCAGAAGTTTTTCTCCGATCTCCGTCACACATCACAACATAACCACGGTACCCGGGGGTGGACAGATAACACAGCACCCCGAGCCCGGACACATCATACTTCGTAACATAACCTCGGTAACCGGGGACGGACATATAACACAGTACCCCGGAACCGGACACATCATACTTCGGAATTCATATATGGAACCCGGCCCCCAACAGAGGACCCGGCGAACCATCCGCACGATACATACCGGCCCGGGACTCGGCGACGGAAGTCATAACATATGCACGAGCAGAGTCGTGAAGAATCAAATGCGCATAACTCAAGCTCAATAAGTTAATCAAACGTATTCTCAGAATGTCCATACAGATCACTTATTACAGATTACTTATAGATTATTCAAACATATTCTCGGAATATCCATAACAGATTTCTTATTACAGAATACTTTATGTCAAATTACTTTTAACAGAATATTTCTATCAAAGTACTTATCGCTTTTACTCAATCAGAATACATGTTCCCAATTGCTTGCATCGGATTACCCATAACCGACTACTTATGTCCGAATACATATATCAAAAGGGTTATGACGGAATGCTTATAGACATGTGGGGGTCCAGAACGAGTTTCGGGTCAATCGGAGTTAGTATACAAAAGTTACGAGCGTTCGAAGTACAGAACGCTCTATAATCATTTCAGAAGCTTTTCTTGGAAAACCAAAGCCGTAATTAGGTTAACTACCTTTTAGACATGATTATGGATCAAACCAAATAGAACTCTTGGAATCGTACGTACGTCGGAACACTTAAGTCAGAATAAATATATCAAAAGGGTTATGCCAGGATACTTAATTCCACATATTTATATCGGAATGTTCAGATCAGAGTACCTACTTGTATCGGAATTTCTCATATCGGAACACTTATGCCAAATACTTACGTCAGAACATTTGTGTTGGCATGATTAGCCCAGAAGGTTTACATCAAAATACTTAGATCACGATTCGCCTATCAGGCTCATTTGACACTTAAGTTAGGGAAAACATACAGATCACAGACAGACTCAGAATTACAGAATGGAGTAACCTCAAGATACATATCATATCATATCCTACATGGCTCTAGGGCATGCCAAAAGAAAGAAAGGTAAGCCTCACATACCTGAGTGACGACCAACTAGTTGCGCTTACGCATCCAACTTGTTTGCTTACATGCAAGAGAGTTTATCCATCTTGTCAATCTACGTCCAAAAGGATTCATTCATTCGTTAGACTCGTTTCCACAAACTTGTCTTAACCTTTCAAACACGTTTACTTATGTTCTGCCGGAATTTCGGCAGCATCTCCCCTGTAAATCTACCAATCCCGAGAATAAGGCTCGGCCCCAAATCAACAACAACCATCCGGGAATTTAACCCGGCCAAACCAACAAAGATACTAACAACACCAATAAGAGGTTCAAAACACATTTTTAACATTAGTGACTCTTTGCTATACAATTTGGCAATATTCCGTTTTTGCTCAAATCAACCGCATACGATCGAACTAACATCAATATTTGTACACTCAAGTGCTAATCCAAAACACTTAAACAAGATTCAAAAACACTTCGGACAACCCACAAAATGTTCAAACAATTCAAACAACGCACCATAGAATCCAAAATCTTCCAACTTCCATAGGAACCATCACAACACATTTCTTTCTCCAAAATTTCACAATCTATACCAACAAACCATACTTTTACCACATTATTATCAAAATTACAAGAACTATATTTGGCTCACATTAGTTTCCACAACAAACCATAAACTACTATAATCTCAACTTTGAATCATTAAACTTCCTTTTGCGTTATAAAATCCACAACGACACAACTAATATACTAAAATAAATTCCTCCCTTCTCCAATAGACAACACCATACGGCCACATCAACTACATACACACCCACACGTCCTCAATAACCACATTCTTATTTTCATGCAACTTTCATTTATTTTTATGCATTACAACCACAAGTAACACATTACATGGAATTAATCCAATCTTTCCATATTACAACACACACCCACGGCCAGCCACACTACACACACATGTTTCATGAATTAAATCCTTTTCCACACACTTCAACATACACAAATCACCCATAACATAAGTAAAAGAGAATTGAACCATACCTTTCCATTCATCTTCCTCCATCTCTTGGCTAAGCCATATTTTTGCAAGAATAAATACCCTACTTGCTTCAACAACTCCACCATGTTAAAAAGCATCTTCCATATAGCAAGAAAACTAGAAGAACATAATCCTCCATGATCTAATTGGAGGGGCTGGTTTCGGCCAGCCCCCTTAGCTGAACCCTCACCTTTTTTTTTTTTTGTGTTTTATTTTTCTATTCTTGGTCTTGAATTGGAAAGATGATCACATATATATATATCCACATAATTCAATCATGTGAGGGGCACATGCCCCTTTCTAGAAATTTCTTATATTTTCTTGAAACTTTTCCTTCAATTAAAAGATGAATCAAGTCTTGTCTTGCACACTTTGACCCTTATGTTCTCCAACAAATGGCCAATGTGACCCTTTGAACCTTCATGAATATTTTTGTGAAATTCCCGTTTTGTCCCTCGACTTTTCTCAATATGACCATTTTACCCCTAACCTTCCACATTATTTCCATTGATCATTTTGCAATTTCTCTTCTTGCCCTTAGCCTCTCACAATATTTTCATACTAATAATGGTCATAAATGATATTCTTAACGACTTGCGCATTAATGTAGTTTTTGAAAATGGTTTCATCCTTAACTTCCCACGACGACTTTGAAATATCCAAACGTTCAAAATACGGGCTATAACATCCTCCCCCCCTTTAGAACATTCGTCCTCGAATGTTCAACTGACCTTATAGGGCTTTATAATATTTCGGGAGGGTCCGTCCTATAGACGCTTTTTTTTTCTTCATGCCCGTTCTTTATCCCTTATCTTATCCTCCTTGACCCTTTCACGCATCCTCGTTTCACGTCGTAGGTTTCTCTTTTTTTTTTTCCAGTCGACGACATCATTCTCGTCGGCATTCCTACATCTTTCCGTTCGCCATTGATCCTTTCGCACATTTAGTTTGCTGTCTTACTTTTAAATTTTCCTTAACCGTGCTCTTGCGTCACATTCCTTATCGTGGCCACTATTCCTTTGGCTCTACTTATTCAGATCGGTCTTCAACCCTTACACACTATTCCTTTGTTCATGTTGCCACACTTGTTCTTTTTACGTACTTATACTTGCAATTTCACCTCAGATAATTCCGTGTGCTTCCAGTTATTCCCCTTTTTGGAAGTCTTGCCCATTCATGTTTCTTATCTTTCGCTCCTTTCGGAGATTTAATCTCTTTATTTCCCACCTGCATACTCACCTTCTTCTTCAAACA
Organism: Lycium barbarum; assembly: GCF_019175385.1. Classification (NCBI taxonomy): domain Eukaryota; kingdom Viridiplantae; phylum Streptophyta; class Magnoliopsida; order Solanales; family Solanaceae; genus Lycium; species Lycium barbarum. The sequence goes on from NC_083348.1 coordinate 52,538,931, forward strand.
TCATAGTGCTCTGACTGTTCCGTCCTTAACCTGTAGCGAAGGTAGCAACTCATCTCATAGTACTTGCACCATTTGTTCCCTTACTACTGGTCAGGTTTCTGATGCCTTCTTTCTGCCATAGCATAGATCGTTAGGGCACACGTGTCCACTGACACCTTCACACATGAGATATTACACATGTTCATACACACATACACAGATAATCAATACCACTAATCCACCATACACTTCTAGACGCTGTTCAAGCCTATCCGAATTCCCAAGCTATGAGGTACTCTCGTCCCTTCACCGGGCTAATCTGTCCCGTTCTACGCATCTTATTAAGGTTTCCAGTCATCCTACAAACTATAGTTTTCACTCAGAATATTCTGGATTTCCATTTGCCTTTTATATCAAAATATGTAGAATTTCTTGAAGACTTCCCAGGGGGTCACCCATCCCAGGATTGCTCCCACCTGAGCACGCTTAACTTTGAAACTTGGCTGGAATCCAATGCCTTAATGCCGATATTTTCGCGTCGACTTCCGCGCGTGACCTTTACTACATAATTTGAGGCTAATCGAGGTCTTACAGATCCCGGGACACCCTCGTAACATGTCTTTTCCTTCACAATTACCATTTTACCCTTTTTGGGCCTCAGAGCTCATCTTTCGCTTCCGCGTATAATTACTTTTCGTCTTAGGTTCCCAAATTCCTGATAGTAACAGATGCTTCTTCGTTTCCCTTACTTCATAATTGTCCGGATATCCGTCCGTTCGAATTTCTTACTCACCGCTTTTACATAATAATTTGTAGCGAAATTAGTTGTCAACTTTCTGAATCCTTCATCCGACCTTGTTTTCCTTGTACAGAACAAATATCAGTAACGACTTATAGAACATACGGCTACATCACATTCTGGCCATCCGGAACTGCCAATTCCAGGTAACAGGGCAAATACGTCAATACTGCCCCCGGTGACCTTCCATATCACCACTTACCTTTTGTGTCGTATGTGAGGCCCATATAAGAGATCTCATTTCCTATAGTTTGGCTCTATCGCACGATCTGAGACAGAAAGATGGTCAACAATTCCTAAATGCCCTGTAGCCTCCTGTTTATAAATGTGGCCGGCAACACACCATAAACAGGACTCTACTAGACACGACTTTGCAGACAACCCACGGACAGACCTTGCTCTGATACCACTCTGTCACACCCTGATTCCCCTAGGGTGTGATGGGCACCCGACCCCATATCCGGAGCCGAGCGAACCCACAGACTTTCATTCGTACAAAATCCTTCCGGACTCTTAAACTTCATAAAACACAATACATAGCAAATCTTACAGAAAATACACATATATATTTTTTTTTCTTAGCTTTCAAATCAAAAGGGGTCTGTAATTCCCACAGACGTCATAGCATAACACAGAACGACACATTGGCTGCTGGAGCCACTTACTAAACTGACATACCACACCCACGACTCTGTCTGCAAAGTCTCTAACATCATACAGAATCCATAACGTATATGCTATGTCAAACTTTGACTCGGCAGTCCTCCAGGAGCAATTGGAGTTCGCCAGCACTGAAATAGCTTTTATAATGTCTCCATCTCGTCTGGGAGTACCTGCGCAGCATGAAACGCAGCCCCCGAAGAACAGGGGGTCAGTACGGATATGTACTGAGTATGTAAGGCATAAGTACAGAAAACGAAACCATGACTGATATAGACAGAACAACATACAAAAACTTATTCAGAAATATCAAACGCTTATCATTTTTCTTTTCCAGACACGAATCATACTTACTCATCTCGTATACCAGACAGATTACAGAACGTACAAATTGCTTGGATGACATCACATAGCAGACGGAATACAGAATGTACGGAAGGTCAGAATACTTACTTTCCCACATAAGTCATGCATATCAGAATCGGATATCGTATCACATACGCGGCAACCCCGGGGACAAATAACACGCCGGGACAAGTACCATATCATACAGACGTTAACCTCGGGGACAAATAACACTCCGAGGAACAGTCACATCATATCATATACATGGTGGCCTCGGGGACAGATAACACGCCGAGGAACTGATGGACAGTGCCAATGAACGCGCACGATAACATAGGCACGTGGCTGCCACTCCTGCCTTTGGCGCCACAACACATATATCTTCCAGAAGTTTTTCTCCGATCTCCGTCACACATCACAACATAACCACGGTACCCGGGGGTGGACAGATAACACAGCACCCCGAGCCCGGACACATCATACTTCGTAACATAACCTCGGTAACCGGGGACGGACATATAACACAGTACCCCGGAACCGGACACATCATACTTCGGAATTCATATATGGAACCCGGCCCCCAACAGAGGACCCGGCGAACCATCCGCACGATACATACCGGCCCGGGACTCGGCGAAGGAAGTCATAACATATGCACGAGCAGAGTCGTGAAGAATCAAATGCGCATAACTCAAGCTCAATAAGTTAATCAAACGTATTCTCAGAATGTCCATACAGATCACTTATTACAGATTACTTATAGATTATTCAAACATATTCTCGGAATATCCATAACAGATTTCTTATTACAGAATACTTTATGTCAAATTACTTTTAACAGAATATTTCTATCAAAGTACTTATCGCTTTTACTCAATCAGAATACATGTTCCCAATTGCTTGCATCGGATTACCCATAACCGACTACTTATGTCCGAATACATATATCAAAAGGGTTATGACGGAATGCTTATAGACATGTGGGGGTCCAGAACGAGTTTCGGGTCAATCGGAGTTAGTATACAAAAGTTACGAGCGTTCGAAGTACAGAACGCTCTATAATCATTTCAGAAGCTTTTCTTGGAAAACCAAAGCCGTAATTAGGTTAACTACCTTTTAGACATGATTATGGATCAAACCAAATAGAACTCTTGGAATCGTACGTACGTCGGAACACTTAAGTCAGAATAAATATATCAAAAGGGTTATGCCAGGATACTTAATTCCACATATTTATATCGGAATGTTCAGATCAGAGTACCTACTTGTATCGGAATTTCTCATATCGGAACACTTATGCCAAATACTTACGTCAGAACATTTGTGTTGGCATGATTAGCCCAGAAGGTTTACATCAAAATACTTAGATCACGATTCGCCTATCAGGCTCATTTGACACTTAAGTTAGGGAAAACATACAGATCACAGACAGACTCAGAATTACAGAATGGAGTAACCTCAAGATACATATCATATCATATCCTACATGGCTCTAGGGCATGCCAAAAGAAAGAAAGGTAAGCCTCACATACCTGAGTGACGACCAACTAGTTGCGCTTACGCATCCAACTTGTTTGCTTACATGCAAGAGAGTTTATCCATCTTGTCAATCTACGTCCAAAAGGATTCATTCATTCGTTAGACTCGTTGCCACATACTTGTCTTAACCTTTCAAACACGTTTACTTATGTTCTGCCGGAATTTCGGCAGCATCTCCCCTGTAAATCTACCAATCCCGAGAATAAGGCTCGGCCCCAAATCAACAACAACCATCCGGGAATTTAACCCGGCCAAACCAACAAAGATACTAACAACACCAATAAGAGGTTCAAAACACATTTTTAACATTAGTGACTCTTTGCTATACAATTTGGCAATATTCCGTTTTTGCTCAAATCAACCGCATACGATCGAACTAACATCAATATTCGTACACTCAAGTGCTAATCCAAAACACTTAAACAAGATTCAAAAACACTTCGGACAACCCACAAAATGTTCAAACAATTCAAACAACGCACCATAGAATCCAAAATCTTCCAACTTCCATAGGAACCATCACAACACATTTCTTTCTCCAAAATTTCACAATCTATACCAACAAACCATACTTTTACCACATTATTATCAAAATTACAAGAACTATATTTGGCTCACATTAGTTTCCACAACAAACCATAAACTACTATAATCTCAACTTTGAATCATTAAACTTCCTTTTGCGTTATAAAATCCACAACGACACAACTAATATACTAAAATAAATTCCTCCCTTCTCCAATAGACAACACCATACGGCCACATCAACTACATACACACCCACACGGCCTCAATAACCACATTCTTATTTTCATGCAACTTTCATTTATTTTTATGCATTACAACCACAAGTAACACATTACATGGAATTAATCCAATCTTTCCATATTACAACACACACCCACGGCTGGCCACACTACACACACATGTTTCATGAATAAATCCTTTTCCACACACTTCAACATACACAAATCACCCATAACATAAGTAAAAGAGAATTGAACCATACCTTTCCATTCATCTTCCTCCATCTCTTGGCTAAGCCATATTTTTGCAAGAATAAATACCCTACTTGCTTCAACAACTCCACCATGTTAAAAAGCATCTTCCATATAGCAAGAAAACTAGAAGAACATAATCCTCCATGATCAAATTGGAGGGGCTGGTTTCGGCCAGCCCCCTTAGCCGAACCCTCACCTTATTTTTTTTTTTTTTGTGTTTTATTTTTCTATTCTTGGTCTTGAATTGGAAAGATGATCACATATATATATCCACATAATTCAATCATGTGAGGGGCACATGCCCCTTTCTAGAAATTTCTTATATTTTCTTGAAACTTTTCCTTCAATTAAAAGATGAATCAATTCTTGTCTTGCACACTTTGACCCTTATGTTCTCCAACAAATGGCCAATGTGACCCTTTGAACCTTCATGAATATTTTTGTGAAATTCCCGTTTTGTCCCTCGACTTTTCTCAATATGACCATTTTACCCCTAACCTTCCACATTATTTCCATTGATCATTTTGCAATTTCTCTTCTTGCCCTTAGCCTCTCACAATATTTTCATACTAATAATGGTCATAAATGAATCTTAACGACTTGCGCATTAATGTAGTTTTTGAAAATGGTTTCATCCTTAACTTCCCACGACGACTTTGAAATATCCAAACGTTCAAAATACGGGCTATAACAATATGTTGCTGGAATGACGAGATCTATATATTATACGAATCGACTTGGGGAGAAAACCAAATTAATACCTAAAATGCGAAATTAAAGGATAACAAGAAACTGGAATGAGAATTAATGAAAAAGGGATGAGAAAAGAGGGATATAAGCTAGACCCTTATGATAATGAATCTATGGACAAACCTAGATATATCAAACCTAGACCCTTCCAATTGGATTCAATCAAGAGAACCTAAACTATTTGAATTCAAGGCAAGAGAAATTCAATTGAATCCACAAATGAACAACTCTCCATGAAATCAATGAAAATGAGGTTCAAAACCAACAATGGAATCCACCATTATCTACCACTAACTAAAGTTAATCCTAGCTAAACAATCTTTCACTCAACAAGAATATTCATCTCATCATAATGCATAAGCTCCCTAATGAAATAAACTAAGTAGAGTATTTATACTCCTTGGCTAAAGAAGACTAAACTAGATTATTACAATAATACCCTTAATGAAGTAAGGGCCTTGTTTGTTCTTCTTGGATGATGGCTTGTTTTTCAAAAATAGCCTTTTTTGCATAAGTAGCCATCTTTCGACCTTCAACCATCCAAGCTTGCAATTATAGCCACTCTAAGAGGTAAGCTTTGGGCATTGGGCTCTTTCACTCTTGTAGTATCCATCCATGCTATCATCTATAGCTTGAAGATCCTTCCTATATTGCCTCCATAAGCACTTGAGCCATTCCGGATCGTATGATCCTCCCCTTATTCAAAAGGATTCGTCCTCGAATCCATACCTTGCAAAATGTAGAAGAGAATGAGTACATACCCTCTTACCAAAAAAACAACGTAATCATCATAAGGCCAATGATAATACCTAAAGTAAGCATAGCATGCAACCAACACACTAAATGGCTCACTCTTATGATATAACCAAGCATCAAATGGACCTAGAAAGAACATGTATCCAAATAATGCCCAAGACACTTGGCTATTCAAGATAATAGGACAAAGGGGTAAATCAAAGGATCTAATGCATTTAGGAAAGCAATCATGCAAGTTCTCATTGGTCCTAGCAATCAATTAGAACATATTTCCCCTTAAGTCAAGACACAAGTAACAACATTCATGGCTAGGTGTAATTTCACAAACAAGTCCAACCCAAGTAAAGGGTCTAACCACTATACTAGCCCACATCAAGGAAGGAATCACTCTTAAGTCAACACCAGGGTCAAATACAAAGGTATCCCCAACATAATTTTTCCCACATGTTCCATGGAAGCCCAACATAACATCAAGTAATAACACTAGAAAATAATCATGTGAATGGATAAAAGTGCTACTACTATACTCAACACACAAAGAATGTACCTCCATGGCTTTAGAAAGCCCAAGAATAAGCATGAGCCATGAATACATACCATCCGTGAAGGAAGTATAAGATGTGACTTCATACCAAAGTGTAGTCTAATGAGGTCTCCTCCAATGGTTATCCGCTTCAAGTATCCTCCTTTAATGAAACTTCACAAACAAGTTAATCACATACTCAAGTTCATCAAAAGGAAGAGTTTTACCTTTAAGCAGTTTGAACCTATGCCAAGCTTCAATTGGCATCTCCTCACCCTTTAGGTTAGAATATCTAGCATAGTCCTTCCAATAAGTATGCTCTTTTCCATTCCTGCTCCCCTTCTTTAAAGAGCACTCGTCACTTTCGGAAGCCTTCCTAAAACATGACGTTGGTCTATCAAGCGGGTCACGAACCCTCAAGAAGGACTTTTCATCATTGGGGATGGTGTCAAGAACTTCACCCACCCCATGCTTGTCATCAAGACTAAGCTTGTCATCATGCCATAGGGGATTACAAAACACATTATAGCCTCCAAAGGTGGGTACATGCTAAACATTGCAATACAATCCACTATGCATATCATCCTCACTAGTCATGTTATTATCGAATAGAACATTATCTTTTAAGAGAGAAGAATATATGAACAACGAAGAGTCAAAGCGTGCAATTCCACTCTCTTAAAGACAAAGGTCACTTTCCACAACACTTTCATGCACACAACTAGGTAAGTGATCAATTATACCAACATCATCACTAAATTGGGGGTCATTAAGCTCATCACAAGGTTCCTCAATTAGTGGACTATCATAGCAATAAAATTGATCAACACAAGTATCCACACTAGTTGGTCGCAAATCGATCTTGCAAGAAGAATTAACTCGGTCATCCCTAGGATCAACTAGTGGGTGAGCTATCATATCACTTGACAATGTACTAACATACAAACCACAAGTGTCAACACTAGGTGGACACAAATTGATCTCACAAGAAGAATCAGCCCGATCATCAAAAGGATCAACTAGTGTTGGAACACTCACATCAACATCATTGTCAACAACCATTAAAGCACTAAGCTCAACACAAGGTAAAGACTCATTAAGTTCAATTAAGGACAAACTGTCATTCACACTTACTTCAATAACATGGTCAATCACATCATCTGGGTTGTTAAGATTAGCTATTTTACCTTGAAGCTCGCACACAACATCTTCTTTACCTTGGATTTCAACTCGGGAGTCCATTTGCTCGTTCGGAAAGGTCTCAACTACCTCATGGACTTTCAAAGTTTGAGGCTCACTTCCTTCCAAGAATACCTGCACCATCATTAAGAAAACTAGAGAATAAAGAAAAGTTACATAAGTTAGAATGGGGTTATAACAACTCCCTCACATCACTCCTCACAACCTCTCCTTTTCCACTCTAGAGTTGTCACTTTTCGCTCCCTTACTCCTTTCAATCTTTTCTTTCTCAATTTCATGGGAGTTGGGACAAGTGTCAAGTACATATTTAGAAGGATTAAGGGAACCCTCCACTTTACTCTTCTTTTTCACTTCAGAAGGCTTAGACTTCTTTACCATCATTTGTGGTTCCTTGCGTAAGCATTCCATCGTTCACTGAATCTCTTCTAAATTCTTCTTTGCCCATTGTGGGATTTCGGGAGCACTCTCCATAGGACAGGGTTCACTTGTAATCTCTTCATCTTTAGGAAGTACGGATGGAAAGAGAAATCTCCGTGGAAAGAGAAATCTCCCATTCTTGTCCACTACATACTTGTACCATTCTTGCTCATATGAAACATTATGTTCTTGTAACCAAGGATTTCCCAAACACAAGTGACAATTGTCTAGTGGAAGTACATCACACCAAACCTCCTCTTGGTATTTGCCATGGGTAAAGAGAACCCTTGCGCTCCTATCAACCAAGTACCTCTTTGATCATAGTAAGGGTCTCTTATTCATCACACACTTTGTACCCAATGTCTCAACCACTTGAAGGGCAAGGTAGTTGCCGTAGCTACAATTATCTAACACAAGGACATACCCCACACTACTAAGTAAGCTCACCTTTGTCTCAAGAATTCACCTTTTTGGGTCGTTTCTCACTTGAGACCTTGAAATTCTTCTACTTTCATCACCTTTCGATACTTACCTCCTCCCACCTTCAACATCATAACCATATTGAGTTACATGGTATTTTCATATTAGGATAAGAAGCTTGATTCATTGTATTTCTTGAAGTAGGAAATGTATACCCTCTACTTTTTCTAGGACGACTCCTACTTGGTCCAACCCACACATTTATACCACTTCGATTGCAATAGGAAGTATCACAATTCAATGTACGTGAATAGCCACTAGAAGATTCTTCACAGTTATCATGTTCAACATTACTATCTTCATAAACGTAGTCACCGCAAAGAGCATAACCATAAGGTTCATATTCATCACAACTTCCTAATTCATGCAAGTTTCCATCAATTGTTTCATATCGTAAGTGTGAGGAAAGATGTTACACCTCGGAACTTTGGGTTGCTGAGCGGTAAAAGGACCACTCCTTCATTTTATTTCATTTCATCTTCCACTCTCCTCTCTCCAAGAACCCTCTAGAACCTTCTCCATCATTCATCCACAAGAAATCAAAGGAAAACCATGATCAACTACACCAAATTCATGAAATCAAGTGTATGAAACCCATTAAAAGTTCATCTAAGCCAAGAAAACTCAAGAGCAGTGAGTTAGGGTTTTGGTGCAAGAAGAGAAGCTCCACTTGAGTGTTGTTCATCCATCATCTAAGGTGAGTTTTATGACCCTTTTATATGGTTTGAGTGGTTAAAAGTTGAAACACTTGGATTGTGGAACGACATAGAAATTGGGTCATGAATGTGTGAATAGTGTCATTGTTGAATAGTGATTGGGATGAATCATGAACGTTGGTATGCTGTGATTGTGAATATGTTATAAATGAAATTTAGACCATGGGGTAAGTATTATATACGAGAAAATGCGATAACGAGTTATAATCATAATTGTGGAGGAATCAAAGAGAAATGGTGAATTGTGGTAAGTGTAGATAAATGATGATTGTTGTTGCTATATTGTGAATGTTGTTATTAACGTTGGGAGTTGATATAGAATTTGGGAAAAGTAGTATAAACAAAGGAAGTGTTGCCCAATTTTCCATAGAAATAGTGAAATGTTCTTATAGCCGAGTAACTAGTGTTAATGCGATTCCTCTTGAAGGTAGAAACGTGGGCACCAAAGGAGACCAAGCCAACGATAGATTAGTTAAGCGCAAAAGGTATGTGAGGCTAGTCCTTTCTTTCTATAGCATGAATCCTATAGTATGACTTTCTTTCTTCTCCATGAACATCTTAAGTTCCGGAAAGATATGAGCCTATATTCCTAAATAGTGTTACACCTTTGAAAATTTCCCAGCGAACGTACAGTGGGTAGGCTAACAAAGGGCATAGCGTATACGATGTTTTAATAAGAAGGGAACGACGTTTGACGACCCTAAGTAAGGTTCCAAAGGAAATTGCAATAAGAGATAAGTTATGCTACATAATGACTAATTATAGGTTCTGAAAATGTGGAAGGTTGCAGGTTTGCATTTTGGCCAGTTGAACGTAAAGTGAAATACGGACCGTAAAGTGGTATACGGCCCGTAAACTGCCATGTCGTATTTCAACTTCCAAAACTTCAACTTTATGTCTAATGCCAAATGGTTAAAAACGACTTGGAATACGGACCGTAAATTGAATTATGGCCCGTAAACTCAATCGTAAATCACCATGATCCCCAGCATACCTTCTGGTTCTGTTATGCTTAAATACGCCCACAGAATACGGACCGTAAACTGGAATACGGCCCTTAAACTGGGTTTACGACCACTGTGCACTTTCGACGACTGTTCATTTCAGATCAGATTTTTGGGTTATTAAAAAGGGGACCAAGCTTATTATTTCATTTTCACATTTCACCCCTTCTCTCTAAAACATCTCTCTACATTTATTCCACAAGTATTAAAGGATTAGTAGTGATCAACAACATAAGCCAAGTGAATCAACTGTAAGAAAACCCATTAAAGATCTTTCAAGTCAAGAAATCTCATTGGAGATAAACTAGGGTTTTGGTCAAGTGGAGTATTATCAACCAAGGCTTGTTCCTATGACATCAAAGGTAAGATTTATGATATTTATATGTTGTTTAAGGTATTTAATAGTTGAAATACTTGGATTGTAGAAAGGTATGGCAAAATGGGTCATGATTGTGAAATAGTGCCATTTTGAGAAATAGTGTGAATTGAGTTATGACTCTTGATGTCTTGTGATGTAAATGTGTTATAAATGGTGTTGAGAACATAAGATGGACAATGTACGTGAATGGACATAGTCGTGTGTTATAGCCATGGATATGGGTGATTGAAGGTAAATTAAGAAATATGGATAATGTGGATGAATAATGACTATCGTTATAGTATTGTGAATGTATTATTGACGTTTGGGAGTTGATATACGCTATGGAGGAATGTCGTATAAATAAAGGAGATGCTATCCGATTTTCTCTAGCTTTAGTCATATATGCTAGCTATCGATTCTAATGATAGTATGACTTTAATGAAGGTAGAAATGCTAGCATTGGAGGGGAACGCGCAAGTGTAAAATAGTTGAACGGAAAAGGTATGTAAGGCTAACCCTTCTTTCATAGGGCATGGTTATTTGGCCAAATATCTAAATCTTCTATGAGACTATGATATCTTTCAAATGATTTGATCTTCCGAGCTAGTAAGCTCATGATTCTTGATACGCCACGATTGTACTAAATCCCTCGTATGACAAGTAAGACTATAAAGATAATGTGATGAATGACGATAATAGTAATAATGATGTGGATAACGACCATAATAATGATGTAAATAGTGAAGATTCTTATGAGCTATTATGTATATGTATCTATGTATGACTATTATGGAACCCCGTGCTTATGAGGTCGGGTAAGATATGTAAATAAGTATGTATATGATTACGTAACGCGCGCACACCTCTGCAGATGGTACGGATAACCCTGACGCCTTGGTAGGGCCAGGTAGATGTAACCCTGAAACCTTGGTAGGGCCAGGTATGAGTAACCTTGAGCCTTGGTTGGCCAAGTATGTATGAAACACCGATCCTGCATGGTCGGGTATGCTATGTATATGATATGATATGAATGTGAAGAAGGGGATGTATACGAATACAAGTACAAATATGGAACGGATATGATTTGGATGTAAGTACACAAATACGCATTAGAAACAGAAAGATCCTATGTAAGGCAAGTAAGTTCCTATGACGATGATATTACCATCTCCCATCTTGTGCTATTTCTCATGTTTCTTATTATGCTTCTACATTGATATTGATTATGCTTTACATACTCAGTACATTCTTCGTACTGACGTCCTTTTATTTGTGGACGCTGCGTCATGCCCGCAGGTGCACAGGGAGACAGGCTCGATCCATAGCTATACTCTCAGAGACTACATAACAGAGCTCTATTTCATTTAGAGCCATAACTTTTGGGTATTTCTTCTTTTGTGTACATAATTATGGGCATAGCGGGGTCCTGTCCCGCCTATATGATATGTTATACTCTCCTTAGAGGCTCGTAGACATGTGTATATGGTTAGATATGTCTGTCCTTGTCGGCCTATATTTTGTATGTCATTTTGATAGCCTTGACGGCTCATGTACATTGACGTGGTATAGATGCCAACCATGATATGAAAGCATTGTCGTCCAATGGGACTAGCACGAATGATGACCAGAAATGTATGCTTAATTATGTGGCTCACCTAGATGTAAATATAATTGTAAGCCAAGGGGTGCCCGGGTGGGCTAGCACCGGGTGCTCGTCGCGGCCCCATAGATGGATCGTGACAAAAGTGGTATCAGAGCAGTTCAGTCCTAGGGTGTGTCTACACGCCGTGTCTAGTAGAGTCATGGTTATGGGTGTGTTGCACGCCACACTTATAAACAAGAAGCTGCAGGCATTTTAGGAATGAATGACCTTCTTTATTCATAAGAATTGTGCGATAGAGCTATGATATAAGAAATTCTTGTTCGTTAATCGTGTGTTGTGTATTTCAGAAATGCCTGTAAAAAGAAAGGCTACAACAGCCCAAAAGGGCAAGACGGTGGCAGAAAAACGGGCTGAAAGAGCACCGCCACCGGTAGTAGAGGAATGTGAGTCCCAGAGTGCGGCTCAATCTCAGTCCTCCCGTTCAGTACCTATATTAGAGGAGCGTGAGGGAGCCTCAGCCCCAGCTCTAGCACCTCCAGCTCCTCCACCGGATGCATCGGGCCAAGATGTAAAAGAGGCCATAAACTTGCTTACTCAGTTGGTTGCTGCCCAGACTCAGCGGCAAAGTGCAGGACAAGGTGATAGGTCTTTTAGTGCTAGGGCCCATGATTTCGTTACTTTGAACCCTCCGAAATTCTTTGGGTCAAAGCCGGAGGAGGACCCTCAAGACTTCATTGATGGTATGTTGAGGACGTTTCGATTGATACATGCTTCGGACACCGAATCGGTGGAGTTAGCGTCGTATAGATTGAGAGATGTCTCGATCCAATGGTATACGGTTTGGATGGCTTCACGGGGAGCCAATGCACCTCCCCCGGTATGGTAAAAGTTTGTTGATGCTTTCCTCCGACACTAGATGCCTCCAGAAGTTCGGCGAGCTAGAGCCGATATGTTCTTAAATTTGAGACAAGGTAGCATGAGTGCTCTAGAGTATAGTCTCCACTTCAATTCTTTGGCTAGGTATGCTTCGGCCATGGTAGTGGACATGAGTGACCGGGTGCACCGATTTGTTAAAGGCCTAGGGCCGCATTTGATGGATAGGTGTTTGAGGACAATATGGACATTGCACGCATTCAGGCTCATGCTCAGAACTTAGAAGAAAGTTTACAACAGCAGAGAAGTGAACGCGAGCAGGATAGGGGCCATAGCAAGAGGGCCAGATCTTCAGGTCCGATGAGTGAATTCAGAGATGGGCACAGACTTCCAGGCACTCATGCTATTCTATGACTAGTGCACCTCCACGGTTTTCAGGCCAGAGATTCGATAGACCTCCTCGTTCCGGGCAGAGTCAAAGCTATTCGGGGTCTCAGTTTAGAGATTATTCAGGCCAGTCAAGGCCACCCGTACCATGATGTTCCCAGTGTGGGAAGTTGCATTGGGGTCGATGCCGAATGGGTTCAGATGTTTGCTATTCATGTGGTCGACCAGGCCATATTATACGTGATTGCCCCTCAGTTCATGGTAGAGGTAGGACCCAGCCTTCAGGGTCGGTAGCCGAACCTTCAGTATCTGTACGCCCTATGGGGCCAGGTTCACATGCGCCAGTCGACCATGGTAGAGGCAGAGGGAGAGTTCCCAGTTCTAGCGGTCCTCAGCACCGTGTTTATGCTTTGGCTGGACGTCAAGATCTTGAGTCCTCTCCTGACGTGGTTACAGGTATATTATCGGTATTTTCTCATGATGTATATGCTTTGATTGATCCGGGTTCCACATTATCATATATTACTCCATATATTGCGGGTCGATTTAGAGTCGAACCGGAGTCGATCAAGCCTTTTGAGGTGTCTACACCCGTAGGTGAATCGGTAATAGCTAGCCGAGAATATAGAAATTGTGTAGTTGTTATTTGTGATCATCGTACCATGATTGATTTGCACGAGGTAGAAATGGTGGATTTTGATGTTATTATGGGCATGGACTGGTTGGCTTCTTGTTATGCCAATGTTGATTGCAGAATGAAAATGGTTCGTTTCCAATTTCCAGGAGAACCAGTCCTAGAATGGAAAGGGAATACGGCGTCACCAAAAGGTAGGTTTATTTCCTATATAAAGGCCAAGAAAATGATCATGAAAGGGTGCATCTACCATCTAGTCCGGGTTCAAGATGTAGAAGCTGAGTCGCCGACTCTTCAGTCAGTCCCCGTAGTAAAAGAATTTCCGGATGTGTTCCCGAAAGAGCTTCCAGGCCTTCCTCCCGAACGGGAGATTGATTTTGCCATTGATGTGTTGGCAGGCACTAAGCCCATATCTATTCCTCCTTATAGAATGGCTCCCGCAGAATTGAAAGAGTTGAAGATGCAGTTGAAAGACTTGCTTGAAAAAGGCTTTATTAGGCCTAGTTCATCCTCCTGGGGAGCACCCGTATTGTTTGTCCGGAAGAAAGATGGCTCCTTGAGACTGTGCATTGATTACCGGAAATTGAATAAGGTGACGATCCAGAATAAATATCCTCTCCCGAGGATCGATGGCTTATTTGATCAATTGCAATGCGCCAAATGGTTTTCAAAGATTGATTTGAGGTCCGGGCATCATCAAGTGAGAATTAGGGAGAAAGATATCCCTAAGACAGCCTTCAAAACAAGATATGGTCATTTTGAGTTCCGGGTAATGTCGTTTGGGTTAACTAATGCACCGGCAGTATTTATGGATTTGATGAACAATGTGTTCTGGCCCTTCCTGGATTTATTTGTGATCATATTTATTGATGATATCTTGGTGTATTCTAGATCCGAGGCAGAACATGCGTATCACTTGCGTACTGTCCTTGGAGTTCTTCGAACTCGAGAGTTGTTTGCCAAGTTTTCCAAATGCGAGTTTTGGTTGAACTCAGTGGCATTTCTGGGGCATATTGTGGCAGCCGATGGTATTCGAGTGGACAGCCAAAAGATTGAGTCCGTGAAGACTTTGCCAAGGCCCACAACTCCTACGGAGGTTCGTAGCTTTCTGGGCTTAGCAGGTTATTACAGGAGATTTGTTGAAGGTTTTTCTTCTATTTCTGCACCACTCACAAAGTTGACCCAGAAATCGGCAAAGTTTCTATGGACAGATGCTTGTGAACGTAGCTTCCAAGAGTTGAAAGATAGATTGACTTCCGCCCCAGTCTTGACACTTCTAGAGGGATTGGAAGGATATGTTGTTTATTGCGATGCTTCAGGCGTTAGGCTAGGCTGTGTGTTGATGCAACATGGTAAAGTCATTGTGTATGCTTCAAGGCAATTACGGAAACATGAGCAGAATTATCCAACCCATGATCTAGAATTGGCCGCAGTGGTTCATGCATTAAAGATGTGGAGACATTATTTATATGGTGTCCATGTGGATATTTATACAGATCATAAGACTCTTCAGTATATCTTCAAACAGAAAGAGTTGAATTTACGGCAGCGACGGTGATTGGAACTGTTAAAGGATTATGATGTTGATATCTTGTACCACCCTGGAAAGGCGAATGTTGTGGCTGATGCTCTTAGCCGTAGATCGATGGGAAGTTTATGTGATATACGACCAGAGAAGAGGGAAATGGATCGTGAGCTCCAGCAGCTAGCTTGCCTAGGAGTTCGAGTAGTGGACTCAGGTAGCAGGGGAGCTACTATTCAGAATTCAGCAGTCTCATCGCGAGTAGCAGAAGTGAAAGAGAGACAATACGAAGATTCCATGCTAAGGAATTATAGAGATACACTCCCTCAGAAAGAGGAGTCATCATTTGAGCATTCAGGAGACGGAGTTCTCCGCTGTCAAGGCAGATTATGTGTTCCCAATGTGGCAGGTCTACGCCACCAGATATTGAGAGAAGCTCATTGTTCCCGTTACTCTGTTCACCCCGGTGCGACGAAGATGTATCATGATCTTAAGTCTGTATATTGGTGGAATGGGATGAAGAAAGATATAGTGAAATTTATAGCTCAATGTCCCAACTGTCAACAGGTGAAAATCGAGCACCAAAAGCCGGGTGGATTGTTGCAAGCTATAGAAATCCCAACTTGGAAGTGGGAAGTGATTAACATGGACTTCATTACAGGCTTACCCCGTTCTCGATGTAAGTATGATTCCATATGGGTGATTGTGGATAGACTCACCAAGTCAGCCCATTTCTTACCAGTCAGAACGACGTACATGGCAGAAGATTATGCAAAGCTTTATCTTAAAGAGATAGTGAGACTTCATGGTGTCCTAGTATCTATTATCTCAGATAGAGGGACTCAGTGTATAGCCAATTTTTGGAAGTCTTTCCAAGAGGGTCTAGGGACCCAAGTGAGACTTAGTACGGCATTTCACCCGCAGACCGATGGACAAGCCGAGCGTACCATTCAGACTCTTGAAGATATGTTGCGGGCATGTATGATAGATTTTGGAGGAAATTGGGATGACCATTTGCCACTCATTGAATTTGCTTACAATAATAGTTATCATTCTAGCATTCAAATGGCACAGTATGAAGCTTTATATTGGCGAAAGTGTAGATCCCCAATTGGGTGGTTCGAGACAGGAGAAACTAAACTGATAGGGCCAGACTTGGTCCAGCAAGCCATAGAGAAAGTCAAGTTCATAAAAGATCGGTTGTTAGTAGCCCAAAGTCGTCAAAAGTCCTATGCGGATAATCGTCGAAGAGACTTAGAGTTCCAAGTGAAAGATTGGGTATTCTTGAAAGTGTCACCAATGAAGGGTGTAATGAGATTTGGCAAAAAGGGGAAACTTAGTCCCCGGTATATTGGGCCTTATGATATTGTGCGAAAGATAGGCAAAGTGGCCTATGAGTTAGATCAACCTCCGGATTTGGAGTCAGTCCATCGAGCTTTCCATGTCTCGATGCTTTGAAAATGTGTTGGAGATCCTACTACGATCGTGCCAATAAGTGATGTGCAAGTGACAAAAAAATTGACTTATGAAGAAGTGCCCATTTCTATACTAGATAGGCAAGTACGGAGGCTTAGAAACAAAGAGGTGGCCTCAGTTAAGGTTCTATGGAGAAGCAGTAAATGAGAGGAAATGACATGGGAAGCGGAAGAAAGTATGCGATCCAGATATCCGCATTTATTTCAGCCCTTGCGAGAGATCCAAGACGAGGTGTCAAGAATGTATGTTTTCCTTTTATGCTTTTGGGTCGTGTGCGGCCATAGACATGTTGATATTGTGATGTAGCCCTGTGAGGCGATGATATTATGGGTTGTTGCGGCAGGTTGGTAGTGCCAAATTACTGAGGAAACTCTGGCGAAATGTCCGCAGGATCCCGAGTGTTTAACATTCGAGGACGAATGTTCCAAAGGGGGGAAGAATGTTACACCTTAAAAATTGCCCCGCGAACGTACAGTGGGTAGGCTAACAAAGGGCATAGCGTATACGATGTTTTAATAAGAAGGGAACGACGTTTGATGACCTTAAGTAAGGTTCCAAAGGCAATTGCAATAAGAGATAGGTTATGCTCCATAATGACTAATTATAGGTTCTGAAAATGTGGAAGGTTGCAGGTTTGCATTTTGGCCAGTTGACCGTAAAGTGAAATACGGACCGTAAAGTGGTATACGGCCTGTAAACTGCTATGTCGTATTTCAACTTCCAAAACTTCAACTTTCTGTCAAATGCCAAATGGTTAAAACCGACTTGGAATACAGACCATAAATTGAATTACGGCCCGTAAACTGCGATCGTAAATCACCATGATCCCCAGCATACCTTCTGGTTCTGTTATGCTTAAATACACCCATAGAATACGGACCGTAAACTGGAATACGGCCCGTAAACTCGGTTTACGACCACTGTGCACTTTTGACGACTGTTCATTTCAGATCAGATTTTTGGGTTATTAAAAAGGGGACCAAGCTTATTATTTCATTTTCACATTTCACCCCTTCTCTATAAAACATCTCTCTACATTTATTCCACAAGAATTCAAGAAATAGTAGTGATCAACAACATAAACCAAGTGAATCAAGTGTAAGAAAACCCATTAAAGATCATTCAAGTCAAGAAATCTCATTGGAGATAAACTAGGGTTTTGGTCAAGTGGAGTATTATCAACCAAAACTTGTTCCTACGACATCTAAGGTAAGATTTATGATATTTCTATGTTTTTTAAGGTATTTAAGAGTTGAAATACTTGGATTGTAGAAAGGTATGGCAAAATGGGTCATGAATGTGAAATAGTGCCATTTTGAGAAATAGTTTGAATTGAGTTATGACTCTTGATGTCTTGTGATGTAAATGCGTTATAAATGGTGTTGAGAACATGAGATGGACAATGTACGTGAATGTACATTGTCGTGTGTTATAGCCATGGATATGGGTGATTGAAGGTAAATTAAGAAATATGGATAATGTGGATGAATAATGACTATCGTTTTAGTATTGTGAATGTATTATTGACGTTTGGGAGTTGATATACGCTATGGAGGAATGTCATATAAATAATGGAGATGCTGTCCGATTTTCTCTAGCTTTAGTCATATAGGCTAGCTATCGATTCTAATGATAGTATGACTTTAATGAAGGTAGAAACGCTAGCATTGGAGGGGAACGCGCAAGTGTAAAATAGTTAAACGGAAAAGGTATGTAAGGATAACCCTTCTTTCATAAGGCATGGTTCTTTGGCCAAATATCTAAATCTTCTATGAGACTATGATATCTTTCAAATGATTTGATCTTCCGAGCTAGTAAGCTCATGATTCTTGATACGCCACGATTGTACTAAATCCCTCGTATGACGAGTAAGCCTATAAATATAATGTGATGAATGACGATAATAGTAATAATGATGTGGATGAAGACTATGATAATGATGTAAATAGTGAAGATGCTTATGAGCTATTATGTATATCTATCTATGTATGACTATTATGGAACCCCGAGCTTATGAGGTCGGGTAAGATATGTAAATAAGTATGTATAAGATTACATAACGCGCGCACACCTCTGCGGATGGTACGGATAACCCTGACGCCTTGGTAGGGCTAGGTAGATGTAATCCTGAAGCCTTGGTAGGGCCAGGTATGAGTAACCTTGAGCCTTGGTTAGCCAAGTATGTATGAAACACCGATCTTGCATGGTCGGGTATGCTATGTAAATGCTATGTATATGATACGATATTGTCACGACCCGACTCAAGGGCCGCGACGAGCACCCGCTGCTATCCCACCCGGGCACCCCTTAGCTTACTCTTACTCTTACATCAAGGTGAGCCACATAGTTAAGCATACATTTCTATTGATCAGTCATACTAGTCCCATTGGGCGACAATGCCTTTATATCATAATTGGCATCTATGCCACAACAACGTACATGAGCCGACAAGGCTATCAGAATGATATACAAAATATAGGCCGACAAGGCCAGACATATCTAACCATATACACGTGACTACGAGCCTCTAAGAAGAGTATAACATATCACATGAGCAGGACAGGACCCCGCTATGCCCATAATTATATACACAAAAGAATAAGTACCCAAAAGCTATGGCTCCGAATGAAATGGAGCTCTGCTATGTAATCTCTAAGTAAGTAGCTATGGATCAAGCCTGTCTCCCTGTGCACCTGCGGGCATGACGCAGCATCCACAAACAAAAGGATGTCAGTACGAAGAATGTACTGAGTATGTAAAGCATGATCAATATCAATATAGAAGCATAAATAACAACATAAGAAATAGCGTAGGATGGGAGATGGCAATATCATCGTCATATGCACTTACTTGTCTTTCATAGGAACTTTCCATTTCTAATACGTATTTGTGTACATACATCATTATCCGTATTCCATAATAGTATCCGTACCATATTTGTGCTCGGATTCGTATGCATGCCCTTATTCACATTCATATACATAGTCGTATCATATTCATGTTGACGTCATATACATAATCATATTGTATACATAGCATACCCAATCACGTAGGATCGGTGTTTCATACATACTTGGCCAACCAAGGCTCAAGGTTACTCATACCTGGCCCTACCAAGGCTTCAGGTTTACATCTACCTGGCCCTACCAAGGCGTCAGGGTTATCCGTACCATCTGTAGAGGTGTGCGCGCGTTTCGTAATTGTATACATACTTATTTACATATCATACCCGGCCTCATAAGGTCGGGGTTCCATAATAGTCATACATAGGTACATACATATACTAGCTCATAAGCATCATTTCTATTAACATCATTATCATCATCGTCATCATTATCGTCATCGATATCATTATCACTATTATCGTCATTCGTCACATTTGCCTTAATGGGCCTACTCGTCATACGAGGAATTTAGTACAAGCGTAGCATATCGAGGATCATAAGCTTAGTAGCTTTGAAGATAGAAGAATTCTGAGAACATCATAAGCTCGTAAAAGATTTAGATGATTGTCCAAAGAACCATGCCTTATGAAAGAAGGGTTAGCCTTACATACCTTTTCCATTCGACTATTTACCACTTGCACGTTCTCTTTCAACGGTTGCGTTTATACCTTCATTAAAGTCATACTATCGTTAGAATCGACGACTAGCACACATGGCTAAAGCTAGAGAAAATCGGACAGCATCTCCTTTATTTATATGACATTCCTCCATAGTGTATATCAACTCCCAAACGTCAATAGTGCATTCACAATACCATAACAATAATCATTATTCATCCACATTATCCACTTTTCTAGACTTACTTTCAATTACTCATATCCATGGCTATAACACACAACTATGTCCATTCACGTACATTGCTCATCTCATGTTCTCAACATCATTTATAACACATTTACATCACAATACATCAAGACTCATAACTCAATTCAAACTATTTCTCAAAATGTCACTATTCATCATTCATGACCCATTTTCCTATACTCATCTAATGTCCAAGCATTTTAACTCTCAAATACATTAAACAACATATAAATACCATAAATCTTACCTTAGATGTTGTAGGAACAAGCCTTGGTCAAAATACTCCACTTGAGCAAAAACCCTAGTTTTCCTTCAATAAGATTTTCTTGACTTGAATGATCTTAATGGGTTTCCTTACACTTGATTCACTTGATTTGTGTTGTTGATGACTAATAACCCTTGAAATCTTGTGGAATAAATGTAGAGAGATGTTTTAGAGAGAAGGGATGAAATGTGGAAATGAAATAATAAACTTGGTCCCTTATTTAATAACCCAAAATTTGATCTTAAGTGAACAACACAGTGGTCGTAAACTTGGTTTACGGTCCGTATTCCAGTTTACGGACCGTCCTTCGTGGTCGTATTTAATCATAATAGAACCAGAAACTCAGGCTGAAACATGGTGATTTACGATCACGGTTTACGGGCCGTAAACAACTTTACGATCCGTATTTCAGGTCGTATTTAACCATTTGATCATTTGGCAGAAAGTTGAAGTTTTGGAAGCCAAAATACGACATGGCAGTTTACGGACCGTATACCACTTTACGGTTCGTATTTCATTTTACGACCAACTGGCCAGAATGCAAACCTGCAACTTTTCACATTTCCAAAACCTATAATTAGTCTTTGTGGAGCATAACCTATCTATTATTGCAATTGCCTTCGGAATATTACTTAGGGTCGTCAAACGTTGTTTCTTACTTATGGAAATATCATATACTCATACTCCTCACTAGATCATACACCTGCGTACCAACGGAAGATTTTCCGAAGTGTAACAGATATGAATGTGAAGAAGGGCATGTATACGAATATGAGTACAAACATGGAACGGATATGATTTAGATGTAAGTACACAAATACGCATTAGAAACGGAAAGATCCTATGTAAGGCAAGTAAGTGCCTATGACGATGATATTACCTTCTCCCATCTTGTGCTATTTCTCATGTTGCTTATTATGCTTCTACATTGATATTGATTATGCTTTACATACTCAGTACATTCTTCGTACTGACGTCCTTTTGTTTCTGGACGCTGCGTCATGCCCGCAGGTGCACAGGGAGACAGGCTTGATCCATAGCTATACTCTCAGAGACTATAGCAGAGCTCCATTTCATTCGGAGCCATAGCTTTTGGGTACTTATTCTTTTGTGTACATAATTATGGGCATAGCGGGGTCCTGCCCCGCCTATATGATATGTTATACTCTCCTTAGAGGCTCGTAGACATGTGTATATGGTTAGATATGTCTGGCCTTGTCGGCCTATATTTATTATATCATTTTGATAGCCTTGACGGCTCATGTACATTGACGTGGTATAGATGCCAACCATGATATGATAGCATTGTCTTCCAATGGGACTAGCACGAATGATGACCAGAAATGTATGTTTAATTATGTGGCTCACCTAGATGTAAGTATAATTGTAAGCCAAGGGGTGCCCGGGTGGGCTAGCACCGGGTGCTCATCGCAGCCCAATAGACGGGTCGTGACAAATAGCTACACAAGGTAATGAGTTAAAGTATAGATGTTCATGATATGATGTTCCTAAAGCGTCAATGATGTCATTTATTGCTTACACTCACCTCATATACTATTCCCTTCAAGGTGAGGCATGATGTTAATGAGTACTCTATATGGAAATCGAGGGATCACGACCTTACGTCACCTCGATAAAGCATAGTTGTCCTTGAGTCTTTATGCATGCACTATGATGAGCATATTATGATATAACACCGTGCCTATTTGTCTGGGAAGTCACCGCTAAGGCGGGCAGCATATACACCATGGCCAGACGGCATGGGCAGACACCACTAGTAGGCGGCATGATATGATACCCCGGACGCGGGAGGCCGGGACGCAGGCTAATGATTATTACACCGATCCGATATGGACGGGCAGCTTATATATTTATGCATATATGATATGATGATGATTATGAGTAAGCCAGCATGCATCACTTCATTTCTATTTGACAGTCAGATACAAATGTTCCTTATTGATGCTTCCTTTATTTCATTGATGTGATATTATTGTTTATGCCTCTCATACTCAGTACAATGTTCATACCGACGTCCGTTTTCTTTGGACGCTATGTTCATGCCCACAGGTAGAGAGGGAGGTGATCTTGATCCAGACTCGTAGGAGTTGTTAGCTATTTTGAGAGCACTCCATTGTTCCGGAGGTGCTTATGGTTATCCTTTTATGTACATGTATGTTTTGGGGCACGATGGGGTCCTGTCCCGTCCATATGTGTAGGACTCTAGTAGAGGCTCGTAGATACGCAGTGTGGGTGGTATGGTCTCACGAGGTTGCTACCATGTATATATATGTATATATTATTTCGATGACCAAAAGGCTTGTGCATATAAAAGTATTTATGTCTTTGAATGAAAGATGATTTTTTCATAATTTGAGTATAATTTTGATAAAATAAACGTTTAATGAGTATGATAAGCAGTAGAATGAGGGGTGCTCGGTGGTTAGCCCCGGGTATCCGTCGCGGCCCCTGGTCGGGTCATGACAAAAGACTAGACATCAAGTCGCCTCCATGTCCATGGTGTGTAGCATGAAGCTCTTCATAGCTCTCGTCTTCACCATTGGACTCTTCATTAAGCTCTTCTACTCCTCAATCGTCTTCATAAGACCCATGAGATCCACTTGTCTCACATTCACCTCCGGAGTAGTAAGGCTCACCATCATATGGGTTATGATCAAATTGACCATTGTCGTCTCCATAATTCCCATACTCATCCTGGTCATATGTCGCACCATCTTCCCCATAGCCTTCTTCATAATCAAAGCCATATCCTCCATTACTAGAGGCATAGCCTTCCATGTCATCACTACACGATTCTGAAGCTATGGATGACATCATTATATCTCCTCTTCCTTATGACCTCTCTCCTTGTACCTACAAAATGAGCAAACAAGATTAGTAGTAAAGTTCCTCACGTCACTCGTATTTACACTTAAGCTTACCACTCAACCTAAACTTCTTCCAAAGTTGGCCAAGAACTGCTTATCCAAATCAATTCACAAGGTTGCTAATCTTTGTGGAAGAATAGATGTTGACACCTAATTTTTGACCTCCCATAATCTATTTTAATTGTTCAAAATGCTTGAATATTAAATGGGGGGAATATTGTTTCTTTTTTAGAAAACTTAGGACGATTTTATATACTATGCAGATATTATTTTCCCTTTATTGTTTGGTAAAATTATTTCTATAATGAGTCATTTGGAAATTATTTCACAGCAATTAATGATGCATTTTACTAATTTCAACCAGAAAATAGTGTAAAATAACTATTTTGTTAATTGCGCATTTATCAGAAATTAATCAGCAAATATTTACCCCATTCTAATTCAAGGAAATTTATTTTATTGAAGAAACCATTTTTACCGTCAAAGTTTTATTTCTGCATACTCCGTTTACATGGGCAATTCTCAAATTGATTATAATTAATTTGGATGATTAATTATGGTTATATTAGTAAATTATTTATTATATATTTAATTATGGGTGCGATTGAAATAATCAATTAGTTAGTCAAACAGGGCTACAATTGACAATAGCAAATTCATGCTTTAATTTAATTAAGGCCAGGCTTGTAAATTCAATATTTTGTGAAAAAAATATTTAGTTTTAAAATTAATTGGTTGTTTAGTTTTAATCATTTGCCTAGTAAATCAGTCCTTTTAAACTTTTACCTACTCATTAATTTTCATTAATATAGGTTCATTAATATACTCGTGTGTATAACACACACACACACACACACACACACATATGTGTGTGTGTGAGTGTATGTGTGTGTGTATATATACAAATTGGGCCGCCCCTCTCTTTTTTAAAATAGGACCGAGTCCAGCCTAACAGGGCCAGACCCGGCCCAAGACGCTTCATAAAGGGGAAAAGCCCCATCACTTTTTTAAATTGGCTAAACGACCCTTTAGGCATGGAGAAAGGGTTTTCCTCTAAGGAAACCCTAGCCGCCCTTGAGCTCTTCCTCTCTCATGCATCATTTGTTGACAAATATGGCATCGGAACAGTGTAGTATCGCTTTTTCAGAGATTGTTTCATCCATTTTGGGTAGAAAAATTAATATTCTACCCTCTCTCTTACTAAACGCCACTGTTGGATCACCAAAGAGATGAGGTTGCCCCTCTTTTTATGCTTTTGCTGCATTTTTCAACGGTCATGGACTGCTTTCTCTTAAATATTTTTGTTGTGTTATGATTTGAATCCGCAATTCTTGTTGGTTCTTGAAGAACACCACGGATTGGCCTTGTTGGTCAAAATCTAGCCTTTGATGTTTTTGTTTGATGTAGTCCTAACCCTACAATATTGAATTGTGAGGACGAAATCGCATTTCTGGGATTTATCCCACATCGTTGAGTTTAGGGTTTGAAGAACTGCTATAAAAAGAGGCATTTGCCCACATTTTTAAAGAGAGAAAAACAATTCCACAAAAAATATAGACTTAAACTCAAGTTTTGGCATTTTTGCTTTGAGACTAAGAGTTTAAGAAGTTTAAAAATTTTAAATTTGGTTCGTGTTGTTTGGTTGAGCTTGAATTTTGGAGTAAAGTGTTTCTAATTCCAATTCTCGACAAGGTTTCACCAACAAAAGATAAAATCCCTACTTTTCTCTCTTTTTATGTATTTATCAATTTAAATTTCATAGATTAAGTTTTTGTATGTCTAAGTTACATTAGAAATCATGTATTAGATTTATTTTTGTTGTAGTTGTTGTCTTAGTTAATTGTTTGTCTAATTTTATATAGATTATGGTAAGTAGTTGGGCTAAAAAGGACCTCATACATGCTTGTTCTGTGATGCATTTGCCGTGTAAGTTTAGTATAGGATTATGTGGCTAAGACTTCTTTGACCAGTCTAATATGTGTATATGGTTCATGAGGTGATTCTATGTATCAAGTCTTTTATTTTTTTGATTGCTTCTGTTATCATGAGATCATACTACATAAGTTGATTCAACTTAGGGTTAATGAACTCATGTTTAGGGTCATATATGTGAAATTAGGAATATGCTAAGTACTATTGGACAGGTTCTTAGTTATAAAGGCCTAAGTTGTTCATTTGTGAGAGGCTGATTGACTTCCTATCATGTTTTTCCTTAGATAATCGGGGACCTACAAAATATGTTGTGTGTGAACTTGAATAGTGTGTATAGTGTCCCTTCTGGATCATTTCTTGCTAAAAAGGAGAACCTGTTATTGAGGATTGCTGAAACTCGAAACTATAATGCTTTATAATCTTGAACCTGCTGAGATATAAGTTGGGATGTTGGCCATAACATACTATCGCATTTTTTTCTTAATTTAATCAGGCATACCTAGGTAGTGACCTAATTTGTTTAATCAAATATGTTTATGGGATTAGCTTTTAACTTGCTTACCTTAGGAAGATATTTATATGTAGTTTGACTGAGTTGCTATATTATGGGATGGCAACTTATATTAAGCACTGTAAATCTGTTTGAAATTGTATTTGTTAGTTGAACTTATACTTCACAAGGCTTTGTTCACCATTCAGTGTGTCTAACTAATAGAAAAGGTCTTACAAACTTGGCTAAGTGTGAAATGACACTAAAATGGGCTTGAATCTGCTAACACTAGTTGTCCAGATTGTCTTGATTCTTACCATTAATCTTGATAAGTCTCTAAGTAGGCTGTTCTGCCCTGGATTTGTTCACTATCTCTAGAAAGTGTTTTTCCTTTTCACCTATTTGCTAAGAAATTATGATACAAGTTGCTTGCTTTTGTCTTTAGTCCTATCTAGTCGTCATGAATTTTCTGTCAGCTCAAATGTTTTGTGGTTTACTAATGGAATACTGTCATAAGTATCCGCATTTCATCCTGTTTGTTGCTTACTGGTGCTCCTGTATGGTTGTAAAAGGGTAGAGATATGCCCCTTTGAAGATTTAATAGTCTTCCCTTGTTTGATTATTTAAAA
This sequence comes from Lycium barbarum, assembly GCF_019175385.1. Taxonomy (NCBI): domain Eukaryota; kingdom Viridiplantae; phylum Streptophyta; class Magnoliopsida; order Solanales; family Solanaceae; genus Lycium; species Lycium barbarum. Next base: position 52,565,969 of record NC_083348.1, read on the forward strand.
TTTATGAAAGAGTTATTTTAATTTTTTTCTTTGCAAAGTTCAAGTGTCTTAGTCTTTGTAAATCTGTCTGGTGTCACTCAGCCATAAATTTACCTATCTGAAAGTTTGTCAAGTCAAAAATAAGTTTAATACATAACCACATAGGACCCCTGGTGACTAGTTTAAATGTTCACAATGCTTTTAAGAAGATCATTTTGATATTGTGAATTGCAAGTTACGAGTCATGTTTTCTTTTGAGACTGCTGCAATAGTGATTCTGTTGGAAAGGGTAATACCTCAAAAGTTATGTGTCATATTTTGATTAACTAAGATTATTTTACCTAGCAGCTACTAGGAATCGAAATTGTTGCTTTTCTTTTTCTTTTCTCCTCTTCTATGTAGAGTCTGGCTTATGTGTTGTTTAGATGTGTGTGAACCAATTGTTGCCACAAAGGACCTTGTCTTCTTGCCTGTTATCTGTCACATATAGTTGGGATTGATAGGGAGGTGTATACCCTAGTATATTTGAAAATATATGATCTGATTAATTGAGGTATCACACCTATGTTAATGGAATTTGGCTTTCTTATTTTCTAAGTCAATACTCTAGTGGGACACTGGTCTTTTTTGCTTGATGGGATTAAGACTTATTTGCTACTTCCCAAACCTTTTTTTTTTGGTAACTTTTCTGACTTCTTTAAAGATTTCAGTTTGATGTTGGGGATCAACCGTGCCTTGTTTTCTTGTCTTTCTTGCATCATGTTAGTTGGTTAATGCTAGAATTGTATACTATGCACACTGTTTGAATTATCTTGCTGCCAAAAAAAACATAAGTATGGTATAAGTTTTTCTCCTATGTATATTGTGGGTTCAAATACATATGTGGAGAAGTTGAAGTAGCACTTGGGGATTAAGTTTGAACCTCCCTAATGCCTGCCATGCCTGGGGTTCCTAATCCCTCGGATCTTGTGCGACATTAGGAGCAAAAGGGGGTAAAACTTTCCTTGTTGAGCTATTTTCACATCTCCACTAGTGTATACCTATGGTATATATGGCTAAAATTTTGTATACCCTTGTTTGGTATGATGAATTCCATCTAGGCAGACTTGTTTTTGGAAATTGTATATTTGTGTTTATTTCTGTATTAGGCTTTCTATCCCATTTAACACAATTCATATGGAATTTTCATGTGTTTGGGTCTGTGTCTTATTTGTATTTGGGCTTGCCCCTCCTATTTGTTTTTTTAGCCTGACACTTAGTGGGCTATATTCAGTCCCAATTGTTTGCTACTAAGTAATAAATACACCTTTTCATTATGTGATTTTGTTACATTAAGAAGTCTTTGCTAAAGTTTAAGTGTTTGCTTAGATTACTTGCTAATCCTTATTTCCCCTCTTTGCTTTGCATGAAATACTGTCCATTAGGATTCTCCTTGTTACACCCCGCGTTTTCAGAGCAGGAGTATGACATTTACCTCACCGTAGTAAGGGAGTGTCGGAGACGTCCCATAATGTTTTGAAAATCCCAAGCCATGGAAAGTACGTAACAACGAAGAAAGAGGGTGAATTACGATCTCGTAAGTCGTAATCGGGAAAGAGTATTTTGAAACATGAGAACATGATCATTATTAGTATAATAAGTGATAAATATCATGTATGGAGAGTTTCAGAATATTTCGAGATCGAGCAAATTGAAGAAAATAAGTTCGATGAAAATTTGAGAAATGCTGGAAAGATTTTTAGTCAAATTTGGAGGGGGTATATCTCCATGTATATTTGGAGTTTTAAGGCGTTTCAAAATCCTAAAATGAAGTTCGTCGACTCTAGTTTGTAATGCAACAAACCGCTCGTCGATAGGGCGTCGGAGTAGAGAATTATAGACGTTACAAACTGAACTGTCGCGCAGAAACAGAGCTGCTACAGCAATGCTACAGTACCGCTACAGTACTGCAGCAGTACTGTAGCTACAGTACGTCGGCCCACCCTCTATAAAAGGGCTAAAAACCCCCATTTTCATCACAAAAAATGCTACAAAGTTTCAGAAAATTCAGCCATTAAAAGGCTCTTAATCTCACATAAAAGTGAAGATTTTGGGCGAAATTTCAAGCTACGAAGTACTAATCGAAGTCCGGGCAACGCATAGTCACAAATATGATTTCATTTTGGAGTTGGAGTGGCTTGGAAACAAGTAAATGTTGAAGATTTGGCTACCTTCATGAAAAACAAGGTATGAATTTGTTGAATCTCTTTCTCTATCAATATGAATTAAGAAATAATGGCAAGAACAAGGTGATAGTTTGTTGTATTGATGTTGTTAATTTGTGGGTTGAGATTTGAAGAGAAATTGGACGAAATATACATATATCTATCTTGTAGGATGTTGGGGATGTTATTATTGATGTTGTTAGTACTAATTTCAACTTCTTTACGGAAATAAAGTTATTAAATAGTTGTATCACAAGTGGGTTGGTTGAGAAATTTGGAAAATAGTGTGTGGGTTGTTTTATGGCATATGTTGGTGTTGGAAATGATATTACGACTATTGGTATTGTTGAAGAATAATGAGCAAGTTATATTTAGTGTTTTAGTTGTTGTGTTGTAGATTGCATATAGCAAGTAAAGACTTGATAAGTGTGGTAAAGTATTGGTAATTGGAAGATTATGTATATTGAAGAATAATGTTCTTGCATGGATAGTATGTAATGATATTGGTATGATGTCGTTGGAATATATACTATAAGGTTGTTATCGTGTTCATTGGAGTCGGAAGGTTTTGAAGAAGGTAATAAATTGAAATCATGCATCTTGGATGAAATATGTGAATTGCTAGTGCGATTGTTGATTATGTTAATAGTTTGGCCGGGTTTGAATTCCCGGATTGTGTTGGTTGAGAATTTGGCTATGTTGAATGTTGAGGATGTATATATTTACAGAGGAAATGCTGCCGAAATTTCGGTAGCCAAGTGTTTCTTTAAGATTTCAACTCTAAGTATACTAATGAGAGTTTTGGTAAAAACGACCAATTTGCAGATTTTGACGAAATTGTGACGTGAATTTGGAATAGCAAAAGGAGCGGAAAGAGGTATGTAAGGCTTCACCCTTCTTTCTATGGCATGTCTTAGTTGAAATAAGTTGGGTACGAGCCTCGGGGACAACTCGGTTCCCCGGAATCCGCACCTAAAGTTTTCCACTTTTTGTTCAATAGAATTGAACTAGAAAGTGTGCCAATTGTTGGAAAAACCTCCTACACCCTTAGAACTTGTATAAATGGGACCCGATTACCCTAAGACCCTCACAAGTAACGCTATGACACGTAACATATGTAAATCGTATACGCTACCTCATCCGGCCCGAGGTGGGCCCGCTACTCTCGGATTTTTCCTTACAGTCTTGCTTGACTTACTTGAAGTGAATCCAAAGGGGACCTTTGATCCCGATTTCAATACCAAATGATAAATACTATGACTCCTCTAACGAGGACACTTCCATGACGATAATGATAACAATGATGTTAGATAAGAGAATATGCCTATGATACGTACTACCGGAACGACTCTATGACTAAGATGACTAAGCTAAGTATCTTATGTAAACATGAAAATGATAAAGTAATTTTTGAATATTATTTATATTTCCTAGCTATGACTTTATTTTCTAAAAGATTTCAAAGTCTATGAACCGTCATCTATGATGCCCCGATTTCATTCTACGTTTACTTTAATAGTATTCCCCGTTGGTAGTCTCACCTTAAAATACTCGTTCCTTCAAGGTGAGACAAAGCGATCACGAGTATTCTATAATATAATTGGAGGTCACCGACCTTACGTCACTCCGATGACTACATGATTCTTCTTTGGGCTTTCCTGCGTGCCTATGAGATATATGTTTATAGGATACGTAAATGCATATAAGACATTTAAATGTATGTAGGATATGCGTATATATTTTTAAAATATGCACATGACGAAAGAGCTAGAGCGCTATAGACGCTGATGTACCTACATGACACACGTATATGTATATGATAAAAGAGCTAGAGCGCTATAGACGCTGATATATGTACATGATATATGCATGTGTATACGGGGAAAATGGAGGTAAGGGCAGAGCGTTATGAACGCATATCCACCTGATCAGTTGGCATTACATGATATGATATCGTCCCGGACGCGGGATGTGTATATTTATGGTTAAATGGATCGGCTGCCGACGCCTCGGCAATATGAGATGTCCTATTTTATATGTATATGTATATGAACAAGGAAAGATTCTTAAAGGAAAGCTAAGTACGCATAGCACCTGCCAAGGGTACATATATATACAGGTTATGCTTCTATCCCAGGACATGTGTTGTAACTCTCTTATGTCATTATACATGATTCATATTTTCTGTATATTACTATTCATGCCTTACATACTCGGTACACTATTCGTACTGACGTCCCTTCTTGTGGACGCTGCGTTTCATGCCGCGCAGGTCAGCAGACAGGCGGATTTAATACTTAGAAGCTCTACCAGCAGTGTTGACAGTGCTCCAGTTATTCCGGAGCCTCACTTCCTTGGTACTATTTTGTGTATATATATTCGGGCACGGCAGTACTCAGCCCTTTCTATGTATAAGTGTACTACGTCTAGAGGCTCGTAGACAGATATGTACAGTTAGTTAAGTATAGTTAGGTATATGGTGTTTTGGCATGCTAATGTTAATGTATAAGTGATAACGAAGTTTATTAGTCTATGTTCAGAATGACGCCGCTAATGTTAATGTTCAAAAAACAAATGGCTCTGTTTACATGGCTTGCTAAGAGGTAAAGGTAAAACGATAGACAAGGGGTGCTCGGTACAAGTATCGGGTACTCGTCACGGCCCCTAGACGGGTCGTGACACTCCTATTGCGTAAATTCGTTGGGCCAAAGGCCCAATACCTTCCTTGATCGAGTCCGTGGGTAAATAAATAAAGGGAAGCTGATATGTTTTTTGAAGGCCCAGCCAATGGGTGAAAATGGCACTGATGGGCTTGGTAAGCTCATCAGTTAAAACTTCATTTGTTTCTCAAAAGTTCTACATCCACAGGGTTTCAATATTACACAATCAGTACGTGTAAAACATATATACATGCCAAATATATATAAAATGGAGAAGAGAGCAATCATGTCCTTGTTGATGAGTTCTGAAGCCCACAGGGACGCTTTAATTAAGGTGTTGAGTGGAGTAAGCACATCGAATGAGACGACGAGCGAAACGCTGGCCACAATAATCAGGCAGATGGTTGAAGCAAACAAGATTTCTTTCCGCAATGATGAACTTCCACCAGAAGGAACAGAACACAACAAAACACTTCACATCACCGTGAGGTACAAAGATAAGTTTGTATTTAAGCAGTTGCCAAACCATTTTCAAAGCTCGGGTAATAACCATTTTCACATAAAACGGGATTTTCGATCACAAATGTTTAAGGTTTAAAATTGTTTTAAAACTACGATTTAGCACAAAGAACAAAAACGGGATTTGGCTAGATTTTGAATTGGATCAAGTTTTAAACAAGGCAAAAAGGAAAAACAATTGAATTCTGGACTTGGCCCAAACCCGGACAAAATGAGAACTGAACTAGGTTTTGAATGAAAACTGTTGAAGGGAATAAATTCACTGTTGGGTCTGGAAGCCCAGAATTTGCTTTGGACTAAAAAGGGGACGAAACTGTTGGGTCGAATCTGAGGAGTGACGGATTTGTACTTGTAATATAGATTGACTCTATGGGCTTCAATGATAAAAATTGGACGACCCTACTCGGGAGAAATCCCGGGTGTGTCCTAATCCGGCAACAAAGTGAGTTGAACACTTGCGCGGATTTTTCTAAACCAAAACCCCTTTTATAAGGGGAATTTTTGCCAAAGTTTTCTTATAATTATGATATGACATTTTTGGAGAAAAACTAAACACTTTTTGCAAATAAATACATTAATCACACATTGAAGCTCGTAGGTCAACCGTATTCTACGGATCATTAATACTAGGGTGCGTAAAACCTTTCCTAGGGGATCACCAGTACCCTTACCTCGAACTTTGATCCAAAAGAGTTTTGCTTACTTTTGCAAAAATCTTTAACTCGGTTATCCCAGTTTTCCATAATAAATAATGTGGCGCCTCTAAAAAATATAAAATTTAATTACAGCACCAACAACCTCGTAATAACTTTTATGCCTTAACCCGCGTAAAAGCGAACTGTAACAGATGGCGACTCTACTGGGTATTTTCTAGGTTCTAACTATAAGGGTTTTAATATAATGTGAATTAATTGTGATTATTTGCTTAATTGTTTACTTTCTTGCAAAATATAAACTGTCATGCATTCATATCAAAAATTCCGCCACTCCTGGTAAAATGCATGGTTTCAAAGAGGACGCATGAAGTCGCATTCTAGCCTTCACTAAAAAACTTGAAACACCCTTTCTTTGGAACACGTTGAATGTTAAGTTGGTGTGCGGTCACCCAACGGCCGACAACGGTTCACCCTGAGTAGTCCTCTCGGGTCCAAGGTCAATTTGAAAAAACCCACACTGATAAGCCTAAGTTAGTGCTAAGCCAAATTCAAATGAGAAGTAGATTGGGTGGTTTGGATATTTCAGACGTATCCAAACCCGATAAGGAGACTACCCCATGTCAAGTACGGTCTATGACCTGGAAAAACCGGATATCATATTATGGGCTATTTAGGAACGTTTAAATATGCCTATGAATGAAACCATTGCCGTGGGGGGGGGGGGGGGAGGGGGGGATTAACCTTGGGTTTTGTTTTGTAGATGTCGATCAATTTGAAGTTTGATATGGTCCTGACTACACCTGAGTTGCTGCGAATTTGGTGGGGCCAAATGTCCCCAGAAGAGAATAGAGGAATCTCATGTCATTTAGAAAATTTGACATCTATCATGACTATGACCGGTTGCAAGGAACTAATAGAAGTGATTACCTTATTCTGGGATGGAGACCGGATAGTTTTCAGATTTGGGGATGACATTGAAATGACACCGACTGGAGGAGTTTAGGAATGTGTTAACTAGCGTAGGCTTGGGGTTGAAAAGAAGAAAGAAACGCGACCAAAATGCTTTGATTCCAGAAAAACCCACCTACTCCCAAATCTGTAGGATGCTTTCTTTTAATTATGCCAATTGGGCTCATGGCCCCACCATACCCTTCAGAGAGTTGTACAGAAGGTTTGGAAGCCTAGATGGATTGTGGAACATCCTGGAGAATTCAAAACTTATGCCGACTGGACGGCTACCAAACCCTTGGCCTTCACCATTTGCTTTTTAGGAGCTATGGTCTTTCCTAAGAATTGGTCAGTAGCCATAAATACTAGAGTCATTTTAGTCACCCATGCCATCTTCTACGGCATAACCCAAAAAGAAGAAATCAAATATTTTGACATAACCCCGATCATATTAGCCGATTTGTACCGAGCCTTGAGTGTCTGCCAGAATCATTACAAATATTTCCAACGTTATAATTTACTCCTGCCATGGTGGATCCTCAAACATATGGTCAAGGTTAGGGGTGAACAACACTTAAACATGCCGGCTGAAAGGGACAATCTTTAGGATTTTCGCTCGAACTTCGGAGATCAAAACAACCAAGGTTAGACACTCACCTTCTCCAAGCTGAAGGAAGAATGCATTCAATGGATGTTCTATGACTTTGTATCCATTAAGGTTGTAGTCAAAGGAAGAAAATGTCCATTCTTACCACTTATGGGAATACGAGGGATTCACCTTTATGCTCCTGCTCGGGTTCTGAGACAATTTGGGAGAATCCAAGTCATACCCCCGATTGGAGGCATGGGATATTTTATCATCGACTACGGCATCGATAGACCACCAAGGGCTTTGGATTGTGTCCGGGAATGGAAGGGTCGCATGATTTGGGGTCCCGATACTTTAGCCGAGGATAGGTTTCGTCCGAGTTGTGTTATAGAATATAAAGATTAGTTGAGGACCGACTTGCAAGGCACACTTCCTCCTAAGACTATTATCTATAGCTGTATCTAAGACAAAGATTCACAAGCCGAGATCGGAGCCCATTTGATTCAAAGGAGAGCTGACGACAGAGATGCTAAGTATTTGGAGAAAATTGAGCATGATAAGGCCATCATAGAGAGTCTGAGGCATGAGTTGGAGCTCAATGATTACTTGGTTAAGCTAGATGACCGGATGAAGAAGATTCTAGATGATGTTGCTCCACTGACCTTCACACAGAAAGGGTTTCTTATGGAGATGACTTTGACATCAGCCCATCTTCACATCCAGACTACCCTCCGAAAAGCGAAGAAAGCCAAGACTGATAGGGATCGGGCTTCATCATCCACTACTAGGGTACATTTCTACTGATTTATTTTTATGCACTGTCTTTACTTTATCTTTCGTACCCCTGCAGGAAAAAATATTATTATTAATGATAATAGGGCAATGGTTTGGTTCAAATGGCACATTTATGTTTCAAAGGTTTAGTATGCTTAAGAACGCGTATAGTATAATCTTATGAACTGCTTTTTGTGACTTTGTTTGCTTCCATATGTTTCGTTGAAATGCTTAATTGGTCTCGAATACTGTCCACTCACCCAAAGAAAAACAATGAACTAAACTACCCGCACTGAGCCTAACGATTTTCTCAGAACCTGAAGATGAGCAACAAGACTGCGCGTCGGCTCGAGGTCATGAGGAAGAATGAGGTTTACTGCGACGGAAGATTCAAAACCTCAAAAACAAGATTCGGATGTTAAAAGCCAAGATCAAGGAGGCGGATGAGTTGTTGGATTCAGCGAAAAGCTCGCTTGAAAAACCTGTAGAAGCTCATGGAGAAAATGTCCTTGACAAGGGAAAAGGAATTCTTCTCGAGTACATCTTGATAATGGAAGAAGAGATGCAGTCAGACCCACAGGAGCCACATGGCTAACAAATGGGGCTGCCTCCGCAGCGCCTTCAAGCATAAAAAAGGAAGAAACCTCTGCTGCACCATCAAGCCCTATAGGAGAAGGAGCTTCTGCTGCATTATCAAGTCCTAAGGATGAGCCCATGGAGTAGATAAGGTATGCTCAACCAGCTTCACTCGAATAGTGGGCTATAGCAGTCAAGGCATTGGATTGTCCCTACCGAGTCTCCCCTCAGAAGGTTACGAATGAGGAGATGATGTTCAAGTTCCGAAGCAAAGGAATAGTCAGTGTTTGCTTCGACAGGTTGCCACCTTGCCTTCCGACCTTTGCATATAAAAGATACCCTTATCACTAGGATCAGGCAGGGCATACCTTCAATGAATGTTTATCCTTCAAAATGAGACTCATCAGATTGATAGATGAGAAAAGTACCATAAAGATGTGGGGGCCACATTCACTGTAGGTCCATGACAACGTCATCCCAAATGAAGGGATTACGCATAACACTCGTATTTAGTGTTACGACTTCACGGTATTCAGAGACTCTTATGCCAACATCTTTGAGAAATTGGTCAGCATTGGGAAGATTAGCCCTATCAGAACCACAAGGGCCCAAACCGAAGGAGTTAGCCGCCGTAAAATGTGTCTGTATCATTCTGGAGCTTTAGGGCATGACATAGAAGAATGCGATGCATTCAAGTTTGAGTTGGAAAATTTGGTCCACAAGGGAGCCCTTTGGTTGGTGCTCCCTTCTCAGTATTAGGATTTGGGAGCCTTAGGCCAGAAAATGTTGAACGGACAAACAACCTATATTGACCTCAAAAGAAAGGTTGCTTTTGGGTACCTTTAGGGGGATCCCATTTTGTGTATTTAACACGGATTTGTTCCCCCCTATTTTGTGTAAATGGAACTGCGCCGACCTGATGTCCCAAGGAGGGATATGCAGGAAGCCTCTATCAGGCCTGGTCACGGGTAGGTTTAAGATTATTTTGATGTAAATCAAACTACGGAATGGCCTGACTTCCTGCGGAGGGATACGTAGGCAGTCTACGTAAGGCTCAGTCCCTATATATCATAAATATTATATCCCCCTCACTCAAACAACTCCCAAGTACCCCAAACCCAGTACAAGAGATAAATTTAGCATTTAAATCAAATATATGACCATTTATGTGCTAAATGTTAAACCGCCGTTTATATGCGATATCTTTCTTTTCTTTCTGTTATTTGACGAAACTAACTTTGTTTGCCTTTGAGTTATTCTTTTCTTATAGAAAGAGAAGTTCATTCGTGTTCACACCGGCATACTTCACAGGGTCTAAACCTGCAATAGTATCCTTACCCCAACAAGACAAAGGCAAAGAGAAAATAACTGGTACTTCGGAGAACGAAACTACCCTTACTGATATCGCTCTCAGAGAATCACCTCTGCGAGAGCTGCGCGTGTCATCGCTTACTGCAGACGTCATTAAAATGATGTTTGAAAAGATCGCCCATCTTTAAGAAGAAGTAGCTTGAAACAAAGCTGCTAATGCTGCCCGAGAGGCCCCTATTAAAGAAAGAAGGCCTCCACCGTTTTTTCCATCTCTGAATTCACTATTACAAGATCACTTCCCCACTAGGTCCATTATGACCACCATGCCATTTACCCCGATTGATGGACACATTGGTGTCTTAAACCACATCCCACCACTACTAAACACCAACCAAATTCCTGGGACTACCCACTCCATCCTCTCTTACCCAGCACCTCAACCAAGCATTACCCCACTACCAACTAACAAAAGCGCCCCTATTACCCGAATTTTCCCTGCCGTTTCTTTCCACACCCCTATTACACCAGGTACCTTCTAGCCCCATCAAGAAATTGACCACTATGAAGAGATGGAAAAGGCATGGAAGGCCGAACAGGAAAAACAGGAAGAAAGGCTTTAGCGGAAGATGACCGTAATGTTGGAATGATCTATGAGGACTACCCTCACTAGCACAGGTCTAAGCTATGACGATTTGTGCATGCATCCCAATTTGGATTTACCCGAAGGCTTCAAAGTACCCCGATTCGAATTGTTTAACGGGACGGGCTATCCTAAAGCGCACCTGCAGGCCTAGTGCTACCAGTTGGTCAGTGTCCGATTCGAATTGTTTAACGAGATGGGCAATCCTAAAGCGCACCTGCAGGCCTACTACGACCAGTTGGTCAGTGTCCGAGACAATCAAGCACTCATCATGAGTTTTTTCAGCCGGAGTTTGATAGGAGAAGCCTCAGAATGGTTCACGACGCAACACATACGCCGTTGAGTCACATGGGAAGATATGGCTGCGGCTTTCATGGAAAGATTCTGTTTTAATAAAGAGACGGTGCCAGATAGACACTATTTGGAGAAAGTAAAATAGAAGTCCACCGAGAACTTTCGCGAATATGCAAGCAGGTGGAGAACAGAGGCTGCCCGAGTACAACCTCCTATAGGCAAAGAAGAACTTGTGTTGGTTTTCATCCGTTCACAAGAAAACAATTTCTATGATAGAATGATTTCAATGGCGGGCAGACCTTTCTCTAAACTGGTCAAAATGAGAGAGGCCATAGAGGATGGTCTATAAACGGGTCAAATCATAAGCATGACTGGAAAATCCACTAGTTCAAGCTCAACCGGGTTCCTGCACAAAAAGAAGGAAAACTTGACTAGCATATCCCACGCCTCTAAGCCCAAAAGAAGGGAGGATTCCCCGATGGAAGCATATGCTTCACCTCCTCCAAATACCTACGTACCCACCCCTTACAATGCGGTGACAATATGTTACGCACAACCGACCTTCCAATCACCACCCCAAAAGTACCAAGCTTCACCAAATGCCTTCCAATCACCTTCCCCAAACTACCAAGCTCCATAACCAAATTATCAAACTCCCCTACCCGTTTACCATGCCCCACAAAATAAAAACCCAATACCTACTAGAATCAACCCCCACAAAATGCCTATAATGCGCCACGTCCCAATTTTGAGAAGAAACCCCTCGGGTATTCACTCTGCTGATGGAATCTTGAACTGATTTGTTCAAAAGGTTAAGTGCGGCTGGAATGATTCAAGTGCTTCCGCCAAAGGCTGTTAATCCAAAGAACCGATTTTACCGAGCTGAACAAATGTGTGTAGGGCACAGCACAGCACTGAGGATTGCATTAACCTCAAGTAGAAGATATAGGATCTGATTGACCTGAAATAAATTTACCTCCAAACGGCCCCTCCAAATATGAACACCATTCCTTTGCCAAACCATGGCAACAATGTGATTCACATGATCGAGAGAAAAGAAGACTGGGTCGCAAGAAGGCCCACAATCTGCGATTCTGTGAAAGAACTTAAATGCATAGTAGTATCACTGTCCCTGCAAGAACGCCCGTAATTCAAAGTATTAATCCCTGCACACAACACAGCACTGAGGATTGCATTAACCTCAAGTAGAAGATATAGGATCTGATTGACCTGAAATAAATTTACCTCCAAACGGCCTCTCCAAATATGAACATCATTCCTTTTCCAAACCATGGCAAAAATGTGATTCACATGATCGAGAGAGAAGAAGACTGGGTCGCAGGAAGGCCCACAATCTGCGATTCTGTGAAAAGAACTTGACCGCATAGTAGTATCACTGTCCCTGCAAGAACGCCCATAATTCAAAGTATTAATCCCTGCACCAATGACAACACACATTGCTCAGGTGACTCCAGCGCCACCTCAAAAAGAGTTTGAAATCCAAGTTGTCGCCGCACATGGTATCACAAGATCAGGGAGATCTTATACTCCTAAAGACCTAGCCCAAGTAGCACCCCGAAGGGAAGGTAATAAGAAAAGGACTATCACTGAAGGTGAAGCCAAAGATTTTTGGCGCTGAATGCAGCTAAAAGAATACTCCATTATTGAGCATTCAAAGAAAACGCCAGCCTAAATATCAGTGCTGGCTTTGCTGCAAAGTTCACCCCAACACCACCTGGCTGTAATAAGGGTGTTGGAGGAAGCTCATGTCCCAACTGGAACAAACAGTGAAAACATGGCCGAAATGGTCGCCCATGTTATTGAGGAACATCAAATTTCCTTCACAGAGAAAGAGTTTCCCAAGGAAGGCATAAATCACAACAAAGTGTTGCACATCACTATCATATGTCGCAACAAAGTGGTTACCCAGGTGTTAATTGATAATGGGGCAGGACTCAAAATTTTCCCCGAATCTACCCTGACTCAGCTAGGGTTTGACCCGGGAAAGGTTCATAAAACCCACACTGACATAAGTGCTTTTGACGGAGGACGTTGTGACGCCACCATAGTAGTTGATTTAGATATTCAAATAGGACCTGCCGAGTTCACCACTTAATTCCAAGTCATGGAATACCCGCCAATTACAATTTGCTTCTAGGAAGACCATGGATTCATATGGCAGGGGCAGTACCATCCTCGCTCCATCAATCTGTAAAATTCATCTGGGAAGAGGAAGAAGTGTTGATCCACGGAGAAGCCAGCATGCACAATTATCCAGACAATTCTATACCTGTCATTGAAGCCACACCCAAAGGAACGGATTTCCATCTCGTGGAGTTAGTAGGAGCAGCCCACAAGATAGACTCCATGGAAACTCACATCCCGGTGGTTTACAAAATGATTGCTTCTACCATGATTCTGAACGGGTTTCAACCCGAAAAAGGTTTAGGGAAGAATTTGCAGGGCATCACTGAGCCTATTCCTATCCTTCAAGATAATTTTCGCTTTGGGCTTGGTTACATCCCAACAGAGAAAGAGTTCCCTACCAAGAAGAAACAAAAGGTTGCAGATCTCTGCAAACCCATTCCAAATATGTACCATTAATTTCCCCATAAAATAAGTATGCCTGAGGAATCTAACATTGAAGAAGGGATAAGGATGCTATTCCAAGGGGAAGATTGCTCCGTGATTCTGGAAGAATGTACCGAAGCACCCAGGATCAGAGAGGCAGAACCGGGCGGGCAGCTGTCCAACTGGACCTCTACCCCGCTACTGGCTCTTCGGTAGAGAAAGATGAATTTATTTTGAAAATGGGGAGAATCGGTCGAGGCCCTATTACTCACCCTTTTTATCACTTACATACCTCGTAATGTTTTCTAAAAAATGAAAATGGCTTGGTCTAAGCCAGGACCACTGTTTGTACTTCTAAATAATTTTAATTAATGAAAGCCTCGGTTTATTAAAACTGTTTTATTTGTTACACGCATGTTTTATACTAACACATTTTGACACATTTCGCCTTGAATTTCTTTTCAGTAATAAAAACAATAAAGCAACCTTAAATGTCATGACATGTTGTGAAACGAATGAGCCAGGCAGCATAGAAGAAGAAGAATATGAGGAATATGATGAGACCACGATGATACGTGAAGGTCTCGCGAAAGAAGTAGAACAATTGGAGAATGAGCAGAAGCCAAACCTGGATGAAACAGAAACCATAAATATAGGTGATGCAGAGGATTTCAAAGAAACAAGGATAATACCCCTCTCAAAGAGGAATTGATAAGTTTGCTGAGAGAGTACGTGGATATCTTCGCATGGTCATACGCTAACATGCCAAGGCTAAGTACCAGCGTAGTGTCTTACAGGCTACCCATTAGTGAGGGTTTTGCTCCAGTAAAACAGAAAAACTGACAATTCAAACCAGATCTTAGTATTCGAATCAAAGATAGGTGGAGAAATAGATTGAGTCAGGAGTAGTGGAAGTGACGTCTTACCCTACATGGTTAGCCAACATAGTTTCGGTACCCAAGAAAGATCGCAAAATAAGAATCCGCGAGGATTACCTAGATCTTAATAAGGCTAGCCCAAAGGATAATTTTCCACTCCCGAACATCCATATACTTATAGACAATTGTGCCAAGCACGAGTTACAATCGTTTGTGGATTGTTTCGTCGACTACCACTAGATCTTAGTGAACAGAAAGGATGCCGAGAAGACAACCTTCATCACCCTATCGGGATTGTACCATTGCAGGGTAATGCCCTTCGGCCTCAAGAATGCCGGCGCAACATATATGAGGGCAACGCCTACCATTTTCCACAACATGATCCATAGCGAGATTGAAGTCTATGTGGACAATATCATTATCAAGTCAAGGGAAAGTTCAGAGCATACCGCACACTTGAGGAAATTCTTCGACAGACTCCGGAAGTTTAATTTGAAATTGAACCCGACCAAATGTGCGTTCGGAGTACCAGCTGAAAAGTTACTGGGGTTCATAGTCACCCGAAGAGGCATAGAGCTAGACCCAACGATGATCAAAACAATCCAAGAGTTGCCTTCTCTCCAAACTAAGAAAGAAGTCATGAGCTTCCTGGGAAGGTTAAATTACATTGGGCGGTTCATAGCTCAATCCACCATCATTGTGGAGCCCATCCTCCGGCTGTTGAAAAAGGACGCTCCTACAATATGGACAGAGGAATGCCTAGAGGCATTCGACACTATCAAAAGATACTTGTCCAACCCACCAGTCTTGGTACCACCAAAGCTCGGAAGCCCATTGTTGCTATATTTATCAGTCACCGAAAAGGCCTTCGGTTGGATGTTAGGACAACACGATGAAGAAGGGAAAAAGGAGCGTGCCATTAACTAGCTGAGCAAAAAGTTCACAGCCTGTGAAGCAAGGTATATGCTAGTGGAAAAAAACTTGTTGTGCTCTAACTTGGGTAGCCTAGAAATTGAGGCATTATTTGTCTTTATATACCACTCACCTCATATCCAAGATGGATCCTTTGAGGTATGTATTCTGTCAGCCTATGCCCATTGGAAAGTTGGCTAAATGGCAGATGCTGTTGAGTAAGTTCAACATTGTATACATAGCCCAGAACGTCGTCAAAGGGCAGGCCTTGGCTGACTTACTAGCCGCAAGCCCGGTGGATGAAGGGCTTGAACCACTTCGCACCCATTTCCCAAATGAAGGGGTGTTGGCTATAGAAGAAGGAGCAACAGAATCCTATACTGGCTGGAAATTGTTCTTTGACGAATCAGTAAATCACAAAGGTTCTAGAATCGGAGCGGTCTTGATATCAGAAAATGGGTAACACTACCCCATGGCCGCCAAGCTCAAATTTCGCTGTACCAACAACATGGCTGAATACGAAGCCTGCATCCTAGGTCTTAGAATGGCACTGGATATGGACATCAATGAATTATTGGTCATTGGAGATTCCGACTTGCTGATTCATCAAGTACAAGGCGAATGGGCCGCTAAGAATGAAAATATCTTACCATATGTGAACCAGGCACAGAGATTGTGCAAGAAATTCAGAAAGATTTGAGTTTCGACATACGTCAAGGGCTCATAATGAATTTGCTGATGCATTGGCCAAAATAGCCTCAATGATCCAACATCCTGAAAGCAGTCACATTGACCCACTAAGGATAAGACTGAAAGAAGAACATGCCCACTGTTGCCATGTGAAAGCTGAGCCAGATGGAAAGCCATGGTACAGCGACATCAAAATGTATCTGGAAGGACGGGAATACCCCGAAGACATTACAAATGGACAAAAGAAGACCATCCGAAGAATGGCGAATGGTTTCTTCCTAAATAAAGAAGTGTTACACAAACGGACGCTGGATTTGGGTCTGCTTAGATGTGTAGAGGTCGGTGAAGCCACCAAACTTCTAGAAGAAGTACATGCGGGAACATGTGGACCCCATATGAATGGATTCGTACGAGACTTTTTCAGGTCGGGCAACTAGTGCTCAAAAGGATTTTTCCGCACCAAGATGAGTACAAAGGGAAATTTTCTCCCAACTGGCAAGGGCCTTACGTAATCCGCAAAGTAATCTCTGGAGGAGCGGTAATATTGGCGGAAATGGACGTGTTACACCCCGAAAATTTTCCGTTAGCATGTGCAAAATAGGCTAATAAGGATAAAATATGTGTGTGGCATTTTGAAGGCAAGTAATAAGGTCCCGTAGATTGGTATCGAGGAGTTGAACAACTTTTACGAAGGTTCCATAAGGATCGAAGATGAGACCAAGTCAAGAATGAACTGGGAGTATACGGTCCATTATATGGACCATAAAAGTGTTTTACGGTTCATTATACGGACCGTAGAAGTGTCACAGAATAGGCTGGCTGAAGGGTGAGTTTTACGGTGTACTATACGGACCGTATAACGGTTTGACGGTCCGTAAAATGAATCGTCAAAGTGTCACAGAATGAGGTCGAAAGAAGGTCGATTTTACGGTGAATTATACTGACCGTACAACGATTATACGGCCCGTCAAATGGTTACAGAAAGGGGTGATCTCTGGGTCCATTTTACGGCCAGTTATACGGACCGTATAAATTTATACGGACCGTATAACGAACCGTATAAGGACATCGGGACTGAAGTTGAATTTTATAAAATATGATCCAAGTCTCATTTTCTTCATTCCCACTTTCTACTTCACGATCCTCTCTCTCTCTAGAATATTCTACACTCTCCCAAACCAAGAACACAAGTAGAAATCTAAGATCAAATTCATCAATTCACCATAACCTAGTGCAAGAACACATCAAAAGGGATTATTTGAGTCAAGAAATTCCTAGAAGGAGGACCTAGGGTTTTGTTGGAGCGAAGCATTTCAACTCAAGGGTTGTTCAATCACCATCCAAGGTAAGTTTCATGACCTTATTAAGTTATTTAAATGTTAGAAACATAGGAAAAGCTTGAATTGTAGAAAGACATAGAAAAATGGGTGAATAGTGCCACCATTGAGTGATGATGGAATTGAATCATATAAGTTGAAGTGTTAAGGTTATGAATATGCTAGAAATGATGATTTTACCATGAAATAAGTATTAAAGGTGTGAAAACACGATGATAAGCTAGGTAGGAAATTATGGAAAAATTAGAGGAAAATGGTGAAATGTGATGAGTCGATATGAATGATGGTTGTTGGTGGTAATGTTGTGGGTATTATTGTGAATGTTGGGAATTGATATAGACGATGGGAAAAGTAGAATAAACAAAGGAAGTGCTGCCCGATTTTCTTTAGAAAATAGCGACGCGTTCTTATAGCCCACTAACTAACGATAATTTGAATTCCCTTATGAAGGTAACGACGCGATATTGCAGAAGAGCAAGTGAACGGTATTCTAGCTAAGCGACCAAGGTATGTGAGGCTAGTCCCCTTCTTCAAATGGCATGAATCCCATAGCATAAAATCCCCTTCTTTCCATGAGCTAATAGATATGATATGATAATGCTAAAGCGATGATTATGTCCTCATTGTCTACACTCACCTCATGTACTGTTTCCTTCGAGGTGAGGCAGAATGTCAGAAATTGCTCCATAAAGAGATCGGGGGATCACGACCTTACGTCACCCCGGTAGATTACAAATGATCATGAGCTCACGCATGTATTATGATAAGAGAAGCATGTTTTTCAAAGTATATGATGATATGTATTTTATGTTAAGCATGTCATGATTGCATTTACACCGCGCCTAGTTGGCCGGGCAGACACCGCTTCGGCGGGCGGCTACACGGATACACCATGACCCTCTCGGGCATGGGCAGACACCACTAGTGGGCGGCATGAGATGGTACCCTGGACGCGGGAGGCCTGGACGCGGGCTTATATTATTGGTGATCACACCGTTCCGACATGGACGGGCAGCTTGCATGATATGTATACATGATATGATAAAGAGTATGAGTAAGACAGCATGCATCATCCTTCCTATGATTATGATTCAGCTTCACATGTTCACTTTGATGTTCATTAGGTTGTTATTGTTTCTCTCATCATTATTTATGCCTCTTATACTCAGTACAATGTTCGTACTGACGTCCTTTTCTTTGGACGCTGTGTTCATGCCCACAGGTAGACAGGGAGACGAGCTAGATCCAGAGCCATAGGGGCAGTCAGCTGTTGAGAGCACTCCATTGTTCGGAGGTGCTTGTGATTTCTTTTGTGTATACGTACATATATATATATATATCCATTTTGGGGCATGACGGAGTCTTGTTCCGTCCATTGTATAGCACGTCAGTAGAGGCTCGTAGATGCGCAGTGTGGGTTAGATGGTTCCACAAGATATTACTATATGTATATACTATCTTGATAGCCATATGGCAAATATATGTAAAACAAGTATGTTTCTTGTAAAGTATGATTTTCACATGTTTCGTCTATAAATTCTGAAAGAAGTATTTAATAAGTAATTGAGTATTAAGAAGAGCGGTGCTCGGTGGTTAGCCCCGGGTACCCGTCGCGGCCCCTAGCCGGGTCGTGACAAAAGTGGTATCAGAGCAGTTCAGTCCTAGGAAGTGTCTACGAGCCGTGTCCAGTAGAGTCTTGTTTATGGTGTGTAGCGCGTCGCATCAATAAACAGGAGGCTACAGGGCATTTAGGAAAATGACCATCTTTCTTTTCAGAGATCGTGCGATAGAGCCGTGTGTAGGATTTTATTCTCTTCTAAAAGTGCGTTATGATTTCAGAATGTCGCCAAAGGGAAAGGCTACAGCTGCCCAGAAGGGCAAAGCTACGACACAGAAACGAGCAGAAAGAGAGCCTCCGGCGAATGTGGAAGAGGGTGAATCCCAAAATGAGGCATTGCCTAATGTAGAAGGGCAAGGCGGAGCCTCGGCTCCGGTTCCTCCACCAGTTGCTTCGGGTCAACAAGTGACCGAGGCCATACACTTATTGACTCAGTTGGTTACCGCCCAGGCACAACGACAAAGTGCGGGCCCGAGTGATCATTCAGCTAGTACAAAAGCCCGTGACTTCATGACTGTAAATCCCCCGGAGTTCTTTGGGTCTAAGCCGGATAAAGACCCGCAAAACATTATTGATAATATGATGAGAACCCTAAAGATTATTCATGCTTCCGAGACAGAATCCGTAGAGTTGGCTTCTTATAGACTCCACGATGTGGCGGTGCTATGGTATAACAACTGGATGGCGTCAAGGGGAGAAAATGCACCCCCTCTGGTTTGGCAAGAATTTGCGGATGCTTTTTTTCGTCATTACTTGCCACCCGAGACTCGCCGAGCTAGAGCGGACAGGTTCCCGAATTTGAAACAAGGGAACATGAGTGCCCGAGAGTATAGTATTCAATTCAATTCTCTGGCCAGGTATGCTCCGAGTATAGTAGCCGATATGGGCGATCGTGTGCACAGATTCGTGAGTGGTTTGGGGCCACATTTGTTCAGAGAATGCTTGTCGGCCTCTTTGCAAGATGGGATGGATATTTCCCGAATACAGGCCCATGCACAGAATCTTGAGGAACGACGACAATTACAGAGAAGTGATGATGACAGTGACAGGAGACAAGGAAAAAGGGCTAGATCGATGGGAGCAAGTAGCGAATATAGAGGGGGGTCGAGGCAGATGCATTCTAGGCACTCAGGTCAGTCAGCGACCAGTGCCCATTCTAGGTTCCCAGATAGGAGGGTTGATCGTTCTTTTCAGCCAGGACAGGGCCAGAGTTCGAGAGCCTCAGATTCCCAGTTCAGGGGAGATTTCAGTCAGCGGAGACCTCCAGTACCGCGGTGCAGTCAGTGCGGTAAATTGCATTCCGGGTAGTGTCGTCAGGGTTCAGATGCATGTTACGCCTGCGGGCAGGTTGGTCACCTTATGAGAGATTGTCCTTCCGCGAGAGGCAGAGCGGGGACTCAGCCTACAGGTTCAGCAGTGGGTTCTTCTTCAGCACGCCCGACAGCACAGACTTCTCAGACTACAGCAGGTAGAGGCAGAGGTAGAGGGGGAGTATCCACTTCAGTTGCTGTTCAGCCCCGCGTATATGCTTTAGCCGGGCGACAGGATCTTGAGTCCTCCCCAAATGTTGTCACAGGTACATTGACTATATTTTCCCGTGACGTGTATGCCTTCATTGATCCAGGCTCTACTTTCTCTTATATTACTCCGTATGTTGCTGGTTGCATTGGGGCGAGGCCTGAGTCAATTAAGCCCTTTGAGGTACTTACTCCGGCTGGTGAACCCGTGATAGCAAAACAAGTATACAAAAATTGTGTCGTTGTTATGTGTGACCGCCAGACTAGAGCCGATTTGATTGAGGTAGAAATGGTCGATTTCGATGTAATTATAGGTATGGACTGGTTGGCGTCCTGCTATGCTAATGTTGATTGCCGGACGAAAGTGGTCCGATTCCAATTTCCGGGAGAACCCGTACTTGAATGGAAAGGTAACACTGCATCCCCAAAGGGTAGGTTTATTTCCTACCTTAAGGCGAGGAAGATGATAGCAAAGGGTTACATTTCTCATCTAGTTCGAGTTCATGATATCGAGGCAGAGCCGCCAACTTTTCAAACAGTTCTGGTGGTAAACGAATTTCCAGACATATTCCCAGATGAACTCCCAGGTCTTCCTCCAGAAAGGGAGATTGATTTCGCTATCGATGTATTACCTGACACCGAGCCTATTTCTATTCCTCCGTACCGAATGGCACCAGCAGAGTTGAAGGAATTAAAGGTACAGTTGAAGGATCTACTCGAGAAAGGGTTTATAAGGCCTAGTTCATCGCCATGGGGAGCACCAGTCTTGTTCGTAAAGAAGAAAGATGGATCTCTGCGAATGTGTATCGACTACAGGCAATTGAATAAGGTGACAGTAAAGAATAGATACCCTCTTCCCAGAATTGATGATTTGTTTGATCAATTGCAAGGCGGTAAATGGTTCTCCAAGATAGATTTGCGATCGGGTTATCATCAGGTGAGAATCAGGGAAGCAAATATCCCCAAGACTGCCTTCAGGACGAGATATGGCCATTATGAGTTTCGAGTAATGTCGTTCGGGTTAACGAATGCCCCGACAGTGTTCATGAACTTGATGAATAATGTGTTCAGACCATTTTTGGATCTCTTCGTGATAGTATTCATCGATGACATCTTGGTATATTCTCGCACAGAATCAGAACATGCAGATCATTTAAGGATTATCCTTGGCGTTCTCCGAGCCCGAGAATTATATGCAAAGTTCTCAAAGTGCGAGTTTTGGCTTAAATCTGTGGCATTTTTAGGCCATATTATTTCAGGTGATGGCATCCGAGTCGACACTCAGAAAATTGAGGCTGTGAAGACTTGGCCAAGGCCTACGACACCGACAGAAGTTCGTAGTTTCCTGGGTTTGGCAGGATACTATAGGAGATTCGTAGAGGGGTTTTCCTCCATTTCAGCTCCCTTGACGAAGTTAACTCAAAAGTCGGCAAAATTTCAATGGAACGACGCTTGTGAGCGCAGTTTCCAAGAATTGAAAGGCAGGTTGACTTCCGCCCCAGTGTTAACACTTCCCGAAGGACCAGATGGCTATGTGGTATATTGTGATGCTTCCGGCATGGGATTAGGATGTGTATTAATGCAGCATGGCAAGGTTATTGCATATGCCTCAAGACAACTGCGTAAACATGAACAGAATTACCCAACTCATGATCTTGAATTGGCCGCCGTTATTCATGCTTTGAAACTATGGAGGCATTACTTGTATAGAGTGCACGTCGATATATATATACAGATCACAAGAGTCTCCAACACATCTTTAAGCAGAAGGAGTTGAATCTGCGACAGAGACGGTGGTTAGAATTGTTGAAGGACTATGATGTAAATATCCTGTACCACCCCGGAAAAGCAAATGTGGTAGCCGACGCGCTTAGCCGTCGATCGATGGGTAGTTTATGTGGAATTCCCTCAGACAATGAAGAAATGGTCCGTGAGCTTTATCGATTAGCCAAACTTGGAGTGCGTGCAATTGATTCGAGTAAAGAAAGTATCAGCATTAATGACCCCACAGTTTCATCTTTAAATGCAGAAGTGAAGGAACGGCAATATGAAGATTCTCAACTAAGCCGTTACCGAGACCTATCTTGTGAGAAGGAAAAGTCTCCATTTGAAGTTTCCATGGATGGAGTTCTACGATATCAAGGCAGGCTATGTGTGCCGGATGTGGCAAATTTGCACCAACGGATCTTAGAGGAAGCACATCATTCCCGGTATTCTATCCATCCAGGTGCAACTAAGATGTATCATGACCTCAAACTAATATACTGGTGGGATGGTATGAAGAGGGATGTAGCAGAATTTGTAGCGCAATGCCCAAATTGCCAGCAGGTAAAAGCAGAACATTAGAAGCCAGGAGGGTTGTTACAAGCCATGGAAATCCCTATGTGGAAATGGGAAACCATCAATATGGATTTTGTTGTAGGATTACCCCGTTCACGAGGGAAGTATGATTCTATATGGGTGATCGTGGACAGGCTCACAAAATCAGCTCATTTCCTTCCAGTCAGAACTGCGTACTCGGCGGAAGATTATGCCCGGTTATATCTAAAGGAAATTGTGCGACTCCATGGAATTCCTTTAGCCATTATTACGGACA
The DNA here is from genome assembly GCF_019175385.1 of Lycium barbarum. Lineage (NCBI taxonomy): Eukaryota > Viridiplantae > Streptophyta > Magnoliopsida > Solanales > Solanaceae > Lycium > Lycium barbarum. The sequence continues at coordinate 52,589,238 of NC_083348.1, forward strand.
GAGGGGCACAGTTCACAGCCAAGTTTTGGAAGTCGTTTCAAGAGGGCCTAGATACCCAAGTCAAATTTAGTACGGCATTTCACCCACAGACCGACGGGCAGGCCGAGCGTACTATTCAGACCCTGGAAGATATGCTACGAGCATGTGTGCTGGATTATGGTGGTAGTTGGGATGAGCATCTACCCCTCATTGAGTTTTCTTACAACAATAGCTACCATTCCGGTATTCAAATGGCTCCATATGAAGCTTTGTACGGAAGAAAATGCAGATCTCCAGTTGGCTGGTTTGAAATAGGAGAATCAAAATTAATAGGTCCCGACCTGATTCAACAAGCGGTCGAAAAAGTCAAGATTATTCGGGATCGATTGCTAACAGCCCAAAGTCGCCAAAAGTCTTATGCAGACAATCGCCGACGAGACCTGGAATTTCAAATTGGTGATAGGGTGTTTTTGAAAGTGTCGCCGATGAAGGGAGTGATGAGATTTGGCAAGAAAGGGAAACTAAGTCCCAGGTATATCGGACCCTATGAAATCGTTCGTAAAGTGGGTCAAGTAGCTTATGAATTGAAATTGCCTTCTGAGCTTGAATCAGTTCATCCAGTATTTCATGTTTCGATGCTCCGCAAGTGTATTGGGGACCCCACAAGGATTGTTCCGGTAGAAGATGTGCAAGTGACAGAAAAGCTAACATACGAAGAGGTACCTGTTGCTATTCTAGACAGACAAGTGTGAAGGCTTCGGAACAAAGAGGTAGCATCAGTCAAAGTTCTATGGCGGAACAATAATCGAGAAGAAATGACTTGGGAAGCGGATGAAAAGATGAAGTCCAAGTACCCCCAATTGTTTCAAATCCCAGAAGAGACTAGACATGAAGCAACGACGAATAGAGGTATGTACGCTTTATTTCTATGATTTTGGTCATGTGTGACCATAGATGTATTGATATTGTAATATAGCCATGTGGGGAAATGATATTATGGGTTGCTGTGACAGGTTAATAGTGCCAGATTACAGAGGAAACTCTGGCGAAATTTCTGTAGAATCTCGAGTATTTAACATTCGAGGACGAATGTTCCAAAAGGGGGGAAGAATGTTACACCCCGGAAATTTTCCGTTACCATGTGCAAAATAGGCTAATAAGGATAAAATATGTGTGTGGCATTTTGAAGGCAAGTAATAAGGTCCCGTAGATTGGTATCGAGGAGTTGAACAACTTTTACGAAGGTTCCATAAGGATCGGAAATGAGACCAAGTCAAGAAAATAAGCTTCAGTGAATTGGGAGTATACGGTCCATTATACGGACCGTAAAAGTGTTTTACGGTCCATTATACGGACCGTAGAAGTGTCACAGAAGAGGCTGGCTGAAGGGTGAGTTTTACGGTGTACTATACGGACCGTATAACGGTTTGACGGTCCGTAAAATGAATCGTCAAAGTGTCACAGAATGAGGTTGAAAGAAGGTCGATTTTACGGTGAATTATACGGACCGTATAACGATTATACGGCCCGTCAAGTGGATCGTCAAATGGTTACAGAAAGGGGTGATCTCTAGGTCCATTTTACGGCCAGTTATACGGACCGTATAAATTTATACGGACCGTATAACGAACCGTATAATGACATCGGGACTGAAGTTGAATTTTATAAAATATGATCCAAGTCTCATTTTCTTCATTCCCACTTTCTACTACACGATCCTCTCTCTCTAGAATATTCTACACTCTCCCAAACCAAGAACACAAGTAGAAATCTAAGATCAAATTCATCAATTCACCATAACCTAGTGCAAGAACACATCAAAAGGGATTATTTGAGTCAAGAAATTCCTAGAAGGAGGACCTAGGGTTTTGTTGGAGCGAAGCATTTCAACTCAAGGGTTGTTCAATCACCATCCAAGGTATGTTTCATGACCTTATTAAGTTATTTAAGTGTTAGAAACATAGGAAAAGCTTGAATTGTAGAAAGACATAGAAAAATGGGTGAATAGCGCTACCATTGAGTGATGATGGAATTGAATCATATAGGTTGAAGTGTTAAGGTTATGAATATGCTAGAAATGATGATTTTACCATGAAATAAGTATTAAAGGTGTGAAAACACGATGATAAGCTAGGTAGGAAATTATGGAAAAATTGGAGGAAAATGGTGAAATGTGATGAGTCGATATGAATGATGGTTGTTGGTGGTAATGTTGTGGGTATTATTGTGAATGTTGGGAATTGATATAGACGATGGGAAAAGTAGAATAAACAAAGGAAGTACTGCCCGATTTTATTTAGAAAATAGCGACGCGTTCTTATAGCCCACTAACTAACGATAATTCGAATTCCCTTATGAAGGTAACGACGCGATATTGCAGAAGAGCAAGTGAACGGTATTCTAGCTAAGCGACCAAGGTATGTGAGGCTAGTCCCTTTCTTCAAATGGCATGAATCCCATAGCATAAAATCCCCTTCTTTCCATGAGCTAATAGATATGATATGATAATGCTAAAGCGATGATTATGTCCTCATTGTCTGCACTCACCTCATGTACTGTTTCCTTCGAGGTGAGGCAGAATGTCAGAAATTGCTCCATAAAGAGATCGGGGGATCACGACCTTACGTCACCCCGGTAGAGTACAAATGATCATGAGCTCACGCATGTATTATGATAAGATAAACATGTTTTTAAAAGTATATGATGATAAGTATTTTATGTTAAGCATGTCATGATTGCATTTACACCGCGCCTAGTTGGCCGGGCAGACACCGCTTCGGCGGGCGGCTACACGGATACACCATGACCCTCTCGGGCATGGGCAGACACCACTAGTGGGCGGCATGAGATGGTACCCCGGACGCGGGAGGCCTGGACGCGGGCTTATATTATTGGTGATCACACCGTTCCGACATGGACGGGCAGCTTGCATGATATGTATACATGATATGATAAAGAGTATGAGTAAGACAGCATGCATCATCCTTCCTATGATTATGATTCAGCTTCACATGTTCACTTTGATGTTCATTAGGTTGTTATTGTTTCTCTCTTCATTATTTATGCCTCTTATACTCAGTACAATGTTCGTACTGACGTCCTTTTCTTTGGACGCTGTTCATGCCCACAGGTAGACAGGGAGACGAGCTAGATCCAGAGCCATAGGGGCAGTCAGCTGTTGAGAGCACTCCATTGTTCGGAGGTGCTTGTGATTTCTTTTGTGTATACGTGCATATATATATATCCATTTTGGGGCATGACGGAGTCTTGTTCCGTCTATTGTATAGCACGTCAGTAGAGGCTCGTAGATGCGCAGTGTGGGTTAGATGGTTCCACAAGATATTACTATATGTATATACTATCTTGATAGCCGTATGGCAAATGTATGTAAAGCAAGTATGTTTCTTGTAAAGTATGATTTTCACATGTTTCGTCTATAAATTCTGAAAGAAATATTTAATGAGTAATTGAGTATTAAGAAGAGCGGTGATCGGTGGTTAGCCCCGGGTACCCGTCGCGGCCCCTAGCCGGGTCGTGACAGGACGGTCATGAGTGGCCGAAGCCGATCAACTCAGATGCAATCAAGCTCTACTATGCATGAGGAAGGAGCTTCTCAGTTTGTAATACTACTCTCTGCTTGTAATCGTTATTCTATTTTGCTTGTATTAGTTATTTCCTTTTGCTTGTAATCGTTTTGTGATAGATAGGCGAAACAAAACACCTTTTGTAATATGAACTACGCAATGACTTGATTTCCCCACAATGGGATACGTAGGCAGTCCACCTGGGACCCGATCGCTTTATTAATAATTCTAAACTGGGCCGGAAATTTTGAGAAGACCTCAAAATTTCCAGGAAGGCATAAGAGTTGATAGCTCAAAATTTAAACTGGGGCAGAATTTTTGAGAAAAGGTCTCAAAAATTCCGTGTAAGGAAGCAAAAGCCCCAGTCACAGATGAAAGGATCTCCCTCATTCAAAGCGCATGTCATGACAATTAATAATGCTTCTATTTTTTCACAAATTAGATACCCTTATGGTAGCATTACAAAAATGATTTTTCTGCATAATGAAAATAGGTTTATCTTTCGAATACCGGAGCTAAAGGAGTTTCGAGTCTAGAAAACTGAAGATGCGACCGCGGCAGCAACACGGATCAACTTAAAATAGGAAAAAATTACCCATTTCTGATGTAGGTCCCAAGGACATCGGATGACGATCCTTTTTCTAACCTTGCTTCATGAGCAATAAACGTTTCGCTAAAGAAGGTCCAGACCGCTGCTGAGATCCGGCTTTCGGAATATATATCCAGCCATGCAGGCCATGAGGTTTTAACTACCACCAAGGACAATGGCCACAAAGGCTAACAGAATCAGAATACATGAGGGCCAAGTAGCCAGCCACGAGGGCTGTGAAAGATTTAAAATGCCAAAAGGGAGAATATTTAGCCACCAGGGCTACAAAGGATTTTAACGCTGAAAGGGCGAACATTTAGCCATAAGGGCTATAAAATGACAAAAAAATGATAAAAGGGTGAATATCTAGCCACGAGGGCTATAAAATATGAAAAAAATGCCAAAAGGGTGAATATTTAGCCATGAGGGCTATAAAAGACGAAAAACACGAAAGGACGAATATTTAGCCATGAGGGCTATAAAAGACGGAAAAACGCCAAAGGGGAGAATATCAAGCCGCAAGGGCTACAAAATACCAAGCCGCAAGGGCCGCGATAGAACAAACGGCACAACATAAAGGACGATAGAAAGACGATCTAGCTGAAGGGGCCATATCTATCATTACATTCTCATGTTGCCGTGAGGGCCATTGCACGTTTATTTTCCTGCTACCGAGAGGGCGACTTATACAAACATGCCAAGAGGGCCATTGCCAGTTTATTTTCCTACTGCCGAGAGGGCCATTCATACAAACTACTAAGAGGGCCATTCGTACAAGCATGCCAAGAGGGCCATTCATAAAAGCATGCCAAGAGGGCCATTGCACGTTTATTTTCTTGCTGCCGAGAGGGCCATTCATACAAACTACCAAATAGGGCCATTGCACGTTTATTTTTCTATTGCCGAGACGGCCATTCATACAAGCATGCCAAAAGAGCCATTCATACAAACATGCCAAGAGGACCATTGCACGTTTATTTTCCTACTGACGAGAGGGCCCTTCATACAAACTACCAAGAGGGCCATTGCATGTTTATTTTCCTATTATCGAGAGGTCTATTCATACAAACTGCCAAAAGGGCCATTGCACGTTTATTTTCCTGCTGCCGAGAGGGCCATCACTTTTTCTTAGTTGCCAAGAGGTCCATTGCATATCTATTTTCCTGCTGCCGAGTGGGCCATCACTTCTTCTTGCATGCCAAGAGGGCTATTCATACAAACATGCCGAGAAGGACATTTATTTCAACTGCCAAGAGGGCTATCTATTTCAATCGCCAAGAAGGCCATTCATACAAACATGCCAAGAGGGAATTTATTTCAATTGCCGAGAAAGCCATACATATAAACTATGGGATATAACAAGACAACAACGCGATGTAAAACGGATCATGAGACCGAAATATTCGCTAAAAATACACGACGATATAAATCTTGTCATGAGATAGTAGTATTCGTCATTCAAAAGTCAACGTTACTCAACGGATGGGAGCAGATTGGGGCTGCCAAAGAGCAAGTTGATCAAATCAAATCAAATCAAATCCAGGTAGATTGCGGAGCAAACGTGGAACTTTTTCTTACGCAACCGGTCGAGACAAGGTGCCCATGAGCATTAAGCTATCTAGCCAGGACTTGGAAGATTCCTCCCAACCATGCTCAGCCACGAAGAACTTTTTATTTGCTTATGAGCTTTGTCTGTTTTTATTATTCCGTTACTAGTCGGACACACACCGGAACACACAAAGGCCTTCCCACATAAGGGATGCCCTTTTCCTCCGATTGAGTCGAATTACAAGTGACTTGAATCCCAAGAACAGGGATATATAGGCGGACTTAATACCAGAGAGTCAGTCACACTCTTGCCAATCACACCAGACTTCCCAGCTTGACAGCCAGAGAATCTGAGAATTTTCTTTAATCTGCATTTAGAAGTCATAATTGAGTCAAACTATAAAGGGCCTGAATTCTCATGAAACCAAATTAATGTAGGAAACCCAAAAATCGGGTTCCGGCCATATATTTTGAAAATTGCATAAAAGTGAGGGGCAATATGACTTGGGTCAGTAAAAAATCAGGGTTAGTCAAATTTCGTTGCTGGGGAATGGTCCCGCCATCCCCGAACACCGAAGGGGCAGTTGCTGACACCTAAATTTAGACCTCCCATAATCTATTTTAATTATTCAAAATTCTTGAATATTAAATGGGGGAATATTGTTTCTCCTTTTTTTTAAGAAAAAACAGGATAATTTTATAAACTATGCAGATAATATTTTACCTTTATTATTTGATAAAATAATTTCTATAATGAGTCATTTGGAAATTATTTCACAGGAATTAATGATGCATTTTACTAATTTCAACCAGAAAATAGTGTAAAATAGCTATTTGCTTAATTGCACAATTATCAGAAATAAATCTGCAAATGTGTACCCCATTCTAATTCAAGGAAATTGATTTGATTGAAGTAAATAACCATTTTTACCCTCAAAGTTTAATTTCTGTATACTCCGTTTACATGGTCAATTCTCAAATTGATTATAATTAATTTAGATGATTAATTATGGTTATATTTGTAAATTATTTATTATATGTTTAATTATGGCTGCGATTGAAATAATCAATTAGTTAGTCAAACAGGGCTACAATTGAAAATAGCAAATTCATGCTTTAATTCAATTAAGGCCAAGTTTGTAAATTCAATAATTTGTGAAAAAAATATTTTTCTTTTAAATTAATTGGTTGTTTAGTTTTAATTATTTGCCTAGTAAATCAGTCCTTTTAAATTTTTACCTGCTCATTAATTTTCATTAGTATAGGTTCATTAATATATTCGTGCGTATATATATATATATATATATATATATATATATATATATATATGTATGTATGTATGTATGTATGTATATATATACACACACACACAAATTGGGCCGCCTCTCTCTTTTTTAAAATATGACCGAATCCAGCCCAGCAGGGCCAGACCCGGCCCAAGACGCTTCTTAAAGGGGCAAAGCCCTATCACTTTTTTCAGTTGGCCAAACGACCATTTAGGCATGGAGAAAGGGTTTTCCTGTAAGGAAACCCTAGTCGCCCTTGAGCTCTTCCTCTCTAATGCGTCATTTGTTGCAAAATATGGCATCAGAACAGTGTACTATCGTTTTTTCAGAGATTGTTTCATCCATTTTTGGTAGAATAATTAATGTTATACCCTCTCTCTTACAAAATGCCGCTGTTGGATCACCAAAGAGGTTAGGTTGCCCCTCCTTTTATGCTTTAGCTACATTTTTCAACGATCATGGACTGCTTTCTCTTAATTATTTTTGTTGTGTAATGATTTGAATCTGAGATTCCTATTGGTTCTTGAAGAACCCCAAGGATTAGCCTTCTTGGTCAAAATTTGGCCTTTGATGTTTTGGTTTGATGTAATCCTAACCCTACAATATCGAATTGTGATGAGGAAATCCCATTTCTGGGATTTATCCCACATCGTTGAGGTTCGACGGGTTTGAAGAACTGCTATCAAAAGAGGCATTTGCCCACATTTTTAAATAGAGAAAAAATCTTCCACAAAAAATATAGACTTAAACTCATGTTTTGGCATTTCTGCTTTGAAAGTAGGAATCTAAGAAGTTTAAAATTTTTAAATCCGGTTCGTGTTGTGTGGTTGAGCTTGAATTTGGGAGTAAAGGGTTTCTAATTCCCATTCTCGACAAGGTTGCACCAACAAAAGGTAAAATCCCTACTTTTCTCTCTTTTTATGTATTTATCTATTTAAAAATTTCATAGATTCAGTTTTTTTATGTCTAAGTTGCATTAGAAATCATGTATTAAATTTATTTTTGCAGTAGTTGTTGTCTTAGTTAATTATTTGTCTAATTTATATAGATTATGTTAAGTAGTTGGTCTAAAAAGGACCTCATACATGCCTGTTTTGTGATGCATTTGCTGTGTAAGTTTAGTATAGGATTATATAGCTAAGACTCCTTTGACCAGTCTAATATGTGTATATGGTTCATGAGGTGATTCTATGTATCAAGTCTTTTCTTTTTTTGATTGCTTCTGTTATCATGAGATCATACTACATAAGTTGATTCAACTTAGGGTTAATGAACTCATGTTTAGGGTCATATATGTGAAATTAGGAATATGCTAAGTACTATTGGACAGGTTCTTAGCAATAAAGGCCTAAGTTGTTCATTTGTGAGAGGCTGATTGACTTCCTATCATATTTGTCCTTGGATAATTGGGAACCTACAAAAAATATTTTATGTGAACTTGAATAGTGTGTATAATGTCCCTTCTAGATCATTTCTTGCTAAAAAGGAGAACCTGTTATTGAGGATTGCTGAAACTTGAAACTATAATGCTTTATAATCTTGAACCTATTGAGATATAATTTGGGATGTTGGCCACAACATGCTATCACATTTTTTTTCTTAATTTAATCAGGCATACCTAGTTAGTGACCTAATTTGTTTAATCAACTATGTTTATGGGATTAGCTTTTAACTTGCTTACCTTCGAAAGGTATTTATATGTAGTTTGACTGAGTTTCTATATTATGGGATGGAAACTTATATTAAGCACTGTAAATCTGTTTGAAATTGTATTTGTTAGTTGAACTTATACTTCACAAGGCTTTGTTCACCATTCAGTGTGTCTAACTAATAGAAAAGGTCTTACAAACTTGGCGAAGTGTGAAATGACAGTAAAATGGGCTTGAATCTGCTAACACTAGTTGTCCAGATTGTCTTGATTCTTACCACTAATCTTGATAAGTCTAGAAGTAGGCTGAACTGCCCTGGATTTGTTCACTATCTCTAGAAAGTGTTTTTCCTTTTCACCTATTCGCTAAGAAATTAGGATATAAGTTGCTTGCTTTTGGCTTTAGTCCTATCTGGTCATCATGAATTTTCTGTCAGCTCAAATGTTTTGTGGTTTACTAATGGAATACTGTCACAAGTATCCTCATTTTATCCTGTTTGTTGCTTACTGGTGCTCCTGCATGGTTGTAAAAGGGTAGAGATATGCCCCTTTGAAGATTTAATGGTCTTCCCTTGTTTGATTATTTAAAATTTATGAAAGAGTATTTTTATTTTTTATTTTGCAAAGTTCAAGTGTTTGAGTCTTTGTAAATCTGTCTGGTGTCACTTGGGTATAAACTTGCCTATCTGAAGTTTGTCAACTCAAAAATAAGTTTAATACATAACCACATAACACTTCTGGTGACTAATTTAAATGTTCACAAGGCTTTTAAGAAGATCATTTTGATATTGTGAATTTGAACTTAAGAGTCATGTTTTCTTTTGAGACTACTGCTATAAGTAATTCTGTTGGAAAGGGTAATACCTGATTTATGGCAAAGAAAAAAAAAAGAAAAGTGAGTCCTTGAAAGTTATGTGTCACATTTTGATTAACTAAGATTATTACATAGCAGCTACTGGGAATCGGAATTGTTGCTTTGGTTTTTCTTTTCTCCTTTTCTATGTGGAGTCTGGGTTATGTGTTGTTTAGATGTGTGTGTGAACCAATTGTTTCCACAAAGGACCTTGTCTTCTTACATGTTATCTGTCATATATAGTTGGGATTGATAGGGAGGTATATACCCTAGTATATTTGGTAATATATGATCTGATTAATTGAGGTATCACACCTATGTTAATGGAATTTGGCTTTCTTATTTTCTAAGTCAATACTCTAGTGGGACACTGGTATTTTTAGCTTGATGGGATTAAGACTTATTTGCTACTTTGCAAACCTATTTTTTTTTTAACTTACTTGGATAATCCTGTTTTCTTTACTTCTTTAAAGATTTTAGTCTGATGTTAGGGATCAACCGTGCCTTGTTATCTTGTCTTTCTTGCATCATATTAGTTGGTTAATGCCAGAATTGTATACTATGCACACTGTTTGAATTATCTAGCTACCAGAAAATACACAAGTATGGGTTAAGTTTTTCTCCTATTTATATTGTGGGTTCAAATACATATGTGGAGAAGTTGAAGTAGCACTTGGGGATTAAGTTTGAACCTCCCAAATGTCTGCCATGCCTAGGGTTCCTAGAAACTCCTTGAATCTTTTGCGACATTAGATGCAAAAGGGGGTAAAACTTTCCTTGGTGAGCTATTTTCACATCTCCATGGGTGTCTACCTATGGTATATATGGCTGAAAATTTGTATACCCTTGTTTGGTATGATGAATTCCATCTGGGTAGATTGGTTTTAGGAAATTTTATATTTTCGTTTATTTCTGTATTAGGATTTCTCTCCCATTTAACACAATTCACATAGCATTTTCATGTGTTTGGGTCTGTGTCTTATTTGTATTTGGGCCTGCCCCTCCTATTTGTTTTTTTTTTAGACCGATACTTAGTGGGCTATATTCAACCCAATTGTTTGCTACTAAGTAATATATACACCTTTTCATTATGTGATTTTGTTACATTAAGAAGTCTTTGCTAAAGTTTAAGTGTTTGCTCATTAGTTGCTAATCCTTATTTCCCCTCTTTGCTTTGCATGAAATACTGTCCATTGGGATTCTCTTATTGCGTAAATTCGTTGGGCCAAAGGCCCAATACCTTCCTTGTTCAAGTCTGTGGGGAAATAAATAAAGGGAAGCTGATATGTCTTTTGAAGGCCCAACCAATAGGTGAAAATGGCACTGATGGGCTTGGTAAGCCCATCAGTTAAAAATTCATTTTCCCTCTCTTCTCCATTTTATATATATTTGGCATGTATATGTTACACCTCGTGGTTTTTGTACGTTGAGATTTGCTAGGTGTTAGTTGTCCAATTGTGGACATTGGAATTATTGTTGAGGAGATATGAGATCATGTGCGCTCATCTTATAATTATGAGGGTTCAAGCTTATGTAATAGGTCATGGAAGGGTTAGAGAACAAGTGAATGAAGGATATTGAGTTTTCGGAACTCTGGAGAAACGTTGGGTAAGATCTGGTACGATAATTTTGGTCTAACTTGGAGAGGGAAAATATTTTAGTATATTAGGAGTTTTGGAGTGAAACAAAAGCCTAAAATGAAGTTCGGGAAGTTTAGTTTCCAACACAACAAACCGCGCATCAATCCGACATCGGAGTCAAACGTTATGAGCGTTTTAAGATGGACTAGCAGGGCAGAAATAAACTATGTACGAATGCACCTGGAGGTGGCGCGAACGCGCAGAGGACCAAGGATCAACTCAGTGCGATCGTGCTGAGAAATTTTTAGGTCGGTCCAAGCAGACTCTAGAACTTAATAAAAGGGAGCTTACCCCTCATTTCTTATCTAAACACCCCCAAAACCTCTCTAAATTTCTGGAAATTCCCCCCAACTTCCAACATCAAATTTTAAGCCCAAATCAAGTATAATCCCCGAATTTAGTTTCGGACAGCGGATAGTTGTGGTTATAAAATCGTATTACGGTGAATCTCGACTTGGATTCAAGGAGAAAGGTGAAGATATTACGGTTCTAGCGGGTGTAAGGTATGAATCTCTTTTTATTGATGTTGATTTAGGTCTATTTATGGACAGAGTGTTATTAAATAGTCTTATAATGAATTTGTGGGTTGAGAAATTGGATAAACATCGTGTGAGATGTTTTATGGAATATTTTGGTATTGATGATTATGTTATTGGCGTTGGTGGTGTTTTTGTTATGTTGGTTGTTGATACTGTGATTTCGGGCTAGGGATATAAACAGTGGAGATGCTGCCCAAATTTTAGCAGATTCTAAAGGAGTTTAATTTAAAGACTTGAGATAGGTGTATGATGATAAGTCTAATAGTCGTATGATTTCTCTTGAATGTAAATTTACGAGCTCGGGATAATAAGCATTAAGTTAAGTAGTAGGAGATCAATCAGGTATGTTAAGGCTAGTCCGTTTCTTTCCAAAGGCATGACTCCTATGTTATGATTCCATATATGGCATTCATGACGTTCTTATTCCCCAAAAGCTAGAAGTTCATCATTCTCAAAGTTCTAATGATGCTAAAGATAAGTATGTTCCATGATGACAATGATGATGATGGTTCCATTTTTGGAGATGCCAAAGTTTATGGTTTTGATGCTATTATGATATTGTTGAGCTCATTTCATGATTTTCTTCATCTCATTCATTATTGTTGATCTCACCTTATAATAATTGTTCTTTCAAGGTGAGATATAGCGATGATGATTATTCCAAAATATAAATCGGAGGTTACCGTCCTTGCGTCACTCCGATAAAGTGGAAACTTTTATTTGGGCTCTCATGCATGCTACTTATATTATATATGTATATGGGTATGGGGAAAGGTGAGGCGTTATATACGCATAACCATATGATCAGTTGGTATACTATGATATCATCCCGAGCATGGGATACCCGGACGCGGGCTATATTGGTATGGATCGGGCTGCACGTTCCGCACCAATATAATATATTTATGGATCGGGCTGCACGTTCCGCAGCAACATAATATATTTATGGATCGGGCTGCACGTTCCACAACACTATTATGTTATATAAGTATGAGAAATGTTTTCTTTAAAAGGCTAAGCATGCATGATATTCGCTTTAAGAGGCAATCAGATATACAAGTTATCCTTATCTCATATTGTGTTCTGTATCTCTTGTTATGTGGTTACTCTTGCCTTACATACTCAGTACACTATTCGTACTGACGTCCTTTTTTTTGTGGACGCTGCGTTGATGCCCGCAGGTAGACAGATAGACGGGTGTGATCCCTAGGAGCTCCATTAGTGGCTTCTCAGAAGTGCTCTAGTTGTTCCGGAGCTGCAGTCTTTTGGTACTACTCCTTTGTATATATATAATTGGGCATGGCGAAATCTTGCCCCGTCTTATGGATTCATGTATTATACTTAGAGAATCGTAGACATATGTATGGTGTTAGATGTTCAGTAGCTTTTTCAGTTTTTCTTGCTGTATAATATTTTGGTAGTCTCGTTGGCTTAAGCTTATGGACATTGTTATCGATGACTGTGCTTAGTATGATATTCCCGAGCTGTTTATATGGCCCACTTAGAAATGGTTATGGAATGTTAGACCAGAGGTGCTCGGTAGGCTAGTACCGGGTACCCGTCATGGCCCTCCGGCTGGGTCATGACAAAAGTGATACCAGAGCAGTTCGTCCTAGGGTGTGTCTACGAACCGTGTCCAGTAGAGTCCTGTTTATGGGTGTGAAGTTCACCACACTTATAAGCAGGAGGCTACGGGGCATTTAAGAATAATTGACCTTCTTTCTTATCTTAGATCGTGCGATAGAGTTGTGTTATCAGGATTCCCCTTTTACCTAATCGGGTGTTATGATTTCAGCAATGCCTATGAAGAGAAAAGCTACAGCAGCCCAGAAGGGCAAAACGGTGGTCACAAGAAGGACTGAACGGGAGCCACCGGCAGAGATAGAAGAGGGTGAGTCTCACAACGAGATTCCATCTCGGACCTCTCCTACTCCACCCCTACCAGAGGAGCGTGACGGGGCTTCAGCTCCAGCTTCAGTACCTCCAGTTCCTCCGCCAAGTGCCTCAGGCTAGCAGATGACCGAGGCTATTCAGTTGCTAACCCAGTTAGTTGCCGCTCAGGCACAGCGGCAGGGCGCGATCCAGGGTGATAGAGCGGTCAGCACAAGAGCCCATAATTTTATTAGTTTGAATCCTCCAGAATTCTACGGGTCGAAGCCGGATGAAGACCCGGGCTTTATAGATTAGATGATGAGGACGTTGAGACTAATGCATGCTTCTGACACTGAGTCAGTTGAATTGGCTTCTTATGGACTGCGGGATGTGGCCGTCTGCTGGTACAACACTTGGATGTCTTCACGAGGGGTAAATGCACCTCCCCCAGTATGGCAGGAAGTTTGTGGATGCCTTCCTTCGACATTATTTACCACTGGAGGTTCAACGGGCCCGAGCTAACTGGTTCTTGAATATTCGACATGGGAATATGAGCGCTCAGGAATACAGTCTGCGCTTTAATTCTTTAGCTAGGTATGCCCAGCCATGGTAGCTGATATGGGAGACTGTGTGCACCGATTCGTGAGTGGTTGGGTTCGCGTTTGATTAAGGAGTGCTTGATGGCCTCGCTCTAGGACGGAATGGATATTGCTCGTATTCAGGCCTATGCTCAAAATTTTGAGGAACAGCAGTAGCCGCAAAGAGGCGAACATGAATCTAATAAGAGGGATAGTAAGAGGGCCAGATCTTCCGGTTCCACTAGCGAGTTCAGAGGGAGTCGAAGACAGCAATATTCCAGTCACTCAGGCAATTCAGCGGCCAGTGCACCCTCCCGATTTGCAGGCAAGAGATTTGATCGTTCCATTTATTCAGGCTCCCAGTATAGAGTTGATTCCAGACAGATGAAATCGCTGTTACCACAACCGTGGTGCAACTAATGTGGTAAGCCACATTCGGGACAGTGCCGCCAAGGTTTAGACGCTTGTTAAGCATGTGGTCAGAATGGTCATATGATGCGGGATTGTCCATTACGGGGCGGCAGAGACAGGGTTCAGCCCACGGGATAAGTAGCCGATTCCTCATCATCCGTACGCCTTGTGGGGCAAGGTTCGTAGGCACCAGTGGGTCGTGGTAGAGGTAGAGGAGGAGCATCCAGTTCCAATGGTCCTCAGAATCGTATATATATACTAGCTGGACGGCAGGATCTTGAGTCCTCCCCTGACATCATCACATGTATATTGTCAGAATTCTCTTATGATGTGTATGAATTGATTGATCCGGGTTCTACCTTGTCATATATTACTCCTTATATTTCTAATCATATTGGGGTGAAACCTGAGCCAATCAAACCTTTTAAGGTGTCCACACCTGTAGGGGAACCAGTGGTAGCTAAACGGGTAGACATGAATTGTATGGTTGTAGTTTGCAACCGCTATAGTATGGCTAATTTACATAAGTTGAAAATGTTAGATTTTGACGTTATTAATGGTATAGATTGGCTGGCCTCCTGTTACACCAATGTTGATTGTAGAACAAAGATGGTTCGATTTCAATTTCTAGGAGAACCAGTGTTAAAAGAGAAAGGGAATACATCGTCTCCGAGAGGTAGGTTTATTTCCTATCTTAAAGCGAGGAAGATGATTGCTAAGGGATATATTTATCATTTGGTTTGGGTTCATGACACCGAAGCAAAACCGCCAACTCTCCAATCTGTTCTAGTAGTGAATGAATTTCCAGACGTGTTCCCGGACGAGCTTCCAGGCCTTCCTCCAGAATGGGATATTGAGTTTACCATTGATGTGTTGCCAGATACTAAGCCCATATTTATTCCTCCCTATCAAATGTCCTGTTATATCCTGCATTTTCGAACGTTGAATTATTTGTAAGCTGAGGTGGGGCCCACACATCAATATTTTTTTGGGACATGTGAAAAGTTATATGAATCATATATGTAAAGTTAAACACAACCCGTGAAGGGCCCTGGGGCCAAATCATAGTGGAAGCCCTCCAAACGAATATTTTTAAGAAAACGTTTTCGGATGACCTGACTTGGAGGGGAAAAAACGGCATTATAAGTTTAGAATTTGGGCATAATGCCCAGAGATAAAAGTTGTAGATAATTGAAATAGCTTTCCAACGGTAGGTCGTGGACTCCCAGGCGACGTCGGTACAAGGAGATATGAACATTTTAAGGCGGAAAGGTCAAGCTGGGCAGTGAAATGGGCCCAACCCGATTCCAATCCGGGTCAGGCCCATTTCCTTATTATTTAAGGGAGTTTTCAGCCTCCTCCTCCACATTTCAGATCAGAAGAGATCCAGAAAATTCCATTAGAGAGAGAGAGAGAAAACTTCAAGGCTAAGAAGATCATTTTGATCAAAATCCGAGCTCCAAATCCCGAAGCTCATGAAGAGAAAAACGTTGTACGTTGCGTTGCCTTCAATTTGAGATAAATATTAGTCTTGGGGGATGAAATTTTCGTGGTGGATCTTCTGATAAGGTATTTATAAAATTCCTTTTATGTTATTAAAGTGTTTATTTAGAGTTTTAACGAATTAGAACGGAGAAAACAACATTATAAACTCGTTTGTTGTTTTGTTGAAATTTATGGGTGAGGGGCTGTTTTAATTGAAATTGATGGACTGATTTAAATTAATATTTTGGTTGTTTTAATCATGGATTATGTGAGGAGAGTGAAGGAACTTAATGGTTATTAAGTTGTTGTAGGAAAACATACAACTTTGTTATGGTTTTTGTAAAAATGGAAATGAAAGTATCAAGAGGAAAATTATGATTATTGTGGATGAATTTGGAAGATGGAAATGTATAATGAACTTGTATGTTGAAGGTTAGGAAAAATTGGAAAAGTAGTGGCTTAATGGAAAGTTTGAATGTTCGCATACCTTATGAATATTGGGTGAAAATGGTATGGATGCTTCCGATGTATGTTGTAATGAATTTGGTGGGTGATGAATATCAAAATAACAAGTTTGGTTTGGAAATGTAAGTTTGAAACGAAAGATGTGTCGTT
Source organism: Lycium barbarum (assembly GCF_019175385.1). Taxonomy (NCBI): domain Eukaryota; kingdom Viridiplantae; phylum Streptophyta; class Magnoliopsida; order Solanales; family Solanaceae; genus Lycium; species Lycium barbarum. Next base: position 52,605,865 of record NC_083348.1, read on the forward strand.
ATGCCGAAACGATGGCTAGTGATGCCATAGTGTGTGTTTTAATGTCTGTTGTTGTTTTTGTTGTTGTTCTGGGTTGTTGTGTAGTGAATTGAGCCGAGCTAAGTCTCGGGGATGTCTTATATACAGAGGAAATGCTGCCGAAATTTCGGTAGGCAAACATGTGTTAAGTTGGATTATTGAAAAGTTTGAAACTAACAAATGGTAAACTTGACCATTTCTAGATTTTGGACGAGATTGGGATCGTCGCCAAGCGAGCGTAAGGCGCTATCGAGGTATGTGAAGCATTTTCCTTTGTTCCTAGGCATGTTCTGGATATGATAGACTCGGCCGCGAGCCTTAAGTACGACTCCGTTCCCCGGAATTTGAGACGGAAAACCGCTCCAATTCCTTCAATTCAATTGAAGCTATTTTCTTACAAATTGCCTTTAAAGTGACTTTTTGTACAAAACTCCCCTAAACGGAGTCGGAACACTTCCAAACGATTATGGATGACCTCATAAGGTCTATTAGCGATAATTTACATATGTTGCCTCGAGTTGGTCCGAGGCGGGCCCGCAAGGCCTGATATCTTCTGTAATACTTTAAATACTTCCGTTTTGTCCGATTTTCTCAGAAACCATCTGAACTATTATTTTGATTATGATACAACTATTTTTATGAAATTCTTATAAAATAACTTCTGAACATCCGAGAATCCGATTCTGATAATAATCTGTCGTGCCTTCCCAAGTAGGATATAGGCGCGTACTATGCATACTATCCGTATACTCTGATTTTGGATCGCCGTTTGGCACCCTTTAGTCTGATTGAGTCTGTATGTGAGTCTGTATGTATGTGGTTTCCCATGGATCTGTTCGTGGCTGTCTCAATGCATTCCTTCACTGCGTCCCGGGCCAGGTTCTGTTATCGTGCATATTTCTCTGCATTGTTCACCGTGTCCCTCGGCGTACGGGCCGGGATCTGTATGTCTGTATGATACTATGATCTGTGTATGGGGATGGCGGCCAGGATGGCATATGATCTGATCTGATTCTGTCTGTCCACCGCGTCCCGTACTAAGAGGGCCGGGTTCTGTTTACCGCGCCCCCAGATAGGGCGGGGATCTGTATGTCTGTATGCATGTGCCATCAGTATGTATATAAGCACATGCCTCTGTATGATTCTGTATGATTCAGTATGACTCTGCACTACTCTGCATGCATAATTCTGTCAGGTATACTTCTGTCTGTCCGTCTGAACTACGACTATGTCTGTATGTCCGTATGGATTCTGATTCTGTATGTCCGTATGGATTCCGATTCTGTATGTCCGTATGGATTCTGATTCTGTATGTCCGTATGGATTCCGATTCTGTATGTCCGTATGGATTCTGATTCTGTCTCTCTGGACCATGATTATGTCCGTCTGTCGGGACTATGACTCTGTCTGTCCGGCTTATGAGCCAGTCTAGTATATTTATGCGCTTCCGGTCCAGATCATGATTATGTTTGATATATTTCTGCTTTACATACTCGGTACATTTTTGTACTGACCCCCGGTTCTTCGGGGGCTGCGTTACATGCCCGCAGGTACAGGCGCACTCGTTGACACGCCGCCAGTCTAGGGCACAGGTTCTGCTATCTTGAAGAGCTCCTTTTGATTCGGAGCATGTACTTTGGTATATATATCTTTTGTTTTCCGTATGTTCTGTATGTATGGAAGTTCTGGGTATGGCGGGGCCCTGTCTCGTCATATGATTCTGTATGTCTGTAGAGGCCTGTAGGTAGATGTGTGGGTTACGGGTTTCGTCTGTATGTTAGCCTTATCGGCTTATCTGTAAATGTCTGCATGTTCAGGTATATATATATGTTTGCGCGCGTGCCGTATCTGTATCGGCCTACTTCTGTAATATCCGTTTGAAAAAAAAAATCTATACGATACGAAATTCGGTCAGGTAGGTATGTATGGGTACCCAGCTAGGGTGCTAGTCGCGGCCCACGGGGTTGGGTCGTGACAGAAGTGGTATCAGAGCGGTTAGTCCTCGGAATGTCTACAGGCCGTGTCTAGTAGAGTCTTGTTTATCGATGTGTTGTGCACCACATCTATAAACAGGAAGCTACTGGGCATCTAGGATGTTACCTTTCTTTGAATCTTAGATCATGCGATAGAGCCAGCTGTAGGATATGAATTCCTTTCGACTAACTTTTACTTTCAGCCAAAGGACGGCATCGACAGAAGGCAATGGCTGATGATATTGGAGGCCGCACAGTACTCAGGTAAGCAATAATATGAAAGCTGTGTGTCGGAGAAGTTGGTTGATGTGTGGTAGAAATATAAAGTTGAAGATTGAACAGAAAAGTGAACAGGAAGAAGCCTCCGATGTTGTTCGAGTTGGGCATGTGAGGTAAGCCTCGACATCTGTATAATTTTATCTGTAATTGTTAGCCCCGTGTGGCTACGAGACGACATGATATGATGTATATATATATGCGTATATGTGTTGGCCCTGTGAGGCATGGTTGGTATTTCTTGTGTACAGGTTTCGGATAGTAAGAAATACAGAGGAACCTCTGCCCAAATTTTTTTCCAGAGATATGGAAGTAAATATATATAAAGTAAGTACAAACAGGTTCTGCGATACTTGTCGGAATTAATTTTCTTCTGTCGGTGGTTGGAGAGCACCTTATGGTGATATTTTATCAGATTTCACCGACTATTTGGAGACGGAATTCGTGGGACGAAGACTTAAATCTGTGGCCTGTCTGTAATTGTATGTATATGTGTATGAAAGTGAATATCGGAGATTCAGAAAGGCAATATGGTAATTGTGCAACTTAGCCGGGGGTGGGACCCGCTACAAAAATTTTCCGAAAATTTGCTAAGACCCCGATTTGCCCTAAAATTATGTGACAAAGGTCCTGCAGGGCAATTGACGAAATTATATCAGCCCTAACGCGTCAAAATGCATGAAAGTTTCGGGGTTAAGCGTGCTCAAGCCAGAGCAATTCTGGGATGGGTGACCCCCCTGGGAAGTAATGCAAAATTTTGCACAAGTGTAAGTATGATAGATATAAATGAAAATTTGGGGTAATCTAAAGGAAAAGAGAATGTGTGGAGTAATTAGTGCCCTTACAGGAGTCGCGCAGAACGAGGCGGACTAAATGGGCAAAAAGAAAAGGTGCAACACCGCTCGGGAAATTGAGCGGATTTGAATAACAGTCAGAGACGTTCGCCAGTAAGATACTAGTAAATATATCTGTATGTGTGTATGTGTGTGTGTATAATTTTCGTTTGGTGCCCATATGGATCAAGAGCCGTGTCCCGGCAACTAATGTTGTGATAGACGAAAGGTTTTACTAAACCGAATACATGAAACGACGCGGAGACGGGGATTCGAATGTCATCAAAGGATAGAAAAACCCCTATTCCATTATAACTCGGTCTGGTATGACGATGTCTTAAAAAGAAAATGAGTATGGATAGTAGGAAAGATGAAAGATAAGAAGTGTGAATAAGCGGAATCTTTGAAAAGGTCGATAAGCGACACGTAAGACGATTTGTATGATAACTTGGCGAACAAGTTTACAAATAAGGGAAATTTTCATAAAACACTGGAGCCTTAATAGGAGTGATCTGATTCTAATTCAGATCCTATCTGTTATACTTCTGCACCCCCGATTCTGATAAGGCTCTGCCTATTACGCCTTTGTACTTCTGAACTCGATTATGTTCCCGTCTGATAAATCTTTGTACATCTGATTCTGAATACGTTTCTGTTTGACACACCCCTATACGATTGACTCTGATTACGAATCTGTCTGACACGCCTCTGTGTGTCTGATTCTGGATATGAATCTGTCTGATACATCTCTGTACGTCTGATTTTGATCACGCGTCTGTCTGATACATCTCCGTATGTCTGATTCTGATTACGACTCTGTCTGATACATTTTTGTACGTCTGATTCTGATTTCGAATCTGGCTGATACCTCTTTGTACGTCTGACTCCGATCTCATGTTTGTCCGACATACTTCCGTACATCTGGCTTCGACTATGAATCTATCCGATATGCTTTTGTGCGTCTGGCTCTAGTTATGAACCTGTTTGATGTAACATGAAATTATGATAACGTTGTAAGGAACCGAGAAGTGTGACAAGAGGTGAAAGATGTTGATAGCAATCGTAAAGTTGAAAGGAATTTTGAAAGAAAGGAAGGAACCTCCCCGAAGTGTCACGAGGCCCGCTAAGGTCAATCGAACATTCGAGGACGAATGTTCTAAAGGGGGGGAGAATGTTATATCCGGCATTTTCGAACGTCGAATTATTTGTAAGCTGAGGTGGGGCCCACACATCAATATTTTTTTTGGGACATGTGAAAAGTTATATGAATCGTATATGTAAAGTTAAACACAACCCGTGAAGGGCCCTGGGGCCAAATCAAAGTGGAAGCCCTCCAAACGAATATTTTTAAGAAAACGTTTTCGGATGACCTGACTTGGAGGGGCAAAAACGGCATTATAAGTTTAGCATTTGGGAAAATGCCCAGAGATAAAAGTTGTAGATAATTGAAATAGCTTTCCAACGGTAGGTCGTGGGCTCCCAGGTGACGTCGGTACAAGGAGATATGGACATTTTAAGGCGGAAAGGTCAAGCTGGGCAGTGAAATGGGCCCAACCCGATTCCAATCCGGATCAGGCCCATTTCCTTATTATTTAAGGGAGTTTTCAGCCTCCTCCTCCACATTTCAGATCAGAAAAGATCAAGAAAATTCCATTAGAGAGAGAGAGAGAGAAAACTTCAAGGCTAAGAAGATCATTTTGATCAAAATCTGAGCTCCGAATCCCGAAGCTCATGAAGAGAAAAACGTTGTACGTTGCGTTGCCTTCAATTTGAGATAAATATTAGTCTTGGGGGATGAAATTTTCGTGGTGGATCTTCTGATAAGGTATTTATAAAATTCCTTTTATGTTATTAAAGTGTTTATTTAGAGTTTTAACGAATTAGAACGGAGAAAACAGCATTATAAACTCGTTTGTTGTTTTGTTGAAATTTATGGGTGAGGGGCTGTTTTAATTGAAATTGATGGACTGATTTAAATTAATATTTTGGTTGTTTTAATCATGGATTATGTGAGGAGAGTGAAGGAACTTAATGGTTATTAAGTTGTTGTAGGAAAACATACAACTTTGTTATGGTTTTTGTAAAAAAGGAAATGAAAGTATCAAGAGGAAAATTATGATTATTGTGGATGAATTTGGAAGATGGAAATGTATAATGAACTTGTATGTTGAAGGTTAGGAAAAATTGGAAAAGTAGTGGCTTAATGGAAAGTTTGAATGTTCGCATACCTTATGAATATTGGGTGAAAATGGTATGGATGCTTCCGATGTATGTTGTAATGAATTTGATGGGTGATGAATATCAAAATAACATGTTTGGTTTGGAAATGTAAGTTTGAAACGAAAGATGTGTCGTTATGCCGAAACGATGGCTAGTGATGCCATAGTGTGTGTTTTAATGTCTGTTGTTGTTTTTGCTGTTGTTCTGGGTTGTTGTGTAGTGAATTGAGCCGAGCTAAGTCTCGGGGATGTCTTATATACAGAGGAAATGCTGCCGAAATTTCGGTAGGCAAACATGTGTTAAGTTGGATTATTGAAAAGTTTGAAACTAACAAATGGTAAACTTGACCATTTCTAGATTTTGGACGAGATTGGGATAGACGCCAAGCGACCGTAAGGCGCTATCGAGGTATGTGAAGCATTTTCCTTTGTTCCTAGGCATGTTCTGGATGTGATAGGCTCGGCCGCGAGCCTTAAGTACGACTCCGTTCCCCGGAATTTGAGACGGAAAACCGCTCCAATTCCTTCAATTCAATTGAAGCTATTTTCTTACAAATTGCCTTTAAAGTGAATTTTTGTACAAAACTCCCCTAAACGGAGTCGGAACACTTCCAAACAATTATGGTTGACCTCATAAGGTCTATTAGCGATAACTTACATATGTTGCCTCGAGTTGGTCCGAGGCGGGCCCGCAAGGCCTGATTTCTTCTGTAATACTTTAAATACTTCCGTTTTGTCCGATTTTCTCAGAAACCATCTGAACTATTATTTTCATTATGATACAACTATTTTTATGAAATTCTTATAAAATAACTTCTGAACATCTGAGAATCCGATTCTGATAATAATCTGTCGTGCCTTCCCAAGTAGGATATAGGCGCGTACTATGCATACTATCCGTATACTCTGATTTTGGATCGCCGTTTGGCACCCTTTAGTCTGATTGAGTCTGTATGTGAGTCTGTATGTATGTGGTTTCCCATGGATCTGTTCGTGGCTGTCTCAATGCATTCCTTCACTGCGTCCCGGGCCAGGTTCTGTTATCGTGCATATTTCTCTGCATTGTTCACCGCGTCCGTCGGCGTACGGGCTGGGATCTGTATGTCTGTATGATACTATGATCTGTGTATGGGGATGGCGGCCAGGATGGCATATGATCTGATCTGATTCTGTCTGTCCACCGCGTCCCGTACTAAGAGGGCCGGGTTCTGTTTACCGCGCCCCCAGACAGGGCCGGGATCTGTATGTCTGTATGCATGTGCCATCAGTATGTATATAAGCACATGCCTCTGTATGATTCTGTATGATTCAGTATGACTCTACACTACTCTGCATGCATAATTCTGTCAGGTATACTTCTGTCTGTCCGTCTGAACTACGACTATGTCTGTATGTCCGTATGGATTCTGATTCTGTATGTCCGTATGGATTCCGATTCTGTATGTCCGTATGGATTCCGATTCTGTATGTCCGTATGGATTCCGATTCTGTATGTCCGTATGGATTCTGATTCTGTCTGTCTGGACCATGATTATGTCCGTCTGTCGGGACTATGACTCTGTCTGTCCGGCTTATGAGCCAGTCTAGTATATTTATGCGCTTCCGGTCCAGATCATGATTATGTTTGATATATTTCTGCTTTACATACTCGGTACATTTTTGTACTGACCCCGGTTCTTCGGGGGCTGCGTTACATGCCCGCAGGTACAGGCGCACTCGGTGACACGCCGCCAGTCTAGGGCATAGGTTCTGCTATCTTGAAGAGCTCCTTTTGATTCGGAGCGTGTACTTTGGTATATATATCTTTTGTTTTCCGTATGTTCTGTATGTATGGAAGTTCTGGGTACGGCGGGGCCCTGTCCCGTCATATGATTCTGTATGTCTGTAGAGGCCTGTAGATAGATGTGTGGGTTACGGGTTTCGTCTGTATGTTAGCCTTATCGGCTTATCTGTAAATGTCTGCATGTTCAGGTATATATATATGTTTGCGCGCGTGCCGTATCTGTATCGGCCTACTTCTGTAATATCCGTTTGAAAAAAACAAATCTATACGATACGAAATTCGGTCAGGTAGGTATGTACGGGTACCCAGCTAGGGTGCCAGCCGCGGCCCACGGGGTTGGGTCGTGACATGTCCCCTGCTGAATTAAAGGATTTAAAGGCGCAACTGAAAGATCTGCTTGAAAAAGGCTTTATTAGGCCCGGTTCATCGCCATGAGGAGTGCCCGTGTCGTTCGTAAGGAAGAAAGATGGATTCTTACGCATATGCATTGATTACAAGCAATTGAAAAAGGTAACCATAAAAATAAATACCCACTTCCAAGGATCGATAATTTATTCAATCAATTGCAAGGTGCCAAGTGGTTTTAAAAAATAGGCCTAAGATCTGGATACCACCAAGTGAGGGTTAAAGAAGAAGACATTCCAAAGACATCTTTCAGAACTAGCTATGGCCATTATGAGTTTCGGGTAATGTCATTTGGATTGACTAACGCCCCAACGGTATTCATGAATTTGATGAATAATGTATTCAGGCCTTTCCTAGATTTGTTCGTGATTGTGTTCATCGATGATATTTTGGTATATTCTCGAACGGAGGCAGAGCATGCAGAATATCTACCTACTGTCCTTGGAATTCTTCGGGCTCGGGAGTTATATGCCAAATTTTCGAAATGCAAATTTTAGCTGAATTCTATAACTTTTCTGGGGTATATTATTTCAGCCGACGGTATTCGAGTAGATACCCATAAGATTGAAGCTGTCAAGAATTGGCCGAGGCCTACAATGCCCATGGAGGTCCGTAGTTTTCTGGGGTTGGCCGGTTACTATAGAAGATTTGTGGAAGGATTTTATTCTATTACGGCACCACTGACGAAGCTGACTCAGAAATCGGCAAAATTTCAATGGACTGACGCTTGTGAGCGCAGCTTTTAGGAGTTGAAGGATAGATTGACTTCGGCCCCAGTCCTGACTCTTCTCGAAGGATCGGAGGGCTATGTTATCTGTTGTGATGCTTTAGGTATTGGGCTAGGTTGTGTGTTGATGGAGCATGACAAAGTTATTGCTTATGCTTCAAGGCAGTTGCGGAAACACGAGAAAAACTACCCGACTCATGGCTTTGAGTTGGCTGCGATTATTTATGCACTCAAGATGTGGAGACATTATTTATATGGTATTCATGTGGATATTTATATAGATCACAAGAGTCTCCAGTATATTTTTGAGCAAAAGGAATTGAATTTGCGGCAAAGGCGGTGGTTGGAGCTATTGAAAGACTATGATGTGAGTATCTTATATCATCCTGGAAAGGTGAATGTGGTAGCCGATTCTCTTAGCCGTGAATCCATGGGCAGTTTGTGTGATGTTTTTCCGGAGAAGAAGGAGCTAGTCCACGAGCTTCGACAGCTGGCCGACCTAGGAGTTCGCTTAGTGGACTCGAGTAGTACGGAAGTTACTGCCCAGAACCCAACGGTGTCATCTTTAGTAGAGGAGGTAAAAAAGTGCCAATATGAGGACCCCGTGTTAGTCCATTATAGAGATGTGCTTCCTCAGAAGGAGAAGTCACCATTTGAAGTTCCTGCGGAAGGAGTTCTCAGGCCTCAAGACAGATTATGTGTTCCGAATGTTGCAGGATTACATCGACAGATCCTCGAGGAAGCCCATCATTCTCGTTATTCTGTCCACCCAGGAGCGGCAAAGATGTATCATGATCTTAAATATTTATATTGGTGGGATGGAATGAATAAGGATATAACGGAGTTTGTAGCAAAATGTCCTAATTGTCAACAGGTGAAAACTGAGCATCAAAAGCCTGGGGGATTACTGCAAGCTATAGAGATTCGGACTTGGAAATTGTTACACCTCGGAAAATTTTCCGTTCATGCACAGTGAATAGACTGATGAAGGGTACGACGTATGCGATGTTTTTATAAGTAAGAAATAACATTTGATGATTCTAAATGAGATTTCAAAGGCATTTGAAGTAAGAGAAGAAAGTTTGCCAAGAGAAGGCGAGACATACGAGATGTATCGGAAAGGATTTATGAGTAACGAGCTAATGATGATTTAGTGATGCTTTGGAAAGAGTTATAACGACCCTTAGATTGGTATTGAAGTGGTAAACAAGTGTTAAGAAGATTGTATAAGGATTGGAGATCAAACGAAATGACGAGAACAACTTCGGAAAAGCTGTGAGTTCCACGGCCACAACCACGAACCGTGAAACTTTCCACGGACCGTATGTTGGTCCGTGGAATACCCAGCAGAGATGATGACTGGCCAGTGGTGAACCACGACCAGTTCTACGAACCGTGAAATGTTCCACGGACCGTGAAAGTGTCCGTGGAAGTGCCGACGAGTTGAAATAGTTTCTGATTATATATGTGTGATCCCACTTCATTTATTTCATTTTCACACACACTTCTTTCAAGGTGAGATATAGCGATGATGATTGTTCCATAATATAAATCAGAGGTTACCGACCATACGTCACTCCGATAAAGTGGTAACTTTTATTTGGGCTCTCATGGATGCTACGTATATTATATATGTATACGATATATCTATATATATGTATATGGGTATAGGGAAAGGTGAGGCGTTATATACACATAACCACCTGATCAGTTTGTATACTCTAATATTGTCCCGGACGCGGGTTGCCCGGACGCAGGATAGAATAGTAGCGACCCTACTCGGGAGAAATCCCGGATGTGTCCTAGTCCGGCAACAAAGTGAGTTGAACACTTGCGGGGATTTTTCTAAACCAAAACCCCTTTTATAAGGGGAACTTTTTCCAAATTTTTCTTAAAATTATGATTTGAAATTATATGACATTTTTGTGGAAAAACTAAACACGTTTGTAAATAAATACATTAATGACACATTGAAGCTCGTAGATCAACCGTATTCTACGGATATTTAATACTAGGGTGCGTAAAACCTTCCCTAGGGAATTACTCGAACCCTTACCTCAAACTTTGGTCCAAAAGTTTTTTACTTACTTTTGCAAAAATCTTTAACCTGGATGTCCTAGTTTTCCATAATAAATTAGGTGGCGACTCTATAAAATATAAAATTCAATTAGAGCACCAACAACCTCATAGTAACTTTTATGCCTTAACCCGCGTAAAAGCGAACCGTAACAATAGATTCTCGTTAATTGAAAGAAGGACACCTCGATTAAACGAAAGGACTTGAGCCAAAGAAGTTTCGACGAGGTTAAAATGATAAAAGCTTGAAAGAATTGGCACGAAATAAGATTAAGGACTCAAGAACTAATCAACAACTAAGTAAGGTCAATTACTAGTGTTAATTAGCTTGGAAGATCAAAGAAAATAGATTAGGAAAGATTTAAACCATTTTGGACACTTAGGAAAAAAAATTGAAACTTTTTTTTTATGTTCAAGCATTGGCCACACGTCGCGGGGGTAACACGCAAAAATATGCCTCTGAAAGTGGACTTCATGCGCCTGATTTCTGCAAAATTTTGTCCCACCCACTTTAGACGCAGGGCGAGCGTGCAGCGCCTGATGTGACCACGCGCGTTAATTGTGCGACGCGCGTGCCACACACGGGTCTCTATACCCGATTTCTTAAACTTTGGGCCAAATTTTCTGAATTGTGCTGAAGTATTGGGCCCACTAAACCTAGGATCTTTCCTTTTTGGGCTGGAAAAGTAACTTTTCACAGCTCGGTGAATTTCTTTGGATCAAACTCCTTTTTTTGGCCTTCTTCTTCACTACGAAGATATTAAGATGCTCAAGAACATGAAGAACACCCCATTTTCAAATCACCTTGTTTTTCCTCCAAATTACAGATCTAGGTTTCTCTTAATATGTAGAACAAAGCCCAATAAAAATTAACCTTCAATTTAACCTCAATCACCATGTTACACCTCCCATTTTATTTCAAGGAGATTTCGGCTTATTGGTGGTGTATACCTTCGGTATGGTAGTCCGCACCAGAGTTTTGGTCCTGAGGTATTTTGCTTGGTATGTGTACAGGTGTATAAGTATGTATTCTTGACATTTTGAGGAAATTGAAAGTGAAACGAATCAAATCTGAGCAAAGCGAAGCAGTTCAGGAAACTGCTGACAGCTGTCAGCGTCGACGGCCCAAGGGACGGACCGTCGACACGTCGACGAGCTGTCTCCCGGCACCGTCGACGAGGTTCTATGATCAGACCTCTCAGGCAGAGAATCGATGGTGCACGCCGATGAGCCGTCGACCCTGCTCGTCGACCCGCGGATCTGGAAGCTTCCGGCCCTGATTATAAATATAAGCTCCCATGTTTTATTTCATTATTTTGCGCAAGAACAGACCTTATATCTCTCTAGAACCCTCTAAAACTCTCTCTTTATTTCTACAACAATCTATACCAAGAAATCAAGAGCAAAAGCCAAGATTTAAGAGATTCATATACTATGAGGCCTATTAGGGTTTGTGGAGAGTAAGAATTTCCTTGGCATGCAAGTGAAGGATTCCATTCTAATGGAGTAGAGTGACTCAAGGCTTGTTCCCAAGTGTTTAAGGTGAGTTTTATGTTTATTTCTTATCATTGAGGGTATTGAGGGGTTGAAAGACTTGGATTATGGAAGAACATAGAATATGGAGCTTAAATGTAGAATCAATGGTATTCTTGAATAATAGTTGACATGAATCATGACTCTTGATGTATTATGAATAGAATCTTGTTACAAATGACATTGAGAACATGGGATAAACATTGTATATGAGTAAATGTAGTAGTGCACTAGAGGGCCGGACATGACACCACTAGTGGATAATGTAAGCGAATGGAGATTATTTCTTAGGATATTATGAATGTTATTATAGACGTTTGGGAGTTGAAATATGATATGGAGAAAGTTGTATGGACAAAGGAAATGCTGCCCAATTTTCTCTAACCTTAGTTAAGCATGTTTATGTGATCGATTAGCTAATATTAATATGGACTCTCTTAAAGGTAGACACGTGAGCATTGGAAGAGAACGTTCAAGTGATAGAGTAGCCAGACAAAAAGGTATGTAAGGCTAGTCCCTTCCTTCTAAGGCATGATTCTCATGAAATGAATTCCCTTTTCTTTCCATGACTTTCTTACATTTCGGAAAATATGAGTCAACGTTATATAGAGCATCTTCTGAGGCAAGGAATAAGAGATGGGTGATGAATTCGATAATGGTAATGAGGATCCTAAGTCTAGGAATTCTAAAGCCCGATATGACATTGATTATTATTGCTAGACCCACCTTATGATACTAGTTCCTTCAAGGTGAGGTATGATGGTTATGATTCTTCCATAATAGAATTGGGGGTTCTCGACCTTACGTCACCCCGACATGGTTATAGATTATCTTGGGACTCTAATGTATGTTTTATGATGAGTTTATGAGATGTATCCGATGATACGATTCCACCGTGCCAAGATGGCCAGACATGTCACCGCGAAGGCGGGCTGCATATGATTCCACCGCGCCTAGATGGCCGGACATGTCACCGCTAATGCGGGCTGCTTATGATTACACCGTTGTAACACCCCGTACCTTTAACGACAGTTTTGACCACGATCCTAGACTTAGAACATCAGATAAAGAATGTGGAAATTGAAATTTTTCTGTTCAGTTGTGATATGGTGGTTTACACCCATGAACAGTGACCGTATTTCAATTTACGACCATGAACAGTGCCCGTAAACTGAAACCAAGAATTTCTGAACATTCTGGAATTTGACATTTTGAGGTCATATGGTTAAATACGGACTGTATTTCCCTTTACGGCCCGTATTTCAAAACGTATTTCGAATTTGGGAAAACTTCCTTGATGAAAGTTGAAGAGAATTGAAATACCTTTCCAACGGTATCTTACGGGGGTCAAACGGACATCTGTGCAAGGAGTTATGGCCATTTTACTGAAGCGACACAGTGCAGTCCAAAGTGCAGAATACGGTCCGTAAATCAATTTACGGCCCGTAAACTGACTTTACGACCAGCAGTGTTCAGGTCGTAAATTTCACTTTCACAGAACAATATATATTCGTCCATATCAGTTCAACTCATTATTTTTCATTCGTTCAAACCCTAGAACGACCTCCTACTCTCCTCCAACATCAAGAACACCAAGGTAAGTCCATTCTAATTATTCCAACTCAATTCTAACATATATCCTTGTAATCTAAACAATAAATCATCATTCCTAATATAGGGTTTTCAAGAAAACCCATCTCAAGATTCAAGAATCAAGATTTGGGAAATCTTCTCCAAAATTCAAGTCTTTAATTCAGGTTTTGGAGCAATTAAGGGTTTGCAACATATTTCCTTCCAAAGTGATTCAAGCTAGGTTTTGGGTGTTCTTCAATAGAAAAGTGAATTGTTAAATCTTGTTTAACAAATTAAGGTATGCCTCTTTTGAACATACTCTTTTGATCGATTTTTTTTATAAACTCTTTGATTTTGATTCGTATGTCTCTTTTGAAAAATCTTATTTTGGAATGCATGACTTCTTTTCTTGAAGGTTCTTTATTGAATAGAAAGGGTGAACTTCTCATACAAAACCCTAATGTATGTCTAAGATTTTAATAATGTTCTTACCCTTATCATTGATAGATTTGACGGGTTAGAATAGAGAAAATGACATTGAAAGCTCGGTTATGATTTTTGGATATCAAATGATTTGTGTGCTGTTTTGGTATGATTAAATGGATAGAATTAGTTGGATATTGATATAAAATAATTGTTGTGATTGTTGTTGTTCTTGAATTTGGAAGTATAAATATTATTCAAGATCCTTTATTGAATGAAAGGAAAAGAAATCTTTTCATGTTCCTTGAACTCTAATTCATGTTTAAATGGTGGTTAATGTGTGTGAGGGGACAAACCCACATTAAACCTAGATTGTAACAAACCCTATATATGTATGTGATATTATGAATGTTTTCCTCTATAAGATATGTTTAATAATGATGGTTAAGGGTTGGTAATGATATTCTCATTGATGATTTAAGACATGGAAATCTTTCGTAAAGAAGTTATACGTTTTCAAACATTGGTCGGAATAACTTATCCTTTCAATATGGCATAATGCTCCGTAATGATAATTTGACTACAAAGATGATTTCTTTTAGACAAGGTCATGCGTGTGTAGGGTCAAGCCCGCATCGAACCTTACACGAACTATACTACTTTGTGAAACTCGCTTTTCCCCATTATTGGATGATTGAACTTAAATCTTCTAAAGGTTAGACCTTCAACTTGTTTTGTTGTAAAATGGGTTTCTTAAACTTGAAATTTGAATAAGATATTTGAATAAGATTCTCAATCGGTGGTAAGTTGAAATGCCTCTATTTGGGATGATGACTTGAGAAGTGAGGTTCGGCCCTAAGCCATAATTGATAATTTAGTAATATGACATTATTTGTATTTTTGTTTGTGTTTTTGTAACTGTATGGTAAAGTTGTGTTTGTCCAGAGGACGATTAGCCTCCGTGGTTTCCTAACCAGGAGTATCGATTGATTGATTAGTTTGCCTAGGAGTGGCTTGCTTTCTATCTTGTTTCCTGTGAGTGGCTTGTAGTGATATTGAATTCGTAAGTGAAATTCTTGGCATGGTAAATGGTAAAGAGTTAAATTGATATGTCCTTCGTTGATCGATATGTGTAATGAACTTAAATGTTATTGATGGTATGACTGCTTTGAGACAATTGGTGAATCGGCTTCTATGCCATGGACTTTGTTGTTCTGTTTTCCTTGCTATTCGGGAGGAGGAGTAGCCACTATGGATCCTAGTGTATTAATTGCCTTGCCATTCGGGAGGAGGAGTGGCCACTCCCGGGTTCGCTACCTGGGGTGCATTAATGGCCTTGCTATTCGGGAGGAAGAGTAGCCACCGTGAATCTATATTTCGGTGTATTGCGCAGTGTGCCTAGCCATTCGGGAGGATGAGTGGTTACCGGGGATTTCATATCCCGGTGTGTTTATGCCTAGCCATTCGGGAGGATGAGTGGTCACCGAGACTTTATAATTCGGTGTGGTGAGTTGTGACAAGGGAACCCTACGGTCATTCCCTCGATGTGATTGATTCTTGGGCTTGTGTCAGTATGTAAAATATTCGTATATGTGTAATATTCGTAATCTCTCATGGAACCGTTGTTGACAATCATGATCAATTTGAAAGGCATAATTAAAAGTTGTAACTTTACAAAAGACTTCATAATCGATTTTTGATAATTCTTATGGAGATACACATGTTGAATACTTGTTTCTATATTGATTAATGGATTTGTAAACTGTTTAACAAATGATATTGAGAATCACAAAGTGGAATGGCTGTTTTTATGCTATCTTTTTTCAGAACTGATTTCTTTATATATTATTATATTTTATTTTCATAATACTTGTTGTCCCCGAGGCACTCACTGAGTACAAAAGTACTCAGGCATACCATTGTTGTTTTTGGTGGTATGTTAGGTAACGAAGAAGAGCAGGTTCGTGATACTTTCGACGCTTAATAGGACTTGCTACTGCTGTGGATTTGGTGAGCCCACATCCTTGTTCGTGGGACACTTTCCGTTTCATTTATTATTCTAGATTTCCGGGCTGCGTCCCGAAGTTTGACGATTGTTATGTCTCTTAGAAGCTCCATAGATAGTTGTCAGAATTGTTGGTAGATTGTCAAAAGTCTCGTACGACTTAATGGGTGTTTTCCACGTTGATGGCCATTGCTTATAAAGACTTCCGCTGATTTAATTCATGTGTTACATTTAATTTATAAATTGTTGGAGGCGAATATTGAACCTGGCGGGTTCAAGTATTATTATTATGTCGTTTAGGTTCTTCCGATGTTGTTCATGACGTCGGATGCCGGTCACGTCTAGGGTGGGTTTTGGGGCGTGACAACCGTGCCTAGAGGGCCGGACATGACACCACTAGTGGTCGAATGATGGTACCCGTACGCGGGTAAACGAGGATTATATATATGATAGATCGATGTATGTGATATGTTTAAAATGTATTTACTCTTAAAGGCTAAGCAGGTTATGTTTTCACCTTATGTCTTATGATTTCTCTATTATGTTCATTTCATTCATGCCTTACATACTCAGTACAATGCTCGTACTGATGTGATTTTCCTTGGACGCTATGTTCATGCTCACAGGTAGACAGGGAGGTGATCCAGACTCATAGGAGCTATCAGCAGATTTTGAGAGCACTCTATTATTCCAAAGGTGCTACTGATTTACTATTTTGCCTGTATATATATATGTTTTGGGCACGATGGGTCCTGTCCTGTCCATATGTCTAGTACTCTATAGAGGCTCGTAGATATGTATGTGTAGGTAGTATGGTCTCACAATTCCCCATTTGTATATGTATATTCTTTTGATAGCTAAAGGGCTTATGTATATAAAGGTAATTATGTTTCAAAGTGAAAATGGTTTCTCTATGATTAGAAGCATGAGATTGATGAATGAGCGCAGGATAAGTATTATGAATAGTGGTATGAGCGGTGCTCGGTGGTTAGCCCCGTGTACCGGTCATGGCCCCTAGTCGGGTCGTGACACACCAAGACCCATTTGGAGTTCTTTAAAAAGCATGAAGATCTTCAATGGTGATTTTCCAAAACACTCCCAAATTCGAGATCTAGATGGATTTGACCGCAAGGAACTTGATTCTATCTTCAAATCAACCAAACAACAACAATTTTCTATTTTTTTTTAATTTCTACTTTTTTTTGTTCAACCAATGATTGAAAAATTGATAGAGCAACTCCTCAAATTTTCTCTGATACCAAATGATACGAATCAATTTGGGGGAATGCCAAATCAATACCTAAAATGCAGAATTAATGGATAACAAGAAATTGGGATGAGAATTGAAGAAAAGGGGATGAGAAAAGAGGGATAGAAGCTAGACCCTAATGATAATGAATCTATGTACAAACATAGATATATCAAACCTTGACCCTTCCAATTGGATTTAATAAACAGAACCTAAACTATTTGAATTCAAGGCAAGAAAAATTCTATTGAATCCACAAATGAACAACTCTTCATGAAATCAATGGAAATGAGGTTCAAAACCAACAATGGAATCTACCATTATCTATCACTAACTAAATTTAATCCTATCTAAAAAATCTATCACTCAAAAAGAGTATTCATCTCATCATAATACATAAGCTTGCTAATGAAATAAACTAAGTAGAGTATGTATACTCCTCGGCTAAAGAAGACTAAACTAGAATATTACAATAATACCCTTAATGAAGTAAGGGCCTTGTTTGGTCTTCTTGGATGATGGCTTGTTTTTTGAAAATAGCCTCTTTTGCATAAGTAGCCATCTTCCGGCCTTCAACCACCCAAGCTTACAGTTGTAGCCACTCTAAGAGATAAGCTTTTGGATTTGGGATCTTGGACTCTTGTAGTCTCCACCCATACTATCATCCATAGCTTGAAGATCCTCCCTATATTGCCTCCATTAGCACTTGAGCCATTCCGGATCGTGTGTGTGTATGTGTGTGTGTTGCTGGTCGGTCCTACTTCTACAAAGAAAATGAGACCTAAAGATATATAAATTGTCGATCACTTTTACTTCTACAAATAACAAAATAAGGCCTAATGATATATTTGTTGGCAACATTTAAATCCAAATTGCTGTACACCAGACACGTAAGTGACTTGACCACATAATTGGTCTTATCCAAAATACCATTAACGATAGTTAGTCTTTTGGTGGGACCCACGTAGTAGGGCTATAAAAATATTCAGAAATTTATCTTCTTAATCTCTTTTGCTTCCATGCTAATTGTAGATAATTAGCAAGTCCATGAAGTCCTTGTCTACTACTTTATCTTAACCAAAAAAACAATAACCTCACTCCCCGAACTTACGTCGACGCACTCTTAACACATGAAAACACGGGATGTAACATCCTTCCGCCTTCAGAAACTTTTGTCCTCAAATGTTAAACTCTCAGAAGTCTAAAGAAATTTTGACAGAGTCTCCTCGGTAATCGTACTACTAACAACCTGCCACACAACCCAACAACATAATACAATGCCACACAGGGCTACAACACTCAATAGTAACAATGGCCCCACTCAACCAATGAAAGTAACTGACAATATAATGCATACATGAAGATGATGGTATCGTATCCTGAACCTGTTCCGAGGCCGGAAACAAATCAGGATATCTAGATTTCATACCTTTCTCAACTTCCCAAGTCATATCTTCTACATTCTTATTCCTCCAAAGTACTTTTACAGAAGCTATATCTTTGGTTTGCAACGTACGAACCTAGCGCTCTAAAATAGCAATAGGAACTTCGTTGTATGATAGCTACTCTTAACCTGAACATCATCTGCTGGTACAACTCTAGATGGATTTTCGATGCACTTACGGAGCATGGATACATGCAAGGTCAGATGTACAGACTCTAAGTCCATAGGTAAGTCTAACTCATAGGCTACTTGTCCTACTCTATACACAATCTTGTAAGGCCCGATGTACCTAGGGCTAAGCTTGATCTTCTTGATGAATCTCATGGTTCCTTTTATAGGCGATACCTTTAGGAACACCCAGTTATCTACTTGGAACTCCAACTCTCGTTGTCGATTATTTGCATAGGACTTCTGACGACTCTGAGCAGCCAAAAACATTTCCTGAATAAGCTTAACTATTTCTCTAACGTCTGCTGGACTAAGTCAGGCTCTAATAATCTGGATTCTCAAACCACAAACCATCTAATAGGAGATCTACACTTACGCCCATAAAGGGCCTCATACAGGGCCATCTGGATACTAGAGTGGTAGTTGTTATTCTATGCAAACTCAATAAGCGGCAGATGTTCATCCCAGATACCCCTGAAATCCAATATGCATGCTCTCAACATATCCTCGAGCGTCTGAATAGTGGACTCGGACTGTCCTTTTGTCTGCGGATGAAAAGTTGTGCTAAGATTCACCTGCGTCCCCAATCCCTTCTGGAATAACTTCCAAAAGTTAGCTATGAGTTGTGCACCCCTGTCTGAAATGATAGATACCGGGATACCATAGAGGCGCACTATCTCTCTAACGTACAACCTCGCATAATCATCAGCAGTGTAAGTAGTCCTGCCTGGCAGAAAATGTGTTGATTTTGTCAACCTGTCAACAATCACCCAAATCGAGTCAAACTTACGCTGAGATCAAGGTAAACCCGTAATGAAATCTATGATGATCACCTTCCATTTCTAAGTCAAAATATCTATGTCCTTCAACAACCCACCAGGCTTCTGCTGCTCAACCTTCACCTGCTAACAATTGGGACACTGGGTTACAAACTCGGCTACATCCTTCTTCAAACCATTCCACTAGTAAATCTCTCTGATGTCATGGTATATCTTGGTTGACTGCTATGGTGGCACCAAGACTGCGATAGCAGTACCGCAGAAGCGGTGACCCTGCCACTTTAGCGGCCATATGTAATTTGGGTAGGACCGCAGAAGAGGTCATGGGACTAAGGAAGCGGGACCACTGAAGCGCTAGAGTGGGCGCCAAAGCGGTTGGCGGGCAGTTAGATTCATTAAATGAGTGTTAAAAGCCCTAAGTATTTCATTCAATACCATTCTGATTTTAGAGATTTTTGGGAGCATTCAAGGCTATTCTTCATAGAAGATCATTGTGGTAAGTTCCTTCACTTTCCTTCCCATTCCATGTTGCATTATTATAACATTATGCACCTTAGGAATCCTTTAAGCATGCTAGTTTCCTCACGAAATGGTGGATTGAGCAAGGGTTTTGTGGGTCGTTCATTCTAGGCTATTAAATCTTGATTTATTGATTAGGTTAGATTCATGAAGCATGAAATGATGATTAGAACACATTGTTGCATGATTCCTTCCAAAATTAATGGCTAATTTATAGAATTGGAAGTTTGGGTTCATATCCAAATTTGGGGGGTTTTGTCTAGAATCCGAATTTAAGTGATTTGGCAGTTCTTCTAGCTTATAATTGATGAAAATAGATTACCTAGAACATTAATTTCATTTTAAGACCTATAGATTCCTTATTCCATCTTTTTAGTTCATAAACCCAATTCTATAGGTTGGGATTTGGGTCTTGAATAGAAGTAAGGTTTGAATGATGTTTCTTCTTGATTCTAATTTCATAATCTGGATATGACTAGTGTTGAAACCTAATTTTTGACCTCCCATAATTTGTTTTAGTTGCCCAAAACACGAATACTAAAGGGGGTAATATATGCTTTCTTTTAGAAAACCAAGATGATTTTATAAACTATGCAGATAATATTTTAACCTTATTTGTTTGGTAAAGTAATTTCTATAATAAATCATTTGATAATTATTTGACAGTAATTAATGATGCATTTTACTAATTTTAACCAGAAAATAGTGTAAAATAACTATCTATTTAATTGTGCAATTATCAGAAATTAATCAGCAAATATTTACCCCTTTTAACTCAAGGAAATTGATTGATTGAAATAAATAATCATCTTTTACCCCCAAAATTTATTTTTCTGCATACTCGATTTATATGGGCAATTCTCAAATTAATTATAATTAATTTAGTTGATTAATTATGGTTGTATTTGTAAATTGTTTATTATATGTTTAGTCATGGCTACAATTGAAATAATCAATTAGTTAGTCAAATGGGGCCACAATTGAAAATGACAAAATTCATGTTTTAATTTAATTAAGGCCATCCCTGTAAATTCAATATTTTGTGAAAATCAGTCGTGTTTTTAAGTTAATTGGTTGTTTAGTTTCAATTTAATAGCAAATCAATCCCTTTAATTGTCTTTTTTACTTACCCATTAATGTTTTTTTTTTGTATTAGTATATATGTGTGTGTGTGTGTGTCTATATATATATATATATATATATATATATATATATATATATATATATATATATATATATATATATATATATATATAAATAAATTTTGGCTGCCTATTTCAAAGGAACCGAGTCCAGTCCAACAAGGACCAGAGCCAACCCATTTCGTAAGATAAGGAAAGGGGACCAAAGCCCCTTTGCCACTTCAGTCAAACCAAACGCAGCCTTCCCCTTCCTCTTTCCCCTTTTCTCTCCAAAAACCCTAGATGCCCATATGCGATTTTCTGTCTCCTCGTCACCATGGCTGTTTATACCAAAATGGCAGGAAAAGAAAAGCTTGCCCAGGTCTGGCATGGCCAAAACAAGCAAAACATTGAATGCTCTCACTCGTTTTCACCTAAAGCTGCCCAAACACATTATTATTTCTCTATTTTTTTTTTTTGCATTTTTATAGATTCAGCGGTAAGAACTTTGAAATCTCTTAATGATTTTTGTTTGCATCCTATTTGAACTTTGGTTTTTCATTGGCTCATGATTGGTCACATGGATCGACCTTTTTAAGGTCAAATCCGACCTCCCATTTACTCGATTCGGTGATTGTTAACTGTCTGATGGGGTGTCACGACCCAGCCCCGTAGGCCGTGACTGGTGCCCGATCTGGGCACCCAAACCCATCTATCAAATGCATTCAAGTATATAACAGAAGCCGACAAGGCTATATTCTAAATTTAGATAATTTCCAGAAAAATTTCGGCAGAGTTTCCTTTGTTTTACAGGCTATCCCGGCCAACAAGGCAACATGTAAACATATGCGGACCGGCCGCCGCGGCGAATGGGATCGCCCAAACACATCATATACACACATCCGAACAGAAAGACCCAAACCCACAAACATGTCCATAGACCTCTAAACAGACCGACAGAATCATATGACGGGACAGGGCCCCGCCGTACCCAAATAGTCAGATATACAGAAATATATACATAACAAAAGATGTATGTACCAAAAGTAGACTCCGGATCAAAAGGGAGTACTCCGAAAATAGCAGGAAGTGGAGCCTACAGTGATGGATCACCTGTGCCTGTACCTGCGGGCATGAAACGCAGCCCCCGAAGAAAGGGGGTCAGTACGGAAAATGTACCGAGTATGTAAGGCATGAAGTATAGAACGAAGAAACATAGTCAGAAATGGAAACTTTACAGAACCGGTAAAACTGTATAAAAGCATCATTACGTTTTCTCTTAGGTAACGGAGTAATATCTCTCAAGTCATGAATCATATACATATACATATACATACCTGTATATATATGACGTGTTCCGGCCCTTTAGTAAGGGACTCGGTGAATAAGGTCAGACATATCAACATCACATACCATACATTCGTATAACGTGTCCCGGCCCTTTTGTGAGGGACTCGGTGCATAGGATCATGTATGGCAGAGCCATATATCATATGTATACATAACGTGTCCCGACCCTTTTCTAAGGGACTCGGTAGATAGAATCATGCATGGTAGAGTCATATGTCATATATATGTACATAACGTGTCCCGGCCCTCTATTGCGGGTCTCGGTAGATAAAGTCATCACGTGCCATCCTGGCCACCACCCTTGTATCATCATATCATCACATGCATATACATATAACGTGTCCCGGCCCGCAAGTGAGAGGGACTCGGTGAATAATGCAAAGAAGTACGCACGATAACATGTCCTGGCTCGGGCTCAGTGAATAGACATATCAAGCTTGCACGAACAGAATAGTACGAAACCAAATACTCGTAAATCATGACCCGAGATACAACATACTTATATACAACATGCTTATCGACATATGAGGGTTCAGAACAAGTTTTGGGTTAATCGGAATTAGTATACAAAAGTTACGAGCGTTTGAAGTACAGAACGCTCTACAATCGTTTCAAAAGCTCTTTCTGGAAAGTCAAAGCTGTAATCAGGTTAACTACCTTTTAGACATGGTTATGGATCAAACCAAATAGAACTCTTTGAATCATTCACACGTATCAAGGACTGTCAAGGACTCGGTAAAATAATCGACGTGCTGGCATTTAATAATCAAACTTTAGTCATATCAAGGTACCGACATCATATATCATATACATATGTAACAGATTCATACACGCATACTCATAGAATATCATACAGTGTGTTGCTGCGGAACGTACTGCCCGATCCACGGATATAACGTATTAGTGCCGAAGAACGTTCGGCCCGATCCGAGATTGTATACAAAAGTTAAGAACATTAATACTTATAGAATTATTTTAAGGTTATGAATTCTTATACTTAGCTCAATACCCAGTTATGCAATAATCTCAACCATTCTACGTTTACTCGTATCGATAGACCAATAGGGATCGTAGACAAACTCGGAACTTATTAATTAGAGCCTTTGAAGTACGGGGCCTCCTAACGACATTTCGTAAGCCGTATTTGGAGATTCAAGTAACAAACATATTAAGTAACTTTCCAATATCATTATGGACCAAACCGAATAGAGACTCTAGAACCATGTATACATATCGAATTATTTACCAAGGACTCAAGTCATATCGATTTGCTTTCGACCCACGTTCGGAAATATACCAACTGAATTCTTCGAACGTCATCATATATACATATGCATATCAAACCATATGGAATACTTATGGAAGTCAAGGACGATGGCCATCCTAGTGGCTCTAAGAATAGAGTTTCTCTTTAGTGACATACATATACGTTATTTGTTCATTTCGAAGATCATGCCAAAGGGAAGAAAGGTAAGCCTTACATACCTTGCCCGCTCTCTACGCAAATCCGAATTCAAGCCCTTGGCTCCACAAAATCTACAACCACATTAAGGCGCACCAAACATTAGTTACAAACACTTAAGAACTCAATTCCAATCCAACACCTTATTTCTACGGAAATTTCGGCAGCATTTCCCCTGTAAATGCGCCATCCCCGAGAATTCAACTCGGCCAGAAATACAACAACAAATCCGAGAATTTAACTCGGCCACAATATCAACAACAATACCAACGATTATACTAATAATACCAACAATCAATTTAAGACATATTCTAACATTAGTAGTCTTCATTGCTACATAATCCATTAACATTCAATTCACTACACATTTTCAAGCCAATTCCAACGTTCACATATTTATTACTAATCCAAGATCAACCAAACACAATTCATAAGCATTTCATTCAATCCACAAAATATTCAAACTATTCCACCAACACATACTTCACCCAAATTTCCCACCAGTGCGATAAAACGACGATACATTTCCTTCTTTCAATTTCACAACTAAAACAATACTTTACACGTAACAACTTCACTCCCGCAATTAGATAAAATCATATTAAAATCACATTACTTTCCTACAACAACCTTACTACAAATTTCCGCACCAACTAAAATCATAAGCCTTCCATTTACATCACAAGGTCACAACAACACAATTAGGATACTAAATAATTTAATTCTTGCTCCTTCACTAATGTGACCCACACGGCCACCACACACAACACCCACAACACACAAATTTTCATACTTTTCATTCATTTACACATACTACAACATATATATAGAATTCTCCCAAGATAAAAGAAGTAGAATTCCTACCTTTTTCCAAACTCTTCACTTGATAAAAAAAGATACTCTCTTGCTCCCAAATTTGTATCACAATGAAGAGACCCTTGAGCTTAGTAGTAATTCCACAAAAGATGAATTTTTTTTTTGAACTAAGAATTTGAGCTCCAAATTTTTTTTTTCCTTTTTCTCTTCTTTGGCCGTAGGCCTCTCCTTCTTGCTCTCTCTTTCCTTATTTTTCTTGTTTGTTCTTGAAAACTCTAGAAATGAACAACTAATCCCTTTATTTATTTGCTAGGCTTTAATTATAAAATCATGGGCTTGGGTTATTATTTTCCTTTGGGCCATAACCGGCCACCCCTAAACTCTTGGGCCTTTGTTTTCATTCATTTGTTTTTAGCCCAATTCATTATAAATCTTATTTTGTAATTCACGAAACTAATTTCCGAAATCCCAATTTTTCCCTTAGCCTTCCTCCATATTTTCGCATCAATATTTTTCACGAAGAACACACACACACACACACATATATATATATATATATATAATAATAATAAAATCAAAATATGGCCTTATTTCTCACAAGTCAAAATTATTTCAAAATTTTCGAATGTGCGAAATTACGGGATATAACATGGGGTTTGAGAAGAAAGTTTTTGAATTTTTTTGAAAGTCCCACATCGTTTGAAATGTGGGTTTGTATCTCAATTTTGGGGTTATAAATGGAACCCCTAATTCTAAAAAAAATGGAGAGGTTAGACATCTTAACACTGAATACATAGGGTTTCTAGCTTTATTTCTTAAAATCTTTAATTTTCGATGAAGTTTAATTTTTTTCTTTAAATTGTTTGCTTGTCTTCCTGGTGTGGTCTGGTGAATTTGAGCTTTTGGGGGATCAATTTGATATTCCAAGTCTAATTATCGATCAAAGGCTGCACTCTTAGGAGGTAATTTCCTTTTTTTTATCTTTGCAATTCTCTATATTTTGTAGGTTTAATTAGTTGTGATATGATGTAGCCTGTTTGTTTGTGTGTGCTTAAGTAGATAGTATTCTGTCTTACTTCATTAAATTGTTTTGAGTTGCTCTTATAGTTTGTTTGTTGACTGCTCATAGAATATAACCTATTAATTTAGGCATTTCCAGTTAGATAGTATTGTTATCTCCTGGTCATCTTAGGTGATTAGTCTGTTATGGTTGGATGATTTAAATCTTGAATAAGAAGCCTAGTCTATTAGTTAAAGAGGTGTCAAGTTAGTTACATGAGTCATTATGTGTGGAATTAAACATGATAATTATTGACCTTTATTAAGCAGATTGTTAACGTTCAGTTTGGTTAATCTATACTAGTATATGCACATTGATTTGATATTCAGATATATGCTTGAATAATGTACAGTCCTATTCGAAGTTGATCTAAAATGGTGTATAGGTTGTATACAACTACCTTGTCTGTCTATATTCCTAAGTTTGAAAAACCTATAGTGAATTTATTCTATTTGGTTGACCTGTTTGCCTGTTTAAACTTAATGCTATGTCTAATAGTTTCTTTTGAGTTCTTGTAATGCTTATGAATTAACTATTTCTATTTGAACATGTATAAATGATTTTAAAATGACTAATATGATCCTGCACCCTGAGTTAAGTCTATCAAAAGTGGTTAATAATTAATGTAGGCTTAAATACTGATGTTATAGCACTAGAAACTATTTTGAACTGGTCAAAAGATTCAATGAGGTCAAGAGGTGTTTTGCAAGAACTAGGTATGCTAGTTGGAGATCAATGAGTGTATTTCATTATATTAATCTGATTTGTGTGCAACATGTCTATTGTCTCATTCCATGTTCAATGTTTGAAAGAATCAGTCATATGGTGGCTTTAGTCTTAATCCTACTACTTACTCGAAATCCCTGTTATCTAATGCATTATGGTCCTACCGAAAAAAAGGAAATGATTGTGATACTCTTCTTTGTCCTAACTAGTATATTGTGTGATTAATGTTTCACTTAGTATGTTGAGTGTTATTAAGTGACCTGAATTTGATCCTCCTTGACTAAAATGAAATCTGTATACTAATCTATCCCTAGAATGTGAAACCAACACAAAATAAAATGTAGTTTGAGTGCTATGGGGGGAAAGATATATGGTCTTGATAACCTATCTGATAGCGTTATGTTCAAATCGGCATTTTGTCCCATTTGATTGTCTTGATTCATTTTTATATCATCTTGCCTATTGCCATCTTTATGCAAAGACTTAGTATGAGCAAGTATACTTAGGAAGATCATGTGTATGGGCAGAGGTAGTCTAAACTTTCCCAAAGTGTACACTTACTCCCTGCTTGCTTCCTTAATTCTCTTCTCTGCATACCTTGTGCTTTGGATCTTTTATCATTTGATTGAGTTATCTTATCTTAATCCTATTTATGCCTAAACATAGTATATCACATATATGTATATGTCTGCTAATATACCTATTAGTCAATACACTAATGAGGAGGTCCAATTGGCCAAAAGGGATCAAGCTTGAGCCTCTCCCAATGTCTTCCATGCCAAGGGTTCATGAAACCCTCTTGCATCTTGTGCGGCATTGGCACAAAGAGGTTATAGCTTTGCTTCTTTAGCCATTTGGGAATCCTCAAAGGTGTATATACTCAGGTATATCAAAGAAGTGTACATATGTATGCTTAAGTCTTCCTTTAATATATAAGTAAATAACTGAATCTATTGGACTAAGTTTTATTTGGAGAATGGTTTCGATTGACCAATTCATTATTTATTATGTTCCTTGCCTGCCTAATATGTATACATGGTATTAATTTTTATCTTCTCTATGTGGAAACTCTCTTGCATTTCTAGTCCATTGCATCGCCAATACTCGGCCCAACCCCACTTTCTGATCGAGTACAGTTCATGATTTGAAAGGGAAGCAAATATTATTTGAAGGCCCAACTATGGGTGAAAATAGCACTAATGGGGCGGGTAGCCCATTAGTAAAATAGTCCTTCTCCTTTCCTTTATCTAATTCATTTATATGGCTAGTAAAAATTTGAACCTTATTATTAGTGGGAACCCTAGTGGATATAGAACTAGGATTATCACTTAGTTAGAATTAGGTAATCGAGATAAAATAAATTCAAATTGTTGCAAACTTTTGTTTTAAATAATTGATGTCTAAAATGAGTACTTTTCACTAATTATCACGAGTTTGAGACAAGGACAACAAACTGATTTTTTCTAAAGTGGAACTCATGCTATTTTATAATGTTGGAGTCGTGTATAAAATTTGTATAATTCAGATCACTTGAGAACTAAAAACGAATTCAAGTTTCTTTTAGAAAAATGACCTGTTTGTAACAAACCTTCGAGATAAAAGAGTATAGTTGCATAACTAAGTATTGGGCCTAGAAGTCCACCAAAAACTGGACCAAAACCAATTGTTTTTTTTTTTAATTTTTTAAAAAGAGGTACGTTTTCTTTGGGAAAAACTGGACACATTTTTGAACCTTTAGACTTGATGAACTTGGGCCAGCAACTGGATTTTACCTTTGGGCTGTAACTGAAAATTGGACTAAGTGACTTGGACTGAAGTCAACTTTGGGCCTGATTTGAGGTTGGATGGATCTGGTTATGTGGAATATGGTTTGGACTTATGGGGCTTCACTAAAAAAACGAACTTAAATAAAATGGAATTTTATATATATATATATATATATATATATATATATATATATATCAAAACAGGAATGTATCCCATATTTTCTTATAAGTATATAAAACCCGTAACTACTAAACACATTTCGTTAGGACTAGAATAGTAGCGACTCTACTCGGGAGCGATCCCGGGTGTGTCCTAGTCCGGAAACGAAGTGGGTTGAACACTTACGCGGATATTTTCTAAACCAAAACTCCTTATTTATAAGGGGACTTTTTGCCGAATTTTTCTAAAAAAGGGAGATGATGATGTAAACATGAAAGTGCTATACTTTTTGCGGAAACACTTTAACACATAAGCAAATCAATAAACCTTACAGCGAAGCTCGTAGGTCAACTGTATTCTACAGATCCTTAACACCAGGGTGCCTAAAACCTTTCCTGGGGGATTACCAGAACCCTTATTTCAAACTCTGGTCCAAAAGGATTTTTCTCAGTCTGAAAAACTCTTTAAACCCGATTTTTCCTAATTTCTCTTTTGAATAAATTAGGTGGAAACTCCAAAAAATATAATATCCAATTTAGAGAACCAACAACTTTGGATTACTTTTATGCCTTAATCCGCGTAAAAACAAACCGTAACATATGGCGACTCTGCTGGGGATAATCTAGGTTCTAACCATAAGGGTTTCATTATAATAAGGTTTATTTTACAAGTATTTGTTTATGTGTTGTTTTCTGCAATTTAAAATTAGCATGCATCATATCATAAACTCCACCACTCCTTGCAAAAAGCATGGTTTCAAAGGTGACGCGCGGGATCGCGGTCTAGCCATCACTAAAAAGCCCGAAACGCCCTTTCTTTGGAACGCGTTGAACGTTAACTTGGTGTGCAGTCACCCAACGGCCGACAACGGTTCACCCCGAGTAGTTCGCCCCGGTCCAAGGTCAATTTGAAAAATTCACTCTTGCATAAGCCTAAGATAGAGCTAAGCCAAATCCAAATGAGAAGTAGACTGGGTGATTTGGATATTTTAGACGTATCCAAACCCGATAAGGAGACTACCCCGTGTCAAGTACGATCTATGACCCGAAAACACCGCATATCATATTATGTGTTATTTGGAAAGGTTTAAATGTTCCTATGAATGAAACCATTTCCTGCTGGGGAGGGGGGGGGGGGGGGGGGGTTAACATTGGGTTTTGTTTTGTAGATGTCAATCAATTTGAACTTTGATATGGTCCTGACTGTTGACACCTGATTTTTAACCTCCCGTAATTTACTTTACTTACTCAAGGTCCCGGATAATAACTAAGGTAATTTTGCACACTCGCAAAAATTCTGAATAATTTTAAGCAATTATTCAGGTTAATATTTTTACTGCCATAAATAAATAGAGGCGCCTTCAAAGCTTTATTAATTATTCAGAAATTTATCAGCATTTTACAGTATTTTCTATAATTCACCAGCAGCTTAACAATTTCAAATAATTGTTCATTTAATTCAACAAAAATCAAGAAAGTTAGATAAAAGGCATTTTATTTATATTTATCCAAGAAATTTGAGTAATTAAAAGAATTCACTACTTTTACCCCTCGAGCTTTGAATTATTACTATATACGCATGTTTGGGCTACTTATGGAAAAATTATTTTAAATTATGATTTTTTAGCCTAATTATTATTATTTTGCATTAATGACCACCTCATGATTGACCAACTCATGGTTCAGTACAGCTGGGACAATGTTTGCAAATTTCTGAATAACAGACGGCCTTAATTGAAATACTCAAGCCATGGACAGATCGACTAAGGACGTTAATGCAAATTAGTCTTAATTGGTTAAATTAAATACCAAAATAAGGCTATGCTTGCAAATAATTGATTGCGAGGATATTTATGAAATTAATTAAGAAGATTGGCCATAATTGCAACCCTCATTCTGTTAAGGGTCAATTCAAGGCTATTTCTGCAAAATCATTTAAAAAACAAAATCGCTTGTTTATTTAATTACTCATTTGTTTGACCTCATTACGACTATTTACTTTAAATAACGATCTATTTTACTGAAATACTTATTTTTCTGCTACGAGTACATATACACTCGATATATGCACGTATACATGCGTGATATACAAAAGGTTTCAGGTTTAAAAAGAAATAGGGCCAGGTCCAGCCCACAAAGGGGCTGACTTGGCCTAAACGACTTATAATACTTCCTCGGTATAGCGCCCAAAAACAGAGGGGTCTGTTATTATTTTTGTAAGGGGGATAGGGTGAAATACTAGTCGCCCCCTACTCCCTCACTCCTCTACGCCCCTTCCACCTTTTACGACTGGTCAAATCGCCGATTACTATGCACCACCAACGTTGTGACGTCGTGAGGTGGTTGAGAAGAGGACGAAGCATTAAAAGCTTCATCCTTTTTTCTCATGTTTTGCTCAAAATTCATCCAAAGAACCCCTATAAGGCACAATCCACAATTTATGTTTATTCTTACTCCATTTACAGTTGTGAGGAACAGTTGTGACTGTTGATTGTCCTAAGCCTTGAATCTGAGCCCTTCCTCTGTGGATCTAGGCTTGAAATTGTGAAATATAGAGGAGTCCCACGTCATTATTGGTAACCTTAAGAGCATTTTAGGGTTTCTATTCATTTCACGAGGAAGAGAGGTCAGATTTTCAAGATTAAGGATTTGAGATATAAAAATCCTCAAAAGTTGTATTTTTTTTTTTAAGTTTTAAGGTTCTTTCGATTTGCTCAAAAATCTGGTCTCTAATTTTTTTTTTGGTTCTTTATTATTTTTTGGTTGTTGGGCTTGTGTTTGGAGAGGGGACTTTTCTCAAATTCACGTTTGGTCTCAGCCGTGCCCACAAAATGTAATACTGTAACATCCCGTAAATCCATGTAGAATGTGAAAGCATTGTATGAGTCCTTTGGAACCTTACATGTTGGGTTACGTGCATGACTTTAGGCTAAAGACCCAAGAGGAGATGGTCAAAATGAAAATTCACTGTAGTTTCGTAAAAAGGAGGTTTGACTGTCGTCATTTGTACCGTCAATATGTTCGACGCTCCGTCCTTTGCACCGTAGATAGAAGGAAGAGAAAGTTGCTCACTGGAAATTTCATGACTTTGACGGAGCAGATCGACGCTCCGTTGTTTGTACTGTAGAATTGACCTAATACAAAGACCACTCGACGGAGCAAATTGACGCTCCGTCGTTTGTACCGTAGAATGTGCTTGACGGGCTGAAATTATATAAGTTGCAAAATTTTAATTTTCTTCTATTCTTTTGACTCTCAAAAACCCTAAGGACGAAAATCTCTCTAGGGCTCCAACACTAAGGTAAGAACATCTTAATCGTTGATTATCAATCCTAACATCAAACCCATGATTCTTAACATGATTCTTGTGACTAAAACCTAGGGTTTGCAACATAATTCTTCCTAAAGTGATTCAGGCTAGGGTTTAGGTGTTCTTCACTAGAAAAATGAATTGTTAAACTTTGTTTAACATATTAAGGTATGTCTCTTTTCAAAAACTCTTTTTGACTACAAAGGTGAATTGTACACATCCTATTGAAATTAAATATGTGAATTGATTGTAGTTTACGACCACTGTTCACCCGACGGTTGTTCATTAAAAATCAAGTTATGTGATTATTAAAAAGGGACCAAAGCCTCACTTTATTTCATTATTCATCTATACAACTCAAGAAAGCTCTAGAACTCTCTCAATACTTCATCCATAGAAATTCAAGGGAATCAAGGGAAGAAACTAGGATCATCAACACTAAACTTATGAAACAAGTGAATGAAACCTAGTGGGAAGTCATCTTCTCCAAGAAATCACAAAAGAGGTAAAGGAGGGTTTTGGTGCACAAGGAATGATTCTACTCTAAGCTTGTTCCACCACCATCCAAGGTGAGTTTTATGACTTTGGCATGTGGTTTAAAGTATTAGAAGACTAAAACACTTGAATTGTAGTAAGACATAGGAAGTGCACCATTATTTAGTGAATAGTGTCACTGTGGACTGATGGTTGAATGGAATCATGGAAGTTGATATGCTATGATTATAAATACGTTATAAATGACGTTTTGACCATGGAATAAGTGCGACGCATGAGTAAAAGTGACGATTAGCTAAAACCACTAAATGTGGAGAAATTGGAGGAAATTGGTGGATTTTGCTAAACGTACATAAATGATGATTGCTGATTTCTATATTGTGGATATTGTCGCGAATGTTTGGGAGCAAAAATAGAATATGGGAAACGCAGTATAAACAAAGGTAGTGCTGCCCAATTTTCCCTAGAAATAGTAGTCCGTCCTTATAATTTCTTAGCTAACGACGACATGAATTCTCTTGAAGGTATATGCACGCGCAACAAAGGAAGTACGAGCAAGCGATAAGAATAGTAAACGTCAAAGGTATTTGAGGCTATTCCCTTTCTTTCAAAGGCATGATCCCTAGCTTACGATTTCATAAATGCTCCCATCTTTTCCTTGCTATCAAAGGTTAAAAAGTCTAAGATTCCGAAGCATGATTTCCTTCTTGATATTCCATAAATGTTTTCCAAGTACTCCTATTTTCCAAAACCAAAGGTTGTGATTATGTGAGTTCTTATGATAACGACGAAGGACATTTTTTTTCAATGACAACGATGATGTCAAAAGTGAGAATATCATTATGATGAATATGATGAGAACGATCTTATGTTTAAAAGTTTCAAGTTTCCGATTTCAAGGACTATATGAGAACGTCGAGCTATTTACTGATTTCTCAATTTATTCATAGATGGTGACTTTATTTCTAAATCTTCCAAAGTATAGGAATGGATGCCTTATGAAGTTCATGATTTTATTCTATGCTTTCTTTTAATGCTATTCTTCATTGATAGTCTCGCCTTATAATAATTGTTCCTTCAAGGTGAGACAAAGCGAAGATGATTACTCCATAACATAATCGGAGGCCTTACATACTCAGTACAACGCTCGTACTGACATCCTTTTCTTTGGATGTTGTGTTCATGCCCACAGGTAGACGGGAAAGCGGTCCAGACTAATAGGAGTCACTAGCCGAGCTGAAGAGCACTCCATCTTCCGGAGGTGCTAATTGGTTGTTCCTTTTGTGTATATATTTGTATACCACTCAATAGAGGCTCATAGATGCTCGATGTGGGTTGTGTGGTTCCACAACGTAGGTAGTATTCATGTGTATAGGTATATTGAAATATGTTTTTGTATTAACACGTTATATTTTTGTAATGAAAAGCAAATCCTCTTTTTAAAGTTAACCGGAAATAGATGAATGATTGTTAAATGGGTTAGGTAAATGATAGTACGAGTGGTGCTCGGTGGTTAGTCCCGGGTACCCGTTGCGGCCCCTAGCCGGGTCGTGACAGTATGTACATAATGTTTCTTTACCATTTATCATCCTTCGTAGTCCAGTCACACTTATGGTAAGTTACGATCCAAATTCACTTAGCTTCTTAGTTCGCAACATCTTCGAGTTCTTACTTCGGCTTTTCTTTATTCCCTTTTCTCACATTTCTCGACACAAGTATACCTGTCTTTGATTTCTTTGCGTTGGTGTTCGTTTCATCCATCGTTATTCCTTGTTGGCTCTTCGGTGTGGATTCCTTATAAATATGATCGAGCATCACTTCACATCGATGGTTCATATAATTTCATAGCGTATCTTTTCATATTTCGTATAATTAATGGTCCATGAACTGTTCTCTAGTATCCAACGAACCCTGTTATTTCATTCACAGGCACTGCGTCCTTCCTTTCTTTCAAAAATTTCAAACTACCAATTGTTGATACTTTCGTTATAGTAGTTGTTGTCATCCAAAATATCCTTTGAGTCTTATCGCTCTCTTCTCCATTGCCCTTCGTGGACTTAGCTTGTAGCCGTTTCCTTGCTCTTTTTATTACTCTTCGAAACATGTTGTTGCGTACTTAGGTACGGCACAGATTTGTCCGGTATAAGGGATCCCAATCATGGCATAAACATATCACAATTCATGTTGGCATGAAGCATTCTCTTAAGGTGTCTTCTATACTTTCCCTTCATATCGGCTTCTACTTCTTTCAGATATCCCTTTAAGTCCAATATATTATGTTCTCCCCCCCTTTTTAAAGGGGCTCCTTATATGCCAACAATATTCGAGTACCTTCGCCTACGATAATTGCCTTATTCCTCGTCTTTCTTTCCAACTCTGTGCATAACATTTCGAAACTTCTTACTATAAGGTTTCTTTTCATTTTCTGTCGATATCCTCGTTCTTGTCATCATTCCCATATCTTTTCGTCCACTATTAGTCCTCTCGCACATTCAGCTCGCTTACTCGTAAGTCTTATTAACTATGCGCTTGCACTGCAGTCGTGCGTCCATATTTTTCAAACGTCCTGCTACTTTTACTCGCAGCACAGACTCCTTCCAGTTTACACTTTCTCTACCCTTGCTCATTGAATCCTTTGACTAACCCATTTGTATATTTTTTCCTACTTTCATCCTTAACCCTCTTGGGTTTCTTCCTCTTTGAAACTCTTCTCCTCTCGGTATTGCAGCACCAGCTCTGAAGTTCGTGAGATATTACTTTATACGCGCAATTCCGTTTCACTCTTAAGTCAACTTTTCAGAAGGGCACTTCCATATCTGAGGCAACCACATTAATATAGCTGCACATCTTATTCCTTCACATACCTCTCAAGGACCTAAATCTCGTAGCATCGTCGTAAGGCCCAATCATTCTTTTCTTGCTTCACATCCCTCGCCATAGTCACTATTCCTTCAGCTTCACTTATAGAAATTGATTCTCGAACCTCACACATTCCTCTTCTGTTCCATATTGCCGCACTTTACCCTTTTCACGTGCCTATCTTTGAATATTTACCGAAATAGTTTCTTACTTTGCCGGTAATTTCTCTCGGGGGCATCACTCCCTAAGGTTTCTTACCTAGCACCCTTATCCGGCACTTTGATCTCTTCATCTTCCATCTACATTCTTCCCTACTTTTCCAAATATCGTTATGTTAGACTCTCCAGTCTTAATCTGTAGTGAAGACGACATCAGCTTATCTTATAACACTTACACCATTTATTTTTGTTGTCACTTAACCTTCGGTACCCTTTTCTTGATTGTGGCCTTCCACACCGTAACGCCGGTTGCTGGGACACACACATGCCCACTGAGACAATCACATATGGGATATCCTACGCATTCATACATACATACGTATATATATATATATATAATTACTATCAACTAGCCCACAAAGTACTTCCAGACGCTATTCAAGCCTATCCTAATTCTAGAGCTGTGATGCATCCTCTGTCTATTCACCAGTCTAGCCTGTCTCGCCCTACGCGACCTCTCACGGCCTCCAACCATCCTATATATTCTAGCTTTCCCTTAGGTTACTCCAGCTTTTCATTTGTCTCTTACATCTAAATCTTTAAGATTTCCTGCATACTTCCCAGGAGGTCACCCATCCCAATATTTCTCTCACCTTAGCACGCTTAACCTCGAAACTTTGGTGGAATCCGGTGCCTTAATGCTGATATAATCGCGTCCGCTTCCTTGCATGACTTTTATTACGTGATCTGGAGCGAGTCGAGGTCTTACAGATCTCGAGACACTCTCGTAACACGTCTTTTCCTTTAAAATTACTGTTTTGCCCTTTTTGATCCTCAATATTCACCTTTCACTTTCATGTATAAACTACCTTCCGTCCTAGATTCCCAGAGTCCCGATGGTAACGATCACACCTCTATCTTCATTACTTGTAAGTACTCGGGTATCAGCCTGTTTGGATTCCTACTCTCTACTTTTGCATAATAACCTACAGCAAAATTAATTGTCGACCTTCCGAATCCTCCATCAGACCTTGTTCCTCTTATACCATTCTTTCCTTTCAAAATCTGTACACAGCAAATATCAACAATACCTTACAGAGCATACGACTATATGACACATTCCAACCATCCAGAGCTTCCAGTTTTAGATAACAGAACAAATATGTCAATACTTACCTTTATGACTTTCCATATCACCACTCACTTCTTCCGTCGTATGTAAGGCTTACATAAGGAATTTCATTTTCCTATGACTTGGCTCTATCGCATGATCTAAGACAGAAAGGAGGTCAACAATCCCTAGATGCCCTGTAGCCTCCTGTTTATAAATGTGGCCGACTTCACACCATAAACAGGACTCTACTGGACACGACTTTGCAGACAACCCCAAGGACAAACCTTGCTCTGATACCACTTTGTCACACCCTAGCCTTGCCGGGGTGTGATGGGCACCCGACCCCATATTCGGAGTCGAGCGAACCCTCAGACTCTTATTTCATACATACCCTTTTCAGACTTTCAAATCAAATAAACATGAAACTCATAGTAAGGCTTTCAGAACTTTCTTTCTTGCGTTTTCAAATAAAATAAAATCTGTAGTCATATGGAATCTGTAACATATCAAAAAATGTCACATCGACTGATGGAGCCGCTTACAAAACTGATGTTCTGTACCCACAACCCTGTCTGCAAAGTCTCTAACACAAATCAGAAATCACAACTTATATACGCTCTGACTCGGCAACACTCCGGAGGGAAGTGGAGTTCGCCAATCTCGCTGAAACATCTCCTAGCAAAGTCTTTTACATCATCTGGGTGTACTTGCGTGGCATGAAACGCAGCCCCCGAAGAAAGGGGGTCAGTACGGAATATGTACTGAGCATGTAAAGCATGGAGTATTATGAGCAGAATCACAAGCGGAATAAGAAGTACAGAAGATTAGTACAGAAGGTAAGCACGATATGCAGATTAACAAAAATACTTACTGGAAACACAAACCATGCATGCCAAGAACGGTATCTGGTCACTTGCGGGACCCGGGGAAACGTGGCGCCACCCTGCCTTTGGCGCCACACACATCTAACTCCAGAAGTTTTGCTCCGTAATCTCCGTCACACATCATAATAGCACATCATAATATCACATCATATGTGGTTCGGCGAACCATAAACACATCATAACACCGTACCACATCTAACTCCGGAATATATGGCACCCGACCCTCAAGCGGGGGACCTGGCGAACCATACGCACGATGCATACCGGCCCGGGACTCGGTGAAAGAGGTCATGACACATGCACGAGCAGAGTAGTGAGAGACTATATGCATATAAATCAAGACTCGATGGATAAGTATACTTACCGACACATGAAGGCTCAGAAACAAGTTTCGGGTCAATCCGACTTAGTATAAGAAAGTTATGAGCGTTGAAGTACAGAACCTTCTACAAGCGTTTCAGAAACTATTTTTGGAAAATCAGAGTAATAGTCATATCTCGTATCTTTTGAACATCGCTATGGATCAAATCAAAGTAAGACTTTCGGAACCATACACACATGTATCAAGACATAGCAGGACAGTTTTCGGAAGTCAAAAACATTAGACATCCTGGTGGCTCTAAGAATGGGAGTTTCTTTGAAATCATACATATACTTTGTCATATTGGTTTGACAAGGATCATGCCAAAAGAAAGAAAGGGTAAGTCTTACATACCTGCTCCACGTCCTATTAGATACTCTTACTTATCCAAGCTTGCTAGTCTACATTCAAAAGAATTCACATAATCATTAGGTTCGTCGTCATACACTTGCCTTAGTTTCTCACATAAATGCACTTTATAATCTACCGAAATTTCGGCAGCATTTCCCCTGTAAATACACCATCCCCGAGAATCTAACTCGGCCAATTTTAACAACAACAAACCCGAGAATGCAACTCGGCCAAATTATCAACAACAATACCAACAATCATATCTCCAACTTCAACAATTATTTCAAAACACATTCGAACATTAACAATTCTCTCTACACAATCCAACGACATTCCATTTAGATTCAATTCAATCACATGTAATCAAGCTAATATCAATGATCTCACATTCAAGTACTAATCCGAAATCTTTTCTAACATGATTCAAGAATACTCCAAACAATTCACATAACATTCAAAACAACCCAATCAATATTCTACTTCACCCGAAACCTTCCAAATTCAACAAGAACAATAACAACACATTTCCTTCTTTCAATTCAAACACAACGACCCAACTTACAGTCTTCCAAACACATGTCTCACTTCCAAATTCATGAATTATATTTACAATCTTCACATTAGCAACTCTATTCTTATAATTATAAGGAACCATACTAATGTCACATTAACTTCTTCCATAATCCACAATGATTCCAACTTCATTTAAAGCAATCAAACTTTAATTTTTATTATGGAATTCACAACAACAACAATCAAACTACTAAATAAAATCATTTCATTTGTTCTACACAACAAAATACATACACGGCCAACACCAACACATACACGGCCACAACACAACTTCCATATTTTCATGAATTTCATCCATTTCTTCACTCTAGAACATATACAAACCATCCACAACATATAAAAGAGGATCAAACCTTACCTTTCCACTTAGTTCTTCAACTTGGCTAGAGTTGTGCCTTACAAGAATGAATGGTTTTCTTGTTCCAACAACCACTTCATGTTAATTAGGGCCTTCAACTTGCTTGGAATACTAAAAGGAAATAATTTTTCTTGGTCAATTTCATGGACATAGTTTTTTGGGACCATGGCCGAATGGCCCTTCTCTTTTTTTTTTTCTCTTCAAAGTTCTAGAGTTGTATGGAGAAATATGACTAATATGTCATATATATATATATATATATATATATATATATATATATATATATATATATATATATATATATATGTATGCATATTTCATCCATGTGGGCCCAAGCCCACCACACTTGGACGACCACCATGGTCTTTCAAGAAGTTTCTTGAAGACTTGTGAAGTTCCCATTTTGCCCTTAGCCTTCAACAATATTACCATGAACCCTTTTTTGAATTTCCCTTTTTACCTTTGACCTTTCTCCATATTTCCATACTAATAATATTCATAAACAACTTGTACATTAAAATAATTTTGGAAAATGGCCTTGCCCTCAACATTCCACGACTACCTCAAAATATCCGAACGTACAAAATACGGGCTATAACACCCACATTATACCTTGTTTGTAGTATATTCTATATATGTATTTATGATTGCTTCCCTCTATAAGAGATGATTAATGATGACACTAAACTGTTAGTAAATGATTCTAGAAATTCCCTTAATAGATGATTGAACTTGATACTTGAAAGACTAATTGGCTCATGTAAATACCTTATAACGAATTTTGGAACTTGAATGCTAAATGCTGATGTGACTACCCGATATAAGTGATGATTTAGTTTCTATGCTATAATTCGGCTTCTGTGCTATGAATTTGATTATTGTATTTGGCCTAGCTACTGGAGGAAGGGTAGTCACTATGGATCCTAGTGTGATAATGCCTAGCCATTCGGGGGGAAGAGTGGCCACTTCCGGGTTCCCTACTTGGGATGTGATTATGCCTAGCTATTCGGGAGGAAGGATAGCCACCGTTGAATTTCATATTCCGGTGTGGTTCGCTCACACAAGGGAACCTCTACGGTCACCTCTTCGATGTGCTTGATTCTTGGGCCTGTATTGGCTTGTTTGATATTCTTGTTTTCTCATGGAATTTTTATTGTTAATTATGATCAATTGAAAGGCATATTTGGAGTTGTACCTTGACAAGAGGCCTTGTAATCGGTTTTGATAATTCTTATTGAGACACACAAACTGAATAACTGTTCTTACATTGGTTTCACATATTTTTCAGGACCAATTTCTTTATGTATTATTGTACTCTATTTTCTTAATACTTATTGTCCCCGAGGCACTCACTGAGTAGAAGTACTCAGGCAAAACATTGTTGTTTTTTATGGTATGTTAGGTAACGGAGAAGAGCAGGTTATTGATACTCTAGGCGTGTAGGAAGCGCTTGTTGTTGCTATTGATTTGGTGAGCCTACACGTTCATTTGTGGGACACCCTATTTATTTGTTTATTCATTTTAATAGTTTTTCGGGTTGCGTCCCGATGAGTTGAACTATTATTCCTTTATCTTAGAAGCTCCATAGTATACATTCTTGTGGTTAGTTGTTGAGTTATTGATTAACTCTCAAGCACGTTGTTACGTTTGACTAAGTATTTGATTAATAAAGATTTCCGCTGATTTAATTCTTATATTCATGATATGTTTGTAATTATTTTATAAACTGTTGGAGGCGAATATTGAACCTGGCGGGTTCAAGTACTGTTATTGCATATCTTTAGGTTCTTCCGATATTATTCATGACGTCGGATATCGGTCACTTCTAGGGTGCGTTTTGGGGCGTGACACGCTTGGTATCAGCGCCTAGGTTTACATACATCCTAGGATTATTGTTGGTGTCTGTGGAGCTGTGTTTAGTGGGGTTCCCTTGTGCAACTTGATCACCTGCATGACCGAGAAACTCCCAGGACATTTATAGGTGTTTCTTTATAGGTGTTTCCTATTCTTCTTGATTCTAGATTGTGCTGTAGAGCTTGAAGTCCTTTTGGATAGTTCAAATTCGCTCATTAATTCGTGCCTTGCAAAAATAGCTCTGACGTGATCCAAAAAGAGTAACCGAGCACAACCCGCTAGGGCTAACCGAAATCTTGGGGGCGCGAATGCTGGTAATGGAAATGATGCTGGAAATCAAGCACCACCCTCAGCACTGCCTACTCTTGTTGTTCTTGTTGCGGGTGTGCCAGAGATTGGTACTATACAAAAGACTATTCAAATGTTAACTGCATTAGTTGTGGCTCGGCAGCAGCATGGAGGTGTGGGACCTCATGGTGGCGGCATACTGAAGCCATTCCTCGACTTGAAGTCACTAGAGTTCTTCGGGTCACGAGAGGTGAATGACCCCCAATAATTTTTAAATGAGACCTTCAAGGCATTGAGGGTAATGGATGCCTAGGATTCCGAAGCTGTGAGGCTTGCTTCTTATCAGTTGAAGGATGTTGCTCACACATGATTTGAGATGAGCGAATCTGAGAGGGGTGACGCAGCTTTAGCTCTGACGTGGGCTGAATTCGAAGATGCGTTCATGGAAAGGTTTCTGTCTGAT
This sequence comes from Lycium barbarum, assembly GCF_019175385.1. Classification (NCBI taxonomy): domain Eukaryota; kingdom Viridiplantae; phylum Streptophyta; class Magnoliopsida; order Solanales; family Solanaceae; genus Lycium; species Lycium barbarum. Next base: position 52,647,395 of record NC_083348.1, read on the forward strand.
GAGGAGAGATTTGCTATGGCTACGAAGTTTGAAAATCTATAACAGGATAACAAGTTGGTTCGTGAGTATAGTTTAGAGTGCACCCGTCTGTCAAAGTACGCTTTATACATGATTCCGACTAAAAAGCCTAAGTTGACTCGTTTTGTGAAAGGCTTGGTACCACGTATCAAGTCTGCATGTGCTGCTGTTGCTATGTCTTCTACTTGTACTTTCTCATCTTTGGTTAGGTTTGCTGAGCAACAAGAGAGTTGGAAAAATGAGGATAGGGTGGATCGAGATCAGAACAAGAAGGCCCGATCGACCGGTGGTTTCAGTGGTAATAATTACAAGGGAGAGCATAGTAAAGGGTATTCTGCACCCCCTCAGTCTGGCGCCTATTCCCATGCTAGTGTGCCTTCTAGTAGGCAGGGCCAAATAATAATAATAATAATAGTAAGTTTTCGCAGGGAAGTAGTCGTCTACCAGTGTGGGAAGAATGTATTTGTCATCATTGTGGGATTAGAGGCCACATTAAGAGGGAATGCAGAAAGTGGCTACATGAGATGGCTGCTACGAATAACCAAAAGAATGATTCACCTGTTTTTGCATCTGCTAAAAATTCTCCTGCTGGTAATACTAACAATAATAATCAGAATGCTAGTAATAATAGCAAATGAAAGAAAGTTACTAACACTTCTGATGAAGGGACATCTCGACTTTATGGGCTGACTCGTACTGAGGCAGTTGAGGCTTCTGACGCTGTGGTTATAGGTATCCTTACCATCTATTCTGATGATGCTTACTTATTGATTGATGCGGGTTCAAATTTATCCTATGTGACCCCTTATTTTGCTATTGATATGGGTATGAAACCCGAACCTTTGTTGGAACCCTTTGCTGTTGATACGCCTTCGGGTGTTCCTGTTATTGCTTCTAGAGTGTACAGAGATTGTGTTGTTGTGATTAAAGGTTGTGAGACCGTGGCTGATTTGTATGAACTTGAGATGGTGGATTTTGATGTAATTATGGGGATGGACTGGTTGTCCACATGTTATGCTAATGTGAATTGTCACCATAAGTTAGTTCGCTTCACCTTTCTCGAGGAGCCTGTTATTGTGTGGGAGGGTGAAATTGCTAAGCCAAGGGGTAGATTTGTTTCATATCTTAAGGCTCATAAGATGATTACTAAGGGGTGTATTTACCATTTGGTTGCTCTTAATGATACAAAAGTCGTAGTAACCGAATTTGCATCTGTTCCCATAGTCAGTCATTATCCCAAAGTATTTCCCGAAGATCTTCCTAGTATTCCTCTTGATAGAGTTATTGATTTTGGGATTGATGTTATCCCTGACACCCAACCTATTTCTATTCCACCTTATCGTATGGCTCCAGCGGAGCTAAGTGAATTAAAGGATCAGTTGAAGGACTTGTTGGATAAGGGTTTCATCCAACCAAGTTTCTCACCTTGTGGTGCCCCAATCTTGTTTGTTAGGAAGAAGCATGGTTCCCTTAGTATGTGTATTGACTACCGTCAGCTTTATAAGGTGACCATTAAGAATAAGTATCCCTTGCCTAGGATAGATGATTTGTTAACCAACTTCAGGGTGCTAAGTTCTTTTCTAAGATTGATCTTAGGTCTGAATACCACCAATTGAAGATAAAGGAGAAGGATATCCCAAAAATTGCTTTCCGTACTCGTTATGGGCACTTTGAGTTCCTAGTCATGTCCTTTGGGTTGACTAATGCGCATATTGCATTCATGGATTTAACGAATCGTGTGTTTAAGCCTTATCTAGACCGCTTCATTATTGTGTTTATTGATGATATTTTGGTGTACTCTAAAAGTCGTGAGGATCATGCAAATCATTTGAGGATAACTCAACACTTGAGAAGAACGAGCTTTATGCAAAATTCTCTAAGCGTGAATTCTGGATTGAGTCTATGTCTTTCTTGGGTCATGTGGTGACTGGTGATGGCATTAATGTAGACCCTCAGAAAATTTCAGCGGTGAAGGATTAGCCTAGACTCACTAGTGCGACTGAAATTCATAGTTTCTTGGGTTTGACAAATTATTACCGAAATTTTATGGAAGGATTTTCATTAATAGCCTCTCCGTTGACTAAATTGACGAAGAAGACTGCTAAGTTTCAGTGGTCCGAAGCTTGTGAAAAGAGTTTCCAAGAGCTTAAGACAATGTTGACTTCGGCTCCTATTTTGACTTTACCTTCTGGGTCTGGTGGATATGTGGTGTATTGTGATGCTTCCAGAATTGGTTTAGGTTGTGTATTAATGCAGAACAGTAAGGTGATTACTTATGCTTCGCGACAATTGAAGAAGCATGAGAAGAATTACCCGACTTATGACTTGGAGTTGGCTGCCATGGTTTTTGCCTTAAAATTTTGGCGTCATTATTTGTATGGTGAGCATTGCGATGTTTTTACTGACCATAAAAGCTTGCAATATATCTTCAAACAACGAGAGTTGAATCTCAGACAGATGAGGTGGTTGGAGTTGTTGAAAGATTATAACTAGAATATTTTGTATCATCCTGGTAAGGCAAATGTGGTTGCTGATGCTTTGAGCTCCTATGGGTACGTTGGCTTATTTGCGTGCTCATGACATGCCTATAGGAAGGAAATTCAATGACTTGCTAGTCTTGGGGTCAGACTTGATGAAACTGAAGATGGGGAGTTAGTAGGGATCATGCCATCACTGTCTGACATTGTGGAAAGGATTAAATCCAAGAAATATGATGATGAGCTTCTGGAAAATGCCAAGTTTGATTCGATTTAGGTAATAGTGGATAGACTCACAAAGTCTACCCATTTTCTCCCTGTGAAGAAGTCCTATACCGCAGCGAAGTACGCCGAGCTTTACCTAAAAGAGATAGTTAGATTGCATGGGATTCCGACATCCATCATATCTAACAGAGGTACACAATTCACGGCTCATTTTTGACATCCTTTCAGGAAGGTTTGGGAACTAGAGTGAAATTGAGCATTGTCACGACCCAACCCCGTGGGCCGCGACCAGTGCCCGAGCTGGGCACCTATACGTACCCGATACCCAAATTAGCATATTAACAGAATAATAATATAATAATAATATCAGTGGTCGCTATAGAATTTAGCAGAAAAGCAGACTTGGCACACATAGGCCGATAAGGCCATCATAGAATAAAATATCCCAAACATATGTACAGAACCCACACAGATGTATCCACAGACCTCTACAGAACATATCATAATCATAAGACGGGACAGGGCCCCGTCATACCCAGAACAAAGTACATATCCAGATAGCAGTGACAGACTGTACCAAAAGATGGGCTCTGAAGAAGGGAGCGCCCCAAAATAGCAGAAATGGGATCCTAAACGTGTGGATCAGCAAACCTGTCGTCTGTACCTGCGCGGCATGAAAACGCAGCCCCCGAAGAAAGGGGGTCAGTACGAAATATGTACTGAATATGTAAAGCGGAATCACAGAAGTCAAATCATAATGGTTACAGAAAATGAGTACAGAATCCAGAGTGTCAAATGCATATTTCCAAAACAGACAGAATGCGTACAGAAACATATGTCATATCATATCATATCCGGTCCCTGCCACGGGACTCGGCAGACAGAATGTGGCCACCCTCCCGACGCTGGTGCCACTATACAGAGGAATCAGAAAAGGGGGCGTGGCCCCGTATCATATAATGTCATATCAAAATGGCCATAACAGATCAGATCAGAATAGGCGGACATGGCACATCATACTCCACAGACCCATGTACGCGTATACCTGCCCCCTCACATCGGGACGCGGCGAACAATGCAGAGAATTACGCTTGACAACATATCCTGGCACGGGCTCAGTGTGAGAAACATTGGGACATCCACGAATGGAGTAGTGAGAGACTAATGCAATTTAAAAATATCATAAATGGTTTCAAAGACTCGATGAAGCGTATCAAAGCCAAACAAATCCAATGGAGTCGGACGGAATCAGAATTAATACAATTCGGATATCATAATAATTTACAGAAATATAACCTTCCTGAAGTCATTCCGAGTGTCAAAATAATTTATAAGATTTAATAGAATATTTAAAATAATATTCTTTAAGCGATTAGTAGGGTAATCAAAACATTTCTTTCAAAAATCGCTTAAAACGGAAGCTTTAGTACATTAAGGGCAAAACCGGGAATAGTGGGCCCGCCTCGGGACAAATAAGGCGGCGGGCTCAAATTATGCCCTCTAAGCTTATGGTATCACCTAAAAAGGTTCTACAAACATTCTATGACTTTCCAAGTAATTTAGAACAAAATTGCATAATTCCAAGAAATAGCGTATCAAAATGGTTCAATTCTACTGAAGGAAAAACTGAAATTTTCTCTTGCGGATTCCGAGGGCCAAGAGGTCCTTCGAGGCCCGGATCCGATCCTAACACACTAAGGGCATGCCAAGGGAAGAATTGGGGTTGCTTTACATACCTTTCACGCTCCTTAAGCCTTTCCAAACTCACTTCCCGTTTCGTCGAAAAACTGCAATTGGTCAAGTTTACCAATTGTAAGCTATGAAAATCAAAGTCTTAACTTAATGCATATTTGGCTACCGAAATTTCGGCAGCACTTCCCCTATACATATGGCACCCCGAGAATTCAACTCGGCTAGAAATCATCAACAACAACCCAAACGACAACATCAATATCAACAATGAATCATTAAAACACAAATATCCTTCAACTTGTCATTTTTCTCACAAGTTGACATAACCTTCATTTCAATCCAAACTTTCACTAATATCAATAATTTCACATTCGTCAACAATCAAGATCATCACCATATAGTTCTAGATACATTTCATATCGTTTGCCTTAAGATATACACTCGATATACATAATATACAACTTTCCGCCAAAATCATAACTTATGCAAAACATCAAATCTTTGGCATCCAACTTCATAACAAGTTTCCAACTTCCAAATTCATCAATGATCACCATAATTCACAACCAAACAACTTCATTTCCTTAATGTCGGAAAATCATACTAAAACGACATAAGTTTCTACATTCCAATTCAATACAAACTTATATCATTCTAACTTCATTTACATATCAAGCATCACAACAACACTCCAATACACTAAACAAACTTGATCCATTTCATTCCCAAGCCACATATACCACACGGCCATATGCTTATTTTTCCATATCAACTAAATTCATCCAACGTTCAATTCCCATATGCATTTCATCACAATTACAACTAGAATATAACATAAATTCAACACAACTTGGCTATACAACATATATATACACACGGCTACAAGCCATATACCAAACCCACATTGCAAACTTCCATTTTTCCATACAATCAACACATTTCTATATACTACAACACAATCAAAACTTCATAACACAATAAAAAGGTAGAAATTCTTACCTTTTCTTCAAGTCTTCTTCACTTGAACTTGTGTTCACTTTGAGGAATCTAATGCTTCCCACTCCAAACCAACTATACCAAGATGCAAAGGAACCTTGACTTAGTAGGAAAACAACAAGAATTGAATTTTTAGAACAATATTTATGGTGGCTATTTTTGCACCTCAAACCCGAAATGGTCTTCTTTCTCTCCTTCTATTTTCTTTGTTGTTCTTATCTCTAATTTCTTAAGTCTTCTATGGTATATGTAGTTGAAGTGCTTGGTCACATGACCAAGCACATGACCAACTAAAATTGGGCTTGGATCATGGCCTAATGTGGCCGGCCATACACCCCTTTTTGGGCCTCACTTACAATTCAATTTTTGAGCCCAATAACTTATGGATCGTATTTTATAATTCCCGAAACTAATTTTCAAAATTCCAAAATTACCCTTAACCTTGTCCCACACTTTCATGACTCTATTCTTTCATGCATAACTCCTACGTTCAACAAAATATCAAATTTTACCTCGTATCTCAAGAATCCATTATTTATCGAATTTTTCCAAACGTGTGAAAACACGGGATATAACAAGCATTTCCTTTCATCCTCAAACTGACGGGCAGGCAGAGAGAACTATTCAGACTCTGGAAAATATGTTGTGAGCTTGTGCTATAGATTTCGTAGGAAATTGGGATGAACATTTACCTCTTGTGGAGTTCGTGTACAATAACAGTTACCAAGCGAGTATTCAAATGGTTCCCTATGAGGCTCTTTATGAGAGGCGTTGTCGGTCTCCAATTAGTTAGTTTGAACCAACTGAAGTGGAATTGTTGGGTCCGGATTCAGTTCATGAAGCAATTGAGAAGGTTAATCTTATTGTGCAACAACTCAAGATAGCTCAAAGTAGACAGAAGTCCTATACGGATATGAGGCGGCGTGAGCTGGAGTTTTATGTTGGTGACAAAGTGTTCTTGAAAGTGTCGCTGATGAAGGGAGTAATGCGGTTTGGTAAAAAAGGGAAACTTAGTCCTCATTTTATTGGCCCTTATGAGATTTTTTGGAAAATTCGGACGGTGGCTTATGAGTTGAAGTTACCATCTGATATGGCCATAGTGCATCCTGTGTTTCACGTTTCAATGTTGAGGTTGTACAAACCTGATCCTTCCCATGTGTTGACCTATGAAGAGATTGAAATTAATGAAAGTTTAACCTATGAAGAGAAACCGGTTCAGATTTTAGATCGTCAAGTTAGAAGGCTGAGGACAAAGGATATAGCGTCGGCTAAAGTGTTGTGGCGAAACCATAATATTGAGGAGCCACATGGGAAGCGGAGGAGGACATGAAGAAAAGATATCCTCACTTGTTCCCTATGGTAGGTATGAGCTAGCATTTTAATTATTCATTGATGAATCATTGTGTTTGTTCGAAACAACTTATGGTTTAGTGAATTCTTTCTAGACTATTTTATTATTCTCATTCGAGGACGAATGAATCTTAAGGGGGGATACTGTAACATCCCGTAAGTCCGTATAGAGTGTGAAAGCATTGTATGAGTCCTTTGGAACGTTATATGTTGGGTTACGTGCATGACTTTAGGCTAAAGACCAAAGAGGAGATGGTCAAAATGAAAATTCACTGCAGTTTCACAAAAAGGAGGTTTGACGGTCGTCCTTTGTATCGTCGATCTATTTGACGCTCCGTCATTTACACCATAGAAAGAAGGAAGAGAAAGTTGCTTACTGGAAATTTCATGACTTTGACGGAGTAGATTGACGCTCCGTCGTTTGTACCGTAGAATTGACCTAGCACAAAGACCATTCAACAGAGCAGATCGACGCTCTGTCATTTGCACCGTAGAATGTGCTTGACGGCTAAAATTATATAAGTTGCAAAATTTTAGTTTTCTTCCATTATTTTCACTCTCAAAAACCCTAAATACGACACACTCTCTCTAGGGCTCCAACACGAAGGTAAGAACATCTTAATTGTTGATTATAAATCCTAACATTAAACCTATGATTCTTAACATGATTCTTGTGACTAAAACCTGAAGTTTGCAACATAATTCATCCTAAAGTGATTCAGGATAGGGTTTGGGTGTTCTTCACTAGAAAAGTGAATTGTTAAACTTTTTTTAACATATTAAGGTATGTCTCTTTTCAAAAACTCTTTTTGACTACAAAGGTGACTTGTACACATCCTATTGAAACTAAATATGTGAATTGATTGTGGTTGGTGTGCATGAGAGACAAGCCCACATTATACCTTTTTTGTAGTATATTTTATATATTTATTTATAATTGCTTCCCTCTATAAGAGATTATTAATAATGAGACTAAAAGGTTAGTAAATGATTCTAGAAATTCCCTTAATGGATGATTGAACCTGATACTTGAAAGACTAATTGGCTCATTTAAATACCCTATAACGAATTTTGGAACTTGAATGCTAAATGCTGATGTGACTACCCGATATAAGTGATTATTTAGCTTCTATGCTATAATTCGGCTTCTATGCTATGAATTTGATTGTTGTATTTGGCCTAGCAACTCGGGAGGAAGGGTAGTCACTATAGATCCTAGTGTGGTAATGCCTAGCCATTCGAGGGGAAGAGTGGCCACTTCCGGGTTCCCTACTTGGGGTGTGATTATGCCTAGCTATTCGGGAGATAGGATAGCCACCGTTGAATTTCATATTCCGGTGTGGTGCGCTCTCACAAGGGAACCTCTACGGTCACACCTTCGATGTGCTTGATTCTTGGGCCTGTATTGGCTTGTGTGATATTCTTATTTTCTCATGGAATTGTTGTTGTTAATTATGATCAATTGAAAGGCGTATTGGAAGTCGTACCTTGACAAGAGGCCTTGTAATCGGTTTTGATAATTCTTATTGAGACACACAAACTGAATAACTGTTCTTACATTGGTGTCACGACCCAACCGGAGGGCCGCGACGGGCACCCGGTGCTAGCCCACCCGGGCACCCCCTATCATACATTTACATTCACATCTAGGTGAGCCACATATTAAATCATACATTTCTATTCATCAATCATACGAATCTCATTGGGCAATAATGCCTTTATTTCAACATTAGCAACTAAGCCCATATCAATGTACATAAGTCGACGAGGCTAACAAAATGATATCCAAAATATAGGCAGATAAGGCCAAACACATCTAACCATATACACATGTCTACGAGCCTCTAAGGAGAGTATGTCATATCATATAGGCGGGACAGGACCCCACTATGCCCATAAATATGTACACAAAAGAATCAATACCAAAAGCTATAGCTCCGAATGAAGTGGAGCTCCGCTATGTAGTCCCTGAGAAAAATATAGCTATGGATCAAGCCTATCTCCCTGGCCACCTGCGGGCATGACGCAGCGTCCACAAACAAAAGGACGTCAGTACAAAGAATGTACTGAGTATGTAAAGCATGATCAATATCACTATAGAAGCATAATAAACAACATGAGAAACGGCATAAGATGGAAGATAGTAGATTCATCGTCATAAGCACTTACTTACTTTTCATAGGGACTTTCCATTTCTAATGCGAGGTTGTATACATACATCCGTATTCATATCCGTATTCATATCCGTACTCATTTACATTTCGTATCCATAATCGTATTCATATACATATTCTTATTCATATTCGTCCATAGCATATACATAACATTTACATAGCATGCCCGACCACGAAGTTCGGTGTTTCACGTACCCGACCATGGCTAGGCTCGGTTATCATACATAACTGGCCAACCAAGGCTTCAGGGTTTCACATACCTGGCCCTACCAAGGCTTCAGGGTTATCCGTACCCAACTGCAGAGGGGCGCGCGCGTTACATAAATATATACATATTCTACTCGGCCTTATAAGCTCGGGGTTCCATAATAGTCATACATAGAGACATATACATAATAGCTCATAAGCATCTTTAGCATCATTACCATTTTCATCGTCGTCATTATCGTTATCACTATCATCGTTGTTCATTACATCTATCCTTATAGGATTACTCGTCATATGAGGAACTTAGTACAACCGTAACATATCGAGAATCATAAGCTTAGTAGCATTTTGAAGATAGAGTCATTTGGAGGACATCATAGACTTATAGAAGATTTAGATGATTGGCCAAAGAACCATGCCTTATGAAAGAAGGGTAAGCCTTACATACCTTTCCGTTCAACTATTTTACCACTTGCGCGTTCTCCTGCAACGCTCACGTTTCTACCTTCATTATAGTTATACTATCATTAGAAATCGATAGCTAGCATACACGACTAAAACTAGAGAAAATCGGACAACATCTCCTTTATTTATACGACATTCCTCCATATCGTATATCAACTCCCAAACGTCAATAATACATTCACAATATCATAACAATAGTCTTTATTTGTCCACATTATCTATATTTCTCAATTCACTCCCAATCACCCATATCCATGGTCATAACACACGACTACGTTCATTCATATACATTGCCTATCCCGTGTTCTTAACTTCATTTATAACATATCCATATCACAATACATCAAGAATCATGACTCAATTCAAGCTATTACTCAAAATGGTACTATTTCCACATTCATGACCCATTTTTCTATATCCTTTTACAACCCAAGTATTTCAACTTTCAAATACCTTAAACAACATGGAAATACCATAAATCTTACCTTAGATATTGTAGGAACAAGCTTTGGGTGGAAATACTTCAGTTGAGCCAAAACCCTAGTTCATCTCCAATAAGATTTCTTGACTTGGATGATCTTTAATGGGTTTCTTACACTTGATTCACTTAGTTTATGTTGTTGATCACTAATACCTCTTGAATTCTTGTGGAAGAAATGTAGAGAGATGTTTTGGAGAGAAGGGGTGTGATAGGGAAATGAAATGAAATGAAACTTGGATCCCTCATTAAATACACCAAATCTGTCCCGACCAATTCTACGGACCAACATACGGTCGGTATAATTTATACTGACCGTATGTCTGGTCGTAGATTTGGTCTAGAGAGGATTGCCAATCTGGGCTGATTGTACGGTCCAACATACGGTCCATACATTTTATACGGCCAGTATGTTTGGCCGTATAATCCCCAATTTTCCGAGGTTCATCTTCGACGACTCGTTTGATCTCCAATCCTTATGGAACCTTCTTAGCACTTGTTTATCACCTCATTAACAATCTAAGGGATGGTATAACTCTTCTCCAAAGCATTATTAAATCCTCGTTAACTTGTTACTCGTAATTCCTTTTCGATACCTATCGTATGCCTTGCCTTCTCTTGGCAAACTTTCTTCCCCTACCTCTAACGTCTTTGAAATCCTAACTAGGGTCATTAAATATCATTCCTTACTTATCGATATAACGTATAATTCGTGCTCTTCGTTAGTCTATTCACTGTGCATTAATGGAAATTTTTTTGAGGTGTAACATTCTTCCCCCTTAATGGCATTCGTCCTCGAATGTAAAGTCCTTGGGGATTTTATAAATATTTCGCCAGAGTTTTCCCTGTAATATGGAACTACCATCCTGTCATAACAACCCGTAATAACAATGCCTCACAGGGCCACAACATAACAGCAATAGAATTTGGCCACACACGACCTAAAAGCATAAAAGGAAACATACATACCTTATGATCTTGACGTCTCATCTTGGATCTCTTCTAGGGGCTGAAATAAATGCGGGTACTTGGATCTCATAATTTCTTCCGCTTCCCATGTCATTTCTTCTCGTTTATTGCTTATCCATAGAACCTTAACTGAGGCCACCTCTTTGTTTCTAAGCCTCCGTACTTGCCTATCTAATATGGCAATGGGTACCTCTTCATAAGTCAGCTTTTCCGTCACTTGAACATCATTTACTGGCACGATCCTAGTAGGATATCCAACACATTTATGAAGCATCGAGACATCGAAAACTGGGTGAACTGACTCCAAACCAGGAGGTAGATCTAACTCATAGGCCACTTTGCCTACTTTGCGCATAATCTCATAAGGCCCAATGTATCGGGGACTAAGTTTCCCCTTTTTTCCAAATCTCATCACACCCTTCATTGGTGACACTTCTAAGAATACGCAATCTTTCACTTGGAACTCTAAGTCCCTCCGACGATTATTCGCATAGGGACTTTTGACGACTTTGAGCTGCTAATAACCGATCTTGTGTGAGCTTGAATTTCTCTATGGCTTGCTGGACCAAGTCAGGCCCTGTCAACGTGGTCTCTCCTACCTCGAACCACCTAATTGGGGATCTACACTTCACCCATATAAAGCCTCATACGGTGCCATTTGAATGCTAGAATGATAACTATTATTATAAGAAAATTCAATGAGTGGCAAGTGATCATCCCAATTACCTCCAAAATCTATCATACATGCCTGTAACATATCTTCAAGAGTCTGAATGGTGCGTTCAGCTTGTCCATCGGTCTGCGGATGAAATGTCGTGCTAAGGCTCACTTGGGTCCCTAAGCCCTCTTGGAAGGACTTCCAAAAATTAGCTGTAAACTGAGTCCCTCTTTCAGAGATAATAGATACTGGGACACCATGGAGTCGCACTATCTCTTTAACATAAAGCTTTGCATAATCTTCCTCCACATATGTCGTTCTGACTGGTAAGAAATAAGCTGACTTCGTGAGTCTATCCACGATCACCCATATGGAATCCTACTTACGTCGAGAATGGGGTAAGCCTGTAATGAAGTCCATGTTAATTACTTTCCACTTCCAAGTTGGAATTTCTATAGCTTGTAGCAATTCACCCGGCTTTTGGTGCTCGATTTTCACTTTTTGACAGTTGGGACGTTGTGCTACGAATTCCGCTATATCTTTCTTCATCCCATTCAACCAATATATAGACTTAAGATCATGGTACATTTTCGTTGCTCTGGGGTGGATAGAATAACGGGAACAACGAGCTTCCCTCAATATTTGGTGGTTTAAACCTGCCACATCGGGAACACATAATCTGCCTTGGCATCGAAGAACTCCGTCTTCTGAAATCTCAAATGATGATGACTCCTTCTGAGGGAGTGTATCTTTGTAATGCATTAGCATGGAATCTTCGTATTGTCGCTCTTTCACTTCCACTACTAGCGACGAGACTGCTGAATTCTGAATGGTAGTTCCCCTGCTACCTGAGTCCAGTACTCGAACTCCTAGGCTAGCTAACTGCTGGAGCTCACGAGCCATTTCTCTCTTCTCGGGTCGTACATTATACAAACTTCCCATAGATCTACGGCTAAGAGCATCAGCCACAACATTTGCCTTTTCGGGATGATATAGGATATTAACATCATAATCTTTTAGCAATTCCAACTATCGTCGTTGTCGCAAATTCAACTCTTTCTGCTTGAAGATATACTGAAGACTCTTATGATATGTATAAATATCCACATGGACACCATATAAATAATGTCTCCATATCTTTAATGCATGAACCACTGCAGCCAATTCTAGATCATGGGTTGGATAATTCTTCTCATGTTTTCGTAGTTGCCTTGAAGCATACACAATCACCTTACCATGTTGCATCAACACACAGCCTAGCCAAATGCTCGAGGCATCGCAATAAAAAACATATCCTTCCAATCCCTCTGGGAGTGTCAGGACTGGGGCAAAAGTCAGTCTATCTTTTAACTCTTGGAAACTACGTTCACAAGCATCTGTCCATTGAAACTTTGCTGATTTCTGGGTCAACTTTGTGAGTGGTGCAGAAATAGAAGAAAAACCTTCAAGAAATCTCCTGTAATAAACTGCTAAGTCCAGAAAGCTACGAACCTCCGTAGGAGTTGTGGGCCTTGGCCAAGTCTTCACGGCCTCAATCTTTTGGCTATCTACCCGAATACCATCATCGGCTGCAACAATGTGCCCTAGGAATGTCACTGAGTTCAACCAAAAGTCACACTTAGAAAATCTTGCAAACAACTCTCAAGTTTGAAGAACTCTAAGGACGGCACGTAAATTATCCGCATGTTCTGCCTCGGATCTAGAATACACCAAGATATCATCGATGAATACGATCACAAATAGATCTAAGAAGGGCCTGAACACATTGTTCATCAAATCCATAAATACTACTGGTGCATTAGTTAGCCCAAATGACATTACCCGGAACTCAAAATGGCCATATCTTGTTCTGAAGGTTGTCTTAGGGATATCTTTCTCCCTAACTCTCACATGATGATACCCGGACCTCAAATCTATCTTTGAAAACCATTTGGCACCTTGTAATTGATCAAATAAGTCATTAATCCTCGGAAGAGGATGTTTGTTCTTAATCGTCACCTTATTCAATTGTCGATAGTCAATGCACATTCTCAAGGAACCATCTTTATTTCGGACAAACAATATGGGTGCTCCCTACGGGTATGAACTAGCCTAATAAAGCCTTTCTCAAGCAAGTCTTTCAATTGCTCCTTCAACTCTTTCAATTCTGCGGGAGCCATTCTATAAGGAGGAATAGATATAGGCTTAGTGTCTGGCAACACATCAATAGCAAAATCAAGCTCCCGCCTAGGAGGGAGGCCTGGAAGCTCTTCTGGAAACACATCTAGAAATTCATTCACCACGGGACTGACTGAAGAGTTGGCGATTCAGCTTCTACATCTTGAACCCGCACTAGATGATAAATGCAACCTTTCGTGATCATATTCCTTACCTTTAGATAGGAAATAAACCTACCTTTTGGTGACGGAGTATTCCCTTTCCATTCTAAAACTGGTTCTCCCAGAAATTGGAAACGAACCACTTTCATTCTACAATCGACATTGGCATAGCAAGAAGCCAACCAATCCATGCCCATAATAACATCAAAATCTACCATTTCTAACTCATGCAAGTCAATCATAGTATGACGATCACAAATCACGATTATGTAGTTTTTATATACTCAGCTAGCTATTACCGATTCACCAACGGGTGTAGACACCTCAAAAGGTTTGATCGACTCCGGTCCGATTCTAAATCGACCCGCAATATACGAAGTAACATATGACAATGTGGATCCTGGATCTATCAAAACATATACAGCATGAGAAAATACCAATAATATACATGTGACCACATCAGGAGAAGACTCAAGATCTTGGCGTCCAGCTAAAGCATAAATACGGTGTTGAGGACGTTTTAAGCCTTTCCGTAGCTTAACCATAGTTCTTAACGTCTTAATATAGGTTGAGGTACTTAGGCCAGCGTATACATATCGAATCACGGATTAAGCGTCAAAGGTATGTAAAGCTATCCCTTATTTCTTTTTGGCATGATCTATATGAAACAAACAGACGACGAGCATATAAACTCCAAAGATGCTCCTATTATTAAAGACACAAGGATGGCTAATGTTCTTGATTTCCAGAAGCTATTTCATTATGTCCTGATACGTGTCTAAGGTTTCTGAAGTCCTATTTGATATAATCCATAATGACATTCGAGGGGTACTTGACATGACCATTGTCTTTGATTCTCAAGTGTTAGTTCATTCTAATTATTTTATTGAGTCTCAGATGATGATTTAGTTTGCATATGGTTGCTCATTATTCTGCTCGTGCATGCCGTTAATATATCATTCACCGAGTCCCGGGTCGCGTATGTATTCGTGCATAGTTTCACTGCATTGTTCACCGAGTCCCTCACTAGAGGGTCGGGTAAGGTGTATATATATATATGATGTGATTATGGCACTGAGTCCCATGATGGGTCGGGTATGGTATATGATGACTTTATTCACCGAGTCCCATAATGGGTCGGGTATGGTATATGATGTAGATATGCATGATTCTTATCTCGTAAGGTACAGGTGCATTGGTATCTTTGATTATCATACATGCCTCCTGTAATCTTTTATTCAGTCATAATCTTCTTTATTGTATTTCATGCTTTATATACTCAGTACATTCCTCGTACTGACCCCCTTTCTTCGGGGGGCTGCGTTTCATGCCCGCAGGTACAGACACTTAGTTTGGTGACCCTCCAGCTTAGGACTTCTGCTCAGCAATGTGGAGAGCTCCATTGTTCCGGAGCCTAGATTATTTTGGTACAGATCTTTTGATGTAGACTAATGCATATCCAGGGGTAAGGCGGGGCCCTGTCCCGTCATATTTCACTTTTATACTCTTAGAGGTCTATAGACATGTGTGGGTTGTATATGGGTTTTGGTTAGCTATGTCGATATGGTTCGTTTTGGTATTTCTGTATATAGTGGGGCCTTGTCGGCTAGCATATTATGTTATGTTTTAGTTAGCTGTGACTCCTCAGGAGACAGGTTCATTATGATATATGGCGTTATGAGTCTATAGTTTGCTTTTACAAGGTTCCATACTGTCCTTAATTTCAGTCTAACTATATCTAACAGGTTCGTATACGAGTGTCCAGCTCGGGCACCAGTCACGGCTCATGGGGTTGGGTCGTGACAAAAGTGGTACCAGAGCAGTTCATCCTCGGAATGTCTACAGACCGTGTCTACTAGAGTCTTATTTATCGGTGTCTTGTGCACCACATCTATAAACAGGAAGCTACAGGACATTTAGGATGTCACTTTTCCTTCTTACTCTAGATCGTACGATAGAGCTATATTATCAGGATAATCCCTCTCTAACAAATTATTGTGTTTGCAGCTATGCCTCTAAAGAAAGCGACAGCTGCCCAGAAGGGCAAATCGGTAGCAGGAGATACTAGTCAGACCCGGAGAGTTACTAGGGCCCGTGCCCAGTCTATGCCCGAGATTGTACTCCAGTCAGCGAGCTCTGCTACACCGCCACCTCCAGAGGAGCTTAGAGCAGCAGCAGCTCCAGTACAGGGGGCAGCCCCATCGCCATCTCCCGAGGCCCCAGCACCTGAGCCTCCAGCTTCTCAGCCAGGGGAGGAGGGTAGGGCCATAAGAGATGCAGTTCAGCTGCTGACCAGATTAGTGGCAGGGCAGGCTCGCAGGCATGGACTAGGAGTTGACCATGCGGATATAGTTTGAGGGTTCGTGACTTCTTAAGTTGTAATCCTCCAGAGTTTTACGGGTCAAAGCCCGAAGATGATCCGCAGGAGTTTATTTGGCAGATGCAGCGTACATCGAGGATAATCAAGGCTTCTGAGACTAAGTCTATTGAGTTGGCTTCGTATCGGTTACGGGATGTAGCTGTTAATTGGTATGAGTCTTGGGAGTTATCCAGGGGCGAGGGTGCTCCTCCCGCGGTATAAGATGAGTTTGTGGAGGCCTTCCTTGGCCACTTCCTGCCTCCAGAGATGAGGCGAGCTAGAGTTGATAGATTCTTACATTTGAGGCAGAGTGGCAGGAGCGTTCGAGAGTATAATCTTGAGTTTGATTTGTTGGCTAGATATGCGCCTACCATTGTAGCTGATATGGCAGATAGAGTGCATCGTTATGTGATGGGACTGGATCATTATTTGATTGATGGCTGTATGGCAGTGGCTCTTCAGCCAGGTATGGATATTGCTCGGATACAGGCATATGCACAGGGGGTAGAGGATCGACACAGAGGACGTCAGCCAGATAGAGATTACGACAGAGGCCAGCATAAGAGGGCTAGATCGGTCGGTTATCCTGGTGAGTTTCGAGCCAGGCAGCCGCAGCAGCATATTAGATATTCTTCCCAGCCAGCACAGAGTGCACCCCCACATTTCATAGGTAGGAGATTTGACAGCACAGGGTATTCAGGAGCCGGTCAGAGCTCCAAGGCTTCAGGTTCACAGATGAACAGGGGTTCGAGTCAGTCGAGGCCACCTTTGCCTCGATGTCCTCGGTGTGGTAGGCTCCATTTTGGGAAATGCCGTCTTACTACAGGTGCTTGTTTTTCTTGCCGCCGTCAGGGCCATATGAAGAGAAAGTTTCCTTATGGAGATGGTACAGGTGGTGTGGCTCAGCCTACTGGGTCGGTTGCTGGTTCATCTTCTTCTGTAGCTATACGCCCTGTGGGCCAGGGTATTCAGACATCAGCAGGCCGTGGTAGAGGCCATGGCGGAGCTTCCAGTTCTAGCGGTCCTTCGAACCGCATATATGCCTTGGCTAGTAGGCAGGATCAGGAGGCGTCACCGAATGTGGTTACAGGTATATTATTGATTTTCTCCCAGGACGTATATGCATTGATAGACCCAGGTTCCACCTTATCATATATATATCTCCCTTTGTTGCTAGTTGAATCAGAATAGAACCTGAGTTGATAGAACCATTTGAGGTAGCTACACCGGTAGGAGATTTTGTCATAGCAAAGCAAGTATATAGAAATTGTTCGGTGGTTATATATAGTCGTCATACCATGGCAGATCTGATAGAATTAGACATGACTGAGTTTCATATTATTATGGGCATAGATTGGTTGGCTTCTTGTTATGCTAACGATGATTGTAGAGAAAAGATAGTTTGATTTCAGTTCCCAGGAGAGCCGATTATAGAATGGATAGGGAAAACAGCATCGCCGAGGGGTAAGTTTATTTCATACCTCAAGGCAAGGAAGATGGTTAGAAAAGGTTATATTTATCATCTGGTGCGTGTGCATGATATGAAAGCAGAGGTACTGACTCTTCAATCAGTCCCGATAGTTAATGAATTTCCAGATGTATTCCCAAATGAACTTCCAGGTCTTCCTCCTGAACGGGAGATAGAGTTTACTATAGATGTATTGTCAGATACTCAGCCCATATCTATTCCTCCTTATAGAATGGCACCTGTGGAGCTGAAGGAGTTGAAGGAGCAACTGAGGGGCTTGTTATAAAAGTGCTTCATCAGGCCTAGCACATCACCTTGGGGAGCACCGGTATTGTTTGTGAGAAAGAAAGATGGGTTGTTGCGGATGTGTATTGATTATAGGTAGCTGAATAAAGTAACAATAAAGAATAGGTATCCCCTCCCCAGGATTGACGATCTATTTGACTAGTTGCAGGGTGCTAAGTGTTTTTCGAAGATAGACTTACGGTCAGGCTATCATCAGGTGCGCGGGTAAAGGAGGAAAATATTCCGAAGACTGCATTCAGGACCCGATACGGGCATTATGAGTTTAAAGTGATGTCTTTTGGGCTGACCAATGCTCCAGCAGTATTTATGGATTTGATGAACCGAGTATTCAAACCATTCTTAGATATGTTCATTATTGTATTTATTGATGATATTCTAGTCTATTCACGTTCAGAAGAGGAGCATGCAGACCATTTGAAAACGGTACTTAGGGTGCTCCACCACCAGAAGTTGTATGCTAAGTTTTCTAAATGTGACTTCTAGTTGACTTCAGTAGCATTCTTGGGGCATATTATTGGAGCTGATGGTATTCGGGTAGATACACAGAAGATTGAGGCTGTAAAGACTTGGCCTAGACCTACGACACCTATTGCGGTACGTAGTTTTCTGGGGCTAGCAGGATATTACAGTAGATTCATAGAGAAGTTTGCCTCAATTTCAGCGCCTTTAACAAGGCTAACTCAGAAGGCAGCTAAGTTCCAGTGGACCGATGCTTGTGAACAAAGCTTCCAGTTGCTGAAGGATAAGTTGACTACGGCTCCAGTTCTAACTCTTCCTGAGGGACCAGATGGCTATGTTATTTATTGTGATGCTTCCGGTGTTGGACTAGGTTGTGTATTGATGCATCATGGCAGGGTTATAGCCTATGCCTCTCGACAGCTCAGAAAGCACGAAAGGAATTATCCTACTCATGATCTGGAGCTAGCAGCGGTAATTCATGCCTTGAAGATATGGAGGCATTATTTATATGGTGTTCATGTTGATATTTATATGGATCATAAGAGTCTCCAATATATCTTTAAGCAGAAGGAGCTGAATTTAAGACAGAGATGGTGGCTAGAGTTACTAAAGGATTATGATGTTGATATTTTATACCATCCAGGGAAAGAAAATGTTGTAGCAGATGTTTTTAGCCGTAAATCTATGGGTAGCCTGACAGACGTGCAACCGGAAAGGAAGGAGATAGTTCGTGAGATTTACCGGTTAGCTAATCTTAGAGTCCGTTTGGCTGATTTTGGGGATGGTGGAGTTTATGTTCGAGAAGTTTCTGAGTCCTCTATCATAGAAGAGGTAAAGAGACGCCAGTACGAGGACCCTGTTCTAGCACAGTATAGAGATACAGCTCTTCAAAAGGAGAAGACCCCATATGAGGTTACACCTGACGGAGTGCTATGGGTATGGAGGTAGATTGTGTGTACCTGAGGTTGCAGGGCTACGGCAACAGGTTATGGGAGAAGCACACTATGCCTGTTATTCTGTTCATCCAGGGTCAACAAAGATATATCATGACCTCAGATGTTTATATTGGTGGGATGGAATGAAAAGGGACATAGCGGAGTTTGTTGCTCAGTGCCCGAATTGTCAACAGGTTAAGGTCGAGCATCAGAAGCCTGGTGGGTTATTACAAGAGATAGAGATCCCCACTTGGAAATGGGAAGTAATTAATATGGACTTCATTACAGGTTTACCTCGCACCCCACGGAAGTATGACTCTATATGGGTTATTGTGGATAGGCTGACAAAATCAGCCCATTTTCTTCCAGTCAGGACTACTTATTCAGCTGAGGACTGTGCGAGGTTGTACATCAGGAAAATAGTGAGACTTCATGGGGTTCCCAAATCTATTATATCGGACAGAGGAGCTCAGTTTACAACTAACTACTGGAGATCATTCCAGAAGGGATTGGGGACACAGGTGAGTCTTAGCACAACATTTCACCCTCAGACTGGACAGGCTGAGCGTACTATTCAGACGCTAGAAGATATGTTGCGAGCCTGTATTATTGACTTCAGAGGTAGCTGGGACGATCATTTGACACTTATCGAGTTTGCTTATAATAATAGCTACCATTCTAGTATCCAGATAGCACCGTACGAGGCCTTATATGAGAGGAAGTGCAGGTCACCTATCGGTTGGTTTGATGTAGGCGAGACTAAGTTAATCGGCCCAGACATGATCCAACAAGCTGCTGATTAGGTAAAGCTCATTCAGGAGAGATTATTGGCAGCCCAGAGTCGACAGAAATCATATGCAGATAACCGACGTCAACACTTAGAGTTTCAGATTGGTGATTGGGTGTTCTTGAAGGTGTCACCCATGAAGGGTGTGATGAGGTTCGGCAATATCACGACCCAGCTGGGGGCCACGACGGGTACCCGGGGCTAACCACCGAGCACCGCTTGTGCTATCATTTCCTTAACCATCGATTCCCTGTTAACTTAAAAAAAAAGGATCTGGTTTTCATTACAAAATATAATGCTCTAACACAAGAATGTATTTCCATATACTTATACACATATATACTATCCACGTCGTGGGACCACATAACCTACATCGAGTATCTACGAGCCTCTATTGGATGACATATACCAATATACATAAAAGGATCAACCAAATAGCACCTCCGGAATAGTGGAGGGCTCTTGTAAATCTATAGATGGCTCCTACGGATCTGCAGCGTCTCCCTGTCTACCTGTGGGCAAGAGCACAGCATCCAAAAAGAAAAGGATGTCAGTATGAACATTGTACTGAGTATGTAAGGCATACATCAAAAAAATAAAGGAGAGAATAAGAAGATAAATCTTTGAAATCGTAACATTGGAACCTTTAAACATAAAATCGTTCTCATCATAACATGCTCATCATGTATGCTCATCGTAACATGCTCATCATATATGCTCATCGTAATATATGCATGAAGACTCTAGAACAACTATACTTTATTGAGGTGACAGGAGGTCGTGAACCCTCAATTCCATTATGAACATTTATAACCATTCTGCCTCACCTCGAAGGGATTAATGCATAAGGTGAGTATAAGCAAAGAATGACATCATATCACTACTAAACTCATAACATTGCTCTTATCTCGTATCATTATTCATGATCTTAGACTCTTAGCCTTTAAGAATGTAGGAGAATCATGAGGATGAAAGAAGAATCATGTCCTAGGATTCATGCCATGGAAGAAAAGGACTAGCCTCACTACCTTGGACGTTTACCATTCTTATCTCTTGCTCGCTTCCCTTATGATGCACTCGTATATACCTTCAAGAGAGTTCATGTAGTCGTTAGTTAAGCAATTATAAAAACAGGCTTCTATTTCTAGGGAAAATTGGGCAGCATTTCCTTTGTTTCTACTACGTTTCCCACATTTTATTTCAGCTCCCAAACATTCACAACAATAATCACAATATAGAAACAAACAATCATCGTTTATATACATTTAGCAAAACCCACCAATTTCCTCCAATTTCTCCACATTTAGCGGTTTTAGCCTATCATCACATCTCCTCATACATCACACTCATCCCATGGTCTAAACATTATTTATAATGTATTCATGACCACCACATATCAACATTCATGATTTCCATCCAACTACCATTCAATTGTGACACTACACATCGTTTTAAAACTCGTTTTCCATGTTTTTCTACAATCCAACCATCTTAGCCTTCCAATACCTTAAGCAACATAGTAAAATCATGAAACATACCTTAGATTATGGTGGAACAAGCTTTGAATGGAATTGTTCCTCTTGCACCAAAGTTTCACTTCGCCTCCTTAGGGTTTTCTTGAAGAAGATGAATCCTACTTGAGTTTCATATGCTTTGCTCCATGAATTTCATGTTGTGGATCATTAATTCCCCTTGAATTTTTCTTATGGATGAATGTTATAGTATTCTCTAGAGGTTTCTTGAAGTGAAAAGTGGAAATGAAATGAAAATAAAATGGGAAGGGTCCCTTATATTTAAAATTGAAATCTGGCCGACCTACTTTATACGGTCCAACATACGGTCCGTATAATTTTTACTGACCGTATGTTGGACCATATGTTTGGTCCAGTGAGCTATATTGTGCTGGGTCAAATCCACGGTTGGACATACGGTCCGTGGATTTTATACGGCCAGTATGTCTGGCCGTATGTTTGCCTAGTTTTTCGAGACTTGTTCTCGTCGACTCGTTTGATCTCCGATCTTTATGGAACCTTCTTAGTACTTGATTAACACCTCAATAACAATCTTAGGGACGTTATAACATGTCTCTAACCATCATTATGCCATCACAGAATCGTTACCCATTATTTTCATCTGATACACAACATATGGTTTGCTTTTCCTTACTAACTTTCTTTCCTCACCTCGGATGTCTTGCGAATCTTAATTAGGGCCATTTCTATCATTCCTTTCTCGTCAAAACATCGCATATGTTACGTCCTTTGCTCACCCATTCACTGTACATGTACGGAGGATTTCCAAGGTGTAACAGGCAAGAAGGGGAAGCTTAGCCCGAGATACATTGGGCCTTATCAAATTATTCGTAGGGTAGGCAAGGTTGCCTATGAGTCTGACCTACCATCTAATTTGGAAGCAGTACATCTAGTCTTTCATGTATCAATGCTTAGTAAATGTATTGGTGACCCCTCTAGAGTATTCCCTATAGATGATGTCCAGGTAACAGAGAAGTTTTCTTATGAGGAGAGCCCTGTAGCTATACTTGATCGCCAAATTAGAAAGTTACGTACTAAGGATGTGGATTCCGTCAAGGTATTGTGGAGAAATAATAATAGGGAAGAGGTGACCTGGGAAGCCGAAGACGAAATGAAGAATAAGTATCCTTACTTGTTCCCCATGCCTACAGGTAATTTAATTCCTTACTTGACTACATTGATTGGTAGATGAGACTATATGTTATTGTGGCCCTGTGAGGCATCTGTGGGTTGCTGAATACAGGTTGGTAGGTATAGCGGTAAAAGAGACTTTCCCGAAATATTTGTAAGACCCTATAGAACTAGTTTAACATTCGAGGACGAATGTTCTAAAGGGGGGAAGGATGTTATATCCCGTATTTTTGTACGTTGGATTATTCGTAAGTTAATCGACGTAAGTTCAAGGACAAGATTATTTTTGAGATAGGAGACAAGGACTTTTTAACCCAGATTTTAATATTGCATGGTTTTCTATTAATTACTATTAGTGTGGAAATATTAGTGGGGATTAATGATTAATTAAGCTAATTAGACTACTAAGTGGGCCCCACTACAATATGGCTGATTAGGATTGGTGCTTAGTTGAGTGGGGCATGTGTCAATGTGGTAGGCTGCATATATAGTCATAAGTGATGACTAACTTGTTAGCTATACACTTCATTTCCATCTTCATAATTCATTTGGAGAAAGAATCCTAAATAGCCATGGCTGCCACCAGCTCACGGCCAAGTCCAAGATCTTGAGAGGAAGAAAATTTTAATTACCTAAGGTGTTCTAAACGTCCCAAAGGAGGCAGTAACATTAGAATTTAATTGAGGGAGAAGAAGTGGTGCAATTGGAGCAAGTGATTGTAGGATCTGTTCTAACTAATTTAAAGTAAGATTTCTTCTTCTAATAGTGTGATTGGAATTAAATGATGTTATAGTTGAGAGGATTAATTCGTATTAAGCGGAATTAGATGCAAAGAATTGTATATGCTAACGTTAAGGTTCTGATTAGCCGTATTGGAGTTGTCTTAATTTAATAATGGTGGATTAGGTTTTATTGTTGTTGTTGTTATTGTTGTTATGGATTATGTGTTAAAAATGAAGGAATCTTGATAATTAAAGTTGTAGTTATATATGTGACATTGTTGGGACATGAGTTGGATTAGATGTTCATGAGGTTGCTGGGCATTGTTATATTGTAATTAGGGGTTGTTCTTGTTGAGTTGAAGGACTAAGTGTCGTCATGATTAGGTATTGTGTTGTTGCAGTGATGGGCTGTTTCAATTTTGATGATGTGTTGTGGCTGTAGATCATTAGGAATAACTTGAGTATGTCGTGGTCGTTATGTTGATTATTGTTGAATGTGCAACGTGTGGACTGATTTGGAGTGTTGTGCGTGCAGTGCGAGCTGTTTCAAGGTGTTCTTGGACTTTATTTTGGCTAGTTCTTGATATGGTAACTTGGACGTGTTGTTGTTGATGTTATTCTGGTCGTTTTCATAGTTGGCTTGAACGTGAGGGAAGTGAAAAATATAGGGGAAATGCCGCCCAATTCTCTAGAAATGAGCTACTAACGTTGAATTACGTTTTAAGCCTTTCCGTAGCTTAACCATAGTTCTTAACGTCTTAATATAGGTTGAGGTACTTAGGCCAGCGTATACATATCGAATCACGGATTAAGCGTCAAAGGTATGTAAAGCTATCCCTTCTTTCTTTTTGGCATGATCTATATGAAACAAACAGACGACGAGCATATAAACTCCAAAGATGCTCCAATTCTTAAAGACACTAGGATGGCTAATGTTCTTGATTTCCAGAAGCTATTTCATTATGTCCTGATACGTGTCTAAGGTTTCTGAAGTCCTATTTGATATAATCCATAGTGACTTTCGACGGGTACTTGACATGACTATTGTCTTTGATTCTCAAGTGTTAGTTCATTCTAATTATTCTATTGAGTCTCATATGATGATTTAGTTTGCATATAGTTGCTCATTATTCTGCTCGTGCATGCCGTTAATATATCATTCACCGAGTCCCGGGCCGGGTATGTATTCGTGCATAGTTTCACTGCATTGTTCACCGAGTCCCTCACTAGAGGGCCGGGTACGGTATATATATATATGATGATGTGATTATGGCACTGAGTCCCATGATGGGCCGGGTATGGTATATGATGACTTTATTCACCGAGTCCCATAATGGGCCGGGTATGGTATATGATGTACATATGCATGATTCTCATCTCGTAAGGTACAGGTGCATTGGTATCTTTGGTTATCATACTTGCCTCCTGTAATCTTTCATGCTTTATATACTCAGTACATTCCTCGTACTGACCCCCTTTCTTCGAGGGGCTGCGTTTCATGCCCGCAGGTACAGACACTCAGTTTGGTGACCCTCCAGCTTAGGACTTCTGCTCAGCAATGTGGAGAGCTCCATTGTTTCGGAGCCTAGATTATTTTGGTACAGATCTTTTGATGTAGACTAATGCATATCCATGGGTAAGGCGGGGCCCTGTCCCGTCATATTTCCCTTTTATACTCTTAGAGGTCTGTAGACATGTATGGGTTGTATATGGGTTTTGGTCAGCTATCTCGATATGGTTCGTTTTGGTATTTCTGTATATTATGGCAGCCTTGTCGGCTAGCATATTATGTTATGTTTTGGTTAGCTGTGACTCCTTAGGAGACAGGTTCATTATGATATATGGCGTTATGAGTCTATAGTTTGCTTTTACAAGGTTCCATACTGTCCTTAGTTTCAGTCTGACTATATGTAACAGGTCCGTATACGATTGTCCAGCTCGGGCACCCTCACGGCTCATGGGGTTGGGTCGTGACAAAAGTGGTATCAGAGCAGTTCATCCTCGCAATGTCTACAGACCGTGTCTACTAGAGTCTTGTTTATCGGTGTGTACATCCTCGGTTTGCATATAGTTGCTCATTATTCTGCTCGTGCATGCCGTTAATATATCATTCACCGAGTCCCGGGCCGGGTATGTATTCGTGCACAGTTTCACTGCATTGTTCACCGAGTCCCTGACTAGAGAGCCGGGCATGGTATATATATCTATATCTATATATATATATATATACATATATATATGATGTGATTATGGCACCGAGTCCCATGATGGGCCGAGTATGGTATATGATGACTTTATTCACCGAGTCCCATAATGGGCCGGGTATGGTATATGATGTAGATATGCATGATTCTCATCTCGTAAGGTACAGGTGCATTGGTATCTTTGATTATCATACTTGCCTCATGTAATCTTTTATTCAGTCATAATCTTCTTTATTGTATTTCATGTTTTATATACTCAGTATATTCCTCATACTGACCCCCTTTCTTCAGCGGGCTGCGTTTCATGCCCGCAGGTACAGACACTCGGTTTGGTGACCCTCCAGCTTAGGACTTCTGCTCAGCGGCCTGGAGAGCTCCATTGTTCCGGAGCCTAGATTATTTTGGTACAGTTCTTTGGATGTAGACTTATGCATATCCAGGGGTAAGGCGAGGCCCTGTCCCGTCATATTTCACTTTTATATTCTTAGAGGTCTGTAGACATGTGTGGGTTGTATATGGGTTTTGGTCAGCTATGTCGATATGGTTCGTTTTGGTATTTTCGTATATAGTGGCAGCCTTGTCGGCTAGCATATTATGTTATGTTTTGGTTAGCTGTGACTCTTCGGGAGACAGGTTCATTATGATATATGGCGTTATGAGTCTATAGTTTGCTTCTACAAGTCTCCATATTGTCCTTAGTTTCAGTCTGACTGTAGCTAACAGGTTCGTATACGAGTGTCCAGCTCGAGCACCAGTCACGGCTCATGGGGTTGGGTCGTGACAGTTAAATGGGTCAAAACACTATAACGACTAAACGGGTCATTACACCTATCTTCTGGCCAGTGTTGTTGCTTTGCTATATGTGAGCCTAATTGGTTTCTTTTAAATCTGAAAAGTCTGATGCTCTCTACTGCCTTACTTGGGGTTCATTAGTTTTGAAATGAGTCATGTTAGTTTGGGGTTGTCCGAGCCTTTCCCGGTGTTAGCCATGCCTGGGGTTCATAAAAACCCCTTAGAACTTATGCGACATCGGGTATACAGGGCAAGGACCCAATCCTCATACCATGTCGAGTCTCAAACTAGTAAAACTCCATTTTTGGGACTGGTATGGGGGAAGTATAGACTTTACATAATCTTTTTTGATACGTGCACATATATGTATATATAGTTGATTATTATAGTGATAAGTTCAGTGATTATAAACTAACCGGTGTTTTCTTTCCTCTCCTGCTCCTCCTCCTCCTACCACGCAACTGCTCAGGTCAAAATAGAGTCCGGAAAGACAAAAGAAGATAGCGAGGCGCGCAGAAGGCCCACCCATGGATGAAAATGGCCAACTAGGGGCTTGGTACGCCCCTAGTCTAACTCAGCCCCTTTAATTAATCAATTGTATTCATTGTTGTATTTGTATTCAAAACTCATATATACAACAACAACAACAACCCAGTGAAATCCCACAACGTGGGGTCTGGGGAGGGTAGAGTGTACGCAGACCTTACTCCTACCAAGGTAGTGGAAACTTATTGTTGGAACTAGACGTCTTAGGATAGCGGTTCTTATTCCATTTAGTCGACTTTAGGTCCTCGTACGCGATTTCCAAAAACCTTGGACTTCAAACTCAATCGTTTTACAACTGGGCATATAAACGGAATAAATTCAAACTGTTTTTTTTTTCAAAGTATTAACCTCATGTACACTCTTTCTATAGGTTTAAAAATAAGTAATCTCAACTTGTGGCAAAATATTTTCCAAGAAACAAAGTTTGGTTAACTTTTCTAAACCTAAACGGAAATTTCAAAAACTAAGCTTTGGAAAAACGGACTCACTGCACAAAAATGTCCTCTTAACTTTTATAAACTTTCACAATGGTAACAAATCTGGACCACAGAAAATTAGAACTGGAATGTAAAAAAACTGGATTTTACAAGCTATAAATGCTTGATCATTTTCCCAAAGAGTTTAAAACAAACGAGCAATTTTTTATTTGCAATACTGTCTTGGCCTTAGTGTACGTTTTCAGATGGGATGTAATCATTCAAATATAAATGGTTTCAAAGAACCTACGCGTAATATAAAGTTCCGTATAAGACTGAAACGCACCAATATGTGTCAACCCGAGCCCCGTGTATGAGTATAAATAACTTATAAAAATAACAAATTTCTTTTTATAGTTCCTTTACAAACTTAAACTTTTTCTTATATATATAAGAGGAAATTACTTATACTCGGATATAGTAAATCCAAAACTACTATACCCAATAAATAAATGGGATATATTCAAATTCTTTCTAAAAAATGATATGCAAAACTATCTATGATAGTTCTTTCATGGGAAAATAAACTCAAGATAAGCAGTTTAAGCAAATACTCATACAATGGAATTCGATGGTCAACCGTATAGTACGGATCCTTAATACTGGGGTGCCTAACACCTTCCCCAAGGGATCATCAGAACCTTTACCTAGAACTTTGGTTACGAATAGTTTTTCACTGCATTTGAAAAAACCCTTCGAAACTGGTTTTTCCTAATTTCCTAAAAATTAGGTGGATACTATTTTTCAAAACAAAGTCCGAAAGAGGACCAATGAGTTCGTAGTAGGCTTTTATGCCTTAACCCCACATAAAAAGCAAAATGTAACAGATAGCGACTCTGCTGGGGACTTAAAGGTTCTAACCATAAGGATTCCAGTATAATATGAGT
Organism: Lycium barbarum; assembly: GCF_019175385.1. Taxonomy (NCBI): domain Eukaryota; kingdom Viridiplantae; phylum Streptophyta; class Magnoliopsida; order Solanales; family Solanaceae; genus Lycium; species Lycium barbarum. The sequence goes on from NC_083348.1 coordinate 52,676,026, forward strand.
ATGTCTGTTATAAACTGCTAATATTTTTACTTTCCCCGCAATTATTAACTATCGTTGCATGCATATCATAACTCCGCCACTCCTGGCATTTGTTTTACACTATGTTCGAACGGTGACTTCGCGGAGCACACGATCGTTCCTTCATTATAATACTAAAACTTACTCTTGGAATCGTTATGAGGAGGGGTTGGTACGCGGTCGTCCAACAACCCTAACGGTTCAGCCCCAATTGTCCGCTCGGGTTCCCGGTCATTTGTGAAAAACCACTCTAGAAAAACTAGGATAGAACTCAGCCAAATCCCTGCTGAACTAGAGCATTTATACCTAGACGGGCCTTGGGTATCTCAGATCTATCTAAGACTCATTAAGAATGACTACCCCATGTTCGGATGGTCTATGACTCGAAAAACACCGCATCTCATCTATGTGTTATGTGGAAATATATTTGTGCCTATGTGATGAACCATTGATCCTACGGGAACGGGGGAGGGGGGAATCTTAACCGTGTTTTGTTTTGTAGATAGAACGAAGGATCCGTTTTGACATTGTCACTGAGGCTCCAGAATTGCTAAGGGCTTGTTATGAGTGGTTGGGGGACGCTCACAAAATAACGATCAACTGTACTTTAGGACACTTTCCTTCTATTATGACAACGAAAGGCTGCCCGGAGCTGATAGAAGTGTTGGTAGGGTTTTGGGATGATAAAGAAATGTTATTACGTTTCGGGGACATCGAAATGACTTCTATCCTAGAAGAGATTAGGGACGCTATAGATAGCAATGGAACCTATCTGAGGAGGCGCCGGACCACAATTTGTTATTTCCACACAAGCTTACAGTCGACCAGATTATGGGATTTCTTTCCCTCACCGAAGCGTCCTGGGAAAAAGGGCTTAATGGAGCCTTCAGGGATCGATACCGCAAGTTAAGAGACGTCACCGGATACACCCCATATCAGAGAGAATTCAAGAGATGAGAAGGGTGGGAAGCTGTTAGACCGTTAGCCTTCGTCATAGCCTTGTTAGGCACTATGGTCTTTCCACAAGATGAGTCGTTGGCAATAGACACCAAGGTGATACACCTAGCCTATACAATCTTCCACGGGAAAATCAAGGATCAAGAGATGAGGTATTTTGACTTGGCACCCATCATATTGGCCGACATCTTCCGAGCTCTTGAGAAATGCCGAAATCTCTTCTGATACTTCCACAGGTACAACATGCTGCTACAATAGTGGATTATCAAACACCTTAACATGGCCAAAGAGGTTCAGGGTTGGATCCGATAGAACCGGATAGACCACCTCGTGAATTACTGCCTATACCTCGGTTATACGTATAAAAGTTACTGGGCTGAGTTCTTCACCGACTTGACTGAAGATCGAATCCGTTGGATGTTTCCCGACTTTATATCCGAGACTGTAGTGGTCTGAGAAAAGAATTGCCCATTTGTGTCGCTAGTCGGGATCCGAGGAATCCGTTCATACTATCTGTCCGGGATGTTGAGGCAATTCGGAAGAAGGCAAGTGATCCCTCAAATGGGAAATTCCGAGCAATTCATCATCGAACACACCAAACAGAGAATCAGGCACGTTGGGGTGATCCTCAGAGAGTGGAATGGCCGTGTGAGTTGGGGCCCAGAAACTCTGGCCCCTGACAGGTTCGAAGCAGGGTGTGACCCCGGATATCGTGCATGGCTATAAAGACACCTGGCTCTCACACCAGCGCCAGAACCCATACCTCATCAGGAAACCTAAGAAGAGGAACGCATGAAAGAATGTTTGGAAGGTACGGACGAGCATCTGTCTAGGATCCTGGAAGAAATAGACCCGGTAATTGTAAGAATAGAGCTCTATCAGGCACGCCTTCGTATCCAGACTACCCTTCGAAGGGTCAAAAAGGCCAGGACGAACCAAGCCTCGACATCAGCCACTGGAGGACCCCCTTGATTGCTGATTCGCTTTTCCTTTTTAAGCCTCATGAAGGCTTTGTCATCACTTTTGTAATCCCTAGGGGAAACGATATTATTTTTATATATGATGGTTTTTTTGGGGCAATGGTTCATTTCACAAATGGCACTTACATGTTTCAAACGACTAGGAAAGCCTTAACGCAAGAGGCCTTAGGAACGCGAGTAGTATAAATAACTGCAAATTACATAGTTATCTATTACGTGCTTAGCATGCTATGTGTACGATTATGTATTGAGCTTGAGTATCATTGATCCGGTAATCTAAACCATATACCCGAAAGGAAAACCATGAGGTTAAAAAACTTACCCAAGATTCATCTCCACTAAAGGTTGACTTGCAATGGTAAACCAAGATGGACGAGAGGCGCGAACTATAGGAGAGACGACTGAGATGCTATGGGGAAAAGTGCTGCAGATGGAAAAACATCTCCAGGAAATAGGGAGAAAGATTGAGGAGGTGGAACGATAGCTGAACATGGATGGGAATCCACCGGAAGGTGTACCCCAAGAACAATACTACGAAAATTTCCCCGAAGAGGTGAGGGAGTTACTGTTGAACTACATACCGCTGGAAAGAAGACCCGTAACGCCCAGGGAAAGAACCCCGAAAGGGACTAACGGAGAACAGGGGGTCGGCTCGGACCCATAGGTATTCGCACCAGACCCACAGAAGGAGGCAGAGCCCTGGGAAGAGGACCCTAAGAAGAAGAAGAAGAAGAAGAAGAGGAACCGGAGGAAGAAGAGGAAGAACCTCAGGACATGGAAGAGCCTATCGACGTAGGGGTCGAAGGAGAGGAGAACCCGTTTGATATTTTCCCTGAGTTCTAAGGAAATTATACTGATGAAGAATCTGGTTATTATGCCTCCACTGACGAGGGAACAGACTTCTATGCGCCCTCACCCACGATGATGCCTGGCGTCTTCGCTATGGCTTCAGAACACTTTGGAAGGGCAAATCTCCCAGCGCCAGCTCCATGGAGCATAGCCTCTAAGGCTCAATCTTCTCCGTTCAGGGTAGCCCCACTGCCTGTTACTTTTAAGGAAGTATTCAGAAAGATGATGGCCGCCGGGATGGATTGCACTACTAGGGCTAGGTTGTCGGTCCCTGATTTGGTATACGCCTACAAGAGATGCTTATTTAACCTCAACCAAGCAAGGCACACCTTAAAAGAGTGCATAGCATTGAGAGGAAGGATTGTTAGTCTTGTAGATGACAAGATCATCGGGACTTTATGGGGGCCGCATACCTTGCTGGTCCATGACCCCATCAGCCCAGGAGAGAGTTACCCCCGAAACCCAGATATGGCGGTATGATTTTACTATATTTGAAGAATCATATGCTCGCCTCTTCTCGACTTTGGCCTCATTGAACAGAATCAGGCCTGTGGAACCTTCCTACGAGCTCGCACCGGTAGGGCCAACAAAAATAAGTTCTGCCTATACCATACTGGGGCCAGGGGGCATGATATTAAAGGATACCATGCTTTCAAGCTCAAACTTGAAAATATGATCAGGACTGAACAGATTTTGGTTCTACTCCGACCATGGTTCTGAGCAAAGGGAGATTCAACAGAGAAAGCAAGTCTGTAAGGACAACGGCTTGCAAGAATTTTACTTTTGGGTAGATACCAGGTGTCCTATCTTTTGCACAAATGTTACCCTCACCCTCATAAAAATGTAAAGGAATCGCACTGACCTGATGTCCCAACAGAGGGATATGCAGGAAGCCCTAGTCAGGCCTGGTCTGGGGATGTTTGTAGCTAGGAATAGTCAAAAGGATATTTAGGAGAAATGTGTATCCTGATTTGTAATCGAACTACGTAGGGCCTGATTTCCCATGGTGGGATCGCAGACAGTCTACGTAAGACTCGGTCCCTTTCTGTTTCAAATTTTAAATTCCCCATCAACCTAAATGACAAGACCAAGGGCTCGCCATTCTAAGTTAACCGCAAGGCCACCAAACCAAAACCCACCTGAGCATAAAAGCCCATAATATCCTAGACTTTAGAACATCGGACCAAGAGTACTCAAGCTTCAATATACGATCTTATGTGCTACTTGTGTGTTAAATATCCATATTTGATATTTTGCTTTTATAATTGATGTGCGGAAACTAACTCTCTTTACCGTTGAGTTATTCTTATCTTATTGAAAGAGGCCGATTAGCGTGATATCAAAAGCTAGCATATTTCACGAGATCCAAAGCTGCGTTAGCATCCTACTCCGACAAAGGAAAGGACAAAATGACTGGTACTCCCGAGGAAAAAATAAATGAGCTCGCTCTCCTCAGCGGGGACACCTAGGACTCGCAAGAGGCCGCCTCCCAAGAAGATGTGATCACGACATTATTAACTACCATCGCTACTCTCCAGGAGAAAGTAGCTAGGAGGGAGGCGGCCGACGCAGAGAAGAACACCACTAGAGAAAAAGGGGCCCCTCCCCCTTCCCTTTGTTAAGTTCCACAGTACCCGGCCATTTTCCCATCTACTCGCCGGGAACTATGCCACCACCACTAAACATCGCCAACCCAAACCATGCAGGCCTTTCTTACTGTACCGCACCGCTAGCTAAAAATGCTCAAGGCCCAGGGGCCACTCACTCGGTCCCCACATATCAAGCCCCCCACTCGGTATTCTTCAATCAAACAAGCTAAACACACGTACCAGCCCGGCCTGCGGGGCAAAACACCACCACCCCGCTCAACCATGTCATCCCCCAGATGTTTTTCTTCACTCTCAACATGATAAATGAATCCTCCCCAGGAAACAAGGAACTAGATCACTACAAGGAGAGTGAAAGGGTTTGGAGAGCTAACAGGATAAATGAGAGAAAGACATGGAGAAAAAAATGGAGGAGTTGTTGGAAAAGTCCACAAGGTCTACAAGGAAGGCGACAGGACTAAGGTATGATGACCTGTGCATTCACCTGGACCTAGACCTACCAAAAGGGTTTAAAATCTCGAAGTTCGAAATGTTCAACGGGACAGGGAACCCCAAAGTGCACCTCCGTTCATACTGTGACCAGTTGGTCGGAGTAAAGAAGAATGAACCCCTGATCATGCGGTTGTTTAGTCGTAGCCTGACAAATAAGGGCATGGAATGGTTCGCCATACAGGGCATGTGCCAGTGGCTCCGCTGGGAGGATATGGCTGAATCCTTCATGGAAAGGTTTCGTTTCAATAATGAGACCATACCAGACAGCTACTACCTTGAGAAGGTCAAGCAAAAATCAATGGAAAATTATAAAGAATTCTCCAGTAGATGGAGGGCCGAAGTAGCTCGCGTGCAGCCACCCGTGAACGAGGGAGAGCTCGTTTCCGTGTTTATCAGGTCACAGGAGCTGGATTTCTATGATAGGATACTGTTAATGGCTGGAAGGCCATTCTCTGAGTTGGTAAAAATTGGAGAAACCATAAAAGATGGCCTCAAATCTGGGAAGATCGTCAGCACCTTCAACAAAGCATCCGGGCAGGCCATCGCGGGGATCTTCCACAAGAAGAAAGAGGATGTGGCAAGCATATCCCACATTTCCAACCAAAACCCAAAAGGACCCTCACCATCACACCAAGCTTCGCCCCTCTTAAATTTCTCTACCCTTCCGTACAGCCTAGCACCCCTGTATTACACACAGCCAACATTTACCACTGTTGCGCCAACATACCTGGCTCCACCCAGTGTCCGTGTATCTGCCCCTGCTTACCAACCACTACCACAACAACATATACCAACCACCACTCCAGCAAAACTATCGCCCACCACAAAATAACCCCCCGCATGCCTATCACACCCAGAACTACCAAAACTAGCCACCACCCCCTACGTATAATGTGTCACGTCCAGCTTTCGAGAAGAGACCTGTGAGGGAATTTATGATGCTCCTCGGGCCAAGGTCTAGACTGTTAGAAAGGCTGCTGGCCGCTGGACTAATTCAAAAAGCCCCGCCAAAGTTAGTGCAACTCGGGAGTCGGTGCTACAGGGCCGATCAAACTTGTGCCGACCACTCAGGAGGGGTCGGGCACATCACTGAGGATTGCATAAATCTGAAGCACAAAATCCACGATCTGATCAATAAAAAGGAAATCGTTTTGGAAACTGTCGTAACTTACGTGAACATGAACCCATTGCCAAATCATGGAAATGGCGGGGTCCATATGATAGAGAGAGAAAGATTGGAAAGCTTGTGCAACGTTGTCCCTCGGAATCACCCAGCCTCTAGAATAGACAGTGGCTTTCCTCACACTTCAAGAACGTCCCAAGTTCAAAGTATTGATCCCCAGTCTGAGGTTTCCCAAGACCGTGTTCAGAACCTTGATCCCAGCACCTGTGGGGACCCAGATAGCGCAACATATTGCGTCGGACCCCAAAAAGACGGTCATCGTGCAGACCGTAATGACCCAAGGCATGACCCATTCATGGAGGTACTACACGCCACGAAGAAGGAGAATGCTCAGAAAAGGGCGATAACTGAATGAGAGGCTGAAGATCTTTGGAGACGTATGCAGCCTAAAGACTATTCCATTGTCGAACATTTGAAGAATACACCGGTACAAATCTGTTATATCCCGTGTCTTCACACCTTTGGAAAAATTTGGAAATATTCTTGACTTGTAAGAAATAAGATCATAATTAACTTTTATTTGACATAGGAGTTGTGTATGAAAGAATATTAATGTGGAAGTGTCGAATAAGGCCAAGGAAAAATTTGGAATTTTGGAAAGTAGTTTCGGGAATTACAAATGTGATCTATAAGTCATTGGGCCAAAATATTGGAATGGAAATTATGGCCCAATGCTTAAGGGGGTGGCCGGCCATGGTGAGGCCCAACCCATGGCCACTAATTAATTCTCCATGTGTTAATAATAATATGAGTCATACTCTTTAGAAGGTTCATGAAATTAAAAGAAGAGAAAACAAAAGAAGCAAGAGAGAAAGAGCAAGAGGGTTTCGGCTTTGGCTAAGAAATTTGGCTACCAAAAATATTGTTCTAAAAATTGTTCTCTTGTTGGATTTCCACTAATTCAAGGTCCCTTTGTAACTTGGTATAGTTGGTTTGGAGGGAGAAGCTTTAGATTCATCAAAGTGATCATATCTCCAAGTGAAGAAGACTTGAGGAAAAGGTAACAATTTCTCCCTTATCTTTGTGTTATTAAGTCTTGTTTGTGTTGTAGTATATGGAAATGTGTTGATTGTATGGAAAAATGGAAGTTTGTGAAGTGGGTTTGGAATATGGCTTGTAGCCGTGTGTATGTATAGGTGGTATAGCCACAATGTGTTGAATTCATGTTATATTCTAGTTGTGGTTGTGATGAAATGCATATTGAAATAGGAAGTTGAATGATTTAGTTGAAGTTAACAAAAAAAAAAAGGCTTTTGGCCGTGTGGTATGTTGGATTTGGGATGGAAACGAATTAAGTTGTTTAGTATGTTAGTGTGTTATTGTGATGGTTGCAATGTAAATGAAGTTAGAATGATATAAGTTTGTATTGAATTGGAATGTAGGAACCTATGTCGTTTTAGTATGATTTTTCCGACATTAAGAAAATGAAGTTGTTTAGTTGCTAATTGTGATGATCATTGATGAGTTTGGAAGTTGGAAGCATGTTATGAAGTTGTATGCCAAAGATTTGATGTTTTGCACAAGTTATGACTTTGACGGAAAGTTGTATATTATGTATATCGAGTGTATAACTTAAGGAAAACGATATGAAATGTTTCTAGAACTATATTGTGATGATCTTGATTGTTAATGAATGTGAAATCATTGATATTAGTTTGAAGGTTTGGGTTAGAATGAAGGTTATGTCAACTTGTTAGAAAGATGACTAGTTGAAGGATATTTGTGTTTTTAATGTTCGTTGTGGATGTTGATGTTGTCGTTTGGGTTGAGGTTGATGGTTTCTAACCGAGTTGAATTCTCGGGGGTGCTATATGTATAGGGGAAGTGCTGCCGAAATTTCGGTAGACATATATGAGTTAAGTTGAATTCGTAGAATCTATAACTCACAATTGGTAAACATGACCATTTGCAGACTTTTGACGAAACGGGAAGTGAGCCTGGAAAGGCGTAAGAAGCTTGAAAGGTATGTAAAGCTATCCCGAGTCTTCTTTTGGCATGTCCTAGAAGTACTAGGATCAGATTTACACCTCGGAGGATATTCTGCTCATCGGAACCCGCGTCTGAAATTGTTACACTTTCGTTCAATAGAATTGAACCCTTTTTGTATGCTTTCTTGAAAATTATGCAAACCTTCCCCAAACTTTATGAAAAGTTATAGAATGTCCGTAGAACCTTCGTAGGTGACCCCATAAGCTGAAAATGCATAATTTGAGCCCACCGCCTTGTTTGTTCCGAGGTGGGCCCACTATTCCCGATTTTGCCCTTAATGTACTTAAGTCTTCTTTTCGAGTAGTTTTTGAAAGAAATGTTTTGACTACCATTCTAATTACCTAACAAACGTCGTTTTAAATATTCCATTAAGTCTGATAAATTGTTTTGATACTCGAAACTCATTTACTATGATTCCTTCCGACTTCATTGGATCGGTTTGTCTTTGATATGCATCATCGAGTCTATGGAAACATTTATGATATTTTGATTGCATTAGTCTCTCACTACTCCATTCGTGGATGCCCCAATGTTTCCCACACTGAGCCCGGGCCAGGATATGTTGTCAAGCGTGATCCTTTGCATTGTTCGCCGTGCCTCGATGTGAGGGGGCAGGTATACACGTACATGGGTTTGTGGAGTATGTTGTGCCATGTACGCTTGTTCTGATATGATTTACTATGGCCATCTGATATGACATATTATGTTACGGGGTTATGCCCCTATTCTGATTCTTCTGTGTTGTGGCACCAGCGTCGGGAGGGTGGCCACGTTCTGTCTGCCGAGTCCCTTGGCAGGGGCCGGATTTGATATGACATCTGTTTCTGTACACACTCCGCATGTTTTGAAAATATATATCTGATACTTTGTATTTTCTGTTTACTTTCTGTACGTTCTATACCAGTTATGATTTTGTTTCTGCAACTCAGGCTTTACATATTCAGTACATATTTCGTACTGACCCCCTTTTCCTCGGGGGCTGCGTTTTCATGCCGCGCAGGTACCGACGGCAGGTTTGCTGATCCGTCCGCTTAGGATCTTATTCTGATATTTTGGAGCGCTCTTTTATTCAGAGCCATCTTTTGGTACAGTCTGTCACTTCTATATATGTATATTCGCGTTCATGGGTACGGCGGGGCCCTCTCCCGCCATATGATTCTGTTGGTCTGTTTAGAGGTCTGTAGACATGTTTGTGGGTTGGGGTCTTTCTGTACAGCTGTGTGTATATGTTGTGTTTGGGCGATCTCATTCGCCGCCGCGGCCGGTCCGCATATATTTAAATGTTACTCTGTTGGCCCTGTGTGGCTTTTGTTGCAATTTTCTGCGTGCAGGGTATATGGGATAGTCCGTAAAACAAAGGAAACTCTGCCGAAATTTTTCTGGAAATTACCTAAATTTGAAATAAAGCCTTGTCGGCTTCTGCCATATACTAGAATGCGTTTGAGTGCCCAGATCGGGCACTAGTCACGGCCTACGGGGTTGGGTCGTGACAAAAGTGGTATCAAAGCGGTTCGTCCTCGGAATGTCTACAGACCGTGTCTAGTAGAGTCTTGTTTATCGGTGTGTTGTGCACCACACCTATAAACAGGAGGCTACAGGGCATTTAGGATACTACCCTTCTTTCTGTCTTAGATCGTGCGATAGAGCTGTGTTATCAGGATGATTCCTCCCTAACGAATTGTTACATTTGCAGTTATGCCTCCAAAAAAGGCGACAGCGGCCCAAAAGGCCAAGGCAGCAGCTGTGGGAGAGACTAGTCAGGCCCAGAGGGTTACCAGGGCCCATGCTCATATTGCTCCTGATGTTTTTCCCCCGGCATAGGGCTCTTCCACACCGCCACATGTAGAGGAGATTGGAGCAGCAGCAGCTACAGGTCGAGGGGCGGCTCCACCGCCAGCTCCCGTAGTTCCAGTACCTGAGCCTCCAGCTCCACGGCCAGTGACTGAGGATCAGACTATGAGAGAGGCAGTCCAGCTATTGACCAGGCTTGTGGCAGGACAGGTTCAGGGGCTCGGATTGGGAGGTGACCGAGCATATAGGCGTGACAGTTCGAGAGCTCGTGAGTTCTTGACTTGTGGCCCTCCAGAGTTCTTCGGGACAAAGGCCGAGGAGGATCCTGAGGAGTTTATCAGGAAGATGCGGCGCACCTTACATTTGATTAATGCTTCTGCGACAGAGTCAGTCACATTGGCTTCGTACCGGTTGTATGATGTAGCGGCTAATTGGTACGAGTCATGGGAGTTATCCAGAGGCGACGGCGCTCCCCCAGCAGTTTGGGATGATTTTTCTCAGGCTTTGCTTAGCCATTTTTTGCCCCCGGAGCTACGGCGGGCCAAGGCTGACAGATTCTTATTGCTGAGACAGAGGGGTCGCAGTGTTCGAGAGTACAGTATGGAGTTCGACTCATTGGCCCGATACGCACCTGCTGTGGTAGCTACTATGGCTGACAGGATGCACAGGTACATTATGGGGCTGGACCGTTATTTTGTCGACAGCTGTTTGGTATTGGCTGCTCAGCCCGGCATGGATATTGCTCGGATTCAGGCGCACGCCCAGGGCATGGAGGACCGGCATAGGGAGCGTCAGCCTGATAGGAGTCAGGATCGGAGACAGCCCAAGAGGGCCAGATCATCTGGGTATTCTGGAGATTTTCGGGGCAGACAGCCTCAGCAGCCGCAGCAGCCTAGCAGACATTTATCCCAGCCGGCACAGAGCGCACCCCCACAGCCTACAGGTCGCAGATTTGATAGCCCAGGGTATTCAGGAGCAGGTCAGAGCTCCAGGGCTTCAGGTTCGCGGACAGACAGGGGTTCTGGTCAGACGAGGCCACCTAGGCCTCAGTGTTCTTATTGTGGTAGATATCATCCGGGAGAGTGCTACAGAGCCACCGGTGCATGTTTTTCTTATGGCCGTCAGTGCCATTCTGTGAGAGATTGCCCATATAAGGGTAGTTCGGGTGGTGCAGCACAGCCTACCGGGTCAGCCGCCGGGTCTTCATCTTAATCAGTGGCTATGCGCCCTACGGGGCCAGGTACTTCAGCACCAGCGGGTCGCGGCAGAGGCCGTGGTGGAGCTTCTGGTACTAGCGGTCCTTCGAACCGCATTTATGCTCTGTCCAGCCGCCAGGATCAGGAGGCATCGCCTAATGTCGTTACAGGTACATTATTGGTTTTCTCTCGGTCTGTGTATGCATTGATTGATCCAGGTTCGACTTTGTCATATATTTCGCCTCTGGTTGCTAGTAAAATTGGTATAACATCTGAACCTATAGAGCCGTTTGAGGTAGCCACACCGATTGGGGACTTTATTGTAGCAAAACAGGTATATAAAAACTGTTCTGTAATTGTATGTGGCCGTGACACTAAGGCAGATCTGGTGGAGTTAGATATGGTCGACTTCGATGTTATTATGGGAATGGACTGGCTAGCCTCCTGTTATGCTAATGTTGACTGCCAAAATAAGGTAGTTCGTTTCCAGTTTCCCGGGGAGCAAGTTATAGAATGGGCCAGTAATACAGCATCGCCGAAAGGTAAGTTTATTTCATACCTTAAGGCGAAGAAAATGATCAGAAAGGGTTATTTTTATCATCTGGTTCGGGTACAAGACTTGACAGTAGAAACGCCGACTCTTCAGTCAGTTCCCGTGGTTAATGAATTTCCGGATGTATTCCCAGATGAGCTTCCAGGCCTTCCTCCAGAGCGGGAGATAGATTTTACTATTGATTTGCTTCTAGATACTCAGCCGATATCTATTCCCCCGTACAGAATGGCACCGGCAGAATTGAAAGAACTGAAAGAGCAGTTGAAGGATCTGTTAGAAAAAGGCTTCATCAGGCCCAGTACTTCGCCTTGGGGAGCCCCGGTATTATTTGTGCGTAAGAAAGACGGGTCGCTGCGTATGTGTATTGATTATCGGCAGCTGAATAAGGTAACTATAAAGAATAAATACCCCCTCCCCAGAATTGATGACTTGTTTGATCAGTTGCAGGACGCCAAATATTTTTCGAAGATAGATCTTCGGTCAGGCTATCATCAGGTACGGGTACGAGAGGCTGATATTCCTAAGACAGCATTCCGGACCAGATATGGGCATTATGAATTCAGAGTTATGTCTTTTGGGCTGACTAATGCTCCTGCGGTATTCATGGATTTAATGAACCGGGTATTAAGGCCGTTCTTAGACATGTTCGTAATTGTATTTATCGATGATATCCTGGTTTATTCTCGGTCCGAGGCAGAGCACGCAGATCATCTGAGAGCGGTACATGGGGTACTTCGGCATCGGAAATTATATGCAAAATTTTCTAAATGTGAATTCTGGCTGGCTTCAGTGGCATTTCTGGGGCATATTATTGCAGCTGATGGTGTCCGGGTGGATACACAGAAGATTGAGGCCGTGAAAAATTGGCCCAGACCCACGACGCCCACAGAGGTACGTAGTTTCCTGGGGTTAGCAGGCTATTACAGAAGATTTGCGGAAAAGTTTGCTTCGATTTCAGCGCCTTTGACAAGGCTAACTCAGAAGGGAGCCAAGTTCCAGTGGACTGATGCTTGTGAACGAAGCTTCCAGTTGCTGAAAGAGAAGCTGACTACAGCCCCAGTTCTGACTCTTCCAGAGGGACCCGATGGATATGTTATTTATTGTGACGCTTCTGGCGTGGGATTGGGATGTGTATTGATGCAGCACAGCAGAGTTATAGCTTATGCTTCTCGGCAATTGAAAAAGCATGAAAATAATTATCCTACTCACGATCTGGAGCTTGCAGCGGTGATCCATGCCCTGAAGATATGGAGACATTATTTATATGGCGTTCATGTTGATATCTATACAGATCATAAGAGTCTCCAGTATATTTTCAAGCAGAAAAAGCTTAATTTGCGGCAGCGAAGGTGGCTAGAGCTCCTGAAAGACTATGATGTGGATATTCTATATCATCCGGGCAAGGCTAATGTTGTTGCAGATGCGCTTAGCCGGAAATCTATAGGTATCTTGGCAAATTTACAGCCAGACAGGAGAGAGATAGTGCGTGACATTCATCAGTTGGCTAATCTTGGGGTTCGTCTGGCCGATTCTGGGGGTACACGAATTTCTGTCTGAGGGGTTTCTGAATCATCTATTAAGGAAGATATCAAGCAGCATCAATATGAAGATCCCGTTTTGGCTCGATACAGAGACACAACCTATGATAAGGAGAAGACTCCGTTCGAGTTCACTCCGGTCGGGACTTTATTATTCAGGGGCAGGTTGTGTGTACCTGATATTGCAGGCCTTCGGCAGCAGGTTATGAGTGAGGCACATCATGCTCACTATTCGGTCCGTCCTGGGTCTACGAAGATGTACCATGATCTTAGATGCCTATACTGGTGGGATGGCATGAAACGGGATATCGCAGAGTTCGTCGCCCAGTGTCCAAATTGTCAGCAGGTCAAAATTGAACATCAGAAACCGGGTGGACTGTTGCAAGAAATGGAAATTCCGACGTGGAAGTGGGAGATAATCAATATGGACTTCATTACAGGTTTGCCTCGCACTCCACGGAAGTATGATTCCATCTGGGTTATTGTGGATAGGCTGACAAAATCAGCCCATTTTCTCCCCGTCAGAACTACTTATTACGCCGAGGATTATGCCAGGCTTTATATTAAAGAAATAGTGAAGCTTCATGGAGTTCCTATATCTATTATCACTGACAGAGGTGCTCAGTTCACAGCGAGCTTCTGGAGATCTTTTCAGGAAGGATTAGGGACTCAGCTGAGCCTGAGCACAGCTTTTCATCCTCAGAGTGACGGACAGGCCGAGCGCACTATCCAGACGCTTGAAGATATGTTGCGGGCCTGTGTTATTGATTTCAGAGGTAGCTGGGAGGATCACTTGCCATTGATTGAATTTTCTTATAATAACAGCTACCATTCCAGCATCCAGATGGCTCTGTACGAGGCTTTATATGGTAGGAAATGCAGGTCACCTATCGGCTGGTTTGATATTGGCGAGGCAGAGTTAATTGGCCCAGATATGATCCAGCAGGCCGTTGATAAGGTGAAACTTATCCGAGAGCAATTATTGGCAGCCCAGAGTCGACAGAAATCATATGCTGATAAACGGCGACGACCGTTGGAATTCCAGGTAGGCGATTGGGTATTCCTGAAGGTATCGCCTATGAAAGGCGTGATGCGGTTCGGCAGGAAGGGTAAGCTCAGTCCGCGTTATATTGGGCCTTATCAGATTATTAGAAAAATTGGAAATGTCGCCTATGAGTTAGATCTGCCATCGGATTTGGAAGCGGTACATCCGGTATTCCATGTGTCTATGCTCCGCAAGTGCATTGGTGATCCTTCCAGAATATTCCCTGCGGACGACATTCAGGTGACGGAGCAGTTATCTTACGAGGAGCAACCCGTAGCTATTTTGGACCGCCAGGTAAGAAAGCTCCGGAACAAAGATGTAGCCTCTGTTAAGGTGCTGTGGCGGAACGATAATAGGGAGGAAATGACCTGGGAGGCCGAAGAGGAGATGAAGAAGAAATATCCTCATTTGTTCCCTACGCCCACAGGTAATCTTGAATCCTTGCTAAATTCTATTTCAATAATGAATGTGTGTCACATGTGCTGTCTATAAACAGAAACTTCCCCCAAAGTATTTTCAAACCCTATAAGATTAATTTAACATTCGGGGACGAATGTTATAAAGGGTACAAATCTGTTATATCCCGTGTCTTCACACCTTTGGAAAAATTTGGAAATATTCTTGACTTGTAAGAAATAAGATCATAATTAACTTTTATTTGACATAGGAGTTGTGTATGAAAGAATATTAATGTGGAAGTGTCGAATAAGGCCAAGGACAAATTTGGAATTTTGGAAATTAGTTTCGGGAATTACAAATGTGATCTATAAGTCATTGGGCCAAAATATTGGAATGGAAATTAAGGCCCAATGCTTAAGGGGGTGGCCAGCCATGGTGAGGCCCAACCCATGGCCACTAATTAATTCTCCATGTGTTAATAATAATATGAGTCATACTCTTTAGAAGGTTCATGAAATTAAAAGAAGAGAAAACAAAAGAAGCAAGAGAGAAAGAGCAAGAGGGTTTCGGCTTTGGCTAAGACATTTGGCTACCCAAAATATTGTTCTAAAAATTGTTCTCTTGTTGGATTTCCACTAATTCAAGGTCCCTTTGTAACTTGGTATAGTTGGTTTGGAGGGAGAAGCTTTAGATTCATCAAAGTGATCATATCTCCAAGTGAAGAAGACTTGAGGAAAAGGTAAGAATTTCTCCCTTATCTTTGTGTTATTAAGTCTTGTTTGTGTTGTAGTATATGGAAATGTGTTGATTGTATGGAAAAATGGAAGTTTGTGAAGTGGGTTTGGAATATGGCTTGTAGCCGTGTGTATGTATAGGTGGTATAACCACAATGTGTTGAATTCATGTTATATTCTAGTTGTGGTTGTGATGAAATGCATATTGGAATAGGAAGTTGAATGATTTAGTTGAAGTTGACAAAAAAAAAGGCTTTTGGTCGTGTGGTATGTTGGATTTGGGATGGAAACGAATTAAGTTGTTTAGTATGTTAGTGTGTTATTGTGATGGTTGCAATGTAAATGAAGTTAGAATGATATAAGTTTGTATTGAATTGGAATGTAGGAACCTATGTCGTTTTAGTATGATTTTTCCGACATTAAGAAAATGAAGTTGTTTAGTTGCTAATTGTGATGATCATTGATGAGTTTGGAAGTTGGAAGCATGTTATGAAGTTGTATGCCAAAGATTTGATGTTTTGCACAAGTTATGACTTTGACGGAAAGTTGTATATTATGTATATCGAGTGTATAACTTAAGGAAAACGATATGAAATGTTTCTAGAACTATATTGTGATGATCTTGATTGTTAATGAATGTGAAATCATTGATATTAGTTTGAAGGTTTGGGTTAGAATGAAGGTTATGTCAACTTGTTAGAAAGATGACTAGTTGAAGGATATTTGTGTTTTTAATGTTCGTTGTGGATGTTGATGTTGTCGTTTGGGTTGAGGTTGATGGTTTCTAACCGAGTTGAATTCTCGGGGGTGCTATATGTATAGGGGAAGTGCTGCCGAAATTTCGGTAGACATATATGAGTTAAGTTGAATTCGTAGAATCTATAACTCACAATTGGTAAACATGACCATTTGCAGACTTTTGACGAAACGGGAAGTGAGCCTGGAAAGGCGTAAGGAGCTTGAAAGGTATGTAAAGCTATCCCGAGTCTTCTTTTGGCATGTCCTAGAAGTACTAGGATCAGATTTACGCCTCGGAGGATATTCTGCTCATCGGAACCCGCGTCTGAAATTGTTACACTTTCGTTCAATAGAATTGAACCCTTTTTGTATGCTTTCTTGAAAATTATGCAAACCTTCCCCAAACTTTATGAAAAGTTATAGAATGTCCGTAGAACCTTCGTAGGTGACCCCATAAGCTGAAAATGCATAATTTGAGCCCACCGCCTTGTTTGTTCCGAGGTGGGCCCACTATTCCCGGTTTTGCCCTTAATGTTCTTAAGTCTTCTTTTCGAACGGTTTTTGAAAGAAATGTTTTGACTACCATTCTAATTACCTAACAAACGTCGTTTTAAATATTCCATTAAGTTTGATAAATTGTTTTGATACTCGAAACTCATTTACTATGATTCCTTCCGACATCATTGGATCGGTTTGTCTTTGATATGCCTCATCGAGTCTATGGAAACATTTATGACATTTTGATTGCATTAGTCTCTCACTACTCCATTCGTGGATGCCCCAATGTTTCCCACACTGAGCCCGGGCCAGGATATGTTGTCAAGCGTGATCTTTTGCATTGTTCGCCGTGCCTCGATGTGAGGGGGCAGGTATACGCGTACATAGGTTTGTGGAGTATGTTGTGCCCTGTACGCTTGTTCTGATATGATTTACTATGGCCATCTGATATGACATATTATGTTACGGGGTTATGCCCCTATTCTGATTCTTCTGTGTTGTGGCACCAGCGTCGGGAGGGTGGCCACGTTCTGTCTGCCGAGTCCCTTGGCAGGGGCCGGATTTGATATGACATCTGTTTCTGTACACACTCCGCATGTTTTGAAAATATATATCTGATACTTTGTATTTTCTGTTTACTTTCTGTACGTTCTATACCAGTTATGATTTTGTTTCTGCAACTCAGGCTTTACATATTCAGTACATATTTCGTACTGACCCCCTTTTCCTCGGGGGCTGCGTTTTCATGCCGCGCAGGTACCGACGGCAGGTTTGCTGATCCGTCCGCTTAGGATCTTATTCTGATATTTTGGAGCGCTCTTTTATTCAGAGCCATCTTTTGGTACAGTCTGTCACTTCTATATATGTATATTCTCGTTTATGGGTACGGCGGGGCCCTGTCCCGCCATATGATTCTGTTGGTCTGTTTAGAGGTCTGTAGACATGTTTGTGGGTTGGGGTCTTTCTGTACAGCTGTGTGTATATGTTGTGTTTGGGCGATCTCATTCGCCGCCGCGGCCGGTCCGCATATATTTAAATGTTACTCTGTTGGCCCTGTGTGGCCTTTGTTGGTATTTTCTGCGTGCAGGGTATATGGGATAGTCCGTAAAACAAAGGAAACTCTGCCGAAATTTTTCTGGAAATTACCTAAATTTGAAATAAAGCCTTGTCGGCTTCTGCCATATACTAGAATGCGTTTGAGTGCCCAGATCGGGCACTAGTCACGGCCTACGGGGTTGGGTCGTGACAAAATCTCGGTGCTGTCACTGTTGGCTAGCTCGCCGTCTCACAGGTATGCCCTCATGAGGGTATTAGATTATATACACGTGCCAGCGGGGACTAGTAGCGAGGATTTGGCCGGGCTAGTGGCCCGGAGCACAAGATCTGCTTCTCTAAAGAAGAACTGCCCGTTGAAGGGACATCCCACAACAAGGCCCTTCATATCACCCTGGAGTGTTGTGACAAGGAAGTGGGAAGAGTATTGGTGGACAACGGGTCAGGCCATAATATCTTCCCCGCTACCACCCAGATACATCTTGGCTACGACGTGGGAAAGATTTGCCGAAGCGCAACAAACGTCAGAGGTTTCGACGGAGCCCTAAGTAACTCCTTAGGCAAAGTCGATCTACAGATTCGGCCTAGACTTGCCTCCTTCACAGTAGAGTTTTAAGTCATGGAAATCACCGCCAATTACAACATGCTCTTAGGAAGGCCCTGGATCCACTCCGCCGGTGCAGTACCGTCAAGTCTACACCAGGCCATTAAATTTGAGTGGCAAGGATAGGAAATTATTGTGGTAGCTAAGAGTCATGTTTAGAAGCCGCCTTACAACGCCATCTCCATGATTGAAGAAAATTCTCATTTCTTGAATTTTCACATAGTGGAACAAGCAGAGGCCACCCATGCAGAAGAAGAGGTCTGCAAGCTTATGCCGGCCGTCTATCAGATGATTGCCTCTACCCTGCTGAGAAATGGTTTCGAAACAGGAAAAGGTCTAGGAAAAGACCTCGAAGGGATAACATAATCTGTGCCAATCCCGGGGGAAAACTACCATTTCGGTCTAGGATACACCCCTAATGAAGTTGAGCTCACGAAGGCAATTAAGAGGGAGCCCAGAACAGGGAAACCCGCTCATCCAATCCCGGGTTTGGACCAGTCATTCCCCAGAAAGATGTCGATGCTGAATAAAGAAGAAGCTGGTGGAAGCCTCAAATCCCTGTTTCGAGAAGAGGGATGCTACGCAGTCGCTGAAAAAAGTCAGGAGACGCCTAGCATACGCAGCTTGAGGCCGGAGGAACACCTGAACAATTGGACGTCTACCCCCCTCTTAAAATAAAATCTTTTGCTAAAAAATAGCGACATCGGCTAAGACTCGAAAGATCAACCTTTTTCCTAAGGAAGTTATTCTGTGATGTTTCAAAGTGGGAATGGTCCAACATTGTTCCGGACCAGGACCGCAGTTGTAATCAGTTGCTTTTGAATTAATGAAAGCCTTGTAAATCACTGCCTTTTACCGATTAATAATAACTATTTTTCTTGCTAGCTAAGTAATAGCAACCGATAATAAGCCTAATTTACGTCGCCTCACTTTTTCAGTAATAATCATAATAAAACGACCAAAAACGCCATGAAATGTGGCGAAACGAGTGACGAAGGTGACCAACAGGAGTACGAAGAGTATGACGAATCTACGATGATGCCAGAAGGGCGGGTGGAAGAGTTGGAAGAGTTAGAAGAAAAGGAGAAACCAAATATGGACGAAACTGAGGTAATCAACCTTGGTGACGGAGAGGATGTCAAGAAGACGCGAATCAGCGCTCACTTAGGAACTTCGCAAAGGGAAAACTCACAACTTTACTGAAAGAATATGTGTAAGTCTTCGCTTGGTCGTAGCAGATATGCTAGGGCTGAGCACTGAGATAGTGGCTCGCGTATTACCCATTATGGAGGGATTCTCCCCAGTAAAACAAAAAATGCGAACGTTCAAACCGGACATGAGTATAAGGATAAAGGATGAAGTTGAAAACTAGTTCGAGTTAGGAATAGTAGAAGTAACATCCTACCCCACTTGGGTGGCCAACGTAGTGCCAGTGCCCAAGAAGGTCGGAAAGATCCGAATCTGTGTGGACTACCGAGATCTCAACCGAGCCAATCCGAAGGATAACTTCCCTCTCCCGAACATCCACATCTTGATAGATAACTATACCAAGCATGAACTGCAGTCATTTGTGGATTATTTTGCCGGGTACCACCAAATACTCATGAGCGAGGAAGACGCTGAAAAGATAGCTTTCATCACCCCTTAAGGAGTCTATCATTACAGGGTAATGCCGTTAGGCCTCAAAAACGCCGGTGCCACATACATGAGGGCTATGACTACCTTATTTCATGATATGATACATCGAGAGATCGAAGTTTATGTGGACGATGTCATCATAAAGTCAAAGGAAAGCTCGGAGCACGTCACATATTTGCGCAAGTTCTTCGACAGGCTTCGCAAATTCAACCTGAAGCTAAACCCTACTAAGTGCGCATTTGGAGTGCCTGCCGGAAAGTTGTTGGGGTTTATAGTTAGCTGCAGGGCCATTGAATTGGATCCTACCAAAATCAAAACAATTCAGGAATTGCCGCCACCCAAAACCAAGAAGGAGGTCATGAGTTTCCTAGGGGATTGAACTGCAGTGGGCGGTTCATAGCCCAGTCAACCGTGATCATGGAGCCAATCCTTAAATTGCTCTAGAAAGACGCTCCTACGAACTAGACGGAGGAATGCGAAGAGGCATTCGATAAAATCAAGAGATATCTCTCCAATCCCCCCGTTGTAGTGCCGCCCAGGCAAGGGAGTCCTCTCTTACTATACCTGTCAGTATCGGAGAACGCTTTCAGTTGTATGTTGGCCCAGCATGACGATGAAGGCAAAAAAGGAGCATGCCATTTACTATCTGAGCAAGCAGTTCGCATCCTGCGAAGTGCGGTACATGCTCGTATAAAAGACCTGTTGCACGTTGACTTGGATCACTCAAAAGCTGAGACACTACTTATCGGTGTTCACCACCCACCTCATATCCCGAATGGATTAGCACAAAAGGCAATTAAAGGACAAACCATGGCCGACCAGCTGGCGGAAAGCCCCGTCAACGATGAATTTGAGCCCTTACGAACATTCTTCCCAGATGAGGAGGTACTAGCTGTGGAAGAAAAATTAACAGAACCATACAAGGGATAGAGGTTATTCTTTAACGGTGCGGTTAATTATAAAGGATCATCCATCGGAGTGATGTTGATATCAGGAACGGGACAACACTATCTGATGGCTGCGAAGCTCAACTTCATATGTACTAACAACATGGCAGAATACGAAGCATGTGTCCTCAACCTCAGGATAGCACTGGACATGAACATACCAGAGCTTTTGGTAATCAGGGACTCTGATTTACTCATAAATCAAGTGAAAGGGAGCTGGGTGACCAAAAACGGCAAGATACTCTCGTGCGTCAATCTGGTGCAATGACTATGCGAGAGATTCAAGAACATTGAGTTTAGGCATACCCCGAGAGCCAAAAATGAGTTTGCGAACGCATTGGCTATGATAGCCTCCATGATCCAGCACCATTCACATCGACCCTTTGGAGATCGCAATAAGGGAAGAACAGGCTAACTGCGCCCGAGCCCGGGCCGAATGTCCAACCGTGGTACGATGACATCAAGGCGTACTTGGAGAAAGATGAATACCCCCAGAGAGTTTAGCAAATCATAAGAAGACCATCAGAAGATTGGCCAACGACTTCTTCCTGAAAAAAGAAGTATTGTACAAGAGGACGCCCGACCTCGGTTTACTCAAATGTGTGGAGAAGCCGCAAAATTACTGAAGGAGGTGCACGCAGGGGCATGCGGTACTCACATGAATGGATTTGTTCTTGCAAAGAAAATCCTAAGGACAGGATATTACTGGATGACCATGGAGCATGACTCGTGCAAATTTGTGCAAAGATGCCATCAATGCCAGATACACGAGGATTTAATCAAGGTTCACCCTACTGAGTTACACGCGATGAGCTCACTGTGGCCCTTTGTAGCATAGGGGATCGACGTCGTAGGACCTATCGAGCCCCCGGCCTCTAATAGACATCGTTTCATTGTAGTCGCCATTGACTACTTCACCAAATGGGTGGAAGCCACTTCCCGCAAGTCGGAAGTAAAGTAATTCGTGGCCAACTTTGTCAGGAGCAATCTAATATGCCGCTTTGGTGCACCAGCATCCATCATCACGAATAATTGTGCCAATTTAAATAGTCATTTGATGAAGGACATTTGCGAGCGATTCTAGATAACACACAAAAACTCTACTGCCTATCGACCACAGATGAATGGAGCCGTAGAGACTGCCAACAAGAACATTAAGAGGATCCTGAGGAAAATGATTGACAACTAACGAGATTGGCACGAGAAGCTGCCTTATGCTTTATTGGGGGTACCAAACGACAACTCCCACTTCCACCGAGGCAACTCTGTGCCTCATTGTCTACTGTACAGAAGCGGTCATACCCGCAGAAGTTGAGATCCCCTCACTTCGGATCATCTAAGAGGCAGAGCTGCAAGGTACAGAGTGGGTTAAGAGTCGTTATGAGTAGCTGGCTATGATAGAAGAAAAGAAGATGGTGGCAGTTTGTCACGGACAACTATACAGACAAAGGATGTCTCGAGCCTTCAAACAAGCAGGTTAGAACCCGACTCTTCCAGATCGGACAACTCGTGCTCAAGCGAGTATTTCCCCACCAACAAGAATATAAGGGAAAATGCGCGCCAAACTGGCAAGGGCCATACATGGTCAGGAAAGTACGCTCGGTAGGAGTCGTAGTCCTAGCCGAAATAGATGGACAAGAGTGGTCAAAGGCTATCAACACAGATGCGCTCAAGAGATACTACGTTTAGGATTCCATTTAGTTGTAATCACATTGCTATTTCCTTGTAATCGTACCATTTGATTGTACTTGTACTGGAATAGGCGAAAAACAAATCGTCTATGTAATGAACTACGCAACGACTGGATTTCCTATGGCGGGATACATAGGCAGTCTATATCGGACTTGATCGCTTTATCAGAAAAAAAAAACTCAATTACTTTCACCCGAACTACGTTCGACCTGAATTCCTGCTGCGACAGGATACATCGGCGCTTTCGAGCTCCACAAAAGAAAAAACCAAAATCATTAAGAAAACCCTAGAGGTAATGAGGAAAAAGGGAAGCAGAGAAATTAAAACGCGAGGGCTGACCAGTGTTGACCCTACACAGGGGCAAAAGTTTTTAGAAGATCTCAAAAATTCCTAATAAAGAACAATCAATGGAAAGATAGCAAAATAAAACCCCACACTGGGGCAAAATTTTTTGAGGAGGCCTCAAACAAATTCCCGCACGATGGAAAGTAGCGGGGGCCGCTCAAGGCAAGCCCAAACTAAGACAAAATTTTCAAGAAAGGTCTAGGAATCTCCTCGCCAAGTTCGGAGTCAGCAATCGTACCTCCCAGGGATCTGGAAGACCGCGCTCACGGTCACATGTCACGACAAAATATATTTTTTAAAAAGTATATATATATGATTTCAAAAAAAAAATATACTCATTAGCATAAGCGCGCCCCAAAACCGTCTCTAGGAATACCAAGGCCAAGAGGATTCAGAAGGACATCCAAGGAAGCCGTCAGATGGAAGCGCAACAGCGCTAATCCGATTTTTAGGAAAACCATAATTTTTCTGTGGATACAGGCCTTAACAGGAAAGGAGACAGAACCGGGGAGCCAAGACCAGCGAAGACAATAAAAGAAGCGAATGGAAAAGAAGTATTCAACCAAAAAAAGGGACAACAAAAAACAAATGAACATCACAAACATATTCATCCGAAGGGGTCATGACAAAGACAAAGGGGCATATTCGGCCACGAGGGTCACAACCCACGCATACAGATCATCCGGCCGCAAGGGCCATATCCGTATCTTTTAAATCCTTTCAATTCTTCCGTTCTTTAAATTTTTTTCAATTCTTTACTTTCCTGTTGCTAAAAGGGCCATTGCATATTTATTTACTGCTGCCGAGAGGGCCATGCCAAAAGGGCCATTGCATATTTATTTTCGTCCACTGAGAGAGACATGCCAAAAGGGCCATTGCATACTTACTTTCTAGCACCGAGAGGGCCATGCCAAAAGGCCATTGCATATTTATTTTCTGGCGTCGAGAGGGCCATGCCAAAAGGACCATTACATATTTATTTTTTGCCGCTGAGAGGGCCATGCCAAAAGGGCCATTGTATATATATTTACTGCTGCCGAGAGGGCCATGCCAAAAGGGCCATTGCATATTTATTTTCTGCCGTCAAGAGGGCCATGCCAAAAGAGCCATTCATACATTCATTTCATACTGCCGAGAGGGCCATTCATACATCCATTTCAAACTGCTGAGAGGGCCATTCATACATTCATTTCATACTGCCGAGAGGGCCATTCATGCATTCACTCATACTACCGAGAGGGCCATTCATGCATTCATTTAATACTGCTGAGAAGGCCGTTCATTTCATTACATACTGCCATCACATGTTTGCTTTTGCTACAGAAAGGATCATCCAGGCAAATATCACGAAGACATCTGCAATATTGTTGAACTTCAAAAGCAGGTGCACAATCTCCAAGAGAGAGCCAACCTGCTGAACCGGATCTGAACAAATAACGGAGCAAACGTGGAACTTTTCATAAAAGGCCTTTCACAACCCGGCTCGTGGGCCATGACGAGTACCCGGAGCTGACTACCGAGCACCACTTATCATGCTGACTACCTGGACATATAGCATTCTCAACACAACTTATCATCAACCAACCTCCAAATACCGCCCAAAACATATATTTAAGCATAGGCCCGTATGGCTACAAAAATGATGTACAAAATACAATGAAGTGACCACATGACATCTACAACCCACATATAGGTATCTACGAGCCTCTTACTGGAGTACTGTAATCGTAAGGACAGGACAGTACCCCGCCATGCCCCAATAAGTACACAAAAGAATATACCAAGAGATGGCGACTCCGGAGTAGTGGAGTGCTCCTATAAATCTGATGAAGAGCTCCTAGGTGTCCGCACCGTCTCCCTGTCTACCTGTGGGCATGAACACACATCCATAAAGAGAAGGACGTCAGTACGAACAATGTACTGGGTATGTAAGGCATGTACAACAACATAATAAAGACATAAGAAAACATGAAGCTGGGAGCAAACCTGCAACTGGATGCCTCTTAAGGCGGAGTCATGCATGCTAACTTTTATAATAAAAATTATAACATCATATCATACATATATCAGCTTCCCGACCATATAGGTACAGTGTGATCATCATTAGCCCGCGTCCGGGGTAAGCTGTCACGACCCGACTAGGGGCCGCGACAGGTACCTAGGGCTAACCACCGAGCACCACTCGTTCTACTACTCATCATACTTATTAAGCATTCTTTTATCAAATTCATACTCGAATCATAGAAAACTCATTTTTTTAAGTTGAGAACATAAATACTTTTATATACATAAGCCTTTCGGCTATCAAAATAATACATATACATAATAGCTTCCTTGTGAGACCATATAACCCTCACTGCGCATCTATGAGCCTCTACTGGAGTGCTAGACATAAGGACGGGACAAGACCCCGTCATGCCCAAAATATACATATGTACATAAAAGAATAATCATAAGCACCTCCAGAATAATGGAGTGCTCTCAAATCAGGTGACAGCTACTACGAGTCTAGATCAAGCTCACCTCCCTGTCTACCTATGGGCATGAACACAGCGTCCAAAGAAAACGGACGTCAGTCCGAACATTGTACTGAGTATGAGAGGCATAAACAGTAATGATACGTCAATGAAATAAAGGAAGCCTGAATAAGGAACATCTGTATCTGACTGTCAAATATAAAGGAAATGATGCATGCTGGCTTACTCATAATCATCATCATATCATATATGCATAAATATATAAGTTTCCCGTCCATATCGGATCGGTGTGATAATCATTAGCATTATCCTGTGTCCAGGCCTCCCACGTCCGGGGTATCATCTCATGCCGCCCACTAGTGGTGTCTGCCCATGCCATCTGGCCATGGTATATACGCTGCCCGCCTTAGTGGTGACTGCCCGGCCATATAGGCGTGGTGTTATATCATCATCATAATATGCTCATCATAATATGCTCATCATAGTATGCTCATCATAGTATGCTCATCACAATACATGCATAAAGTCTCAAGGACAACTATACTCTATCGGGGTGACGTGAGGTCGTGATCCCCCAACTTCATTATGGAGCATTCATTGACATTCTGCCTCACCTTGAAGGAATTAGTATATAAGGTGAGTGTATACAATAATGACATCAATGGGTTATAGATAGCATCATTAGCTTTATAGGATCATCATATCGTGGATTCTAGATTCTTTAGACTCAACTTATCACCATCGTTATCGTACTCATAGTGTATCTCTTATTCATATGGATATTCATGAACAAGGCTTTTAGTTTTCTTGAAGATAGGAAATTCGTGAAGAAGGAGGAAATTCATGCCATAAGATTCATGCCATTAGAAATAAAGGACTAGCCTCACATACCTTTCACGTTCAACTAATTTATCGCTTGCTTGTTCTCCTTTGAAGCCCACGTTTCTACCTTCAAGAGAAATCGCATGAACATTAGCTAATCGACTACAAGGACGTTTTACTATTTCTTGGAAAAATTGGGCAGCATTTCCTTTGTTTATACAACTTTTCCCATATTCTATATCAGCTCTCAAACGTTCATAACAACACTCACAATATCACAAACAACAATCATCATTCATCTACATTTCTCACAATTCACCATTTCCCTTTATTTTCTCCACAATTATGGTTATAGTTCACTATCGCGTTTTCTCATATATAATACTTATTCCATGTTCTAAATGCCATTCATAACATATTTACAATCACAACATTTCCATATTCATGATTCATTCCAACTACTACTCAACAATGATACTATTCACACATTTATGACCCATTTTCTATACTCTTCTACAGTCCAAGTGTTTCAACTTATCAATACTTCAAACATCATGAAAATACCATAAGACTTACCTTAGATAGTGTAGAAACAAGCCTTGAATGGAAATACTCTTCTAGCACCAAAACCCTATTTCACTTCTTTTGGGATTTCTTGGCTTGGATGACTTTAATGAGTTTCACACTCTTGATTCTTGTTGGTTTGATGAAGTTGATCATCAATTTCCTTTGGATTCTTGTGGATGAAGAGTGGAGAGAATATTCTAGAGGTTTCTTGACTTGTGGAGTGAAAATGAAATCAAAATGAAATGAGAGAGAAGTCCCTTATATTAATTCAAAATCTGTCCCGACCAGAACATACGGACCAACATACGGTGCATATATTTTTCACTGACCGTATGTCTGGACCGTATGTTTGGTCTAGTAAAGTGTGCCATTCTGGGCTGAACCTACAGCTGGACATACGGTCCGTGTATTTTATACGACCATTATGACTGGCCGTATAATGTCCAGCTATCCGGGACTTGTTCTCGTCGACTCGTTTGATCTCCAATTCTTATTGAACCTTCGTGAGACTTGTTTAACACTTCAATTCCACAATCTAAGGGACGTTATCACTCATCTCTAAGACATCTTTAAACCATCCTCAACTTGTCACTCATAATTCCTACCCGACACATAACATATCCTATACTTTCTTTGCCAAACTTCTTCCATTACGTCTAATGTCTTTGAATCTCGATTAGGGTCATTAAATACCATCTCTTACTTATCAAATCATCATATACGTCGCGCCCTTCGCTATCTTATTCACTGTACGCTAACAGTGAATTGTCCAAGGTGTAACATAAGCTGCCCACTGCAGTGGTGTGTCTGCCCGGCCATGTAGGCACGATGTAATAATACATAAAAATACATAAGCATGCATGAGAATCCAAGTGAAAGCTACAACTCTATCGGAATGACGTAAGGTCGGTAACCTCCGATTATGTTATGGGATAGTCATGATCATCATGTCTCACCTCGAAGGAACTAGTAGCATGAGGTGAGACTAACAACAAGAAGCAACATCAATGAAATCATAAAAATAAGAATATTGAACTCATCATAGCATCATTATAACCATCATTATCCCTGAACATATCTCATCTCTATTTCATAAGAAGCTCTTAAAAATCATTAACTTTCCTCTTTTAGAGTGTGAGAAGATCATGGAAATATAGAGAAGAAATCACAATATAAGAGTCATGCTTTTGAAAGAAAGGGAATAGCCTCACATACCTTTACACCTCTCTAACTTTATCGATTAAATGCTTCCCTCCAGTGTTCATGATTCTACATTCAAGAGATTCGTACTAAGGTTAGATAACCGGAAACATGCTTAAGCTTAAGCTAAAGTTAATGAAAATTGGGCAGAATCTCCTTTGTTTCTACAACTTTCTCCATATAATACAACAACTCCCAAACGTCAACAACAACACCCACAATATCACAATCAGTAAACTTCGTTGAGCTAAACATTATTCAACTCTCAAAATTCCCTGTCAAAGTCATCCATAACCATAGCTATAACATGACATCACATTCATCCTCATGTAATACTTCTTTAACATCGTTTATAGCATTTATAACAAGATTATACTCATAACATGTCAAGAACCATAATTCAAGTCAAGTCACTAATCAAGAATACCATTATTCTCATATTTGAACTCCATATTCTACTTTCTTCTTCAATCCAAGTCTTTCAACCATTCAATATTGTTAATAACATGAAATGATCATAAAACTCGCCTTTGATTATGTAGGAATGGGCTTTGGATGAAAACTCTTCACTTGGAGGAAACCCTAACTTCAATTCTAAGGAAATTTCTATCTTCCTTGTTAGCCTCCTTGCACTTGATTCCACTAATTATTGGTGTTTGATCTTGGGTTCACCTTGAGTTTATGTTAATGAAATGTATGGAACCTTCTAGAGGTCTTGAGAGAAGTGGAGAAGATGGGAAATGAAAAATAATAACTTGGATCACTTATTTATACTTGAAAAAAAAAACTATTCGATCATGTTATACGGACACTTATACGGTCCATATAACATTATACGGTCCGTATAAGTGACCGTATTTCACAATCAGGGATTTTCCCTTCCTGTTACGGTTATGTGGACCCTTATACGGACCGTATAAAGTTATACGGACCGTATAAGTGGTCGTATAACTCCATTTTTTCCGAAGTTAATCTCGTCGTTTCGTTTGATCTCCAATCCTTATGGAACCTTCTTAACACTTGTTTAACACCTCATCAACAATCTAAATATCCTCAAGACATTATTAAATCAACATTAGCTCGGTACTTTGCAAAATCCTTCCAAAACACGACTTATACCTTGCCTCCCTCAACAAACTTTTTTCTCTTGCCTCAAATGTCTTTGGAATCTTAATTAGAATCACCAAGTAACCTGTCTTACTTGTAGGGACATTGTATTCATCGCACCCTGTGTTAGTCTATCTACCACATGATGACATGAAATTTTTCGAGGTGTAACACAGCCGACCAAAAAAGGGTGCCCATGAGACTCAAGCTCTCCCGCCAGGATTTGGAGGACCCCACTCCCAGACCCAGCCAAGTTTGTTTGCTTATGATTTATTTTGCTAAAATTCGCGACCGGTCGGGTACACACCGGGAAATTCAAAGGTATTCCCGCATAATGGCCATACTCTTCTCCAGCAGGTCGAACTACATGCAGTCTGATTCCTAGAGGCCAGGGATATGTAGGCGATCTCACGATCAGAGACCCGGCCATACTCCAACGAAATGTCCGAGCACAATATCGTTGATCTGAGGACTCTCCTACTACAAACCTGAAAGTATTTAATAGAGTCGAACTACAAGTGGCCTAAACTCTCGTGTAGCCCGAGATATGTAGGGAACCCACCAGCCCGGGTCCGGCCACACTTATATGATTTGCATGTAAATTGAAGGGTAAAAAGAATCAGGTCGGTCAAAAACCGGGGTTAGTCAAATTTAATTTCTCAGGGATGGTCTCACCATCCTCGAACACTGAATGTGCAGTTGTTGATACCAGATTTTTAACCTCCCGTAATGTACTTTACTTACTCAGGGTCCTTGGATAATAAATAAGGTAATTTTGCACACTCGCAAAAATTCTGAATAATTTTAAACAACTATTCAGGCTAACATTTTTACTGCCATAAATTAATAGGGGCACCCTCAAAGCTTTATTAATTATTCAGAAATTTATCAGCATTTGACAGTATTTTCTATAATTCACCAGCAGCTGAACAATTTCAAATAATTGTTCATTTAATTCAGAAAAAATCAAGAAAGATAGATAAAAGGCATTTTATTTATTTTTATCCAAGGAATTTGAGTACTTAAAAGAATTCACTACTTTTACTCCTCGAGCTTTCAATTATTACTATATAGGCATGTTTGTGCCACTTATGGCAAAATTATTTAAAATTATGATTTTTTAGTCTCATTATTATTTTGCATTAATGACCACCTCAAGATTGACCAACTCATGGTTCAATACAGCTGGGGACAATTTTTGCAAATTTCTGAATTTCGGATGGCCTTAATTGAAATTCGAAGCCATGGATAGATCGACTAAGGACGTTAATGCAAATTAGTCTTAATTGGTTAAATTAAATACCAAAATAAGGCTACGCTTGCAAATAATTGATTGCAAGGATATTTATGCAACTAATTACGAAGATTAGCCATATTTGCAACCCTCATTCTGTTAAGGGTCAATTCAAGGCTATTTCTACAAAATGATTTTTTTTTAAAAAGACGCTTGTTTATTTAATTAATCCTTTGTTTGATCTCGTTACGACTATTTACTTTAAATAACTACCTATTTTACTGAATTACTTATTTTTTCGCTACGAGTATATATACACTCGATATACGCACATATACATGCATGAAATACAAAAGGTTTCAGATTTTTTTTAAAAAAAATAGGGCCAGGTCCAGCCTGCAAAGGGGTTGACCCAGCCCAAACGACTTATAATACTCCCTCGGTATAGTGCCCAAAAACAGAGAGGTCTTTTGTTATTTTTGTAAGGGGCTAGGGTGAAACCCTAGCCGCCCCTACTCTCTCACCCCTCTACGCCACTTCCCCCTTTTCCGATTGGTCAAATCACCAATTATTGTGCACCACCAATGCTGTGACGTCGTCGGGTGGTGTCACGACCCGACTCGGGGCCGCGACGAGCACCCGTTGCTAGCCCACCCGGGCACCCTCTTAGCTTACTATTATGCGTACATCTAGGTGAGCCACATAATTATACATGTATTTCCATTCATTCAACAACTAGTCCCATTTGGACAACAGCACATTTATATCATCGTAGGCATCTATGTCACATCAATATACATGAGCCAACGTGGCCGACGAAATGATATACAAAACATAGGCCAACAAGGCCAAACACATCTACCCACACACATGTCTACGAGCCTCTAAGAGTATAACATATCACATTAGCGGGACAGGACCCCGCTATGCCCATAATTATATACACAAAAGAATGAGTACCCAAAAGATATGGCTCCGAAGGAAATGGAGCTGTCTATGTAATCTTCGAATAGGCAGCTATGGATCAAGTCTGTCTCCCTGTGCACCTGCGGGCATGACGCAGCGTCCACAAACAAAAGGACGTCAGTACGAAGAATGTACTGAGTATGTAAAGCATGAGCAACATCGATAAATAAGCCTCATGAACAACATATGAAATAGCATAGGAGGGGGGAGACAATAATATCATCGTCCTAGCGCTTACCTGCCTTTCGTAGGACTTTCCATTTCTCATACGTATTTGTACACCTACGTCATCATCCGTATTCCATAATAGTACTCGTACCATACTTGTGCTCATATTCGTATACATATCCTTATTCGTATTCTTATACATAGTCTTATCACATTCATATTCATATTATATATTTAGTCATTTCATATACATAACATTTACATAGCATACCCGACCTCTTAGGATCGGTGTTTCATACATACTTGGCCAACCAAGGCTCAAGGTTACTCATACCTGGCCCTACCAAGGCTTCAGGGTTATCCGTACCATCTGCAGATGTGTGCGCGCATTTCGTAATCGTATACATACTTTATACATATTCATATACATATATCCTACCCGGCGTTATAAGCTCGGGGTGTCATTATAGCCCTTCATAGGCACATGTAAGTATAATAGCCCGTAGGCACCTTTAGCATCATTCTTATTATCATCTTCATCACTATCATCATCATTTTCGCTACATCTATATCTTATGCTTACTCGTCATATGGGATGCGTAGTACAATCGTAGCACATATCGAGGATCGTGAGCTTATGAGCTCGGAGTGTCAATCGTCTGAATACAACATACTCATATAGAGGATTTAAGAGTTTGGCCAAGGAACCATGCCTTATGAAAGAAGGGTTAGCCTTACATACCTTTTCGTCAGACTATTCTACACTTGCACGCTTCGTTCCCATGCTAGCGTCTATACCTTCATTAATATCATAACAATGGCCATTAGTCATTCACATTATCCACATTATTTAGATTCCTTAGTTTGCCTCTAATTCACCCATATTCATGGTCATAACATCCAAATTCGTCCATTCGTCTAAAGTGTCTAGTTCATGATCTTAGTACTATTTATAATGCATTCATATCACAACACAACAACATTCATGATTCAATTCAAACTATTCCTCAAAATGTCACTATTCATCATTCATTACCTACTTGACCATATTTTCTACAATCCATGTATTTCAACTCTTCAATACCTTAAACATCATGTAAAAATCATGAATCTTACCTTAGAAGTTATAGGAACAAGCTTTGGTTAATAATACTCCACTTTGAGCAAAACCCTAGTTTTTCTCCATTTGGATTTCTTGACCTAGATGATCTTTGATGATGTTCTTACTCTTGATTCACCTTGTTTTTTGTGGTTGATCCTTAAATATCCTTGAAAAATTGTATAATAAATGTAGAGAGAGGTTTTAGAGAGAAGTGGTGTAATGTTGTAATGAATTAAAACAAGTCTTGGTCCTCATATTTAATGAATTAAAAATCTGTGCTGAGGTGAACAGTGGTCGTCCATGGAGGTTTACGGTCCATATTCTAGTTTACGGACCGTCCCTCGTGGTCGTCTTTAACCCTAAGCAGAACCAGAAACTTTGGCTGCATGCATGGTGATTTACAACCATGGTTTACGTAAATCACTTTACGGTCCGTCCACCAGGTCGTTTTTAACCATTTACTCGACTGGTAGAAAGTTGAAGTTTTTGCATGCCACTTTACGACTGCCAATTTACAGACCGTATTCCATTTTACGGTCCGTATTTTGCACTTTACGACCACTGGGCAGTTTTGCCAACTTTCAACTTTTTCACATTTCTCGACTTTTCATTCTAATCATTCTCGTCCATATACGCACATTGCTCATGAACCATTATACACTGGCACTCCTCGCACACATCACTAGTTCATTTACTTGCGTACCAACGGGAAATTTTCCGAGGTGTAACATTCTTCCCCTCTTAGGAACATTCGTCCTCGAATGTTAAAGTGCTCGGGAGTTCTACAAATATTTCGCCAGAGTTTCCCTTATAATATGGCGCTACCATCCTGCCACCACAACCCATAATATCGATGCCACACAGGGCCACAACATGACAACATAAAAAGTTTGGCCACACATGACCCAAAAACATAAAAGGAAATATACATACCTTATGATCTTGACGTCTCATCTTGGGCTTCTTCCAAGGACTGAAATAAATGTGGGTATTTGGATCGCATATTTTTTTTCTGCTTCCCATGTCACCTCCTCTCGTTTACTGCTTCTCCATAGAACCTTAACCGAGGCCACCTCTTTGTTTCTAAGCCTCCGTACTTGCCTGTCTAATATGGCAATGGGTACCTCTTCATAAGTCAATTTCTCTGTCACTTGCACATCATTTACTGGGACGATCCTAGTGGGATCTCCAATACATTTCCGGAGCATCGAGACATGCAATACTGGATGGACTGACTCCAATTCCGGAGGTAGTTCTAACTCATAGGCCACTTTGCCTATTTTGCGCACAATCTCATATGGTCCAATATACCGGGGACTAAGCTTCCCCTTTTTGCCAAATCTCATAACGCCTTTCATTGGCGACACTTTCAAGAATACCCAATATTTCACTTTGAACTCCAAGTCTCTTTGACGATTATCCGCATAGGATTTCTGACGACTTTGGGCTGCTAACAACCGATCTTGTATAAGCTTGACCTTCTCTATAGCTTGTTAGACCAAGTCTGGCCCTTTCAATTTAGTTTCTCCAACTTCAAACCACCCAATTGGGGATCTACACTTTCGCCCATATAAAGCTTCATATGGCGCCATTTGAATGCTGGAATGATAACTATTATTGTAAGCAAATTCAATGAGTGGCAAATGATCATCCCAATTCCCTCCCAAATCTATCATACATGCTCGTAGCATATCCTCAAGAGTCTGAATAGTACGTTCAGCTTGTCCATCGGTCTGGGGATGAAATGTCGTGCTAAGGCTAACTCGGGTCCCTAAACCCTCTTGGAAAGACCTCCAAAACATAGCTGTAAACTTAGTCCCTCTGTCGGAGATAATAGATACCGGGACTCCATGGAGTTTTACTATCTCTTTAAGATAAAGCTTCGCATAATCTTCTGCCTCATAGGTCGTCCTGACTGGCAAGAAATGAGCTGACTTGGTGAGTCTATCCACAATCACCCATATGGAATCATACTTACGTTGAGAACGGGTTAAGCCTGAAATGAAGTCCATGTTAATCACTTCCCACTTCCAAGTTGGGATTTCTATAGCTTGCAACAATCCACCCGGCTTTTGGTGTTCAATCTTCACTTGTTGGCAATTAGGACACTGAGCTACGAATTCCGCTATATCTTTCTTCATCACATTCCACCAATATATAGACTTAAGATCATGATACATCTTCGTCGCTCCGGGGTGAACAGAATAACGGGAACTATGAGCTTCTCTCAAAATCCGGTAGCGTAGACCTGCCACATCAGGGACACATAATCTGCCTCGGCATCGGAGAATTCCGTCTCCTGAAATATTAAACGATGACTCCTCTTTCTGAGGGAGTGTATCTCTGTACTGCATTAGCATGGGATCCTCATATTGTCGCTCTTTTACTTCCGCTACTAGCGATGAAACTGCTGAATTCGGAATAGTAGCTCCGCTGCTACCTGATTCCACTACTCGAACTCCTAGGCTAGTTAACTGTTGAAGCTCACGGGTCATCTCTTTCTTTTCTGGTCGTACATCACTTAGACTTCCCATCGGCCTACGGCTAAGAGCATCAGCCCCAACATTTGCCTTTCCGGGGTGGTACAGGATCTCAACATCAAAGTCTTTTAGCAACTCTAGCCATCGTCGTTGCCGCAAATTCAACTCTTTCTGCTTGAAGATGTATTGAAGACTCTTATGATCTGTGTAAATATCCACGTGGACACCATATAAGTAATGTCTCCATATCTTTAATGCATGGACCACCGCGGCCAATTCTACGTCATAGGTAGGATAATTATGCTCATGTTTCCGTAATTGCCTTGAAGCATACGCAATCACCTTGCCATGTTGCATCAACACACAGCCTAGCCCAACACCTGAAGCGTCGCAATACACAACGTATCCTTCCAATCTCTCTAGAAGTGTCAGAACTGGGGCAGAAGTCAATCGACCCTTTAACTCTTGGAAACTACGTTCGCAAGCATCTGTCCATTGAAACTTGGCTGATTTCTGTGTCAACTTTGTGAGTGGTGCAGAAATAGAGGAAAAACCTTAAACGAATCTCCTGTAATAACCTGCTAAGCCCAGAAAGCTACGAACCTCTGTAGGAGTTGTGGGTCTTGGCCAAGTTTTCACGGCCTCAATCTTTTGACTATCCACTCGAATACCATCACCTGCCACAATATGCCCTAAAAATGCCACTGAGTTCAACCAGAACTCACATTTGGAAAACTTTGCAAACAATTCTCGAGTTCGAAGAACTCCAAGGACAATACGCAAATGATCCGTATGTTCTGCTTCGGATCTAGAATACACCAAAATATCATCAATGAATATGATTACAAATAAGTCCAGAAAGGACCTGAACACATTATTCATCAAATCCATAAATACCGATGGCGCATTAGTTAGCCCAAATGACATCACCCGGAATTCAAAATGACCATATCTCGTTCTGAAGGCTGTCTGACGGATATCTTTCTCCCTAACCCTCACTTGTTGATACCCGGACCTCAAATCAATCTTTGAAAACCATTTGGCGCCTTGCAATTGATCAAACAAGTCATCAATCCTTGGGAGAGGATATTTATTCTTAATCGTTACTTTATTCAATTGCCTATAATCAATGCACATTCTTAGGGAGCCATCTTTCTTTCGGACGAACAATACGGGTGCTCCCCACGGGGATGAACTAGGCCTAATGAAGCCTTTATCAAGCAAGTCCTTCAATTGCTCCTTCAACTCTTTCAATTCTGCGGGTGCCATTCTTGTAACACCTCGGAAATTCCTCCGTACTTATATGATGAGTGGAATGATGAAGAGTTTGAGTGAATGATGTTTTATTAAGTCGGGAATGGCTAATTAAGAATTTTTAGAAATAAGAAAGTCGCGAAAAAATTTTCAGCCCAGTGGTCGTATATGGCACTATACGGCCCGTAAAGTGATTTACGGACCGTATAGTGCAATCGTCCTCCAGCTTGTAAAAAATCCCAGCTTTCTGTAAATTGTGAAAACGGTTAAAAATGACTTGGAGGACGGCCTGTAAACTGGTTTACGGACCGTAAACCTCAGTCGTAAATTGCCATAATCCTCAGCCAAACTTTCTGTCTTTGAAATGGTTAAATACGGCCTTGGAGGACGGACCGTAAATGAAAATACGGTCCGTATATGGTGGTTTACGACCACTGTTCATCCCGACAAATTTTCATTAAAGACCAGATTTTGAATTATTAAAAGGGAACTTAAGCCCATCTCACGTCATTTTTCATCCAAACACTTCAAGAAGGCTCTATAGTGTTCTTCAACACTTCAACTCTAAGAATATCAAGAAAATCCAAGGAAACCTAAGATTTTCAACACCAAATTCATGAAATCAAGTGTAAGAACACAACAAAGGATCATCTAAGTCAAGAAATCTCATAAAGGGTGGAACTAGGATTTTGGCTAATTGAAGTATTTCAACTTAAGGATTGTTCAACCATCATCCAAGGTAAGTTTCATGATTTTTCCATGTTTTTTGAAGTATTGGAAAGCTTAGACACTTGAAATGTAGAAGAACATAGGAATGGGTCATTATTGAGTGAATAGTGGCATAAATGAATGATAGTGGAATTGAATTACGAATGTTGAGGTATTGTGAGTACAAATATGTTATAAATGATGTTTATATCCTGAAACAAGCATTAAATGCATGAAAACACAAGGATGAGCTAGAAGTAGAAATAAGGGAAAATTGGAGGAAAATGGTGGATTTTGCCAAATGTACGTAAATGACGATTGTCGATTATGATATTGCGAGTAACATTATGAATGTTGGGAGTTGATATAAAACATGAGAAAATTGGTATGAGCGAAGGAAGCGTTGTCCGACTTTTCCTAGAAATAGCGATGCGTTCTTGTAGTTAGTTTACTAATGTTGATACGGATTCTCTTATGAAGGTAACGACGTGATATCGACGGAGAACAAGTGAGAGATATCTTAGCTAAACGACCAAGGTATGTGAGGCTAGCCCTTCTTTCTAATGGCATGAATCTTTTAACTTGAATCCCTATTCCTTTCATGAGTTCATGCATTCTAAGAAGTTAAAAGCTTATGTCTATGAATGTCTATATGAGATAAGTTATGCGATATGATGACACTAGAATGATGATGACGTTATCCCTTGCCTACACTCACCTTATGTACTAGTCCTTTCAAGGTGAGGCGGAATGTCTATGATGGTTCCATAATGTAATCGGGGGATCACGACCTTACGTCACCCCGATAGAGTAAAGTTGATCATGAGTCTTATATACGCATTATGATAAGATAATTATTTTATGATAAGCATATTACTATGAGAATTTACATTGAGCATGTCATGAGCATTTCACACCGGTCCTAGTTGGCCGGGCAGACACCGCTTCGGCGGGCGGCGATACGGATACACCACGACCTACGGGCGTGGTCAGACACCACTAGTGGGCGGCATGAGATGGTACCCCGGACGCGGGAGGCCTGGACGCAGGAGGCCTGGACGCGGGCTAATGTTATTGATTATCACACCGTTCCGACATGGACGGGCAGCTTGCATATGATGCATACATATTATGATGATGAGTATGAGTAAGATAGCATGCATTACTTCATTTATGACTATCAGTCAGATCCAGATGTCTCATGTTGATGTTATCCTCATATTATTGATGTTTCCTTTCTTTATGTATGCCTCTCATACTCGGTACAATATTAATGCTGACTTCCTTTCTTCGGACGCTGTGTTCATACCTACAGGTAGACAGGGAGGAGAGCTTGGCCTGGGTCCTCAGTAGCTGTCAGCTGAAAGATAGCACTCCATTGTTCGGAGGTGCTTATGGCTATTATTTTGATGTACATTCATATATGCATATTTTGGGCACGACGAAGTCTTGTTCCGTCTATGTATTTATTATGTTAGTAGAGGCTCGTAGATACGCAGTGTGGGTTAGATGGTCTCACAAGATGTTTTCATATGTATGTATATTATTTTTATGGCCAAGAGGCAAATGTATATAAAGTATTTATGTTTTGATTAAATATAATTTTCCTACAATTGGTATGTAAAATTGATAAAAGAGTATCAAATGAGCAAGACAAGCAGTAGAGTAAGCAGTGCTCAGTAACTAGCTCCGGGTACCCGTAGCGGCCCCTAGTCAGGTCATGACAATTCTATATGGAGGAATAGATATAGGTGTGGTGCCTGGCAACACATCAATGGAAAAATCAATCTCCCATTCGGGAGGAAGGCCTGGAAGTTCTTCCGGGAACACATCCGGAAATTCGTTCACCACTGGAACTGACTGTAGAGTCGGCGACTCAGCTTCTACATCTTGAACTCGTACTAGATGATAAATGCACCCTTTTGTGATCATTTCCTTGCCTTTAGATAGGAAATAAACCTACCTTTTGGTGATGCCGTATTTCCTTTCCATTCTAACACTGGTTCTCCCGGAAACTGGAAACGAACCACCTTCATCCAGCAATCAACGTTGGCATAACAAAAAGCCAACCAATCCATTCCCATAATGACATCAAAATCTACCATTTCTAGATCATGCAAATCAATCATAGTACGACGATCACAAATCACAATCACACAATTCCTATATACTCGGCTAGCTATTACCGATTCACACACGGGTGTAGACACCTCAAAAGGTTTGACAGACTCCGGCTCAATTATAAATCGACCCGCAATACATGGAGTAACATATGATAATGTGGAGCCCGGATCAATCAAAGCATATACATCATGAAAGAATACCGATAATATACCTGTGACCACGTCAGGAGAAGACTCAAGATCTTGGCGTCCAGCCAAAGCATAAATACGATGCTGAGGACTACTAGTACTGGGAGCTCTGCCTCTACCTCTACTGTTATATCCCGCATTTTGCGCATTTGGATAATTTAAGATAATTGTGGGGAGATGACAAGCAAGGCCTTATTTTTTTTATTTTGTTTGGCATACAAGTTGTTATGAAAATTTTGAAGTGGGAATATTAAGAAAGGTCAAGGGCATAAAGGGAAATTCGCAATATGACTCGTGCAATTATGGAGGAAGACGAAGGGCAAATTTGGAAATTGGAAAAATTAAAATTTGTCATGAAGTACAAAAAAAAATGGGCTTATGTTTTGGGCCATATTGGCCTTCCCACTTGGAGTGGGCTTAGCCCACTTTGGATCTTAATGGATAAATAAAAAGATGACTTAGTCATCTTATTTCCAACACCTTCTACACATTTCAAGAAAACAAAAGAACAAGAAAAGCAAGAGAAAGCTCCAGGGCCATTTCGGCAAAGGGAAAAAACCAACAAGAAAATTGACAAACATTCCTTCAAAAATCATTTTCTACCAAGTGGAGGGTCCTTAACAAAATAGAGTTGTTATTGAAGCAAGAAAAACACAAATTCATAAGTTGGAAATTCAAGCAAGTTGGAGAATCAAAGATGAAGGTAAGGGTTCATCCTTTTCTTATATGTTATGGATGTTGTGCATGTTGTAGTGTGTAAAAATGAGTGAAATTCATGAATAACAAGAATATAGGTGTGTGGCCGTGCATGCCTATGTGTGTGTGTGAATCATGTTTTAATTATTCTATCTAGTGTTTGGTTGTTATTGTTGTGGATGTTATGTTAATAATGGAAGTTGAATGATTTTGGAGAGGTTGTAGTTGTGTGTGCATGATGTTAGCCATGTAGTTGTGGTGTGGTGTGGAGGAAGATGAGTTAATTTTATTTAGTATATTGATTGTTGTTGTGTGGATTCTATATTGCTAACAAAAGCCTAATGAGCTTAGTGAAGTATTAGTAGTTGGAGGCTTGTCTTGGAAGATTATGTAAATTGAATATTATGTTCTTACATGTATGGAAGGTAATGATATTAATATGGTGTTGTTGGAATGTATATTATAAGGTTGTTATTGTTTTATTAGAGTTGGAAGGTTTTGAAGGAAGTAGTAAATTGATTAAGTTGTTATAATGTATCTTGGATTGAATATGGAAATTGTTAGTATGGTTGTTGATATTATGTTGATAGTTTGGCCGGGTTGAATTCCTGGATTGTTGTTGATTAAAAATTTACTGAGTTGAACTTTGGGGATTGTGTATTTACAGGGGAAGTGCTGCCGAAATTTCGGTAGCCAGGTATTATCTTAAGATTTCAATTCTAAATGCTCTAATCAAGTTTGGTAAATGTGACCAATTTGTAGATTTTGGCGGATTTGCAACTTGAATTTGGAATAGCATAAGGAGTGGAAAGAGGTATGTAAGGCTTCACCCTTCCTTCTACGGCATGTCTTAGACGTAATAGGTCGGATACGAGCCTCGAGAACAACTCTATTTGACTCATTTTGGAGTAAAATCGAAAGGAAGTTTTTGATCCTTGTTCCACTTATCAAACGATAAGTACTGTACTATTTTTAATGGAAATATGTCTATGATGACCATGATAACGATGATGCTAAGGAAGAGAATACGTCTATGGTAAGTATGACAAGAATGATTCCATGACTAAGAGTCTTAAGCTAAGGACCCAATATGAATATGAAAGTATCAAACTAGTTCTTGATTTCAATTCTATTCCTTGGTTATGACACCATCCTCTAAAGATTCCAAAGTCGATGAATTGATTTCTATGACGTCCATGATTTCATTCTATGTTTCTTTCAACACTATTCTCCGTTGATAGTCTCGCCTTAAAATACTCGTTCCTTCAAGGTGAGACAAGGCGATCATGATTGTTCCATAATGTAATCGGAGGTCACCGACCTTATGTCACTCTGATGGTTACATGATTTTCTTTGGGCTCTCCTGCATGCTTATATGACATATGTATGTGAGATATGAATATGTACATGGGGGATGGGAAGGGAAACATGTTTCATTGCCACCTGGTCAGCTGGCTTATCATCCCAGACGCGGGATATATGGGCGAGCCAATGTATTTCGGTGCTATATGGGCGAGCTGACATTGTTCGGTGCTATGCTATGTCCTGCTATGCTATGACACGATATGATATGACATGATCTCATATGATTTGATACGATATGATAAGACATGACATAATATAAGTTCTATTTTCTATGTCTATGAAAAAGAAATGTTTTCCAAAGACAGACAAGCATGCATGGTATCTGGCCTGAAAGGGCATTCCTATGTACAGGTTACTTTCTTATTTCATTATATGTCCTATGATCCCATGATATTGTTATTCAAGCTTTATGGTTCGGCTTGCATTATTTTTCCATGCCTTACATACTCGGTACACTATTCGTACTTACGTCCCTTTTTGTGGACGCTGCGTTTCATGTCGCGCAGGTCAGCAGGTAGACAGGCTTGACTCCTAGGAGCTTCATCAGCATTACTATAGCGGCGCTCCAGTTGTCACGGAGCCTCGGTTCCTTGGTACTATTTTGTTTATATATTCGGGCACGGCAGCACTCGGCCCTTCTTATGTATATGTGTACTATGTTTAGAGGCTCGTAGACAGATATGTACAGTTAGATGTTTTGTACTCTTGAGGGTCCTCGTCGCTGTATAATGTACTAGCAAAGTTTAATAGTCCGTGTTTATAATTATGCTATTAATGTTGATGTTAAGAAAAAAAAACGATATGGTATAGTGCATACGGCCCACTTAGTGATAAGAATACGATACGAGATAGGGGGTGCTCGGTACAAGTATTGGGTACCCGTCGCGGCCCTAGTTGGGTCGTGACAGAAGTGGTATCAGAGCAGTTCGTCCTAGGGGTTTGTCTACGAGCCGTGTCCAGTAGAGTCTTGTTTATGGGTGTGTAGCGCGCCACACTTATAAGCAAGAGGCTGCAAGGCATTTAGGAAATATGACCTTCTTTGTACTCTATATAGTGCAATAGAGCTATGTTACCAGGCTTCCTTGTTCTTTTCTTAATTCTATGTTACGGTTTCAGTAATGCCGAAGAAGAGGAAGACTACGGCGGCCCAGAAGGGTAATTTGGCGGCTGGAAGCAGAGTTGAACGGGAGCCAGAAGAAGACGAGTCCTATAATGAAGCTCCCCCTCAGACTCCTCCTGTTTCCCCTGTATCAGCCGAGCAGGAAAGAGTTCCAGCTCCAGCCCCAGCACCTCCAGTTCCACCGCCAGCAGCTCCGGGCTAGCAGATGACAGAGGCCATCCATTTATTGACTCAGCTAGTTGCCGCACAGGTTCAGCGGCAAGATGTAGACCTAGGAGACAGGGCGGTGAGTGCAAGGGCTCGTGACTTTATTACCCTGAAACCTCCGCAGTTTTACGGATCGAAACCGGAGGAGGACCCGCAGAGCTTTATAGACGAGATGCTGAGGACACTGAGAATCATACATGCTTCGGATACAGAGTCAGTGGAATTGGCTTCATACAGATTGCGGGATGTAGCAGTTCTGTGGTATAGTAGTTGGATATCTTTGAGGGGAGCAAATGCCCCTCCCCCGGTTTGGCAGGAATTTACTGAGGCATTTCTGCGACATTTCTTACCGCCGGAAGTTCGACGGGCTCGAGCCGATATGTTCTTGAACCTTAGACAGGGAAATATGAGCGTTCGAGAATACAGTCTTCGTTTTAACTCGTTGGCCAGGTATGCCCCAGCCATGATAGCTAATATGGGAGATCACGTGCACCGGTTTGTGAGTGGGCTGGGGCCACATTTAGTTAAGGAGTGC
Organism: Lycium barbarum; assembly: GCF_019175385.1. Taxonomy (NCBI): domain Eukaryota; kingdom Viridiplantae; phylum Streptophyta; class Magnoliopsida; order Solanales; family Solanaceae; genus Lycium; species Lycium barbarum. The sequence goes on from NC_083348.1 coordinate 52,719,192, forward strand.
TTGACGGCTTCACTCCAGGACGGGATGACTATTACCCGTATCCAGGCCCATGCCCAAAACCTGGAGGAACAGTATCAGTTACGGAGAGAGGAGCGCTATTCGGATAGGGGTTCCAGAAAAAAGGGCAGATCCTCCGGGACTAGAAGCGAGTATAGAAGGGGACAGGCACAGGAATAATCTAGGTATTCAGGCCAATCAGCGGCCAGTGCACCTCCTCGATTTACGGATAGGGGATTTGATCGTTCTACTTATTCAGGACCAGATCAGAGTGCCAGAGCTTCGGGGTCCCAGTATAGAGCTGAATCTAACAGGACGGGGCAACCCCCACTACGGTGTGCTCGGTGTGGCAGGCCACACTCTGGACAGTGCTACCGGGATACTGGTGCATGTTTGTCCTGCGGTCGGACTGATCATTTGATGCGTGATTGCCCGCTAAGGTATGAGGGAAGCAGAACCCAGCCCGCCGGATCAGCGGTTGGTTCATCGTCGACCGTGCGCCCTCCTGGACAGACTTCCCAAGCTCCAGCAAGCCGTGGCCGAGGCAGAGGAGGAGCGGGACCCAGTTCAGCCGGCCCTCCGCACCGCATATATGCATTGGCAGGACGGCAGGATTCTGAACCTTCCGCAGACGCGGCCACGGGTACGTTATCGGCACTTTTCTATGATATGTATGTGTTAATAGATCTAGATTCCACTCTATCGTATACTGTTCTTTGTATTGCTGATCGTGCTCAGAATTTGGAAATTTGGGACAAAAGTAGCTGTACTCATTGGTAAGGGGCGGATACTGGAGGTTACGAAGGCTAAAATGGTAATCAAAAGAAAAGGATGCGTTACGAGAGCGTTCCGGAAATGGTCAAGACCCCAACTTTCCCCATATTATGTAATATATTAATTGTGACTTTTAAGTCCCAGAAATGAAGTTGCGATACATAGAATATGCTAGTTGGATGAAATTCAAAAGACATGATGAAGGGTATACGTACGGATGTCACAGGGTAAGACCGATGCCGAACCCACACTAGTTAAGGCTAGAAAGCCCTAATGCAGTGATATACGAGAATATATCTAGCCAGGGAATAGACACAACAAACTCCGCGAAGAAGGAATTACAATTGTAAAAGATCGCGGAAGGCGACGATTATTTAAAGGGCATAGGCGTGTGTAGACCCTCTTAATAAAAGAGGGAGAGCATGTTAGACCTAAAATGGACTATGACGATTCAAGTTCCAATAAAGGAGGCTTATTAACGCAGGGCCAGCGTTCGGAGCTAACTCAAGCGACCTACGACATAAAGGTAACATAAGCTTCTAAAATGGATATGTTAAGCGACATGTGAGATGTCTACGAAGGAGACCTCCCCGAAGTATTGTAACACACTATGAGGCTAGTTTAACATTCGAGGACGAATGTTCCAAGGGGGGGAGGATGTTATATCCCGCATTTTGCGTATTTGGATAATTTAAGATAATTGCGGGGAGATGACAAGCAAGGCCTTATTTTTTTATTTTGTTTGGCATACAAGTTGTTATGAAAATTTTGAAGTGGGAATATTAAGAAAGGTCAAGGGCATAAAGGGAAATTCGCAATATGACTCGTGGAATTATGGAGGAAGACGAAGGGCAAATTTGGAAATTGGAAAAATTAAAATTTTTCATGAAGTACAAAAAGAAAATGGGCTAATGTTTTGGGCCATGTTGGCCTTCCCACTTGGAGTGGGCTTAGCCCACTTTGGATCTTAATGGATAAATAAAAAGATGACTTAGTCGTCTTATTTCCAACACCTTCTAGACATTTCAAGAAAACAAAAGAACAAGAAAGGCAAGAGAAAGCTCCAGGGCCATTTCGGCCAAGGGCAAAAACCAACAAGAAAATTGACAAAAATTCCTTCAAAAATCATTTTCTACCAAGTGGAGGGTCCTTAACAAAGTAGAGTTGTTATTGAAGCAAGAAAAACACAAATTCATAAGTTGGAAATTCAAGCAAGTTGGAGAATCAAAGAAGAAGGTAAGGGTTCATCCTTTTCTTATATGTTATGGATGTTGTGCATGTTGTAGTGTGTAAAAATGAGTGAAATTCATGAAGAACGAGAATATAGGTGTGTGGCCATGCATTCCTATGTGTGTGTATGAATCATGTTTTAATTATTCTATCTAGTGTTTGGTTGTTATTGTTGTGGATGCTATGTTGATAATGGAAGTTGAATGATTTTGGAGAGGTTGTAGTTGTGTGTGCATGATGTTAGCCGTGTAGTTGTGGTGTGGTGTGGAGGAAGATGAGTTAATTTTATTTAGTATATTGATTGTTGTTGTGTGGATTCTATATTGCTAACAAAAGCCTAATGAGCTTAGTGAAGTATTAGTAGTTGGAGGCTTGTCTTGGAAGATTATGTAAATTGAATATTATGTTCTTACATGTATGGAAGGTAATGATAGTAATATGGTGTTGTTGGATTGTATATTATAAGGTTGTTATTGTTTTATTGGAGTTGGAAGGTTTTGAAGGAAGTAGTAAATTGATTAAGTTGTTATAATGTATCTTGGATTGAATAAGGAAATTGTTAGTATGGTTGTTGATATTATGTTGATAGTTTGGCCGGGTTGAATTCCTGGATTGTTGTTGATTAAAAATTGACTGAGTTGAACTTTGGGGATGGTGTATTTACAGGGGAAGTGCTGCCGAAATTTCGGTAGCCAAGTATTATCTTAAGATTTCAATTCTAAATGCTCTAATCAAGTTTGGTAAATGTGACCAATTTGTAGATTTTGGCGGATTTACAACTTGAATTTGGAATAGCATAAGGAGCGGAAAGAGGTATGTAAGGCTTCACCCTTCCTTCTACGGCATGTCTTAGACGTAATAGGTCGGATACGAGCCTGGGGGACAACTCTATTCTCCGGAATCCGCACCTAAAGTTTCCCCTTTTTCATTCAGTAGAATTGAATTAAAAATCGTGTGAAATGTTGGAAAAACTTCCTAAACCTCTAGAACTTGCATAAATAAGACCCGACTACCTTGAAACCCTCACAAGTAACGCAATGACATGTAACATATGCAAATAGTGTACGCTACCTCATTCGGCCCGAGGTGGGCCCATTGTTCCCGGATTTTCCCTATTGCTCCGTTTGACTCATTTTGGAGTAGAATCCAAAGGAAGCTATTGACCTTGTTCCAATTATCAAACGATAAGTACTCTACTATTTTTAATGAAAATATGTCTATGATGACCACGATAACGATGATTCTAAGGAAGAGAATACGTCTATGGTAAGTATGACATGAATGATTCCATGACTAAGAGTCTTAATCTAAGGACCCAATATGAATATGAAAGTATCAAACTAGTTATTGATTTCAATTCTATTCCTTGGTTATGACACCATCCTCTAAAGATTCCAAAGCCGATGAATTGATTTCTATGACGTCTATGATTTCATTCTATGTTTCTTTCAACACTATTCTCCGTTGATAGTCTCGCCTTAAAATAATCGTTCCTTCAAGGTGAGACAAGGCGATCACGATTGTTCCATAATGTAATCGGAGGTCACCAACCTTATGTCACTCTGATGGTTACGTGATTTTCTTTGGGCTCTCCTGCATGCTTATATGACATATGTATGTGAGATATGAATATGTACATGGGGGATGGGAAAGGAAACATGTTTCATTGCCACCTGGTCAGCTGGCTTATCATCCCGGACGCGGGATGCCCGGACGCGGGATATATGGGCGAGCCGATATATTTCGGTGCTATGTGGGCGAGCCGACATTGATCGGTGCTATGCTATGTCATGCTATGCTATGACACGATATGATATGACATGATCTCATATGATTTGATACGATATGATATGATATGATAAGACATGACATAATATAAGTTCTATTTTCTATGTCTATCAAAAAGAAATGTTTTCCAAAGACAGAAAAGCATGCATGGTATCTGGCCTGAAAGGGTATTCCTATGTACAGGTTACTTTCTTATTTCATTATATGTCCTATGATCCCATGATATAGTTATTCAAGCTTTATGGTTCGGCTTGCATTATTTTTCCATGCCTTACATACTCGGTACACTATTCGTACTGACGTCCCTTCTTGTGGACGCTGCGTTTCATGACGCGCAGGTCAGCAGGTAGACAGGCTTAACTCCTAGGAGCTTCATCAGTATTACTATAGCGGCGCTCCAGTTGTCTCGGAGCCTCAGTTCCTTGGTACTATTTTGTGTATATATTCGGGCCCGGCAGTACTCGGCCCTTCTTATGTATATGTGTACTATGTTTAGAGGCCCGTAGACAGATATGTACAGTTAGATGTTTTGTACTCTTGAGGGTCCTCGTCGCTGTATAATGTACTAGCAAAGTTTATTAGTCCGTGTTTATAATTATGCTATTAATGTTGATGTTAAGCAAAAAAAAAAAGGATATGGTATAGTGCATACGGCCCACTTAGTGATAAGAATACGATACGAGATAGGGGGTGCTCGGTACAAGTATTGGGTACCCGTCGCGGCCCTAGTTGGGTCGTGACAGAAGTTGTATCAGAGAAGTTCGTCCTAGGGGTTTGTCTACTAGCCATGTCCAGTAGAGTCCTGTTTATGGGTGTGTAGCGCGCCACACTTATAAGCAAGAGGCTGCAGGGCATTTAGGAAATATGACCTTCTTTGTACTCTAGATCGTGCAATAGAGCTATGTTACCAGGCTTCCTTGTTCTTTTCTTAATTCTATGTTACGGTTTCAGTAATGCCGAATAAGAGAAAGACTACGGCGGCCTAGAAGGGCAAGTTGGCGGCTGGAAGCAGAGTTGAACGGGAGCCAGAAGAAGACGAGTCCTATAATGAAGCTCCCCCTCAGACTCCTCCTGTTTCCCCTGTATCAGCCGAGCAGGAAAGAGTTCCAGCTCCAGCCCCAGCACCTCCAGTTCCACCGCCAGCAGCTCCGGGCTAGCAGATGACAGAGGCCATCCAGTTATTGACTCAGCTAGTTGCCGCACAGGTTCAGCGGCAAGATGTAGACCCATGAGACAGGGCGGTGAGTGCAAGGGCTCGTGACTTTATTACCTTGAAACCTCCGGAGTTTTATGGATCGAAACCGGAGGAGGACCCCTCAGAGCTTTATAGACGAGATGCTGAGGACACTGAGAATCATACATGCTTCGGATACAGAGTCAGTGGAATTGGTTTCATACAGATTGCGGGATGTAGCAGTTCTGTGGTAAAGTAGTTGGATATCTTCGAGGGGAGCAAATGCCCCTCCCCCGGTTTGGCAGGAATTTACTGAGGCATTTCTGCGACATTTCTTACCGCCGGAAGTTCGACGGGCTCGAGCCGATATGTTCTTGAACCTTAGACAGGGAAATATGCCCCAGCCATGATAGCTAATATTGGAGATCACGTGCACCGGTTTGTGAGTGGGCTGGGGCCACATTTAGTTAAGGAGTGCTTGACGGGTTCACTCCAGGATGGGATGACTATTACCCGTATCCAGGCCCATGCCCAAAACCTGGAGGAACAGTATCAGTTACGGAGAGAGGAGCGCTATTCGGATAGGGGTTCCAGAAAATGGGGCAGATCCTCCGGGACTAGAAGCGAGTATAGAGGGGGACAGGCACAGGAACAATCTAGGTATTCAGGCCAATCAGCGGCCAGTGCACCTCCTCGATTTGCGGATAGGGGATTTGATCGTTCTAGTTATTCAGGACCAGATCAGAGTGCCAGAGCTTCGGGGTCCCAGTATAGAGCTGAATCTAACAGGACGGGGCAACCCCCACTACGGTGTGCTCGGTGTGGCAGGCCACACTCTGTACAGTGTTACCGGGATACTGGTGCATGTTTTTCCTCCGTCGGACTGATCATTTGATGCGTGATTTACCGCTAAGGAATGAGGGAAGCAGAACCCAGCCCGCTGGATCAGCGGTTGGTTCATCGTCGACCGTGCGCCCTCCTGGACAGACTTCCCAAGCTCCAGCAAGCCGTGGCCGAGGCAGAGGAGGAACGGGACCCAGTTCAGCCGGCCCTCCGCACCGCATATATGCATTGGCAGGACGGCAGGATTCAGAACCTTCCACAGACGCGGCCACGGGTACGTTATCGGCACTTTTCTATGATATGTATGTGTTAATAGATCTAGATTCCACTCTATCGTATACTGTTCTTTGTATTGCTGATCGTGCTCAGAATTTGGAAATTTGGGACAAGAGTAGCTGTACTCATAGGTAAGGGGCGGATACTGGAGGTTACGAAGGCTAAAATGGTAATCAAAAGAAAAGGATGCGTTACGAGAGCGTTCCGAAAATGGTCAAGACCCCAACTTTCCCCATATTATGTAATATATTAATTGTGACTGTTAAGTCCCAGAAATGAAGTTGCGATACATAGAATATGCTAGCTGGATGAATTTCAAAAGACATGATGAAGGGTATACGTACGGATGTCACAGGGTAAGACCGATGCCGAACCCACACTAGTTAAGGCTAGAAAGCCCTAATGCAGTGATATACGAGAACATATCTAGCCAGGGAATAGACACAACAAACTCCGCGAAGAAGGAATTACAATTGTAAAAGATCGCGGAAGGCGACGATTATTTAAAGGGTATAGGCGTGTGTAGACCCTCTTAATAAACGGGGGAGAGCATGTTAGACCTAAAATGGACTATGACGATTCAAGTTCCAATAAAGGAGGCTTATTAACGCAGGGCCAGCGTTCGGAGCTAACTCAAGTGGCCTACGACATAAAGGTAACCTAAGCTTCTAAAATGGATATGTTAAGTGACATGTGAGATGTCTACGAAGGAGACCTCCCCGAAGTATTGTAATACACTATGAGGCTAGTTTAACATTCGAGGACGAATGTTCCAAGGGGGGGAGGATGTTATATCCCGCATTTTGCGTATTTGGATAATTTAAGATAATTGCGGGGAGATGACAAGCAAGGCCTTATTTTTTTATTTTGTTTGGCATACAAGTTGTTATGAAAATTTTGAAGTGGGAATATTAAGAAAGGTCAAGGGCATAAAGGGAAATTCGCAATATGACTCGTGGAATTATGGAGGAAGACGAAGGGCATATTTGGAAATTGGAAAAATTTAAATTTTTCATGAAGTACAAAAAGAAAATGGGTTTATGTTTTGGGCCATGTTGGCCTTCCCACTTGGAGTGGGCTTAGCCCACTTTGGATCTTAATGGATAAATAAAAAGATGACTTAGTCATCTTATTTCCAACACCTTCTAGACATTTCAAGAAAACAAAAGAACAAGAAAAGCAAGAGAAAGCTCCAGGGCCATTTCGGCCAAGGGCAAAAACCAACAAGAAAATTGACAAAAATTCCTTCAAAAATCATTTTCTACCAAGTGGAGGGTCCTTAACAAAGTAGAGTTGTTATTGAAGCAAGAAAAACACAAATTCACAAGTTGGAAATTCAAGCAAGTTGGAGAATCAAAGAAGAAGGTAAGGGTTCATCCTTTTCTTATATGTTATGGATGTTGTGCATGTTGTAGTGTGTAAAAATGAGTGAAATTCATGAAGAACGAGAATATAGGTGTGTGGCCGTGCATGCCTATGTGTGTGTATGAATCATGTTTTAATTATTCTATCTAGTGTTTGGTTGTTATTGTTGTGGATGCTATGTTGATAATGGAAGTTGAATGATTTTGGAGAGGTTGTAGTTGTGTGTGCATGATGTTAGCCGTGTAGTTGTGGTGTGGTGTGGAGGAAGATGAGTTAATTTTATTTAGTATATTGATTGTTGTTGTGTGGATTCTATATTGCTAACAAAAGCCTAATGAGCTTAGTGAAGTATTAGTAGTTGGAGGCTTGTCTTGGAAGATTATGTAAATTGAATATTATGTTCTTACATGTATGGAAGGTAATGATATTAATATGGTGTTGTTGGAATGTATATTATAAGGTTGTTATTGTTTTATTGGAGTTGGAAGGTTTTGAAGGAAGTAGTAAATTGATTAAGTTGATATAATGTATCTTGGATTGAATAAGGAAATTGTTAGTATGGTTGTTGATATTATGTTGATAGTTTGGCCGGGTTGAATTCCTGGATTGTTGTTGATTAAAAATTGACTGAGTTGAACTTTGGGGATGGTGTATTTACAGGGGAAGTGCTGCCGAAATTTCGGTAGCCAAGTATTTTCTTAAGATTTCAATTCTAAATGCTCTAATCAAGTTTGGTAAATGTGACCAATTTGTAGATTTTGGCGGATTTGCAACTTGAATTTGGAATAGCATAAGGAGCGGAAAGAGGTATGTAAGGCTTCACCCTTCCTTCTACGGCATGTCTTAGACGTAATAGGTCGGATACGAGCCTCGGGGACAACTCTATTCTACGGAATCCGCACCTAAAGTTTCCCCTTTTTCATTCAGTAGAATTGAATTAAAAATCGTGTGAAATGTGGGAAAAACTTCCTAAACCTCTAGAACTTGCATAAATAAGACCCGACTACCTTGAAACCCTCACAAGTAACGCCATGACATGTAACATATGCAAATAGTGTACACTACCTCATTCGGCCCGAGGTGGGCCCATTGTTCCCGGATTTTCCCTATTGCTCCGTTTGACTCATTTTGGAGTAGAATCCAAAGGAATCTTTTGATCCTTGTTCCAATTATCAAATGATAAGTACTGTACTATTTTTAATGGAAATATGTCTATGATGACCATGATAACGATGATGCTAAGGAAGAGAATACGTCTATGGTAAGTATGACAAGAATGATTCCATGACTAAGAGTCTTAAGCTAAGGACCCAATATGAATATGAAAGTATCAAACTAGTTCTTGATTTCAATTCTATTCCTTGGTTATGACACCATCCTCTAAAGATTCCAAAGCCGATGAATTGATTTCTATGACGTCTATGATTTCATTCTATGTTTCTTTCAACACTATTCTCCGTTGATAGTCTCGCCTTAAAATACTCGTTCCTTCAAGGTGAGACAAGGCGATCACGATTGTTCCGTAATGTAATCGGAGGTCACCGACCTTATGTCACTCTGATGGTTACGTGATTTTCTTTGGGCTCTCCTGCATGCTTATATGACATATGTATGTGAGATATGAATATGTACATGGGGGATGGGAAGGGAAACATGTTTCATTGCCACCTGGTCAGCTGGCTTATCATCCCGGACGCGGGATATATGGGCGAGCCGATGTATTTCGGTGCTATGTGGGCGAGCCGACATTGTTCGGTGCTATGCTATGTCCTGATATGCTTTGACACGATATGATATGACATGATCTCATATGATTTGATACGATATGATATGATATGATAAGACATGACATAATATAAGTTCTATTTTCTATGTCTATGAAAAACAAATGTTTTCCAAAGACAGACAAGCATGCATCGTATCTGGCCTGAAAGGGCATTCCTATGTACAGGTTACTTTCTTATTTCATTATATGTCCTATGATCCCATGATAATGTTATTCAAGCTCTATGGTTCGGCTTGCATTATTTTTCCATGCCTTACATACTCGGTACACTATTCGTACTGATGTCCGTTCTTGTGGACGCTGCGTTTCATGCCGCGCAGGTCAGCAGGTAAACAGGCTTGACTCCTAGGAGCTTCATCAGCATTACTATAGCGGCGCTCCAATTGTCTCGGAGCCTCAGTTCCTTGGTACTATTTTGTGTATATATTCGGGCACGGCAGTACTCGGCCCTTCTTATGTATATGCGTACTATGTTTTGAAGTGGGAATATTAAGAAAGGTCAAGGGCATAAAGGGAAATTCGCAATCTGACTCGTAGAATTATGGAGGAAGACGAAAGGCAAATTTGGAAATTGGAAAAATTAAAATTTGTCATGAAGTACAAAAAAAAAATGGGCTTATGTTTTGGGCCATGTTGGCCTTCCCACTTGGAGTGGGCTTAGCCCACTTTGGATCTTAATGGATAAATAAAAAGATGACTTAGTCATCTTATTTCCAACACCTTCTAGACATTTCAAGAAAACAAAAGAACAAGAAAAGCAAGAGAAAGCTCCAGGGCCATTTCGGCCAAGGGCAAAAACCAACAAGAAAATTGACAAAAATTCCTTCAAAAATCATTTTCTACCAAGTGGAGGGTCCTTAACAAAGTAGAGTTGTTATTGAAGCCAGAAAAACACAAATTCACAAGTTGGAAATTCAAGCAAGTTGGAGAATCAAAGAAGAAGGTAAGGGTTCATCCTTTTCTTATATGTTATGGATGTTGTGCATGTTGTAGTGTGTAAAAATGAGTGAAATTCATGAAGAACAAGAATATAGGTGTGTGGCCGTGCATGCCTATGTGTGTGTATGAATCATGTTTTAATTATTCTATCTAGTGTTTGGTTGTTATTGTTGTGGATGCTATGTTGATAATGGAAGTTGAATGATTTTGGAGAGGTTGTAGTTGTGTGTGCATGATGTTAGCCGTGTAGTTGTGGTGTGGTGTGGAGGAAGATGAGTTAATTTTATTTAGTATATTGATTGTTGTTGTGTGGATTCTATATTGCTAACAAAAGCCTAATGAGCTTAGTGAAGTATTAGTAGTTGGAGGCTTGTCTTGGAAGATTATGTAAATTGAATATTATGTTCTTACATGTATGGAAGGTAATGATATTAATATGGTGTTGTTGGAATGTATATTATAAGGTTGTTATTGTTTTATTGGAGTTGGAAGGTTTTGAAGGAAGTAGTAAATTGATTAAGTTGTTATAATGTATGTTGGATTGAATAAGGAAATTGTTAGTATGGTTGTTGATATTATGTTGATAGTTTGGCCGGGTTGAATTCCTGGATTGTTGTTGATTAAAAATTGACTGAGTTGAACTTTGGGGATTGTGTATTTACAGGGGAAGTGCTGCCGAAATTTCGGTAGCCAAGTATTATCTTAAGATTTAAATTCTAAATGCTCTAATCAAGTTTGGTAAATGTGACCAATTTGTAGATTTTGGCGGATTTGCAACTTGAATTTGGAATAGCATAAGGAGCGGAAAGAGGTATGTAAGGCTTCACCCTTCCTTCTACGGCATGTCTTAGACGTAATAGGTCGGATACGAGCCTCGGGGACAACTCTATTCTCCGGAATCCGCACCTAAAGTTTCCCCTTTTTCATTCAGTAGAATTGAATTAAAAATCGTGTGAAATGTTGGAAAAACTTCCTAAACCTCTAGAACTTGCATAAATAAGACCCGACTACCTTGAAACCCTCACAAGTAACGCCATGACATGTAACATATGCAAATAGTGTACGCTACCTCATTCGGCCCGAGGTGGGCCCATTGTTCCCGGATTTTCCCTATTGCTCCGTTTGACTCATTTTGGAGTAGAATCCAAAGGAAGCTTTTGATCCTTGTTCCAATTATCAAACGATATGTACTGTACTATTTTTAATGGAAATATGTCTATGATGACCACGATAACGATGATGCTAGGGAAGAGAATACGTCTATGGTAAGTATGACAAGAATGATTCCATGACTAAGAGTCTTAAGCTAAGGACCCAATATGAATATGAAAGTATCAAACTAGTTCTTGATTTCAATTCTATTCCTTGGTTATGACACCATCCTCTAAAGATTCCAAAGCCGATGAATTGATTTCTATGACGTCTATGATTTTATTCTATGTTTCTTATAACACTATTCTCCGTTGATAGTCTCGCCTTAAAATACTCGTTCCTTCAAGGTGAGACAAGGCGATCACGATTGTTCCATAATGTAATCGGAGGTCACCGACCTTATGTCACTCTGATGGTTACGTGATTTTCTTTGGGCTCTCCTGCATGCTTATATGACATATGTATGTGAGATATGAATATGTACATGGGGGATGGGAAGGGAACCATGTTTCATTGCCACCTGGTCAGCTGGCTTATCATCCCGGACGCGGGATATATGGGCGAGCCGATGTATTTCGGTGCTATGTGGGCGAGCCGACATTGTTCGGTGCTATGCTATGTCCTGATATGCTTTGACACGATATGATATGACATGATCTCATATGATTTGATACGATATGATATGATATGATAAGACATGACATAATATAAGTTCTATTTTCTATGTCTATGAAAAACAAATGTTTTCCAAAGACAGACAAGCATGCATGGTATCTGGCCTGAAAGGGCATTCCTATGTACAGGTTACTCTCTTATTTCATTATATGTCCTATGATCCCATGATAATGTTATTCAAGCTCTATGGTTCGGCTTGCATTATTTTTCCATGCCTTACATACTCGGTACACTATTCGTACTGATGTCCGTTCTTGTGGACGCTGCGTTTCATGCCGCGCAGGTCAGCAGGTAAACAGGCTTGACTCCTAGGAGCTTCATCAGCATTACTATAGCGGCGCTCCAATTGTCTCGGAGCCTCAGTTCCTTGGTACTATTTTGTGTATATATTCGGGCACGGCAGTACTCGGCCCTTCTTATGTATATGTGTACTATGTTTTGAAGTGGGAATATTAAGAAAGGTCAAGGGCATAAAGGGAAATTCGCAATCTGACTCGTGGAATTATGGAGGAAGACGAAAGGCAAATTTGGAAATTGGAAAAATTAAAATTTGTCATGAAGTACAAAAAAAAAAATGGGCTTATGTTTTGGGCCATGTTGGCCTTCCCACTTGGAGTGGGCTTAGCCCACTTTGGATCTTAATGGATAAATAAAAAGATGACTTAGTCATCTTATTTCCAACACCTTCTAGACATTTCAAGAAAACAAAAGAACAAGAAAAGCAAGAGAAAGCTCCAGGGCCATTTCGGCCAAGGGCAAAAACCAACAAGAAAATTGACAAAAATTCCTTCAAAAATCATTTTCTACCAAGTGGAGGGTCCTTAACAAAGTAGAGTTGTTATTGAAGCAAGAAAAACACAAATTCACAAGTTGGAAATTCAAGCAAGTTAGAGAATCAAAGAAGAAGGTAAGGGTTCATCCTTTTCTTATATGTTATGGATGTTGTGCATGTTGTAGTGTGTAAAAATGAGTGAAATTCATGAAGAACGAGAATATAGGTGTGTGACCGTGCATGCCTATGTGTGTGTATGAATCATGTTTTAATTATTCTATCTAGTGTTTGGTTGTTATTGTTGTGGATGCTATGTTGATAATGGAAGTTGAATGATTTTGGAGAGGTTGTAGTTGTGTGTGCATGATGTTAGCCGTGTAGTTGTGGTGTGGTGTGGAGGAAGATGAGTTAATTTTATTTAGTATATTGATTGTTGTTGTGTGGATTCTATATTGCTAACAAAAGCCTAATGAGCTTAGTGAAGTATTAGTAGTTGGAGGCTTGTCTTGGAAGATTATGTAAATTGAATATTATGTTCTTACATGTATGGAAGGTAATGATATTAATATGGTGTTGTTGGAATGTATATTATAAGGTTGTTATTGTTTTATTGGAGTTGGAAGGTTTTGAAGGAAGTAGTAAATTGATTAAGTTGTTATAATGTATCTTGGATTGAATAAGGAAATTGTTAGTATGGTTGTTGATATTATGTTGATAGTTTGGCCGGGTTGAATTCCTGGATTGTTGTTGATTAAAAATTGACTGAGTTGAACTTTGGGGATTGTGTATTTACAGGGGAAGTACTGCCGAAATTTCGGTAGCCAAGTATTATCTTAAGATTTAAATTCTAAATGCTCTAATCAAGTTTGGTAAATGTGACCAATTTGTAGATTTTGGCGGATTTGCAACTTGAATTTGGAATAGCATAAGGAGCGGAAAGAGGTATGTAAGGCTTCACCCTTCCTTCTACGGCATGTCTTAGACGTAATAGGTCGGATACGAGCCTCAGGGACAACTCTATTCTCCGGAATCCGCACCTAAAGTTTCCCCTTTTTCATTCAGTAGAATTGAATTAAAAATCGTGTGAAATGTTGGAAAAACTTCCTAAACCTCTAGAACTTGCAGAAATAAGACCCGACTACCTTGAAACCCTCACAAGTAACGCCATGACATGTAACATATGCAAATAGTGTACGCTACCTCATTCGGCCCGAGGTGGGCCCATTGTTCCCGGATTTTCCCTATTGCTCCGTTTGACTCATTTTGGAGTAGAATCCAAAGGAAGCTTTTGATCCTTGTTCCAATTATCAAACGATATGTACTGTACTATTTTTAATGGAAATATGTCTATGATGACCACGATAACGATGATGCTAAGGAAGAGAATACGTCTATGGTAAGTATGACAAGAATGATTCCATGACTAAGAGTCTTAAGCTAAGGACCCAATATGAATATGAAAGTATCAAACTAGTTCTTGATTTCAATTCTATTCCTTGGTTATGACACCATCCTCTAAAGATTCCAAAGCCGATGAATTGATTTCTATGACGTCCATGATTTCATTCTATGTTTCTTTCAACACTATTCTCCGTTGATAGTCTCACCTTAAAATACTTGTTCCTTCAAGGTGAGACAAGGCGATCACGATTGTTCCATAATATAATCGGAGGTCACCGACCTTATGTCACTCTGATGGTTACATGATTTTCTTTGGGCTCTCCTGCATGCTTATATGACATATGTATGTGAGATATGAATATTTACATGGGGGATGGGAAGGGAAACATGTTTCATTGCCACCTGGTCAGCTGGCTTATCATCCCGGACGTGGGATGCCCGGACGCGGGATGCCCGGACGCGGGATATATGGGCAACCCAATGTATTTCGGTGCTCTGTGGGCGAGCCGACATTGTTCGGTGCTATGCTATGTCCTGCTATGCTATGACACGATATGATATGACATGATCTCATATGATTTGATACGATATGATATGATATGATAAGACATGACATAATATAAGTTCTATTTTCTATGTCTATGAAAAAGAAATGTTTTCCAAAGACAGACAAGCATGCATGGTATCTGTCCTGAAAGGGCATTCCTATGTACAGGTTACTTTCTTATTTCATTATATGTCCTACGATCCCATGATATTGTTATTCAAGCTCTATGGTTCGGCTTGCATTATTTTTCCATGCCTTACATACTCGGTACACTATTCGTACTAACGTCCCTTCTTGTGGACGCTGCGATTCATGCCGCGCAGGTGAGCAGGTAGACAGGCTTGACTCCTAGGAGCTTCATCAGCATTACTATAGCGGCGCTCTAGTTGTCTCGGAGCCTCAGTTCCTTGGTACTATTTTGTGTATATATTCGGGCACGGCAGTACTCGGCCCTTCTTATGTATATGTGTACTATGTTTAGAGGCTCGTAGACAGATATGTACAGTTAGATGTTTTGTACTCTTGAGGGTCCTCGTCGCTGTATAAGTACTAGCAAAGTTTATTAGTCCGTGTTTATAATTATGCTATTAATGTTGATGTTAAGCAAAAAAAAAGGATATGTTATAGTGCATACGGCCCACTTAGTGATAAGAATACGATACGAGATAGGGGGTGCTCGGTACAAGTATTGGGTACCCGTCGCGGCCCTAGTTGGGTCGTGACAGAAGTGGTATCAGAGCAGTTCGTCCTAGGGGTTTGTCTACGAGCCGTGTCCAGTAGAGTCCTGTTTATGGGTGTGTAGCGCGCCACACTTATAAGCAAGAGGCTGCAGGGCATTTAGGAAATATTACCTTCTTTGTACTCTAGATCGTGCAATAGAGCTATGTTACCAGGCTTCCTTGTTCTTTTCTTAATTTTATGTTACGGTTTCAGTAATACCGAAGAAGAGGAAGACTACGGCGGCCCAGAAAGGCAAGTTGGCGGCTGGAAGCAGAGTCGAACGGGAGCCAGAAGAAGACGAGTCCTATATTGAAGCTCCCCCTCAGACTCCTCCTGTTTCCCCTGTATCAGCCGAGCAGGAAAGAGTTCCAGCTCCAGCCCCAGCACCTCCAGTTCCACCGCCAGCAGCTCCGGGCCAGCAGATGACAGAGGCCATCCAGTTATTGACTCAGCTAGTTGCCGCACAGGTTCAGCGGCAAGATGTAGACCCGGGAGACAGGGTGGTGAGTGCAAGGGCTAGTGACTTTATTACCCTGAAACCTCCGGAGTTTTATGGATCGAAACCGGAGGAGGACCCGCAGAGCTTTATAGACGAGATGTTGAGGACACTCAGAATCATACATGCTTCGGATACAGAGTCAGTGGAATTGGCTTCATACAGATTGCGGGATGTAGCAGTTATGTGGTATAGTAGTTGGATATCTTCGAGGGGAGCAAATGCCCCTCCCCCGGTTTGGCAGGAATTTACTGAGGCATTTCTGCGACATTTCTTACCGCCGGAAGTTCGACGGGCTCGAGCCGATATGTTCTTGAACCTTAGACAGGGAAATATGAGCGTTCGAGAATACAATCTTCGTTTTAACTCATCGTCCAGGTATGCCCCAGCCCATGATAGCTAATATGGGAGATCACGTGCACCGGTTTGTGAGTGGGCTGGGGCCACATTTAGTTAAGGAGTGCTTGACGGCTTCACTCCAGGACGGGATGACTATTACCCGTATCCAGGCCCATGCCCAAAACCTGGAGGAACAGTATCAGTTCCGGAGAGAGGAGCGCTATTCGGATAGGGGTTCCAGAAAAAGGGGCAGATCCTCCGGGACTAGAAGCGAGTATAGAGGGGGACAGGCACAGGAACAATCTAGGTATTCAGGCTAATCAGCGGCCAGTGCACCTCCTCGATTTGCGGATAGGGGATTTGATCGTTCTACTTATTCAGGACCAGATCAGAGTGCCAGAGCTTCGGGATCCCAGTATAGAACTGAATCTAACAGGACGGGGCAACCTCCACTACGGTGTGCTCGGTGTGGCAGGCCACACTCTGGATAGTGTTACCGGGATACTGGTGCATGTTTTTCCTGCGGTCAGACTGATCATTTGATGCGTGATTGCCCGCTAAGGAATGAGGGAAGTAGAACCCAGCCCTCCGGATCAGCGGTTGGTTCATCGTCGACCGTGCGCCCTCATGGACAGACTTCCCAAGCTCCAGCAAGCCATGGCCGAGGCAGAGGAGGAGCGGGACCCAGTTCAGCTGGCCCTCCGCAACGCATATATGCATTGGCAAGACGGCAGGATTATGAACCTTTCGCAGACGCGGCCACGGGTACGTTATCGGCACTTTTCTATGATATGTATGTGTTAATAGATCTAGATTCCACTCTATCGTATACTGTTCTTTGTATTGCTGATCGTGCTCAGAATTTGGAAATTTGGGACAAGAGTAGCTGTACTCATAGGTAAGGGGCGGATACTGGAGGTTACGAAGGCTAAAATGGTAATCAAAAGAAAAGGATGTGTTACGAGAGCGTTCCGGAATCGGTCAAGACCCCAACTTTCCCCATATTATGTAATATATTAATTGTGACTGTTAAGTCCCAGAAATGAAGTTGCGATACATAGAATATGCAAGCTGGATGAAATTCAAAAGACATGATGAAGGGTATACGTACGGATGTCACAGGGTAAGACCGATGCCGAACCCACACTAGTTAAGGATAGAAAGCCCTAATGCAGTGATATACGAGAACATATCTAGCTAGGGAATAGATGCAACAAACTCCGCGAAGAAGGAATTACAATTGTAAAAGATCGCGGAAGGCGACGATTATTTAAAGGGCATAGGCGTATGTAGACCCTCTTAATAAAAGGGGGAGAGCATGTTAGACCTAAAATGGACTATGACGATTCAAGATCCAATAAAAGAGGCTTATTAACGTAGGGCCAGCGTTCGGAGCTAACTCAAGTGACCTACGACATAAAGGTAACCTAAGCTTCTAAAATGGATATGTTAAGCGACATGTGAGATGTCTACGAAGGAGACCTCCCCGAAGTATTGTAATACACTATGAGGCTAGTTTAACATCCGAGGACGAATGTTCCAAGGGGGGGAGGATGTTATATCCCGCATTTTGCGCATTTGGATAATTTAAGATAATTGCGGGGAGATGACAAGCAAGGCCTTATTTTTTTATTTTGTTTGGCATACAAGTTGTTATGAAAATTTTGAAGTGAGAATATTAAGAAAGGTCAAGGGCATGAAGGGAAATTCGCAATCTGACTCGTGGAATTATGGAGGAAGACGAAGGGCAAATTTGGAAATTGGAAAAATTAAAATTTGTCATGAAGTACAAAAACCAAATGGGCTTATGTTTTGGGCCATGTTGGCCTTCCCACTTGGAGTGGGCTTAGCCCACTTTGGATCTTAATGGATAAATAAAAAGATGACTTAGTCATCTTATTTCCAACACCTTCTAGACATTTCAAGAAAACAAAAGAACAAGAAAAGCAAGAGAAAGCTCCAGGGCCATTTCGGCCAAGGGCAAAAACCAACAAGAAAATTGACAAAAATTCCTTCAAAAATCATTTTCTACCAAGTGGAGGGTCCTTAACAAAGTAGAGTTGTTATTGAAGCAAGAAAAACACAAATTCATAAGTTGGAAATTCAAGCAGGTTGGAGAATCAAAGAAGAAGGTAAGGGTTCATCCTTTTCTTATATGTTATGGATGTTGTGCATGTTGTAGTGTGTAAAAATGAGTGAAATTCATGAAGAACGAGAATATAGGTGTGTGTCCGTGCATGCCTATGTGTGTGTATGAATCATGTTTTAATTATTCTATCTAGTGTTTGGTTGTTATTGTTGTGGATGCTATGTTGATAATGAAAGTTGAATCATTTTAGAGAGGTTGTAGTTGTGTGTGCATGATGTTAGCCGTGTAGTTGTGGTGTGGTGTGGAGGAAGATGAGTTAATTTTATTTAGTATATTGATTGTTGTTGTGTGGATTCTATATTGCTAACAAAAGCCTAATGAGCTTAGTGAAGTATTAGTAGTTGGAGGCTTGTCTTGGAAGATTATGTAAATTGAATATTATGTTCTTACATGTATGGAAGGTAATGATATTAATATGGTGTTGTTGGAATGTATATTATAAGGTTGTTATTGTTTTATTGGAGTTGGAAGGTTTTGAAGGAAGTAGTAAATTGATTAAGTTGTTATAATGTATCTTGGATTGAATAAGGAAATTGTTAGTATGGTTGTTGATATTATGTTGATAGTTTGGCCGGGTTGAATTCCTGGATTGTTGTTGATTAAAAATTGACTGAGTTGAACTTTGGGGATGGTGTATTTACAGGGGAAGTGCTGCCGAAATTTCGGTAGCCAAGTATTATCTTAAGATTTAAATTCTAAATGCTCTAATCAAGTTTGGTAAATGTGACCAATTTGTAGATTTTGGCGGATTTGCAACTTGAATTTGGAATAGCATAAGGAGCGGAAAGAGGTATGTAAGGCTTCATCCTTCCTTCTACGGCATGTCTTAGACGTAATAGGTCGGATACGAGCCTCGGGGACAACTCTATTCTCCGGAATCCGCACCTAAAGTTTCCCCTTTTTCATTCAGTAGAATTGAATTAAAAATCGTGTGAAATGTTGGAAAAACTTCCTAAACCTCTAGAACTTGCATAAATAAGACCCGACTACCTTGAAACCCTCACAAGTGACGCCATGACATGTAACATATGCAAATGGTGTACGCTACCTCATTCGGCCCGAGGTTGGCCCATTGTTCCCGGATTTTCCCTATTGCTCCGTTTGACTCATTTTGGAGTAGAATCCAAAGGAAGGTTTTGATACTTGTTCCAATTATCAAACGATAAGTACTGTACTATTTTTAATGGAAATATGTCTATGATGACCATGATAACGATGATGCTAAGGAAGAGAATACGTCTATGGTAAGTATGACAAGAATGATTCCATGACTAAGAGTCTTAAGCTAAGAACCCAATATGAATATGAAAGTATCAAACTAGTTCTTGATTTCAATTCTATTCCTTGGTTATGACACCATCCTCTAAAGATTCCAAAGCCGATGAATTGATTTCTATGACGTCCATGATTTCATTCTATGTTTCTTTCAACACTATTCTCCGTTGATAGTCTCGCCTTAAAATACTCGTTCCTTCAAGGTGAGACAAGGCGATCACGATTGTTCCATAATGTAATCGGAGGTCACCGACCTTATGTCACTCTGATGGTTACATGATTTTCTTTGGGCTCTCCTGCATGCTTATATGACATATGTATGTGAGATATGAATATGTACATAGGGGATGGGAAGGGAAAACATGTTTCATTGCCACCTGGTCAGCTGGCTTATCATCCCAGACGCGGGATATATGGGCGAGCCGATGTATTTCGGTGCTATGTGGGCGAGCCGACATTGTTCGGTGCTATGCTATGTCATGCTATGCTATGACACGATATGATATGACATGATCTCATATGATTTGATACGATATGATATGATATGATAAGACATGACATAATATAAGTTCTATTTTCTATGTCTATGAAAAAGAAATATTTTCCAAAGACAGACAAGCATGCATGGTATCTGGCCTGAAAGGGCATTTCTATGTACAGGTTACTTTCTTATTTCATTATATGTCCTATGATCCCATGATATTGTTATTCAAGCTCTATGGTTTGGCTTGCATTATTTTTCCATGCCTTACATACTCGGTACACTATTCGTACTGACGTCCCTTCTTGTGGACTCTGCGTTTCATGCCGCGCAGGTCAGCAGGTAGACAGGCTTGACTCCTAGGAGCTTCATCAGCATTACTATAGCGGCGCTCCAGTTGTCTCGGAGCCTCAGTTCCTTGGTACTATTTTGTGTATATATTCGGGCACGGCAGTACTCGGCCCTTCTTATGTATATGTGTACTATGTTTAGAGGCTCGTAGACAGATATGTACAGTTAGATGTTTTGTACTCTTGAGGGTCCTCGTCGCTGTATAATGTACTAGCAAAGTTTATTAGTCTGTGTTTATAATTATGCTATTAATGTTGATGTTAAGCAAAAAAAAAAGGATATGGTATAGTGTATACGACCCACTTAGTGATAAGAATACGATACGAGATAGGGGGTGCTCGGTACAAGTATTGGGTACCCGTCGCTGCCCTAGTTGGGTCGTGACATCTACCATGGCCGACTGGCGCATGTGTACCTGGCCCCGTAGGGCGCACAGATGCCGAAGATCCGGCTACTAACCCTGATGGTTGGGTCCTACCTCTACCATGTACTGAGGGGCAATCACGCATAATATGGCCTGGTCGACCACATGAATAGCAACCATCTGAACCCAATCGGCATTGACCCCAATGCGACTTCCCACACTGGGAACATCGTGGTATAGGTGGCCTTGACTGGCCTGAATCACCTCTAAACTGGGACCCCAAATAACTCTGACTCGGCCCGGGATGAGTAGATCTATCAAGGCTCTAGCCTGAAACCGTGGAGGTGCACTGGTCGTAGAATAGCCCGAATGTCTAGGGAACTGTTGCCTGTGTCCGCCTCTGGACTCACTTATTGGGCCCGAAGATCTGGCCCTCTTGCTATGTCCCCTATCCTGTTCACGTTCACTTCTCCGCTGCTATAGGCTTTCCTCTAAGTTCTGAGCATGTGCCTGAATGCGTGCAATATCCATACCGTCCTGAAGGGACGCAGTCAAGCATTTGTCCATCAGAAGGGGCCCTAGGCCCTTTACAAATTGGTGTACCCTGTCGCCCATTTCTGCTACCATGGCCGAAGCATACCTGGCCAAGGAGTTAAAATGGAGGCTATACTCTAGGGCACTCATGCTTCCTTGCCTCAAGTTCAAGAATTTATCGGCCCTTGCTCGCCGAACTTCTGAAGGCATATAATGACGGAGAAAAGCATCAACAAACTCTTGCCATACTGGGGGAGGTGCATTGGCTCCCCGTGAAGCCATCCATACCGTATACCACTGGATCGAGACATCTCTCAATCTATATGACGCTAGCTCTACCGACTCGGTGTCTGAAGCATGTATCAACCGGAGCGTCCTTAGCATACCATCAATAAAGTCCTGGGGATCCTCCTCCGATTTTGACCCAAATAATTCTGGAGGGTTCAAAGTAAGGAAATCACGGGCTCTTGCACTAACAGCCCTATCACCATACCCTGAACTTTGCCGCTGAGCCTGGGCCGCAACCAACTGGGTCAACAAATTAATGGCCTCTTTCACTTCCTGGCCCGAAGCATCTGGTGGAGGAGCTGGAGGTGCTGGAGCTAGGGCTGAGGCTCCCTCACGCTCCTCAGAGACGGGCACTGTCTGGGAGGACTGAGATTGAGCTGCACTCTGGGACTCATCTTCCTCTACTACCGGCGGCGGTGCTCTTTCAGCGGGTTTTTCTGCCACCGTATTGCCCTTTTGGGATGCTGTAGCCGTTTTCCTTTTAGGCATCTCTGAAATACACAACACACAATTTAGGAATAAGAATTTCTTACATCATAGCTCTATCGCACGATTCTTATGGAGAAAGAAGGTCAATCATTCCTAAAATGTCCGCAGCTTCTTGTTTATAAGTGTGGCGCACAACACACCCATAACCAAGACTCTACTAGACACGGCTCGTAGACACACCCTAGGACTGAACTGCTCTGATACCACTTTTGTCACGACCCGACTCGGGGCCACGACGAGCACCCGGTGCTAGCCCACCCGGGCACCCTCTTAGTTTACTCTTATGCGTACATCTAGGTGAGCCACATAATTATACATGCATTTCCATTCATTCATCAACTAGTCCCATTTGGACAATAGCACATTTATATCATCGTAGGCATCTATGTCACATCAATGTACATGAGCCAACGTGGCCGACGAAATGATATACAAAACATAGGCCGACAAGGCCAAACACATCTACCCACACACATACACACATGTCTACGAGCCTCTAAGAGTATAACATATCACATTAGCGGGACAGGACCCCGCTATGCCCATAATTATATACACAAAAAAATGAGTACCCAAAAGATATGGCTCCGAAGGAAATGGAGATCTCTATATAATCTCCGAATAGGCAGCTATGGACCAAGTCTGTCTCCCTGTGCACCTGCGGGCATGACGCAGCATCCACAAACAAAAGGACGTCAGTACGAAGAATGTACTGAGTATGTAAAGCATGAGCAACATCGATAAATAAGCCTCATGAACAACATATGAAATAGCATAGGAGGGGGGAGACATTAATATCATCGTCCTAGCGCTTACCTGCCTTTCGTAGGACTTTCCATTTCTCATACGTATTTGTACACCTACGTCATCATTCGTATTCCATAATAGTACTCGTACCATACTTGTGCTCATATTCGTATACATATCGTTATTCGTATTCTTATACATAGTCTTATCAGATTCATATTCATATTATATATTTAGTCATTTCATATACATAGCATTTACATAGCATACCCGACCTCTTAGGATCGGTGTTTCATACATACTTGGCCAACCAAGGCTCAAGGTTACTCATACCTGGCCCTACCAAGGCTTCAGGGTTATCCGTACCATCTGCAGATGTGTGCGCGCGTTTCGTAATCGTATACATACTTTATACATATTCATATACATATATCCTACCCGGCGTTATAAGCTCGGGGTGTCATTATAGCCCTTCATAGGCACATGTAAGTATAATAACCCGTAGGCACCTTTAGCATCATTCTTATTATCATCGTCATCACTATCATCATCATTTTCGCTACATCTATATCTTATGCTTACTCGTCATATGGGGTGTGTAGTACAATTGTAGCCCATATCGAGGATCGTGAGCTTATGAGCTCGGAGTGTCAATCGTCTGAATACAACATACTCATATAGAGGTTTGGCCAAGGAACCATGCCTTATGAAAGAAGGGTTAGCCTTACATACCTTTTCGTCGGACTATTCTACACTTGCACGCTTCCTTCCCATGCTAGCGTCTATACCTTCATTAATATCATAACAATGGCCATTAGTCATTCACATTATCCACATTATTTAGATTCCTTAGTTTGCCTCTAATTCACCCATATTCATGGTCATAACATCCAACTTCGTCCATTCGTCTAAAGTGTCTAGTTCATGATCTTAGTACCATTTATAATGCATTCATATCACAACACAACAACATTCATGATTCAATTCAAACTATTCCTCAAAATGTCACTATTCATCATTCATGACCTACTTGACCATATTTTCTACAATCCATGTATTTCAACTCTTCAATACCTTAAACATCATGTAAAAATCATGAATCTTACCTTAGAAGTTGTAGGAACAAGCTTTGGTTAATAATACTCCACTTTGAGCAAAACCCTAGTTTTTCTCCATTTGGATTTCTTGACCTAGATGATCTTTGATGATGTTCTTACTCTTGATTCACCTTGTTTTATGTGGTTGATCCTTAAATATCCTTGAAAAATTGTATAATAAATGTAGAGAGAGGTTTTAGAAAGAAGTGGTGTAATGTTGTAATGAATTAAAACAAGTCTTGGTCCTCATATTTAATGAATTAAAAATTTGTGCTGAGGTGAACAGTGGTCGTCAATGGAGGTTTACGGTCCGTATTCCAGTTTACGGACCGTCCCTCGTGGTCGTCTTTAACCCTAAGCAGAACCAGAAACTTTGGCTGCATGCATGGTGATTTACGACCATGGTTTACGGGCCGTAAATCACTTTACGGTCCGTCCACCAGGTCGTTTTTAACCATTTAGTCGACTGGCAGAAAGTTGAAGCTTTTGCATGCCACTTTACGACTGCCAGTTTACGGACCGTATTCCATTTTACGGTCCGTATTTTGCACTTTACGACCACTGGGCAGTTTTGCCAACTTTCAACTTTTTCACATTTCTCGACTTTTCATTCTAATCATTCTCGTCCATATACGCACATTGCTCATGAAACATTATACACTCGCACTCCTCGCACACATCACTAGTTCATTTACTTGCGTACCAACGGGAAATTTTCCAAGGTGTAACAGGTGGTTGAGAAGAGGACGAAGCATTAAAATCTTCATCCTTTTTTCTCATGTTTTGCTCAAAATTCATCCAAACAACCCCTATAAGGTACAATCCGCGATTTATGTTTATTTTTACTCCATTTACAGTGGTGAGGAACGGTTGTGACCGTTGATGGTCATAAGCCTTGAATCTGAGCCCTTCCTCTGTGGATTTGGGCTTGAAATTGTGAAACATAGAGGAGTCCCACATCGTTGTTGGTAACCTTAAGAGCATTTTGGGGTTTCTACAATAGAAACCCCTTTTCACGAGGAAGAGAGGTCGAATTTTCAAGAATTAAGGATTTGAGATATAAAAATCCTCAAAAGTTGTAATTTTTTTTTTAAGTTTTAAGGTTCTTTTGATTTGCTCGAAAACCTAGTCTCTAAATTTTTTTTGGTTCTTTGTTATTTTTTGGTTGCTGGGCTTGATTTTGGAGAGGGGACCTTTCTCAAATTCACGTTTGGTCTTGGCCGTGACCAAAAAAGGTAATACTCAATTTGTTTATTGCTTTTTTCCTTAAATTTCTGTTAATTTTTTTTGCTTCATGTGTTGTTTTGAATGGTTTGTTGCTAGTAGTGGATAGTTTTTCCCAGTTTAATTGTCATGATAACTTCCCTTAGTTTAACTGAATTTTGGTGCTATTAGGATAATTGCAGGCAGCAAGTTAGCATCATTAGTTTGATTAAATCATTTTATGACATTTGTTTTGCCTTGATGGAGTTCAATTATGCTGGTAAAAGGAGTCGAGTTCCATATCATGGGTGGGTTGTCTGTTTTCTCTGAATCTAGGATCTAAAAATGAATCTTGTTTGGTCGAGATGTTAGCTGATGTTTTGCTTGATAATGGTATAGGATGAGTAGCATAATAGGTTAAATGGGAAAGGAAATGGCTAATTACTTTGGTTGAATAAGAAGAAATGTGAAACAAGCTTGTGGTTGATAATTATGTGGAAAGATAATCCCAGTCTGATCCTTGGTTGTTCATGACATCCTATTGGTAGTACCATGTGTTGTGTAGTCTTATGTTGCCTATTTCCTAATCCTGATGGAACATGTTAGATTAAAATGGTCATAAGGGTAAATAATTTGGTCCTGTGTTAGTGTTTGTCCTTATCTATAGTATGAGTCCTATTTGTTGTTAGTAAGGGAAGGGTTATTTGAATGAAAGTGACTCTAAAAAGTGAGGTATGGTATATCTTATTTGGTTTTCTACTTTTATGGATTGTGTGAGTCCTTTCACTTAAAACTTGATCATTGCATCTAATGTTAGCCTTCTATCTGGAAATTCTTGTTTGTTTGCTTAAGCTGTCTTCATCTTGTATACCATTGTGGCCTGTCTTGATCTCTTGTGAGAGTGCAGACCTAGGAGACATAGTAAGGTTAATGTGCTTTTGTAAGCATGTGGCCTTGTACTACTTCATGACCACCTAAGACTTATCATTTGTTTCTGTATGCATTACAAGCTTTGTTCTTTGCCTGCTACATGTCCTATATGAACCTCTACTTGTTCATTGTTGAAACTACTCACTCTATGTCTGCTCTCACAAAATGATATTCTAAGTCCTTCCCTCCCTACTTGTTCATGCCTGCTGAATAGAGACCTCTCATTCCTTTCTGAGCATATGTGTTTGGCCAAGAGTAGCTTGCCTCCCTTGTGATGAGTGAACCTTGTATGGTCTCCCTCCTTCTTCTCTGGCTTTTTCTTGTTTTTCTCCTACCTTGCTCCCTGAATTTGTATGAACTAGAGCTAAACATATACCTTGGCACTTCTCTTGATTGGATTTGAACCACGCATATGCATGGCCTGTTTCAAACTTTAAATTCTCTCTTAATCCATATCCTGATTGAATGTCATTTCTTAAGATAATAAGACTGTAATAACTTCTTCTTCTTACTATAGTTTGAAACATGAATCACCTAAGACTCATGAGACCTTTCCTATTCTTCTAGCCACCCCCTTGGGCCAAATAGATCAATATAGTTAATTCAGTATGCTGACTTGCCTCTCTAATATTACTTGTACACCATGACTCATGTTCATTGCTTGGTTGATTTTGCTCTTGTCCTGTGGGGTATGTACTGTCCTGCTAGTCCTATGATCAGCCCATAGTTGAATATTTGTGATCCATGCTCATGCCTTACAGCCCTTCTATGTATTTGTAGATCATACTATAATAGCATTTCCTCCACATACTTGGTCTCTGCCTGCATCTGTTCATTAGCTCATCACTCATGTCTGTTTTCAGCATTATCATGACTAGTCCATCCCCTTTAAACATCATGTTAGCTCTATCATGACTTGCTTATGACCTTTGTGTATGTCACTACTTGCATTATTCCTACACTGCTCTGATTAATCCCCTCTGTGTTATTGTTGACATGTATTCCTTGCCTGTTATCCTGCATACCTTCCTCATCTCTTTGTATGCCC
Source organism: Lycium barbarum (assembly GCF_019175385.1). Lineage (NCBI taxonomy): Eukaryota > Viridiplantae > Streptophyta > Magnoliopsida > Solanales > Solanaceae > Lycium > Lycium barbarum. Next base: position 52,746,422 of record NC_083348.1, read on the forward strand.
CCTCATAGTTCACAACCTACTTGTATCCATTTGCACTAAGCATCCTTGCCTTGTTGTTTCCTCCCATGTATGATCTTGTGTCTCCCCTACCCCCTCCCTTGGCATTTCAGCTTGTCTGCTCATAGATACCTGCTTATTTATGTAATACCTTATCTAAAATAACTCTAAATATGCATTTAGTCACCTGCATAGTACTTGGCCAAGCCTTTCTCCTGTTTCAGCCCAGGAATAGACTAGTTAGTAAGCATGTCCTTTTTACTTAGATAGAATGTCTATGTTAGTTGATCACTATGTTTACTATGCCTGCATCCCATGTGTACCTCTTGACTGAAACCAACCTTGTTTTCTCTTTAAACAGTCACACTGTTTGAAGTATCTTAGCATACCTGTCATATCTATTGTGGCATCATATATGTAATCATCCATGTCTTGTGTGTCCATTCACTATGTTCTGTTACTTATTGGTAAGATATCCATGCTTCATGATCATTGAGTGATTATCTGAATTGCTTAAATGTATAATCTTTCTCTGGTAACTTCACCATCAAGTCCGTTCATCTAAATGTCTGTCCCAATCTCCCCCATAGCATGTCATCACCCTATGTCTCTGCAATTTCATTCATATTGACCATGTGTGCCTACTAAGTTCTGAACCTAGACCTATACATTAGTTAGTGCCCTTGAAAGATGTTAGGTGTCCAGATTAGACATCTACAGTCCATCTAGGCTAGTTTCTTTTGTGACCATGTGACTGGTCCTCCTTTTTTCTGAATTCTGTGATGCTGCCGTCTATATTTGGTTGTACTAACTGACCATGTGCATGGGCCTCATCCTTGTCTTACCTTGCACCACATTGAACCCTCCTATCTAAAATGCTACCATGATTTATCACCTTCCTGAATGTGCCACTGTTTGTGCCATTAGTTGAGTTTTGTATGTCTTCTCTCGCATGAGTTATTACTTACTTGTCCCTTTACCCTACTTGTTGTTTGCCTATATTCCTCAATATCTGTTGTTTTTTCTTTTCCTTTCTTGGTGTTGACATCCATTATCCCTCCTTTTTCTTTTGACATGCCTTGTGACCTGCTCCATGCCTTTGCTTGTTCTCTTGACTATACCACCTTGCTAGTTTGTCTCACCTAGTCATGTAGTCTTAGGCACCCACCTTGTCTACTTCCTGCATACTACTGCAGTCTGCACTTAACTATATATTATGGACCTAGAAGTTGATCTGTGTGTCATGTTTATGATTGTGTTGAACTCATGACCATGCTGCATAACTTGGCTAATGTTAAGCTCCTCTGATAAACTTTCTGTTTTTCCTTACTTTGTCTAAGTCTTTCTCATTTGAGCAAAATGTTTTGGTTGATCTCTGGTCCTTGAGATAGCACTTTGCTTAAGCCATCACCATGTCCTTACCCCTATCTATGCATGATCCTATCCATATTTCCCTTCTAATGTGATTAATTGTTGTTGTTCCCACATACATAATTGGCTACATCATTTTGCTTAAAAAAAGTTTAATATCATTCGCCTGTGTTTATAAAATTTGCCTAAATGCAGTCTTGTATGCTTCTTGATTCTATGAAGACATGACCCTTAATGAGCCTGAGTGACTCCCTTTCTTGTATTGATCCTGCTTCACCTATATTGCCATATTATCAATAGTCTTTGCTTCTTTTAACCCTGCTGTGAATGCAAATAATTTTCCCATGCTGTGCCTTGACTGATCTGCTGAACCTTGCTTGATCACTTCATGCTTATGCCTTACACATATCTCCTATCTTCTGGCTAGTGTTGTTGCTTTGCTATATGTGAGCTTAGTTGGTTTCTTTTAAGTCTAAAAAGTCCTATGCTCTTACTTGGGGTTCTTAGTTTTGAAATGAGTCATGGTAGTTTGGAGTTGTCCGAGCCTTTCCCGGTGTTAGCCATGTCTGGGGTTCCTAGAAACCCCTTGGAACTTATGTGACATCGGGTATACAGGGCAAGGACCCAGTCTTCATACCATGTCAAGTCTCAAACTAGTAAATCTCCATTTTTGGGACTGGTATGGGGGAAGTATAGACTTTATATGATCTTGCTTGATATGTGCACATATATTTATATATAGTTGATTATTATAGTGATAAGTTCAGTGATTATAAACTAACCGGTGTTTTCTTTCCTCTCCTCCTCCTCCTCCTCCTACCACGCGGCTGCTCAGGTCAAATGCATAAAACAACCCCTGGGGCCTAAGGCCCAAGTGGATATACGACCTCAAAATAGAGTCCGGGAAGACAAAAGAAGATAGCGAGGCGCGCAGAAGGCCCAGCCATGGGTGAAATTGGCCAACTATGTAACACCCCAAAATTTTTAAACTAACACTTGGATTTTCGGTTGACTATATCTTGATAGTAGGGGTATATTTTATTTCGCGCTTCATGAACATGAATTTGAGGATATTTGGAACTTGTTTGAAGTGTTATGGTGTAGTCATGTAAACTACTCTTACTATTATTATCTTAGTAAATTAAGAATTGGAATGGATATTTGATATTTTGGTCAAGCACCTTTTTTTTCCTTCATCCTTAAGAAAGTAATATATATAATATCTTTTTGGGTTCTTATCCTCTCCACCCCCAATTTCTTTTCCTCCACCAAAATAAATCCCCAAAGCTTCTCTTCTCTCATAATATTCATCCTCTAAATCAATCATCAAGACTTGTTTTGGTTGAGCCACAAACAACTCCACACGATTGAGGTAAGTTGCTAAATCTTGTTTTTGAACCGATCAGTTGTTGGTATTTTGAGCTTATATCCTTGTATAAAATTTAGTTTTAAGTGAGCCAAAATGATCTGGAAAGCTATTTCATAGATCTATAACTTTTGTTCAGGCCACAAAACCTAGTTTTTCTTGTTTTTACTCAAAAAGAGGTGATAAAGTACAGGGAAGGTGTTGCCCTGATTCTATTTTACAAACCCCCATGTGCTACTGTTAGTATTTTGGGCATATATTTTTGTACGAAATTGATATTGGGGTGATTTAAATTTATATAGAACCCCAAGACATATATCTACAACATTCATTAAGACCACAAAGGCCATTTTTATCGTTTACCCCTTTGAAACTGAGTCGCAATACAAGACAGTAACACTGTCCAGAATTTCTATTTTGCTAGTTCAGGGTGATTTTCACTGATATCGTGTTTAGCTTTGACGTGCTGAAACCATTGAACTTAATTAGATATTTGAAGGTGTATTTGAGTGTATATACATACCCTTGTACAAGCTAAGGGAAAATTGGCTAAGGAAGTTGACATATTTACTTGATCGTTGCTTTGGGGATTTATAACTTCTTGATGGTTGTTTGAGCTTTAGAAGCTCTAAAGCTCCAAGGCTTGCACCTAAACTTGAAATTCGCTTTCGGTTTATTTGGTTTCAGATATTGTGACAAGCTTCAATCTTGGTGAAATAATATCTACTTTAAATTGTTGTCATATTGATTATGTTTCTATTTTGATAGTTTACTTGCTTGGAGGGTTGAGAAAGAATATATTGCAACACTTCAATATGATAACTTTATCATTGAGAGTATGATTTTGTAAATTGAGTTATGAGTATGCTAAGTTCACATTGGTGTTATGTGAAGAATTTTTGTAAGACGACATAATTCGCCCACATACACGGATTGCTTGAGCATTATTGCATTCTTGATTATGGGGTGATGACCCTTTTTGATTTCAGATCTTGCCCATCTTGACTTTGGATTTGCATTTCATCTTGATAATGGACTTTTGTCCATTCTCGAGTATGAGTGGAAAGCCACTTTCAACATGGCTCTTGATTATTGGGTGATGACCCTTCTTGGTAGGGGCTTCGGTCCTTCTTGATAGGGGCTTCGATCCTTCTTGATAGGGACTTCGATCCTTCTTGATATTTGATAGTGCTTGATGTGATGGCATGACTTATGTGTTGGGCAAAATTAACTAACTGAATGACGTTTCATGAATTAACTTCGAAAGCTTTCTTGACACTTGGTATTTGAAGCTTCGAAGGCTTTCTTGACACTTGGTATTTGAAATATTAGTATCTTGAAATATTTTATGGTTTGGTAATTCTCTGATTAAGTACTTGGTTGCAAAGAGGATAAGCTTATGTCTTGAACTCACTTCTTGCACTTATATTTGATTCATGGCTCACGATTAAGTTAACCAAATGGTGAAATTCTGGGATTTGCTTTGGAAAGCTTCTTGATATCTTGAACTATTTTAATATATGATATTTATTCTCTTGAAAGGATTGTACCTTCATTTAGTTCTTGTTTGATAATTCATTCTCTTGAAACAATGGTACCTCCGTTAAGTGCTTGATGATGATTTTGATATGCTCATTCCTAGAATTTATTGTAGTACTCCTTACATAGCCTACTTCTCCTTTTGATATGAAATTTAGTTAAATTATGTGCCACTAAGCTTTATGCTTAGTGATATTTGTTACTATCATAGGTGATGTTCCGAGGAAGACTTAAGGATGGCCAATTGAGGTAGACTATTTGGAAGCTTAGATGAAGATCACATTTGCATGAGCATGTTCATTTTGCATACTTTTGGGGACTTGTACGTGATCCATGTGACACACTTAGGTATGCATTTTTGAAACTTGTTAACATGGGCCTCTTTCCACTACTAAATTATTGTGAATATCTTATCAAATAAATTTCTTCTGAATGTTGAGATATGAAATTTGCTTTTTTTTTCGTAAGTGACATCCTCCCAAAAAGGGGGTGCTACAAACTAGGGGCTTGGTACGCCCCTAGTCTAACTCAGCCCCTTTAATTAATCAATTGCATTCATTGTTGTATTTGTATTCAAAACTCATATATAGTGGAAACTTATGGTTGGAACTAGACGTCTTAGGATAACGGTTCTTATGCCATTTAGTCGACTTTAGGTCCCCGTACGCGATTTCCAAAAACCTCGGACTTCAAACTCAAACGTTTTACAACTGGGCATATAAACGGAATAAATTCAAACTGTTTTTTTTTTCAAAGTATTAACCTGATGTACACTTTCTAAAGGTTTAAAAATAAGGCAAATGATTTTCCAAGAAACAAAGTTTGGTTAACTTAGCTAAACATAAACGCAAATTTCAAAAACTAAGCTTTGGAAAAACGGGCTTACAGCACAAAAATGGTCTCTTAAATTTTATAAACTTTCACAATGGTAACAAATCTGGACCACAGAAAGTTAGAACTGGAATGTAAAAAAAATGGATTTTACAAGCTATAAACGCCTGATCATTTTCCCAAAGAGTTGAAAACAAATGAGCAATTGTTTACTTGCAATACTGTCTTGGCCCGAAGTTGGCCCAAATTAGGTTACGTTTTTAGATGGGATGTACTCGTTCAAACATAAAATGCTTTCAAAGAAACTATGTGTAATATAAAGTTCTGGATAAGACTGAAACGTACCACTACGAGTTAACCCGAGCCCCGGTATATGAGTATAAATAACTTATAAAAATATCAAATTTCTTTTTACAGTTCTTTTACAAAAATAACAAATTTCTTTTTACAGTTCTTTAACAAACTTACACTTTTTCTTATATATATAAGAGGAAATTACTTATACTCGGATATAGTAAATCCAAAACTATTATACCCTATAAATAAAGGGGATATATTCAAATTCTTTCTAAAAAAATGATATGCAAAACTATCTATGACAATTATTTCATGGGAAAATAAACACAAGATAAGCAGTTTAAGCAAATATTCATACACTGAAATTCGAAGGTCAACCGTATAGTACGGATCCTTAATACTGGGGTGCCTAACACCTTCCCCAGAGGATCATTACAACCCTTACCTAAAACTATGGATTACGAAGGTCTTTTCACTGCATTTGAATAAACCCTTTGAAACTAGTTTTTCCTAATTTCCTAAAAATTAGGTGGTGACTCTTTCTCAAAACGAAGTCCGAAAGAGCACCAACGAGTTCGTAGTAGCCTTTTATGCCTTAACCTCTCATAAAAGGAGAACCGTAACACTGACCACACCTGAGCTGCTAAGAGGAATCTTATGTTATTTAGGAAATTTGACATCCATCATGACATTGATCGGTTGTAAGGAGTTGATGGAAGTGGTTACCGAATTCCGGGATAGAGATCAGATGGATTTCAGATTTGGGGATGACATTGAAATGACACCGACACTCAGGGAGTTTAGGGACGTGTTAACTAGCGTAGGCTCGGGGTTGAAAGGAAGAAAGAAACCCCACCAAAATGCTTTGATCTCGGAAAAACCCACCTATTCCCAAATTTGTAGGATGCTTTCTTTGAACTACACCAATTGGTCCCACACACCCATCATACCCTTCTGAGAGTTGTACAGAAGGTTTGGAAGCCCGGATGGATTCGTGGAACATCCTGGAGAATTCAAGACTTATGCCAACTGGACGGATACCAAACCCTTGGCCTTCGCCATTTGCTTTTTGGGAACTATGATTTTTCCCAAAGATTGGTCCTTAGCCATTGATACCCGAGTCATTTCAGTCACTCATGCCATCTTCTATGGCATAACCCAAAAGAAGAAACCAAATACTTTGATATAACCCCAATCATATTACCCGATATATACCGAGCCCTGAGTCTTTGCTGGAATCATTACAAATACTTCCAAGGTTGTATTTTACTCCGGAAATGGTGGATCCTCAAGCATATAGTCAAGGTTAGGGGCAAACAACACCTAAGCAAGTCGGCTGAAAGGGATAATCTCCGAGATTTCTGCCCGAACTTCAGAGAACAAAACAGACAAAGTTGGACATTCACTTTCTCCAGGCTGAAAGAGGAAAGCATTCAGTGGATGTTCCATGTCTTCGTGTCTACTGAAGTCATAGTTAAAGGGATAAAGTGCCCATTCTTGCCGCTTATGGGAATTATAGGGATTCGCCCTTATGCTCTTGCCCGAGTTTTGAGAAAATTTGGGAGAATCCAAGTTGTACCCCCAGATTGGAGGCATGGGAGATTTCATCAAAGACTACGACATTAAAAGACCTCCAATAGAATTACATTGTGTCCGACAATGGAAGGGTCGCATGATTTGGGGTCTCGACACTTTAGCCAAAGATAGGTTTCGTCTGGGTTATGTCATAGAATATAAGGATTGGTTGAGGGCCAACTTGCAAGGCACACTCCCTCCTAGGCCTATCCTCTATAGCTGTGTCCAAGACAAATATTCGCAGGCTGATATCCGAGCCCGTTTGATACAAAGAAGAGCTGACGACAGGGATGCTAAGTATTCGTCTAAAATTGAGGCATGAGTTGGAGCTTACTAATGATTGTTTGGTTGAGTTAGACGATCGAATAAAGAAGATTTTAGATGATGTCGCTCCACTGACCTTCACACAGAAAGGGTTCCTTATGGAGGTGACCTTTACGTTCGCCCATATTCATATTCAGACTACCCTTCAGAAAACAAAGAAAGCCAAGACTGATAGGGATCAAGCTTCATCAACCACTACTGGAGGACATTTCATCTGATTTATTTTTATGCAATGTCTTTACTTTATATTTTCTACCCTTGTGGGAAAAAATATTGTTATTAATGATTATAGGGCAATGGTTTAATTCAAATGGCACATTTATGTTTCAAACGTTTAGTACGCTTAAGAACTCGCGTAGTATAATCTTATGAAATGCTTTGTGTGACTTTGTTTTCTTCCATATGTTTCATTTAAATGCTCAATTGGTCTCTAATACTGTCCACTCACGCAAAGAAAAATAATGAGTAAAAATACTCGCACTATGCCCAATGATTTTCTCAAAATCTGAAGATGAACAACAAGACTGCGCCCGAGCTTGAGGTCATGAAGAAGAATGAGGTTTTGCTACGACGAAAGATTCAAGATCTCAAGAAGCTAATCTGGATAGTAAAGGCCAAGATTAAGGAGGCAGATGAATTATTGGATTCGGTGGAAAGCTCGCCTGAAAAACCTGCCGAAGCTCAAGGAGAAAATGTACTTGACAAGGGAAAAAGGATTCTTCCCGGGTGCATCCCGATAATGGAAGATTCCGAGGAGGAAGAAATGGAATCGGACTCACAGGAGCCCAGGTGACCATCAAAGGGGGATGCCTCCTCTGCGACTTCAAGCATAAAAAGGGAAGAAACCTCTGCTGCACCATCAAGCCCCAAAGGGGAAGGACCTTCTGCTGCATTATCAAGCCCTAGGGAGGAGCCCATAGAGCAAATGGAGTATGCTCGGCCAGCTTCACCCGAATGGTGGGCTATTGCAGTCAAAGCGTTGGATTGTCCCTACCGATCCGAGCCTCAGCAGGTTACAAATGAGGAGATGATGATCAAATTCTGAAGCAAAGGAATAGTCAGCATTTGCTTCGACAGGTTGCCACCTTGCCCTCCAGTCTTTACATATAAGAGATGCCCTTATCACCAAGATCAGGCAGGGAATACCCTCAATGAATGCTTAGCCTTCAAAAGGCGACTCATCAGGTTGATAGATGAGAAGAGCATCACCAAGATTTGGGCCCGCATTCACTGTTGGTCTATGACAACATCATCCCAACTAAAGGGATTACCCGGAACACTCGTATTTGGCGTTACGAAGTCACGGTATTTAGAGACTCTTATGCCAGCATCTTCCAGAAATTGGTTAGTATTAGGAAGATTAGCCCCATCAGAACCAGAAGGGCCCAAACCGAAGGATTTGGCTGCCCTAAAATATGTCTGTATCATTCCGGATCTTTAGGGCTTGACATAGAGGAATGCGATGCGTTCCAGTTTGAGTTGGAAAATTTGATCCATAAGGACGCCCTTTGGTTGGCGCTCCCTTCTCAGTATTAGGATTTGGGAGCCTTAGGAAAGGTTGAACGGACAAACAACCTATATTGACCTCAAAGAAAGGTTGCTTTTGGGTAGTTTTAGGGGGATCCCATTTTTTATATTTAACATGGATTTGTTCCCCCCCCCCCCCCCCCCCCCCCATTTTGTGTAAACGCAACTACGCCGACCTGATGTCCCAAAGAGGGATATGCAGTAAGCCTCTATCAGGCCTGGTCAAGGGTAGGTTTAGGATTATTTAGATGTATACCGAACTACGGAAGGGCCTGACTTCCCGCGGAGAGATACGTAGGCAGTCTACGGAAGACTCGGTCCCTATATATTATAAATGTTATATCCCCTCACTCAAACAAAATCCCAAGTACCCAAAACCGGTACAAGAGATCAATGGAGCATTTGAATCAAACATATGATCATTTCTATGCTGAGTGTTTAAACTGCCATTTATATGTGATATCTTGCTTTTCTTTCCTTTGTTTTGACGAAACTAACTTTGTTTGCCTTTGAGTTATTCTTTTCTTATAGAAAGAAAAGTAGTTGATTCATGTTTACACTAGCATACTTCACAAGGTCTAAAGCTGCAATAGCATCCTTATCCCTACAAGACAAAGGCAAAAAGAAAATGACTGGTACTTCAGAGAATGCAACTACCCTTACTGATATCACTCTTAGAGAAACGCCTCTGCAAGAGCTGCCTGAGTCATCGCCTACTGAAGACATCATGAAAATGATGTTTGAAAAGATCGCCCACCTTCAAGAGGAAGTGGCGCAAAATAAAGTTGTTAATGCTGCCGGAGAGGCCCCTGCTGAAGAAAGAAGGCCTCTACTATTTTTTCCATCTCTGAATTCACCATTACTAGATCATCTCCCCGTTAGGTCCGTTGTGACCACCATGCTATTTACGCCAATTGACAAAACCACCCCTATCACCTGAATTCGCCTTGTTGTTTCTTTCCATATGCCTGTCATGCCAGGTACCTTATCGCCCGATCAAGAAATTGACCACTATGAAGAGATGGGAAAGGTATGGAAGGCCGAACAGGAAAACAGGAAGAAAGGCTTGAGCGAAAGATGACCGCAATATTGGAACAATCTATGAGGACTACCCTCACTGGCACAGGTCTAAGCTATGACGATTTGGGCATGCATCCCAATTTAGATTTACCCGAAGGCTTCAAAGTACCCCGATTCGAATTGCTTAACGGGACAGGCAATCCTAAAGAGCACCTACGGGCCAACTGTGACCAGTTGGTCGGTGTCCGAGACAATCAAGCGCTCTCATGAGATTGTTCAGCCGAAGTTTGACAAGGGAAGCCTCGGAATGGTTCACGGCACAAGATATACGCCGTTGGGTCACATGGGAGGACATGGCTGCTGCTGTCATGGAAAGATTCCGCTTTAATACGGAGACGGTGCCGAATAGATACTATTTGGAGACAGTAAAATAGAAGTCCACTGAGAAGTTTTCTTGAATATGCAAGCAGGTGGAGAACTGAGGCGAGGAAGAACTTGTGTCAGTTTTATCCGCTCACAGGAAATGGACTTTCCCGAGTACAACCTCCTATGGGCGAGGAAGAACTTGTGTCAGTTTTATCCGCTCACAGGAAACGGACTTCTATGACAGAATGCTTTCAATATCGGGGAGAACTTTCTCTAAATTGGTCAAAATGGGCGAGGCCGTTGAAGACGGTCTCAAAACCGGCCGAATCATAAGCATGACTGGATAATTCGCTGGTTCAAGTTCAACCAGGTTCATGCACAAGAAGAAAGAAGATGTGACTAGCATATCCCACACCTCTAAACCCAAAAGAAGGGAAGATTTCCCGATGGAAGCATATGTTTCACCTCCTTCAAATACCTAGTACCCACCCTTTACAATACGGTGGCCGTATATTATGTGCAACCGACCTTCCAATCACCACCACAAAACTACAAAGCTCCACCAAATGACTTCTAATCACCTCCCCCAAATTACCAAGCTCTACAGCCAAATAATCAGACTCCCCTACCCATTTACCGTACCCCACAAAATAACCAACCCAATGCCTACCAAAATCAACCCCCATCAAATGCCTATAATACACCACGTCCCAATTTTGAGAAGAAATCCCCTCGGGTATTCACTCTGCTGATGGAATCTCGGATCGATTTATTGAAAAGGCTGATTGTGGCTAGAATGATTCAAGTAATTCCGCCAAAGGCCATTGATCCAAAGAACCGATTTTATCGGGCTGACCAGACATGTGCCTATCACTCTAATGGCACAGGGCATAGTACTGAGGATGCATTAATCTCAAGTACAAGATACAGGGTCTGATAGATCAGAAAGAAATTGTACTGCAAACGACCCTCCAAATGTGAACACCAATCCTTTGCCAATCAAGGGCAACAATGTGATTCACATGATTGAGAGACAAGAAGATTGGGTCGCAGGAAGGTCCACAATCTGCGATTCTATGAAAGAACTTGAACGCACAGTAGCGTCGTTGTCCCTACAGGAACGCCCACAATTCAAGGCATTGGTCCCTGCACCAGTGACAACACATATTGCTTAGGTGACTCCAGCGCCACCTCGAAAAGAGTTTGTAGTCCACGTTTCCGCCGCACATGGTATCACAAGATTAGAGAGATGTTATACTGTTGAAGACCTAACCCAAGGGGCACCCCGAAGGAAGGGTAATCAGAAAAGGACTATCACTGAAGGTGAAGCCAAAGACTTTTGGCGCGGAATGCTCCATTATTGAGAATTTAAAGAATACGCGGCCCAAATATCGGTGCTAGCATTGCTGCAAAGCTCACCCCAACACCCCCTCGCTCTAATAAAGGTGTTGGAGGAAGCTCATGTCCCAACTGGAACAAACAGTGAAAGCCTGGCCGAAATGGTCGCCCATGTTATGTAGGAACATCAAATTGCCTTCACAGAAAAAGAGTTGCCTAAGGAAGGCATAAATCACAACAAAGCGTTGCACATCACTATCATGTGTCGCAACAAAGTGGTAACTCGGGTATTAATTGACAATGGGGCAGGACTCAACCTTTGCCCCAAATATACCCTAACTCAGCTAGGGTATGACCTTGGAAAGGTTCATCAAAGCCACACTAACATAAGAGCATTTGACGGAGGACAGTGTGACGCCACCGAAGTAGTTGATTTGGACATTCAAATAGGACCTGCTGAGTTCAACACTGTATTCCAAGTCATGAAAATACCAGCCAATTACAAATTTCTTTTGGGAAGACCATGGATCCATATGGCAGGGGCATTACCATCCTCGCTTCATCAATCTGTAAAATTTGTCTGGGAGGGAGAAGAAGTGGTGATCCACGGAGAAGCCAGCATGCACAATTATCCAGACAATTTTGTACCTGTCGTTAAAGCCACACCTAAAGGAATGGATTTCCATGTCATGGAGTTAGTGGGAGCAGCCCACAAGAGAGACTCCCTGGAAACATCCATGCCAGCGGTTTATAAAATTATTGTGTCCACTATGATTCTAAACGGGTTTGAACCTGGAAAAGGTTTAGGAAAGAATCTGCAGGGCATCACTGAGCCCATTACTATCCTTCAAGATAATTTTCGCATTGGTCTTGGCTACATCGCAACAGAGGAAGAGATGCCTACCAAGAAGAAATGATAGGTTGCAGATCTTTGCAAGCCCATTGCAAATCTGTACTAGTCATTTCCCCACAGAATGCCTATGCCTGAGGATCTTGACGTTGAAGAAGGGATAAGGATACTGTTCCAAGAGGAGGATTACTCCATGATTCTAGAAGAATGTGCTGAAATACCCAGCATAAGAGAGGCAGAACCGGGCGAGCAGCTGTCCATGACCTCTTCCCCGCTACTGGCTCTTCATAATAAAAACCATAAAGCAACCTTCAATGTCATGACATGTTGTAAAATGAATGAGTCGGACAGCGTAGATGAAGAAGAATATAAGGAATACGACGAGACCACAATGCTACCAAAGGGTCTCACAGAGGAAGTAGAGCAATTGGAGAATGAGCAGAAGCCAAACTTGGACGAAACAGAAGCCATAAATCTAGGTGACGAAGAGGATGTCAAAGAGACGAGGATAAGTGCAAACCTAGATACCTCTCTCAAAGAGGAATTGATAAGTTTGCTAAGGGAGTACATGGACGTCTTCGCATGGTCATACGCCGACATGCCAGGGCTAAGTACCAACATAGTGTCTCACGGGCTTCCCATCGATAAGGGTTTTGCTTCAGTAAAGTAGAAAACCCGACAATTCAAACCGGATCTTAGTATCTGAATCAAAGACGAGGTGGAGAAACGGATTAAGTCTGGAGTAGTGGAAGTGACGTCCTACCTGCATGGCTAGCCAATATAGTGCCGAGGCCAAAGAAAGATGGCAAGATAAGAATCTGCGTGGATTACTGCGATCTTAACAAGGCTAGCCCAAAGGATAATTTTCCACTCCTAAACATCTATATACTCATAGACAATTGTGCCAAGCACAAGTTACAATCATTTGTAGATTGTTTCGCCGGCAACCAGCAGATCTTAATAGATAGAGAGGGTGCCAAGGAGACAGCTTTCATCACACCATGAGGAATGTACCACTATAGGGTAATGCCCTTTGGCCTCAAGAACGTCGGCGCAGCATACATGAGAGCAATGACTACCATTTTCCACGACATGATCCATAGAGAGATTGAAGTCTATGTGGACGATATCATTATCAAGTCAAGGGAAAGTTCGTAGCATACCACACATTTGCGGAAATTCTTCGACAGACTCCGGAAGTTTAATTTGAAATTTAACCCAACCAAATGTGCGTTCGGAGTACCAGCTGGAAAGGTACTAGGATTCATAGTCAGCTAAAGAGGCATAGAGCTAGACTCAACAAAGATCAAAGCTATTAGAGAGTTGCCTCCTCCAAAAACTAAGAAAGAAGTCATGAGCTTCGTAAGAAGGTTAAATTACATTGGGCGCTTCATAGCTCAATCCACCATCATTGTGGAGACCATCCTCAAGCTTTTGAAAAATGAGGCTCCTACAAAATGGATGGAGGAATGCCAAGAGGCATTCGACACTATCAAGAGGTACTTGTCCAACCCGCCAGTCCTGGTACCACTAAGGCCTAGGAGTCTTTTGTTGTTGTACTTGTCAGTTGCTGAAAAGGCATTCAGGTGCGTGTTAGGACAACACGATGAAGAAGGGAATAATGAGTGTTCCATTTATTATCTGAGCAAAAAGTTCACGGCCTGCGAGGATAGATATACGCTAGTGGAAAAAACTTGTTGTGCTCTAACTTGGGTAGCTCAGAAATTGAGGCATTATTTGTCTTCATATACCACCCACCTCATAGCCAAGATGGATCCATTGAGGTACATATTCCGTCAACCCATGCTCATCGGGTAATTGGCCAAATGACAGATGCTGTTGAGTGAATTCGACATTGTATACATAGCCCAGAAAGCCATCAAAGAACAGGCCTTGGCTGACTTGCTAGTCGCAAGCCCCGTGGATAAAGAGCTTGAACCACTTCATACCTATTTCCCAGACGAAGGGGTGGCGGCTATAGAAGAAGAAGAAACAGAATCCTATACTGGCTGGAAATTATTCTTTGACGGAGCAGTGAATTACAAAGGTTCCGTAATCGGAGCGGTCTTGATATCAAAAAATGGGCAACGCTACCCCATGGCCGCTAAGCTCAAATTCCACTGTACCAATAATATGGCTAAATTTGAAGCCTGCATACTAGGCCTCAAAATTGCGTTAGATATGGACATTGATGAATTATTTGTCATTGGAGATTCTGACTTGCTGATTCACCAAGTACAAGGCGAATCGGCCACTAAGAATGAAAAGATCTTACCATATATGAACCTGGCATAGAGATTGTGTAAGAAGTTCAGAAAGATTAAGTTTCAACATACGCCAAGGGCTCAAAATGAATTTGCTAATGCACTGGCCACAATAGCATCAATGATCCAGCATCCTGAAAGTAGTCACTTCGACCCGCTAAAGATAAGTCTGAAAGAAGAACATGCCCATTGTTGCCATGTGAAAGCTAAGCCACATGGCAAGCCATGGTACAGTGACATCAAAATATATCTGGAAGGACGGGAATACCCCGAAGGCATTACCAATGGACAAAAGAAGACCATCGGAAGAATGGCAAACGATTTCTTCCTAAATAAAGAAGTGCTATACAAACGAACGCCGGATTTGGGTCTGCTTAGATGTGTAGACGCCAGCGAATCCACCAAACTTCTAGAAGAAGTACATGCGGGAACATACGGACCCCATATGAATTATTCATACTAGTAAAGAAGATCCTACGAGCCGGATATTATTGGATGACTATAGAGAGTGACTGCTGCAAATATGTGCAAAGGTGCCATCAATGCCAGATCCACGGCGATCTGATCAAAGTCCCTCCAAGTGAGCTTAATGCCATGAGCTCATCATGGCCTTTTGTCGCTAGGGACATGGATGTTATTGGACCCATTGAACCCGCAACCTCGAATGGCCACCGGTTCATCTTGGTTGCGATTGACTATTTCACCAAGTGGGTGGAAGTAATGTCTCACAAATCAGTAACAAAGAAAGTAGTGGCGGACTCTGTGCGAAACCACATCATATGCAGATTCGGTGTGCCTGAGTCCATCATAACAGACAATGGAGCAAATCTGAATAGCCACCTGATGAAGGATATCTGTGAGCAATTCAAGATCACCTATTGAAATTCAACTGCTTACCGACCGCAAATGAACGAAGCCGTAGAAGCAACCAACAAAAATATCAAGAGGATATTCAGGAAAATGACTGATAATCATAAGGGTTGGCATGAGCAGTTTCCTTATGCTTTACTGGGATACCATACCACGGCCAGAACTTCAACAGGAGCAACTCAATACTTGCTGGTCTAAGGAACTGAAGCAGTCATACCCGCTGAAGTTAAGATACCTTCCCTGAGAATCCTTCAGGAAGCAGAATTAGACAATGTTGAATGGGTTCGAGCTTGGTATGAGAAATTGGCCTTAATTGATGATAAAAGAATGTTTGCCATATGTCACGGTCAATTGTACAAGCAAAGAATAGCAAGATCTTTCAACAGACGAGTCAGAACCAGACTCTTTCAAATTCGGCAACTGGTGCTCAAAAGGATTTTTCCACATCAAGAGGAATATAAAGGGAAGTTCGCTCCCAACTGGAAAGGTCCTTATGTGGTTCGCAAATTACTCTCCGGAGGAGCAGTAGTATTGGCAGAAATGGACGGTCAAGAGTGGCTGAAATCGATTAATTCAGTGCTATCAAGTGCTACTATGTTTGAAGAGAGAGTTTCTTATTTTGTAATCGTATTCCATTTGCTTGTATTAGTTATTTCCTTTTGCTTGTAATCGTTTTGTAATAGATAGGCTAAACAAAACACCTTTTGTAATATGAACTACGTAATGACCTGATTTCCCCATAGTGGGATATGTAGGCAGTCCATTTGGGACCCGGTCACTTTATTAGTAACAACTAAAAGTCCATTATTTTACTTCTGAACTATACTCGACCTGAATTCCTGCAGCGATAGGATATGTAGGCGCTCTTTGATCTCGGTCGCATCAAAAGAAAAACCAAGAAACCCTTAGGAAGCCTCAGAGGTAGGACTTCACAGAGGAGCGAGGACTGCTGCACGCCCAACTGGGGCAAAACTTTTAAGGATCTCGAAAATCCGCGCCGTCAAGCCACTACAAAAATTTAGCTAACCTAGGACTCCAAACTGGGGCAGAAATCTCGGAAGATTTGGCATAAGAATAGATGGATCGAAATTTAAACTGGGAAAGGTCTCAAAAATTCTGCATAAATAAGCAAAACCCCCAATCACATAGGAAGGGGTCTCCCTCATTCAAAGCGCATGTCATGATACTGGAGCTGAAGGGGTTTCGGGTCCAGAAAGCCAAGGATGCAGCAAAGCTTGCAACACGGATCAATTTGAAATAGGAAAAAACTAACCCATTTCTGATGCAGGTCCCCAAGACATCGGAAGATAATCTTTTTTTTAACCTTGTTTCATGTGCAGGAAACATTTCGCTAAAGAAAGTCCAGACCGCTGTTGAGATCCCGCCTTCAGAATATATATATATATCCAGCCACGAAGGCTATAAGGTTTTAACCTCCACTAGGGACAAAAGTCACAAAAGCTAAGAAAAACAGAATCTCATGAAGGGTAAATATCCAGCCACAAGGGTTATCGAAGGATCGAAATGCCATGACGGAAAACACCTGGCCATAAGAACAAAAGCCATAATGGCAAAATCACCGGCCAATGGGGTCGTAGTAAAACAACACGGCATATCCGACCAAAAAGGTCACAGCCGGGATAAAGGACGAAAGAAAGACGATTTAGCCGAAGGAGTCATATCTGTCATTCGCATCACTTCTTCTTATTTGCCAAGAAGGCCATTGCACGTTTATTTTCCTGCTGCCGAGAGGGCCATTCATACAAACTGCTGAGAGGGTCATTCATACAAACTACCAAGAAGGTCATTGCACGTTTATTTTCCTACTGCCGAGAGGGCCATTCATACAAACTGCCAAGAGGGCCGTTGCACGTTTATTTTCCTGCTGCTGAGAGGGCCATTCATACAAATTGCCGAGAGGGCCATTCGTACAGACTGTCAAGAGGGCCATTGCACGTTTATTTTCCTGCTGCTGAGAAGGCCATTTATTTCAATTGCTAAGAGGGCCATTTATAAAAGCATGCCAACAAGGCCATTTATTTCAATTGCCAAGAGGGTCGTTTATTGCAACTGCCAAGAGGGCCATTTATTGCAACTACCAAGAGGGCCATTTATTGCAATCGCCAGGAAGGCCATTCATACAGACATGTTAAGAGAGAATTTTATTTCAATTGCCGAGAGGGTCATGCATATAAATTTTGGGATATAACAAGACAGCAAAGCGATATAAAATCGATCATGAGACCGCGGTATTCGCTAAAAAGGAAAGACGATGTAAATCCGGTCAGATGACCATAGTATTCGTCATCCAAAAATCAATGTTACTCAGCAGATGGAAGCAGATTGGTATCCGCCAAGGAACAGGCTGATCAAATCAAATCCAGACAGATTGCGGAGCAAATGTGAAACTTTTTCTTATGCAGCCGGTCGAGATAAGGTGCCCATGAGAGTCAAGCTCCCTAGCCAGGACTTAGAAGATCACTCCTCGCCATGCTCAGCCACACAAGATTGTTTATTGCATATGTTCTTTGTTTGTTTTTATTATTCCGCAACCGGTCGGACACACATTGGAACACACAAAGGCCCTCCCGCATAAGGGATATCATTTTCCTCCGATTGAGTCGAACTACAAGTGACTTGATTCCCAAGAACAGGTATATGTAGGCAGATTCAATGCCAGAGAGTTAGTCACACTCTCACCAATCACACAGGACTTCCCAACTTGACAGCCGGAAAACATGAGAATTTGCTTTAATTTCCATTTAGAAGTCATAATCATGTCGAACTACAAATGACCTGAATTCTCATGAAACCTGAGGTAAGTAGGAAACCCAGAAACTAGGGTTCTGCCATATATTTTGAGAAATTTCATAAAGACGAGGGGCAATATGACTTAGGTTAGTCAAATTTCGTTTCTCAGGAATGGTCCCGCCATCTCCGAACATCGAAGGGGCAGTTGTTGACACGTAATTTTTGACCTCCCATAATTTATTTTAATTGCCCAAAACACTTGAATACTAAATAGGGTAATATATGCTTTCTTTTAGAAAACCAGGATGATTTTATAAACTATGCAGATAATATTTTTACCTTATTTGTTTTGTAAAGTAATTTCTATATTAAATCATTTGAAAATTATTTCATAGCAATTAATAATGCACTTTACTAATTTCAACCTGAAAATAGTGTAAAATAGTTATCTATTTAATTGTGTAATTATCAAAAATTAATCAGCAAATATTTACCCCTTTTAACTCAAGCAAAATTGATTGATTGAAATAAATAATCATCTTTTACCCCCAAAATTTATTTTTCTGCATACTCCATTCATATGGGAAATTCTTAAATTAAATATAATTAATTTAGATTATTAATTATGGTTATATTTGTAAATTGTTTATTATATTTTTTAATCATGGCTACAATTGAAATAATCAATTAGTTAGTCAAATAGGGCCACAATTGAAAATGACAAAATTCATGTTTTAATTTAATTAAGGCCATCCCTGTAAATTCAATCAATTGTGAAAATCAGTCGTGGTTTTAAGTTAATTGGTTGTTTAGTTTCAATTTAATAGCAAATCAATCCCTTTAATTGTCTTTTTTACCTACCCATTAATTCCTTCTTCTTTTTTCCGTATATATATATATATATATATATATATATATATATATATATATATATATATATATATATATATATATATATATATATATATATATATATATATATATATATATATATATATATATATATATATAAGCGTCAAAAAATAAGGAAATAATTTAAGCCGGTCAAAAAATAAGGAAATAAGTTAAGCCGGATTTCTCGTGACTATCCAAGAATTTCAATGTGTGAATCGAGGTTTCAAACATACACACACACACATACATATATATATACATATACATATATATATGTATATGTATATGTATGTATATAAACGATTGTCAAAAAAATGCATGTGCTAATATTAAACGATTGTCAAAGAGAAGGGAAAATAGATTAGAATTTTGCCTTGCATCTATAAGCTTGTTGTTTACACGATGGTGGTCTATAATACATGATTCTATACGCGATGGTAAGCTATAACACATGATTCTTTACTCGAGGCAAAACTCTAAGTTATCCTTTTTCCCCTCTTTTAACTATTGTTATAGTCACAATATATATATATATATATATATGTACATATATATCCTATATGTATGTATATAATAATTTGGGTTGCGCATTTCAAAGGAACCAAGTCCAGCCCAACAAGGGCCAGACCCGGCCCATTTCTATCACGACCCAACCCGCCATGACTGGCACCCATCTAAATCCTAGTGGGCGAACCAACATATAAGACACCTATCCATTCAATCCAATTTTTATATTAACCAAGCTAAACAATTATTACTCATTTAACATCAAAGAACAAAGTAAATCATGCCATAAACGCTGAAATAAGTGCAGAAGTTCTAACTATTACAATCCCCAAAAATCCGAAAGTCATCGTACAAGACTCTAAGCTAAAGACATGTCTAAGAATCTGAAGTCTAACAAATAAGTAATCTATAATGTCCAGAGTAAGAAAAGACATCATTGCAAGAAGATCTTCAGGCGGCCTGGCATGGGGAGAAGCTCAACCAAAATCTGTCAACAAATATCCTCCACGCTAAATGTGAGGATGAGCAACGGTCTCTATATCACAATCTGCACTCAAAGAATGCAGCAAGGTAGTATCAGTACAAACACTATGTACCGGTAGATATCATATGCCGACTATGATTAGTATCATGCATATTTCATAAAATCAATAGAATAAAACAAGCCAGTCAACAGTCATGAATATCAATAAATCATAGCAAGTCAACCAAAAACAATCACAATCAAATCACCAAGATGTCAAGCATTGCAATCACACAAGTCACAATGGAAATAAATTTACCACAATAACCTCACTCTTTGTACATACATGCTAGCTGATGTCTTAGCTCAGTAGCCATGACCTGTAGAGGACCCATGTTGTCCATGTATCACCCGTTCCGGATCCACTCCTCAGACATGAGCACAAACCTCCGCCCTGGAACGAACCTCGGTCGCGGGACATATCAAAGTACCTCTCGTTTCCGGAACGATCCTCGAACCACGAGCCCATAATCTAGGTCACATAAGTGTCTTTCCATACCTCTTACAGAACAGTGTTTCTTACCTTTCCAATATCAACAATCAATTCATCATTTCATGTCACAATACCCTTGAGAAGATTATACTAGATTCTCATCACAACACATCCATTGTAGATTTAATCACACATGAATAATGGCACGGAGCTTACAAAATCAATCAATCACATTCACATAGAAATTTAACCACACAATACCATTCATGAAAAATAGACATGTTTTATCCTAAGGAGATCATCAAACATACAATCAACTAAACAAAGTCTAACTTAAGTAAACCGTAACCTACCTCAAAGTAGAGTTGGAACACGCAAGTTACTCTGCTACAGCCTTTTCTTTCCTCAAAGCCTCAATACGTTCACGGTCTAAAAATAGAAGGCTCAATGAGATACATTGCTCAATTTACAAACACCAAAGCAAGAATGCCCTTCCTTTCCCCCCATTCTAAGGGTGGATGATTTTACAGGTGATAAACAACCTATCAAGGCCCGTAGTATTCATTTTCCATCAATTTATACAAAATTCTATCAAACATTCCCATTACAAACAGTTTTCTATGGCACCATTTTTATAGAACCCTAGGTCTCAAATCACTTAGTTTATGATTCTAAATATTCAATTTATGACAAATATCAACTAATCAATCCATTTAAATGATAAATAAGCGATAATAACCCCAACCAATCAATTTTCAAAGGTTTATTAACATTCAAGGGTTTCTACTTCACTTTTACCATTAAAGACCCATGAAGATGATTACAATAATGAAGGGGAATGATAGAATGAAAAGCAATGGAACTTACCTCTCAAGGTTATCTTGCCCTAGCTTGAAAATTCTCTCTAGGTGCTTGTTGGGAAGTGTGTTGGTGTTTTATGAGAAGAGAATATAAAACTGAGTTTATAAAATTCGGGCTACTGTTTTACGTCGACCGCTACAGCGGTCATCATGCCACTATAGCGGCCCACAACAAAATCGTTGTGACCGCTATGGCGGTCCATCCACCGCTTTAGCGGTACCGCCATAGCGTTACCGCCATAGCGGTACATTGCCCACTAAGGAAAATGGATGGCCACTAGCAGCGGTCTGAGTACCGCCACAGTGGCTCATTTGGGCAATGAGCTCGATTTTGTCCAGTTTTCCCCCTATTACCCCACATTTCATCCAAGGCCTCAAAAACACAACACAAAACATGCACACATACAAAAAGACGCCCCACGAATCCACCCACAACCTCAAAATTCCCAACGGGGTCCTAATTTCTCATAACGACTGAAAGGGCCATTACAATTTCGCAAGGTAAGAATAGGGACCAAAGCCCCTTTGCCACTTCAGTCAAACCAAACGAAACCTTCCCCTTCCTCTTTCTCCTTTGCTCTCCAAAAACCCTAGTCTCCCCTATGCGATTTTCTCTCTCCTCGTCACCATGGTTGTTTATAGCAAAATGGTAGGAAAAGAGAAGCTTGCCCAGGTCTGGCATGGCCAATACGAGCAAAACATTGAATGCTCTAACTCGTTTGCACTTAACGCTGCCCAAACACATTATTATTTCTCTATTTTTTTTTTTTTTGCATTTTTACAGATTCAATGGTAATAACTTTGAAATCTCTTAATGATGTTTGTTTGCATCCCATTTGAACTTTGGTTTTTCAATGACTCATGACTGGTCACATGGATCGACCTTTTTAAGGTCAAATCCGACCTCCCATTTACTCGATTCGGTGATTGTTAGCCATTAGATAGGGTTTGAGAAGAAAATTTTCAAAAACTTTTGAAAGTCCCACATCATTGGAAATGTGGGTTTTTATCTCAATTTGAGGGTTATAAATAGAACCCCTAATTCTCAAAAAATGGAGAGGTTGGACATCTTACCACTGAATACATAGGGTTTCTAGCTTCATTGCTTAAAACCTTTAATTTTCGATGAAGTTTAAATTTTTTTTTAAAATTGTTTACTTGTCTTCCTAGTGTGGTATGGTGAATTCGAGCTTTTGGGGGATCAATTTGAGATTCGAAGTCTAATTCTCGATCAAAGGATGCACTTTTAGGAGGTAATTTCCCTTTTTTTTATCTTTGCAATTCTCTATATTTTGCAGGTTTAATTATTTGTGATATGATGTAGCCTGTTTGTTTGTGTGTGCTTAAGTAGATAGTATTCTGTCTTACTTCATTAAATTGTTTTGAGTTGCTCTAATAGTTTGTTTGTTGACTGCTCATAGAATATAGCCTATTTATTTAGGTATCTGCAGTTAGATAGTATTGTTATCTCCTGGTCATCATAAGTGATTAGTATGTTATGGTTGGATGATTTAAATCTTGAATAAGAAGCCTAGTCTATTAGTTAAAGAGGTGTCAAGTTAGTTACATGAGTCATTATGTGTGGAATTCAACATGATAATTATTGACCTTTATTAAGCAGATTGTTAATGTTTAGTTTGGTTAATCAATACTAGTATATGCACATTGATTTGATATTCAGATATATGCTTGAGTAAGGTATAGTCCTATTTGAAGTTGGTCTAAAATGGTGTATAGGCTGTATACAGCTGCCTTGTCTGTCTATATTCCTAAGTTTGACAAACCTGTAGTGAGTTTATTCTATTTGGTTGACCTGTTTGCCTGTTTAAACTTAATGCTAAGTCTAATAGTGTGTTCTGAGTTCTTGTAATGCTTATGAACTAACTATGTCTAGTTGAACATGTATAAATGCTTTTAAAATGACTAATATGATCCTTCACCGTGAGTTATGTTTATCAAACATGGTTAATAAATTAATATAAGCTTAAATACTGATGGTATAGCACTAGAAACTATTTTGAACTGGTCAAAAGATTTAATGAGGTCAAGAGGTGTTTGGCAGGAACTAGGTATGCTAGTTGGAGATCAATGAGTGTATGTCATTATATTGATCTGATTTGTGTGCAACATGTCTATTGTCTCATTCCATGTTCAGTGTTTGAAGGAATCACTCATATGGTTGGTTTAGTCTTAATCCTACTACTTAGTCGAAATTCCTGTTATCTAATGCATTATGGCCCTGCTGGAAAAAAGGAAATGATTGTGATACTCTTCTTTGTCCTAACTGGTATATTGTGTGATTAATATTTCACTTAGTATGTTGAGTGTTATTAAGTGACCTGAATTTGATCCTCCTTGACTAAAATGAAACCTGTATACTAATCTATCCCAAGAATGTAAAACCAACACTTAAAAAAAACATGTAGTTTGAGTGATGTGGGGGGAGGGGGGGGGGGGAAGATATATAGTCTTGATAACCTATCTGATAGCATCATGTTCAAATCGACATTTTGGCCCATTTGATTGTCTTGATTCATTTTTATATCATCCTGCCTATTGACATCTTTATGCAAAGACTTAGTATGAGCAAGCATAGTTAGGAAGATCATATGTATGGGCAGAGGCGGTCTAAACTTTCCCAAAGTGCACGCTTGCTCCCTGTTTGCTTCCTTAATTCTCTTCTCTGCACACCTTGTGCTTTGGATCTTTGATCATTTGATTGAGTTAGCTTGTCTTAATCCAGTTTATGCCTAAACATAGTATAGCACATATATGTATTTGTCCGCTGATATACCTATTAGTTCATACACTAATGAGGAGGCCAATTGGCCAAAAGGGATCAAGCTTAAGCCTCTCCCAATGTCTACCATGTCAAGGGTTCATGAAACCCTCTTGGATCTTGTGCGACATTGGGCACAAAGAGGTAAAAGCTTTGCTTCTTTAGCCATTTGGGAATCCTCAAAGGTGTATATACTCAGGTATATCAAAGAAGTGACATATGTATGCTTAATTCTTCCTTTAATATATAAGTAAATAACTAAATCTGTTGGACTAAGTTTTATTTGGAGAATGGTTTCGATTGACCAATTCATTATTTATTATGTTCCTTGCCTGCCTAATATGTATACATGGTATTAACTTTTTATCTTCTCTATGTGGGAAACTCTCTTGCATTTCTGGTCCATTGCATTTCCAATACGGCCCCACCCCACTTTTTGATCGAGTCCAGTTCGTGATTTGAAAGGGAAGCAAATATTATTTGAAGGCCCAGCTATGGGTGAAAATGCACTAATGGGGCGGGTAGCCCATTATTAAAATAATCCTTCTCCTTTGCTTTATCTGATTCATTTGTATGGCTTGTAAAAATTTGAACCTTATTATTAGTGGGAACCCTGGTGGATATAGAACTAGGATTATCACTTAGCTAGAATTAGGTAATCGAGATAAATAAATTCAAATCATTGCAAACTTTGGTTTAAAATAATTGATGTCTAAAAATGAGTACTTTTTACTAAGTATCACGAGTTTGAGACAACGACAACAAGCTGATTTTTTCTAAAGTGGAACTCATGCTATTTTATAATGTTGGAGTCGTGTATAAATCAGATCACTTGAGAACTAAAAACGGATTCAAGTTTCTTTTCAGAAAAATGACCTATTTGTAACAAACCTTCGAGATAAAAGAGTATAGTTGCATAACTAAGTATTGGGCCTGGAAGTCCACCAAAAACTGGACCAAAACCAATCGTTTTTTTAAAAAAAAAAAAAAAAGAGCTACTTTTTCTGGGATACGTTTCTTTGGAAAAAACTGGACACATTTTTGAACCTTTAGACTTGATGAACTTGGGCCAACAACTGGATTTTACCTTTGGGCTGAAACTGGAAATTGGACTTTACATGGATAAAAAAAATGACATTTTTTGGAGGCCAGCCCCTTGGGCTAAATGTTGCGATATTTTACGGACTAAGTGACTTGGACTGAAGTCGACTTTGGGCCTGATTTGAGGTTGGATGGATCTGGCTATGTGGAATATGGTTTGGACTTATTGGGCTTCACTAAAAAAAAAAAAACTGCCTTTAATAAAATGGACTTCTATATATATATATATATATGTGTGTGTGTGTGTGTGTGTGTGTGTGTGTCTATATTTATATATATATATATATATGTGTGTGTGTGTGTGTGTGTGTGTGTGTATATACATATATATATATATATATATATATATATATATATATGTGTGTGTGTGTGTGTGTGTGTGTGTGTGTGTGTGTGTGTGTGTGTGTGTGTGTGTGTATCAAAACGGGAATATATCCCATATTTTCTTATAAGTATATAAAACTCGTAAGTACTAAACACATTTTATTAGGACTAGAATAGTAGCGACTCTACTCGAAAGCGATCCCGGGTGTGTCCTTGTCCGGAAACGAAGTGGGTTGAATACTTACGCGGATTTTTTCTAAACCAAAACCACTTATTTATAAGGGGACTTTTTGCCGAATTTTTCTAAAAAAGGGAGATGATGATGTAAACATCAAAATGCTATACTTTTTTGCGTAAACACTTTAACACATAAGAAAATAAATAAACCTTATAGTGAAGCTCGTAGGTCAACCGTATTCTACGAATCCTTAACACCAGGGTACTTAAAACCTTCCCTGGGTGTCACGACCCGACTCGGGGCCGCGACGAGCACCCGGTGCTAACCCACCCGAGCACCCTCTTAGCTTACTCTTATACTTACATCTAGGTGAGCCACATAATTATACATGCATTTCCATTCATTCGTCAACTAGTCCCATTTGGACAACAACCCATTTATATCATCATAGGCAGCTATGCCACATCAATGTACATGGGCCCACGTGGCCGACAAAATGATATACTAAACATAGGCCGACAAGGCCAAACACATCTACCCACACACACGCATGTCTACGAGCCTCTAAGAGTATAATATATCACATTAGCAGGACAGGACCCCGCTATGCCCATAATTATATACACAAAAGAATGAGTACCCAAAAGATATGGCTCCGAAGGAAATGGAGCTCTCTATGTAATCTCCGAATAGGGAGCTATGGATCAAGTCTGTCTCCCTGTGCACCTGCGGGCATGACGCAGCGTCCACAAACAAAAGGACGTCAGTACGAAGAATGTACTGAGTATGTAAAGCATGAGCAACATCAATAAATAAGCATCATGAACAACATATGAAATAGCATAGGAGGGGAGACAATAATATCATCGTCATAGCGCTTACCTGCATTTCGTAGGACTTTCCATTTTTCATACGTATTTGTACACCTACGTCATCATCCGTATTCCATAATAGTACTTGTACCATACTTGTGCTCATATTCGTATACATGTCCTTATTCGCATTCGTATACATAGTCTTTTCACATTCATATTCATATTATATACATAGCCATACACTTTTATACATACATAGCGTGCCCGACCATAAGGTTCGGTGTTTCATACGTACTTAGCCAACCAAGGCTCAATGTTATTTCTACCAGGCCCTACCAAGGCTTCAGGGTTATTCGTACCATCTGCAGAGGTGTGCGCGCGTTACGTAATCGTATACATACTTTATACATAATCATATACATATATACATCCATATACATATATTCTACCCGGCATTATAATCTCGGGGTGTCATTATAGCCCTTCATAGGCACATGTGAATATAATAGCCCGTAGGCACCTTTAGCATCATTATTATTATCATCGTCATCACTATCATCGTCATTATTGCTACATCCATATCTTAGGCTTACTCGTCATATGAGGGGCGTAGTACAATCGTAGTACATGTTAAGGATCGTGAGCTTATGAGCTCGGAGTATCAATCACTTGAATACAACATACTCATATAGAGGAATTAGAAATTTGGCCAAGAACCATGCCTTATGAAAGAAGGGTTAGCCTTACATACCTTTTCGTCGGACTATTCTACACTTGCACGTTTCCTTCCAATGCTAGCGTCTATACCTTTATTAATATCATAACAATGGCCATTAGTCATTCACATCATCCACATTATCTAGATTTCTCAATTTGCTTCTAATTCTCCCATATTTATGGTCATGACCTCCAACTTCATCCATTCCTCTAAAGTGTCTAGTTCATGATCTTAGTACCATTTATAATACATTCATATCGTAACACAACAACATTCATAATTCAATTCAAACTATTCCTCAAAATGTCACTATTCACCATTCATGATCTAGTTGACCACATTTTCTACAATCCATGTATTTTAATTCTCCAATACCTTAAACATCTTGTAAAAATCATGAATCTTACCTTAGAAGTTGTAGGAACAAGCTTTGGTTAATAATACTCCACTTTGAGCAAAACCCTAGTTTTTCTCCATTAACATTTCTTGACTTGGATGATCCTTGATGATTCCCTTATCCTTGATTCACTTGTCTTAATGTTATTGGTGGCTTATGGTCCTTGAAAACTTATGAAATAAATGTAGAGAGATGATTCTAGAGAGAAGTGGTGTAATGTGGAAATGAAATAAGACAAGTCTTGATCCTCATATTTAATGAATTGAAAAATCTGTGCTGGGTGAACAGTGGTCGTCCATGGAGGTTTACGGCCCGTATTCCACTATACGGCTCATCCTCCATGGGCGTATTTAACCATTTCCAGAACCAGAAGTTGGGCTGCCTTCATGGTGGTTTACGACCATGGTTTACGGGCCGTAAATCACTTTACGGTCCGTCCACCTGGTCGTATTTTACCATTTCTTGACTGGGCAGAAAGTTGAAACCTTGCATGGCAGTTTACGACTGCCAGTTTACGGACCGTATTGCAATTTACGGTCCGTATTTTGCGATTTACGACCACTGGGCAGTTGCAATTCTGCTACTTCCCATATTTCTTAGACTTCTCATTTGAATCACCCACGTCCATGCACATGCATCACTCACCTTATATCTCATCTTAACTTGGCCAACTCTCTCATCTCACATCGGATACCTTCGAAATCTCGCCTAAGGTCATCAAACATCGTTTCTTGCTCATAGACATCATGCACTCATATTCATCACTAGTTCATCCACTTGCGTACCAACGGAATATTTTCCGAGGTGTAACACTGGGGGATCACCAGCACCCTTACTTCGAACTCTGGTCTAAAAGAATTTTTCTCGGTCTGAAAAACTCTTTTAGCCCGATTTTTTCTAATTTCACTTTTGAATAAATTAGGTGGAGACTCTAAAAATATAATATCCAATTTAGAGCACCAACAATCTCGGATTACTTTTATGCCTTAATCCGCGTAAAAGCGAATAGTAACAACTAGACTTCGATTATCTCGAGGCTCAAAGGAAGGGAAAGACTAAGGTTTGACTATTGGAGACTTTGCTGCTCGGCTCTCTAGGTAGGTTACAATTTACCTTATGATGAGACTTCAATTAGGAAAGCGTATGTTTAGATGATATTGCCGGAGAATGCATGTAAACCTTCAAGTATGAAGTTGGGTTGGATATTGTCTTATGTTGGGCCTTGTTGTATGATTTAGGGGCTATCCACCCCGTTGTGTTGTTGACTTATCTTGATCTATTTACTTATTGGCTCGTTGTCATGTTGAGACATTGAGTATTGGTGACTAGTGATATATCATGACTATGATATTGCGGTACTTTACTTTATTTGATATTGAGATGAGAATTGTGATTCCATTGTGGCTTATTGTGTAGCCTTATTATTGATATTAATGTTATGCCATGTGTGGTACTATTTGGGATTGAATTGGTTATTATTATATTGCATCGTATTCATACTCATTTCCATGTTGCATTGATATTGCATTGTTATGGTACTGATGATGATAAGTGAGAGAGCGTAGCCACTGAGGTCTTTGCCGGAGAACGTAAAAGAGAGATGAGAGTCCATGATCCGAGGTCATTTACCGAAGCAGAATGATTGTATGTTGCCCGAGGTCTCTTGGCGAGAGTGAATGAGTGCTTGATGCCCGAGGTCTATTGCCGGGATCGGGAGAGTGTTCATCGTCGAGGTTGTTGCCGGGACGAGTGGTACATAGATTTTGCGGGTCCCCTATGGGTTTTTCTGCCGAGTGTAATGTTCCATCAATCGGAGTACATGTGTATGGTGAATATGCATTGCATTCATCGTACATACATTATTGCATTGCATTGTACGTTTTGGTTTCCTGTGATATTATTGTGATATGATTGTGATGTACTGGTCGGATTAGTTATACTGAGACTTAGCATAGTTGGGTTTAGATGCTATAACATAGGTGATGACTTGTTGTAATATGATTGTGATGTACTAGTGGGATTGGTTATACTGAGACTTGGCACAGTTTGGTTTATATGCTATAACATGGGTGATGACTTGTACCGTGGATATGGATTCGTGTTGACTTGTACTTTGTTGGTTTACGTGTTTATTTTGCTTGTTGTCTTTATATACATTAGCTAGTCTTAGTCGGCCTATTAAATCATCTATCCTCGAAAGAGAATACTTGTTCTTAATCATCACTTTATTCAGCTGACATAGTCGATACACATCCACAGCGAACTTTCTTTCTTTCTTACGAACAACACTGGGGCTCCCCACGGTGATGTACTAGGTCCGATAAAGCCTTCATCCAGTAAATCCTTCAACACCTTCAACTCAGCAGAAACCATCCTATAAGGAGGGATGGATATCGGCTGCGTATCTGGTAGCACATCTGTAGCGAAGTCAATCTCTCGCTCTAGTGGAAGGCCTGGAAGCTCGTCTGAAAATACATCTGGAACTCGTTAACCACTACAACATACTGAAGAGTCGGTGGTTCTGCTTCTGCATTCTGGACTCGAACTATATGATAGATATAACCCTTCGAAATCATTTTCCTTGCCTTGAGATAGGAAATAAACCTACCTCTCGGCGAAGCCGTATCACCCTTCACTCCAGAACTGGTCCTCTTGGAAAGTGGAACGTAACAATTTTTTTCCAACACCCAATGTTAGCATAAACAGAAGCTAACCAATCCATACCCATAATAACGTCAAAATCGACCATCTGTAACTCTATACGATCTGCTAGGGTTTGACGACCAAAAACAGCTACCGAACAACCACGATAAATCTTTCTGGCAATAACAGGTTCACCAATAGGTGTAGACATAGAAAATGGCTCACTCAACGACTCTGGCACTATCCCAAACTTTCCCACAATAAACGGAGTAACATATGAAAAATTGGACCCCGAATATATCAATGCATAAACATTATATAAACAGACTGTAAATGTACTTGTCATAACATCTGGTGAGGACTCTATGTCCCGACGACCGACAAAGGCATAGATGCGGTTCTGTGCACCACCTGTACTACAAGCTCAACCTCTACCTCTACCTCTGCCTCTACCTGTTGAAGACTGAGATTCATGCCCAGAAGGATGCAGTGATGCTGACGACCCTGCTACAGAACCCATCGGCTGTGCCAACTACGAGGTCTCCCCTGTGGACAGTCCCTCATGAAGTGATCTGGCTACCACAAGTATAATAAGCTCGCGAACCATACTGATATCGCCTAAAGTGTGCTCCAAAACAATTACCACACTGCTGTGGTAATGATCTAGTCTTCCCTGGACCCCTCTGCTGTCCTGACCAGCGGACCTAGTCCCTTTGTAATGCTCTTTTTATCCTCTCAGTCACCCGTTGCTTAAATTTACGATCTTCATAGTTCTGCGCGAATTCCTGAATATAAGTAAGGTCCATATTGTCATGCACTGCCGCGGTGGTATAAGCTTCAACATAATCGAGGCACAGCCCCGCTATAAACCTGTGAATCCTAGCCTTCAATGAATAAAATAAAGATGGAGCATATCTGGTCAAGGATTCAAATCGGAGGCAATAATCACGAATGCTGGAACTACCTTGCTGAACAGTCAAGAAATGACCAACCCAAGCCTCTCGAATCTTGAACGACAAGTAGTGGTCAAGAAAGGCCTCTGGAAACTCAGACCAATGCGGTAGAAGTGCCTCAAGACCTCTGGCAAGCTCCCACCCCTCATACCATAAAACAGCAATATCACGAAGACTAAAAGCCGCTAACTCTGCCTCCTCGGTCTCAGTAGCATGCATTATTACACCTTGGAAATATTGTGACGTTTACCTTAAGGGTGAACCAACGTAAGACTAAAGTAGAAATGAATCCCTCATAAGGTTAGGAAGGATATTTAGTAATGTTAAGTGTATACCTTAAGGTTTCAGAGTATTATGAAGCGGTGGAAGTGAGTTTGTTGGAGAAATTGGAGTTGGAGTCATGTTTGGGAAGATTATGTAGCATTTGGGTTATGCATTGCTTAGAACTACCTTGAGAGGAATCTATAGGGCCTCTTAAATGGTTAGTTAAGTTTTATACAAGTGCCAAGAAGATTCCATAAGGATTGGAGGTCAAACAAATCGAAAAAAACACGATTTCGCGAAAGCGGAGAAGTTGGGGCAGTATGCGGTCGCATACTGAGTATGCTGGGTCGTGTACTGGCCGCCAACTCCTCATTTTGGGTGAACTCACTATCCAACATCACCCCCAAATGGTGTAGGGATTATGCGGCCGCATACTCAATATGCTAGGCCACATACTCACCGCAAATTGGAGCGGGGTGCGAATTTTGCCACTTTTTCAAATCCCCAAAGACCTCATTTTCATTCCAACTTTCCACACTTATTTCCCCACATCTCTAGAGGCTTTTTGAGAGTTATCGAAGGCTCTATATCACTCCACACCTTTCCATAGCATCAAGAGAGAAGATAAACATCATAACTCAAAGGCAATCCATGGAAGGTGATAGTTCTTGCTTTCTTTCAAAGTTGTGGTGAACTTGATCTTGGAGGGAGTTGAGTGAGGTGAAGTTCCTTGATTATAAGGTATGTTCTTCATCCTATTCATATGGTTCAGTTAATGTAAAGGTTTGGTACCCCATAGAAAGGAAAATAATTAAAGTGGAGAAGCTATAAGTATTGAAGTGAAGAAGATGACTATAAGGTGAACTTGAAAAGGGGATTATGGTTAAATTTGAGACTAATTTGAATGTAACTTCTTGATTATGATATTATGGATGTTGTTATTATTGTTTGGGACCTGTTTTATAATATGGTGGAAGTTGATAAAATAGGGGAAATGCTGCCCAAATCTCGTTAGCTCGTTAATTATGTTACTTTGGACTTAAGCATGTTTTCAAGACTTAACCTTAGTATAAATCCTCTTGAATATAGATTTTGCGGGCTTTGGAGGAAAATGTTAGTAATTAAGAAGACGTGAAGGTATCTTTCTAAAATCATGACTCCATAGTTGTCAACTTACACGTGATATCCACACTATTCCTATTCCTAGAAATATTAGAAGCCCATAATTTTCATGATTCTTATGATATAGTCGATAATGATCTTTGTGGCAATTATGATGATGATTTCAATTCTATAAATGCCAAAGCTTGAAGTTCCTAATGTTCTCATGATACTACTAAGTTTGTCACAAGATTATCGATTGTATTTATTATTATTGATCCCATCTTATAATAGTTGTTCTTCCAACATGGGATATGGCAATGATGATGATTCCATAATAGAAATCGGAGGGTTATCGACCTTACATCACTCTAATAGAGTAGTAATGTTTTATTTGGGCTCTCGTGCGTGCTTTATATATATGTATGTATTTTCTCACACCGCGCCATGCTATAGCCGGTCGGGCAGACATATAGATGTACACACCATTGCAATGGGAAGCTTATGATATCGTCCCGAATGTGGGATGCCCGGACGCAGGATAGATGGATCGGGCTGCACGTTCCGCAGCAATATATATATATATATACATACGTGATGATAGCCCCGTGCCTATATGGCCGAGCAGTATACTATATATGTATGTATGTATGAGATGGTTTATTTTTCTAAAGCTAAGCATGCATGATATCCGCCTTGAGAGGAAATCAGATATATAGGTTATCTCTTTATCTCATGTTCCGCATATCTTTATTATGTTGTTTTTCATGCTTTACATACTCAATATATTTTTCGTAATGACGTCATTTTTCTTGTGGACGCTGCGTTCATGCCTGCAGGTAGGCAGGGAGACGGATCAGATCCCTAGGAGCTTCATCCGCGGAGTCTCAGGAGCGCTCCATTTGCTTCGGAGCTACAGTTTATTGGTATTACTCTTTTGTGTACATGATTGGACATGGAGGGGTCCTGTCCCGTCTTTATGACTTTTAGCATTCTGTATAGAGGCTCGTAGACATGTGTGTATACAGTTATACATCTCATAATCTCATCGATCCATATCTTGTGTATCATTTTTGTAGCCTTGTGGGCTTGTATATATATATATATGGGGGGGGGGGGGGGGGGGGGGGGCAGAGTTGATGATAATCATGTAGATGAGCTTTTGTTTGAGGATTTTTGCCCATCCAGTTTATGATAATTGTGAGTCAGATATGTGGTCCACCGAGATACAATTAGAATAAGCATGCTAGGTGGTGCTCGGTTGGCTAGCTCCGGGTACCCGTCATGGCCCTCCGGTTGGGTCGTGACAAAAGTGGTATCAGAGCAGTTCGTCCTCGGGTGTGTCTACGAGTCATGTCCAGTAGAGTCTTGTCTATGGGTGTGAAGCGCGCCACACTTATAAACAGGAGGCTGCGGGGCGTTTAGGAATGATTGACCTTATTCTTCTTCATAGATCGTGTGATAGAGCCATGATATAAGAATTTCCTTTTTCTTAACCGTGCATTATGTTTTCAGCGATGCCTGTAAAGTGAAAAGCTACCGCGGCCTAGAAGGGCAAAAAAGTGGTTGGAAGGAGGACTGAGCGGGAAACGCAGGCAGATATACAGGAGGATGAGTCCCAAAATGAGATTCCATCTCGGATCTCTCATACTCCACCCATTTTAGAGGAACATGAATGGACTTCAGCTCCAGCTCCAATACCCGCATTTCCTCCACCAGATGCCTCAGGTCGTGAGAGAGAAGGGCCATCCATTTGCTGACTCAATTAGTCGCCGCTCAGGCTCAGCGGCAGGGTGCGGGTCATGGTGATAGAGCTGTCAGTGCTAGGGCCCGTGATTTTATTAGTCTGAACCCTCCAGAATTCTTTGGGTCAATTGGATGAGGACTCGCAGAGCTTTATCGATGAGATGCTGAGGGCATTGCGGATAATACAAGCTTCTGATATTGAGTCGGTAGAGTTAGCCTCCTATAGACTGCGAGATGTAGTTGTTCATTAGGACAACATGTGGATATCTTCTAAAGGGATAAATGGACCTCCCCCGGTATGGCAAGAGTTCGTAGATACTTTCCTCCGACATTATCATCCACCAGAGGTTCGACGGGCCAGAGCTGACAGGATTCTGAATCTTAGACAAGGGAATACGAGTGCTCGAGAGTATAGCATTCTCTTTAATTCTTTGGCTAGGTATGCACTTGTCACACCCCGACCTTACTAGGGTGTGATGGGCACCCGACCCCATACTTGGAGCCGAGCGAACCCGCTGACTCTTATTACATATATAAACTCTGGAATCAATTCAGAATAAAATACATAGTAAGCTCTCAATATTTTTTTTCTTTTTCTTTTTATAAGTAAAGTCTATCATCATATAGGACCCGTGACGTGAAACATAATAACATATCGACGGGCGAAGCCGTCTACAAAGCTGACACTCTATACCTACGACTCTGTCTGCAAAGTCTCTAACATAGAACAAAAGATCATAGTATAGCACGCTGATTCGGCTACACTCCAGGGCCAAGTGGAGCTCGCCAACTTCGCTGGAACATCTTCTATAATGGCTTCCGCTCATCTGGGTGTACCTGCGCGGCATGAAACGCAGCCCCCGAAGAAGAGGGGTCAGTACGAGCAATGTACTGAGTATGTAAGGCATGAACGACAATACCAAGAGAGGTACCAGTGGAGATAATCACAAAGGAATCATATGGCATCTCGTATGGAACATATCATGTCATATCATATCGTGTCATATCATATCATGTCATATCATGTCATATCGTATCATATCGTGTCATATCATAGCATATCATGTCGTATCATATCATATCATGTCATATCATATCATATCGTATCCTGTCGTATCATATCATATCATGTCATATCATATCATATCATATCCTGTCGTATCATATCATATCATGTCATATCATATCATATCATATCATATCATAGGGAGTCATATAGCGTATCATAGGCTGATTGAGATACCTGTACAAATGAATGCCACTTAGGGCGGAAACCATGCATGCTTATCGGGTCATATCATATCATAGCACCGAACAAGTCGGCTCGCCCACATTGCACCGAAATATGTCGGCTCGCCCATATATCCCGTGTCCGGGCATCTCGCGTCCGGGATGATAATGCCAGTTGACCAGGTGGCGATGAAACATGTGTCCCTTCCCCATATCCCCATATACATGTATAGCATGCATGAGAGCCCAAGGAAAGTCATGTGTCTATCGGAGTGACGTAAGGTCGGTAACCTCCGTTTGTATTATGGAATCATCATGGTCGTCATGTCACGCCTTGAAGGAACAATTATAAGGCGAGACTATCAATGAAGAACATTTTCTCGGGAAAACATAAAACAGGATCATAACATATTACTTCATATACTTTAAAACCTTCAAAGTAGTCATTATCTAAAAGTAGCTTAACATTTCATATTGTCGTATTCATGGTAAGAACATATCCTTGGCATATTCGTCAGAGACACTTTCTCATGTCTGGCTTCATTATTGTCATCATAACTTCGTAGACGTTGTTTTAGTTATAAAAACTTTCAAAATCGTAAAACTTGGATTTTGGAGAAAAATATATATTTAGGAAAACATTTATAACTTTTGGAAAGAAAATCATGTTTTGAATTCATAACTTCTAGCTTTTGAAAACAAGGACGTTATGGGGAACATTTATAAGACTACATCATAGGATTCATGCCATAGAAAGAAAGGGCTTAGCCTTAACATACCTGCGTCGCGCCTTACTAGCTACGCTTATTCGTCCAACTTGTTAATCTACATTCAAAGGAGTTCACACATTCATTAGATCTTTTGTCATATACTTGCCTTAACCTTTCAAGCACATTCATTTATATTCTGCCAGAATTTCGGCAGCATTTCCCCTGTAAATACACCACCCCCGAGATTCTAACTCGGCCAAATTTAGCAACAACAATCCGAGAATGGAACTCGGCCAAACCAACAACGATACCAACAATTTTTCTAGCCACATTTCAATATTCATTTCAATCCGATTCAATTCAATTCAATTCAATTCGATTCACATAATCTTTCAACGACTTAATCAACATATTACTTTACCCAAAACCTTCCAATTCAACAACAACCATGCATATCATCATCATTCATGTATGCTAACCTCGACAACAACCTTCATTCTTCATCGCATAATCCGTAACGACGACTACTAGAATGTCAAATGACATCAATTTACATTAACTTACCAAAACGTCTATTATTTGACCATAACCACTTCTTACATATTTTCGCGCATTTTCATCCATCCCTTTACATTTCAACAATAACCATACCTTTCACCCATTAACAACATCATTTTCATAAGAGTCTATGTTAAAGTCATATTAATTTTCAAAACAGCCCGCAACCATTACAACTTCAACATACGTCATTAAACCTTCATTCTTTACCATAAATTTTACAACAACCACAAGCAAAGTACTAAATAAAGTTTGTTCATCTCTTCTACACAAATGGCCACTATTCGGCCACTACACCAAGCACACACACAACTTCATAAGTTTCATCCATTTCAATCGTCACATAATTCATAACAACAACAAAAACAACTAGAACACTAAGTAAAATCAACTCTTTCCTTGTCATACCAAATCAGCCCATAAACACAATAGCTTCAACACAACACTTTATGACCCTTCTCCGTAACTATTTTCGTTTTTAAAGCTTGCTAGACCTTAAAATAAACTCAACACAAGATATGGGATGAATAAAATACCTTATACTTGAAGAAACTCAGCCACATAAATTTTCTTCAACGCCACACTTGAGTAGAAGGAAGAACAATCACCTTTCATGGACTAGTTTGGCGAAATCTTGTTAAATTCTTGATTTTTCAAACTATAATATTTGGGAGAAATTTTGAGAGGCTTCTAGGACTTTTGGAATACTAATCTTGCTGAAAAAATGGGATTTATGGGGTATTTATAGCACCCCTAAGTCGGTTTCACCGACCTCCCCACGTGGGGCCCGCGGTTCTCTTTATTATTTCTTTGGCAGTTTAAGGTATCTCTCTTAAAATGGCCATACCTTATGATTCCGACATCGTGTGAGGGTCCACAACCTACCGTTAGAAAGCTAATTCAATTATCTAACACTTTTATTTCTGGGGGTTTTCCCAAATTCCAAACATATAATGCCGTTTTTGCCCCTCCAAGTCAGGTCATCCGGAAATGTTTTCTTAAATCGTCCTTTTGGAGGGCTTACACTCATTTTTGGCTTATGGGTCCTTCTTAGGACTTGCTCACCTTCACATGTACTACTCATATATCTCTTTATATGTCTTTTATAAAGTCCCGATGAGTGGGCCCCACCTTGGCTTATGGTTACGAGGGCTATCATCGAGTGATCACGTTAACCGATTTACTTCCTACGCTCTCCAAATGCCATGTATATACACTCTCATACTCAGATAATATAATCTTTATCTCTGATCCTTGTGTGAAATTCCCGTTTTTCCCCTATTCTTCCGCATTATTTCCATGAACCATTTTGCGAATTCCTCTTTTTACCCTTAACCTTTCTCACTATTTCCATACTACCCATGTTCATAAATAATATTCACAACAGCTTATATATTAGAATAAATTTTGAAAATGGTCATTCCCTTAACTTCGTCACGACTACCTTGAAATATCCAAACGTATAAAATACGGGATATAACATCCTCCCCCCCTTTAGAACATTCGTCCTCGAATGTTCAACCGATCTTATGGGGTGTCATAATACTTCGGGAGGATCTCTTTTGTAGTCGTCCTTTCCTTCATGCTCACTCTTTATCCTTTACCTTATTTCTTTTATAATCGAACTTCTTGGTTTTTACATGAATCTTCTTCCCGTGTCATGGGTTTTCTAATTTGTCGGGTCAACGTATTATCCTTGTCTTTCTCAGATCATCTCTTTTCCGTTACTGTTTCGTGACCATATCTTAACAAAAGCCACACCTTTAGATTCTTACTACAACTCTTCTTCAGTCTCCTTTCTTATCTTCTTGATACAGGTATACTTGTCTTTGACTTCATGTGTTGGTGCTCATTTCGTTCATCGTTATTCCTTATAAGCCTGATATGGCCTCCCCCCTTTTAAGGGGTTCCTTATATGCTGATAGTCCTTTATGAAGTCTTCGCTTATACCTTATTCCTCACCTCCTTTTCCAACTTTGTGCCTGACATATCGAAAACTTCTTATCTTAAGCTTTTCTTTTACTTCCTGTCTAGGTCCTCATTTGTCCACATTTCCGTACCTTTCTATCCTTTATTCGTCCTTTCACTTGTTTAGCTCTCTTGCTCGTAATTCCTTCTTAACTATGTGTTCATATTGTAGCTGTGCGTACATATTTCTTAAGCGTTCCGCTAGTTTTGCTCTCAGCACAGAACCCTTAAAACTTTCATTCTCCCTGTCCTTGTCTATCAAGCCTCTAAGCACATTACTATAGCTACATACTTGTCCTTTTACAGATCTTTCACCTCAACACCATCACCATCCTGGGCATTCTTTCTCTTACTTCACATTCCTCTACCCTGGTCACCATTCTCTTAGACCTACTTGTGGAAATTAACTCTCAACCTCCACACATTTCTCCTTGTTTCCTTTTTCCTCACTCTATCCCTTTCACATGCCTACTTGAATTTTCATCCTAATGGTCTCGTACCTTTACCATCAATTTCTCGCGGGGGTTTCAACCACTAAGGTTTTCTTAACTTTCACTTTTTCCAACGTTTAAGCTTTCTATCTTTCATCTACTCACCCTCTTTCTTTTCCGAGTATCGTTATACTAGAATTTCCAACCTCAACCTATAGTAAAATAATAACAGCTCACCCGCAGCACTTGTACCATTTATTCTTGCTATCCCTCGGACTTTGGTACCTTTACTCTATTAACGCCTTTTATACCGTAGCTTCGGTTGCTGCAACTCACACGCCCACCGATACAATCATATATGGGACACGCTACACCTTTATACATATATGTAGTTTTACTATCAACTGGCCCACAAATTACTTCCAAACGCTGTTCGAGCCTAGCCTAATTCCAGGGCTCTTTACCGAGCTAGTCTGCCTCGTTTCACGCGTCTTCTTATGGTCTCCCATCATCTCATATACCGTAGTTTCACTTAGGATATTTTAGTTTTCCATTTGTCTTTTACGTCAGAATGTGTAGAATTCCTTATAAACTTCCCAGGGGGTCACCCATCATGGAATTGCCCCCACCTGAGCACGTTTAACCCAAAAGCTTCACCGAAATTTGGTGCCTTAATGCCGATATTTTCGCGTCCGCTTCTTCACATGACCTTTATTACATGTTCTGGAGCGAGTCGAGGTTTCACAGACTCCGAGGCACTTTCGTAACACGTCCTTTCTTTTACAATTACGGTTTTACCCTTTCGGTTCCCGATGTTCATCTTCCGCCTGTGTGTATGCCTACCTCCTGTCCTGGACTTCCAGATTCCCGATGGTAGCGATCTCACCTTCGTTGCCACGCCCAAATCCATAACCTTTCTGAAACAACGCACCTCACTTATTACCTGTTTACAGTATCTTCTGTCCCCGTCTCTTCCTATTAGGCATATCTATTCTAACAGACCTCCTTTTCCATTCTTATTCAAAATCCGTACGTAACAAGTACCGATAATACTTCACAGAACACGCGGCTATATGACATATTCAGCCATCAGAACTTCCAGTTCCAAGTAACAGAACAATTATCCAGGCTTACCTTTGTAACTTGCCATCTCGTCACTTGTCTTCTTTCGTCACCACTAGGCGTCTGCGAAAATCGACAGTTAGTATAAGGAATCTTATTGCCTATGACTTGGCTCTATCGCACGATCTAAGACAGAAAGAAGGTCAACATTTCCTAGATGCCCCGCAGCCTCCTGTTTATAAATGTGGCCGGCTTCACACTCATAAACAGGACTCTACTGGACACGACTTTGCAGACAACCCTTAGACCGACCTGCTCTGATACCACTTTGTCACACCCCGACCTTACTAGGGTGTGATGGGCACCCGACCCCATACTTGGAGCCGAGCGAACCCGCTAACTCTTGTTACATATATAAACTCTGGAATCAATTCAGAATAAAATACATAGTAAGCTCTCAATATTTTTTTTCTTTTTCTTTTTATAAGTAAATTCTATCATCATATAGGACCCGTGACGTGAAACATAATAACATATCGACGGGCGAAGCCGTCTACAAAGCTGACACTCTATACCCACGACTCTGTCTGCAAAGTCTCTAACATAGAACAAAACATCATAGTATAGCACGCTGATTCGGCTACACTCCAGGGCCAAGTGGAGCTCTCCAACTTCGCTGGAACATCTTCTATAATGGCTTCCGCTCATCTGGGTGTACCTGCGCGGCATGAAACGCAGCCCCCGAAGAAGAGGGGTCAGTACGAGCAATGTACTGAGTATGTAAGGCATGAACGACAATACCAGGAGAGGTACCAATGGAGATAATCACAAAGGAATCATATGGCATCTCGTATGGAACATATCATGTCATATCATATCGTGTCATATCATATCATGTCATATCATGTCATATCGTATCATATCGTGTCATATCATAGCATATCATGTCGTATCATATCATATCATGTCATATCATTTCATATCGTATCCTGTCGTATCATATCATATCATGTCATATCATATCATATCATATTCTGTCGTATCATATCATATCATGTCATATCATATCATATCATAGGGAGTCATGTAGCGTATCATAGGCTGATTGAGATACCTGTACAAATGAATGCCACTTAGGGCGGAAACCATGCATGCTTATCGGGTCATATCATATCATAGCACCGAACAAGTCGGCTCGCCCACATTGCGCCGAAATATGTCGGCTCGCCCATATATCCCGCGTCCGGGTATCTCGCGGCCGGGATGATAATGCCAGCTGACCAGGTGGCGATGAAACATGTGTCCCTTCCCCATATCCCCATATACATGTATAGCATGCATGAGAGCCCAAGGAAAGTCATGTGTCTATCGGAGTGACGTAAGGTCGGTAACCTCCGTTTGTATTATGGAATCATCATGGTCGTCATGTCACGCCTTGAAGGAACAATTATAAGGCGAGACTATCAATGAAGAACATTATCTCGGGAAAACATAAAACAGGATCATAACATATTACTTCATATATTTTAAAACCTTCAAAGTAGTCATTATCCAAAAGTAGCTTAACATTTCATATTGTCGTATTCATGGTAAGAACATATCCTTGGCATATTCGTCAGAGACACTTTCTCATGTCTGGCTTCATTATTGTCATCATAACTTCGTAGACGTTGTTTTAGTTATAAAAACTTTCAAAATCGTAAAACTTGAATTTTGGAGAAAAATATATATTTTGGAAAACATTTATAACTTTTGGAAAGGAAATCATGTTTTGAATTCATAACTTCTAGCTTTTGAAAACAAGGACGTTATGGGGAACATTTATAAGACTACATCATAGGATTCATGCCATAGAAAGAAAGGGCTTAGCCTTAACATACCTGCGTCGCGCCTTACTAGCTACGCTTATTCGTCCAACTTGTTAATCTACATTCAAAGGAGTTCACACATTCATTAGATCTTTTGTCATATACTTGCCTTAACCTTTCAAGCACATTCATTTATATTCTGCCAGAATTTCGGCAGCATTTCCCCTGTAAATACACCACCCCCGAGATTCTAACTCGGCCAAATTTAGCAACAACAATCCGAGAATGGAACTCGGCCAAACCAACAACGATACCAACAATTTTTCTAGCCACATTTCAATATTCATTTCAATCCGATTCAATTCAATTCAATTCAATTCAATTCAATTCGATTCACATAATCTTTCAACGACTTAATCAACATATTACTTTACCCAAAACCTTCCAATTCAACAACAACCATGCATATCATCATCATTCATGTATGCTAACCTCGACAACAACCTTCATTCTTCATCGCATAATCCGTAACGACGACTACTAGAATGTCAAATGACATCAATTTACATTAACTTACCAAAACTTCTATTATTTGACCATAACCACTTCTTACATATTTTCGCGCATTTTCATCCATCCCTTTACATTTCAACAATAACCATACCTTTCACCCATTAACAACATCATTTTCATAAGAGTCTATGTTAAAGTCATATTAATTTTCAAAACAGCCCGCAACCATTACAACTTCAACATACGTCATTAAACCTTCATTCTTTACCATAAATTTTACAACAACCACAAGCAAAGTACTAAATAAAGTTTGTTCATCTCTTCTACACAAATGGCCACTATTCGGCCACTACACCAAGCACACACACAACTTCATAAGTTTCATCCATTTCAATCGTCACATAATTCATAACAACAACAAAAACAACTGGAACACTAAGTAAAATCAACTCTTTCCTTGTCATACCAAATCAGCCCATAAACACAATAGCTTCAACACAACACTTTATGACCCTTCTCCGTAACTATTTTCGTTTTTAAAGCTTGCTAGACCTTATAATAACCTCAACACAAGATATGGGATGAATAAAATACATTATACTTGAAGAAACTCAGCCACATAAATTTTCTTCAACGCCACACTTGAGTTGAAGGAAGAACAATCACCTTTCACGGACTAGTTTGGCGAAATCTTGTTAAATTCTTGATTTTTCAAACTATAATATTTGGGAGAAATTTTGAGAGGCTTCTAGGACTTTTGGAATACTAATCTTGCTGAAAAAATGGGATTTATGGGGTATTTATAGCACCCCTAAGTCGGTTTCACCGACCTCCCCACGTGGGGCCCGCGGTTCTCTTTATTATTTTTTTGGCAGTTTAAGGTATCTCTCTTAAAATGGTCATACCTTATGATTCCGACATTGTGTGAGGGTCCACAACCTACCGTTAGAAAGCTAATTCAATTATCTAACACTTTTATTTTTGGGGGTTTTCCCAAATTCCAAACGTATAATGCCGTTTTTGCCCCTCCAAGTCAGGTCATCCGGAAACGTTTTCTTAAATCGTCCTTTTGGAGGGCTTACACTCATTTTTGGCTTATGGGTCCTTCTTAGAACTTGCTCAACTTCACATGTACTACTCATATATCTCTATATATGTCTTTTATAAAGTCCCGATGAGTGGGCCCCATCTTGGCTTATGGTTACGAGGGCTATCATCGAGTGATCACGTTAACCGATTTACTTCCTACGCTCTCCAAATGCCATGTATATACATTCTCATACTCAGATAATATAATCTTTATCTCTGATCCTTGTGTGAAATTCCCGTTTTACCCCTGTTCTTCCGCATTATTTCCATGAACCATTTTGCGAATTCCTCTTTTTACCCTTAACCTTTCTCACTATTTCCATACTACCCATGTTCGTAAATAATATTCACAACAGCTTATATATTAGAATAAATTTTGAAAATGGTCATTCCCTTAACTTCGTCACGACTACCTTGAAATATCCGAACGTATAAAATACGGGATATAACAGCACTAGCCATGGTAGCTGACATGGGGGACCGTGTACACCGGTTTGTGATTGGTTTGGGGCCACATTTGATTAAGGAGGGCTTGACGGCCTTACTTCAGGAAGGGATGGATGTTTATCGTATTCAGGCCCATGTCCAG
This sequence comes from Lycium barbarum, assembly GCF_019175385.1. Classification (NCBI taxonomy): domain Eukaryota; kingdom Viridiplantae; phylum Streptophyta; class Magnoliopsida; order Solanales; family Solanaceae; genus Lycium; species Lycium barbarum. The sequence goes on from NC_083348.1 coordinate 52,790,902, forward strand.
AATCTGGAAGAACAGCAGCTGTCGCAAAAGGGTGAGCATGATTATGATAGAGGTTATAGTAAGAGGGCCAGATCTTTTGGTACTGTTAGCGAGTTCAGAGGGGGTCAGAGGCAGCAGTATTCCATGCATTCAGGCCAATCAGCGACTAGTGCACCTGTTCTATTTGTAGGCAAGAGATTTGATTGCCCTATTTATTCTGGACCGGTTCATAGCTTTAGAGTTTCGAATTCTCAGTATACAGGTGATCCTAGTCAGATGAGACCACCCCTGCCACGGTGTAATCAATGTGGTAAGCTACATTTGGGACATTGTCGCCTAGGTTCAAGCGCTTGTTATGCTTACGGTCAGACTGGGCATATGCTGCGTGATTGTCTATTGAGGGGTGGCAAAGGTAGGGCCCAGCCCACAGGATCAGCGGCTAGTTCTTCATCGCCTGTATGCCCTTTAGGACAAGGTTCGCAGGCACCAGCAGGTCATGGTAGAGGCAGAGAGGGAGCATCTAGTTCGAACGGCCCTCAGAACTGTATCTATACGCTAGCTGGGTGACAGGATCTTGAGTCTCCCCTGATGTTGTCACAGGTATATTATCAGTATCCTCTCATGAAGTGTATGCATTGATTGATCCGGATTCTACTTTGTCATATATTACTCCTTATATTACTGATCGTATTGGGGTGAAACCCGAGCCAATCAAACCTTTTGAGGTGTCTACACCTGTTGGTGACCCAGTGATAGCTAAACGGATATATAGAAATTGTGTGATCGCAGTTTGTGACCGTCATACTATGGCTGATTTGATTGAGCTGAAGATGGTAGATTTTGACGTCATTATGGGTATGGATTGGCTAGCCTCCTGTTACGCCAATGTTGATTGCAGAACAAAAATGGTTCGTTTTCAGTTTCCGAGAGAACCAGTTTTAGAATGGAAAGGTAATACAGCATCCCCGAGAGATAGGTTTATTTCCTATCTCAAGGAGAGGAAATGATTGCTAAGGGATGTATATATCATTTAGTCCGGGTTCAAGATATAGAATCAAAGCCGCTAACTCTTCAATCTGTACCGGTAGTGAATGAGTTTTCAGATGTGTTTCCGGATGAGCTTCCAGGCCTTCCACCAGAACGGGAGATTGATATTACCATTGATGTGCTGCCAGATACCAAGCCTATATCTATTCCTCCTTATGGAATGGCTTCTGCAAAATTGAAAGAGTTAAAGAAGCAACAGAAAGATTTGCTTGAAAAAGGCTTTATTAGGCCCTGGTTCATCGCCATGAGGAGCGACTGTGTTGTTCGTAAGAAAGAAGGATGGTTCCTTGAGGATGTGTATTGACTACAGGAAATTGAATAAGGTGACCATAAAGAATAAATTGATGATTTATTCGACAAGTTGCAGGGTGCCAAATGGTTTTCAAAAATAGATCTAAGATCCGGGTATCATCAAGTGAGAGTCAGGGAAGAGGATATTCCGAAGACAGCCTTCAAAACTAGATATGGCCATTTCGTGTTTCGGGTAATGTCATTTGGATTGACTAATGCACCGGTGGTATTCATGAACTTGATGAATAATATGTTCAGACCTTTCCTAGATCTATTTGTGATTGTGTTCATTGATGATATCCTAGTATATTCTCGATCGGAGGCAGAGCATGTAGATCATCTACGTACTGTTCTTAGAACTCTTCAGACTCGGGAGCTATATGCCAAGTTTTCAAAATGTGAGTTTTGGCTGAATTCTGTAACTATTCTGGGGCATATTATTTCAGCTGATGGTATTCGAGTAGATACCTAGAAGATTGAAGTTGTGAAGACCTAACCAAGGCCTACAACACCTACGGAGGTCCGTAGTTTTCTGGGGTTGGCCGGTTACTACAGAAGATTTGTACAAGGATTTTCTTCTATTTCCACACCATTGACAAAGCTAACTCAGAAATTAGCAAAATTCCAATGGACCGACGCTTGTAAGCGCGATTTTCAAGAGCTAAAAGATAGATTGACTTTGGCTCCGATCCTCACACTTCCAGAAGGATCAGAAGGCTATGTTTTTTATTGTGATGCTTCTGATGTTGGGTTGGGTTGTGTATTGATGCAGCACGATAAGGTCATTGCCTATGCTTCAAGGCAGTTGCGGAAACACAAGAAAAACTACCCGACCCATGATCTATAGTTAGTTGTGATTATTCATGCATTGAAGATGTGGACACATTATTTATATGGTATTCATATTGACATTTATAAAGATCACAAAAGTCTCCAGTATATTTTCAAACAGAAGAAGTTGAATCTACGACAAAGACGGTGGTTGGAGCTATTAAAGGATTATGATGTGAGTATCTTATATCATCCTGGGAAGAAGAATGTAGTAGCTGATGCTCTTAGCCATAAATCCATGGGCAGTCTATGTGATGTTCAGCCGGAGAAGAAGGAGTTAGCTCGTGAGCTTCAATAGCTAGCCATCTTAGGAGTTCGCTTGATGGACTCGGGCAATGCGGGAGTTACTGTCCATAACTCAGCTCTCTCATCTTTAGTATTGGAGGTGAAGAAGCGCCAATATGAGGACCCTAAGTTAATTGATTTCAGAGATACACTTCCTCAGAAGAAGAAGTCACCATTTGGGATTTTGGTAAATGGATTTCTCAGGTATCAAGGCAGACTATATGTCCCTGATGTTGCAGGGTTGCATCGACAGATTCTGGAGGAAGCCCATTATTCCCATTATTCTGTTCAACTAGGAGCGACCAAGAAATATCATGATCTTAAACCCATATATTGGTGGGACGGAATGAAGAAAGATGCAGCAGAGTTCGTAGCTCAATGTCCTAACTGTCAACAGGTAAAGATTGAACATCAAAAGCCTGGTGGATTATTGCAAGCTATAGAGATTCCGACTGGGAAATGGGAAGTGATTAATATGGATTTCATTACAGGCTTTCCTCGTTCTCAGCGTAAGTATGACTTTATATAGGTAGTTGTGGATAGACTTACGAAGTCAACTCATTTTCTACCAGTCAGAACTACGTACTCAATAGAAGATTATGCAAAGCTGTATATCAAAGAGATAGTACAACTTCATGGTGTTCTGGTATCCATTATCACTGATAGAGGAGCATAATTTACAGCTAATTTCTAGAAGTCCTTTCAAGAGGGTTTTGGGAACTCACGTAAGACTTAGCACAGCATTTCATCCACAAACTGATGGACAAGATAAGCGCACCATTCAGACCCTCTAAGATATGCTATGGGCATGTGTGTTGGACTTTGGAGGTAGCTGGGATGACCACTTGCCGCTTATTAAATTTGCATATAACAATAGTTACCACTCCAGCATTCAAATGGCCCCATATGAGGCTCTATATGGGAGAAAGTGTAAATCGCCAATTGGATGGTTCTAAGTAGGGGAAACAAAGTTAGTGGGCCCAAACTTGATCCAGCAAGCGGTGGAGAAGATCAAGTTTATCCAAGACCGGTTGTCAACAGCCCAAAGCCGGTAGAAATCCTATGCGGACAATCGCCGTCAAGATCTAGAATTCTAAGTTAATGATTGGGTATTCTTAAAAGTGTCACCTATGAAGGGTGTGATGAGATTTGGTAAGAAAGGCAAGCTTAGTCCTCGATATATTGGACCTTACAACATTGTGCGCAAGGTAGGCCAAGTGGCTTATGAGTTAGATTTGCCTTCGGACTTGGAGTCAGTCCACCCAGTCTTCCATGTGTCGATGCTTCACAAGTGCATTGGTGATTCTTCTAGAATTGCACCTGTGGATGATGTTCAGGTCACAGAGCAATTATCCTATGAAGAAGTTCCCATTGCTATTCTAGATAGACAAGTTCGGAGACTTAGAACCAAAGATATAACTTCAGTTAAAGTTTTATGGAGAAACAAAAACAAGGAAGAAATGACTTGGGAAGCTGAGGAATATATGAAGTCCAAGTATCCGCATTTATTTCCACCCCCAGGAGAGCTTTAGACAGAGACACCATTGTCTCTAGGTATGTAATGCTTCTTTTGATAAATTTCTTGGTCGTGTGTAGCCATAATTATTGTTGTTTCGTAGCCCTGTGAGGCATTATATATTATGGGTTTTTGTGGAAGGATGGTAGTGACATATTTACAGGGGAAACTCTGGCAAAATTTCTGTAGAAACCTTAAGAGCCAAACATTCGGAGACGAATGTTCCTAAGGGGGGAATGTTACACCTTGGAAATTTCGTGACGTTTACCTTATGGGTGAACCAACGTAATCCTAAAGTGGAAATGAATACCTCATAAGGTTAGAAAGGATATTTGGTAATGTTAAGCGTATACCTTAAGGTTTCAGAGTAATATGAAGCGGTGGAAGTGAGTTTGTTGGAGAAATTAGAGTTGGAGTCATGTTTTGGAAGATTATGTAGCATTTGAGTTATACATTGCTTAGAATTGCCTTTAGAGGAATCTATAGGGCCCCTTAAATTTTTAATGAAGTTTTATACAAGTTCCAAGTAGGTTCCATAAGGATTGGAGGTCAAACAGATCGAAAAGAACGCGATTTCGCGAAACCGGAGAAGTTGGGGAAGTATGCGGTCGCATACTGAGTATGCTGGGTCGCATACTGGCCTCCAACTCCAAATTTTGGGTGACATCACTTGCCAACATCACCCTCAAGTGGTGGAGGGAGTATGCGCCGCATACTCAGTATGCTAGGCCGCATATTCACCGCAAATTGGAGCGGGATGCGAATTTGCCACCTTTTTAAATCCCCGAAGACCTCATTTTCATTCCAACTTTCCACACTTATTTCCCCACATCTCTAGAGGCTTTTTGAGAGTTATCGAAGGCTCTATATCACTCCACACCTTTCCATAGCATCAAGAGAGAAGATAAACATCATAACTCAAAGGCAATCCATGGAAGGTGATAGTTCTTGTTTTCTTTCAAAGTTGTGGTGAACTTGATCTTGGAGGGAGTTGAGTGAGGTGAAGTTCCTTGATTATAAGGTATGTTCTTCATCCTATTCATATGGTTGAGTTAATGTAAAGGTTTGGTACCCCATAGAAAGGAAAATAATTAAAGTGGAGAAGCTATAAGTATTGAAGTGAAGAAGATGACTATAAGGTGAACTTGAAAAGGGGATTATGGTTAAATTTGAGACTAATTTGAATGTAACTTCTTGATTATGATATTATGGATGTTGTTATTATTGTTTGGGACCTGTTTTATAATATGGTGGAAGTTGATAAAATAGGGGAAATGCTGCCCAAATCTCGTTAGCTCGTTAATTATGTTACTTTGGACTTAAGCATGTTTTCAAGACTTAACCTTAGTATAAATCCTCTTGAATATAGATTTTGCGGGCTTTGGAGGAAAACGTTAGTAGTTAAGAAGACGTGAAGGTATGTAAGGCTAACCCTTTTCTTTCTAAAGGCATGACTCCATAGTTGTCAACCTAAACATGATATCCACACTATTCCTATTCCTAGAAATATTACAAGCCCATAATTTTCATGATTCTTACGATATAGTCGATAATGATCTTTGTGGAAATTATGATGATGGTTTCAATTCTTGAAATGCCAAACCTTGAAGTTCCTAATGTTCTCATGATACTATTGAGTTTGTCACAAGATTATCGATTGTATTCATTGTTGTTGATCCCATCTTATAATAGTTGTTCTTCCAAGATGGGATATGGCGATGATGATGACTCCATAATAGAAATCGGAGGGTTACTGACCTTATGCCACTCCGATAGAGTAGTAACGTTTTATTTTGGCTCTCGTGCATGCTTTATATATATGTATGTCACGACCCGACTCGGGGCCGCGACGAGCACCCGGTGCTAACCCACCCAAGCACCCTCTTAGCTTACTCTTATACTTACATCTAGGTGAGCCACATAATTATACATGCATTTCCATTGATTCGTCAACTAGTCCCATATGGACAACCGCACATTTATATCATCATAGGCATTTATGCTACATCAATATACATGGGCCAACGTGGCCGACAAAATGATATACAAAACATAGGCCGACAAGGCCAAACACATCTACCCACACACACACACGTCTACGAGCCTCTAAGAGTATAACATATCACATTAGCAGGACAGGACCCCGCTATGCCCATAATTATATACACAAAAGAATGAGTACCCAAAAGATATGGCTCCGAAGGAAATGGAGCTCTCTATGAAATCTCCGAATAGGCAACTAAGGATCAAATCTATCTCCCTGCGCACCTGCGGGCATGACGCAGCGTCCACAAACAAAAGGACGTTAGTACGAAGAATGTACTGAGTATGTAAAGCATGATCAACATCAATATAGAAGCATAATAGATATCATATGAAGATAGCATAGGAGGGGAGACAGCAATATCATCATCATGTCGCTTACTTGCATACATCGTCGTTCGTATCCCATAATAATACTCGTACCATACTTGTGCTCATATTCGTGTACATGTCCTTATTCGTATTCCTATACATAGTCTTTTCAAATTCATATTCATATTCATATTATATACATAGTCATTTCATATACATAGCATTTACATAGCATACCCGACCTCATGGGATCGGTGTCTTATACATACTTGGCCAACCAAGGCTCAAGGTCATACATACCTGGCCCTACCAAGGCATCAGGGTTATCCGTACCCTCTGCAGAGGTGTGCGCGCGTTTCGTAATCGTATACATAATTTATACATAGTCATATACATATAGTCTTACCCAGCATCATAAGCTCGGAGTCTTATTATAGCCCTTCATAGGCACACATACCCATATATCGTAGCTCGTAAGCATCTCTAATCTCATTTTACTCTCATCATCATTACTATCCTTATCATTATCGTTACATTTACATTATAGACTTACTCGTCATACGAGGAACGTAGTATAAGCACAGTACATATCAAGGGTCGTGAGCTTATGAGCTCGGAATGTCAACCATGTGAAGACAACATACTCATATAGAGGAATCTAGGAATTTGGCCAATAACCATGCCTTATGAAAGAAGGGTTAGCCTTACATACCTTTCCGTCGAACTATTCTATGCTTGCACGTTCCCTTCCAATGCTAGCGTTTATACCTTCATTAATATCATAACAATGGCCTTTAGTCATTCACATTATCCACATTATCTAGAATTCCTCAATTTGCCTCTAATTCACCCACATTCATGATTATAACACCCATCTTCGTCCATTCGTCTAAAGTGTTTAGTTCATGATCTTAATACCATTTATAACATATTCATATCACAACACAACAACATTCATAACTCAATTCAAACTATTTCTCAAAATGTCACTATGCATCATTCATGACCTAGTTGACCACATTTTCTACAATCTATGTATTTTAATTCTCCAATACCTCAATCATCTTGTAAAAATCATGAATCTTACCTTAGAAGTTGTAGGAACAAGATTTGGTTGATAATACTCTTCTTTGAGCAAAATCCTAGTTTTTCTCCATTCGGATTTCTTGACTTGGATGATCCTTGATGATTCCCTTATCCTTGATTTACTTGTCTTAATGTTATGGAAGACTTATAATCCTTGAAAACCCATAAAATAAATTTAGAGAGAAGTTCTAGAGAGAAGTGGTGTAATGTTGTAAATGAAATAAGACAAGTCTTGATCCTCATATTTAATGAATTGAAAAATCTGTGCTGGGTGAACAGTGGTCGTCCATGGAGGTTTACGGTCCGTATTTCAGTTTACGGACCGTCCCTCGTGGTTGTTTTTAAGCTTAAGCAGAACCAGAAACTTTGGCCTGCATGCATGGTGATTACGACCATGGTTGACGGGCCGTAAATCACTTTACGGTCCGTCCACCAGGTCGTATTTTAGCCATTTCGTCAGCTGGCAGAAAGTTGACGTTGGACATGCCGGTTTACAACGTCAAGTTTACGGACCGTATTGCACTTTACGGTCCGTATTTTTCACTATACGACCACCGGTCAGTTTTTCCAACTTTCAATTTTTCTCATTTCTCGACTTTTCATTCTAATCATCCACATCCCTTTACATACTTTTCCCATGAAACATTATACACTCGCACTCCTCGCACACATCATTAGTTCATTTACTTGCGTACCAACGGAAAATTTTCCGAGGTGTAACATTCTACCCCCCTTAGGAACATTCATCCTCGAATGTTAAAGGCTTGGGGAATTCTATAAAAATTTCGCCAGAGTTTCCTCTGTAATGTGGCACTACCACCCTGTCACAACAACCCACAATAACAATGCCTCACAGGGCAATAATACAACAGCACTAGAAATTTGGCCACACACAACCTGAATGTATAAAAGGAAAACATGCATACCTTATGATTTTGACGTCTCATCTTGGACTTCTTCCAAGGGCTGAAATAAATGTGGGTATTTGGATCGCATATTCTCTTCTGCTTCCCATGTCATTTCCTCTCGATTTTTATTTCTCCACAGAACTTTAATTGAGGCCACTTCTTTGTTTCTATGCCTCCGTACTTGCCTATCTAATATGGCAATGGGTATTTCATCATAAGTTAACTTTTCTGTCACTTGAATATCATTCACTGGGACGATCCTCGTAGGATCTCCAACACACTTCCGAAGCATCGAGACATGAAATACTGGATGGACTGACTCCAAATCTGGAGGTAGATCTAGCTCATAGGCCACCTTGCCTATTTTGCGCACAATTTCGTATGGCCCAATATACCGGGGACTGAGCTTCCCCTTTTTGCCAAATCTCATCACGCCCTTCATCGGCGACACTTTCAAGAATACCTAATCTTTCACTGCGAACTCTAAGTCTCTTCGACGATTATCCGCATAGGACTTCTGACGACTTTGAGTCGCTAGCATTCGATCTTGTATAAGCTTAACTTTCTCTATTGCTTGCTGGACCAAGTCTGGCCCTATCAACTTAGCTTCTCCGGTTTCAAACCACCCAATTGGGGATCTACACTTTCGCCCATATAGAGCTTCATACGGTGCCATTTGAATGCTAGAATGGTAACTGTTATTGTAAGCAAACTCAATGAGTGGCAAATGGTCATCCCAATTTCCTCCAAAATCTATCATACATGCCCGTAACATATCTTCAAGAGTCTGAATAGTACGTTCAGCTTGCCCATCGGTCTGTGGGTGAAACGCCGTGCTTAGGCGCACTTGGGTCCCTAAACCTTCATGGAATGACCCCCAAAACTTGGCTGTAAACTGAGTCCCTCTATCGGAGATAATAGATACTGGAACGCCATGGAGTCTCACTATCTCGTTAAGATAAAGCTTGGCATAATCTTCCGCCACATAGGTCGTTCTGACCGGTAAGAAATGCGCTGACTTTGTGAGCCTATCCACGATCACCCATATAGAATCATATTTACGTCGAGAACGGGGTAACCCTGTAATGAAATCCATATTAATCACTTCCCACTTCCAAGTTAGGATTTCTATAGCTTGCAATAAGCCACCCGGATTTTGGTGTTCTATCTTCACTTGTTGGCAGTTAGGACACTGAGCTACGAATTCTGCTACGTCTTTCTTCATCCCATTCCACCAATATATAGTCTTAAGATCATGATACATTTTCGTCGCTCCAGGGTCAATGGAGTAACGGGAACAATGAGCTTCTCTCAAAATCTGATGGCGTAGACCTGCCACATCGGGAACACATAACCTGCCTCGACATCGGAGAACTCCGTCTTCCGAAATGTCAAATGATGACCCCTCCTTCTGAGGGAGTGTATCTCTGTACTGCATTAGCATGGGATCCTCATATTGTCGCTCTTTTACTTCCTCTACTAACGATGAAACTGCTGAATTCTGAATAGTAGCTCCGCTGCTACCTGAGTCCACCACTCGGACTCCTAGGCTAGCTAACTGTTGAAGATCACGGGCCATCTCTTTCTTTTCTGGTCGTACCTCACTTAGACTTTCCATCGACCTACGGCTAAGAGCATCAGCCACAACATTTGCCTTTCCGGTGTGGTATAGGATTTCAACATCATAGTCTTTTAGCAACTCTAGCCATCGTCGTTGCCGCAAATTCAACTCTTTCTACTTGAAGATGTACTGGAGACTCTTATGATCTGTGTAAATATCCATGTGGACACCATATAAGTAATGTCTCCATATCTTTAAAGCATGGACCACCGCGGCCAATTCTAAGTCATGGGTAGGATAATTCTGCTCATGTTTCCGTAATTGTCTAAAAGCATACGCAATCACCTTACCATTTTGCATCAATACACAGCCTAGCCCGACGCCTGAAGCATCACAATAAATAACATATCCTTCCAATCCCTCTGGAAGTGTCAAGACTGGGGCTGAAGTCAGTCGGTCTTTCAACTCTTGGAAACTACGCTCGCAAGCATCTGTCCATTGAAACTTAGCTGACTTCTGAGTCAACTTAGTGAGCGGTGCAGAAATAGAAGAGAAACCCTCAACAAATCTTCTGTAATAACCGGCTAAGCCCAAAAAGCAACGAACCTCCGTAGGGGTCGTGGGCCTTGGCCAGGTCTTCACGGCCTCAATCTTTTGGCTATCCACTCGAATACCGTCAGCTGCAACAATGTGGCCCAGAAATGCCACTAAGTTCAACCAAAACTCGCATTTGGAAAACTTCGCGAATAACTATCGAGTTCGAAGAACTCCAAGGACAACACGCAAGTGATCCGCATGTTCTGCCTCGGATCTATAATACACTAGGATATCATCGATGAATACAATCACGAATAAATCTAGAAAAGGCCTGAATACATTGTTCATTAAGTCCATAAACACTGCCGGTGCATTAGTTAGCCCAAACGACATTACTCGGAACTCGAAATGTCCATATCTTGTTCTGAAAGCTGTCTTAGGGATATCTTTCTCCCTAACTCTTACTTGGTGATACCCGGACCTCAAATCAATCTTTGAAAACCATTTGGCACCTTGCAATTGATCAAATAGATCATCAATCCTCGGGAGGGGATACTTGTTCTTAATTGTCACTTTATTCAATTGTCGATAATCAATGCACATTCTCAAAGAGCCATCCTTCTTCCAGACGAACAATACGGGTGCTCCCCACGGGGATGAACTAGGCCTAATGAAGCCTTTTTCAAGCAAGTCTTTTAATTGCTCCTTCAACTCTTTCAACTCTGCGGGTGCCATCCTATAGGGAGGAATAGATATGGGTTTAGTGTCTGGCAACACATCAATCGCAAAATCTATCTCTCGCTCGGGAGGAAGGCCTGGAAGATCTTCCGGGAACACATCCGGAAATTCGTTCACTACCGGAACTGACTGAAGAGTCGGCGACTCAGCTTCTACATCTTGAACTCGCACTAGGTGATAAATACACCCTTTCGTGATCATCTTCCTTGCCTTTAGATAGGAAATAAACCTACCTTTTGGTGATGCCGAATTCCCTTTCCATTCTAAGACTGGTTCTCTCGGAAACTAGAAACGAACCATCTTCATTCGGCAATCAACATTGGCATAACAAGAAGCCAACCAATCCATGCCCATAATAACGTCAAAATCTACCATTTCTAGCTCATGCAAATCAATCATGGTACGATGATCACAAATCACAATCACACAATACCTATATACTCGGCTAGCTATTACCGATTCACCCACGGGTGTAGACACCTCAAAAGGTTTGATAGACTCCGGCTCAATTATAAATCGACCCGCAATATATGGAGTAACATATGACAATGTGGAGCCCGGATCAATCAAAGCATATACATCATGAGAAAATACCGATAATATACCTGTGACCACATCAGGAGAAGACTCAAGATCTTGGCGTCCAGCCAAAGCATAAATACGGTGCTGAGGACCGCTAGTACTGGGAGCTCTGCCTCTACCTCTACCATGGCCGACTGGCGCATCTGAACCTGGCCCCGTAGGGCATATAGATGTCGAAGATCCGGCTGCCGACCCTGATGGCTGGGTCCTACCTCTACCATGTACTGAGGAGCAATCATGCATAATATGGCCTGGCCGACCACATGAATAGCAAGCGTCTAAACCTGATCGGCACTGACCCCAATGCAACTTTCCACACTGAGAACATCGTGGTACGGGTGGCCTTGGCTGGCCTGAATCACCTCTAAACTGAGACCCCGAATAACCCTGACTCGGCTCGGAACGAGTAGATCTGTCAAATCTCTGCCCCGTGAACTGTGGGGGTGTACTGGGCATAGAATAGCCTGAATGGCTGGGAAACTGCTGTCTGTGTCCGCCCCTGGACTCGCCCCTCGAACCCGAAGGTCTGGCCCTCTTGTTATGGCCCCTATCCTGCTCACGTTCATTTCTCCGCTGCTATAGGTGTTCCTCTAATTCCTGAGCGTGTGCCTGAATGCGTGCAATATCCATGCCATCCTGAAGGGACGCAATCAAACATTTATCCATCAAGTGTGGCCCTAGGCCTTTCACAAACCGGTGCACCCGATCGCCCATATCCGCTACCATGGCCGAAGCATACCTAGCCAAGGAATTGAAGTGGAGACTATACTCTGTAGCACTCATGCTACCTTGCCTCAGATTCAAGAAATTATTGGCCCTAGCTCGCCGAACTTCTGGAGGCATGTAGTGACGGAGAAAAGCATCGACAAACTCTTGCCATACCGACGGAGGTGCATTGGCTCCCCTCGAAGCCATCCAAACCGTATACCACTGGATTGAGACATCCCTCAATCTGTATGACGCTAGCTCCACCGATTCGGTGTCTGAAGCATGTATCAACCGGAGCGTCCTTAGCATACCATCAATAAAGTCCTGGGGATCCTCCTCCAGTTTCGACCCAAAGAATTCCGGGGGTTTCAAAGCAATGAAGTCACGGGCCCTTGCACTAACAGTCCTGTCACCTTGCCCTGCGCTTGGCCTCTGAGTCTGGGCCGCAACCAACTGAGTCAACAAATTAATGGCCTCTCTTACATCTTGGCCTGAAGCATTCTGTGGAGGAGCTAGAGCTGGGGCTGAGGCTCCCACGTGATCCTCAGTAATAGGCACTGTCTGGGAGGACTGAGATTGAGCCGCACTCTGGGACTTATCTTCCTCTACTACCGGTGGCGGTGCTCTTTCAGCCCGCTTTTCTGCCACCGTCTTGCCCTTTTGGGATGCTGTAGCCTTTTTCTTTTTAGGCATCTCTAAAATACACAACACACGATTTAGGAACAAGAATTTCTTACATCATAGCTTTATCGCACGATTCTTATGAAGAAAGAAGGTCATATATTCCTAAGATGTCCGCAGCTTCTCGTTTATAAGTGTGGCGCGCAACACACCCATAATCAAGACTCTACTAGACACGGCTCGTAGACACATCCTAGGACTGAACTGCTCTGATACCACTTTTGTCACGACCCGGCTCGGGGCCGCGACGAGCACCCGGTGCTAACCCACCCAAGCACCCTCTTAGCTTACTCTTATACTTACATCTAGGTGAGCCACATAATTATACATGCATTTCCATTGATTCGTCAACTAGTCCCATATGGACAACCGCACATTTATATCATCATAGGAATTTATGCTACATCAATATACATGGGCCAACGTGACCGACAAAATGATATACAAAACATAGGCCGACAAGGCCAAACACATCTACCCACACACACACACGTCTACGAGCCTCTAAGAGTATAACATATCACATTAGCGGGACAGGACCCCGCTATGCCCATAATTATATACACAAAAGAATGAGTACCCAAAAGATATGGCTCCGAAGGAAATGGAGCTCTCTATGAAATCTCCGAATAGGCAGCTAAGGATCAAATCTATCTCCATGCGCACCTGCGGGCATGACGCAGCGTCCACAAACAAAAGGACGTCAGTACGAAGAATGTACTGAGTATGTAAAGCATGATCAACATCAATATAGAAGCATAATAGATATCATATGAAGATAGCATAGGAGGGGAGACAGTAATATCATCATCATGTCGCTTACTTGCATACATCGTCGTTCGTATCCCGTAATAATACTCGTACCATACTTGTGCTCATATTCGTGTACATGTCCTTATTCGTATTCCTATACATAGTCTTTTCAAATTCATATTCATATTATATACATAGTCATTTCATATACATAGCATTTACATAGCATACCCGACCTCATGGGATCGGTGTCTTATACATACTTGGCCAGCCAAGGCTCAAGGTCATACATACCTGGCCCTACCAAGGCATCAGGCTTATCCGTACCCTCTGCAGAGGTGTGCGCACGTTTCGTAATCGTATACATACTTTATACATAGTCATATACATATAGTCTTACCCGGCATCATAAGCTCGGAGTCTTATTATAGCCCTTCATAGGCACACATACCCATATATCGTAGCTCGTAAGCATCTCTAGTCTCATTTTACTCTCATCATCATTACTATCCTCATCATTATCGTTACATTTACATTATAGACTTACTCGTCATACGAGGAACGTAGTATAAGCACAGTACATATCAAGGGTCGTGAGCTTATGAGCTCGGAATATCAACCATGTGAAGACAACATACTCATATAGAGGAATCTAGGAATTTGGCCAATAACCATGCCTTATGAAAGAAGGGTTAGCCTTACATACCTTTCCGTCGAACTATTCTATGCTTGCACGTTCCCTTCCAATGCTAGCGTTTATACCTTCATTAATATCATAACAATGGCCATTAGTCATTCACATTATCCACATTATCTAGAATTCCTCAATTTGCCTCTAATTCACCCACATTCATGATTATAACACCCATCTTCGTCCATTCGTCTAAAGTGTTTAGTTCATGATCTTAATACCATTTATAACACATTCATATCACAACACAACAACATTCATAACTCAATTCAAACTATTTCTCAAAATGTCACTATGCATCATTCATGACCTAGTTGACCACATTTTCTACAATCCATGTATTTTAATTCTCCAATACCTCAATCATCTTGTAAAAATCATGAATCTTACCTTAGAAGTTGTAGGAATAAGCTTTGGTTGATAATACTCTTCTTTGAGCAAAACCCTAATTTTTCTCCATTCAGATTTCTTGACTTGGATGATCCTTGATGATTCCCTTATCCTTGATTTACTTGTCTTAATGTTATGGATGACTTATAATCCTTGAAAACTCATAAAATAAATGTAGAGAGAAGTTCTAGAGAGAAGTGGTGTAATGTTGTAAATGAAATAAGACAAGTCTTGATCCTCATATTTAATGAATTGAAAAATCTGTGCTGGGTGAACAGTGGTCGTCCATGAAGGTTTACGGTCCGTATTTTAGTTTACGGACCGTCCCTCGTGGTCGTTTTTAAGCTTAAGCAGAACCAGAAATTTTGGCCTGCATGCATGGTGATTTACGACCATGGTTTACGGGCCGTAAATCACTTTACGGTCCGTCCACCAGGTCGTACTTTAGCCATTTTGTCAGCTGGCAGAAAGTTGAAGTTGGACATGCCAGTTTACGACGTCAAGTTTACGGACCGTATTTGTTACATCCGACATTTTTGTTTATTCGAAAGATTCAAGATAAATTGATTTGTGATGAATAAGGCCACAATTGGACCTTACTTGGTATGAATGTGTAGGTTATGAATTCAATGGTGTGGAATTACGAAAGGTGGCCAAGGGCAAAATTGGAATTTTGGAAACTTGCCCATGAACTACAATATGTAACCAACAATTTTGGGCTCTAAAAGAAATAAGAAAAACAAGGCCCATTAAGGGATGGCCCAACCGGTCATTCAATGAAAAAAAAGGGGGCCCAAGTCCATAATTTAATTAGGTATATTATATATGATGATACATATCCATAGAATGTTCAAGAAAGCAAGAAAAATCAAAAAAAAAAAAGAGAACAAGGCATTTCGGGTTTGAGGAGAAAAGAAGAGAGAAAAGAAAGAAAAAATTTTGGAGCCAATTCTTTGGTTTAAAAAGTTCATCTTTTGTGAAATTATTACCAAGTGCAAAGCCCTCTACAAGTTGGTACAAGTATTGTGGCAAGAAAGCAATTTTATCCTCCAAGTGAAGAACTTGAAGAAAGGTGAGGATTTCATGCTTTTGTTATGTTATAAATGGTATATGTATGTTGTAGTATGTGTGAATGAATGAAAAACATGGAAATTTTGTGTGTTGGAACTAAGGGTGTGTTGGCCGAATACATATATGTATATTGCATGATTTTGATGGTTTGAATTCATGTTGTAATTGAGTTATAGTATGGTGGAAATTGTATTAGGAATGAAAGTGGGATGAATTAATGGAAGTTGGGGGATATTGCATGTTGGCCGTGTGGTGCCTTGTATGAAAGTGGATGGATTGAATTTATTTAATGCAATACTTGTGTTGTTATGACTTTGTGAAGTAGATGGAAGGATAATGGTTAAGCTAAAACGAAGAATTTGTTGGTTAAGTTGTTGTCGGAAAGTATGTCGCTTTAGCGTGATTTCTTGAAATTATGATTAATGATAATGAACTGGGAATATGGAAATGTGTTTATGAACTTGTATGTTGAAAGTTAGGAAAAGATTGGAAAAGTAGTGACTTAATGGAAAGTTTGAATGTTTGTGTATCTTATGAATATTATGTGAAAATGGTATGGATGCCTCCGATGTATGTCGTAATGATTTTGATGGATAATGGATATGAAAATAATAAGTTTGGTTTGGAAATGCAAGTTTGAAACGAAAAATGTTTCGTTATGTCGAAAGATGGCTAATGATGCCTTAGTGTATGTCTTGATGTTTGTTGTTGTTTGGATGTCATTTCTGGGTTGTTGTGTTGATGAATTGAGCCGAGCTAAGTCTCGGGGATGTCGTATATACAGAGGAAATGCTGCCGAAATTTCGGTAGGCAAATATGTGTAAAGTTGGAATATTGAAAGTTTGAAACTAACCAAATGGTAAACTTGACCATTTCCAGATTTTGGACGAAATTTGGATTGACGCCAAGCGAGCGTAACGCGTTATCGAGGTATGTGGAGCCTTTCCCTTTGTTCTTAGGCATGTTCTGGATGTGATAGGCTCGGCCGCGAGCCTTAAGTACGACTCCGTTCCCCGGAATTCGAGACGGAAAACCGCTCCAATTCCTTCAATTCATTTGAAGCTATTTTCTTGCAAATTGCCTTTAAAGTGAGTTTTTGTACAAAACCTCCCTAAACGGAGTCGGAACACTTCCAAACGATTATGGATGACCTCATAAGGTCTATTAGCGATAATTTACATATGTTGCCTCGAGTTGGTCCGAGGCGGGCCCACAAGGCCCGATATCTTCTGTAATACTTTAAATACTTCCCTTTTGTCCGATTTTCTCAGAAAACAATTGAACTATTATTTTGATTATGATACAACTATTTTTATGCAATTCTTACAAAATGATTTCTGAACATCTGAGAATCTGATTCTGCTAATAATCTGTCGTGCCTTCCCAAGTAGGATATAGGCGCGTACTATGCATACTATCTGGATACTCTGATTTTGACTCGTCGTTTGGCACCCTTCAGTTTGATTGAGTCTGTATGTTGAGTCTGTATGTAAGTAGTTTCTCATTTATCTGTTCGTGTCTGTCTCAATGCATTCCTTCACTGCGTCCCGGGCCAGGTTCTGTTATCGTGCATATTTCTCTGCATTGTTCACCGCGTCCCTCGGCGTGCGGGCCGGGATCTGTATGTCTGTATGATATTATGATCTGTGTATGGGGATGGCGGCCAGGATGGCATATGATCTGATCTGATTCTGTCTGTCCACCGCGTCCCGTACTAAGAGGGCCGGGTTCTGTTATCGCGCCCCCAGACAGGGCCGGGATCTGTATGAATGTATGCGTGTGCCATCTGTATTTATATAAGCACATGCCTCTGTATGATTCTGTATGAATCTGTACTACTCTGCATGCATAATTCTGTCCGACATACTTCTGCCTGTCTGTCTGAATTACGACTATGTCTGTATGTCCGTATGGATTCTGATTCTGCTCGTCTGTCCGTATTATGACTCCATTTGTCTGTCTGAACCATAATTCTGTTTATTTGTATGGTACACGGTTCTGTATGTCTGTCTGGATCATGACTCTGTCCGTCAGTCTGATTTATGGTTCTGTTCGTTATATTTCTGTGACTCCGGTTCGGACTATGTTTATATCTGTTATGTTCTGCTTTACATACTCGGTACATTTTTCGTACTGACCCCCGTTCTTCGGGGGCTGCGCCACATGCCCGCTGGTACCGACGCACCAGGTGATACGCCGCCAGCGTAGGGTTCTAATTCTGCTGTTTGAAGAGCTCCTTCGATTCGGAGCGTATACTTTTGGTATATATATCTTCTGTCTTCTGTATACTCTGTATATATGGATATTTTGGGTACGGCGGGGCCCTGTCCCGTCATATGATTCCGTATGTCTGTAGAGGCCTGTAGATAGATGTGTGGGTTACGGGTTTCGTCTGTATGTTAGCCTTATCGGCTTATCTGTATGTTTCTGTATGTCCAGATATATATATGTTTGCGCGCGTGCCGTAGTTGTATCGGCCTACTTCTGTAACTTCTGTTTTAAAAAAAAAAATCTGTATGATTCGAATTCGATCGGGTAGGTACGTATGGGTACCCAGTTAGGGTACCAGTCGCGGCCCACGGGGTTTGGGTCGTGACAGTATTGCACTTTACGGTCCGTATTTTGCACTATACGACCACTGGGCAGTTTTGCCAACTTTCAATTTTTCTCATTTCTCGACTTTTTATTCTAATCATCCACATCCCTTTACATACTTTTCCCATGAAACATTATACACTCGCACTCCTCGCACACATCATTAGTTCATTTACTTGCGTACCAACGGGAAATTTACCGAGGTGTAACAATGTATGTATTTTCTCACATCGCGCCATGCTATAGCCGGTCGGGCAGACATATAGATGTACACACCATTGCAATAGGCAGCTTATGCTATCGTCCCGAACGTGGGGTGCCCGGACACGGGATATATGGATCGACTTGCACGCTTCGCAGCAATATCTTTATATGGATCGGGCTACACGTTCCGCAGCAATATAATAATGATATGATATGTGGATAAGGTTGCACGTTCCGCAACAATATATATGTTTGATGATAGCCCCGCGCCTATATGGCCGGGCAGTATACTATATATGTATGTATGTATGAGATGGTTTAATTTTCTAAAGCTAAGCATGCATGACATCCGCCTTGAGAGGCAATCAGATATACAGGTTATCTCTTTATATCATGTTCCTCATATCTTTATTATGTTGTTGTTCATGCTTTACATACTCAGTACATTATTCGTACTGACATCCTTTTGCTTGTGGACGTTGTGTTCATGCCCGTAGGTAGGCAGGGAGACGGATCAGATCCCTAGGAACTTCATCCGCGGAGTCTCAGGAGCGATCCATTTGCTTTGGAGCTGCAGTTTATTGGTAGTACTCTTTTGTGCACATGATTGGGCATGGCGAGGTCCTGTCCCGTCTTTATGACTTTTAGCATTCTTTATAGACGCTCGTAGACATGTGTGTGTATAGTTAGACGTCTAATAACCTCTTCGGTTCATATCTTGTATATCATTTTTGTAGCCTTGTATATATATATATATATATGTATAGGGTAGGGTTGATAATAATCGAATAGATGAGCTTTTGTTTGAGAATTTGTGCCTGTCCAGGTTATGATAATTATGAGTTAGATATGTGGTCCACCAAGATACGATTAGAAAAAGCATGCTAGGTGGTGCTCGGTAGGCTAGCTCCGGGTGCCCGTCATGGCCCTCTGGTTGGGTCGTGACATGCATCACCCTAAAAATGCGGTGAAACTGATCACGCAGTGTTGCGAGTCCTCCTCCCACTTAAGCCCTGTGTACTCTAGGGGATCAATGCTACAAACTCACGAACCCTCGAACTGTTAGGCCCCTCAGTGAGTTCTGCACCAGCAGATGCTCTCGACTGCCTCTAAGTAGCTACAAGCTGAGTCAATAACTGCACTGCAGTTCTAAGATCCTGATCTATTGGAGTGATAGGGGGTATTGAAGGTGCTGCCTCTCTCGAAGGATCCTTAGGTGGTGGAGGAGTCCCCATAGGCTGTGAAGGGGTGTCACCCTAGGCCTCAGACTGGGCCCCATTTGCTGGGTGTGTCCTGCTGGTCCCCTCACTAGCTGTCATATAAACTTTTCGGCTAGCTACAATATTTCTAGTCACCGGCATCCCTGTATGCAAACACAAAAGGGTAAGTTTAACTCAAATCTTCTATGACTCAGCTCTACAACACGATTTAGATATGAAAGAAGGGTAACTAACTCCTAAATGCCCTGTAGCTTCCTGTTTATATCATATGGTGCATAACACATCTATAAGCAAAACTCTACTAGACACGACTTGTAACACCCTAGGACAGACCTGCTCTGATACCAAGTTTGTCACATCCCAAATCTGGAGAGGCGTGGCCCTCACTCGGTGCCACACCGGACTCGCGAATCACTTTGAATCTGTAACTCTGGAGGGGTAATCCTCAACTTAGGCTGAAAGGGCCTACTTTCAAGCAGACAATACCAATAAAGCCAACAAGGCCACACTATGTATGTGTGTATATATATATATATATATATATATATATATGTGTGTGTGTGTGTGTGTGTGTGTATCTACATATATGTATATATATGTACATATATGTACACAAAGGTATATATATGTATATACATATATGTACATATATGTATATATGTGTATACATATGTACATATATGTATAGACATATATGTACATACATGTATACACATATGTCTATACATGTATACACATATGTATATATATATATATATATATATATATATATATGTACATATATGTACACAAAGGTATATATATGTATATACATATATGTACATACATGTATATATGTATATATATATATACATATGTATATACACATATATGTAAGTGTATATACACATGTATATATATGTCTATACATATATGTACATATGTATACACATATGTCTATACATATATGTATACACATATGTATATATATATATATGTACATATATGTACACAAAGGTATATATATGTATATACATATATGTACATACATGTATATATGTGTATATACATATGTATATGTATATACACATATATGTAAGTGTATATACACATGTATATATATGTATGTATACATATACATATTTATATTTATACACATGTACATATGTATATATATAACCTGTAAATTCTTAAGTTTTAAAGAGGTCGTTTTAATGTCCAAATGATAAAGGACGATGTTGGTCGTGGTTATCGAGGTATGGTTAAAGAAGACTGTTATTAAGAACAAAGGTTAAGAGAAAGAGATGAACAGCATAACAAGATTCGTGACTGGACAAAGTCCAGATTAAGATAAATAACAAAGTTATTGTTCATTTTACTGTTCATTAAAAAAAAAAACCAAAAACTTTGGGAGATAGACAGAAAATTAATAAATATAACTACATGATAAGAAGAAATATAGGAGTGACGAAGTACCGAGTAGGATTGTTAAAAATTTATTTGAAAACAATATTAATTTCCTGCTTTGTTCTTTGAACTTTTCTTATTGAAAGAACTTTTTGAAAAATTTACTACCCCCCTCTTAAGTTTGGTATCAGAGCGAGAAGATTTTTGGCACCTAAAACTCATCTAAAACTATATGAGAAGACATTTATCTGCTAGAAGAAGAAAGGAAGCACTTGTACCTACTATTAGCCCAGAGTTAATGAGACAACACCGTTTTGCTAAACATATAAGTTTTCACTATCGCATGATCTATATTACTCAAAAAAGACTAATAAACCTTAGAAGCTCAAGAAAAGTCCTTATTGAACACATCAACTATTTAGACACAGCTTATAGAGAAGAATTGAATAATAATACAGCAGTATTAAGTTTTCGAAATAATCTCCTTTGGGAATTTCATTTTACCAACGACGAGATATTTAGAACTGAAGACTATATTAGACAGGTAGAACAAAAAGTAAAGTTTATGCCTTTAGGTTAATAGATTCAAGATCATTATTTAAAGGTCAAACAAGAATTAAATAACTTATACCCAGAATATATTAAATTAAGTAGTACCAAAGAAAACCAGTTAAGACTGCAAGAATTAATAGATATAATATCAGGATTAGAATATAAGTTACTAGGATATATAAAATCTAGAATTATCTCAAAGAACCAAAAACGATTTAGACCATATTAATTGTATGAGAACACTACCCTTTGTTAGACAGATAGCTATCAATCATTGGTATTTATGTAGAGATATAGAGAAAAGACGAGAATATAGACAAGTAGAAAAAGCTTTAAGTGCATATTTAGAAATAATAAATTCAGAAACATTTTCATCACTAATAAACAATAGACTCTTACAAAGTCAGAATAACGAAGAGACAATCTCTGCTATAACGTGGGAATTACAACGTATAAGAGAAGATATAGAAAGACTTACAACTAGTATAGAGTACCAGAAGAAAGTTTGTAAAATAAAGATTCTGTTAGGGTAATAAATAAAGCTAGAAAAATAGATACATTAAAAAATCTAGATACTTAGACTTAAGAATATACCCAGAAAAGAAATACAGAGCATTAAAAGATCATAGTATTATAAAGTGTAATTTCAGTAACGGAGACCATATATTACATAGTCAAGACAAACAATTGAACACATTAGTAGATTTAGTTATAAATTTTAGTGAAAAAATACAAGAAAATAATAAAGACATTACTAGAATATTAGAGGTGGTAGAAGCATCCCAGACTAAGCAAAAGAAAACTTTCGAAAGAGTAGAACAAAATCTCGATTACTTAAAAACACAAGAATTAGAATTAGAAAAGAAAGTCCAGACTCTAGTAACAAAATTAATCTAGAAAAATTACCTACAAAGACGAAAATAGGAAAGTTAGTTAAAGTTATTACAGAAAAACCAAAAGAGATAGAACTAAAGACAACCCAAATAGTCTCTAAAATAACACAACAAATAGAAGTTTTAACTAGTGATATTAAAGAATTAAAAAAGACAGTAGAAGAACAAAAAGAAATCACTCTTTCATGAGTAGACAAACCTTAGCTCAAGAAGAAGACACAAAATTAATAGAAAAGTTTATACCTTTGCCAGCAGACTATAAAGATTATATACCTAACGCTAAATCGGATCAAATAACACTACAACAAAATATTACTATAATTTCATTACTATTAGAAATAATAAAGAAAATCGAAATAATACCAAGGTTAGAATGAATAAGTGAGCGCGTTTAGTTGTTAAGTGAACAACAAACAGAGAAAAATAAAGAGACCTCAAAAAATAAAGAAGTTGAAGAATTAATAGACCAATTAAAGAAGGTAGAAATAACACCTCAAAAAGAAAAAGTCAAAATAACTAGAAAAGTACAAAAATTGACCTTCTTCCAATTAGATCAAGAAACGAAGGAGGATTAGAAAGGCAAGAAAGACCAAGAGTAAGTTTTTAAGATAATAGAATAGGTAATAATTTCTTATCAAGAATCTTAAGTAGAAGAACACTAGAGGAAAACAACCAACAGTTAAGTGAGGTAATAGATGTAGACCGAGACATACAGATTTTCTAACAAAATCAATTAAAACTATTAAATCCAAAGACTTTATACAACATAGGACAGTTTTCAAGAACAGCACAATTATATAGACATTATAGAGAAGAGCAATTGTCAGCCATAGGAACTAAAGTTACTACTATAAATCTAATAAATCCAGAAGTTTTAAGACAAATAAAAAATACTGGAAGGACGCTAATGCATATGGGATTAATAGTAATAGGATTAAAGTGATTAACTAGAAAAAATTTAGGAACTAAAGTCTTAATAGTAATCTACGATGATAGATGGTCAGACATGAAAAAGTCAATAATCGGAATAACAGAGGTAGATATGACAAATAATGGAGGAATTTTTTATATTAGTCCAGATTTTATAATGAATTTAGCAGAATTTGGAAAACATATAAAAATAGGAATACAGACTAAAGGATACGAAGAAATGTGTAATGGTAATAATCTATTAACGTGCATAGGATTTTTAGGAAAAATGACGAATAATAGTAATGCTAAGTTTAAAATTAAAGTAGAAGATGTCGTAGAATTAATGGGAAATAGAGGAATAAATTTAATTAAACCGATAAAAATAAATCCTGAAGAATACGCAGGGTTAGAATGGAAATTAGAAGACTTTAGTAGAAAGAAAATTCTACAGCCAGAGTCACACCTAATGTACACTAATTCTAGAGGAGAGACATCTATAAGATTTACCAATTATAATTATACATCACAAAGAGACATAGAAGAAGAATGTACTCTAGATGAAAATGAAACTACTGAGTCAACCCTTATGGACAGAGAATTAATACAAGAAGAATTTGAAGTAGACATAGCTATAGAAGAAGCAAAAATACTCCATAAAAATAACAAAAATATACTTTTTAGATGTAAAGGATGTAAGTTAGGAGAATTAACAATAGAAGAAACCATCAGTCACTTCAAATTATGTGAAGCTCGAACTGATAATTGGGGACATAGAGTAGAACATATATACCAAAAGAAATCAGACGAATTCGATAAAATATTAGAAGATATGCAATATAGTGATAATGAGATAGAGATAGACTCGATAATAAGTCAAAAAGAATTAATGGAATCTAGTTCGTCTAGTTCTAGTCCATTTCAAAGAATAACAGGAGAACAATACACAGTAGACACGAGCACAGGAAATGTACCTAGAAGAAGAGTTTTTAGAACAGCAGGAGAGCCTATAGACAATATAAAACCATCAGGGAAGAGAATACCAATAGAAGAACCTATTATTCTCCAAGAAGGAGGTAATAAAGGAAAAATATTAAATGTAACAGCTCATGATCCACAAAGATGGAATTCAGTAATAGACCTTTGGAAATGAATAGTAGTAGCAGACTATATAAAAACTTATAATGATACAGATGCTGAAACTATGTATAAATACTTAGAGACATTTTTAGGAGAATCAGCTAAAGCTCTATGGGAAGCATATAAGGAAGATTTTCCGATGGAATTTCAACACTTAGTATCCATGGGAGCAAATCCATACAATTTTACTAATAAAATACATACTTTAATTACAGGAGAAGATCCAAATAGTGGATTAGTAATACTACAAAGAAATGCTTTAATTAAATTAGAGCAGTTAAGTATAAGTAGTTGATTTCATATTAAAAAAAAATTAAATGATTATTTTTATTATTGTACAATTAGTGGAAACGCTTTTGACCAAGAACTAGGAAAGAAATTATTTAATAAATTACCAGGAGCTTTAGGAAGAGAAATAGAAGACAGATGGAATAAAAGAGATGGAGTAGTACAAAATCCTAATTTAAAATGGTCAATAGGATATAGAATGCAACATATAATGGATATACTACAATAAAAATGCACGCATATACAAATACAAAAATAATTAAAACAAAATGAGATGAATTTTTGTAAAAGCGTGGTATACACTACTCAGAGTTACGATAAAGACAATTATAAAAAGAAAAAGTATAAGAAATACAGAACCCAATATAATAGAAACTACCCTCAATACAATAGAAAGAAATACTATCTTAGAAAATCATCAGCCAGAAAACCCTATTTAGACAGAAATAGACATATAAGAAAATACAGAACAGATAGAAATTATAAAAATAAACTGGAATGTTTTACTTGTGGAAGTGTAGAACACTTAGAAAATACATGTCCAAAAAGAATAAATAATAAGACACAAAATTCATAGCTAATTGAAGACTTTCAAGAAACCTTAATAAATGTAGATGAATATATGTCAGATACGGAAAGTATATACTCTATAGTAAGTGTAGATACTGAAGAAAAGATTAAAACAGACTCATCAGACTCAGAAGCAGAAGAATTAATTAATGAGATAGGCTTAGAAAAACTAGACCTAGAACCAATTCAAATAGATAATTTAGCAAATATATCAGAAGACTATAGTCACGACTTCGAAAGAAATAAATGTTTAGATAGTAATGCATGTTTCTCTTGTAAATGGTTTCCTAGTAAAGATAAAAGAGCAAAATGTAAAAATTATTTTATGGAAGGATGTATCATGTGTATAGAAAAAGAATTTAAGACATATATACATAAAGAAGAAAGACATAAAAAAATAGAAGACCCTACTATTAGCATAAGAATAATGACATTAGAAACTAGAATGAACGAACTAGAAACCAGGTTATATAAATTAGAAAAAGGAAAACAAAAAGAAGCAGATAGCGAAGATGAAGAAATATGTTTATCTAATATACAACCACTAAAAACAATACCAGAAGATTCAACAGCTGAACTAATGAATATAGAAGACCATGGAGCCCTAGTATGTAATGAAGATAAAAAATTAGGAACAATAAAAATACTTGCAAGAATCAAAATAGATGACTATGAAATAGAGACGTTAGCACTAGTAGATTCGGGATGTACTAAATGTATAATAAATAAACGAATAGTTCCACCAAATTTAATAAAAGTTCTAGACAAACCAGTTACAGCCATGCAAATGGATGGAACTCATAATATATATAAACATTATGTTCATAAGGCATACATTAGCTTTATCAACACTTGTTCAGAATTTTATAAACCTAGTTATAAAATGGATAAAATATGGGTAAGAGACTTGAATATAAATATAGACTTTGTCATCGGATTAGACTTTATGTTACATAACAATGGAAGTTGCATGATTACAAGAGATGGAGTAATTTTTCTAAAACATATTACTCATACACCAGTACAAGCTCATAAAACTGAAACTAGAATCAGACATAAGAAGATCTCTACTCCAAACCAAATAAACCTGCAAAAGAAAGAAGAAAGTTGTTGTAAGGATTGTCAAGACAATAATACATGCTGTAAAAGCAAAAGAGAAATAAAGAATTTAATTCTAGAAGAAGAACAAATACTAGACGACGATAATCTAATAGAAAAAAATTATACTTTAATAGGCATAGAAACAGAATTATATAATTTTAAAACAGGGATAGAAAGGATAGGGGTAATAAAAAACCAAAAAGATTTAGATAATATAATAAGAATACTAGATGAGATAGAAATTATAGGAGAAAAACCTTTAAAACACTGGAAAAATAACAAAATTGTATGTAAATTAGACATAATAAATCCAGAATATATAATTAAAACAGCCTCAATAGAAGCAACTAACCAAGATATAGAAGACTTTAAAGTACAAATAAAAGAATTATTAAATTTAGGAGTAATAAGACGATCTACTTCTAAACATAGATTTGCTGCATTTATGGTAAGAAATCATAGTGAGATAGTAAGAGGAAAAGCTAGAATGGTAATAAATTACAAAAGACTTAATGATAACACCAGAACAGATGGATATAAGTTACCAGACAAAACAGAACTAATAAATAGAATACAAGGTAAAAAGATCTTTAGTATATTTGATTGTAAATCAGGATATTGGCAGGTACGAATGCATGAAGAAAGTATAGAATGGACTGCATTTACCTGTCCTGAAGGACATTTCGAATGGCTAGTAATGCCATTTGGATTAAAGACAGCTCCACCAATTTTTCAAAGAAAAATGGATAGTATATTTGGAGACTATAAAAGATTTGTCCTAGTCTATGTAGATGATATATTAGTATTTAGTAAAGACATGAAAGAACATTTAGAACACCTCCAGACAGTATTTAGATTATTTGTAAAAAATGGAATAATAATTAGCAAGAAAAAGATGAAATTATGTAAAAACCATATAAACTTTTTAGGAGTAGTACTAGGAGATGGCAAAATAAAATTGCAATCTCATATAGCTAAAAAGGCCTTAGAAATGCCAGATAAACTAGATAATGTTAAAGAATTACAAAAATTCTTAGGAATAGTAAATTATGCTAGAAGTTTTATAAAAGACTTAGGAAAAATAGCAGGGTCATTGTATTAAAAAACGGGATCAAATGGTCAAAAACACTTTAATACAGAAGATATTAGATTAGTACAAAAAATTAAAAAAAAAAAAAAATATTCCAGACTTAAATATGCCCCTAGAAACAGACTATTTAATTATAGAAACAGATGGAAGCTTCGAAGGATGGGGAGCCGTTTTAAAGGCAAAACCAAATAAATATAGCAATAAAAGTGAAGAAAAGATATGTGCTTATCAAAGTGGTAAGTACCGAGAAAAAAGAAATATGAGTAGTATAGACGCCGAAATTTTAGCTATAATATATGGCTTAAATAGTTTTAGACTATATATACTAAATAAAGCAGAAATATTGGTAAGAACAGACTGTGAAGCTACAGTCAAATTCTATCAAAAAATTAATGATAAAAGTAGCAGTAGACGAAGATGGTTAAACTTTATGGATACTATTTCAATTTATAATTTAACATTCGAACATATAAAAGGAAAAGATAATAATCTGGCAGACCAATTAAGTAGATTAAAAATCACATCTAACTGATTTTCTATTTGAACAGCATGAGACCATCAAGTTCTCAGACACCAGACAAGGGAAAAGGTATAGCCTCAACCCAAGACACTTACAGACAAAAGGTACTAGGTAATCTTCATTTTAGACCTACATCTGCATTAGACAAAAACGCCATAGAAAAAATACATTTTGGAACCAATAATTTAGTATTTTTCCCACCATCTAATTTAACTTTTAAGATATTACCAGAATATGTAATATACAAACAACAGACATGTTTAGCAGACAATTTATGAATATCGCATAACAAAAAAGACGCTAGTCATTTTGTAGCCACTCTAAATGCACTGTGTCAGTATTTTATAGACAAAAATCTAGATAAGAAATTTAAATTTTATGTTGTAATTCATGGTAGAACTAATGGTATTTTTCAAACCTGGATAGAAGTTTTAGATTCTATCAAAGATATAAGAAGACCTCTTTTTAAAGGCTTTAATGATCTCACTGAGGCATTAGACTATGCTAGAGGAGTGTTGGGACCAAACTATTATATTTCTCCAGCTCTCAGACAAAATCCAGATAGAACCCCTCAGTACAATATACAAAAAGACACAGACAAGGTGATTTTTTGCGATCACTGCTCTACTATGACTGAGACCGTCAGAAGACTTAACCAGCAGAAAGAGACACTCATCCAAGAAAAAATGAAACTCTTGAAACAAGCAAGACTGTTAGAACAAAGACTACAAGCAGTTAAGTTCGAATTAGTACAATCCCAGAGTTCTCCATCCCAGACAAAAATGGATGAGACGGGTGTGCATTCCCCAATGAATGCAAATAGATCCATTTGTATCGGATAAAGATACAGCTAGTCCGGTTCAAACGGTAGCCGGTAAAGACTCATCAAATCCGTTGATGGCTGTCACTTTGCCAAAAAGTGAAGATGAGGGATGTCCATCTCTCCAAACAAGACGAAGACTACCAAAGACACTGACGCAAGGAGCTACTTCTACCAAGAAAAGCATACTTGCAAAAAAGAAAAAAAATGACAACATACAAAGTATAGTTAAAGAGACTTTGGAAAGATTTTTCCAAACAAAAGCAGAACAAGACAAGCATATAATCAAGAACCCTAGTCCAGAATTATCTCCAAGTCCAAGAATGTCACCAGTCCATAGTTCAGAAGAAGAAGATATGGTAAATTTTCAGAATAGTGCATTTCAAGATTCACAAGACCCAAACGACGACGATTCAGGAATGAGTTTTGATTCTATTGCACTACATAATTTAGACACATATAAATATATGTGTTTGTGTGTGTGTGTGTGTGTGAAAAGCAAAATAATCAGACAGAAGTAGTGGAGGAAATAGTTATGATAAGACAAAAGACTGAAAGAGTCGTTGAACAAAAGCAACGGCTAGAAGACACTTGCAGAAAAAGAGAGTTTTATTAAAAGTAGCTTTAATAAAGCAGCCACAGTAAATGGACAGATCAGCTAACAGATAAGTAAATAAAGTTTTTCTTTTGAAAAAGTTCACGTGACGATGGGGCCCAAAGAGCACCCGGCTGAACTCAAAAGATTCTTCAACATTCTGAAATTCGGAGTTAAAGTCCGCCAGACGCCTATAAATAGCAGCATTTGTGGAGAAGCAAAGACATCACCAACAAGAGCACCAACCACCTCTCTCTAGAAAACTTCCATATTCCCCTTCTCTTTCATCAAATGCTCCAATCCCTTGCCCAGTCAAAAACCAGTGTAAGATAAACTCCTATTGTAAATTAGTATTAAGTTTGTAATAACTACCCCTAGTGTGAAGTAGTTTTTTGGGGTTCCCCGAAAGGGAAACCTCTCTCCTTCTTCAAACCTTGTAAGTTTATTTACTATGTTTTCTGTACTAATCTCCCTATTATGTAAATTATTTTGTGATTATTATGTTTAAGTAATTACTTCCTTATCATCATGAATTTGTTATTCCTAGTATATGGTTATTCTCTTAACTTCTTAATAACCTCGATGGATTAACCTATAAATTCCTAGGTTTTAAAGAGGCCGTTTTAATGTCCAAATGATAAAGGACGATGTTGGCCGTGGTTACCGGAGTATGGTTAAAGAAGACTGTTATTAAGAACAAAGGTTAAGAGAAAGAGATGAACAGCATAACAAGATTCGTGACTGGACAAACTCTAGATTAAGATAAAAAAATAAAAAAAGTACTGTTCATTTTACTGTTCATTAAAAAAAAAACCGAAAACTTTGGGAGATAGACAGAAAATTAATAAATATAACTACATGATAAGAAGAAATATAGGAGTGAGGAATTACCGAGTAGGATTGTTAAAAATTTATTTGAAAACAGCATTAATTTCCTGCTTTGTTCTTTGAACATTTCTTATTGAAAGAACATTTTGAAAAATTTACTACCCCCACTTACTGTTCATTTTTTACTGTTCATTACAAAAAAAAAAAAAAAAAATATATATATATATATATATATATATATATATATATATATATCCTATATACACCTATATATATATATATATATATAGGATATATATGTATATACACATATGTCTATGTATGCCGGGGCCCTGTCCCGACTACATATATACATGTATATATGTATAAATATATACATATATGTATATAAACCCTATATATATATACATATATGTATATACACCCTATATATATATACATATATGTATATACACCTATATATATATATATATATATATATATATATATATATATATATATATACACCTATATATACATACATATGTATGTATATATACATATGTGTATATACATGTATATATGTATATGTGTATATATACATATGTATATGTGGATGTATATATGTATATACACATATGTCTATGTATGCCGGGGCCCTGTCCCAACCATGTTATACATATGTATATATATATATATATATATATATATATATATATATATATATATATATATATATATACATAACTGAGCAAGCCGACGAGGCTGCTATGAATGTACACAACCAAAGGAATCAAATAGACATATACAGGGCCAGTAAGGCTACAACACCGGCATATTATATACATGACTCGTCTAAAAGTCTTTGGAGAAAGCATAGCTGTATCATGGTCAGGACAGGGCCCCGTCCTACCTATCAAATCTGTAACCACAAAAGAAAGACTCCAAAAGACCGGGCGATTCCGAACAAAATGAGCTCACCAATCAGCTGATATCCGGTCCTATCTATTGTGAAGGTCTATAAGTCTGCCCATCTGTACCTGCAGGCATGAGTGCAATGCCCCCGGTAAAAGGGATGTTAGTACAAGACAATGTACCAAGTATGTAAGACAATAGATAACTGAAAATGAGGTTGAACTAAAAACATAATAATTTGGAAGCCAAAGAATGCCCTAAATATCTCACCTGACTTGTCTCATACGAAATGCAACAATAATAATATCGCATATCTTACTGACCAAGTGGCCAGGCAATCGGAAAATCTCACTGACCATAAGGCCAGGAAACTGAAAAATCTCACTAACCCGTCGGCCAGGCAATCTGTCTCACTGACCCATCGGCCAGGTAATCTGTCTTACTGACTCGTAGGCTAGGCATATCTGTCTCACTGACCAAGCGGGCAGGCTAAATATATATATATATATATATATATATATATATATATATATATATATATATATATATGTGTGTGTGTGTGTGTGTATATATATGTATATATATATATATCATGTGTAAACTGACATATATGAAGATGTTAACATGTCTCTTTCTAACTCCTCTACTCACAATACCACATCTAGAAGCGTTACACCTCTATGACAGCTCTAAACAATAGTTCTCTTTCTTTAAGATTCGATAAGCGGATACTATCTACGAAATCATGCCAAGAAAAGAATGGATAGCCATTACATACCTGGAGTCACCAATACACTCTGGAAATGAACTCGTCATAACTAGTACGCCAACCCTATAACAAAGGAATAAATGTATGAACTTAAATGTCCTAGTCTATCGCGTATACCAAATGATAAATCGATTCTAAAATGAAAGGACAACATTTCCCCTATTCATTAATCATCACAACTCAACCAACAACAATAACCTCTTGGGAATATGTCTAAACTCAAACCATCAACATATAAGAGTATACACCAAAGATGCCCCAATATACGCTTCGTATACGATACCTTATACACTTCTTCCTTCAAAATTCATGAAGTACATAAACAACAATATAACAACAACATCAACTACTATCCATATACAAAGGGATTCCATTAACAACACATCAAAAACGTGATCCAAGACAGCCCACAAGTCCAACACAAGTTTGAGTTTTCCTTCTACAACTTCCATCTCTAACTAGTTGTTTAAGAACTAATAAACTCAAGGACATAAAGGTATGATTGTTATGGTTCACTTTTACGCGGGTGTATTAAAGCTAATAAGAAGTTGCAGACTCTATTTGAATTTGGTATTTTTTAGAGTCGCCACCTAATTTTATAAGGAAAATTAGGAAAACCGGGTAAAAGGGGGTTTGTTCAAACAAAGAAAAAACCTTTAAAAACCAGAGTTCGAGGTAAGGATTCTGGTGATACCCTAGAGAATGTTTTAAACACCCTACTATTAAGGATCCATAAAAAACTATTGACCAACAAGCTTCAATGTGTGATTAATGTGATTATTTACTAAAATATTTTATTTCTGGCAAACTTTTGTCATGCTAATCATAAATCTCCACTTTTTGGCAACATGTTCTTTAAGGAGAAAGAGTTGGTTTCTTGAAAAAATGTTTATAAGGGTTGAAATCACTTTATTTCTGGACCAAAATACACTTAAGATTTCTCTTAAGTAGAGTTCCTACTAACTTGGTCCCAATGTTATGATTTTAATCCTTATAGTATTATATATGTATATAAGTAAATAAATGGAGTATATTTCCTTTATGAAAATAGTATAGGCTTTGCACAGATATATGGATAAAAGAAAGTTTGCTTATTTTATTGTTTCCTTGAAGCTCAATTTGGTCAATTATATACTACTTCCAAGCCATCTTTCCCCAAACCAAAGTTTAAGTGTAGTTCCTCTCCTTTGCTTGCCTTAATATTTGGGCTTTAGCCCAAAAGGTTTTGAAAACAAACCTTAAGTCATAAGTTTGAGAAAAGCCCATTTTATGCTCATTTAAAATCGGATTTTTTTTGTCTCAAATTTACTCTAAATGGATCCAAGTTATAAAGCCCAAAATAATCCTCCATTTTTTTTAATTTTTTAAGGCCCAAACTGGTTCTTTATTGCTCATATTAAATCCGAAATGGTTCGTTTTCATTTTCAACGAGCTTAAGGCCCAAAACAATGCCAAAACCCTTTGACTTGTTCGTATAACCAAATTTCAGATTTATGCTTCAAAATAGTTTTATAAAAAACCAAGATTATCAATTACATGCAATGATTGTTATAGTCGTGTTTAATCTTGAAAAATCGTTTGAAAGGTGCTAACTCGTACGCGAATTTCCCAAGTTCTAATGCCTTTGGGTTTCAATAATACCATCAATGTTGTTCACATATACAACTATTATAAATAGCATATGAAATATCTATATATTGAAATGAAAAAAAAAAGTTAGGCTAGTGGGCCTACCTAAGTCCACCAGTTGGCCATTTTCACCCATGGTTGAGCCTTCAATCATCCTTCTGGTTTCGGACTCGATCAAGAAGAGAGTTGGGCCTCAGGCCCAACGGGTTTTAAAACGCAGGAATCAGCCCAAGTGGCCATGGTGTTTATCCCATGCAAACAGAAAGGGGGGAAAATAAGATTATGGTTAGAGAGTACCTAAACTTAATAATTCATTTAATATAAATTAAACATTACTCAATGTAATGACGTATTAACACAAAATTCATTCCACATATGCATATAAACAAGCAGTCATTTAAAGCAACAGGATCAGGCCCAGACATGTTGAAAAGAAAAGAAAAAAGAAACAGTAGGCTCAATCCTAATGATAACGGGAAGACAATAAGAGGAAGCAGGCCCAAGACGTAACCAATAGAAACAAAGCCCAACATGGCAGATAAGTATAATCCTTAAGAGTTGAGCCCAACTAAATGACATACTTTAAAAAAAACAAGAGGATGATATTCAAGCAAATATATACTTGATATACAAGAGCAGTGTATACTAGAGTATATAAACACAGTATATATCGATATACCCTATGTAAATATATACTTATTCATACCAGTTTCCCAGGACAACATATCAAAAGGAAAACAAACATGACTCATAAACAAAATAGACAAGAAGAACTGTAAATATGTAAGGTATATAGATCCCAAATAGCGTATAGCTAATCATTTGCCCTTGACAGACATCCTAAAGCCTTTGTATAGTCACAAATTATTCATTGAAACATCCAATATGTTGTTGAAGGCCCAAACTGAACAAGACACTTTAGGAGCATTAAAAAAGGCTTGATCATGTTCAACAAATAATCAAAGTAAACATCTTCATTTCATGTCAATGTATATAGCAATATCCAGTCTTATTACATGAATCTAAACCATGAGATGAGTTTGGACAGACTTAAACTTCCTATGATCCATATGTATGGACTATAACCTTATATTAACATGGCAGCTTCCTAATCCCATCAGACACTCAAGTTCATAATAGAATCGAATTTATATCATAATACACATATAAGCAGTCTTCACAACAACAAAATAGATAGGCTCTACACATGGCACATTTGGCAAAGAACAGTTATACTTCTTAGTTATATCACCCTCAAAACTTAATCATGAGTTTCTAAGCAAACATGACTAAGCCCTGCCCAAATGAAACATTCAAGACCATACAAAGCTGTCACGACCCAATTTCACTGAATCGTGTTGGCACCTACATTTCCTACCTCGGTAGGTGAACCCTTAACTCAACATTCACAAATAGTAGAAATAGCGGAAGAGGTAAAATAATGTAAGTCTCACAAATATAATATAATGTTAACAAGTGCGGAAGTAAATGAAATCCACCCCAATATCTGGTCTGGTTATACAAGAGCATCTAAATCTGAATAATAATACATAAGTAGTCTCAAATCATGTCTTAGAATGGAAAGCAAGACATAAGTAATAGAAGAGTCTTCAAGGTCAGCGGACGCCATGCTCACCCTGGGAAACTCGAATGGAAGCTGAAAAGTCGATTAGCCAGGGGTCAGAGAAGTAGATCCGGCCTGGTACTCTGCATTCATGTCACACCCCGATCTTATTAGGGTGTGATGGGCACCCGACCCCACATACGGAGCCGAGCGAACCCGCAGACCCTGATTACACACCAACAATTTTTTTTTTTTTTGAAATCTGAAAAGTCAATTACAAACAAAATACGTATTGAACTTTCGAAATCTTCTGCTTTCTATTTCCAGAATTTAACAAATCTGTAATTATACAAAATTTATTAGGAAACACACACAACAACATATCGGCCGATAAAGCCGCTTACAGACTGACTATCATTACCCACGACGCTGGCTGCAAAGTCTCTAACACTGATCAGACATCACAACATACATACCCTGACTCGGCAGTACTCCTGGAAGAAATGGAGCCCGCCAATCCACTGTGCCATCTTCGACTCATCTCATATAGTCATCTGTGGGTACCTGCGCGGCATGAAACGCAGCCCCCGAAGAACAGGGGGTCAGTACGGATATGTACTGAGTATGTAAGGCATAAGTACAGAAACGAAACCATGACTGGCATAGACAGAACAACAAACAAAAGCTTATTCAGAAATATTAACACTTATCGTTTTTTTTTTTTTTCAGACACGAATCATACTTACTCACCTCGTATACCGGACAGATTACAGAACGAACAAATTGTTTAACTGACATCATGTAGCAGACGGAATACAGCATATACGGAAGGTCGGAATACTTACTCTCCAACATACGTCATACATAACAGAATCGGACGTCGTATCATATGCGCGGCAACCCCGGGGACAAATAACACGCCGGGTCAAGTGCCGTATCATACAGACAATAACCTCGGGGACAAATGACACGCCGAGGGACGGTCACATCATATCATATACATAGTGGCCTCGGGGACAGATAACACGCCGAGGAACCGATGAACAGTGCCAATGAATGCGCACGATAGCATAGGAACGTGGCTGCCACTCCTGCCTTTGGCGCCACCACACATCTAACTCCAGAAGTTTTCTCCGATCTCCGTCACACATCACACATAACCGCAGTACCCGGGGGCGGACAGATAACACAGCACCCCGAGCCCGGACACATCATACTTCGTAACATAACCTCGGTAACCGGGAACGGACATATACCACAGTACCCCGGAACCGGACACATCATACTTCGGAATTCACATATGGGGCTCAGCGGCCCATCGCACGATTTACATACCGGCCCGGGACTCGGTGAAGGGAATCATAACATATACACGAGCAGAATAGCGAGAAACCGAATACACATAATTCAGACTCCACTGATTATTCAAACGTATTCTCAGAATGTCCATACAGACTACTTGTTACAGATTGCTTACAGATTATTCAAACATACTCTCGGAATATACGTAACAGATTTCTTATTACAAACATACTTTATGTCAAGCTACTTTTAACAGAATATTTCTATCAAGGTACCTATTACTTTTTACTTAATCAGAATACATATTCCAACTTTCTTGCACCAGATTACTTATAACCGACTACCTAGGTTCAAGTACATATATCAAGGAATTATGGCAGAATGCATATCGACATATGAGGGTCCAGGACAAGTTTCGGGTCAATCGGAGTTGGTATATAGAAGTTACGAGCGTTCAAAGTTCAGAACACTCTACAATTATTTCAGAAGTTTTCCTTGGAAAATCTAAGCCGTAATCACGTTAGCTACCTGATAGACATGTTTGTGGATCAACCCAAATAGAATCTTTGGAATCATACGTACATCAGAATACTTAAATCAGAATAATTATATAAAAAGGGTATGCCAGAATACCTAATTCACACACTTACGTCAAAATACTTGCTTCAGCATACTTATGTCGGAATTTCTCATATCAAGATACTTATACCAAATACTCACGTCAGCACATTTGGGTCGGCATCATTAATCTAGAATGTTTATGTCAAAATACTTAAATTACGAATCGCCTATCAGACCCATTTGCTACTTAGTTAGGGGAGACATACAGATCACAAACAGATTCAGAATTTCAGAATGGAATAACCTCGGGATACATAGCATATCATAGCCTACATGGCTCTAGGGCATGCCAAAAGAAAGAAAGGTAAGCCTCACATACCTGAGCGACGACCAACTAGTCGCGCTTACGCGTCCGACTTGCTTGCCTACACGCAAGAGAGTTCATCCATCTTGTCAATCTACGTCCAAAAGGATTCATTCATTCGTTAGTCCCATTACCAAATACATACTTCAACCCTTCGAACATATTCACTTATTTTCTGCCGGAATTTCGGCAGCATTTCCCCTGTAAGTGTACCAATCCCGAGAATAGGGCTCGGCCCCAAATCAACAACAACCACCCGGGAATGTAACCCGGCCAAACCAACAATGGTATTAACAACACCAAGAAGAGATTCAAAACACAATTTAACATTAGTAACTCTTTGCTACACAATTCGACGCTATTCCGTTTTCGTTCAAATTAACCGCATACGATCGAACCGACACCCACATTCAAACATTCAAGTACCAATCCAAGACACTTAGACAAGATTCAAAAACACTTCGGACAACCCACAAAATGTTCAAATCAGCCCATCCAATACGCAAGCAAATCCGAAATCTTCCAAGTCAAAGAGAACATCAACAACACATTTCTTTCCTTCCAAATTCATCAACTACACTAACAATCCATAATTTAGCAACATTAGTCTTACAAATACAAGAGACCATATTAAGATCACATTAGGTACCAAAACAGCCCACAAACTACTATAACCCCAACTTTGAATCGTTCCGCTTCTTTTTGCATTACGAAATCCACAACGACGCAACTAATACACTAAATGAAATTAATTCATTCCTTGACACACAAAACAGTCCATTTTCGGCCAACACTACATCCACACACTACATGCACAATTCCATCATTTCCTTCACCCTACAACATGTACAAATCACCCCTAACACAAACAACACTCAAAATACTAGATAAAACAATTGAATCATTGTCTTGTAAGCTACATATGCACACGGCCACACACCAACACATACATAATTCATGAATTTCACTCATTTCTACATACTACAACACTTCAACAATACTTATAACACATAAAAGAGGATTGGTTCTTTACCTTCATTCTTCAATTCCTCCACTTGATTAAAGCTCATAAACCATCCATATGAGTGCTCTACTTGATCCAACAACTCCACCATGCTAACAAGCATCATCTAATTAGTAGGAAACCAAGATAAAAATATTTTCCAAGCATCAAAGGGGAGGGGCTGGTTTCGGCCAGCCCCTTTGGCCGAACCCCTCCATATTTTTTTGTTTTGCTCTTCCTTTCTTTTTGTCTTCAATTAGGAAGATCACTTATATATAGATATACATAAGTAATGCATGTGAGGGGCACATGCTCCCTTCTAGAGTGTTCTTCAATTTTCTTGAAATTTTGCTAACAATTTGGTCAAAGAAGACTAAAGTCTTCTTGACCCTATTTTTTTTTTTTCTTTTATCACACTTGGCCCCCCATACTTAATAAAAGTGTGGACATGCACCATGCATGCCACACACACGGCCAAACCTTGTTTTTGGTCCAAAATTTTCAAGACAAATGTTTTTTGTAAAATTCCCATTCTACCCTTATTCTTTCCGCAATACTTCCATAAACCATCCGGCAAATTCTCTTCTTGCCCTTAGCCTCTCACAATATTTTCATACCAATAATGGTCATAAGTAGTATTCTTAACGACTTGTGTATTAGGGTAACATTTGAAAAGGGTTTCGCCCTTAACCTTCCACGACGACTTTGAAATATTCAAATGTTCAAAATACGGGTCGTAACATCCTCCCCCCCTTTAGAACATTCGTCCTCGAATGTTCGACTGACCTTATGGGGTTTTATAGTACTTTGGGAGGGTCCCTTTTTACAGATGTTCTTCTCTCTTATGCCCGTTCTTTATCTTTTATCTCATCCTCTTTGACCTTTTCACACGTCCTCTTCTCACGTCGTAGGTTCCTTGTTATGGCCGCTATTCCTTCGGCTTTACTTGTTTAAATTGGTTTTCAATCCTTACTCACTTTTCCTGTTGTTCATGTTGCCACACTTGTTCTTTTCACACACCTATAACTGGCAATTCCACCTCAGATTATTCCATGTTCTTCCAGTTATTCCCCTCTTTTATTCGGAGTCCTCGCCCATTCCTGTTTCTTATTTTTCACTTCTTTAGGATATTTAATCCTTTTCTCTTACTTACCCATTTTCTTCTTCAAACATCATAATATTAAGACTTTTCTATCCCAAATCCATAACGAAAATAGCAGCTTATCTCGTGGCGCTTGCACCATTTGTTTCACTACCGTTCAGGTTCGGGCATCACTCTTTCTGTCGTAGCATAGATCGTTGGGCACACATGTCCACTGGTATCTTCACACAGGAGATATCACACACCTTCATATACACATACACACATACTCCATACCACTAATCCGCAAAACACTTTCAGACGCTATTCAAGCCTATCCGAATTCCCGAGCTGTGAGGTACTCTTTGTCTCTTCGCCGGGCTACTTTGCCTCGCTCTACACACTTTCTTAAGGTTTCCAGTCATCCTACATACTACAGTTTCACTTAGATTATTCTGGTTTTCCATTTGTCTTTTATGTCAGAATATGCAAAATTTCTTGAAAACTTCCCAGGGGGTCACCCATCCCAGGATTGCTCCCACCTGAGCACGCTTAACTTTGAAACTTTGTTGGGATCTGATGCCTTAATGCCGATATTTTCGCGCCAACTCCCGCGCATAACCCTTACTACACAATTTGAGGCTAAACGAGGTCTTACAGATCCCGGGACATCCTCGTAACACGTCTTTTCCTTCACAATTACCGTTTTACCCTTTTTGGGCCTCAGAGCTCATCTTTCGCTCCCGCGTACCATTACTTTTCATCCTGGATTTCCAAATTCCTGATAGTAACAAATGCTTCTCCGTTTCCCTTACTTCATAATTGTCCGGATATCCGTTCGTTCGAATTTCTTACTTACCGCTTTTACATAGTGATCTGTAATAAGATTAATTGTCAACTTTCTGAATCCTTCGTCCGACCTTGTTTTCCTTGTACAGAACA
Source organism: Lycium barbarum (assembly GCF_019175385.1). NCBI lineage: Eukaryota > Viridiplantae > Streptophyta > Magnoliopsida > Solanales > Solanaceae > Lycium > Lycium barbarum. The sequence goes on from NC_083348.1 coordinate 52,831,732, forward strand.
AATATCAATGACGACTTACAGAACATACGGCTACATCACATTCTAGCCATCCGGAACTGCCAATTCCAGGTAGTAGGGAAAATACGTCAATACTGACCTCGGTGACTTTCCACATCACCACTTACCTTTTGTGTCGTATGTGAGGCCCATATAAGAGATCTCATTTCCTATAGTTGGCTCTATCGCACGATCTGAGACAAAAAGATGGTCAACAATCCCTAAATGCCCTGTAGCCTCCTGTTTATACATGTGGCCGGCAACACACCATAAACAGGACTCTACTAGACACGACTTTGCAGACAACCCACGGACAGACCTCGCTCTGATACCACTCTGTCACACCCCGATCTTATTAGGGTGTGATGGGCACCCGACCCCACATACGGAGCCGAGCGAACCCGCAGACCCTGATTACACACCAACAATTTTTTTTTTTTGAAATCTGAAAAGTCAATTACAAACAAAATACGTATTGAACTTTCGAAATCTTCTGCTTTCTATTTCCAGAATTTAACAAATCTGTAATTATACAAAATTTATTAGGAAACACACACAACAACATATCGGCCGATAAAGCCGCTTACAGACTGACTATCATTACCCACGACGCTGGCTGCAAAGTCTCTAACACTGATCAGACATCACAACATACATACCCTGACTCGGCAGTACTCCTGGAAGAAATGGAGCCCGCCAATCCACTGTGCCATCTTCGACTCATCTCATATAGTCATCTGTGGGTACCTGCGCGGCATGAAACGCAGCCCCCGAAGAACAGGGGGTCAGTACGGATATGTACTGAGTATGTAAGGCATAAGTACAGAAACGAAACCATGACTGGCATAGACAGAACAACAAACAAAAGCTTATTCAGAAATATTAACACTTATCGTTTTTTTTTTTTTTCAGACACGAATCATACTTACTCACCTCGTATACCGGACAGATTACAGAACGAACAAATTGTTTAACTGACATCATGTAGCAGACGGAATACAGCATATACGGAAGGTCGGAATACTTACTCTCCAACATACGTCATACATAACAGAATCGGACGTCGTATCATATGCGCGGCAACCCCGGGGACAAATAACACGCCGGGTCAAGTGCCGTATCATACAGACAATAACCTCGGGGACAAATGACACGCCGAGGGACAGTCACATCATATCATATACATAGTGGCCTCGGGGACAGATAACACGCCGAGGAACCGATGAACAGTGCCAATGAATGCGCACGATAGCATAGGAACGTGGCTGCCACTCCTGCCTTTGGCGCCACCACACATCTAACTCCAGAAGTTTTCTCCGATCTCCGTCACACATCACACATAACCGCAGTACCCGGGGGCGGACAGATAACACAGCACCCCGAGCCCGGACACATCATACTTCGTAACATAACCTCGGTAACCGGGAACGGACATATACCACAGTACCCCGGAACCGGACACATCATACTTCGGAATTCACATATGGGGCTCAGCGGCCCATCGCACGATTTACATACCGGCCCGGGACTCGGTGAAGGGAATCATAACATATACACGAGCAGAATAGCGAGAAACCGAATACACATAATTCAGACTCCACTGATTATTCAAACGTATTCTCAGAATGTCCATACAGACTACTTGTTACAGATTGCTTACAGATTATTCAAACATACTCTCGGAATATACGTAACAGATTTCTTATTACAAACATACTTTATGTCAAGCTACTTTTAACAGAATATTTCTATCAAGGTACCTATTACTTTTTACTTAATCAGAATACATATTCCAACTTTCTTGCACCAGATTACTTATAACCGACTACCTAGGTTCAAGTACATATATCAAGGAATTATGGCAGAATGCATATCGACATATGAGGGTCCAGGACAAGTTTCGGGTCAATCGGAGTTGGTATATAGAAGTTACGAGCGTTCAAAGTTCAGAACACTCTACAATTATTTCAGAAGCTTTCCTTGGAAAATCTAAGCCGTAATCACGTTAGCTACCTGATAGACATGTTTGTGGATCAACCCAAATAGAATCTTTGGAATCATACGTACATCAGAATACTTAAATCAGAATAATTATATAAAAAGGGTATGCCAGAATACCTAATTCACACACTTACGTCAAAATACTTGCTTCAGCATACTTATGTCGGAATTTCTCATATCAAGATACTTATACCAAATACTCACGTCAGCACATTTGGGTCGGCATCATTAATCTAGAATGTTTATGTCAAAATACTTAAATTACGAATCGCCTATCAGACCCATTTGCTACTTAGTTAGGGGAGACATACAGATCACAAACAGATTCAGAATTTCAGAATGGAATAACCTCGGGATACATAGCATATCATAGCCTACATGGCTCTAGGGCATGCCAAAAGAAAGAAAGGTAAGCCTCACATACCTGAGCGACGACCAACTAGTCGCGCTTACGCGTCCGACTTGCTTGCCTACACGCAAGAGAGTTCATCCATCTTGTCAATCTACGTCCAAAAGGATTCATTCATTCGTTAGTCCCATTACCAAATACATACTTCAACCCTTCGAACATATTCACTTATTTTCTGCCGGAATTTCGGCAGCATTTCCCCTGTAAGTGTACCAATCCCGAGAATAGGGCTCGGCCCCAAATCAACAACAACCACCCGGGAATGTAACCCGGCCAAACCAACAATGGTATTAACAACACCAAGAAGAGATTCAAAACACAATTTAACATTAGTAACTCTTTGCTACACAATTCGACGCTATTCCGTTTTCGTTCAAATTAACCGCATACGATCGAACCGACACCCACATTCAAACATTCAAGTACCAATCCAAGACACTTAGACAAGATTCAAAAACACTTCGGACAACCCACAAAATGTTCAAATCAGCCCATCCAATACGCAAGCAAATCCGAAATCTTCCAAGTCAAAGAGAACATCAACAACACATTTCTTTCCTTCCAAATTCATCAACTACACTAACAATCCATAATTTAGCAACATTAGTCTTACAAATACAAGAGACCATATTAAGATCACATTAGGTACCAAAACAGCCCACAAACTACTATAACCCCAACTTTGAATCGTTCCGCTTCTTTTTGCATTACGAAATCCACAACGACGCAACTAATACACTAAATGAAATTAATTCATTCCTTGACACACAAAACAGTCCATTTTCGGCCAACACTACATCCACACACTACATGCACAATTCCATCATTTCCTTCACCCTACAACATGTACAAATCACCCCTAACACAAACAACACTCAAAATACTAGATAAAACAATTGAATCATTGTCTTGTAAGCTACATATGCACACGGCCACACACCAACACATACATAATTCATGAATTTCACTCATTTCTACATACTACAACACTTCAACAATACTTATAACACATAAAAGAGGATTGGTTCTTTACCTTCATTCTTCAATTCCTCCACTTGATTAAAGCTCATAAACCATCCATATGAGTGCTCTACTTGATCCAACAACTCCACCATGCTAACAAGCATCATCTAATTAGTAGGAAACCAAGATAAAAATATTTTCCAAGCATCAAAGGGGAGGGGCTGGTTTCGGCCAGCCCCTTTGGCCGAACCCCTCCATATTTTTTTGTTTTGCTCTTCCTTTCTTTTTGTCTTCAATTAGGAAGATCACTTATATATAGATATACATAAGTAATGCATGTGAGGGGCACATGCTCCCTTCTAGAGTGTTCTTCAATTTTCTTGAAATTTTGCTAACAATTTGGTCAAAGAAGACTAAAGTCTTCTTGACCCTATTTTTTTTTTTTCTTTTATCACACTTGGCCCCCCATACTTAATAAAAGTGTGGACATGCACCATGCATGCCACACACACGGCCAAACCTTGTTTTTGGTCCAAAATTTTCAAGACAAATGTTTTTTGTAAAATTCCCATTCTACCCTTATTCTTTCCGCAATACTTCCATAAACCATCCGGCAAATTCTCTTCTTGCCCTTAGCCTCTCACAATATTTTCATACCAATAATGGTCATAAGTAGTATTCTTAACGACTTGTGTATTAGGGTAACATTTGAAAAGGGTTTCGCCCTTAACCTTCCACGACGACTTTGAAATATTCAAATGTTCAAAATACGGGTCGTAACAATTCATAAAAGAATACAGCAAGTGTAAGTCAGTACAAACCACAGTACTGGTAGGCATCATCAGCCGACTAAGCATAGTTAACACAATTCAGAAAATAAAGCAGATACGCAAATAAACCAACCAAGCATGAGATAATATAATCGCAACCGAGTATCCGTCATCACCTATGTAAGCATCTAAACCCCGATATGATAAGTCTGAGTATATTCGTTCCAATCCAATCACCACAATAGAATCGACACAATCCAATCATCACAACAGAAAAATCACAATCCAATCTTTCACCACACCTCAATCAAGTAATAATGCAATGCAGTGCAATAATGGTATGAATGCGATGTCGTGCCATGCAAAGGAGGTGTACACATGTACTCCGGACAGAAATATCGACGTCTCGGTAGCACAACCCAGCGTGACACGCGAAGTCTAAGTGCCACCCATCCCGGATCTTTGCCCAACAGACAAACGGGACCCTGGCTAATTGCTCACAAAGGGAGTGTCACCGGCACCACCCTGGGGGACCCGCGGAGTCCATGCACTAAGAATGATAACATCAGAATCGGCCATGCAACAACGATGCCCGAAATAGCTCATCGAACATCGGCCTCCTCACAGTCACTCAATAAAAGAGTCTGTCAAATATCAGTTTCATACAATCAACGATTCCGGAATTGAACCTCAGACATCGGCCTTCTCACAATCACTCAAGTAAAAGATGTTCATCAAATATAAGTTTCATATAATCAACGATTCTGGAATGAATCTTCGGACATCGGCCTTTTATAATCATTCAAGTAAAAGAGTTTATCAAATATCAATTTTGCTCAATCAATGATACCGGATCATTACCGGGTATCGGCCATGCATGAATATGAGAAAATGTGTGCAGTACATATGTCAATCATCAACAATCAGGTTTAATATCACAAATACCACAATGAGGTATGCCAACAACGTATCGCCTCACAACACCACAGTGGGAATGCCAAAACATATCAAGTCAAGTACCAACAGTGGGTACGCCAACACATATCAATAACTCAAGTACCAACAGTGGGTACACCAACATATATCGAGCACAAATACTAACAACAGTATGTCCATTCTATCCAAATCAGGACGACAAGCAGAATCAGGACGACAAGTAGGACTCGATATCAATCAACTATACATGGCATCAAGCCAACACAATTAATCAATCAAACACACATAACGGGGTGGCTAGTCCCAACAAACATCAAGGCCCAACCTAAGGCAATATCCATCCCAACTTTATACCCGAAGGTTCACATGCTGTCTCCGACATTATAATCTAAATATGTGATTCACTATACGAAGTCTCACTAAAGGTAAGCCATAACCTACGTGGACCGCTGAACCGTAACACCTACAAGTCATTATTTTGCCTTACCCTTCCTCTGAAGCTTAGAACCAAAGTAGTCTAAGCATAATCGAATTCTATATTAGAAATCATGAAAAATGATACTAATATTGCTATGATATCAACTAGGTCCATTTTAACCCTAGAAATTGGGGAAACGGGCCCACAAGGGCAAAACGGGAAATTCACGGGCAAATTATCAAATTAAGTACTAGATGGTCATAACCCAATCACTAATTATTGATTTAACTCAAGATTTGGCCTAAATCTGATTTCAAGTAAAAAAACCCCAAATTGGGTATAAACCCTAAGTCTCCAAATCCGAAATTCAATGTTAAAAGTGAAAGATACATGATTAATAAGCTTAGATTCATCACATTTTAGCATTAACATCATCAATTTATCATACATGACCCTAAGGAAAAGTTTCCCAAAACCCTTTTCCAAAATCCATCTCTAGGGATATGTTAAAGGGAAGGGAAGAATCTAGAATGATTATGATTAAGGAGGAGTAAAGGATTAGGCAGAGTTTACCTCCAAGAATTTCTGCAATTTATCTCCAAGAACAATTTCTCTAAGCTCCAATATCGAGATATGAAATAATGAGGGTCTAAGACTTACTTAAGACACATTTAATGAAATATAACTGCCCATCACCGCCACAGCGGAATGCCACCACGGCGGCTAAGTTACTGCCACAGCGATTCGGCCAACATCACATATGGCCGCCCCAGCGGTCATCACACCGCCACAGCGGTGCTGCTATTGCAGGCACCAGATACCAGAAATCTCCAAAATTCCTAAGTCTCCAATTGAAATCCCGAGTTATTACCAAGGGCATCTGCTCACAACCCGACCACCTAAACCCATACAAAAATACTTTGTGAACGCGCTCGTGGTCTCAGAATTTCGAACGGAGGCCTCATTGACCGAGTCAACCCTCAATGCCTAATTCCAATCTTCCATCCTATGTCCCGAAATGCATCCGAATGCATTGAGAGCCGAACCAAATACACATACTGGTTCTAAACGACCATCCGGACCTCTCGAAATTGACGAAACTCCTAAAAGAGTCCGTTTGCCCAAAAGTCAACTTCGGGTCAACCTTTTGCACTTAAAGCCCATATTTTTACCAAAGTTGCCCGAATTCGGTTTAGATACCTCGGGAAGCGTATCAACGGTGCCCTCGGGTCAGAAGGGAGCTAATCAATGCTCGGGAGCGGGCGAAAATGCCGAAAGAATTATAACGACCAAACGGGTCATTACGAAAGCATTCAAATCAGCATTCCTAAGCTAACACATCAAGGAAAGGGGAAACAGGTGCATAGTGGTATGAATTAGCCACAATGGCATACAAAAATATGCTTGCTACCTCAAATGGTCATTTTTAAGGACCAGACAAATAAAGGACGGCCCAAACAGACACACAAATAAATTAAACAACCATGATCAGCATCAATGTACCATACAACAGATTTCAAACAGGTGCACTGGCATACTCTTAAAAAGTTTAAGGTCATTTAAGATTAAGCTATTATCTAGGCATATCTTCAAATCAGTATAAGAAAACAAGAAAGGAATGTTTAGTTAAACATACTAGTTTAATATCAAAACACACTCAGATCAGCTTCTACATCAGCCTAAATGAATGAAAACTCAAACAGTTATACCAACGTTTGAACACTATTTCATGCTAACTTGCATGTAAAGATCTCATACAATTAGTTGGGAAAAGCTCATTTAAACACTTTTATTAAGTTTTAAGGCCTCTCATGACTTCTTAAGTGATTATTAGTCAAGGAGTGAATCTCATGGCAAACTTTAAGCATACTACTGTACCATTATCTAATCTCATCTGTTATATCCTGTATTTTTGAACGTCAGATTATTTGCTGAAGTGGGGCCCACACATCGAGATTTTTTTGGGACATCTGAAAAGTCATATGAATCACATATGTGGAGTTAAACACAACTCAAGAAGGACCCTTGGGCCAAATCAAAGTGGAAGTCTTCCAACCGAATATTTTTAAGAAAACGTTTTCGGGTGATCTGACTTTTAGGGGCAAACACGGTATTATAAGTTTGGAATTTGGAAAACTACCAAGAAATAGAAGTTGTAGATAATTGAATTATCTTTCCAACCATAGGTCATGGGTTCCCAGGTGACGTCGGTACAAGGAGATATGGACATTTTAAGGCAGAAAGGTCGAGATGAACAGTGATATCGGCCCAACCCGACTTCAAATCGGGCCAGGCCCATTTCTATTGTCATTTAATGAAAAGTTTCGGTTTTCTCTCCACATTTCAGACCAAATCACACCCATAAACATTTAGAACATTCTAGAGAGAGAAAGGGAGGAGAAATTTAGAGAGAAATCAATTTTGACCAAAATCTAAGCCCCGAATCGCGAAGCTCATGAAGGGAAAAGTGTTGTATGCTGCGCTGTCTTCAATTTGAGCTAAAAATCAACCAAGTAGGAGGGTGATAACGTGGTGGCTGAATTCTTAAGGTATGGATAAGGTTCCTTTTCATTGCTAACAAGTTTATTTAAAGTTTTAACGGATTAGAACGGGAAAATAGCGATATAAATTCGTCCGTTGGCATTGTGAATTATGGAATGAGATTTGAAGAGAATTTTGGATGGAAATAAATGTAGTTCACTTGTAGAATGTGGAGGAAAAATGGTTTAAGATGGCATGAAAAATTGTTGGAAAATGATTATAGGAACTTATGTGATTTTAATGTAATTTTATGTAAATATGGAAATGAAGTTTTAAATGTGAATGGCTATGTTGGTTGGTGGATTTGGAGGGATGTAAGTCCATATTAGCATGAAAGGTTGGTTGTTAAGTTGTTATGGGAAGTTTTGTGATTTTATGGTAGATTTATGTAATTATGAAAATGAAATTGTTAAGGTGCAAATTATGATTATGGTTGATGAAATTGGAAGGTGGAAATATGTTATGAATATGTATGTTGAAGATTAGAAGTTTTGGATGGATTATGGTTTGGTGGAAAATTTGTATATTTTGTGAATATTTTGTAAAATGATATGGAATGTTCCGAATTGTATTGGAGTGATCTTGATTAGTAAATGAATATGAGAATGTTGGTATTGAATTGAAAATGTGAAGTTGGAATGAAAACTATTACACTATGTTGGAAAGGAGACTAGTTATGCTATATTGTGTTTTGTGATGATTATTGATATTGTTGTTGGTATGGTTGTTGATATTTGAGCCGAGTTAAATCTCGGGGATGTTGTATTTATAGGGGAGATGCTGCCCAAATTTTTGTAGACAAGTATTGGTTAAGATTGAAATCTTAAAGCCTTACAATTAACATTTGGTAATTGTGACCAAATTGTAGATTTTGGCGAATTTGAAACTTGATTTTGGAGACGTGTATGAAGCGGAAAAGGTATGTAAGGCTTCACCCTTCCTTCTTTGGCATGTCTTAGGCATAATAGGGTGGATACGAGCCTCGGGGACAATCCTATTCCTAGAAATCCTAGTTTAAAGTTGACCCTTTTTCATTCAGTAGAATTGAATTAAATATTGTATGAAATGTTGAAAAATTGCCTAAACATCTAGAACTTGCACAAATAGGACCCGACTACCTTAAGACTCTCACAAGTGACGTCATGAAATGTAACGTATGTAAATCGTGTACGCCACCTCATTTGACCCGAGGTGGGCCCATTATTCCCGGATTTTCTTAATTGTTTCGTTTATCGAACGATAAGTATTGTAACTATTCTAATGAGAATATTTTTGTGATGATTATGATGAACATGATTTTTCCTTGGGCTCTCCGGCATGCTTATATGATATATGTATATGATATGTATATATACATGGGGGGAGGGAGGGAGATATGAGGGGAAGGGATATATGTTGCGCTATAGACGGGTTGCCACCTGGTCAGCTGGCGTTATATCATCCCGGACGCGGGATATACGGGCGAGCCGACGTATTTCGGCGCTATGTGGGCGAGCCGGCGTTGTTCGACGCTATGATATGATATGATATGATATGATATGATATGATATGATATGATATGGCACGATATGACACGATATGATATGACATGATATGACATGACAGGATATGAGTTCTATTTTCTATGTCTATGAAAAAAAATGTTTTTTTTTTAAAACAAAAGAAAATTTAGCGGGGGAAAAGTCAAGCATGCATGGTATCTGGCCAAAAAGGCATTCCTATGTACAGGTTACTTTCTTACCTCCTCACACGTTCTATGAGCCCATGATATTGTTAATTATATTTAATGTTGCTTAGTATGCTGTTTCTATGCCTTACATACTCGGTACATTATTCGTACTGACGTCCCTTCTTGCGGATGCTGCGTTTCATGCCGCGTAGGTCAACAGACAGACGGGTTTAATCCCTAGGAGCTTCACCAGCTGTTCCTTGAGAGTGCTCCAGTTGATCCGGAGCTTCAGCCTATTGGTACTACTTTTGTGTATATAATCGGGCACGGCAGAACCCGGCCCTTCCTATGTATATATGCACTTTGTTTAGAGGCTCGTAGACAGATATGTACAGTTAGATGTTTTGTACTTTGGATTGTCCTCGTCGTTGTATAACGTGCTAACAAAGTTTATTAGCCTATGTTTATAAATAGCTACTAATGTTGATGTTCACAAAAAAAAAAATATGGTATAGTTCATACGGCCCACTGAGGAATAGAGGTAAAATGATAGATACGGGGTGCTCGGTACAAGTATCGGGTACTCGTCACGGCCCCTAGTTGGGTCGTGACATCATCAACATGCAAGTGATATAGACCAACCCAGGCAAAGTGTACAAAAAACTATTAACTAATGAATATTTTCCAAAGCACACAATACAACAGGTGATAACAATTTGAACATACTAGCAGACTCATACTTATAATTAATAAGCATGTGAGGAATCAGTGGCTTAAGTATGATTGAACTACATGATTAGGCAGAACCAAAACATACACCATTCAAATGAGGTACCAGTCGACATCCATAAGCATGTGGTTGAACCATATTCAGACTAAATAAATCTACAACATGCCAATGGTTGACTAACTGATTTGTGAAGATTAAAAAGTTGATCTACTATCTGAACAAACAGCAAATGGCTAACTAGACATGGTTAGGAACAAATATTGTTAATCATTTAGCAGATATACAAGGATTCAAGATTTAAACATATTTTCACACAACTATAGGCATGCTAAATTGGACTAACAAATATTAAGCGAATCATACCATTAAAAACTAATTAGGTAAACAATGCTCTAATCATCCTAACTAAACTGGATTAATCACTAATCTAACTCATCTAAACAGTTAACATCAAACTAATCAAAACTAAGCACGAACACAAACACTAACAAACATATACTTAAACAAATAATCAAAAAACAAGCAACTAAACTAGCAAAAATAGGAAAGGATAAGCAATTACCTTTTCTAAGCACAACCTTCTTGTCGAGAATGGAATTAGAGAATATTCTTGCTCCTCCACCACACGATTTCAGCCACAATAAGAAAATAATAAAAATTAAACCTTTACTCGACAAAGACTAAGGAAACTCAACCAAGTGTCAAATTCAAATGTCGGTCACTCGTTAAAAAAAACCTAGTATCGAGTTTTTGTGTAAATATGTGATATTCAGTATATGCAAAGTGTGAATTGGCGGTTCTATAAAAAATTCAAAACCCTAAACCGAATTCGATGTGGGACTATGGTAAATTCCAATAATTTCTCCCTCAAAACAACAATCAATGGCTGGGATTTAAGCAAATAAACATATAGAGGGCAAGATTTGACCCAAACTTGGTCAATCCATTCGATTCATTGTGAACCAAGGGGATTTGAGTATTTAAAATCGGAACAAGACAAGAACCATTAAGGTTTGTACTCATTTGAACGTTGATTTGCAGAAAGGTAAGAAAGAAATGCAAGCAAATACCTGTTTGGCGGTGTATTAACGGAGAGAGGGTAAAGCATTAATTGCTTTACCCAAAATAGTCAAGCAACAACTGCATAAAGCAAAAGTAACAGTGTTCTTTGCCATTTTCAGGCCGATGACGAGGAGAGAGGGGATGGGAAGGTGCGGCTGCTAGGGTTTCCTTACCCTTTTCTCTTGATTTTTTTTTTTAAAAAAAAGACGAATGGGTCGTTTGGCTCGTCTTTAAGCAGCCTTAAGGGGTCATTTAGGTTATTGGGCCAGGTTTGGCCATTTGGGCTGGACTCAACCGCTTAAAATAAGAAGGAGATATGGCCCAGACGCGTACACACACACACACTCTCGTGTATATCCGTGTATACTTGCATATATATGGGGGGTAAATGACAGCATTTAATAAAAAGTCAAAACTAAGAATGTCTATTAGTTAAACACTTCAATTATGACCAAGTTAACACTAATGAACCAGTTAAACAAAGCGTAGACACGACAAATGGCATATAAGGCCCTAAATTGCAATTATGACCTTAATTGTCTTAAACCATGAAATTGGTTATTTCAATTATGGCCATATTTGACTAACAATTGATTGTTTCAATTGTAGCCGCAGTTAATCTCATATCAAGCAATTTATAAATGTAACCACAATTAAACATTTAATTAATTATGGTTAATCTAAAAATTGCACCAATGCAAATTGATTATGCGGAGATTAACATTTTTGAGAGGTAAAAATAATCATTTGTTTAATTAATCAAGTTTATTGAATTGAACGGAGTAAAATACTTGCTAATTAAATCTTCAATAATTTTCACAATTAATTGAATAATTGTTTCAAATTATTTTCTGATTTAAACTTGGCAAATGCCTTATATAAATAGTAAAAATGCATAGATTATTTTTAAATGACTTACAATATCTATTTGCTCTCATTTTGCCATATGAAATGGCAAAATTACTGATATAATTTCGTAAAAATCATTTTGGCTTATAGAATACATATTTCACTCCGTTTGATATCCAAAAACTCTGGGTAATTAACTAAAATTATTGGAGGTCAAAAATTTAGTTGTCAACAATGATGAAATCTTACTTCAAAAACTCAAGAACACTCCAACTCCAAGATTACTTCACCATGAAGCATCCTCCAAAACCACCACAAGAAGAAGAGCTAGAATCCAACAAGCACCACGAGACTTCTAATGCTTGATTCATGTTGTTTACCTTCATATTTGATCTTGGGTCATGAATGAACTATTTAGCTCTTAAAATACTTATTGTAAACTTCGTATTCTTCAACAAAAGAGAAGCTTAGTTTCTCATCCTATTAAGAACAAGTGTTGGAACATTTTTTTTACCTCTACAAACAAGATGGGATCCAAAAATACATGTTGCTGGACACACTTAATTCTACAACCAGATTTGAAAATATATGTTGCTGGAATGATGAGATATATGCTGGTCGTTCCTACTCCTACAAAGAAAATAAGACCTAAAGATATATAAGTTGTTGGTCACTTTTACTTCTACAAATAAAATAAGGCCTAAAGATATATGTGTTGGCAACATTTAAGTCCTAAAACAATCAATGCCATCTTAGGCCAGCAAGGCCGTATTCAGAATAATATGTAAATGACAACTGTCTTAACTGACATTGGATCACCCAAAAAGATATACATACATACATACATATGGGCCGACAAGGTCACTATGAGTGTCTACAAACAACAAACCCAAAAGAAACATATACAAGGGCCGATAAGGCCACCATGTTAAGAATTTGGACCTACATGGCATGTTTACAAGCCTCTAAAGATAGCATAACTGGACTGTGATCGGGACAAGGCCCCAGCTTACCCATCATGTCTATATACATAACATAAGACTCTAAAACTCTGGACTTAGTAACTTCGGATGAAATGGGCTTACCAATCAAGCTGGTACTCGGCAACGTTGTTGAGAAGGCCTATCTACCTGTCTATTAGGACCTATAAGCATGAAATGCAGTGCTCCCAGCAAAAGGGACGTCAGTACGAAATAATGTACCTAGTATGTAAGGCAACTGAATAATTGAAACTAAAACTGAAATGATATACGTAATATACTGAATGTAATCTGAGGAGCCAATGATAATATGGAAGCATACTTACATGTCTCTGACTCATATCATATAAGTAATACTGAAATAAACTACCCGCCCTCATATAGAGCTCAGTGTGTATCTGTCTAGCCCTGTAGGAATTTCTGTAGCCCCATAGGCATTTGTTTAGCTCCGTAGGCATGGCACACACGTATTTAGCCCCGTAGGCATATAGTAATACTGTAAATGACATATGTATAGTCTCTATTTCTCAACTAGACATGGAACAATGCTAAACTGAATAAGAATTCCCGACAAGGGATAGCTACGTCATAAGCAAGATGGAATAACATAAACATGAGATTTCTGTGAAGGACACTTATTTTGTACTCTTGTTTGGAAACTTGCTAGTTATAGATTCATGCCATCAAAGAAGGGAAGTAGCCTTTACATACCTTTCGTTGAGGTACTCTAACAATCCTAATGAATACTATCCCTACAACACTTTCAATCTACAACAGTAATAAGGAAACTATCGTCAAACTAAAGGAAAACTATTTACGTTATATCGAGTGACAAGCTCATCTTATAACATATTCAATACTTCTCTATATCTCTTCTGTCACGACCCAACTAGGGCCGCGACGGGTACCCGATACTCGTACCGAGCACCCCTTATCTATCATCTTACCTCTATTACTGAGCGGACCGTATGAACTATACCATATTTTTTTTGTTGTTTACTAAACGTTAACATTAGGAGCATACTTATAAACATAGGCTAATAAGCTTTACTAGCACAGTATACAACGACGAGGACCATCAAAAGTACGAAACATCTAACTGTACATATCTGCCTACGAGCCTCTAAACATAGTACACATATACATAGGAAGGGCCGAGTACTGCTGTGCCCGAATATATACACAAAATAGGACCAAGGGACTGAGGCTCCGGGACAACTGGAGCGCTGCCGATTCCTGCTGATAGAGCTCCTAGGAACCAGATCCGCCTACCTGCTGACCTGCGCGGCATGAAACGCAGCGTCCACAAGAAGGGACGTCAGTACGAATAGTGTACCGAGTATGTAAGGCATGGAAGGTAATACAAACAGAACATAGAGTATGATTATCAATATCATAGGGTCATAGGACATATAATGAGACAAGAAAGTAACCTGTACATCGGAATACCTTTTTCAGGCCGGATACCATGCATGCTTGTCCGTCTTTTGAAAACATTTCTTTTTCATATTCATAGAAAATAGAGCTTATTTCACATCGTATCATATCATAGCATATCATAGTATATTATGTAATATCATAGCACCGAACAATGTCGGCTCGCCCACATTGCGCCGAAGTACATCGGCTCGCCCAAATATATATATATATATATATATATATATATATATATATATATATATATATATATATATATATATATATCCCGCGTCCGGGCATCCCGCGTCCGGGATGATAAGCCAGCTGACCAGGTGGCAGTGAAACATGTTTCCCTTCCCATTCCCCATGTATCCCTTCCCCCACCCCATGTTCATATACATGTCTTATATATATATGTCATATAAGCATGCAAGAGAGCCCAAGGAAAATCATGTATCCATCGGAGTGACGTAAGGTCGGTGACCTCCGATTGCATTATGGAACAACCGTGATCGCTTTGTCCCACCTTGAAGGAACGAGTATTTTAAGGCGAGACTACCAACGAAGAATAATACTAGAAGAAAACGTAGTATGAAATCATAGGCATCATAGACGTCAATTCATAGGCTTTGAAATACTTAGAACATAGTGTCATAGCTAAGAAATGGAGATAAGGATCAAGAACTAGTCTGTCACCTTCGTATTCACATTGAATCCTTTGCTTAGAAATCTTGGTCATGGAATCGTTCTGGTCATACTTATCGTAGGCATGTTCTCTTTTCTAACATCATCGTTATCATTATCGTCATAGAAGTATTCTCGTTGGAATAGGTATAGCACTTGTCATTAGATTACGGAATAAGGATCAAAGGTTTCTTTTGGATTCAACTTCAAAGTAAGTCAAGCGGAACGATAAGGAGAATCTGGGAACAATGGGCCCACCTCGGGCCGAATGAGGTAGCGTACACAGTTTGCATATGTTACATGTCATGGCGTTACTTGTGAGGGTTTCAAGGTAGTCGGGTCCTATTTATGCAAGTTCTAGAGGTTTAGGAAGTTTTTCCAACATTTCACACAATTCCTAGTTCAATTCTACTGAATGAAAAAGGGGAAACTTTATGTACGGATTCCGGAGAATAGGGTTGTCCCCGAGGTTCATATCCAACCTAGTATGCCTAAGACATGCCAAGAAAGAAAGGATAAGACCTTACATACCTCTTTCCGCTCCTTATGCTATTCCAAACTCAAGTTGCAAATCCGCCAAAATCTACAAATTGGTCACATTTACCAACTTTGGTTAGAGCATTTAGAATTGAATTCTTAAAGTGACACTTGGCTACCGAAATTCCGGCAGCACTTCCCCTGTAAATACATCATTCCCAAAAATCACCTTGGACAATCCTCATCAACAACAATCCGGGAATTCAACCCGGCCAAACTATTCACAACAATATCAACAATCACACTAACAATTTTAACGATTTATTCAAAATACATTTCAGCGATTCAATCAATATACTACTTCCTTCAAAACCTTCCAACTCCAATAAAAACGATAACAACCTTATAATATATATTCCAACAACACCATACTAATATCATTATCTTCCATACATGTAAGGACATAATTTTTAATATACATAATCTTCCAAGACAAGCCTCCAACTACTAATACGTCACTAAGCTCATTAGGCTTTTATTTGCAACATAAAATTCACAACACAACAACCAACATACTAAATAAAACTTGCTCACCATTCCTTCACAATTCAACACATATACACGGCTATACATACAATATACACCACACGGCCACCATCATGCATACACAACTACAACCTTTCCAAAATCATTCAACTTCCATTTTCAACATAACATTCACAACAATAACAACCAAACACTAAATAAAATAATTACAACATGATTCCTACACACACATAGGCATACACGGCCACACCTATATTCTTGTTTTTCATGAATTTCACTCGCTTTTGCATTCTACAACATGCATAAACATCCATAACATGTAAGAAAAGAGTTTCACCTTACCTTTTTCTCCACTTCTTCTCTTGACTAGAATGGACAACTTGTGTGATTATGGGTTTTTTCTTGTTCCAACAACCCCTTCACCTTGCTAGGAACCCTTGAATTGGTAGGAAATGATTTTTGAAGGAATTGTTTTTATCAATTTTGCACTTGGCCGAAATGGCCCTTGAAGCTTTTTTTTTTTTTTTTTTTTTGTGTTCTTGGTTTCTTGAAATGTCTAGAGAATTCTATGAATTTATGAAGACTTGGTCTTCTTTTAAATCATTCACTAAATTCCCATATGGGCTTGGCCCATTAAGAAGGAAGTTGGATGGCCAACCTTGGCCCAAAGTGATTTAGCCCATTTTTTTTTTTTGCACTTCATGACAAATTTTAATTTTTCCAATTTCCAAATTTGCCCTCCGCCTCCTCCATATCTCCACGAATCATATTGCAAATTTACCTTTTTGCCCCTAATCTTTCTTAATAATCTCGCTTCTAAATTCTTCATAGGCAACTCATATGCTTAACAAAATAAAAGTAAGGCCTTACTCGTCATCTTCCCGCAATTACCTTGAATTATCCGATTGTACAAAAATGCGGGATATAACATCTTCCTTCCTTCATAGCATACATAGCAACACCATCCAGAACATACTCAATCTATTTCATCAATTTTCTAACCATGTAATATCACAAGAATAATCTCAAAATAGTTCAAACGTACAACAACACCTCAACTACAATTTCCAACCCTTACTTTATGGGTTTCTAACTAAACAAGCTAGCTATGGCTTAAATGATACCAAATACATATAGGAGAGGGTGAATATTACCTCAAACAATAATAATAACCTCTGATTTGAGATTACTTCAACTCAAGGAAACTTTGAATCACTACTTCAACTCAAGGAAACTTGGAATCAACAATAATAGAGAATAACTTGATCTAACTAGCACCACGAGATTCGAGGCACTTTATTATGTTGTTCATCCTTAGTTCTGGTCTAGAATCATGTGAGAACTCTTGGAGAGAGTTTGCCACCGTGAAATGGTGCCACGGGCCATAGATGCCACCCTTAAACACTACCCAATATTTATTTTTCTGCCATCAAATTACGATGGCACTTCCATACTTTGACAGGCCGTGAAACTTCCAAATGTTTTCCAAACTTCAACGAACTTGTTTTATTCGATTCATTTAACCTCTAACTCTCACGACACTTGCTTATTACTTGTTAAACTTAGTATAAGCACTTACAACGTCAAAGATAGTATTGTTCTTCAAGCTTATATCGACTAACTTACAACGCAACTTAACGTTTAAAATATGGGATGTAACATATTATCAACAATGAAGAGAATAAAAACCTTACAAAGATGCCTGATGAAGAAGAGGTAAAGGAGACTCTATTTAGTATAAGCACCGATAGTAGTGCATGTCTTGATAGTTTCAATGGAATGTTCTACCAACAATGGTGGAGCATTATGAAGTTCAAGGCTTTTGTTATGGATTTTTTTCGAAGGAAAGGGGATAACTAAATTTTATACTCCCACTTCTTTAGAATTGATTCTAAAAGTCTACTTTTAAAGATTTTAGACCAATTAGCCTCACTAATGTTTCTAACAAGATTATTTTCAAGCTCCTAGCTAAAAGGTTGAATACTTGAATCCTCTTCTCAATAGGTTGGTATCTCAAAATTAGAGTGGTTTTGTAACTGGAAGACTGATCACTGATGATGTTATGCTTGCCTAGAAAATAATCCATGATATTTCTAAGCCTAATCAATGGGGTAATTTGGTGATCAAATTTGATATGGTTGAAGCATATGATAGGCTGTCTTGGTCATTTTCATTCAATGTTCTTCACAAATTTGGTTTCAGTTTTGAATGGATTGGAGGGTAGCATTAGAGTCTGTAATAATAGCTTCATATTGGCTTTCTCAAAACCAGTTTAGTGCAACAATAATAATTAGACTGAAGCTACAACAACAAATTTACTACTCAATGGTGCTTGACAGAAGGATTTGACAATTTCATAAAGGAAATGAACTCTTTGATCATTATTACTATGTTCAAAAGCAAGTCTATTGATAATCTCAACTTGAAGAGGCTCTTTCATGATGCCAATACTTATATTGGAAATGCCTCAGTTAGTTTTATCCATTGTTTCCGGGAAGCAAACAAGGTAGCATATTCTCTTGATAAATTGGCCTCTAATAGTTGAAATGAAACCTCTCTTCTCTTCACAACTTCTCCGGCAAGAGGTCAAATGTTTAATTCAATTAGATAAGTGGTAATTCCCTACAATGAGAAAAAGATATGAAAAATGCAATTTCTTTGTAAGTTAACTTGTGTATAAATGGTGTATTGTGAAGGATCTTGTATAGGCTAATCCTTCATTTCTTTAGCTATTTTATTGTGAAGATTCTCATGGTTAGATGTTCGGTCCATGTCCCCCTCTAACATATGTAACTTTTTTAGAATCAATAGACATGGTAGGGGTCAAGCCTTAACCTCCCACACCTATGGGGTAACAGCCATGGTTAGGGGTGTACATGGAGCGGGTTGGTTCGGATTTTTCAAATACTAAACCAAATCAATTGTATCAGGTTTTTAAATCTATAAACCAAACCAAACTAATAAAAGTCGGGTTTTTCAATCTCGGGTTTTTTTAATTTTTTTTCCCAAAAAAGTCTTCATAAAAAACATATAACTTTTACTTCAAATATTTCTTTAGTCCTAGTAAGATACAACTAGTTAAGACGTTTCTTAAGAAAATAATACAAAATGTGAGATAAGTGATGACATTGTGTTAAAATATTCAACAAAAAAGATAATAAAATTGGTTAAAATAAATATTGTTAATTAATAAGCTATAAAGAAAATGATCATAATCTAAAACTACTAAGTCATGCTAAAATAAGCACGATTAATAAGTATTAGTTACATGACAAAGAAAAAAATGTAATTAAGTTATGCATTTATATTTCAAAACCAATTATGCAAAACTAAAGAATAGATATCCATAGCATTAGTGTTGAGTTGTTTTTGGTTTGGATTTTATTTGAGTTACTAACATCTATGTGCAATAAAACTTATTGACATTTAGAATTCTAAGTCCAAGCTGACATGACCCAAACTAGAGGGCCATGACGGGCACCTGACCGTACTAGTCAAGCACCATCTGACATACATTTGTAACATAAATATAAACATAGATGGGCCGATAGGGGCGCCATGTGATAATCTTACTGACTCGTGTAAGAACATGCCTAAGCATATGATAGCCTGTAAAACATGAATATGTAAACCCATTGAAATATTTGAGCAAGCTGACAAGGCTGCCGTGTAAATTTATACCACAAGACCAAGCATCTACTGATTGTACATAAACTGTCTACAAGCCTCTACTGAAGTACATGTCATAATGTGGTCGGGACAGGGCCCCGCCATACCCATACATCTGCATAACTATAACCATGCTGACTCACAAGTAACTCCAGAACAAGTGGAGTGCAATAACACTGGCCGCTGAGCTGATATCCTACTAGATGGATCACCAACCTGTATCTTAAGACCTGCGGGCATGAAACACAGTCCCCCAGGCAATAGGGGAGTCTGGACGAATAATGTACCAAGTATGTAAGGCGTGAAAATAACATATATAAGAGTCATAAAAGGAATCTGAGACATGAGAATCGATCTGTATATCTGAATGTATCTGTAAGACTGTATATCTGAAAATGGCTGTATAGCTCTGTATAACTGAAAATGCCTCTGAGGGCATATGATATGCATTCTTTCTTTCAACAATCATATAAATATATCATAACTGTTAGTGCTGAGGAACGTACAACCCGATCCATAAATGTCAGTGCTGCGGAACGTGCAGCCCGATCCATATATCATATCATCCCGCGTCCGGGGCATCATCATAATCTGCCCACTGCAATGGTGTGTACATCTACGTGCCTGCCCGGCCGACTATAGCGCGGCGCTATGTAAGAAAATATTTGTACATATTTATAAATGCATGAAAGACTCATAAAAGGAAGCTCTGAAACTCCTTAGAGTGACATAAGATCTCCCAGTAACATAAGAAACTAGTTTGTCAACATAATAGATCTCTGGAAGCTATAGATATCAAACATATGAAATCAAGGATACAATGAACCCTATACTATTTAGGAATAGAGTCTTTAGAACTCGCTCGTTTACTTCTTTCGTTCGTATCATAAGGATCATGCTAAAAGAATAAAAGGGATAGCCTTAACATACCTGGATAATCTCTTTCTCAATCCACAATCAAACTTAACATAATCCTCTTGCGTCTATAATAAGTGAAAGGATATCATCATCAACATATAAGGTCGCAACTATCATACTTTGCTAATCTTATAACCTACGAAAAATCGGGCAACACCTCCCCTGTTTATACTACATCCCAAAGGACACCAAGGGTCATCAACATCCCAACAACAACAACAACAACAACAACAACAACAATCAACAATAGTAGCAACTATAATATAATCCAATATAAACCTCTTCGACTACCTTAAGAATCATATCAAGCAGCAAGCTCGTTTAACGAATAACAAAGCGTCATTCAAACCCAACTCTCCTTTCATAATTCAGTCTACACCCTTCATAAAATTATTCATATATATTTACCATCTCATATTTAGCTCAAAATATCCTTAAAATGTATTCCAAAACAATCCATACTCATATGCCTCATCCTTTACTTTCTATTCGTAGATTTTATATATTTTCTTCTCCATTTTTTCCAACTAACACATGAATAATCCCAATAAGATTAGTCACAATATATTCAGGTTATAATCCACAATTTACAGCCATTAGAAGTCATATTTAAGCATTCAAAACGGCCCCTACAAAACATTGGCTTAACTTAACTTATTTCAATGTAGTCTTGCGGTGTTTGGCCTCAAACAACTTTACCAACATCAAATTAAGCTAAAACACAACCAAAAGAGTGTTATAAATACCTTAAGCAGTGCATACAACCCAAGGACCACGGCTGAATCAGTTCAACTTGGCCCTCAATCACAATACAATACCATAGGCTTGCTACTCTTGTAGTTTCCAACTTTCTTTATGGAAGATTTGGTTGTTTTCCCTTGATTTTGGCCTTGGAACCTTAGGATTATCAAGAGAAGGGGTTTGGGGGTGTTTTGGGTCTAGAAGGAGTGAGAAATACGAATTAAAATGAGCTATAGGCGTTTGATATATATCAAAATGTTTCCATCGCCTCAAGTGGGTCCCAGCGAGGCTGACTGCGCAGTCTCGCGAAAACGCGAATATCTCTCTGTTCTGATGTCGTATGGATAAACGGTTTAATGCGTTAGAAACTAGACTCATCGAAATTTAATTTGATAGGTGGATCACCCCGTAACTCCAAGTAGATTGGGAGAAAAGCTCAGTGACATCTGACCCTAATTTAAGCAAACTTATGAACGTAACCTGTGACGACTTTTGTCGACTTTTATTTTACAACTCATTTAACTTCAAAACTTAACACACAACTATCATATGAATAAAATACCTCATGAAATGGCCTTCTTATCATGTTAAGCACCCTTAGTCTTACCCCAAAGTACAGGTTATAACATTCTCAAACTTGCCGACTTTCAGCGAAACTTATTCTTTCCGATTCATTTGACGTTCAACCTTCCCAACACTTACCGAACATTATTGTAAACTCTTATATTCATAGGATGATCATGTATAATCTCTTATGACTTCGATGAAAAATTCACTTTCTTAATCCACGTCGATTAACTCACGACGAAACTCAACGTATAAAAATACAGGGGTGTAACACAAGCTTGAAATAATATGTTAGAAGACAAAAAACTATTCAAAAATTTAAGAAATATTTAGAAATTACATTACAAAGAAATATTTTCATGTATAAAATAATTTTTAAAAATTGAATATATGTAATGTCGGGCTGGTTTTGTCACGACCCAACTAGGGGCCGTGACGGGTACCCGATACTTGTACCGAGCACCTCTTATCTCGTATCGTATTCTTATTACTAAGTGGGCCGTATGAACATCACCGTACTTTTTTTTCTGCTTAACATTAACATTAGCAGCATAATTATAAACATAGGCTAGCAAACTTTACTAGCACATTACACAGCGACGAGGACCATCAAAAGTACAGAACATCTAACTGTACATATCTGTCTACGAGCCTCTAAACATAGTACACATATACATAGGAAGGGCCGAGTACTGCCGTGCCCGAACATATATACACAAAATAGTACCAAGGAACTGAGGCTCCGGAACAACTGGAGCGCTGCTACAATACTGCTGATGGAGCTCCTAGGAGTCAAGTCTGTCTACCTGCTGACCTGCGCGGCATGGAACGCAGCGTCCACAAGAAGGGACGTCAGTACGAATAGTGTACCGAGTATGTAAAGCATGGAAGATAATACAAACAGAAACATAAGGTATGATTAACAATATCATGGGATCATAGGACATATAGTGATACAAGAAAGTAACCTGTACATAGGAATACCCTTTTCAGGCCGGATACCATGCATGCTTGTCCTTCCCTTTAAAAAGAACATTTCTTTTTCATAGACATAGAAAATAGAACTTATATCATGTCATGTCTTATCATATCATATCATATCATAGCGCATCATGTCATATCGTATCATATCATGTCATGTCATAGCGTATCATGTCATATCGTATCATATCATGTCATGTCATAGTGTATCATGTCATAGCATATCAGATCATGTCATATCATAGCACCGAACAATGTCGGCTCGCCCACATAGCGTCGAAATACGTCGGCTCGCCCATATATCCCGCGTCCGGGCATCCCGCGTCCGGGATGATAACGCCAGCTGACCAGGTGGCAATGAAACATGTATCCCTTCCCATCCCCCATATATCCCTTCCCCCACCCCATGTACATATTCATATCTCATATACATATGTCATATAAGCATGCAGGAGAGCCCAAAGAAAACCATGTATCCATCAGAGTGACGTAAGGTCGGTGACCTCCGATTACATTATGGTATAACCGTGACCGCTTTGTCTCACCTTGAAGGAACTAGTATCATAAGGAGAGACTATCAATGAAGAGTGTCATTATGAGAAAACATAAAATAGGGTCATAAGGCATCGTTTCATATACTTGGAACCTCTAAAGTAGTCATTACCCATAATAGAGTTGAGATATCAAGAAATAATTTAACATTGTCATATTCATAGTAGGAACATATCGTCAACATATCTATCATAGACATTTGAGACTTTACGACTTGGGGATCATGCCTTTGAAATCTTTAGAAGATAGTGTCATAACCAAGGAATAGAATTAAAAATCAAGAACTAGTTTGATTCTTTCGTATTCACATTGGGTCCTTAGCCTAAGACTCTTAGTCATGGAATCATTCTTGTCATACTTATCATAGACGTATTCTCTTCCTTAGCATCATCGTTATCATGGTTATCATAGACATATTTCCACTAGAATGGTACGGTACTTATCGTTTGATAATCGGGACAAGGGTCAAAAGTTTCCTTTGAATTTTGCTTCAAAATAAGTCAAACGGAACAATAAGGAAAATCCGGGAACAATGGGCCCACCTCGGGCCGAATGAGGTAGCGTGCACAATTTACATATATTACATGTCATGGCGTTACTTGTGAGGGTTTCAAGGTAGTCGGGTCCTATTTATGCAAGTTCTAGAGGTTTGGAAAGTTTTTCCAACGTTTCGCACACTTTCTAATTCAATTCTACTGAATGAAAGAGGGGAAACTTTAGGTGCGGATTCCGGAAAATAGAGTTGTCCCCGAGGTTCATATCCAACATATTACGTCTAAGACATGCCATAGAAGGAAGGGTGAAGCCTTACATACCTCTTTCCGCTCCTTATGCTATTCCAAATTCAAGTTGCAAATCCGCCACAATCTACAAATTGGTCATATTTACCAAACTTTGGTTAGAGCATTTAGAATTGGAATCTTAAGATAATACTTGGCTACCGAAATTCCGGCAGCATTTCCCCTGTAAATACTCCATCCCACCAAGTTCAACTTGGCCAATTTCAATCAACAACAATCCCGGGAATTCAACCCGGCCAAACTATCAACATAATGTCAACAACCATACTAAAAATTTCCATATTCAATCCAAGATACATTATAATAACTCAATCAATATACTACTTCCTTCAAAACCTTCCAACTCCAATAAAAACAATAACAACCTTATAATATATGTTCCAACAATACCATACTAATATCATTGTCTTCCATACATGTAAGAACATAGTATTCAATTTACATAAACTTCAACCACAAGTCTCCAATTTCCATAATTTCTCTAAGATCATTAAGCTTTTTATTAGCAATATAGAATTCACATAACAACAACCAACACACTAAATAAAATTAACTCATTTTCCTCCACACCACACCACAACTACACGGCCAACATCATGCATACCCAACTACAACCTCTCCAAAATCATTCAACTTCCATTATCAACATAGCATCCACAACAGTAACAACCAAACACTAGATAGAATAATTAAAACATGATTCATACACACACATAGGCATGCACGGCCACACACCTATATTCTTGTTCTTCACGAATTTCACTCATTTTTACACACTACAACATGCACAACATCCATAACATATAAGAAAAGGATGAATCCTTACCTTCTTCTTTGATTCTCCAACTTGCTTGAATTTCCAACTTATGAATTTGTGTTTTTCTTGCTTCAATAACAACTCTACTTTGGTAAGGACCCTCCACTTGGTAGAAAATGATTTTTGAAGGAATTTTTGTCAATTTTCTTGTTGATTTTTGCACTTGGCCGAAATGGCCCTTGAAGATGTTTCTCCTTTCTTCTCTTTTGTTCTTTTGTTTTCTTGAAATGTCTAGAATGTTTTTGAAATAAGATGACTAAGTCATCTTTTTATTTATCCATTAGACTTTTAATTGGGCCTAAGCCCACCCACTTGGATGGCCAACATGGTCCAATGGCCCAAGCCCATTTTTTTGTTTTATTCTTCATGACAAATAATTTTTTCCAATTTCCAAATTTGCCCTTCGTCTTCCTCCATAATTCCATGAGTCATATTGTGAATTCCCCTTTATGCCCTTAACCTTTCTTAATATTCCCACTTCAAAATTTTCATAACCAACTCATGTGCTTAACAAAATAAAAATAAAGCCTCGCTTGTCATTTTCCCGCAGTTACCTTGAATTGTCTGAGCGCCCAAAAATGCGGGATATAACAGGTTTGGTTCGATTTGACTTTTTTTTAGCTAAAACCAAACCAATTATGATCAGATTTTTTTTTTCAATAGCAAATCAAGTTAAACCAAACCGCTAGTCGGATTTTTCTCGATTTGACTCTGAATTTCTATTTGGTGCGATTTGTCGATTTTCTTTGTACGCCCCTAACCGTGTTGGTGGTTTATTACAAGAAAAAGAATTGGGAAATACCACATATAAACTTTTTTTTTTCCTTATTCCCACAAGAAAATTATTTTTCTGATTGTTGATGAACTATTTTTTCAAAAAACTATTTAACCAATAAACATGGCATTATAAGAAAATTGAGGAAATCTCATACCAAACACACACACCTAGAGCCCGTTTGGATTGGCTTATAAGTTGCTAAAACAGCTTATAAGCTGTTTTCATTTTTTTTAAGTATTTGACTGGCCATCTTAAAGCCATTTTGTGCTTCAAATAAGCCCCAAAAAATAATTGAGCCCATTTGGCTTAACTTATCTAAAACAGCTTATAAGCTAAAAATAGCTTATAAGCCAAATAATAAATTAAGCTATCAGTTTTTTTTTTTTTTTTTTTTTTTTTTGCTTATAAGCTGCTTTTTTTTAAGTCCATCCAAACAGGCTATAAGTCCCGCAGCTAGTGGGGCAAAGTGAGTTTGGAATTAGGGCTGTTCACAGTTTTCGTTAAAACCAAAATCAAACCGAAAATTTAACCAAACCGAATAAAATAACCGACATTTGGTTTGGTTTGGTTTTAAATTTGAAAAACCGATGATATTTGGTTTGGTTATGGTTATAGTAAAAAATAACCGAATAAATAACCGAACCAAACCGATAATTATATACATAAAATTTATAATTATTTATATGTATAATATTAGCTTTTCATAAATAATTAAAGATATTTTATACCTTTTAATTATTAATTTAATTTTGGTCTACTTATTTTTAAGGCCCATGTCTTAAAAGAATATGTCCAACAATCCAAGCCCAACTCTAATAAGTCGTAAGCATAAGAGTTGTTTGTATTTTGAAACCTCTGTTTGACTTGTTCTTTTGAATCTAAAGTGCGTTGCAAGTTTGGTCCACCTGATTTACCAACAGCGTGTCTTTCCCTCAATATGCAGCAAAGTTCACCCTTGTGGGCCGTGAGGAAAAAAGAGCTTCATAAGAAATTTGAAGAACGTAGAGAGAGAATATTTGAATTGTCACGGCTAGTCATAAACCGAAAAACCGAACCAAACCGACAATAACCAAACCGGTGGTTATTATTTTACTTGGTTTGGTTATGGTTTTAGCCATTTAAAAACCGACTAAATTAGTTTGGTTATGATTTTAACTAATAACCGACCCAAACCGAACCATGAACACCCCTATTCGGAATAACCGATGATTAAGAAACTAAAAATAAAACAATTTAAGTAAAGTAGCATTTCCGTCCGCACGGGTATTCGTGTCCTTGTACATTGCCTGCCCGTCGCATTATCAAAGCTCACAACTTTATATTGAGTCCTCAATTGTTTCCCAAATCCAACTTTGAACCCATCAATCAACAATTATTGAATAATGAGAACTCGAAGTGCCGAAAAGAGGTCTGCCGGGAAAAATCAAATCCCTGCCGAGCCGGTGGTTGCCGAGCCTAAGCGTACTCCTCCCTCTAGGGCTAAGAAATCTAAGACCCTTGGATCCAAAACATCACCCGCAGGTGCTTCACAACTCCAAACACCTTTTTTATTTCTTTTATTTTATTCTTCCTGCTTCCTCTTTTTTTTTGTTTTTAAATTTCACGGGATACCTGCTCCTTACCAGATAATTCTGTCCACCAAGGCTAGGATAGATGAGAAGAAATTACCTAGTATCTTTTGTTGGGGTTGGGGGGATTATGTGAGCATCGAATAAATGTGAAAATTTAGGGTAATTATGTACCAGTACTGGAAGAATTTGCTGGAATATAGAGTAATTGACGTAGATGATACTTGATGTATATCTGAACTCGTTCTTTGTTGGCCTTGCATGTTGTTTGGTTGTGGTTATTTGCCCTTTACTGCTTAATCTTTATGCTTCAAAAGCATGGTGGATTAGGTTTTGGGGTATCTATTGGGTTTTTGTTGGTCGTTGTACTTCTTCAAATGTCCTCTTTTTAGTATGCCCTGTCATGTTGGTTTCTTTTTTCTATTTACTTTGAAAGCTTTTACTTGAGCCGAGGGTCTATTGGAAACAACCTCTCTACCTTCTAAAGTAGGGGTAAGGTCTGCGTACACGCCACCTCCCCAGACCCCACTTGTGGGATTACACTGGGTATGGTGTTGTTGTTGCTGTTTTTGTTCTATTGCTTCGATAAGCTTTTTTTTTTTTTTTTGGTTTGTGGGTTGGGCCCACAGATATAGAAAGGTTAATAGCTTGCCTGTTGGAATGTGATATTGTAATCTTAGCAAGTCATTACCTCCTTCAAGAAATGAGAATAGGTCGTGATTTGGAACTAACAATATCTGTGGGGGCCGCAGATTTGTAGAAAAGATAATAGCTTGCCTGTTGCCATCTTCATTACAAAGTAAAAAGATGATTATTTTTTAGTTCCAAGTCGCGACCTTTTCACATTCCAGTTTGTTGGATTTGTTCATTGGATATTAGAGAGGCCTTTTTGCCTTTCGACTTTACAAACTGTACCTGATTCAACATAAACAACGGCTTAGAGGGTGTTCGGGCAAACCTATAGAGTTGGTCAAACTAGCTTATAAACAGTTTTTAACTTATCTACGCATCTGGTATACACCCAAAGTGCTTATAAGCTAAGTGCATATAAGCTATGCGTGAAGTCACCCCCAACTTATGATTTTTCAGCTTATCAGCAATTTTAAAGTTTGACAGATACGTGATTAGTTATCATGTTCTCTATTTATCAAAGAATGTTATCATGTTTTCTATCTTTTTTCATGCAGTTGAAGAAGCAAAAGCTTCAGATGCAGATGGGGCTGCTCAGTCAACACCAGTAGCAAAACCCGCGTCAGGTAGGAAAACTGCTCGAAGGGTTGCGAGGAAGGTGGTAAAGAAAAGTCTTGCTTCTTCTAAAACTACTTCGGATAAAACACCTATATCAGAAGGTGCTGGAACGGGAATGCTTGAAGATCCTGTCGAAGAGAAGGATGGAGAAGATTCAAAGGAAGATCATGTCAAAGAGATAGATGCAGCAGAATCAACGGAATGTGTCAAGGATGGAGAGACAGAGGACTCGAAGGAAGATCATGTGAAGGAGAGAGATGTACAGGAATCAAAGGAATCTACCAAGGAGGAAGAGACAGAGGACTCAAAGGAAGTTGACGTGAAGGAGGGAAATGCAGAGGACTCAAAGGAAGATCCTCTCAAGGAGAAAGATTTACAGGGCCCAAAGGAAGATGCAGTGAAGGAGAAAGATACGGAGGACTTAAAGGAAGATATTCTCATGGGGGAAGATGCAGTGAAGGAGAAAGATATGGAGGACTTAAAGGAAGATATTCTCATGGGGGAAGATGCAGAGGACTCAAAGGAAGCTCGCGTCAAGGAGAAAGATGCAGAGGAGGCAAAGGAAGATGTTGTCATTGGGGAAGATGCAGAGGACTCAAAGGAAGTTCCTGTCAGGGAGGAAGATGCAAAGGATCCAAAGGAAGATCCTGTCGACAAGAAAGATCTACAGGACCCAGAGGAAGATTGTGCTAAGGATAAAGATGCAGAGGACTTAAAGGAAGATATTGTCAAGGAGGAAGATGCAGAGGACTCAAAAGAAGATGCCATAAAGGAGAAAGATGCAGAGGAGTCGAAGGAATATGTTATCATGGGGGAAGATGCAGAGGACTCAAAGGAATATCCTGTGGAGGAGGAAGATGCAGAGGGTTCAAAGGAAGATGCCGTGAAGGAGAAAGATGTAGAGGACTCAAAGGAAAGTCCTTTAATGGAGGAATATGCGGAGGACTCAAAGGAAGATCCTATCAAGGAGGAAGATGAAGAAAACTCAAAGGAAAATCCTGTCATGGGGGAAGACACAGAGTATTCAAAGGAAGCTCCTGTTAAGGAGAAAGATGCAGAGGACTTAAATGATGCAGGACCAACACCCATGGATGAGACAAATGAGGAAATCAAAGAATGTTCAAACAATTTAGTGGCCACAGCTAAAAATGTTGGTGATTCCGTGATGGAAGATCAAAGTAGAAACAAGGAGGATCAGGCAGTTAATTCACAGGAGGAACCAGCTAAAAATACTTCAGTGTCTCTAGATGAAGTAACTGTTGTCAATGATGTGAGATTGGCAGAAGAAATTGACCACGATGTGAGAAGTTCAGAAAATCAGGGACCTACTGTTACAAATGTCAAATCTCAGGAGCCTATTATTGAGGATATGAAATCTTCAGACAATCAGGAACTTGTTATTACAGAACTGAAATCTCAGGAGGGTGAAGGATCTATTAAAGGAAAAGAAGGATTGGAGTTGAGGGGAGAAAAGGACGATGGTTTAACTCCTACAGGGGATAATTTAAAGGCAGAGTCTGCAGAAGATAGAATGGAGGAAGATACAGATAGGAAGATGAAAGGAAAGGATATTTCTCTTGACGAAACTGGTGAAGATAAAATAGAGGCTTTTGCTGATCAAGAGAATGATGAAGAATTTGGGGAAGATGATGTATCTGAGCACTGTGAAGAAGCTGAGACATTGGAAGATGAGCGTGCTCAATTGAATGCTCTTGCAAAGGAACGAAAAAAGAGGAAAGAGCTGGAAGTATTTGTTGGTGGGTTAGACCGTGATGCTGTGGAGGAGGATCTGAAAAGGGTGTTCCAGCATGTTGGGGAGGTAATTGATGTTCGAATGCACAGAGAGTTGTCAACAAACAAGAATAAAGGATATGCCTTCGTGAAGTTTGCAACTAAGGAGCAAGTTAGCCGTGCTTTGGCTGAAATGAGAAATCCAGTTGTATGATCTTTTCCAATTCATATTTGTATATATTTGGAATTGCATTATAATTCTAAATTATCCTTTTGACATCAGATACGGGGAAAGCGATGCGGGACTGCTCCAAGTGAGGACAATGATACCTTATTCTTAGGAAACATTTGCAACACATGGACAAAGGAAGCTGTAAGTGATATAACTAATATCTGCTGAATCATGTTTCAGGATAACTCTGTTTAACTTCAACAGTGCAGGAATTGGTTTCTGCAGGATTGTTAATATTCAATGTGCTCAATTGGGTTATTAAGTATCTCTTGTTAACTATGATCTGTGGCTATGGCAGGTGAGACAGAAGCTGAAAGATTATGGTGTAGAAGGTGTTGAAAACGTTAATCTAGTGGCCGATCCGAAACGTGAAGGTTTGAGTCGTGGCTTCGCGTTTCTTGAGTTCTCTTGTCACAACGATGCCATGACGGCTTACAAAAGACTTCAAAGGCCTGATGTTGTTTTTGGTCACTCTGAGAGGACTGCCAAAATAGCTTTTGCTGAACCTTTACGTGATCCAGATCCAGAGGTAATGGCTCAAGTGAAGTCAGTATTTATTGATGGACTCCCTCCTTATTGGGATGAAGATCGCGTCCGTGAGAAGTTTAAATGTTTTGGGGAGATTGCAAGAATCACGCTAGCCAGGAATATGTCAAGGGCAAAGCGGAAGGATTTTGGATTTGTTGATTTCGGCACACATGAAGCTGCTGTTGCTTGCATTGAGGGCGTTAATAACACAGAGCTGGGTGATGGGAATTTGAAGGTACTCTTGACTTTATGTTGTTTTAAGTGTTTTGTGCTGATGCCATACTCTAAAGCTTCAGAATATACAGAATGCTTCCGGTTTGTGTATGTTGATGAACTTCTATATATAACCTAATGGGTATCTTACTAACATATATTTTGCTCTTTGAGTGGATGGTGGTCCTTGTGGAAGGGCTATAAGTTGATGAGGGACTGTTGCTATTCAGTAGTGTGTATATGAGATAAACATGCAAAAACCTTTCTCACATTAGCAACGATTTTGGTGTTATGGCTTTGTGGATTGGTGAATGCTCACACTTTTGTTCTATTACTTTTTCACTTTGTGCTGTTAGGCAAAAGTGCGAGCCAGACTTTCAAATCCTCAACCAAAAACTCAGGCCGTGAAAGGTGGAATATCTGGAGGGTTCCGAATTAGCCAGGGTCCCCTGGGTAACTCTATTAAATTCTATATTTCTCTATAAGCTGTTCAAGAAAGTTTCCTTTGTGCATGACCTAACTGCAGTATGGACCTTGCTTTCAGGAAGGGGCTCTCCGCGGGGAGGACATACTTTTGGTAGAGCTAGTATTCCGCGTGGTAGGGGCTTTAACCCTCGTGGACCTGGTCATGGCGGTAGAATGGGCTTTGCTGAACACAAGTTTGGTAGCCCTTATCCTCCTTTCCGTGGAAGGTCAAACTTTGGACGAGGTAATGAAAATAACAAACTTTGTTCATCTTTATTAAAATGAAAATCACGTCACTTTGTGCGTGTACCCCATATCTATGAGTACACAATTAAAAGAATCACAGAAATATTATTACACACTATATTTGAGTTATAAAATAAAATGTCAAAGGAAAAAGTATAAGTTCCTGAAAGTAAGGAATGTTGATACTACTTAGGTATCTCAATAAAGGAACAAATCCTGCCCCATAGAAGTCCTCAAATGCCTCGCTATCATTTCTATCTTTACCCTGGATGTCTTATTGTAATTTATGGCTGTGCCTCCCACTATCGAAGTTATTCAATTGTCTTCTTATTATTTTTTTTTTCCTTTTTTGGAGATTAATTAGATGAATATATTTGA
This sequence comes from Lycium barbarum, assembly GCF_019175385.1. NCBI lineage: Eukaryota > Viridiplantae > Streptophyta > Magnoliopsida > Solanales > Solanaceae > Lycium > Lycium barbarum. The sequence continues at coordinate 52,864,615 of NC_083348.1, forward strand.
TATGAAGAAATTAAATTATAAGGTTGTAATACTAGTGCTTCCTTTGGTGCCATACAATTCCTTATTATTGCAGCTTTTGGTGAGACTCTTATGCTTGAACTATAATACATTAGAATAATTTCATAGCCAGTTTCGCTATCTCTACACGCCTTCAATATTTAAATCACCATAATTTTATACATCCAAATTACCATAATCTTACATTTTGTACTTCCGATTCAAATATATTTTTTAAGCCAAAATCTTACCTAAATATCTTCTAAAAAGCCAATGTTGAAATTTGAGATGATGGGATATGGTTTTTGTGAAACTTGAAGTTAACCTGGTAAAGCATATAGGTGGATTCATGCTCCGGAATAAATTCTCAAAACATTAATGAATTATCAATTGAATATTTCAAGACTAACTTTTTAATTTACAGTTTTGTTCAAAAATGTTGTAAAAGTAGTCTAATTGAAGGGCAAAAGATAGCTCAACTTTATGTTGGAATTTTGGTCTTTCAACTTTTTACTTTCGTTTCTACTTTCATAATAGCATATGTTACCTACATAGAATAGATCAAGTTCTAAATCTTCTGATATGCTTGAGTTTAAGATAATCGTAGATCTTAGTAATCTCTGCTTAGCTCTTCTCATCTATTTTCCAAGTACATCACACTTCTCCCTTTTCATGGCTACTTCTTATTATCAATCATATCATTATATTTTCACAAAAAAGATCTCAGTAACTTATCTTACTAATTTAGCAGGCGGGAGGTGGAATTTCAGTTGTGCTTATCCAGTACCTGGTGGTCCAATGTATGTTGATAGAATGAGGCATGGAGATAGAGGCAATGCAAATGATGCCTTCTTTAGGAGACAACAATTTCCTATTGAAGGACCGAACAGCCCATTCATGGATAGGCACTTCGAGGACCGTTACTACCATGATAACGCTGGCCATGGGTTAAAGAGGCCCTTCTCTATGACAGTAAGCTGGAATTTCTCTGTTGCTCTTTTCCCTGTTATCATCCTAGGCCAAGGAGCATTAGATGAGTGACAGTAATAGATTACAATTGACCCTCTTACTTTCTAGGACCCGAATCTGGATTACTTGGGGCCTAGCAGACGTCCTCGGTTTGATCATTCAGATTCTGCAAGTTCTCTTCATGGGGATCGTTATAGTAGAGGTATGGGGTTTATCTGCAGTTTTTGTCTTGGGCTGCTTGTTTGTTAGATCCATTATTATTTATGTATTTAACTCTCTTCTATGTTAGATAATTTTCCTCCCGGTGGAGATCACTACACACGTGATTATTATGGCTCTGATGTGAGTATCATGTTTCAATTCATGTTTCTTAGTGTTATGCAACCCTAGTTGTGATATTCCTTTCTTTGTAATCTTGCAGTATGGCAGAGGCCCATATCCATCTTTCTATGGAGGTGGTCGTCCACATGGGCGTGGTTATGGACGTGGTTATTAGTAGTCTTGATGAGCATCTGGTAAGTTGGATAATGGGATGCTTTATTGTTCTTTATAAATACTTACCTTACCTCATATTGTTAGTCTCACTAAGTTTTCTGTTACAAAACTATTTCAGGTGTCTTAAGATGGTAGAATGTTCTTCTTGACAATGGAATGGGATTTTTCTGGTGCTGCACAAAAAGGAAAGAGAATCAGTCTTTTAACTTATTCCCCTATCATCTAATGTTTATCTCTGTTCTTTTTCCCCCCACTGTAATTCTCGCTTTCGGCTGTCCAAAGTTCAATCTTTCTTAGGTTAGACTCTGCCTGTTTTTTGGGGCATCAATCCGGATACGTTACTATGTCTGTTAGAGGGAGCTTGACTAGTTACGAGCTTCTTCTGCTCTAGATAGAAGCAGCGTTATGGGGAAGTGGATATAACTATTAAGATAAGTCAACTTTCCTACAAGCGTTTGTTTTTGCGAGAATAGTTACATGTGTTAAGACCTTCGTTGTGAAAGATTCATATATGGGTGTTACTTAGTGGTCAACATTCACACACATAGAGAGACAAATTTGCAGAGTCTTTCAAAATAATGATATTGGGGATATTACCTTGATGGCATTTGTGGGATTTTGTATGTAGGTTCAAAAATTCAGCACTACTGTTAAGGAAAAGATTCTCTTAAGCTAGACTCTTGTAAAATTCGTCAATGGAGCAGTGATAGTCATCGAGATATTTCAGTCTTTCAAGAGAAGAAGAGTAGCATTTGGTTTCAATTATGAACAGTATTTGCAAATTGCTGTGATGTATTATCTTGAAGAGATTTGCCTCATCATTGTGATGCATTATGAGTGACTTTGTCTACTATATTGTCTTGTGGGATCGCCTTTGGCTCAATGTATTCTCATGGTTGCTCTGTAACGGAAATATGATGTGGTTATAGGCCATTTTACAGTACTGATGAATCTGGTGTATCTAGAGAGCCACCTAAGCTTTTATATTATATCATCAGGTTTCTCCAAGTTTGAATAAAGTGTTAAGAGTTTTACTTTGAAGCGTCAAAGAATAGAGCGCTTGGTTGGCTTAGTAGAAATTCTTTTTTCCTTTTTCTGATGGTGAAAAAAAGGTGTATTACCATCAATATTAGGCCCTGATGGTTGGTCCTATAGAATTCTGTTGTACTAAATGGATGAATGTCCCTGTTCAAGCTTGATGATGGAAACTCATAGCTCCCAATATAGAGAATTTTGAGGTTTGGCTTTTTCTTTTCAATTGTTGACAACAATTTATGTAGCCTTGGGGGCCGTTTCGTTTGGTTTCTAGGAGATATAATTTCCACATAGAAATCAACCTAAGTTTATATAATGTTTATTTGGAAATCGAGGAGATTTAATCTCCACATAGAGATCAACACTAATTAATACGATGTTTGGTTGATCCTTTTTGTTTTACTCATAAACAATACCTGCATAAGTTATGTGAGAATCTAGGTATTATTTTATGCTGGATAGAATGTGGAATAAGAATGCATGTATTAGTAATGCTGAAATGACCAAACACCTCATAATAGTAAAAATCTTTTATTTTGTCTAAAAACCAAACAAATATTTTAAGTTATACATTGTATACTAATATGTAATATATCAAGCTAAACATTCAACAAGAAATAAATCTTGCAATTATACAATCTATGCATTAAAATCATCTGACATTACTAATCCCCGCGTTATGATCAGATTATTGATCTTTGTTTTAATAATCCTTGCATGGTAACAACCCCTTAGTGTACTACCTAGATATGCCCCAGCTTGGAAGCCTATTATTTTTTCTGTATGATCCATAATCACACATAGTATTTTCCTTGTTAATCAATTGCGTGTTTGTTTAGCTGACAAATAATGAGAAATGGGTTTGGGTCGGTGGTAACATATTGATATATGGAAATCCACCTTTCTTTGGGTTAATACATACGGATCCCTTCAAACTTGTCCTACTTTTTCCAATTACACAGCTTAAGTTTGCGAAGTTCCTAGTACCCTACTGAACTAGTTCGAAGTGGTTTTAATACCACCTTTTGCGACCAACTGCAGTTTTAACAAAGGCAGTGTTTGTCACATACCAATCATGTTTTGCCACATAATTTTTCTTTTCTGTCCTAGTACTGTTCTTATTATTCTTTTCAATTTTTATTCCACCATCTTCACCGCATCTTCTCCTCAAACCAAACCACCACTTCACAATAGCTGAAAATACAAACTACCACTAAATCGCCCTCATCTTCTTCTCAAATCAGCCACCACCAAACCCCCACTATAAAAACTATAATTGGGCCACCAAATATCCTTTGCACAAAATCTGAAAATCAAAATCGTTGGAGAGTGGTCCTTGCCAAAGAAACTGAACCGTCAAAAAGGAAGAAAGAGAACAAGAAAAGAAAATGAGAGGAAAAAAGGAGGTGGTGGAAGTGGCGGAGGAGGTCGTTTTGATTTAGCAAAACACGAAGAAAGAGAAATAATAATAAAAAAAAGAGTAAGGAAGAAAAGGGAGGAGTGGTGGAGGATGTGGTAGGGAGAAGATGAAAAGTGAAGAAATAGTAACAAAGAAAAGAAAAAGAACGAAAAGTAAAAGAGCTAAAAAGATTAATGAAAGAAATGGTAGAATACATAATCTTGGGGCTTCTCCTGCGCTCCTAATTTTGTGCAAACACAAAAAGTGCAAGGTGTCGAACTAGTTCAGGGGCTACTAAGACCCCCCTCAAACTAAAAGTGTGTAATTGGAAGTCAGGGACGCGTTTTAGGGAGATACTTATGTGTTATCTCCTTTTTTTAATTCTTTTTTGGTTGCTTTGTGGTGGGAAGTAATAAATCTAGGTTAAGATCACCATCTGTTTCGAAGTGCAGGAAAATTTGGTACCATGATGTGAGCCTTTGGAGCTTTTGGTGCTGCTCTCTCTGTTCCTCCACTCTTCTTCTTTTGATAAATATGAACAGTTTCCAGTTCGAGATCCATTCTGCTGATGTGGTATGCATCATGGTGGGTTCTTTAGTACAGTAAAGCTAACAATTATTGCATCTCTATTATGGACTGGAAATTTTAGAGTTTATGCTCTCTGTTGCAATGATATTAATTACTCCACTGCATTAAACCTGGTCATTTAGCTACTAATATAGGAATGGGCATGGATGTTCTCATCTTCTGTTACATATACCATCTTTTCAAAGTTCATGTTTGCTGCAGTAGAGGTGGTTCCAGATTATATCTCTATACCTTTTTGTTTGCTATAATGGGAGTAGATCTTTTACTTGGTGTCTGTCTCCTTTACATGATTAGTTTCAGATGTGATTGATAGATGTTGTCTGTGAGTTGGGTGAAGATTTTTCGGCTCTGATGGTCCAGTTTTGTTCGTACCTCTCTTTTTCGAGTCTTACGTTAGGTGAGATTGTGTTCATCGTTTCCATGAAATGGCAGGTGATTTTCCAATTCAATCTAAGTGGTCCAGTCTTGCATCTTCTATTTACTCTCTTTTTGGTTGATGCATACGTAGGATATTTATTAGATAAACCGATAACTGAGGTTTGTTATTGGTTGTAAGTAATTCTTTTCTGCATTCTTGTAATCTAACTGCATGTGGATTCAATTTTAGTACACTGCTAAAGTGAGTTAAAAACTGTAGACATCACATTGAGCGTGTTATCTCTGAGCTCTCGATTACTTCATTTCAGTGGTTTTTTCTTCGTAAGAGATTAAGATGTCAGAAGTACGATACATTTATGGAGCACGTGCAGATCAGGCTTGTGGAATTCGCTGGTTTTGTGTTTGTGCCATTCTTAATTATTTGCTTGAAGTGGAATATTAGAAGTAAGATAGCTGATTCGTGCAGCTCTGTTTCTTTAAAAATGACGACCTCCCCATGGTTACTGCAGAAAGCGTTAAAGTAAGAGCCCGTTTGGATTGGCTTATAAGTTGCTTAGAAGCTGTTTTTAGCTTTTTCATTTTTTTTGCACGGATTGCCCTTCTTTTGGGGTGGTCTTTAAATTTTACCCCTCATATTTGTGATCTTTAAATTATGCCCCTCATATTGCTGGTCTTTAATTTTTGCCCTTCGCGTTGCAACCCTGAGTGTTCACGCAGAAATCATGAGGTTCTGGGTTCGAACCTCCGCTCAAGAATAAATTAAAAAAAAATTGCAAGGCAAGATTTGGGTCGCGTGTATGCCGGGTCCGGCATACACTTGTTAAGGAATTATCAAAGTTATGCCGGATCCGGCATACTCATGCCTTATGGGCAGACTTGGCATAAGTATGCCGGGTCCGGCATAACTTTGATAATTCCTTAACAAGTTTATGCCGGTGGGGGCATACTTATGGGCAAACTTTTAGTTAAGTCTTTTTCTAGTTATGTCTTATGGGGCAGACTTTTAGTTAAGGCACAACTAAAAGTATGCCCCATAAGGCATAACTAAAAGTATGCCCATAAGGAGGAACTTTTCCTTAAGGCATAATTAAAAATTTGTCTTATAAGACAAAGTCTATGTCTTAAGAAAAAATTATGTCTTATGAGCATACTTTTAGTTATGCCTTAACTAAAAGTTTGCCCCATAAGGCATAACTAGGAAAAGACTTTTAGTTAAGGCTTAACTAAAAGTTTGCCCATAAGTATGCCGGATCCGGCATAAACTTGTGAAGGAATTACTAAAGTTATGCCGGACCCGGCATACTTATGCCAAGTCTGCCCATAAGGAATAAGTATGTCATGTCCGGCATAACTTGGTAATTCCTTAACAAGTGTATGCCGGTGGGGGCATAGCGAAATTTAAATTCTGCTTTGCGATTTTTTTAAAAATTTTTGACTGAGTGGGGGTTCGAACCTGAAACCTATGGGTTTTAGCTGAAGGGCAAAATTTAAAGATTTCAAATATGAGGGGTAAAATTTAAAGACCACCCCAAAAGAAAGCAATTGCCCTAGCTTTTTTGAGTGTTTGACTGACTAGCTTAAAGTCATTTTGTGCTTAAAATAAGCCCAAAAAATTAATTGGGCTCGTTTGGCTTAGCTTATAAGTCAAAAAAATAAGCTGGGTTACCCCAATTTTTTTTTTTTTGGCTTATAAGATGTTTCAGTATATGTCTCTTCAAATGCTTCGACCATCTCCTAATGCAGATTTTACTTGCATATTCGAACATGGTGTTTTTTTTTTTTTTTTTTTTTAAAGTCTTAATAATTTTGCTGTTGGTTTGTTTGGTGTACTCTCTTAAAGTTTTTCTACTTTCTAGGCTTCTTCGAAAAATCCGTAACCTTCAGTGGTGGGACTTTTGGGTCTTCTGTTTTACCATTAGCAGCGTCAGCGATTTTGATGCATTTGTCGTTAGTTAGAAATGTGTTTAGTACAAAAATAAAACTGTTGTTTATCTCATCACTTAGTATCTATATCTGTTTATATATATCGGTATGCTATTATTAAAACACGAAGCGACGCGAAAATGATTTATTTAATATTTTGGATGATTTGTTAGTTGTTACATAGGTAGTGTTTTGTTTGTGTAGGCTGGTCCAATCTATTGCTCTTTCCTTATGCGCATTTCGCTGCATGGAATTGTAATCACTGGTACATCCTTTATAACTTCTTGGTATGCCCAAGGATTAACTAATTATTATTTGGAAGGATGTAATTTCTTAACTGCCGCAATTTGTACTCCTAATAGTTTAAGAACAATCGTTGCTGTTATTATGGAGTCCTGAAGAAGGAAATTTTACTAGTTTGTGTCGATTGGGTGGTCTGTGGACTTTTGTTATTGAGCTTTATTAGGTCATGAAATGTTGAGATTTTTTTTACCTTTTAAAAATAGATTTTATATTGGATAAAATTGTAATTTAAGTATTTGTTTTATATCTATAAAAGATGAGATTAATTGGATCTTGGGCTATTAATCTTATTTGAATTACGTAGGAAGTGATAATATTAGGACTCTAAAATCAATCAGAATTTTACAATATATAATTTTTTTATATTTTAGTCATGTAATATAACTTTAATACCTTTCACATTATTTCTTCTAATATTTGGGATTTGGAATCAATAATTTTTTTGTACTAAAATGTAGAAAGTTAATATTGAGTACTTCAAAATTAATTGAGATTTCAATTACGTTATCTAAATCATTTTCTTATTTTCAATTACGTTATCTTAATTATTTTTCTTATTTGAACAACGTAACACACACGCACACATATATGTATATATTGTATGATATTTGAAAGCTATACTCAATAATTCGGACAAATAACCGAAATAGTGTTTGAGAGAGAAGTGGTACGCTGACACTTTTTTTTTAAATTATTTTTTTATTACATCGGTGGTAAGGAAAGGGAAAATGAAAAAGGGGATTACAATGTGGGGATCTAAACCCTTACCAATAAGGTGAGAGTTCAGATAGCTAACCAACTGAGCTACTAGATCCCTACTGGTACCCTGACACTTGTTATGCGTTTGGCCATTTTATTTGAAAGCATGGTTTCATATTTTGATTTCAAATCAGCGTTTGCTTATAGAATTAGCACAAAATTTCATTTTAATTTCATATTATGATTTTAAAATTTCTTAAATATAAAATGTGATCCATAAGTTTATATTTTGTAAAAAAAGAATCATCATATTATATTTTGTGAAGGGAAAATTTCAGAAATGTACAATTCGTTGACTTACATTGCAAAAATATAGCTCAAAGCTTACATTGCAAATATTTAGCCCTAAAATACTTTTATACAATCTTATACATTTATAAACAAAAGATACATTATGTATATAGGTGTATAAAATTGTATAATGTGCATGTATATACACTAAAAGATATAATTATACAATATTGCGCACGAAAAAATGAACTTATACACATTTATACATATTTATGCATAATTATACAACATTATATAAGTGGGTATAAATATAGATTTGGATTGATTTTGAATAAGAATTGCACTTTTATACAAGACATATATATGCCAATTATATACACGCACGAGCTTTTCTGAAAAAACGTCGATACTCTTCCAACTTAGCTCCTTATTTCAGAGACTTCAGAGGACTCGAAGTTGAGCAAGAAAAGCAGCATAGAGATGCAAGAAGAGGAACTGTGGACCCTGAAGCCTCTGAAGGTCAAGCAAGTACTTTTCCTACCTGGTTATATATATAGGTGTATAAAAATATATAATAGTGTATAAGATGTGTGTATATTGGTGTATATGCGCCTCTTATACAGTATTATACATAAACTAACTCCAACACCATCAACGACCGACTAGCAGCAATCACCAGCCATCGCCTGGTAGCAGCAATCACCAGCCATCACCGGAGTTTTGTTCTCCGACGAACTCCAACGACGTCCGACGAGCAGTCTTTCTCCCTCTCGGTTCATCTCTATCTCTTTCTCGACGAGATCTCGCTGAAGCTCTGGCGAAAATCATCGGCCACCCGTGGCGGACTTAGGATTTGAAGTTTGAGGGTTCCCATCCATCTAAGTTAAAAAACAAAAAAATTAATACATGGTGACCAAGGGGATTCGAACCCTTAACCAAGAGGAACAAAACTTAAAAAGTTGTTTTTCTACCACTAAACTAATATCACACTTTGTTAATGGGTTCCCAATTCGTATTTGTTATATATCTACTAGATTTTTCAATACAAATACATAAACCGCGCAAATGTATGGGGGTTCTCGAGAAACCCCATATAGCACACTAAATCCGCCCTTGCCGGCCACACCACCTCGCTCACCACTGCCAGTATTGTGTGAATTTTTCGGTGATCGAGAGAGAAGAGGCAGAGAGGGAGCGAGAGAGAGGAGGAGGAAGAGGGAGTGAGTCATTTTTGTAAGATTTAAAAAGGTGAGTCAATTTTGATAGCATTGTTACCCTAATTAACATACAGTGTAATTATTCCTTTTTGTAAAACAAGACTCCTGCTCGACATGGAGATTGGACGATCCACGTGCATTGATTATTTGAAAGAATAGCTAGCTACTATTATTGTTGATTTTTAGGAAGTGGATCTTTATATAATTATGGGTATGTAAAAGTTTGTAATAAAATGTAACCGTGAGCATTTGTTTATGAAAAGAATACGGAGATGTAACTTATTAATGTAGCGCCTTAAGATATTCCGATTTCTTATTTATGAATTATGATTTGCACATTTGGTAAGACTGTATAAGAGTTGGAGAAATTTTGATAGCTTTAAAAAATTGTGGGGTTTTCATGTTTATGAAAAGAATATAACTTAAGAAATCCAAATTGCATGTCCGAATAAAATTTCAACTTCAAATCAACGTGATTTCAAATTATGATTTGAAATCATGTCCAAACGGGATTTGCGATTTGGAATCATGATTTCAATTCACCCTTTGTTTATGAAATTTGCACAAAATTTCAATTTCAACAATTCATACCATGATTTCAAATCTCAAATTATTCAAAAAGTAGGATTTGGGATTCCAAATCACGATTTCAAATTTTTAAAAATATAAGACTTAGACCCATAAGTTTATATTCTATAAAAAAGATTAATAAGTTGGTTAATATATTTTTTAAATGTAAAATTTGACTCAAAGTAACAATGTTGGTTCGTTTTCTCGGTCATCTGATCAGAAATACATGCTCGACGTCAAGAGATTGTCAATACTACGTGGGAGGATTATAAAAGAGTAGTAGCACTACGATTCATGTTCAATTTTCTTTTTTATTGAACTAAAGTTTGATGACTAGATGTTATATATTTTAGAAATGCCTTCTAGTTGCGTATCAACTTTGTTATGAACTATGGTGCTTATCTGGTAAGATTGTATAAGAATTAAGAAAGTTTTGATAGTTTTCAAAATTTGTGGGGTTTTCATATTTATGAGGAAAAATACAATTAAAAAAATTCAAATTGCATGTCCAAATAAAACTTCAACTTCAAATCAACTTGTTTCAAATCACCGATTTCAAATCATGATATTAAATTATGTTTAAACGGGGACTTATGATTCTGCGACACAGATTTAAAAGTGAAACATATGATTTAATAACATTTATGTGAATATTTAGAATTGGGATAACATCGAACTTTTGCATCATGCTCGATCGCGGCTTTACCTTAAAAAATGTTCACAAGGCTATTGATCAAATGGACTCATATGGGATACAAAACAAAAAATACCTTGAAGCCAGAAATCATTTCCATTTATTATGATAAAACATTACAGAAAAAAAAAAGTACCAGAAAGGGTATAACAGGAGTATCCTTTAAGGGCAATCCAGGTACATATTTATGTGCACTCACTGTACTCGATACTAAACTTATGAATGCGAGACATGTCTTTTAATTGATACACACGTTTAACGCTTCAACTTTAGTTTCTAAACTGCTAAATTTAAATTGTTGGTTTGATGTAAACACCATACTAACACATACCCTTATTAGGCTTTTTCAAATTAAGGGAGAAAAACGATTTGATCATCTTGAAGAAAATGACAAATAGAGGGATCTCCGGGCTTAGCCTTAAGCACTACAAAAGGCAATCCTTTGGGATTCCAAAGAGATGTATCTTTGTGGCATATTGATACTGCTTTAACCTTTGTTCTATCAGCACCAATCATAGATACCACATATGTCTTTGTACCTGGTCCGCCATGGCAAAAATGCACTGCATATGCGTAATTAAGTTTGTGGCATATCATGTTAGTCCCATCAGCTATCAGTTCAACTTCTTTAATGGTGTATTTTTGCACCATTTGATTTTCCCCTTGTACCTCTGTTGTAACTACCTGAATATTGTTTGTTCCAAGCATGAATATGCCGAAATCTACCATAGACTCTAAAGAAGTTGCACATTTTCTCTTCTCTCCTTTCATCGCTGGCTCTTCACAAACTTTGACTGTTTCCTCGATTGTTTTAGCATCCTTTGAGTTGCTATCTATAGAAAAATGGTTTAGAATTTGAGGGATTTTTTCCGGCGAGAAGGGAATTGATTCCACAAATTCGCGAGGCCAAAATGGTGCTTCGTTTTTATTTTTCAGAGAGGGAAAGTTGATGACTTTTCCTTTCTCCAATTCCTTTTCAAAGAAATAAGGTTTGTAAAGAAAATTATCTTGATGATCGCTCTGGGTAGGGCTTTCATTTGTTATCTCCCGAATCTCTTCATCAGTAGCAGCATGGAAAATCCAGGCTCCATGTTGGTGTAAACCGTAGTATACTTTCTTCTTTGTGCGAGTCTCATCCTCTGTAGTAACACAACAATCAATTTTCTTCAAATGGTTGAATATTAATGACCAAATTAAGTGTCCACAATGATTGTTTGTGTTCAAGAAAAACGAATTTGATAGCTAACAAAATGGGCATTCACTAGCCAAAAAACAACTTGGAAACAATATGTGTACCGGTCATATGAGTAGTTAGTTTCGGTTGTTTCAAATTGGATTACAAACTCTCATGAATAAATATGTAAAGTTGGATAGTATAGAGATAAAAAAGTGCAACAGAGTAATAATCCAGGTATAAAGCTATTCTGTTTTAAACATAAAATTGTAAAAAATTAAATACGTATGCCAGTTGAAGTTTGAAGTTTGTCTAAGAAACTTTTGACCATACTGGAAGTAGCTTAAACACACCTAATTGGCGTAAATATAATTAAGTCAGAAATGCATTAATACATATTTGGAAGACAAGTCAAACGACGCAAATAATGGAAGTTACAGATGTTGTGCTTTCTCTCACTGAACATGTAAACAATGATTAATTAGCTAACTTTTTTCATTGTAATGATAAAGTAATTAATGAATCTACTTTTGATAAAGTAACTGAAATTTGTTCATTATAATAATAAAGTCGTAGGTCTCTTGTCCCAATTTTATCGGAGGGGACATCTCATATCTTTTGTTACATAAAAATAACTGAACTTTATTCACTATGATAATAAAATTGCAAAACTTTAATATTTGAACAGTAAAATTACAACATTTTCTCCAATATAATTTTTAGATGTTATGATACAGTGAAATAACTCTCTAAAACAATATCCATTGAGATGAATTAAGACTAACCTGCTTGGGGAAGGAAATCTTTGATCACCTTGGGAATTTGAGTGTTAGGCAATTTTATTTTCCAATAAACCTTCGGAGATATAGCTGCATGAGTACTTGCTATAAAAGCAAGCTACATATATAAAACAATAAACAATTTTTTTTATCAGTATCTCCCATGATTAAACAATAATAAGCTTTTCCATTTTCGAATACTTCCATTTTTCAAAGAGTAGTATTATCTATGAGCATATAAATTGTGATATTTTATATGCTCATATATAGTACTCTTTTAAAAGTACTCGACTTTAAACTTTTCAGAATGAAACGATGACGAAAATGAAATAAATTGTGAAAGATAGGACAAAAACCATATAAAAGTACCACTCACCAGAAAAATGGTGAGCGAGTAGAGCACCTGCAACTTCATTTTTTATGGCTATAATAGATTGTAGAATAGATATAAGACTAAAACTAAAAGCTTGGATGAACAAGAACGCAAAACTATATTTATAGGCATAGATTACTATCCACTTAGTGAAAACAGAAATTAGATATTTGTGCTCCTCTTAATTAGAACAATTAATGAATTGCTGACAGCCTGACATCAATGGTCATGAAACTAAATATTATATATTATCTTATGCTGAACCCTCTAGTGTGTTGAACTTGAATTCCTCTAGAACTATTGACCATATAATTAAATGTGGCAGGTCCATCATCTATCAATAGTATTAATATTAATTAGATAATTATTGGCATGAGCGGAGTTAGTGTACCGCAAGGGTTCATCGAATCTCTTTAGCTCAAAAATTACATTATATATATAAAGTTAAAATTACTTATATATATATATATATATATCTAGTTGATATAGAATTATAGAGTTCATATAAAATCTCCTTGACTTCTTCATATGTTTGTCTCTTATATTTTGAATCCCCTTAATACAAATTTTGTCTCCGTCACTAGTTATCGATAATCTTTATCAAACAAAATTGACTAGACATCCTCCCTAAATTGGAGGCTAAGTTGCAACTTGCTATTCATAGAAGGTGGTTGCATAATTTCTTTTGAATGAAAGCTTGGATATCCCTAATAGTCACATTAAGTTTAAATATGAATAAATGAACCACTTGTATTTTACAATTTGTATTCTCAACTTACATATTTGGTTGCGGTCAAGCGTCGTAGGGGTGGGCATAAACACCGAAAACCGAAAAACCGAACCGAACCGAATTAATTAGGTTTTTCGGTTTCGGTTTTTTGGTTTTTCGGTACGGTGTTTGGTTCCGGTTCACCGGTTTTTCGGTTTTTCGGTACGGTGTTCGGTTCCGGTTCACCGGTTTTTCGGTTTAACCGAACAGTGCTGCTGCTACAGTGCTAATTGCTCATGTCTTTTCCAATTTCCAGTTTTCTCAGTTTGCTGCACCCCTTCTAGTTATACTTTATTTATGTTTGCTAATTGCTATGAATAGTTCTAGTTATACTTTTCCAAGGATACTACTGATTCTAAAATGTATAGTACCTTTATGTTAATTATTTATTAACGACAGAGGGATGGTGTAACAATTGAGCAAGGTTTGGACTGGTTCTGAAATAGAAGCTTAATTAATTAGATATTCGGTGTTGATCCTAAGCTTCTACTGACTTTTTCTCTTTTCCCCCGTCGTGTACATTTTCGTTCTTTATGTATTGCATGATCTAGCTTACATCTTCGCATTATAGAATCGGTAAGCATATACTTAAAAACAATAAAATAGCTCATTTTTAATTAAAAAAAAAGTCCATTTTACAAGCAGAAAATATCTCATTTTAGGCCCATGCAAAAAAAAAAAAACCGAATTAAAAAACCGAAACCGAACCGAACCGAATTTCAAAAAACCGAACCGAACCGAACTAATTTGGTTCGGTGTTCGGTGTCCACTTTCAAAAAACCGAAACCGAAAAAACCGAACCGAAGTTTGAAAAACCGAACCGAAAAACCGAACGCCCACCCCTAAAGCGTCGTATGCGGAATATGTATGTCTGCTCTAATGACAAGTGAAACACTATCCTTTTGAGAGGGTTGGGATGTTTACCCCTAAAAAGGTAACAGTTGAATTTGTACGCGGTTTAAAGAATACGTGATTTAATTAGTTGTTAACGTAATGAAACAAGGAATAACAATCAATCGAATATAATAAACAGAGAGAATGATAGCTTGTATTGTGAATAATTGCGTTGGGAAATTGGTCCGATGCCATGCTCTCTTGCCTCTTAACCGGACTGAATAAGTGTATAGCTTATAACTTTGAACAATGAGTGTTACAGAGTTTGTGTGCCAAAAAATTAGAATCCTCTTACTAATGAGGCCTTACCCCTATTTATATTACAAGGTAAAACCCTAATGTTCCCCTCAATAAGGTAAAAAGGTGAAAATGTATTTACTGCAGCTGGCGACGCCAACAGTCTGAACGTACAAGATGGCGGGATTCGCAACAAGAAATCCGGCCCGTCGCGGATTTCTCGTGTTGACGCTAACTGGCGTCTCCTCGGCCGTAGCATAACGGATGGCGGACCTGGTGGCGAGAAATCCGACCTGTCACGGATTTCTCGTGTTGAGGCTAACTGGCGTCATCTCGGCTCCCGGACTGACCTCATCTCGGACCTTGCTGACTCCGTATCATCGAACCCGGAACGGTGTTCCAAATCGACATCCATGTTCTCAATTTACCCCGACCTTTCACTGGACTGACTCAATTTCATCATAGCAGTTTTTACCGTATACAGATAGTCCCCACACTTTCCGAATCAAATTCTATCGGAGTGATGGGAAGTGGAATGATAACCTCGGTATCTTCTCTTGTAAGTTTCGAAATAGGCGGGAAAACAAAATGTCTTTTCACATCACGTCTGGCTGATTTCGAACACGTGTAACTTCCTGATTGGACGTCTCTTCGGTTCTCTGATTGATGCATTTTCGCCATAATTACTCCCCCCCCTATAAAAGTCTGTTTCCCTTCATTTTCACTATTTACAGCTTGATCATTTACTCCTCGTTCTCCACTCTTGCCTCGCTTTTACCCTTCATCTGAACTGTCTAAACCCACTATCGGAATCTTCAAATCTTCGTCAAAAGCCTTCAAATCTTCATAAATTTCTTCAAATCTTCATACATTATCTTCAAATATTCAAAAATGACAACGAACTCCCGATCTTCTTCTAGAAGCGCCTCACCGACTGCTTTTCTTCCTCCGGCGGCCGACGTCGGCGCTAGCCCAGGGCTTAACGACCAATCTGAATATTACGAACCCCGGGCTTATGAAATTCTACCTTCGAACTTTCATTTCGACACTGAGTTTGTGGTCGAAGCGCCCCCGAAGAAGTCGGCGAATTAGTCAGACAGGGGCTATGATGTCCGACGATATCCCTCTTCAATCAAGGAGAAGGACCTCACCGAGTTCGCAAGGATTGCGGCTGGACAACCCGTCCTTCTGAGATTGTAGTCATGGGAGAAGGTGAGAATATCACCTATTTCAAGGAAGGGCATTCGAAGGTGTACACCTATCCCTTCACGTTCAGCCTCGACCCTCCGATTGATGAGGTTATTCTTGATATGTGCAAGACGTACAATTTGTCTCTTGCACAAATTGGTCCGTCCGTCTGGCAGACTGTAACTTGCCTCCACTATTTGGCGGACATGTCAAAGTTCCCTTTATCCTGCACCATTTTATCCGGCTTTATAGCCTGCAGATTTTCCGTGGCGTGGTTGTAAAGCTTAATAAGAGCGGGAAATACCCCATTATTTACAGTGTTGACGAGAACAGGGACCGAGGTGGTTGGAGCGCTTTGTTGCGGTCAAAATCGAGAAGATTGTCCCGGAGAGGTATATGCCATTCCCCGAGCGATGAAACGATAAATGTAAGTATCATAGAACCTTTTTACTTCGTATGCTTTCGATTTCACATCTAACTCTCCTTTATTTCAGCCGCAGGATGGGTTCCGGACGAGATAGAAAATTTCTTCGACTGGATTGAGAGCATCATAAGTCAACATCCCCATCAGTTGCGTACCTGGAAAGAGCTATTCGACAAGAGATGGATGGCTAAGAATTATGGTTTGTGCAGTTTCCCTGCCTCGATTTATGTTTTTCCTTCGTTTTCTTCATCTTCTAACTTGACATTGCCCTTTTCAGGTTTATCGAAGGGTTCATCAATCCCGAGGCCAGAACGAACAATTGCTTCTGCTGTGCCAGGTTCGGTATTTGATCCGTCGGACTTAGCGCAGGTCATTGTTGAAGTGGCAAAGAAGAAAAGGAGCGCCTCTAAGTTTACCAGGCCCCCGAAGTCATCTTCGGTGGGCCATAAAAGATAGAAAAGTTCAAAGGCTGAAGGCGGTCCTTCACAAGTTTGGGGTATGAAAGACTTGCTGGATGACGATATTGTGCCTGCTGAAGTCGGGCCTAGTGCCACCACTACTGCTGCCGCCGAGGCGAAACCATCTCTCGACGGTGTTTTGGAGGAGAGAGGCATGGCCAGTTTGACTGAACCTTCTGCACTTGCCACCTCCGAGGGCCTTTCAGTCCCCATCGCTGAAGCTTTCCAATATCCTGCTCTGTTAAGGGCCATTATGCCCGAGACAGAGACTGTTATCGTCGGGGATGAGTCATCTTCGGAAAAGGATCCCCTGGCTAAAAGGGCCAGACGAACTGAACCACCCCTTCACCTGCCCGTTCCTTTGAGCAGGCAGATTTCGAAGAGACGTTCCCCGAAGAAGGGGATGTAGCTACTCCTTCTGTGATGACGGAGGACTCCGAATTTGGCCACCTTGCCATTCCTCAAAGGCCAAGGAGGCCTTCTCGGTTCCCTGAGTGAAACCCTGATGGTTCAAGGTCGAAGCTTGTGGAAGTCTTTCCTGCTCCCAGCGCTGATCCGAACAAGATGAGGTCGGCTACCATCATCGTCCCTGAGGACACTAGATTTTTGTCCAGGCCTGTCGGGATGGCCAGCTACCTCCGACCTCTTGTGTTGGAGTCTTACAAGGAGAAAATAGCAAGGGTGTCCTGGCAATGACTCTTTAATGAGAGCATGCATGCTGCTAATGGGGTGAGCATCCTATCTTTTCAAGAGTTTTGTCTGCTTCGGGTAGCTTTTTTTTTTGGGTCTGCTAACTTTAACTTTTCTCCTTCTGCAGTCCACCGTACTTGTGAATGAAGGTTTCATCCGGGCCATGAGAGACGTGGACGATCTGTGGGGTTAGCTAGATGCCTAAGGCCGGGAAGTTGAAAAGTTCAAACTTCTCTTACATCAGAAAGAGGAACAACTGTAGTAGAACGGGGATCCTTTAGTCCTCAGCGCCGAGCTCGACACAAAAAAAGAGCGCATCCAAGCAAAGAAATACCTTGAGCTTCTTACATAGAAGAATCAAGTTCTTGAGGCGGACCGTGCTCAGTTTTTACAAGAAGCCACTGCCTCGGCCAAGTAAATCGAGGAACACGAAGCCATAATTGCTGGGATGAGGCAAGAGATTGAGTCTCTGAAGACTGAGGCCACCAACACTAGGGAAAGACTTGCCCGAGTCAAAACTGAAAGAGCTTCTGAGAAAGAAATTCTAAGGGTGGATCAAGAGAAAGCCGAAAGCTAGGCCAAGGCCAACGAGGAGCTCAGGTTGAGCTTGAAACTTCTACCAATGCCCTCGAGACCCTGAGCCAAAGCAATTTTGAGTTGACGGTCCAGCTTCAGCAAACCTTGACTTAACGGGATCAAGCTCGTGCTGATGTCGATGTGGCCACAGCCGATCTGTGCTAAATGTGGAGCATGTCGAATGGAATTCTCGGAGCCTCACTCTGGAAGAAGCTCAGCCTGGCTTTGTTAATATTGCTGCCAAAATCAAGGAGGCGAGGTCGATGCGCTTAAGGAGCTCCTTGGAGATAACTCGGAGGATGATTTCACACCCCAAACTCGGTGAAGCATGATTGGCACCCGACACCCTACTGAACCAAACTTTAACTCGCATCATCTATGTCTCCAATGGCAAAATAAGGCCAAGAAGGCCAATTATGAATATAATATCATGCATATGTATATGTACAATGGGCCCACGATGCCAACATAACAACTGACAAAGCATGACTAAGTTGTATACATGAACTATCTACAAAGCCTCTACGAATACGACCAAAGTACATAAGTCGGGACAGGGCCCCCCAGCATACCCATAACGCAAAAATACATATACAACCCCAGACTCGGCAATGCTCCAGGAAGAAGTGGAGCTCACCAATCAAAACTGGTACCTAGAGGTAGCCTACTATGGAGGTTCTCACCTCGTTTGTCTACTTCTGCGGGCATGAACGCAGCGTCCCTAAACAAAAGGTTGTTAGTACGAATAATGTACCGAGTATGTAAGGCGGGAAATGTAACATAATAAACATATACTGCAAAGGAGAAGGATAAGAATCAACCTGACACTTCTAACTTACCAATGAGAATCTAGTATGCATATCTCTCTATACTCTCATACATTTAACTAAATCTATGTACAATACAGTCCTCTAACTTACTTATCTTCCCGATGCTAACTGCCTAACTAATTAGTGGTAACTGCCCAACCAGCCGTAGCATAGTGGTAAATACATATATTCCCAACCGGTCGTAGCTCGGTGGTAATAACTGCCCAACCAGCCGTAGCATGATGGTAAATACATATCTTCCTAACTGGCCGTAGCTCGATGGTAATAACTGCCCAACTGTGTTGACACCCAATTTTGTCCCGCCTCTCTGCCAAAATACCTATTTTTAAGCTTCTAATATTTTTTGAAAAAATAAAAATATATATATTATGTTTACTATAATTATTAGCCTCTTATCAATACCGACACTTTATTATTCTATTATAATTATTATTATTATTATTATTATTATTATTATTATTGTTATTATTATTTATTAATTCACAATTCTTATCATTTCGGCATTTTTACCAGCTTACGCATTTATCTTTGCATAATTAAATAATAGTATTTATTTAGTGCGGATTTTCAAAGAAAAATAATATATATTATTACACGGCTATTATAACACCATATGATCTTATTACCCGAGTCTAATAATCACACATTTTTGGTATTAAGTAATATTTTGTCACCCTCGGTATATTCATTAATTAAAATGGGTCTTTTATTCAAATTTAAATCCAAACTATTTCTTGCACTCGGTCCGTATTTTGACTTACCGGACCCCAAATCAAAGTCCGATTAACTCCTAATATTTTTTGGACCAGACCATATTTTTTATCTCAATTTTCAGACCAGTCCATGTTTTAATTCACTAGTCCATTTTTTAATACCCGGTCTAAAAATTGACCCGGTCCATAAATGAACCGGGTTTGACCCATTTCAGTGAAAATAAGGGGAACCCTTTTAGGGTTTCCCCTCATTCTCGTTCCCACCTCATCACCGCCGCTTCTCCCTTCCCCCATTTCCTCTCCTTCTCCGTCTTCTCCACCTCCCCATCGCCACCGCCGCGCCTCCCCATTTCCCCTCCTTCATCATCGCCTCCACCCCAACCGTTTCCCTATCCCCTTCTCTGCCACTCCCTCTCCTTTTACCCATAAAACCCTAGCCGCAACACACCCCCTCACTATCTTCGTCACACCGCACCCATCACCGACACCTCTGACACACCCCACTACTTCATCGTCCACACCCATACCTCCACTCACCCGATATCTCTGACACCCGACACCCTCGCCACTATCTCCATCTCCACCTCGTGACTTCCACTTCGTCATCGACACCCCATCAACATCCCACTCACCCCGACATCCCCGTCACAACCATCTAACACCACCACGTCTTCCTCTATCACACCCATACCCCGACACCCATGCGCATCTGCCTAAAAAAAGAAATAAACAAAAAAAAAAAACCTAAAAGGGAGGCTCTATAAGATGAACTGGGGGAGACGGAAAAGGGAGGGGGAAAAGGGAGAGGAAGAAAAGGAGTGCATTTTTTCTCTTACACAAAAAAGATCTTGAATCAAAAATCAAAAACAACGAGGAAGATCCTGGAAATCAAAACGCCTTCAAGAAACAGAGGGAAAAGGGATTGAAACAAAATACTGAGTCGCACAAAATCCTTTGAAAGATCGAGTCCTTTAGTCACCTTTAATTCCTTGAAATACGAGCTCGATTCGCAGTTTTTTTTGTTTGTTCTGTTTTTGCTATCGAGTCGAAATATCAAATCAATTCTTTGTTTTTCTGTCATTTACTGTGGTGTTGCTGTGAATCCGAGCATCGCAAGCTCGGATTTGGTAGTGTTCGAGTGTAGATCGAAGACTCGAAGCCTCACTTCGCTGCACCCGAAGAAGGTAATCTTTCATCCTTTCCTCCTTTTAGTTTTCTGTATTTTATTTCACTGTTATGTGATTGATATTGGTAGTTTGGTGTTAGTGTAGTTTAGTTCATATTCATGTTTGGTGTTTGTGTATGCTTAGTATAGTTTGTTTAATTATGCAGTCTTTTGCTTGGTAAATTTTTAATTGAAGGCATTATTGATATTCAGATTAAGTGTGTCTATTTTAATGTCTTATATAGTCTAGTTTAGTGTCATTGTAATCAATCTGTTTAAAGTCTGTCTAAATTTATGCTATCTTGTATTTTCTGCTCGTTTTGATTTCCCTCTGACACAGTTGTGTTAATATTGGAGTAGCTTAGGCCTTGATCCCACACTGCTATATATTGTCGTTTATTCTGTATTAGGTCACCCTCTAGTCCAACATTATTGTATGATGTCTTGCTTGTGATTAGTTGAGTTTACTTGATTTTAGACTTGTATTTGGCTTATTAAGTCGCCTGTTTTAGCTAAAGCTGTGCTATGTGATTTTGATGTTGAGCTTAATTCCTAAGATAGACAAGATATATAAAACCTTAGGGTTGGATGCTTGATGGTTCATAATGTTGGTAAAATCCTAAATGATTAATATGACTTGGTTAAGTATTAAACTAGTCAAAAAAGGGGGTTACCTGAGCAAGCTGATATGGTCTGTGTAAATATATGATTCCTATAACTCATTTCCTATAATCTAGATCTGGCTTGTGGTATCAGTAATTAGTAAAGTATGACATCCAATCAATAGAACTGAATGATTGCAAAGCTTAAGATCAGAAACTATCTTTATTAACTAATTAGGCAGAGAATAGGACTTCAGAGGGTTAATCTTATACTCTCACCAAGGATAACTGTTTTTTTTGGAATTTGATATAAAAGTTAGAAGTCAAAAGGGAAAGAGTAGTCTCCAGTTAATTCCTTACTGTAGCTGTATTCTTTAAAACTTATGCGAAAGGGTGTTTTGAGTCCCGTTTGGTTTCTGTTTTGTTTTGTCTGCAGCTTTTAACTCTTTTGTCTGAAAATTGGTTTAAAATCTCATATGCATTCCTGATAAATGGCTACTCATTTAGTTAGCGGAATTTAATCTTTCATGCCCGTTGTCTGATTGGTTATATTGATGCTCCCGACACTCGTTGACTTATCTTCATCTGTTCCTCATCTAGTTTCGTTTATGGTATGATATACCTCGAAGTATACATAGTATGTGAGCCTTAGTATACATCGAGTGTATACAAGGGTTGTACATTAGTGTATACCTTTCAGGTATATCAAGTGTACTCTGAATATTAAGTGTATATCACCCTTTGCAGATGTCCAAATTCTATAAACGTCTAAGAACAATGAATGCCACACCATTTGATTTTGCCCATGTTTGAGTATTGCTTGTTTATATGTATGTAGTGGCTATTTTGCGTATGCATGGATTATACTTGAGTATATGTAATATATACATATGATCTATAGAGGTGTTTGAATTTATATTTCTACATGTTTAACCTTATTGATCATATGCTAATCCTTTTCCTTCATTTTCTTTTATGCATGAAACTCGTGTACGAGTCCGAGGACTCGTTCCTCTTCCGCATTCGATGATGGGCCAAGGCCCAAAGGACAGAATATACAGCAGCATATATTCAAAAGAGATAAATGAATTTTGGGCCAAAGCCCAATAGCGTGAACGGATCACAACAGCCTGTCTTAAAAATGGGCTGAGCCCCATTTAAATTATCTCTTCTTCTATTTTTTCTTGTGCACTTAATTTATATCATGTAACTAACTCCCCTTTTTTTATTAGTTTGGATAAATCGTGATTAATTAGTAGGTTTAGTTTTAGTCGCGGGTAGTTAAATTTAAGTGAGGTATTAACATTAGTTTCATAAGTACCACTCCTTCCTTTTCACGTAAAATCCCTTACAATGTCTAATATTTATTATATTTAAAAAATCAATTTACAAAATAGGATGGTTATATATATATATATATATATATATATATATATGTATGTATATCAAGTAAAGAGAATCATTTTATTCTTATTACCTAAACATTTCAAAACGTCGTCGATATATAAATATTAATCCAAGTATATTTTATAAACATTTTAGATTAATTTGATTATGCATATCTTGAGCTGAACATAGTGAAATAAAGTCCATAAAAGAGAGAGAAAACCCATGACCTTTTGCAATTCTATATATAAAATAGTTTTGATTAAGTAAGCATATCTAATCAATTGAATTTTAAAGCTTTATTTACATTATTTTGAAATCTTTTTTGCATTCCATTCATAACAAGTCTAGATTTTCTATATCACTATACTCATATACTGTCATTTTATTCTAAGTTAAATTGGCTAGATTTTCTCTTAAAAGTCTATTTATATACAAATCATTATATTTTGCAAGTTTCACTTTAAAATAAAAATTATTATTTAAAGCTTAACAAAACATTTATGAGTCTCATTTTTGGTGGATTACTATATATTTCTTCAAGTTAGTTTAAATAACATCATTATGTTTTCTTTTCTTTCTTTAAAACCTTAATAACATTAACGACCTGTTTTTCTTACGATTTAAGCATTATATTTAATCTAAATTAATTAACCTAAATTTGGTCGGATAACCGTAAGTTAACGGATCCTAAAGGATGCCTAATCCCTTCCCTTTAGGATAATATAGAGCCCTTACCTACAATCACACTGGTTAAGCAGACTATTAACAGAGGTTTAATTTCAACTTTACCTTAGTTAACATTTAGGTGTCCTAATTCACCGTTAAATTAATTAGGTGGCGACTCCTTAAATAAAATAAACAGGAATCACCAATACGTTACACCCTTAAATCAACCCGGTTAAAATGGGGTGCGACAGCTTGGCGACTCTGCTGGGGATTTTAGGCTCTTAACCATAACAACTTAGGTTAATAAATCATTTGTTGGATGCTTTGTTTATTTTGCTTTATTTTGTCTATATTGTTGCTTTATATGCTTTTAAGTATTTTTATTCCTTATATGTATTTTCTGTGTAATATGTTATTACTGCTTTCCTTAAACTGGCATTCCGTTCATATTTCCTCCACTTTTGGAAAATTCACACTATCACACGTACACGCGAGGTGTGCTTAGCGCACCCGCAAATTTCTTCATAGAATCCAAATTTTAAGGGAGTTGGCGCATGCGCGGGGGTGCCCGAATAACGGGGACCGCGTAGCCTTCTCACTCGAGCAGTCCGCTCGGGAACCTTGTGTCTAGCAAACCCATTCTTAGTCTACTTAGGGTAGAGCGAAGCCAAAACCTTGTAAGAACATGCATCATTTTAAACCTAGGAGGCTTAATACCCTTGGTGTATTAAGTTCATTAGTCAACCTTACCAAATGTCCAAAAGAGTCCATGACTCTAAGTGACACTACTCACTATCTATGTGCATTATTTGAAGGATAAATATGTGGAATATGTAGACCTAGTACTCTATAGATAAGTATTTCAAGAAAAACTGACCTTTTGTTGCAGGTTGACGTGGAGCATCTAAAATTAATGTCGGAGGTTGAAGACAATTAAAAGAAATTAGTGGAGATAAAGCGTTAGATATCCTAGATCAACTTTAAATTGTATTATTAAACTGGCATGTAATAAATTTTATTTTCTTGTAAATTAGTTGTAAGAAGAGTTATGGAATGATACATAAAAACATGTTTGTCCTTCAATGTTCGTTAGGCCTACCTCTGGCATAAAGAGGTCCCTTGCATTATAAAACGCGATGTATTATGTGCAATAATGTGTTTATATGCAATAATATTATCCTTACCGTATACTGACTCATTTTCCTTTTCTTTTTCTTGTTTTTATCTTTTTTCTTTTTAAACTTATTTTCAAAACGAAGAAGGTTGACTTGTGCTAAAAGGGAACTGGCGGAGCATCCATATTTCACACGGTCTAAAGCCAAGAAATCAGATTCTGACTCATCACTAATCACCTGGTTAACTAAAAGGACTCGTTCTAAAATGGAGCAAAGTTTGATCAATGCAACCACTTCATCTGAGCCATCTCTTAGTTTACCAATCACGAGTGATCCCACATCCTCTAATGAACCAGAAACACATTTGGAGACCATTGCTCGTCTGGAGCGACGAGTTGCCGAACTAAGTCATATGGTACTTCATAACCGGTCATTTTCTCAAACACCGCCACATATGACTCCGTCCCAGGGAGTTCGTCAAACTTTGCCTGTGCCACATCCATTCCCAAATTTGGACGAATTTAACCAAGCAAATTATTTCACCACTTCTCAGCCAGTTCGTTCCGAACACCTCACTCAAAATGCTCCCTTTTTATTTACAACCACCTCTTCAAAAGCTCAATTCATACCGCCAGCACATGACACACATCAAGTTCCGCCGGTGTATACTTATACCACAGCTCCACCCATGACACAGATTCAAGGACAATGTCGCACAGATGTTGATCATTATGTCGAAGTTGAAAATGAGGCACGGTCAGTTAATGATGAAATGATAAATAGAAAGCTCAAAAGTTTGGAAGATGCCATGAGAAGTTTGCGTGGACTTGGTAGTAACCAAAGCGTGAGATATGAAGAATTATGTGCATTTCCTGAGGTAGAATTGCCACCAGGTTACAAGATTCCAAAATTTGAGAAGTTTGATGGGTCGGGGAACCCTTTTTTCCATTTGAAGGTCTATTGTGAAAAGTTGATTGGTGTGGGGAAGAATGAAGTGAAATAAAGTCCATAAAAGAGAGAGAAAACCCATGACCTTTTGCAATTCTATATATAAAATAGTTTTGATTAAGTAAGCATATCTAATCAATTGAATTTTAAAGCTTTATTTACATTATTTTGAAATCTTTTTTGCATTCCATTCATAACAAGTCTAGATTTTCTATATCACTATACTCATATACTGTCATTTTATTCTAAGTTAAATTGGCTAGATTTTCTCTTAAAAGTCTATTTATATACAAATCATTATATTTTGCAAGTTTCACTTTAAAATAAAAATTATTATTTAAAGCTTAACAAAACATTTATGAGTCTCATTTTTGGTGGATTACTATATATTTCTTCAAGTTAGTTTAAATAACATCATTATGTTTTCTTTTCTTTCTTTAAAACCTTAATAACATTAACGACCTGTTTTTCTTACGATTTAAGCATTATATTTAATCTAAATTAATTAACCTAAATTTGGTCGGATAACCGTAAGTTAACAGATCCTAAAGGATGCCTAATCCCTTCCCTTTAGGATAATATAGAGCCCTTACCTACAATCACACTGGTTAAGCAGACTATTAACAGAGGTTTAATTTCAACTTTACCTTAGTTAACATTTAGGTGTCCTAATTCACCGTTAAATTAATTAGGTGGCGACTCCTTAAATAAAATAAACAGGAATCACCAATACGTTACACCCTTAAATCAACCCGGTTAAAATGGGGTGCGACAAACTGGCTGCAGACCAGTGGTAAATATGAATTCATATGCTGCTGAATGTGCAGCCCGATCCAAATATACCCTATAGGTACGCTTTGTATACTTCTAGTACTCATTCTTTACCTATTAGCTTCTAAGCTCTTCTCATGGTCATCACTTATCCGTTAATGCCTACATGATCACATAAGACTTATAAGCATATTTCTGAGCCATCAGGACTTCTTCCTGATTAACTAAACCTCAAACAAATCCTGAGATACCTCATAAACCTCTTTTCTAGCATTAAATAATTCATTAGGGATCTTCTACTAGCTCACAATTCATGTCCTACAAAGCATTCCTTAAGAACACATTTCTAAATTCATCGAATTGACGTAAGGTCGGTAAACCTCCGATTTCCATTATGGAGCTAACATCATTGACATATCTCACCTTGAAAGAACAATAATCATAAGGTGATACCAACATCAATAATATCGTAAGAACATCAAGAATGTAAGCTTCTAGCATTTCTATGAGAGGAATCATTATGGACATCATTTGTAAAAGTTCATAACAATGGGATCATGCCTTAAGAAAGAAAGGGATAGCCTTAACGTACATTGTCATCTCCTTAACTACTTAACGCTTATCCTCCCAAACTTGTAAATCTTATACTTGAATAGCTTCAACTCACACAACTTGCTTCAAAACCAAACTCACCACAAAATCACGTAGAAGCAAGAACAATCACTTTCCACAGACTAGTTTAGTGTACTCTTGCTGAATTCTTGATCAATAGGGCTATAAGTGCTTAGGGGATGTGTTGAGAGGTTTCTACAACTCTTGGAAGAGTTGAATAATGAAAAAATGGGGTGGATAGGGGTATTTATACCCCTTTAAAGTTGGATCCACCGACTCTGATTTTTCTTTTCGCGTTCGCGAGGCCTTGGCTCGCGTTCGCGAAGAGCTTCTGACAGCTAATTTTGAAACGTCCATAACTTTCTACTCCGATGTGATATCGATGAACGATTTGTTGCATTGGAACCCAGACTTCATGAACTTCAATTTAGGCTTTGTTTCACTTCAAAACTTCTAGTATATTAGGAGATATTCGTTCCTCAAGTTGGACCAAAATTTCCCGTTCAAAATTCTGCCAAATTTTCAAACATTTCGACAAACTTAATTTCTTCGATTCTCTTGATCCCGAAACCTTTAGAAACTTTCTAAACACTTGTTAAGAGTATTCCCTAACCTTATAAGGGTTCCATGACCTCTCCGAGCTTACGCTAGTTCACTCACAACGCAAAAGACGCAATTTTTTTTCGAGGTGTAACAAATGATCCCGAGGCTTCTGGCTCCGAAGGTTCTGATTCCTCTTTGGAGGATTGGATAGGATTTTTAGGAAGCCTTTTTTTTCTTTTTGTGTAACTTTACCAAGGCACCCTCAGCCTTTTGTATATATGAAAGCTTTATTTTGTCTTCATTTCGTCGTTACTTTCTTCCTGCTTCTAATGCTTAAATTTAAACGAGCGGACTTTGAGTCGGATAACATCGGCCTTTTATTTTATCCGAATGCGACCTGAACGTGACCGTGGTGATCTTAAAATAGTTTTTGTCTCAACGAATTCTCGAACCAATTTAAAGAACTTGAGTGTCCTAGGTTCGTTTTACACCGAGCCTTTTCTTGCCGATGATTTTCTTTTGAAGACATGTAAGGACCTTACTTTTATGCTTGTGAATTCGGATGTCTTCAAATCACTTCGGGCATATATGTTTTAGTTGCTTCTAACCTTTTTTTCTTATTTGAAGTCTTTGCAAATTAGGCTTAGTTCACTATGACTTTAGTGCCTTCGTTTTGTTACGTTTATTTTGTGATGACAACCCCCAATCAAGGGTAGCCTGTAGGCTTCAAAGATTTGCTCAAGTATGTTTAAGTAAATATTCATGCAAGAGTATAATTGACATGACTTTCATCCGAAGAAATCTTCTTATTTCAATATGTTTCATACAAACGACTGATGTAAGATTCCTTTGGGATTTTTTGCCATAGCAAATAAACTATCTGGGCACGATTTGTTTTGATCGTTTGGCCACTACAATAGATCCTAGAGTAGAAAATTTCAAAATTTATTCAGCCCTTAAGCTTCTTTGAATTTTAACGAGGCTTCGGTGAGCTGGCTCGAACTCGTCGAGGGTATGGTAGTCCCCTCGTGTCTGTGTCCGAAGTATGAGAAGTCAAACACGAATAGTCGATGCTGGGCAGTCCCCAGTCCCCAGCACTTAGCTAGCCTTTAGTAAGTAACACGTTGTACATTGTTGCCTTATTAAAAACCTTGAATGAAAACCCACTTCGGACAAAACTGAGCTAAGGGAAATGGAGTGCAACACGTGTTTTTAGACCTAATTCTAATCTTCAACTGTTGATCCGATCTGTACCTGCGAGGGTCAATTGACTAGAATAACTTAGAAGATATTCACAAAGGGTTAGCTGTCCATACCTTAGCAATAGTATATTTTCAAGTTTTCCATGTTTGAATTCGTTTACAGCTGCTGACCATCTTCATATTCTAAGTGGTACAAGCATTTATCAGTTATTCCAGTTCCTCTGTACGACCCTTCCCAATTCAGACCCAACTTCCCATCATTGGGATTTTTAGTGTGAAGGGTAACTTTTCGTAGAACTAAGTCCCCAACTTGGAAGTATCGAAGATTCGTTCTTCGATTTGTAATATCTTCCCATCCGTTGCTTTTGTGCTGCCAAACGGACAAATATAGTTTCACGAAGCTCATCTGTCAAATTAATCTTCACAGCCATGGATTCGTCATTTGATTCGTCTGTCGCGTACTGAAATCTTAGGCTTAGCTCACCGATTTCCACAGGAATTAAAGTCTCTGCTCCATAAACAAGAGCAAAATGCGTTTCCCCGCTGCTCGACCTTGAGGTCGTTCTGTAAGCCCAGAGTATCTTCGACAAAATTTCCTTCTAGTTTCTCTTTAATTCCTGTAACCGCTTCCTTAGGTTCTGAATAATGATTTTGTTTGTCGACTCCGCTTGTCCATTCGCACTCGGGTGATATGAGGTTGATAAGATTTTCTTGATCTTTAAACCTTTGAGGAAGTTACTGACCTTATTGCCAATAAATTGTCGGCCATTGTCACACGTTCTCTCGGTGGGAATACCGAACCTACAGATAATGTGATCCCAAATGAAGCCGATGACTTCTTTTTCTCTGAATTTTTCGAAGGCTTGCGCTTCAACCCACTTAGAAAAATAGTCAATCATAAATAAAATAAATCGTACCTTACTAGGGGCCCAAGGCAAGAGCCCAAAAATATCCATTCCTCATTTCATAAATGGCCACAGATATAGGATCGGGTGCATTAATTCCCCCGATTGGTGTATCATCGGCGCGTGCCTTTTACATTCGTCGTACTTCCGGACAAAATTCTTTGTGTCTTCTTCCATCCGATTCCAGTAGTATCCGGCCTTGATCAACTTTCGGACCAATGATTCTGCCCCCGAATGATTCCCGTAAGTCCCCTCATGGACTTCTCGCATCACATAATCCGTTTCTCTCGGCCCCAAACATCTAGCCAGAGGGCCGTAGAAAGACTGATGATACAATTGGCCATTGATCAAGCAAAATCTTTCCGCTTTGGTCCGAAGAGCACTAGACTCCATAGGATCCGTGGGCAATTTCCCATCTCGAAGACAGTCTACGTACTTATTGCACCAGTCCCAAGTCAGTCTCGTTGTATTTACCTCGGCATGATCATTTTCTGCCGCGGAGTTCATTAATTGAACGACTGTCCCGGAGTTGAATTCTTCTGCTCCTACCGACGAACCTAAATTGGCCAGCGCATCTGCCTCATTAATTTGTTCGCTGCAGGGTCCATTCCTTAAACCGATGCAATAGCACTGAATTTTGTCTAGATACCTCTGCATCCTCTTATCTTTTACCTCGAAGACGCCATTAACTTGATTCACGACCAGAATCGAGTCACACTTTACTTCTATGGCCTCGACTTCCAAGCTTTTGGCCAGCTTTAAACCTGCAGTCATAGCCTCATACTCGGCTTCATTGTTAGTCAGTTTAAAGTCCGTATCGATTGCTGAATAATATCACCTGCAGGGGCTTTAAGTATGATTCCTAATCCGGACCCTTTCACGTTTGATGCATCGTTTGTGTATAAGGTCCAGACCCCTGAAATTTTCCTCGAAGATAGCAATAGTTCTTTTCCACCTCGGGGACTATTGCGGGTGTAAAATCTGCCACGAAGTCTGCTAAAATTTTAGATTTTATGGTTGTTCTGGGTTTATACTCTATGTCAATACCACTAATTTCTACTGCATATTTTGCTAACCTGCCAGATAATTCGGGCTTATGCATGACATTTTTCAAAGGATATGTGGTTACTACGTATATAAGATGACACTGAAAGTAAGGTTTCAGATTTCTAGATGCGCTTCTCAAAGCTAGGGCTAATTTTTCTAAGTGTGGATATCGGGTTTCTGCACCCCCCAAAGTTCTGCTAATGTAGTAATTAGGAATTGCATACCTTTTTCTTCCCGAGCCAAAACTCCACTTACCACGACTTCGGACACTGCCAGGTACAGAAACAGTTGTTCATCCGCCTTCAGTGTGTGCAACAAAGGTGGGATCGACAAATATTGCTTCAGTTCTTCTAAAGCTCGTTGTCACTCCGGTGTCCATACGAAGTCATTCTTCTTTTTCAACAGTGAAAAGAAGCGATGAATTTTATCTGAAGATCGAGAGATAAACCGGCTCAAAACTGCAATCCTTACGATTAACCTTTGCACCGCCTTTACATTGTCGACTACTTTGATATCTTTGATGGCTTTGATTTTGTCCGGGTTGATTTCTATTTCTCGGTTTGACACCATGAAGCCCAAGAACTTGCCCGAGCCTACCCCAAAGGCACATTTTTTCAGATTCAGCTTCTTGTAATATTTGTGGAGTATGTCGAAAGTTTCCTGCAAATGCTTCAAATGGTCCTATGTCTCCAGGGACTTAACTAGCATGTCATCAATATAAACTTCCATTGTTTTTCCTATTTGTTCTGCGAACATCCGGTTAACTAGGCGTTGATAAGTTGCTCCAGCATTTTTTAGTCTGAATGTCATTACATTGTAACAATATGTGCCATATCGGGTTACAAAAGAAGTTTTCTCTTGGTCCTCCAGTTCCATCCGGATCTGGTTGTAACTGGAGTAAGCATAAAGAAAACTTAGCATTTCATGTCCTATCGTCGCATCAATCATTCGATCAATGTAAGGCAAAGGAAAAGAATCCTTCAGGCATTTTTTATTTAAATCTTTGTAATTTACACACATTCTGAATTTATTGCCTTTCTTAGGCACAACTACTACGTTAGCTAACCAATCTGGGTATTTGACCTCCCGGATGGAACCTATTTTTAAAAGCTTGGTTACCTTCTCTTTGACAAGCTTATGCTTAACTTCGGCCATCAGTCTTCTTTTCTGCTTCACCGGGGGGAAGTTTTGATCCAGACTTAGTTTGTGAGTCGTCATCTCTGGTGGGATACCTGTCATATCTAAATAGGACCATGAGAAACAATCGGCGTTAGTTTGAAGAAATTCAATTAGTTTACGCCTGAGCTCCGAGGTTAACCCCGTGCCCAGGTATACCTTTCTATCCGGCAGATGTATGAACAAGACAACTTGCTCTAATTATTCCATGGTTGATTTGGTTGCGTCCGAATCATCCAGCAGTATGAACGATCTGGGAACCCCAAAATCCTCTTCTTAAAGTTCGTCGATCCTTCTTCTCTCTTTGTGCCAATTGTGTCCGAGTTGCTATTTAGTGTATTTGCTTTTGACTGACTTGTCAACATCCTTCAATGATGCTTCTTTTGGTACAGGAGCTTCTTCTTCAACGGCGAACATTTCCCTTCCCGCTGGCTGTTCCTCATGAACCGTCTTTACCCCTTCCGGGGTTGGGAATTTCAACATTTGGTGCAACGTCGAGGGTACCACCCTCATGTCATGTACCTAAGGTCTACCCAACAACATATTATACCTCATTTCTCCTTTAATGACATAAAACTTCATCGGTCGAACCGTCCCGACGATATTCACTGGTAGGGTAATTTCTCCCTTTGTAGTTTCGCACGCCATGTTGAATCCGTTAAGGATCCGGACTGCCTGCACGATCTTGTCTAATAGTCCCAGCTGTTCCACCACTTTCCAATGGACAATGTTGGCTGAACTACCTGGATCAATCAAAATGCGTTTAACTTGTGACTTATTAATAAGGATAGAGATTACCAAGGCATCATTGTAAGGTTGCATAATCCCTTCCGCGTCTTCATCGCTAAAGGAAATGGATTCCTCTGGTACGTAGTCTCGAGTTCCTTTTTCCCGAGTGATTGAGACCTTTGTACTCTTCATCATCGGACCCCCGGGAGTTTCAGCCCCACCGATGATCATGTTGACCACATGTTGTGCTCCACTAGCTCAACCTTCTAGTTTGTATCTCTATTTCTGTAATTACCTTTAACCCGGTCGATTAGAAACTCGTGCAAGTGCCCGTTTTTTAGTAGTCGAGCCACTTCATCTCTCAGCCACCTACCGTCCTCGGTTCTATAGCCATAAGTACCATGGTATTCGCATAACACATTTAGATCCCTTTGGGAAGGATCGGACCGAAGTGGCCTCGGCCACCTCGCGCCGAAACGATGCCAGCAGCATCCACATTGAAATTGTACTCGAACAACTTTGGTCTTTCTTCGCTGGTGTCACTTCTTAGATATAATCTCGGCTTCCCGAACTTTGCTCATTACATTGGTCATTCCTGATCAAGTGATGACTAGGACCATTTCTTCCCCTGTCTGACCTGAAGCTCGACCTCTCCGGAGGTCCATGGTATCTATCCTTGGATGACTTTGGCTCTGCATCTATCACCCTTTCTGACCTATCTGCATTTTTACCTCGGTTCGCCGTTCCCGGTGGCAGTTCGATTTGATCATCCTCCACCCGAATTTTGGACTTATACCTATTGTGGACGTCGGCCCACATCACTGCCTAGTACTCTAACAAGTTCTCCTTCAGTTTGAATGAAGCAGCAGAGCTCCAGGGGTTAAGGCCCTTGGTAAAGGCTTCCCATTCTTTTGGAACTGGGGGTAACAACATCCGTTCCTTTTGGAACCTCGACATGAACTCTCGGAGTAAATCGTTGTCCTTTTGGGCGGTCCTGAATATGTCCGCCTTCCTTGCTTGGACCTTCCGAGCTCCAGCATGAGCCTTTATAAAAGTATCTGCAAGCATTTCAAAGGAGTTAATAGAATGTTCAGGAAGCATATCATACCACGTCATTGCCCCTCTGGATAATGTCTCTCCGAATTTCTTCAGCATCACCGACTCTATTTCGTCCTCCTCGAGATCATTGCCTTTTATGGTACAGGCGAAGGAGGTGTGCTCCTACGGATCCGTCGTTCCGTCATACTTAGGGATATCCGGCATCTTGAATCTCTTCGGGATCAGCTTCAGGGCCGCACTCGGGGGATAACACCTTTGACGGTATCGTTTGGCATATGACCCTTTCAAAATCGATGGAGCCCCGGGGATCTGGTGTCATGACCTAGCTAGGGGCCGCGACGGGTACCCGGGGCTAGCCACCGAGCACCACTCGTTCTAATGCTCATCTTACTCATTTAATACTTCTTTGCAAATTTTATACACGAAATGCAGGAAAAATCATATTTTAAGTAGAAACATAAATGCTTTATATACATTTGCCTCTCGGCTATCAAAATAATATATACATATAGTAACATCATGTGAGACCATCTAACCCACACTGCATATCTACGAGCCTCTACTGACAGACTGAATACACATAGATGGAACAAGACTCCATCGTGCCCAAAATATGCATCTATATAACAAAAGAATGAGCATAAGCACCTCCGGACAATGGAGTGCTCTCACTCAGCTGGCCGCTGCTATGGATCTGGATCTAGCTCACCTCCCTGTCTACCTGTGGGCATGAACACATCGTCCAAAGAAAAAAGACGTCAGTACGACTATTGTACTGAGTATGAGAGGCATGAACAATGAAGAAGGACAACACAATAATATAATGAGAACATCAATATGAACATCTGAATCTGAATGATAATCATAAGAGAAGTGATGCATGCTGTCTTACTCATACTTATCATCATATCGTATATGCATGACATGCAAGCTGCCCGTCCATATTGGAAAGGTGTGATAATCAGTAATATTAGCCCGCGTCCAGGCCTCCCGCGTCCGGGGTACCATCTCATGCCGCCCACTAGTGGTGTCTGCCCATGCCAAAATGGTCATGGTGTATCCGTATAGCTGCCCGCCTTAGCGGTGACTGCCCGGCCAACTAGGCGCGGTGTGATGCAATCATGACATGCTTATCATAAAATACTTATAATCATATGCTTATCATAATATGCTTATCTTATCATAGTACATGCATAAGGCTCAAGATCATCTATATTCTATCGGGGTGACGTAAGGTCGTGATCCCCCGATGTCATTATGGAGCAATTATTGACATTCTTCCTCACCTTGAAGGAATTAATACATAAGGTGAGTGTAAGCAATGATTAATATCATTATCAATATGGCATCATCGTATCATATCTCTTATCTTATATAGATAGTTATGGATATAGGACTCATGAAGAGGAAAGGAACTTATACTATAGGATTCATGCCATTAGAAAGAAAGGTCTAGCCTCACATACCTTGTCGCTTAGCTACACTATCGATCACTCGTCTTCCTTCGAGGTCACGTCATTACCTTCACGAGAGAATCGTGTTAACATTAGTTAATTGGCTTTAAAACGCGTCGTTATTTCTAGGGAAAATTGGGCAGAACTTCCTTTATTTATACTACTTTTCCCATAGTCCCTATCAACTCCCCACGTTCTCAGCAACATCCACATTATTACAATCAACAACCATCATTTATATATATTCACTACGTTCCATCATTTTCCCCCCAATTTCCTTCACATTTATGGTTACAGTTCGTTATCACATTTCCTTGTATATAATACTTATTTCATGACCTAAACATCATTTACAACGTATTTATAATCATAGCATATCAATTGTGACACTATTCCCTCATTCAAGACCCATTTTCTATGTTCTTCTATGTTTCAAGTGTCTCAGCTTCCCAATACTTTAAACAACATGGAATGGTCATGAATCTTACCTTGGTTGATGGTTGAGCAAGCCTTGAATGAGAATACTCCTCTAGCACTAAAACCCTTCTTCACCTCTTTTGGAATTTCTTGAAGAAGATGACTTCCAACTAGGTTTCATACACTTTGTTTCATGGATTTAATGTTGTTGATCTTGATGCTCCTTTGATTCTCTTGAATTTTGTGGATGAAATGTTTGGAGAGCTCTAGAGAGTTCTTGAAGGTTGTGAATGAAATATAAATGAAAATGAGTGAGAAGGTCACTTATAATAATCACAAAATCTGATTTTTAATGAACAGTCGTCGGGGTGTACAGTGGTCGTAAACCACACTTTACGGGTCGTATACCAGTTTACGGACCGTATAGTGTGGTCGTATTTAAGCATGTCAAAACAGAAAGGATGGCTGAGATCATGGCAGTTTACGATCGAGGTTTACGGTCCGTAAACCAGTTTACGGGCCGTATTCCAAGTCGTATTTAGCCATTTCACCATTGGACAGAAAGTTGAAATTTTGGAAGGCTAGAGGACGATGGCGGTATACGGTCCGTAAATCACTTTACGGGCCGTATACTGATTTACGACCACTGGTTGTGTTGAAATCCTACAACTTCCTTATTTCCAAAATTCATAAATCGCCATTCCCTACTTAGTATAACATCACATACTCATACCCTTCGTGTTACATCCCGTGTTTTCACACGTTTGGAAAGAATTGGAAATATCCTTGACTTGTAAGAAATAAGGTCAAAATTGATTTTTTTTAACGTAGGAGTTATGCGTGAAAGAATATTGCTGTGAAAGTATGGAATAAGGCTAAGGGTAAATTTGGAATTTTGGAAATTAGCTTCGGGAATTACAAAACGTAGACTATGAATCATTGGGCTAAAAACAAAATCAATGAAATTGAGGCCCAAATCAAGGGGCATGGTCGGCCAACATGGCCTTGGCCCAAGTCCATTCACTTAGTCATGTGCTTGGTCATGTGACAAATTAATATAAGAAGACCAAGTCTTCATATTATATACATTAGAAAGTTCAAGAAATTAGAAGGCAAGAAAACAAAGCAAAGCAAGAGCAAAAAAAAGAGGGGTTTCGGGTTTGGCCATAGAAAATTGACCACCAAAAATCTTGCTTCAAAATTTTTTCTCTTGTTGAATTTCTACTAAGTTGAGTGCCCTTTTCAACTTGGTATAGTTGTTTTGGAGGAAGGAGCACTTGGTTCCTCAAAGTGATCACATATCCAAGTA
Organism: Lycium barbarum; assembly: GCF_019175385.1. Lineage (NCBI taxonomy): Eukaryota > Viridiplantae > Streptophyta > Magnoliopsida > Solanales > Solanaceae > Lycium > Lycium barbarum. Next base: position 52,901,387 of record NC_083348.1, read on the forward strand.
AAGAAGACTAAGGAAAAAGGTAAGAATTCATCCCTTTTATTTGTGTTATGAAGTCTTGTTTGTGTTGTAGTATGTGGGAATGAGTTGATTGTATGGAAATATGGTGGTTTACCAAGTGGACACATATATATGCATGTAGCCGTGTGTATATGTATATGTATACCTATAGTGTGTTGAATTTTTATGTTGTATTTTAGCTGTGGTTATGGTGGAATGCACATTGGAAATGAAAGTTGAATAAATTTGGTTGAAGTTGAAATATAGGTGTTTGGCCGTGTGGTATGGTGTTGGTAGGATGCCAACGAATTAATTTTGTTTAATGTGGTAGTTGTGTTGTTGTGATGCTTGCAATGTAAATGAAGATAAAATGATATAAGTTTGCATTGAAATGGAAGGTAGAAGCTTATGTCGTTTTAGTACGATTTTATGACATTATGAAAAATGAAGTTATTAGGTTGCAAATTGTGATGATCATTGATAGATTTGGAAGATGAAAACATGTTATGAATATGTATGCCAAAGATTAGAAGCTTTGGATGAATTATGACTTTAGCGGAAAGTTTGTATATTATGTATATCGTATGAATATTTTGTGGAAATGATACGAAATGCTTCTAAATTATATGGTGATGATCTTGATTAATGATGAATATGAAAACATTGAACTTGGTTTGGAAGTGCGAAGTTGGAATGAAGGTTGCGATATTATGTTGGAAAGATACTAGTTGTGCTATATTATGTTATGTAGTGATTGTTGTTGTTGTTGAAGTTGTTGTTGGGTTGTTGTTGATTGTTTTGGCCGAGTTAAATTCTCGGGGGTGCTATATGTATAGGGGAGGTGCTGCCGAAATTTCGGTAGACAAATATGAGTTAAGTTGAATTCGTAGAATCTATAACTCACAATTGGTAAATGTGACCATTTGCAGATTTTTGACGAAAAGGTATGTGAAGCTACCCCGATTCTTCTTTTGGCATGCCCTAAGTATACTAGGAGCGGATTCGGGCCTCGAAAGACTTTTTGCCCATCGGAATCCACAATTGAAAATGTCACTTTTTCCTTCAGTAAGACTGAACCCTTTTTGTATGTTTTCTTGTGAGTTATGCGAACCTTCCCCAAATTACTTGGAAAGTGATAGAATGTCCGTAGAACCTTCGTAGGTGACCCCATAAGCTTAAACATGCGTAATTTGAGCCCACCGCCTTGCTTGTCCCGAGGTGGGCCCACTATTCCCGGTTTTGCCCTTATTGTACTTAAGACTTGTTTTCGAGCAGTTTTTTTTTTAAAGAAATGTTCTGACTACTCTTTTAATTACTAAACAAAAATTGTTTTAAATATTCCATCAAGTTTTATAAAATGTTTTGACACTCGGAACGATTTCAGAAAAGATTACGCTTCTGTAATTCATTATGACATCCGAAACTCACTTATTATGATCCCGTCCGACTTCATTGGATTGGTTTGCCATTGATATGCCTCATTGAGTCTTTGAAAATATTTATGATGTTTTAATTGCATTTAGTTTCTCACTACTCTATTCGTGGATGCCCCAATGTTTCCCACACTGAGCCCAGGCCAGGATATGTTGTCAAGCGTGATCCTCTGCATTGTTCGCCGTGCCTCGATGTGAGGGGACAGGCATACGAGTACATGGGTTTGTGGGGTATGCTGTGCCATGTACGCTCGTTTTGATATGATTTGCTATGGCCATCTGATATGACATTTTATGTTACGGGGCTATGCCCCTATTCTGATTCTTCTGTGATGGCACCAGTGTCGGGAGGGTGGCCACGTTCTGTCTGCCGAGTCCCTTGGCAGGGGCCGGATTTGATATGACATATGTTTTCTATACGCAATCTGTATGTTTTGAAAATATGCATTTGATACTTTGGATTTTCTACTCACTTTTTCTGTACGTTCTGCACCAGTTATGATTTTGTTTCTGCAATTCAGGCTTTGCATATTCAGTACATATTTCGTACTGACCCCCTTTCTTCGGGGGCTGCGTTTTCATGCCGCGCAATTACTGGCGACAGGTTTGCTGACCCGTCCGTCTAGGAGATCTTTTCTGCCATTTGGAGCGCTCTTTTATTCAGAGCCCATCTTTTGGTACAGTCTGTCACTATGGTATATATATGTACGTTATTCAGGGGTATGACGGGGCCCTGTCCCGTCTTATGATTTTGCTATGCTCTGTAGAGGTCTGTAGATGTATCTATGTGGGTTCTGTATATATATTTTGGGTTGTTTTGATCTGCGATGGCCTTATCGGCCTCTACGTGCCAAACCTGTTCATCTGTGATATTCAGTAGCGTCAACTAACCCTCTTATTAATATGTTCTAATAGTATGCTGGTTTAGGGTATCGGGTACGTCTAGGTGTCCAGCACGGGCACTAGTCGCGGCCTACGGGGTTAGGTCGTGACACTTCGTTGGTCTGTTCATTGTACATGTACGAGGACTTTTCCGAGGTGTAACATCTGGTCCACTCGAGAATTATACGTTTGCACCATTTTCTTGTTTGTATCGATCCGTTAGGCCAACGCCTCAAGAATCTTCATGACCTCAGTAGACTTGTCAAAACTCGATCCGTTGCCATTATCAACCACCTGATATTCCCCGGGCCGGTCTATTGGCTCAGTTTGGTTCCTTCGCATTGACTCCACTGTCCTTCATTTGGAGTTGGGCAATAGCCACCTGCTATTCTTGCAACATTTCGAATATCAAGCGTAAGTCAATTTCTTCTCCCGCATCACCTAGTGTCTTTCGCACAGATGCCCGAGGTGAAATCACAAGGTTGTTGCTGTTGAACGAATCAACGGACTGGTTGCCGTCTACATTCTGGTCGACAACGTCATCTGCATTGACATGATTTGGATCAATGGGATTAATGCCATTTGGATCTTGGGGCAAATTGTTGACTGGTACCCTGTTGTTGTTGTTTTCACCATGGTTACCTGGTTCGGCATTATTGTTCAAGTGAATCGATTGGCTGTTGTTCGACATTTCAAGGTTAACCTGAAATCACAAATTTCAATAGAACAAGTGAAAGTAGAGTTGCAAAAAAATCACCTCTATCATCCTTGGCCCCGGGGTGGGCGCCAAACCATTTACCCTAAAAGAGGTAAGAATTGAATTTGTACGCAGTTTAAAGGATACGTGGTTTGATTAGTTGTTAATGTATTGAAACAAGAAATAACAATCAATCAAATATAATAAACAAAGAGAATGATAGCCTGTATTGTGAATAATTCCACTGGGAAATTGGTCCGGTGCCAAGCTCTCTTGCCTCTTGACCGGACTGAAAAAGTGTATAGCTTATAACTTTGAACAATGAGTGTTACCGAGTTTGTGTCCCAAAAAAGTAGAATCCTCTCACTAATGAGGCGTTACCCCTATTTATATTACAAGGCAAAACCCTAATGGTCCCCTTAACAAGGTAAAAAGGTGAAAATGTATTTACTGTAGCTGGCGGCTCCAACGGTCCGAACCAACCAGACGGCGGGATTCTCGGTGAGAAATCCAACCCGTCGCAGGTTTCTCGTGTTGACCCTAACTGGCGTCTCCTCGGCCGTAGCATAACGGACGAAGGATCCGGTGGCGAGAAATCTGGTCTACCACGAATTTCTCGTGTTGAGCCTAACTAACGTCATCTCAGCTCCCGGACTGACCTCATCACAAACCTTGCTGACTCCGTATCATCGAACCCGAATCGGTATCCCAACTCGACATTCATGTTCCCAATTTACCCCGACCTTTCACTGGACTAACTCAATTTCATCATAGCGGTTTCTACCGTATACATAGGGTATTAAGAAATAGCAGATAATTTACTTCTGGTTTATTCAAGATTTACTCTAAAAAATGTTGACGTTTTGACTTATTTGATTGAGATTTAAAGAGAACGAGTTCAGGTGTCAAGTAATAAGAGATCTTCACATAAGTTATGTTGGTTGCGAGGTGAGGGGAGGAGTCATTCCTTACGTTGGAACCCTTTCAATTTAATTAGTAAGATGCTTGGTCATGTATTAAGAGTTTGGTATATAAATAGAGTTGATCTCAGAAAGTCAATCAACTAATAGAAATTGTGTAAGAAAGTCTCGTTTCTTTAGTTTGTAACAGAAAAGTTACTCAACTCTAGATCTTGTCTTTGCATACGGAAGTCACTTTGCTTTAGCTCGCAACTGGATAATCACTCAAATCTTGCCATTTCACTCAGAAAATCACACAACACTAAGGTGATATTTTCGGTAACGTGGCAATATTTTAATGTAAATATACTTGATATAGAGTCTCCTTAACTTGTTTGTATATTTATTTTTTATATTTTAAATCATCTTAATAAAAATTTGACCCCACAACTAATTATCGGTAGTCTTCATCAAACAAAGTTGACCATGTATTCCCTCTTAAATTGGCGGCTAAGTCGCAACTTGCAACTAGTAGTAACATGGAGTGGTTGTTTAGTTTCTTTTTGAATGACAGATTGGAATATCCCTACAGTGACATCATTTTGTCAACTAATGTATTAACTACTTTGTATATTACTCCCTCCTTCTCAATTTAAATGTTTTATTTTTTAAATCTATGTCAAAAAGAGTGTCATTTTCTACAAAGATTCTACATGACAAGTTTGTAATATCCTTATAAAGATATTAAAGACATTTTAATACATTATACACAATCTTAATCAAAATACATTTTAATACATTATACACATTTTTAATTTATGACGATAAGATTTAAAAGTCTCTCTTTATTTCTTTAATTCCGTGTCTAGTTAAGCTAAGACATCTAATTTCAGAGAGAAAGAGTACAATTTTGTATTCCCAACTTCTAATATTTGGCTGCGGTCAAGCGTCGTATACGGAATATTTCAAACTCAATGGAAGATGAAGAGTGATGTCTACTATAATGGTAAAACACTATCCTTTTGAGTGGGTAGGGATTAAAACAATACTCCCCCGTTCTAATTTATGTTGCATCTTTCAGATTTGTAGAGTTAACGAATTTCTCTGACAGGTGAATTTTTTTGATGTCTTTAAATATTTTAAATTGTTAATTATTGTGATTTAGAATACATCTTATGCAGTTTCTAAATATACAAATTTTATTTTAAAAAAATTTAAAGATTCTTCATGATCCAAATCAGGAAATTTGACTCTCGAAAATCGAAATATGCCACATAAATTGGGACAGAGGGAGTAGCAGATACATCCCTTTTGATTTATGCACGATTTACTCCCGAAATATGTTGCCGTTTAGAAAATATTTTGTTGAAATTGAAAAAATAAATATTTGAAGTTGAAGTTTAAAAAGAGTATTTAAAAGCCGAAATTATATTTGGACTAAATTTCACTAAAGACAAAAAAGTTGGAGTGCTATGACTTCAGATTAAAACTTATTATTTCACGCAAAATATAGTTAAACCTCTATAACAGTATCGTTGGGTCCGAAATTTTTTGAGTGTTATTGAGAATGACTGTTAAACACATATAATAACATTGACATTTAGATAATATTTCGTTGCTATAGGCAAAAAAGATACGTAAAATTTAATTTTTCATTTTTAATTGTCAAATTCTAAGCTTAATTCCACTTTGTATAACTAATTAAATCTTTTATGATGAAAATATATATATTCAAATGATATATTTTTTCATAAATAGTGTATTAAAAGATCAAATATTTGGTCAAAATCTCTACATTTATTATTGGTAATCATAGATATTCTATTTTTATAAAGATGGGTTATTATTGTATTACCAAAAAATGAAGATAGCTGTTAAATGGGGGGTAATTTTACAAAGAGCGTACTGCTATAAAATTAATTGTTGCTGTTATAGATAAAATGCTGTTATAGAGAAGTAAAATATAACATAAAAAATCAGTTCCGGAAAACTTGGCTGTTATAGAGCGATGCTGTTATATACAAATGTTGTTATAACGAGATCCAACTCTACTACTCTAATTTTTGGACTTAAGAATGAGAATATTTTCAGAATGAATTGATAACTAGAAAAGGACGAAAAGTAAATAAATTGTGAAAGATAGGACAAAAACTGTATAAAAATATACTACTCACCCAAAAAATGGTGAGCGAGTAGAGCAGCTGCGACTTTACTGGAAAACTTTTGCTATGATTTTGTGTAGATTAGCTAAAGGGCTGAAAGCGAGAGCTTTGACGGAACCAGAACAGAAACTGCCATTTATTTATAGGCACTTAGGAGTCGTTTGGTTAGCATATAAATTTGTGCAGCAATCATAATGTTGCAATGAGATTAATGTCGTTACCCATGGTTTCATAATGTATAGTATTGTGCGATATAGTATTGCATATATTGTACTGTATTAATGAATACAATGTTTGGATAAACTTTATCATTTGTTGTGGTTTAATAATATTTTTATTGTTTGGTTTGATTGTATGATACGGTATAATAACACGTAAGTCTACTAAAATACCCTTAACCATTAGTATATAGTAATAAAACTTAGGTAGAGGATAGAATAGGAACTTTAAAAAATTAGTAGGTGAGTGGTTGTTGCGTGGGTGGTGTGGAGTGGGTAGGGGTGCGGGTGGATGACATAGGTTAGGGGTTGATGGGGTTGATGGGGGTGTGGTGGGTGGCAAAGGGTGGTGGGTGGGTTTGGGTGTCATGGAGGGGAGTGGGTGGTTGTGGGGTGGTGGGGTGGGTGGTAGGGTGGGGGTTAGGTGGGCGGGTTTGGGTGTGATGGAGGTGGGTAAGTGGGTGGGAGGTATAATGGGGAAATGAAATACTTAACCAAACAAAAGTCATCAAATCTGTGGTTACAAAAATTGAATTTTTTCATTGTTATATAACCACGAAATTACAACGGCTTTACAACACTATACAACATAATTTTAAGAACTATGAAAATAAACATGATTTCATAAAAAATAATACAATAATGAACCACGGGAAACAACCATCCAAACAGGGGGTTAATCATTTAGTACTATTGCTTTGTTTGTAAGAAAAAACTCGACATTTTAAATGATCTTTTTTTATTTACTCCCTTCGTTTACTTTTACTTGTCACTTTTAGTATATCAAGAGAAAAACGTAGTACTCCCTCCGTCAATTTTTGCTTGTCCTGTATTGACATGACACACCTCTTAAGGAACCATAAATAGACTGACAATTTTATTATATCACTCCTAATTATTACTAAGTCATCTAATTTTGATCAATCAAATATACTTTAAAAGTTATGCAACCACTACATTTCATTGAAGTTTGCAACCCAATAATTATTAGTAAGGCTAAAACAAGTATGAAATAATGATAAATTATCTCTTGATTTTTTCAAATTGCACAAATAAAAGTGAACATCTATTTTTAGTATAGATGACAAGTAAAAATGGACGGAGGGAGTATTTTTTTTTTTCATGATTTTCTCTTAGCATTAATTACTTATTCCTCAAACCATTTCTCAAGACCCAAGACTAGAGCTGTCAATATGGGCTTGACCCGCGAGGCCGGCCCAACCCAACCCTTTATTTAAGGAAAAATTTACTTGTTATAGCTATGTCTAAGATCTATTTATTAATATTAACTATCTTTTTTTCTATTTATTATTAGTAGTTTAATTATTTATCAAATTACCATCTATAACTTGTTTTTATAAATGCAGTGTATTTTACTAATAATAATGTACCTCTCTCCCATTTATTCACAATCTCTTTTCTTTTTCAAATATTTTTCTCTCACATCTTAAGTTCTCTCTATCCGATTTTTACTCACATTATTCTTCATCATAATTAGCATTATTTCTCTTACATCTTAGCATGAGTTTTACTCCCATTACAAGTAACAAATTTTGGTAAATTTTAGTGTTTTTGTTTATGTTGTATTTCTCCTCACGACTATAGTGTATTTTTTAAAAAGATTTGAATGTATTCATCTTTTTTGGTGGAAATACAGTGGTATTTTTTTATATTTTCGCTTGTATTTTTTTGTATAGAGTGTATTTTCTTTTATTTAAAAATACATGTATTAAACTATAAGGAAATATAGACGAAATATCTAGCCCCAAAAAATAGGGAAAAAATACATGTATTTAACTATGAGGAAATACAACCGAAATATTTAGCTCAAAAAATAGGAAAAAAATACATATATTAAACTATAAGGAAATACAACACAAATATTTAGCCCAAAAAATACATGTATTTAACTATGAAAGAGAAACCTGATGAATTATGGAGGATATGGTAAATACGTGATTTGTGAGGTGTATCCATTATTAGAAGATTCCATAATTAATGGGGCACTAAAAAATCTTCCAAAAAATAAGGAAGGTCAGGAAATACATGTATTTTTACAAACAAAATACAACAATAAAAATCTAAAAATCAGATACATATGGTAAATATGAAAAAATAGCTATAATATACCGTTTATGTAAGTTTCCCTTATTTAAGTAGGGTTGAGCTAAGATTTCTTTGGCCTGTATAGAAGTGAGGCTCAAAAGCCCAGCCTCTATTAGCCCGCCGGCCTCAAGGGTTGGGCTGGGTCAGCCCTTGAGGCCAGAAAAGAATAATAAATAAATAATTTTTTAAAAAATATATAAGTTATTAAACAAAAAAATAAAAAGTAATGAGACAAAAGAATGTACTTACTACTAAGTAGCAATTAGAAACTAGAGTAATTCTTTTTAGTCTTAGAATTTATATTATGTTTAATTTTTTTTTTTTTAACATGATTTGAATTAGTGATTAAAAATAATAATTTATAGTTATTCTCTTGATATGAATTTGCACAAGAAGGAGTGGTAGAAGATTCTATTTCATATTGCAAAGTTTCATGTTCAAATTGTACCAAAAATCACTTAGAAAATGTTATTTCGAAAGACAAAAAAATTTAAAGGGCTGGCCCGTCCTAGCCCGCAGCCCGCTTAGAGTTGGGTTGGACTGCCATTTTACAGGCCCTTCAATTAAAAGGGTCAGCCCGTCCTAGCCCATTTAACTCTTGGCCCTTTAGGGCTGGGTTGAGTTGGACTAGGCCAGCCCATTTTGACACCTCTACCTAAGACTAAACATCAATTAATATGAATATTGTGATAAAGTACCCATATCAATTATTGATTCCCAAAGAATGCAATCCAAACTGGATAAGTAAAAATAAAAAAAGTATAATACAAGTATAAAGAAAGTGGAATCCAAGTTGGGAGGCGAGGACTGAGGAGAGGAGTCACTCCTTATGGTGGGACCCTTTTGCTCCCATTATTGGTTGGCAAAGGGTGTTGAGATGACCAAAGTACATAAAATAAAATTTCTCATGATTAAGTAGGTGTTTGGCCATGAAAATCAAATATTTTTAACTTTATTTGATATTTTGGAGTTAGAGTTGAAGATGGAATTGTGTTTGGTCATAATTTTTGCAAATAATATTTGGTTGTTTGAATGTATTGAAAGTGAAAATAAGTTTTTTGGTGTTTCTCAAATTCTAAATACAACCTCAAGTTGTATTTGGAATTTCCTTGACCAAACATTGATTTCTAAATAAAGTGAAAACGTTTTTCCGAAAAAAGTGAAAAAATTTCATGGCCAAACGGGCCCTTAGTTTCGGTGTACCAACAATGGAATTAATATGCTTAATTGAGATCTTACAATGGAATTAATATGCTTAATTGAGATCAAGAATTTACAGATCTCGATGATGAAACAATCAAAAACGAGGGGACAACGCTGAAGCTGAAGATAGCCGACGATGTTTTTGCTATTATATTGATAATTTATAGGCATTATATAATAGGTTCAAGAATCAGACTACAGTTTTCATCTCAATATAAAATTAAGGACAGTTTTATGATTTGCTCTTGTTGTACTTGATTGAAGTTTGAAAGATTCGTATTTGGGTGTCTTCTGTACTTGGTAGTCAATATTCGCCAATGTATACATAGAGATAAATTTCACAAGTCTTTTAAGACAATGATGTTAGAAAAATAGGTAAAACATAATCGAAGAAGAAATGACTTTAAGCGTAAACAAATTGATTTTTCCTTAAGAGATATTGCCCGTATATAAATTGAGAAAAATACAAGCAATTTCCTTCAGGATATAACAAAACCAGTGTTATACTTACAAATTTTTCTATATGCTACTTCAAGAGTGTCCTTATATTATAGAATTTGAGAGATGACTATTCAGAATAATCATGTCCTTTCGTGAACAGATATCTCTATTCAATTTAACACCTCTTATATTACAAACTATATAACGATCCCCTACTAGTTTGTAATATTTCTTATAATATTATGCATACCGGAGAGTGTCTTATAATTGATTTGAACTTTTCATTAGTGTAAATACTTTAAAATTTTGATGAAGTTATTGGTATCTTTAAAGATTTGAACCACAACTCCTTGTACCAAAATCGAAAATATCACACACATGATATTTAGTAGCTTAGAAAATCCAGTATTTGCTTTAGCATGTCTATGACCATGTGCTCATCTTGATTCCATGAATACTTACAAGTGCAATCCTCTAAGTCTTGCGTGAAGCGGCACCACTTCAATATTCATATTGGTGAAATTAGCTACTATGTCCCTGTTAGTGCAAACATTTATTAATTTCATTAAGAATAAATTCAACCTCTTCTCATAACAGTTTGCACTATAGAGTTTGTCACTATGCCCCTGTTATTTAGCCATTTAACAGCTCCTTAACTCCTCATATAACAGTATGCAATACATTGGAATCAAGACTCTAAAAGAGGAGTGTTACACCTCGCACTTTCAGAGCATGAGCATGCTACGTACTTCAATGTATTAATGGAGTATCGGAGACGTCCAAGAAGTTTTGGAAGGTACAAGCCATGGGATGTACGTAACAATGAAGTAAATGATGAATTACGATCTCGTAAGTCGTAACCGGGAAGGACAACCTTGGAACCAAAGGACATGACCATTATCAAGTATGATTAACGATAAATATCATGTATGGAGAGTTTCGGAAGATTCCGGGACCAGGCAAATCAAAGAAAATAAGTTTGTCGAAAATTTGGAAAAATGTTGGCAGAATTTTGGGTCGAATTTGGAGGGGTATATCTCCGGGTATATCAGGAGTATTAAGGTATTTCAAAATCCTAAAATGAAGTTCGTCGAGTCTAGTTTCCAACGCAACAAACCGTTCGTCGATATGACATCGGAGTAGGGAGTTATGAGCATTTTAAAACGGACTGTCAGAAGCCCGCGAACCTACGCGGAAATTCTAGAAACCACTTAAAAAGGCCCAACCATTTCGGCCCATTAGCCCAAGACCGAATTGGACTATTATATATATACCTCTCAAGTCATCTAACTCAATCATTTTTCATCAATTTCTCACTATCTCTCACCTCCACACCTCTCTAGAATCTCCCACAACATCATCCAATCTCCAAACCTCTCTAAACTTATCCCAAATCCTCTAGAACCTTTTTCCAACTTCTATAACATGCACATATATTCCTACAAGTCTATATGACAATTTTGGGTCATTCTTATTTTATTTTTAACATATCCTCAAGTCCTAGGAAGTCCTAGAAACTTCTCCAAATATATTCCAACATATTTTCAAGCCCAAACCAAGGATCAAAGTGAAGATTAAAGTGGTTAAGGATTTCCAAGGGAGGTCTACACTTGTCTCCCCTTCTTGAATGTTTGAGTATTTTTAAGGTGGAGAAACTATGGAATTGAAGTGTTCTTGAATTTTGAGGTAAGATTTTAGATTAGTTTTATGTTTATGATTTTGTTTGGTAATTATGTTAAGATTTGAGGAGAAGAAAATTGGAGGAAAAGTTCAAATATGCAATTGATGATATTTTGAGTTATGAATCAACTTAAGTTATAATTATTAGTATGTTTTGAGAATAATCTTGTTATGAGGGATAATAATGATGTTAAGGAATTGTCGTATACGAGTATATAAGGGGTTGTATGAAGTTGTTGTTATGGATTGATTATGAAAAGAAGTTTTGGGATTGAATTGAGTATAGTTTGAATGTAATCTTTTGATTATGGAATTGTTGATGTTTTATTGTGCTTTGGGAGTTGTTTTGAAGATTGGAGGGAGTAGAAGATATAGGAGAGATGCTGCCCGAATTTCGGCAGATTCTAAAGGGGTTTAATTTGGAGGCTTAAGATAAGCATGTGACGATAAGCCTAACAATAGCATGAATTCTCTCAAATGTAGATTACGAGCTTGGGAGGACAAGTGTTAAGTAGTTAAAGTTAAGGCGACCAAAAAGGTGTGTTAAGGCTAGTCCCTTTCTTTCAAAAGGCATGATTCCTATATTATGATTCCATATGATTTCCATAACCTTCTTACTTCCAAAAGTTATAAGTTCATGATTCTTAAAAGCTTCTTACAATACTAAAGATGAGATGTTTTCTATGATGAACATGATGAGGATGAGTTTAATTCTAGAAATTCCAAAGCTTATGATTTTAATGCTATTATGAGATTATTGAGCTTATTTCATGATTTTCTCGATTTTATTCATTGTTGTTGATCTCACCTTATAATAATTATTCCTTCAAGGTGAGCTATAGCGATGATGATTGTTCCATAATATAAATCGGAGGTTATCGACCTTACGTCACTCCGATAGAGTCGTAGCTTTTATTTGGGCTCTCATGCATGCTACTTATATTATATATGTATATGATATATATATATATATATATATATATATATATATATATATATATATATATATATATATATATGTACTTAAGGGATATGGGGAAAGGTGAGGCGTTATATACGCATAACCTGTCACGACCCAACCCCGTGGGCCGTGACTGGTATCCTAACTGGATACCCGTACGTAATTACCTACCAGAGTTGGCGTGCCCAAAAAAACTAATTCACATTAGTTGTACACGGATCCATAATAAAATAAAATACAGCGCACGAGAACATATACATACATAAGCATACTTAGACTTACACTTAAGCCGTTAAGGCTATCATAGCAAACAGAATAGCAAACTCGTACATACCTACCTGAACAGTGACAACCCATAACCCACATACATATCTACAGGCCTCTAATCGGACATACAGAATCAGATGACGGGACAGGGCCCCGCCGTACCCCAAGTTACCATACATACAGAATATATAGATGTCAGAAGATATATACCAAAAGTACACGCTCCGGATCAAAGGAGCTCTCCCAAAACAGCAGAATCAGTGTCCTAGACTGGCGGCGTATCACCGGGTGCGTCTGTACCTGCGGGCATGTAACGCAGCCCCCGAAGAACCGGGGGTCAGTACGAAAAATGTACCGAGTATGTAAAGCGAAAATATAACAAATATAATCATAGTCTGAACCAGAAGCACAGAAATATAGCGGACAGAATCATAATCCAAACGGACGGGCAGAAATGTACCGGACAGAATCATAATCCAGCCGGACAGACAGAATCATAATCCAGACGGACGGACGGAATCATAATCCAGACGGACGGACGGAATCATAATCCAGACGGACGGACGGAATCATAATCCAGATGGACAGACAGAATCATAATCCAGACGGACGGACGGAATCATAATCCACACGGACAGACAGAATCATGCATGCAGAGTCATACAGAGTCATACAGAGTCATATGCTTATACAAATGCAGATAGCATATACATACATACATACAGATTCCGGCCCTCTCATGAGGGACGCGGTAACAGAACCCGGCCCTCTTAGTACGGGACGCGGTGGACAGACAGATCAGATCATATGCCATCCTGGCCGCCAACCCCATACACACATCGTAATATCATATACAGATGTAAACAGATCCCGGTCCGCACACCGAGGGACGCGGTGAACAATGCACGATAACAGAACCTGGCCCGGGCGCAGTGAAGGAAGCGTTGAGGCATCCACGAACAGATTAATGAGAAACCACATACATACAGATCATTATACAGACTCAATGGAACTGAAATAGGCCAAACGGCAGGTCAAATCAAAGTATTCGGACAGTATTCAAAATACGCGCCTATATATCACTTGGGATGGCACGACAGATTATTAGCAGGATCAGATTTCCAGATGTCAAAAATATTTTGTCAGATTTATGAAAATAGTCATAACGCTTGCCATATAACGGATAGAATATTAGTCCAGATGTTGTCTGAGAAAATCGGACAGAAACAAGGTAGTTAAAGTTATATAGAAAGTATCGGGCTTTGTGGGCCCACCTCAGACCAACTCGAGGCGGCGTACGTAAATTACAGATAATAGACCTTATGAGGTCGTCCATAATCATTTAGAAGCATACCGACTCCGTTTAGGAAAGTTGCATACATAAAGTTTACTTTAAGGGCAAGTTATAAGAAAACTGATTCAATCTTACTGAAGGAAATGGAGCGGATTTCAATCTCGAATTCCGAAGAACAGAGTCGTATCTAAGGCTCGCAGCCGAGCCTATTACGTCTAGAACATGCCTGAGAATGAAGGGGTAGGCTTTACATACCTTATTCGCTCCTTACGCCTTTCCAAATTCAAATCCCGTTTCGTCCGAAATCTGCATTTGGTCATGTTTACCAAATATTAATCATAGGGCCTAAAGGTTCAATTTTTGCCAATACTTGTCTACGGAAATTTGGGCAGCATCTCCCCTATACATACAACATCCCCGAGATTCAACTCGGCTCAAATAGCAACAACCAACCCAATCAACAATGCCAACAATATCAACAATCCATTAGAAATGCATTCTAACATAAATTGTCTTCTTTTTCAAATAATGCAACAACTTCCAAACCAACTTTACACTTTCAAGTCAATATCAACCTTCTCATATTCATTTACTAATCAAGATCATTACAATACAATTTGGAAATATTTCATATCATTTCCACAAAATATTCACAAGGTATACAAGATATACAAACTTTCCACCAAAGTCATAATTCATCCAAAACTTCTAATATTCAACCTACCTATCCATAACATATTTCCATCTTCCAATTTCATCAACCATAATCATAATTCACATCTTAACAACTTCATTTCCATAATATCACAAAATCATTCTAAAGTGACATAATCTTCTACATTCCAACTTCAACCAAAATTCATTCAACTTTCATTCCCAATATAATTTTCACCATAACCACAACTAAAATACAACATAAAATTAACTCATTTTGGCTATACAATATTCACATGCACACGACTACTTACACACAT
Organism: Lycium barbarum; assembly: GCF_019175385.1. NCBI lineage: Eukaryota > Viridiplantae > Streptophyta > Magnoliopsida > Solanales > Solanaceae > Lycium > Lycium barbarum. The sequence goes on from NC_083348.1 coordinate 52,916,601, forward strand.
ATAAACACCATACAAACTTCCATACTTTCATGAATTCTAACCATTTCTACATACTACAACATAAATAAACCCTTCATACCACATAAAAAAGGATTAATTCTTACCTTTTTCTCCTTACTTCTTCACTTGACCAAGGTGTGCATTTGATGAACCAAGGGTTCTATCTTCCAAAATAATTACACCAAGTTGTAGAGGACCCTTGAATTAGTGGGTATACAACAAGAAAATAATTTTTAGAACAATATTTCATGGGGGGAAAATTCCCCCATCTTGGCCGAAATGGCCATGGAGTTTTCTCCTTGTTCTTTCTTTTCTTTCTCAAGTTTTCTTGAAACTTCTATGCTTTATGACTCATCCAAGGCTCTTATATTAATTAGCAGATGGAAATTTAATTAAACTATGGGTTGGGCCTCACTTGGCCGGCCACCCCTTAAACATTGGGCCTAATATTTTTTTTTTCATTTTTTTTTGGGCCAACTCGGTTGGTCACGAGTTGGGCCTAGCCCACTGACCTTTCAACCTTAAAACGTCCATATCTCCTTGTACCAATGTCACCTATAGGCCCACGACCTACCGTTGGAAAGCTATTTCAATTATCTACAACTTTTATTTCTGGGCGTTTTCCAAAATTCCAAACTTATAATGCCGATTTTGCCCCTCCAAGTCAGGTCATCCGAAAACGTTTTCTTAAAAATATCCGTTTGGAGGGCTTCCACTTTGATTTGGCCCCAGGGCCCTTCACGAGTTGTGTTTAACTTTACATATGCGATTCATATAACTTGTCACGTGTCCCAAAAAAAATCTTGACGTGTGGGCCCCACCTCGACTTACAAATAATCCGACGTTCGAAAATACAAGATATAACATAACCACCTGATCAGTTGGTATACTATGATATCGTCCTGGACGCGGGATGCCCAGACGCGGGATATATGGGTAAATGGATCGGGCTGCATGTTCCACAACAATATAATATATATATGGATCGGGATGCACGTTCCGCAACAATATAATATATTTATGGATCGGGCTGCACTTTCCGTAACACTATTATGTTATATATGTATATGAGAAATGTTTTCTTTTGAAAGCTAAGCATGCATGGTTTTCGCCTTATGAGGCAATCAGATGTACAGGTTGTCTTTATCTCCTGTTATGCTCTATATTTCTTATTATGTTGTTATTCATGCCTTACATACTCAGTACACTGTTCATACTGACGTCCCTTCTTGTGGACGCTGCGTTCATGCCTGCAGGTAGACAAGTAGATGGATCTGACCCATAGGAACTTCATCAGCGGAATCTCAGGAGCGCTCTACTTACTTCGGAGCGACAGTCAATTGGTATCGGTCTTCATGGTGACTTGTATTCTATGTAGAGGCTCGTAGACATGTATGTACCGTTAGATGTTTCATAACCCTACCGGTTCATATCGTTGTGTAACATTTTAGTAGCCTTGACGGCTGGTGATGATGGACATAATTGTTGAAGATTATACAGAGATGTGCCGTTATGTTGTGATATATGTCCTTACAGATTATGATATGCATGAGCTATTTTTGTGGTCCACCCAGAAATGTTTATGAGATGTATGTTTAGAGGTGCTCGGTGTGTTAGCTCCGGGTGCCCGTCATGGCCCTCTAGTTGGGTCGTGACAAGGAGACTCATGCTTTAACAACACAAAATAACTTGTTATTACCCGTTGAACTTATATTGTTAGATTAGTGTATACTAACTCAAGTTGGGTTCCCATTACTTGTGTTTAGTTTAAGGATTTTAGCCTTATTCCCTCAGCATTATTGCATTTCTTCTAAAAAAATCTTGCAAGATCAACATAAATTATTTTCATGACAAGTTGAAAATATATCTTTTACATAGGCATGCAACAATATATATGCCTAAACTTTTCATTGTATATCCAATTATTGGCTACTCTTATCGTAGCTTCGTTACATATATAAATAACTTAGAATGATTGCATCAGTTGTGGCCACAATATTTTAACATCATATTTCTCAAATCATTCTACTTATTTTCAAGCATTTGTTTGCTAAATATATTGTTATTCTATTGTGGAATACAAGTTTATTTTGATGCTCAAATTATAACACCTTTACTTGTATAACAAATCCAACTTATATGGACTTTCATCATTATCATCAGTTGTTTCTTCACTTTAAAGACTAATGGCTCATGCATTTTTTTGTCTTTACAAAGGGTTGTCTTTCAACTTTCAACGAACACGTCTTATCATGAAAAGTCACAACATTTCAAGTGACCCTTTTTTTTTCATAAAAGAATATAATATATCATCAAGTGATACCCTTTCACGAAAGAACACAATTTTTCTGAAAAGACGTATGGCCAATCATATTCAACTTTCAAATTTAGTTGGTTCATCAACTTGTCGTCATCAAGACAGACCAAATTTTGAATTCATCAAGACAGCCCAAATTATGAATTCATTCACTGCCATGTCAATATCCACCTAAGGATTTTGTGGGAAAATTTATATCTCAAGGTCTTCAAAATTATATTAAACATTGAATTCAACATTGACTTTTAATCATAAGTCAAATACCCCCACACTTTAAATATCTCAAATGTCTTTTCCAAAAGTCAGATGGACCGTCTAACATCAACAATCTCTCTCTCACACACGCCTTGAGATTTTCTCAAATGGTTAGAACAATTTCCAAGTATAAATATGACCTATTCGTACTTCATATATTAATTAATAAACTTGAAAGTATACTTTATAATCTAACAAACACACCCTGAGATTTTCTCAAATGGTTAAAACAACTTTCAAGTATAAATATGGCATGCTCATACTTCATATATTAATTAATAAACTTGAAAGTATACTGGTTAACTCCTTCTCTTATCGTAGCTTCATTACATATATAAATAGCTTAGAATGATTGCTGGCCACAGTATTTTAACATCATATTTCTCAAATGGTTAGAACAACTTTCAAGTATAAATATGCAATAGCTGATTTGATTGAATTCTTCTAATATATGAAGTAGGCCAATATGACCTGTTCATCCTTCATATATTAATTAATAAACTTGAAAGTATACTTGATAATCATGCATGTAACATAATTATGCCAATTTATGAGGGTTCAATTAATTTGGCATGGAATAACAAATTATGATGAGCATATCAAATATGTTATTCCTAAACACAGCATGCATATTAAGTTCATCACAAAGTGAACCATCTACCCTAATATTTATGAAATTAATTTTCACGAAAAACCATAAGGGCAGAATTCAAAACAAATACTCCCTCCGTTCCATAATAAGTGGTTTTTTAGATTCAAGCACACCCCTTACGAAATTGCTCACTCCTAGAAAATTAGGAGTGTTTTTACTAACTTACCCTAATCATGCTTTACTACTTTCTTTTAATGAATCTTAACTATTTAAATAAGGGTAATCTTGAAAGAATCTGCCCAAAGTTTTCTTGAAATCTTAAAGCACCACTTATTTTGAAAAAAATTGAAAAACCTAAAAAATCACTTATTATGGACGGAGGAGTAACAAGTAGAGTCAAGAAAATAGAACCCGAATTTTATTACTTTTTTTTTGATCTGTTGTTGATGGGCTTGCCGTATCAAAATCAAAGTTGCCGCCTTAGACATTTCAAAAGAAACTGCGGGTCTCTTTTTATCGTGCCTTGATTTCTAACATGCTTGGCAGTAACTCGCAACTTTTCCAAAATTTTCCATGAAACTAAATTATTGGCATTTACTTTCAATAATCTTCATCTTCTTTGATAATCTTCAGTAAAATGCCGATCGAATTTGGTTTGTCATGAAACTAAATGTCAATCATTTACTTTTGTCAATGCCTATCACAATTCATTCTCTACGGGCAAACCATGTGACACACAGTAATCTCATTTTAGGAGATATTGTTTATACAGAATAACAAAAAACCTTGATTCACTTGGACTTAGTTTCCTGAATCTCACGGACTGTATCACTTCACGTAAACAAGCAAGAGGCGGGACTTTGGGATAACACCACTTTGTCACTTTTGATTATTCTCTCTTCAAAGTTCGAACATGGACAAAGAGTAAAACCTGCTTCAGAGTAGGCAGTATCTTCTTTTTGGCAATACTATTTCGAATTCTCCGTAACAATAACATAATATCTCTCTAAGATTATTAGAAAAATAAGTAAACATAATCGAAGAAGAAATGACTTTGAGGCGTGAATAAATCAACTTTCCTTAAAGAGATATTGCCCGTATAAATTGGGAAAAATACCAAGCAATTCCCTTCAGGATACAACAAAGCCCGTGTTACACCTGCAGATTTTTCTATATACTACTTCAAGAGTGTCCTTATATATTTATAAAATTTGAGAGATGACTTTTCAGAATAGTCATCGCTTTCACGAACAGATGTGTCTATTCAATTTAAGACCTCTTTTATTACAAACCATCTTACAATATATTGGGGATATTGCATCGATGTCATATATATATATATATATATATATATATATATATATATATATATATATATATATATATATATATATATATATATATAAGTGTGTGTGCGAGCGCTCGCGTGTGTGTGTTAAAAATCCAGTACCATTGTTAAGGAAAGATACTGTTAGGGTGTGGTCCACATGAAGGTTTTGTAATTTTTTCATATTTGGTTGGTCAAAATATTTTTTTCAGAAAAATAAGTTTTTAAAAAATAAGAATAAGGAAAATGGCTTCCTTAATGGGAGTAAGGAAAACCAGTTTCATAAGTGACATTCTAAGTTAATTGTCTCCTCCCTACCCCACAATGCCACTAACCCTCATCTCCCAGCCACCCTCCACTCCCCCAATGTTTTTTATTGAATCTCTTAGCCTTATCTGACCTCTTTTTATGTTTTTTATTGAACCGAGGGTCTTTCGGAAACAACCGTCCTACCTTGGTAGGAGTAAGGTCTGCTTACACTCTACCCTCCCCAGATCCCACGTTGTGGGATTTCACTGGGTTGTTGTTGTTGTAATATTTTTCTTCATAAGAAACACACCCTTAAGGTTGACTCTTGTAAAACTCGTGACGGAGCCACTACTAAAAAACCGCTTATTAGCCACGGTTATTTAGCCACGGTTTCAAAAGCCATGGAAAAACTAACCAACAATAAGCTTGTCACGCCCCAACACCCACCCTAGACGTGACCGACATCTGACGTTATGAACAACATCGAAAGAACCTAAAAGATGCAATAATAACACTTGAACCCGCAGGTTCAGTCATCACCCCAACAATTTATAAAATAAATTCAAACGAATCATGAGATATGAATTAAATTAGCGGAAGTCTTTAATATTATAAAACTAAATCAAACCTATCACATGCCCAAGATTTAAATAACTCGACAACTACCCACAAGAATGTATACTATCTATGGAGCTTCTAAGATAATAAAGACTGTCTAAAAATATTGAGGCGCAACCCGAAACTAGAATACGAAAAGTAAAGATAGAATGGTGCCCCACGAACAATCATGTGGGCTCACCGAATAGTCTCGAAAGCAGCAAGTTCTCTTAAGTCGTGGGTGTATCGCGAACTTGCTCCTCAGTGATACCTAACATACCATAAAAAACAACAATGATATGCCTGAGTACTGGGTACTCAGTGAGTGTCTAAGGGGCAATAGTTAACAAAAGATTTGATGATTAAAATCAATAAAATGATATCAATGAAAATAAAGTTCAAACCCAGGAATAAGGAAAGTCAGCAACATTAAAGAGTCATCAGAGAATCCAACAACAAATGACACATTAACTTAACTCCTTATCATTTACCATGCCGCGTATTTCACTTACGAATTCAATATCACCACAAGCCACTCACAGGCAACAAAATATCAATCACTCAATACTCTGGCTAAGAAGACACTGAGGCTAATCGTCCTCTGGACTAGCACAACAACAGATGCATCGGGCGACATACCTCGGAGGTCAATCGTCCTCTGGACTGACACAGCAATAGATACTCCGGGCTAGGAAGCAACGGAGGTAAATCACCCTCTAGACTGACACAACAATAGATACTCCGGGCTAGGAAGCAACGGAGGTCAATCGTCCTCTGGACTGACAAAATAATAGATACTCCGGGCTAGGAAGCAACGGAGGTCAATCGTCCTCTGGACTGACACAGCAATACTTGTATCGATACGTTAGGATCCATAATGGCTAATCATTCTCTGGACTAGCACAGATTTCCCATACAGGCCCAAACACAACAAAATACAAATCATGGCATATTACCAAATCATCAATCATCGCTTAGAGCTGAATCTCACTTCTCAAGTCATTATCTCAAAATAGAGGCATTTCAAGTCATAACCGATTTAGAATCTTATTCAAATCTCTTATTCAATTTTCAAGTTTAAGAAATCCATTTAACAGCAAAATTAGTTTTAAGGTCCAACCTTTAGAAAAGTAAGTTCAATCATCCAATAATAGGAACAACGAGTTTCACAAGTAGTGTAAATCGTATAAGGTTGATGCGGGCTTGACCCTACACACGCATGACCTTGTCTAAAAGAAATCATCTTTAATTCCGAAAGAACTTCCACCAAACAAGAGTAATAATCATGTTCATATTCCAAAGGAAGATTTCAAGTCATAAACATTCATCCACGCGTTTCAAGCAAGATAACATACTTCAAAGAAGTGTTTTGAAAAGTAGACATACTTCAAGGAAGATTTTTGGGAAAATCTAGACATACTTGAAAAGACGATTTTTAAAATATAGACATACCTCAAATCCCGCTCCAACGTACTTCCCAAGATTCCATAATCACACTGTTTAACGAACTCCAAACGCCTCTTTCCGATTCTTCTTGAGTTTTCAAGAACCTAGGGTTTGTAGAGATTAACTAGTGTCAAGAAGAGGTGAATTTGGTGTAGAATTTGATGTAGATGGGGTAGGAACTCACCTTAGAGGTTTGGGGAGGCCTTAGGGTTTATTATAATCTAGGTTTAATGTGGGTTTTTCCCCTCACGTACATTAACCCTTAATCAAAACATGTAATAGATTTCAAGAGGGTAAAACCAATTCGTCATATCATTCAAAACATGCTTTTATAAAGAATCAATCTTTCAAGAGAGTTTGCAAAAGAGACATATAAATTACCTTTATATTCAAAAAGGATTTTATTTTTAAGGAGATATACCTTAATATGTTAAATGAAGTTTGACAATTCACTTTTCTAATAAAGAACTCCCAAAACCCTAGCTTGAATCACTTTAGAAAGAATTATGTTGCAAACCCTTGTTGTGGGAGGTTAATAGGAGAATAACACATTGTTCTAGGGTTTAGAGAATGAGGTAAATCTGATTTTTCAAGTTAAGGGGCGAATTTATATAAATCCTAGCTCGGCAGGATCCGTGCTTGGCACGAAAGTGGACGAGAAAAGCTGAAAGCTGTTTTTTCCTGCCTCGCCACCATCCTTGCGAGGCACGGACTTGGTCGAGCCTAAAAAATCGTTCTCGCCTCGTTTTCTCGCCTTGGCCTCACTTCACTGGTTTGTGGCACTCAAAATAAGCCTAGCTTGCCCCATTTCTCGCGCAACAAGACCTAGAAACGAGCCCGGAAGTCTACCAACTTGTTTGGCTCGCTAAGGTTCGTGCTTGGCAAGACTTGAAGATGAGCCAGGACAATCTTCCTTCATGAATTCTTGTGCATGCAAAATCCTTAGTACGAGCTCTATATCCGCCATACGAATCAACATACCCTCGAATCATGGACGTGGCTTAGCTTAGAGGTACGAGGAGTTACAAACTACTTATCACCAAAATCATCCCGAAAGGTTTCACATAACAAAAATATGATACGCCAACCTTCATTTATTCATTCACACTTAACCCGAATCTACGGAATGTTACAATGACCTTTCTCCACGTATAAGAAGCTGAAGCTAAAATACCGTGGCAAAATCAGGCCGGTACTAAAAATTTCACTCCTTTTTTTTTTTTCATTCCCCCCCCCCCCCCCCCCCCCCCATTTATTTACATTGTTCTTTTTTTTTTTTGGTTTCGAATTAATTGATCTCTTTTAACAATACTCACAACCAAAAACCAAAACTCTCTAAACATCAGTACTGCTTCACCAAATTTGTGTGTGCTCTTCCGGGTAGACAAACCCCAACTTTGCCCTTCTCCATTCTCCTGGTAGGCTCTAATATTTTCCAGTGCTTAGTTGCTTTTTTTTGCTTCAATTGTTGCATCTAGCTTATCATTTTTGTATCTGATGTTATGGGTTTGCTCTTTGAGCATTGCATTGTAAGTGTAACTCCATCCTTGTGCCCGAAGTTAAAAATTATTATTTCTACTGCTAAATTATAAATTGGGTCTTTGTGGTTACTGCTTTCATGTTTACTGCAATTTTTGTTTTGGGGGTTTCTTCTAATTTAATCAAAATGTGTGGGTAAATCGATTTTGAATACCAATGTTATCCTCTGATGTTGCAATAGTTGATTTGCTTGTTTGTTTATGTTGATTTTATGTTTGTGAAAATTACATTGTTGTATGTTTGAAAATCCCTAAAGGATAGCAGTTCTTTTTTTTAATATAGCTACTGCATTTTTAATTATTGTATTAGCCGGTTGTATTAGTAATTTATCTACTGCATTTACTTTCCAATTCTTTTTTTTTTTTATTTTTTTTTGGCCTGCGAGGATACTACCCAACTTATAATTAAGAGAGTCTAATTTCACAAATTTTCATGTTTGATGTTTGTTTCCTAGTGTTATTAGCCACCCTATTTGATATGACTTTCAGTTTGAACTATTATTCTTTTTTTTTTTAAAACCAATTTCTGGGACTGTACTGCAATATTTTGATCCGTCTATATATAGTCAATCTCCGGTTCGATTCCACTGAGTATAGAGGAGAAACAAAGTTAATTGTTTTGAGAAATTGATTGATTAAGTGATACCTTAATTTGAGAGGCATAATTGAAGTCAATCTACTTAATCTTGAGAAGAAAATGTTAAGATAATAGATCATGTTAACCTCTGCCACTTGTCGATTTTGTTTCTTGAAATTTGTCCCCTTTGTTATTTATTGATTGCATAAAGCTTATTGTTTATATTTCTAGCTTTAAGTAACTTATAAGTTTTGTATCCTTTAAATTAACCTCAGCATGAAAATTATCATATTCTAGGAGAACATGAAAAGAAAAAGCAAGAATTCAGCTCAAGCACCGTTGGAAAGTCTACGAGGACAGCAAGCTGATAATAATAGCCCAACTTCCCAAGATCTGCAGCAACAAATTAGCCGTGATCAACTTGATGCCCAACATGAGAATGAGAACATAAAAACCCCTACACTCGATGATGACAACTTAAATTCTTCTTCAAGCTCTAATGAAGCTAAATCACAACAGAAACAGGAGCCCTTAGTTGTCAATATCAGAGGTTAGAGATAAACTTAATGCAATTGTTGAATTGAAATAGTTTGATTGGTTGTTTGAAAGTGTTATTTCTTGGAAGTGTTTCTGTTTTCTTGTTCTTTTTAGGTACGGAATATGTGTGTTTGTGTGTGAAATGAAGACGCTAACTCTTCATCTTATATTGTTTTTAACAAAAGAATTGAATTTCACTTTCCTGGAAACATAAGAATGCAATTCCGCTTCCTCATTAATGTTGATGTTTACTTCTAAATGATAGATACCTCGACTTGAGAAGTTACATCTCAAAAGATGCAAGCAGATCGAGTTTGGAACTTTGAAACAAAAATAAAAAAATTATGGTGGAACCCAACGGGGATGGACAAGGAAGTGATACTGGTTCAAACTTGCTTGTTAGATTTCTTGGCAAACTTTCTCAAAAGTCACTAATTTGTCCAATATCAGTTGAGAGATGGGATAGAATGCCAGACGCGAAAAATCGCCTACAATGGCAGCTTATTGAGGTAACTATCTTAATTCTTTTAGGTTCAATTAGTCTATCTTTTGTCATTAAATATTGATTCATGAATGTAAATACATTTGAAGGAGAATTTTAAGTTTGATTATGCTGTTGGAATTAAATGGGTGATGTATACTGTTACACCCCGTGGTTTTGTACCCTGAGATTCGCCGTGCATTAGTGGTTCTAGTCTTTGATACGGGGGTTGTCAAGGTTAAATGAGATTAGACAAGTTTATCTCATAGTTATAAAGGATTAAGTTCATGTTTAGCAGGTATTGGACGGATTAAGGGTTGTGCAAATTGACGAGAAAATATTTCAGGGGAAAAGTGTGTTTTACGACTGGATATACGAACCGTATAATGTTTTACGAACAGTATATCTGGCTAACCTCCATCGTAAACTAGTTCCAGAAAGGGTGAACCACCTGTGAAGGATTACAGACCAATTATATGGATCATATAAGGTTTTATAGACCGTATAATTGGCTGACCCCCACCGTAAAATTGATTCAAAGGAGGGGGAATCACTAGTCAGGATTTAAGGTCTTGTTATACGGAACATATAAGTTTTACGGTCCGTAAAGTTGATCGTAAAACCGAGTTGGCCCAGATTTTATTTAAGTTATATATATTCGGCGCTCATTCATTTTATTTCATTTCCAACATTTCTCAACTTCTTGAGAGCTCTAGAACCTTCTCCCTATTATATTTAACAAAATCCAAGTGAAATCCAACATCAAGAGGCAAAAATCAAGAGAATCAAGTGTTGGGAGGCTCACTAGGGTTTGTAGAACCCAAAAATTTCTTTGGTGTTGAAGTTGGGGTTTCACTCAAGTGGGATAGTTGATTCAAAGTTTTCTCTTATGTGATTAAGGTAAGCTTTCACATCAATTTTCATGTTATTAAGAACGACTAGTTGTTGAATAACTTGATTGAGGGAAGAAAGCAAAAGAGGAAGTTCAAATGTGGGTTTGATGATATTATGAGTAATAAATTGACTTGAGTTGTAATTGTTGGAATGTTTTGAGTATAATCTGTTATGAATAGTGGTAGTGATGATAAGGAAGTATGGTATACGAGTGTATATAGAGTTGTGTTGAAATTATTTTTATGTGTCCAATATGAAAGAGAGTTTTGGGCATTAAATGAAGTCTCTTGATTATGGAATCGATGATAACGTTGTTGTTGATTGAGAGCTATTTTATGATATAGTGGAAGTTGACAAAACAAGGGAAACGTTGCCCAAATTTCGTTAATTCGTTAAATTACGCTAGTTTGAACATAAGAGTTTTTTCAAGACTTAACCTTAGTATGATCCTCTTGAATGTAGACTTTGCCAACTTGGAAAGAGAACGTTAAGGTATGTTAAGGCTATCCTTCTTTCATTTTTGGCATGATCTTATGACATGAACCAACAAGCGAGTAAACGAGCTTCCATATTACTCTACTCTTAGAAGCACTAGGAGTACTTCAGTCTTTGATGTTCCTGTACCCCTTTTCATGATTATTCCTTCTGTTCATGGGTCTTGAGACTACTTATATTGATGATATCAGCTTGAAGATATGTATCAGAGGTAGTATGACCTTATGTCACTCTGAGAATTCTATGTATTTATTTTACTTATGCATTGCATTTATTCATACGTAGGCACATTGACCCGTGACCAGAAGGTGTTATATACGCGTATATTATATGTATATGGGGTATGGGGAAAGGGATAGGCATTATATATGCATTACCACCTGATCAGCTGGTGCACAATGATGATGACATATGGATCGGGCTGCACATGCCGTAGCAATGTATATGATGATGGCCGCAAAAAGGCCGATGGGATATTAAATATGGATCGGGCTGAACATTCCTCAACACTATGACCTACATGAATATACATTATCTTCATAGAGAGAATGCATATCTTACGGCCTCAGAGGCACTTCCAGTTATACAGAGTTATTCAGATGCTTATAGATATTCAGTCATGCAGATGTATTCAGTTAGTCAGTTTAATCTTTGAGTTTCAGATTCCTTTCATGATTCTTATGTTTATGTTACTCTTATGCCTTACATACTCCGTACCTTGTCTGTATTGACTTCCATAATGCTCGGCGGGCTGCGTTCATGCCCGCAGGTTTAGGTAGACAGACTGGCGGTCCAGCTCAGTAGGACTTCCATCCAGCGGTGGTTGGTGCGCTCCATTTGATCCGGAGCCGCAGTTTATTTTGCTATGCTATTTGTGAGATGCATGTTTATGGGTATGACGAGGCCTGTCCCGTCCTTTCTACAGCTTTTATTCCAGTAGAGGTCTGTAGACAGTTATATGTAGATAACATGTGATGTCGCCTTGTCGGCCCCCATTCTTTTGTGTACAGCATATGTAGCGGCCTAGTCGGCTTGCACCGTTCTTTTTTAGTGTGTGTATATATATATATTCTGACGGTACAGAGTTGATGATGTATCCGTTCTTGAGTCAGTATAGCTCAAATTGAGTTATTTATGGGACCTTGTTATTAAGAGGTATCTAGGTACGTGTATAGGGGTGTTTGGTTGCTAGAGATCAAGCACTCATCACGACTCATCGGTTTGGGTCATGACAGAAGTGGTATTAGAGCAGTTCTGTCCTAGGGTTGTCTACGAACCATGTCTAGTAGAGTCTTATTTATGGGTGTGTTGTGCACCACACTTATAAATAGGAGGCTACAGGATATTTAGGAAATTGTCATTCTTTCTCTTTTAGATCGTGCGATAGAGCCGTGTGTTAAGAGTTCGCCTTCTAATAATTTGTTCTGATTTCAGCGATGCCTCCTAAGAAAGCTACAATCGCCTAGAAGGGCAAGGGAGTGGCTAGTGTGGCCACTAGCTATACTCAGCAGGCTACCAGGGCTCGGAGCGAGTCTCAGAGTGAGAGCTCATCTCAGACTTCCCATACCCCATCTCCAGCACCTGCCCTAGTGCCCCTAGTTCCTCAGCCAGATGCACCGGGCTAGAATATGCGGGATGCTATACAGTTATTGACTAGATTGGTAGCCGCTCAGGCTCAATGGCAGGGAGTTGGTGTTGATCAGGTAGACCGAGCTGGTAGTGCAAGGGTTAAGACTTTTTTCGGGTTAGATCATCAAGAGTTTTCTGTGTTGAAGCAAAATATGGATGCTCAGGATTTTATTGATAGTATGCAGAGAACTTTGAGGGTTATGCATGCTGATGAGGCCGAGTCAGTGGAGCTGGCTTCTTATAGGCTCTGTGATATTGCAGTGCAGTGGTATCAGACATGGGAGCTATCTAGGGGAGAGAATTCCCCTCTAGCCATTTGGCGAGAGTTTTCAGATGCTTTTATTCGCTATTATTTACCACCAAAAGTATAACGGGCCCGAGCATATAGGTTCTTGTGTATTGAGCAGGGTAGCATGAGTCTTCAAGAGTAGTGTATACTTTGATTTATTGGTTGGATATGCCCCAACTATGGTGGCTAAGCTGGAAGATCGAGTTCATCGTTTCATGGCTGGCCTAGGGCCATATTTGATTGATGAGTGCACGATCGCTGCATTATAGCCGAGCCTGAATATTTCCCGTATATAGGCATATGTACAGAATCTGGAAGATCGTAAGCGTCAGCGGAGGACAGAGCGTGAGCTTGATCGGGGCCATGGTAAGAGGGCCAGATCTTTAGATATTGCTGGTGAGTTTAGAGGAGGACAGAGACTACAACATTCCCGGTATCCATTTCATTCGACAGGGAGTGCACCTTCGCGGTTTTCAGGCCCTAAGTTTGATCGATTTTCTTATTCTGGAGCGGGCCAGAGTTCTAGAGCATCAGGTTCTCAGTGTAGACAAGAGTTAGGCCAGGTGAGACCACCCTTGCCCACGGTGTGCCCAGTGTGGTAAATTATAAGCTGTATAGTGTCTACTGGGATCAGACGCTTGTTATGCTTGTGGTCAGCCAGGCCATAAGATGAGAGGGGTGTCCGATAAGGGGTAGTGCAGGCATCGTTCAGCCTACGGGGTTCATAACTGGTTCTTCTTCTGCAGTACGCCCTTCAGGGCAAGGTTCTCAGACACCAGCAGGACATGGTAAAGAGAGGAGTGGAGCGTCTAGCTCGAGTGGGCCTCAACACCGCGTCTATGCATTAGCCGGTAGACAGGATCGTGAGTCATCTCCTGATGTTGTCACATGTATATTATCAGTTTCCTCCTATGATGTATACGCACTGATTGATCCAAGTTCCACTTTATTATATGTTACTCCATTTATTGCGGGCAAGTTTGGGATAGAGCCTGAATCGATTAAACCGTTTGAGGTGTCTACACCAGTTGGTGACCTAGTCATAGCTAGACGAGTATATCGAGGTTGTGTAGTGATAGTTTGTAATCGCCATACCTTAGCAAATTTGATTGAGTTAGACATAGTTGATTTTGATGTTATTATGGGTATGGATTAGTTAGCCTCTTGTTATGCTAATGTTGATTACAGAACAAAGATAGTTCGATTCCAGTTTCCCGACGAGCCAGTCCTAGAGTGGAAGGGTAATGCTGCTTCGCCAAGGGGTAGGTTTATTTCCTACTTGAAGGCAAGAAAGATGATTAGAAAATAGTATATTTATCACCTAGTTTCGGTCCAGAATGTGCAAGCATAATCATCGACCCTTCAGTCTGTCCCTGTAGTCAATGAGTTTCCGGAGGTATTTTCAGATGAGCTTCCAGGCATTCCACCGGAATGGGAGATTGATTTTACTATCAATTTATTGCCAGATACTCAGCCAATATCCATTCTTCCTTATCGAGTGGCACCTGCGGAGTTGAAAGAATTAAAGGAGCAATTGAAGGATTTACTTGAGAAGGGCTTTATCAAACCTATTACATCGAAGTGGGGAGCGCCAGTGTTATTTGTAAGGAAGAAGGATGGCTCCTTGTGAATGTGTATTGATTACAGGCAATTAAATAAGGTGACTATAAAGAATAAATATCCACTTCCGAGGATTGATGACTTGTTTGATTAGTTACAAGGCGCCAAACATTTCTCAAAGATAGACTTGAGATCAGGGTATCATCAGGTCAATGTGAAGGAGGAAGGCATTTCGAAAACGACATTTAGGACTAGATATGGGTACTATGAGTTTCATGTTATGTCATTCGGGTTAACTAATGCTCCAGCTGTGTTCATGGACTTGATGAATCGCGTATTCAGGCCCTTCCTAGATCTGTTCGTGATTGTGTTTATAGATGATAGTCTGGTTTATTCACTGTCAGAGGCTAAACATGCAGAATATCTACGAGCAGTGCTTAGAGTTCTTCGAGATAGAGAGTTGCCAAGTTCTCCAAGTGTGAGTTCTGGTTGAACTCTGTGGGTTTTCTTGGTCACATTGTTTTAGATGAAGGCATTAGAGTGGATACTCAAAAGATTGAAGCTGTGAAGAATTGGCCAAGGCCTACGACACCGACAGAGATACGTAGCTTTTTGGGTTTGGAAGGATATTATAGGAGATTCGTAGAGGGATTTTCTTCTCTTTCAGCCCCATTGACCAAGCTGACTCAGAAATCAGCTAAGTTCCAATGGACGGATGCATGTGAGCGGAGCTTTCAGATATTGAAGGACAAGTTGACCTCAACACCTGTCTTGACTCTTCAAGAGGGAACAAATGGCTATGAGATTTATTGTGATGCTTCAGGTATTGGGTTGGGCTGTGTATTGATGCAGCACAATAAGGTTGTTACTTATGCTTCTAGACAGCCGAAGAAGTACGAGAAGAACTATCCAACCCATGATCTTGAATTAGCTGCGGTGATCCATGCTTTGAAAATGTGGAGACATTATTTATATGGCGTCCATGTTGATATCTATAATGACCACAAGAGCCTCCAGTACATCTTTAAGCCGAAGGACTTGAACTTACGTCAGAGGAGATGGCTAGAGTTATTGAAAGATTATGATGTTGATATTCTGTATCATCCTGGAAAGGCCAATGTAGTAGCCGATGCTCCTAGTCGTAAATCCATGGGTAGCCTATCATATTTGCAGCCAGAGAAGAGAGAACTAGGCCGTGATGTATGTCAGCTAGCCAGTTTAGGAGTTTGGCTGATAGATTCAGGTTATGCAGGATTTACTATTAAAGACACAGTGGTGTCATCTTTGGTAGCGGAGATAAAGGAATGACAGTATGAGGATCCTGTTTTAGTTCATCATCGGGATACAACTCCTCAGAAAGAAAAGATATCCTTCGTGATCACATGAGATAGAGTACTCAGGTATCGAGGTATATTGTGCGTTCCTAATGTTGCAGGGCTTCATCAGCAGGTTATGGGGGAAGCCACTATTCTCGCTATTCTATTCACCCAGGCACAACAAAAATGTACCATAATATCAAGGAAATTTATTGGTGGAATTGTATGAAGAGAGATATAGCAGAATTTGTCGCTCAGTGTCCGAATTGTTAGCAAGTCAAGATAGAGCACCAGAAGCTCGGAGGTTTATTACAGGCTATGGAGATTCCGACATGGATTTGGGAGGTAATCAATATGGATTTCATTACAGGTTTGCCCCGTACTCAGCGGAATTATGATTCGATATGGTCATAGTTAATAGGCTTACAAAGTCAGCCCACTTTCTGCCTGTCAGAACTACTTATTCAGCTGAAGGTTATGCGAAGCTCTATCTTAGAGAGATTGTACGACTTCATGGTGTTCTTATAGCCATTATTTCAGATAGAGGAACACAATTTCTGGAAATCTTTTCAGGATGAATTGGGGACTTAAGTGAGTCATAGTACCACATTTCATCCGCAGACAGATGAACAAGCAGAGCGTACTATACAGACACTTGAGGATATGTTGAGAGCTTGCGTACTTGATTTTCAAGTTAGCTAGGATGATCATTTACCTCATATTGAGTTTTCATATAATAAAAGTTACCATTCCAATATCCAGATGCCTCCTTATGAGGCTTTATATGGACGGAGATGTAGATCCCCTATAGGATGGTTCGACGTTGGAGAAAATCAATTAGTTGGCGCAGATTTGATACAACAAGCAGTTGACAAAGTGAAAGTAATTAAGGAAAAGTTACTAACAGCACAGAGTCAACAGAAATCCTATGCAGATAATCGACGACGTAAGTTAGAGTTTGAAGTAGACGATTGGGTCTTCCTGAAAGTTTCACCTATGAAGGGAGATGAGATTTGGCAAGAAGGGTAAGTTGATCCCTCGATACATTGGGCCATATAGAATTATTCGTATAGTGGGTAAGGTGGCATATGAGTTAGAGCTACCTTCTGAGTGGGAGTCTGTGCATCCGGTATTTCATGTATCTATGCTCCATAAGTGTATAGGAGATCCTTCGAGAGTTGTACCGGTAGACGATATCCAGGTGACCGAGAAGTTATCATACGAGGAGATCCCTGTAGTTATATTGGATAGACAAGTTCGTCGATTGAGGACTAAGGATGTGGCTTCTGTTAAAGTGCTTTGGAGAAATACTAATGTTGAAGAAATGACTTGGGAAGCTGAAGAAGAGACAAATGCTAAATAGGCGTATCTATTTTCATCATCTCAGGAGGCTCAGTTTGAGGCATCATCTCTTCCAGGTATTGGTTTTATTTATAGTTGGGGTGATTGGTCGTGTGAGGCCATAATGTAGTATGTGTTGGTATATGGCCCCGTGTGGCATTATTTTAGGTTGCTATGTACAGGTTGGATTGATATATTAATAGGGGAAACTCAGGCGAAATTTCTGTAGAATCCTAAGAGTCCAACATTCGAGGACGAATATTTCTAGGGGGGAAAAATGTTACACCCCGTGGTTTTGTACTTTGAGATTCACCGTGCATTAGTGGTTCTAGTCTTAGATACGGGCGTTGTCAAGGTTAAATGAGATTAGACAAGTTTATCTCATAGTTATAAAGGGTTAAGTTCATGTTATTAGGTATTGGACGAATTAAGAGTTGTGCAAATTGACGACAAAATGTTTCAGGGGAAAAGTGGTTTTTACCGCCGGATATATTGACCGTATAATGTTTTACGAACCGTATATCTGGCTAACCTCCACCGTAAACTGGTTCCGGAAAGGGCGAATCACTGGTGAAGGATTACAGACCAATTATACGGACCATATAATGTTTTACGGACCATATAATTAGCTGAACCCCATCGTAAAATTGATTCAGAGGAGGGGGAATCACTAGTCAGGATTTACGGTCCAGTTATATGGACTGTATAAGTTTTACGGTCCGTAAAGTTGACCGTAAAACCGAGTCGGCCCAGATTTTGTTTAAGTTATATATATTCGGGCCTTATTCATTTTATTTCATTTCCAACATTTCCCAACTTCTTGAGAGCTCTAGAGCCTTCTCCCTATTATATTTAACAAAACCCAAGTGAAATCCAAGATTAAGAGGCAAAAATCAAGAGAATCAAGTGTTGGGAGGCTCACTAGGGTTTGTAGAAACCAAGAATTTCTTTGGTGTTGAAGTTGGGGTTTCACTCAAGTAGGATAGTTGATTCAAAGTTTGCTCTTGTGTGATTAAGGTAAGTTTTCACATCTATTTTCATGTGATTAAGAATGTTTAGTTGTTGAATAACTTGATTGAGGGAAGAAAGCAAAAGAGGAAGTTCAAATATGGGTTTGATGATATTATGAGTAATAAATTGACTTTAGTTATACTTGTTGGATTGTTTTGAGTATAATCTTGTTATGAATGGTGGTAGTGATGATGAGGAAGTATGGTATACGAGTGTGTATAGAGTAGTGTTGAAATTGGTTTTATGTGTTGAATATGAAAGGGAGTTTTGGGCATTAAGCGAAGTCTCTTGATTATGGAATCGATGATAACGTTATTGTTAATTGGGAGCTGTTTTATGATATAGTGGAAGTCGACAAAATAAGGGAAACACTTCCCAAATTTCGTTAATTCATTAAATTATGCTAGTTTGAACTTAAGAGTGTTTTCAAGACTTAGCCTTAGTATGATACTCTTGAATGTAGACTTTGCAAACTTGGAAAGAGAACGTTATGTGATTAAGGAGATGTTAAGCTATGTTAAGGCTATCCTTCTTTCATTTTTGGCATGATCTTATGATATGAACCAAAAAGCGATTAAACGAGCTTCCATATTAATTTACTCTTAGAAGCACTAGGAGTACTTCAGTTTTTGATGTTTCTGTACCCCTTTTCATGATTATTCCTTTTATTCATGGGTCTTGAGACTACTTATGTTAATGATATTAGCTCAAAGATATCTATCGGAGGTAGTACGACCTTATGTCACTCCAAGAGTTCTATGTATTTATTTTACTTATGTATTGCATTTATTAATACATAGGCACATTGACCCGTGACCAGAAGGCGTTATATACGCGTATATTATATGTATATGGGATATGAGGAAAGGGATAGGCGTTATATATGCATTACCACCTGATCAGCTGGTGCACAGTGATGATGAGATATGGATCGGGCTACACGTGCCGCAACAATGTATATGATGATGGCTGCAGAAAGGCCGATGGGATATTAGATATGGATCAGGCTGAACATTCCTCAACACTATGACCTACATGTATATACATGATCTTCATAGAGAGCATGCATATCATATGCCATCAGAGGCACTTCCAGTTCTACAGGGTTATTCAGATGCTTACAGACATTCAGTCATGCAGATATATTCAGTTAGTCAGTTTAATCTTTATGTTTTAGATTCCTTTCATGATTCTTATGTTTATATTACTCTTATGCCTTACACACTCGGTACATTGTCCGTACTGTCTCCCCTATTGCTTGGGGGCTGTGTTCATGCCCGCAGGTTTAGGTTAGCAGACCGGCGGTCCAGCTCGGTAGGACTTCCATCCAGTGGTGGTCGGTGCGCTCCATTTGATCCTTAGCCGCAGTTCATTTTGGTATGCTATTTTTGAGATGCATATTTATGGGTATGACGGGACCCTGTCCTGTCCTTTCTACAACTTTTATTCCAGTAGAGGTTAGCAGACAGTTATATGTAGATGACATGTGATGTAGCCTTGTCGGCTCCTATTCTTTTGTGTAGAACATATGTAGCGGCCTAGTCGGCTTGCACTGTTATTTTCAGTATATATATATTCTGACGATACAAAGTTCATGACGTATCCTTTCTTGAGTCACTATAGCTCAGATTGAGTTATTTATGGGCCCTTGTTATATAGAGTTATCCAGGTATGTGTATAGGGGTGTTTGGTTGCTAGAGATCAGGCACTCGTCACGACTCATCGGTTAGGGTCGTGACACATACTTTACGCGGTAGATGGAGGGCCTATAAATATACATTAAGAAATAAAACCTTCTACCCTAACAAAAGTAAGGAAGAGATACTTGCTAATCCTCCCGAATACGTGGATTCTATTGAGTGGGTTTCTTTTGTGCATCACTATCAAGAGGAGAAGATGAAGGTAATTGTTCTTTCATAAAAGAAAAATTATCTCCCTTAATTCTTTTCCAATAAAATCTAATATATATAATTAATTAAATTGATGTTTGAGAATCACAGAAACAAAGTGAACAAAATACAAGAAATCGAAGTAAACTTAAAGTCCCGCATGCGGGTGGTAGCAAAAGCAATGCAAGGAGACGTCATCAAATGGTAAGTTTCTTTACCTTGAATTTTATTTTGGAAATCACTTATTGTACCAAATGAAATGTGTTGCATGCTGCTTTGTTTTTAATCTATACTTGATTAATGATAAGAGAAAAAATATAGAAGGCTTGTGTGCCGAAGTGAGGTTATTTTTCCAACTTTACTGAAAAAGAATGGAAATTATGTGAATGAAGAAGGGAAGATTATAGCTATAAGTTCCAAACATTTATCCATTTTCAAATTTCAGTTATAATGCTGATTTTCGGTGATAATTTTCTCAAAAATGGACTTTATTTGTTTCCCTCTATTATGTGTATATGATGAGAACAATATGTTTGGTTTGGTGTTATACATGAGAGTTTGTGAACCTTCTAATGCTTAACTATAAGTCCTTAATAGTGAAAAACCTGCATCAACTCTGGTTTCCCTCCTGAACTCAATAGCTGACTAAATGAGTGAGTGTGGAGTGCTGAAATGGAAAAATAGGAGGAATAGGATTTTGGGTGCAACTGCTATTGTGTCTCAACAGTCTATATGCATTTTGACATGCTAAATATATATGGAGTGTGTGTTTGTCCTTTTTTTTGTTGTCCTCAAGGCATGAGCTGTGTTTTGGGCCCTATGATGTTAAAATGTGTTGAATACCAGTCTGTACTTGGGTTTTAGCCACACCCTTTCCATCTTGTTTTGATATAATCAAACTGTTGATAGGATTCAATACCAACTTTTCCATCTATCTGAAGATGTTGAAGATTTACATTTGTTAGCTTCATTAGGGCTATGTGCACGCTAAGTTTAAGATAAAAATGGAATTGGTTAATCATCTTGTATGTTGTTCAAGTGTTTCTATCTAAAATGCCCTATCTTCATCTTAGATGGAGGTGTGAGTTATGAACTTGAGCACTTCTTTTGATTTGTACGAATGTTGTTATCAAATTCAGCTACAATTTTGTCCTGTCAAAGTTGGTGGTGAAATTGTGATTTAGACATATACAATTTTTTTTGGTGGATGAATGGGACCATTACCAAACTGATTATTTGTTTTGCTTTCTCCTAGTTTGTCGTTGGAGTTCTAGTTTAGTCATCATGCTTTCTTTTCCACTGGGATGTTAGCATCGTTGGTATGAAATATCTCATTTCTTTTATTTTACTTGTAGGATAAAATATCGGAGCATCTATCTCAAGATCAAGAACATGCTGCCACTTTAGGTGTTCCGTTGAAGATATTGCCTCATCCTAATGATGCCATTGGAAAAGTATATGGAGCTGAACATTCTTGTTGTGTGTGTGGTTTAGGTGGTAATATTTGCCCCTCGACTGCTTTTGGAATGCCTAAACATTTAATTAGTCATGCGAATCTTGGTGGTTCTAGTAATATGTCTCATCTATGTGTTGAAGAGCTCGAGAAGCATGTAGAAACGTTGGAAGAGAAGCTCATGCATATGAAGGACCAAATAAAAACTTGAGGATACCAAGGAACAACTTGTGGAGACCAAGGAACGGCTTGCGCAAAATGAGAATCACTTGGCAACTCTTGGATTCTTCTTAGCCTTTGGTGCATGGTATATTTTTGAGCCACTAAATATGTGGTGTACCTCTAACTTTTTGTATTTTCATTACACTAGTAATTGTGGTATCTTTTTTGTCTATTCAACGCTTGAAACTTATGGTTTGAGATATATGATAAGTAGAACATTGAAACTTTGATCTTTATAGCAATGCTTTGTGTATTATGCCCAATGTATTAGTGAATGCCTATCATTATGTATTGATACTAGGAAAATGTAGGGAAATAATTATATTAAAAACAAATGTGCACATTTGCCATGGTTCAACCATGGCTAAATAGTATATTGAATTTTTAAACTGATTACGTTATCCCTTAAATTAGCCACAGTTCTCGTGTAGGTAATTAAAATCCAAATATAATTTCTTTTTTCTGCTGCCAAATTTACCCATGGTTAAACCGTGGCTAAAGATAAAACAAACCGTGGCCAAATAAAGGTTACCACAGACGCAAAAATCCTGGCTAACGCGCGAGCGACACCCCTGATGGTCACACTTGTAACCGTGGCTAACCTACAGTGGCGAGGTAGTGGTATCCATGGTTTAGGTGCCCTTTAGCCACGGTTTTTCGTGTGGCTAAATGTCGTATTTTTTGTAGTGAGCATTGATATATAGTTTACTGCTGCTGAAGAAAATATGGTCATCTATGTGAGTCACCTATAAATTTAAAAATATATTAAAAGGAAAAATATGAGAACAAATTTATTGATAATTGTTGTCATTTAGATCAGAGATGTCTTGTTTAAATAGTTTTTTCTTGCCTTAGTTTTCTTCTAAATAGTAAAAGACAAAACAACTCTCGACTTCCAAAAGTTTCAGAGAAGGATCGTTTATAAAAGT
The DNA here is from genome assembly GCF_019175385.1 of Lycium barbarum. Classification (NCBI taxonomy): domain Eukaryota; kingdom Viridiplantae; phylum Streptophyta; class Magnoliopsida; order Solanales; family Solanaceae; genus Lycium; species Lycium barbarum. The sequence continues at coordinate 52,939,545 of NC_083348.1, forward strand.
TGTTAGTTGTTGGGCTAAATCAATCCAAAGATACTTTTAATATTGTCCGTTTTGAGCCAAATCCACATGATTTTCGTCAAAAGGTCTCACAACATTAAGAGATCCGTACACCTTATATGTTGACTCCCAATCTTTTCAGTTATCGATGTGGACTTTGTTTGCACACCCAAAAATCTTCCCCTCCAACTAAGTTACACGTGGCCAATTACCAAGATCCACTGGTCTCCCCCTCGAACTAAGTTCCATGTGTCTGACTACCACAATCCATAGATCAATTTTCGAGCACCCACATCATTAGAGTATTATGACGATTGAAGCCTGCAACTAGCTTCTTCTTGTGTGCACGTATCCAAACAAGGCTCGCGCCATCTCTCTGTATCGTCATACTCGTCCCATCGAATCTGGGCTCTGATACCAGTTGTTTGGCTAAATCAGCCCACATGTACTCTTAAGATGGTGTGATATTGTTCGCTTTGGGCCGACCCCGCACGGGTTTCCTCAAGATGCCTTACACCATTAAGGGATCCTTATACCTTATATGTTGGCTCCCAATCTTTTCATCTATGGATGTAAGATTTTATTTGCACATCCAACAAGTAACAGTCTTCTGTAACATATACGATTATAGATTGTGAACTTTTACAGTGTGATTTAATTCGTGTTTTAGGAATGTTATTTGACCAGTTAAATAACTATAGTTATCATTGGCTTCAACAATGAACTACATTAATTTTGAATTCTTGAGATGTGTTGTCTCGGGAGGGATTTACCTCATCATTTTGATGCATTATGATGAGTGACTTGTCTACTATCTTAAATTGTCTTGTGGGATCGCCTTCACCCAATCTATGCTTTGTAACGAACATATAATGTGGGTTTAAGCTATCACATTTAGTTTGTTAATTCTCTGCTTTTTATCACTTCTTTTTGTTTTGCTAAGAGAGATTGAGATGTTAGAACCAGACGATTTTTGGAGTACGTGATTGTGAAATTGGTTACTCTTGCATTCCTGCAATTTTTTGGTTTTTTGCTTGAAGTGGAATATTACACGTAATGTAGATGATATGTACACCTATGTTTGCTTGAAGTGGAATATTAATTACACGTAATATAGATGATATTGTTTACCCTTAAAAGGATAATAATTAAATTTGTAAGTGGTTTATAGGATACATGGTTAAATTAATAAGTCGTGTATAATAATAGTATGCAAATGGTAAATGTATATTGAAGAATAATAGTAAATAAAGATTAAGAAACCAAATTCGTAGACTCTGAGAACTGGTTCGATTTTGGAAATTGCTTCTTCAACCTGAGCCAATCACTAAGAAAATTCCACTGCCCCTTTTTTAGATTACAAGTGTGATGAATAATGAAAATCTAACCTTAAAATGAAGGGGGTACACCCCTATTTATAGTTGTATACAGCAAAAACTGAAGCAATTTGTATTCAGTAAGAGCCGGAGTAAATGTCGCAGCTGTCCGATACGAAGTCTAGGAGGATTGAGATCGTTAGCCTGGGATAAGATCGAAGGGAAAAAGGATCGAGGAGTTGTGAGTTTTTCCAACTAAATGTCAAAAATCGAGGGTATGTTGATAAGCACAGAAAACCCGAGCCTAAGGCGAATATATTCAACATAGGCTCGGAGTATCCGTTATGGGTCAAGCCACGCGTCACCAGACCATTCCGCCATTTGCGCTGACATTCGTACCGTCTTATCCATTTTATGGTTTTCTTAAAAGGCCTTTCTTAGTGTGTACCAAGGCCCATCTATTTGTAGCTGTAAATAGGGGTGTACCTCCTTCATTTTAAGGCTAGCTTTTCATTATTCAGCACACTTGTAATCTGAAAAAGGGGCAGTAGAATTTTCTTAGTGATTAGCTCGGGTTGAAGAAGCAATTTCCAAAACCGAACCAGTTCTCAGAGTCTACGAATTTGGTTTTTAAGCCTTATTTACTATTATTCATCAATATATGTGTTACACCTCGCATTTTCAGAGCATGAGCATGCCACGTACTTCACCGTATTAATGGAGTATTGGAGACGTCCCATGAAGTTTTGGAAGGTACAAGCCATTGGAAGTTCGTAACAATGAAGTAAAGGATGAATTACGATCTCGTAAGTCGTAACCGGGAAGGACAACCTTGAAATCAAAGGACATGACCATTATCAAGTATGATTAATGATAAATATCATGTATGGAGAGTTTCGGAATATTCTGGGACTAAGCAAATTGAAGAAAATAAGTTTGTCTAAAATTTGAAAAAATATTGGCAGAATTTTGGGTCAACTTTGGAGGGTTATATCTCCAGGTATATTAGGATTTTAAAGGTGTTTCAAAAGTCTAAAATGAAGTTTGTCGAGTCTAGTTTCCAACACAACAAACCGCTCATCAAAAAGACATCGGAGTAAGGAGTTATGGCCATTTTAAGATAACCCTCCAAACTGCCAAATGGCTTTCGCGGGTCCCACTTGGGAAAGTCGTTCCACCGACTTTCAAGGGGTATAAAAACTCCATCAACCCTATTCTTTCAGCATTTTACATTCTCACGAGTCCTAGAAACCTCCTAACACATCCCTCAAACATTTATAGCCCGTTAAATCAAGGATTTAACAAGATTACACCAAACTAGTCCATGAAAGGTGATTGTTCTTGCTTCTACTTGATGTTGTGGTGAGTTTGGTCTTGACGAAAGTTGGCATGGCTAAATTTCTTCAAGTATAAGGTATGTTCTTCATCGTATCTCTTATGTTGAGCTTATTTGAAGGTTTAGCAAGTCTTAAAAGTGAAAATTGTTATGGAGGAAAGGTCATAAAGTTTTGTGTTGTAGTTGTTGTGTTTACGGGTTATTTTGAGCATGTTGTGGCCATGTGGTTGGGATGATTTCCAAGTGTATGGATAGTATCTAATGTTGTTGGTGTGTTGATGAGATTATGCTCCTTGATTGGGAAGAAAGGAAGTGTATTGTTTTGTATGTTGATAAACGTCGTGTGGGATGTTTTATGAAATATTTTGGTATTGATGATGACATTGTTGATATTAGTATTGCTATTGTTGTTGTTTTGTTGGTATTGTGATTTTGGGCTAGAGATATAAACAGGGGAGATGCTGCCCGAATTTTGGCAGATTTTAAAAGGAATTAATTTAAGGGCTTAAGACAAGCATATGACGATAAGCCTAACAATAATATGAATTCTCTTGAATGTAAATTTACGAGCTTGGGAGGATAAGCGTTAAATAGTTAAAGTTAAGGCGACCGAAAAGGTATGTTAAGGCTAGTATCTTTCTTTCAAAAGGCATGATTCCTATGGTATGATTCCATATATGTTTCCATAACCTTCTTACTTCCAAAAGTTAGAAGTTCATGATTCTTAAAAGCTTCTTATGTTACTAAAGATAAGATGTTTTCTAGGATGAACATGATGATGATGATTCTAATTCTAGAAATTACAAAGCTTATGATTTCAATGCTATTATGAGATTATTGAGTTTATTTCATGATTTTCTTGATTTAGTTATTGTTGTTGATCTGACCTTATAATCATTGTTCCTTCAAGGTGAGATACAACGATGATGATTGTTCCATAAAATAAATCAGAGGTTACCGACCTTACATCACTCTGATAGAATAGTAACATTTAATTGGGCTCTTGTGCATGTTATATGTATTTATATATGTGTAATTTAGATAATTACCGAGCCTTAATGGCCGGGAAAGATACTATATATATTACCGCGCCTTAACGGCCGGGCAAGACACTATATATATATATATAACACCGCGCCTACATAGCCGGGCAAGATAATACCGTGCTTATATGGCCGGGAAAGATAACACCATACCTATATTGTCGGGCTGTGTACTTCTATGTATATTTCTAATGTTGCTTTAAAAAGTTAAAGTTAGCATGCATGGTATCCGCCTTAAGAGGCAATCAGATGTACAGGTTATCTTTACCTCATGTTATGTTCTATATTTCTTGTTATGTTGTTATTCATGCCTTACATACTCTGTACACTGTTCATACTGGCGTCCCTTCTTGTAGACGTTGCGTTCATGCCTGCAGGTAGACGGATTTGATCCTTAGGAGCTTCATCAGCGGAGTCTCAGGAGCACTCCATTTGCTTCGGAGCTACAGTCTATTAGTATTACTCTTTCGTGTATATACTCGGATATGGCGGAGTCCTATCCCATCCTTATGAATTTCTGTATTCTATATAGAGGCTGGTAGACAGATGTACATAGCTAGACGTTCCATATTGTTGTATAATATTTTAGTAGCCTTGTCGGCTGGTGATGATGGACATAACTGTTGAAGATTATATAGAGATGTGCCGTTATATTGTGATATATGTCCTTACAGATCATGATATCCAGGAGCTATATTTACGGTCCACCCAGAAATGTTTATGAGATGTATGTTTAGAGGTGCTCAGTGTGTTAGCTTCGTGTGCCCGTCATGACCCTCTGGTTGGGTCGTGAAAAAAATGGTATCAGAGTAGTTCGTCCTCAGGTGTGTCTACGAGCCATGTGATATTTGGCACAAATATCTGATTTAGTGTCATTTGCATTTCACTTCTTAGTACTTTAATCGCAGTTTTGAATGCAAATTGTTGTATAGGAGCTTATTTTGGTATGCTCGTATGAATAGGTACAACGAGGACCAATGGAAGGTATTCTGAGCAGTTTTTGATTGATTCCGAGGCTTTGCACGTTGATTGAATGTTGGGAAGAAAGTTCCAACACTTGAAGGCAGAATCCGACCACTGAAGGGTCTCATGCGCTAGCCATGCGTCGCACAGCCAGCGCACAAAAACCCCATCTCTGAATCTCATAGAGGCCTTGTACTGGGCAGAACCCGCACAAGCAACACACAGAGGAGATCATGCGCTAGCCATGCGACGCATAGCCAGCGCACAAGCGGCGTCAGTTGTCCTACTTGGATCAGGATTGGGCCAGCTTATCTTATATTTACCCTAGCGTATAAAAAGTCATTTTTAACATTAGAAAGACGGCTTGGACGAATTTTGAGACTTGTGAAACTCTTTTTAGGTTTTATTCCTTTTCTATTATTTTTCTTTGCATCGATACCCTATGCTAATCATGAATTCTTGCTTCCATTCTTGAATCATGTGTAACTGAACACCGTAATTCTGGGGTTGTGGCTTAGCCATGAATATTGACGTTTGATAAGTATTTCAATCTTAGTATCTTGTTCATATGCAATTGCTTCTTTACTTCTGTGCTTAATTGCTTAATTGTCTGCGCAACAGTTGAGTTCTATTTACTAATTGATATACGTGCTTGGGAAAGACGTTGTTAATGTGGAGAAGAAGTAACGAAATTGTGATATGAATATCCATATAGTTGGGCTAGGATTTGTGACTAGGATAGGAATATACTTAGTTACCGCAATCAATTCCATGCTGTGCACTTATTACATTCTTGATAGGTCAATACCATAGGAATATAGGAGGCGAGTTATCTTGAATCGGCGAGTAGTGGTTCGAGTGAATACTACGAGATTAATAATCCGGTTAATTGACACTTGTGAATAAAGTCTCTAAGGTGTGATACTTGAACGATCCAATAGGATTGGTGAACAAACCACGACCCTGGAATACTTCTAAAATCTTGATAAAAGCAATACTCAAATACGTTCTTAGCACAAATTCTGGTTACATTATAAGTTATTTTTATTATAGCATTAGTTTACAAAACAACCAAAACTTTTACTCTTTACTTGCATAAGTAGTAGCAATAGTTATTTTCGTGAAAGTATTGGTCATAAGTTTCTGTGGGTTCGACATTCGATTTTGTATAATCACTATATTACTTGTACGACCACGTACACTTGCGTGTGCATTTGGAAGCAACAAGTTTTTGGCGCCGTTGCCGGGGACTTAGAAATCAATTATTTTTGCTATAATAAATTGTATTGCTTTATTTATCCAAGTATTAACATCTTGATCTTAGCTGCTACTTGATTGCAGGTACTTTACTCGAATGCGAAGGACTGCGAGTCAAACCAATCTTGAGGAATTTGATCCTGAGCCTGAACGTACTTTCAATCGGCGCATGAGAGATTTCAATTTATTGCAAAACTCACAAATTGTAGCAGAGTTACCTGTGGTCATGGCTAATAATCAACCAGCTAAAGTGAGAGAGGTTGCAGTGCTTCGTGTGGCGGATGTCACTTTAAGCATTGTAAAGCCCACCATCGAAGGGCACTTTGAGCTGAAGCATCCTATGATTCAACTACTTCACTCTAGTGTGCAATTCACGGGAATGTCGCACGTGGATCCTCAGCGTCACATCCATACTTTTCTGCAGATTGTCGATACCTTTGCTACTGGAAGGGTCACTAAAGAATATGTGCGGCTGACACTGTTCCCCTTCTCTCTATTGGGGAATGCAAGTAACTGGTTATTAGCAGAGCCCACCAATTCTATCACTACGTGGAATGACTTGGCGACAAAATTCTTGACAAGGTTCTTTCCACCAGCAAAGACAGCTCGCCTCCGAAGGGAGATCATGTCATTCAGGCAGAAAAATAGAGAAAATTTGTATCAAGCATGGGAGAGGTTTAAGGGTCTTCTCAGAGATTGTCCTCACCACCATTAGACGAATGAAGTTCTGGCACATACATTTATTGAGAGTCTGGATGCCCAACATAAGTCATCACTAGACACTGCTGCAGGAGGGCAGGCTCTTGATCTAAGCTATGAAGAACTATTCACACTATTGAATAGGTTTACTCAGAGCACTCTAGACTGGCAGGATGATGCAACTTGTAGTTCAGTTAGGAAAGCACCAGGTATTTTTGAAGTAGATAGTTTTACAACACTATCAGCACAGCTTGATGCCATGCGCACTGAAATCAAGAAGTTAACCGCTGCGCAAGCTCCACGACAGGTGCATCCAGTGCAACAAGCCATCATTTTTTGTGAAGTCTGTGGAGAAGGTCACAACAGTGATGAATGCCCTGCAAATCCAACATCCATATAATTTGTGGGTAATACAAGCACGGGGCAAGGAAACAACAACCAATAACCCCCACTTCTCACAAACTCTCACCCTCTCTCTACAAAACACTCCCACTCGAACCCAATTCCTCAAAACCCTCTCCCAATCCCTTTCAACTCTAAGGAAGGTGGTGTAAATCATCTCACATTACAACACAAGGTAAGATTTCGTGTGCTTTCACCAATGAAATCCCTTTCTCTTTTTTCCCTTTGTGATGGTGTGGGAGATTGATAAACCAAGGTTTATGGGGTTGGGAGAATTGGGGTGGAGGTTTGGTATTGTTGTCTTTGTAATGGGTGTTGGATGCAAGAACAATGATTCCGAAACATAATAGAGGGTTTTACAACCCTCCATTGTTGCAAAACTTCAAGGGATAGTTCTATGCCCACAAGTTGTTTGATAAAAGTCCTCAATCAAGTTTCTTGTGATTTTTGTGAAGTCTTGAGTAGCAAATAGACTTGAAACAACATTCAAAACCATAGGGCATTGCATGAATACCCATAGGTAAAAAAAACAAAACTAAAAGTGAAGGGTGAACCACCACCCTAGGTCCTCCAACATGACTTTCCTTGTTTTGTAGGATAGTTTTTTTTTCTTTGGTTTCATTAATTTTGTTCGCTTTAGTCTCTAGATTAGTTAACTTCTTTGTTTCATATTTTTTGCACCATAGTTTGTAGTAAGTGTGGGGTGTTTCACGAGCCCACACTTTGGCTTAACTTGCGAACGATAAAGTGAAGTGTTAGTGTGCAATAAGTGTGGGGTCGTTTCACGATCCTACTTGGGCAAAAATTTCTAACGACGTTGGATGATTGTGTTGTGAATCCCTACAGGTACGATGGTGACCAAAGGAAAAGACAAAGTTGATGGGGGGGGGGGGAGGGAGGTCCCTCGTAGGGATCAAAGAGACGTAGAGGGGGAAAGGCCATTGCCACCAAGAAAGGGGCAAGAACCCGCAGTAGCAAGCAACCGGTAGTCCCCATTCCTCAGGCGTCTCCTATGAGGCCTCGTCCCTATATTATAATGTTTGGGGATGCATAAAAATGGTACAAAGAGTTCCTTTTGAAATATGGGTACATTCATGGAAGGCCCGTCAACAAAGTGTCCTTGAAGAAAAATTTTCGGGGGATCTACAATCAAATAATGGAAATGGGCTGGTAGGGTGTCTTTGAGAATCCAGGGCCCGTGAACATTGACATGGTGTTGGAGATGTATGCCAATCTAGAGTTAGCCAGAACAGAGGACAGTGAGATGCAGTCATCGGTCAAAGTAAGGGGTGAGTATATGCCGTTAACATCCTCCACCTTGTGTGCATATTTAGGGGTCCTTGATTGCCCCGTTGCTGGAATTCATAAAAAGGCCTGAATACACGGCCATTCAGGAGACTTTATGTGGGAAAGATTCTAAGTCCAAGTGGGCCAGATATAGAGAGGACCCCAGGTTGCACAAGACAATGTTGATGGATGATTTTCTGAAGGAGGCCTGAGTGTGGCTCAGGATGCTCAACTACCGTATCATGCCACTTCACCATTTCACGATTGTGCTAAAGGAGAGAGTAGCCGTTATATACTTCTTCTTGACGGGGCAACCTGTCAACATTGGCTCTTGGATGCAAAGGGAGATGCAACACATTAGAGAAGGCAAGTCCCTCAGGTTGAGCTTTGGGAATACCCTCACTGCCTACCTAAGGAAGTTGGCACCTCACTTGGAGAGTCCGCATGACAGAGTGCTTGAGTGCTCGGATAATATGATCGACATCTCTAATGTCAAGTCCCCTAAACAGTGCATTAAGCTCAATTTGACTCCAGCCCAAGAAAGATCAGCTCAGTCTACTGTGTTGGCATAAATCTACAAGATTGCGATGATCGGGAGTGAGAAATTTGAGTTAGACCTCTTTAGTGTGTTTGCGGAATGCCCACACACCACTTACTCACGAGTTCTCGTTGGAGAAGAGGGTAGGCTGCCACCTGATAAGGATTTGTGCTCCACTGACCTCATAGCAGCTGAGATGGAGGAAGGTAGTGAAGAAGAATCTCAAGCACAGGATGCTAACGATGAGGAGGAAGAAGATGCCGAGCCATCTGATGGCGAGGCTGAGTCTGATGAGGATGACGACTAGGCCCTAGGGGGCCACAGGGAGTATTTCTTTCCTTTGGTTTTTAAATTTTTCCATCTATATGCTTGTAATGACGTTTTGAGGTTAAGGATGGTGATCAAGTGCCATAGGTTTATTTTTGGTATTTTTTTTTTGTTTTTTTTTGTGTTAGCCTTAGAGTCGAAAAAAATTTATTTTCAGTCGTTTTAGATTTTCTCTGTAGCTTCTTGAGTCCCTCATTAGTGGCACACACCATTCACCCCCTTGGGTTTTTTTATGACCTCGGTTCTTTCCTAAGGGGGGACCTTTGAACCGGGTTAGATTTTTTTTTTTTTAGTTTTGGTAAATGCAGTCGTAGGAGTCAAGCCTGTTAGACCACTCGAATGCTAGGTGCTCATGTGAGGTGGAATGTGAAAAATGTGAGCTGTTCTTGATGACTTTTTAAAAGCATGCATGAAAAGAAGAAACCTCTCTTGAAACACTTTTGTAGTGAATTGTATTGACTCATATATGACCCACTTGGCTTAATTTGTGATAGTTGCTTGATTAGAGAGTTGCATGAATCAGTCTTGTATCGATTATGTGATTGTGTGTGATGTGAGGAAACTCTTGTATGATCCATGCTTGATAGTGATGACTAGAACTTGCCCGGTGTGTTCGTGAAGTGAAAGTGAGTGAGATGTTTAGGAAGTGATCTAGGCATTTCTTTGTTAGCCAAATTTCGAAACGTCGCTTGCCTACCCTTTGTGTCATTATATATCCCTAGTCAATCCCGTTGAGCCTTTATCCGTTCTTTTGACAACAGCCAATTAGCCTACCCCCGTTATTCTTATTGACCAATTTTTGATCCTTGTCTACTCCTTAGGCGCTTTTAATAGTGAATTGTGGAATTGGAGTCGGGAAGCGAAACTAAGGGAGGATTCATTGAATGAAGTTGAAAGGAAAGCTATTGGTGCGCTTGAATGTTGTGAATGCTAGTAGTGGGAAATATATATTAAAAAAAAACACAGAACTGAAAACATAAAATAGAAACTGTCCAGTTAGTGACTTGTTTTCTTAATATTGTGTCCCACTAGCTAGTTGAAAATAGGATGGCGCTTAAAGTTGAGAAAATAAATGATTGATTGAAGGGATAGAATTAGTAGCGTGTGGTTGAAATTCATGGTTGATGAAGGAGGGTGCTAAATAAACTATGTTGTGAGGTATTAAAAGTGCTTAGGGAAGTTAGTCACTATTTTCCAGAATATATCCTACCCGTCCCTTAGCCTACGTTACAACCATACAAGTCCTAAGTGATCCTAAACTCATCTCACTCTAATTTGTAGAGCGGTTACACCACGGGCAAGCTTATGGTTCATCAGGTTTGAGCAGTGGATATTCTTTGTGAGAGTGAGCGATCTTGTGTACAACTTATGTCCATTTAAATATGTTGTCAACTTTGTTTGAAATATGGACTACTTTCTTTTGGGTGAGGACACATAATTGATAGGAGATGGGTGAAGTACTCCCACTCGGTCAAGTAGCAGACTCTTTTTGTTTTGAGTGGTGTCTGGTGTCATATGCATGTTTTTGAACATATCATTTCTTGAGAGGTTTGGCTGCTAATATTTGGAAGCATAAAAAAATGTTGTTTTGAAGCAGTTGGCATGCCTTTTGAGAGAAGTGGCTCAATGTGTATGTTTTAATGCAATTGCGAAACTTTCATATCCACCGAATCCTGATGTAGACCTGTTTGAATGGCATGGCTGAGTAAAGTACTAGGGAATGTATGATAATTGGTTGGTCGAGGGTGAGCAAAGTCTAAGTGAGGGGTGTTGATATATGGCACAAATATCTGATTTAGTGTCATTTGCATTTCACTTCTTAGTACTTTAAACGCAGTTTTGATTGCAAATTGTTGTATAGGAGCTTATTTTGGTATGCTCGTATGAATAGGTACAACGAGGACCAATGGAGGGATTTCTGATAAGTTTTTGATTGATTCCGAGGCTTTGCATGTTGATTGAATGTTGGGAAGGAAGTTCCAACACTTGAAGCCAGAATCCGACCACTGAAGGGTCTCATGCGCTGGCCATGCGTCGCACAGCCAGCGCATAAAAACACCATCTCTAAATCTCATACAGGCCTTGTACTGGGCATACACCATGCACGCAACACACAGAGGAGATCATGCGATGGCCATGCGACGCATAGCCAGCGCACAAGCAGCGTCAGTTGTCCTACTTGGATCGGGATTGGGCCAACTTATCTTATATTTACCTTAGCATATAAATAGTCGTTTTTAACATTAGAAAGACAACTTGGTCGAATTTTGAGACTTGTGAAACTCTTTCTAGGTTTTATTCCTTTTCTATTATTTTTCTGTACATTGAAACCCTATGCTAAATCATGAATTCTTGCTTCCATTTTCGAATCATGTGTAACTAAACACCGTAATTCTGGGGTTGTAGCTTAGCCATGAATATTGACGTTTGACAAGTATTTCAATCTTAGTAGCTTGTTCATATGCAATTGCTTCTTTACTTCTTTGCTGTCACACCCTAATCTCACTAGGGTGTGATGGGCACCCGACCCTTCCTCAGGGCCGAGCGAACCCTCTGACTCTTATTACACGTAATCCTTCTTGAACTTTTAAATCAAATAAAGATGAAATACATAGTACAACTTTCAGAAATATTCTTTTTCGTTGCTTTCAAACCAAACAAAATTTGTAATCATATAGAACTTTATATCATAGCACAAAGGATACATCGGCTGATGGAGCCGCTTACAGAACTGACAACCAATACCTACGACTCTGTCTGCAAAGTCTCTAACTTCAATCAGAAATCATAACACATATACTCTGACTCGGCAACACTCCAGGCACAAAACGGAGCTTGCCAACTTCGCTGGAACATCTTCTGTAATATCTTCCACTCATCTGGGTGTACCTGCGTGGCATGAAACGCATCCCCCGAAGAAAGGGGGTCAGTACGGAATATGTACTGAGCATGTAAGGCAAGGATAATAGTAAAATAGAATCATAGCTGAAACAGAGATTTACCAGAGTCAAGTATAAACTTTTAAAACATCACAGTACTTGCCCTCTCAAAAGAAAATCAGATATGTCATCATAAATCATAAATGAAAATCATGTATACCATCATCGTATATCATATGTCATATAACGTGCCCCGGCCCTATAGTGAGGGACGCGGTGAGTAAGTTCATGCATGTCATCACTATATATCATGTATGCGTATAACGTGCCCCGGCCCTATAGTGAGGGACGCGGTGAATGAAATCATGTATGTCATCATCATGTATCACATTTAAATATAACGTGCCCCGGCACTCACAGTGAGGGACGCGGTAAATCATATATCATGTATGCATATAACGTGCCCCGACCCTATAGTGAGGGACGCGGTGAATGTAATCATGTATGCCAATGTCATGTATCATATATGCATGTAACGTGCCCCGACCCTCCTTTGCGGGACGCGGTGAATGAAATCATGTGCCATCCTTGCCACCACCCCGTCATCATATCATAATGTCATCATATCATATATAACATGCCCCGGCCCGCAAGTGAGAGGGACGCGGTGAACAATGCAGAGAAGTACGCACGAGAACATACCCTAGCCCGGGACGCAGTGAAGGACATACTGAGACTTGTACGGACAGAGTAGTGCGAAACCATATGCAGATAAATCAAGACTCGATAGATACGTACACTTACCGACATTTGCAGGATCATAAACATGTTTCGGGTCAATCCGAGTTAGTATGAGAAAGTTACGGACGTTTTTTTACCACAAAACTTTTACGAACGTTTCAAAGCAAATCCAAGATCTTTTACGAAAGTTAGGGACATTAAAACTTACAAAACTCATTTAGAAACAGAATTCTTTATGCTCGTCGCGTTATTCAATCATATAATAAGCTCAACTATATCGAGCGTACTCATATCAAAAGTGAATAAGAATCATAGACAAACTCGGAAACATATCAAACAGAGCTTCGGAATCATGGATACATATCCAAACCATATGAAGTAGCTTATTCATTTATTAATCATACAATAGACTCAACCATATGAAACATGCTCGTGACCAAAGAGAATAAGCATCATAACCAAGCTCGGAATCAAGGAGCAGAGTTACCCCAAAGTGCGTGTCATGTCATACCTTACTGAGCTCTAGGACATGCAAAAGAAAGAAAGGGTAAGCCTTACATACCTTGCCTGCTTTCTATACTAATCCAAACTTAAGTCTTTCGCTTCGCAAGATCTACAACAATATTCATATATACCAAACATTAGCCATAACACTTAAAAGTCCAATTCTAAATCAACACTTTATCTACAAAAATTTCGGTAGCATTTCCCCTGTAAATGCAACATCCCCGAGAATTCAACTCGGCCAAACATACAACAACAAATCCGAGAATTTAACTCGGCCAACTTGGCAACAACAATACCAATAGTTATTCCAACAATATCGACAATCAATTCAAAACACATTCCAACGTTAACAACTTCTTCTACAAACTTTGACGACTTTCGATTTACGTTCAATTCATAATTGCTTACATATTCAAGTACCAATCCGCAACCATTCAAACAATATTCAAGAATACTTCAAACAATCCGTACAATATTCACAATAATCCAACCCATATGCTATGCCACCCGAAACCTTCCAAAAGGAACAAAAACAATAACAACACATTTTCCTCCTTTCAAATTCAAGAACTACACCCACAATTCACACACTAACCACATTGTTCTTCATAAATACAAGAAATGGCTTTTAACTCCACATTAGTTTCTAAACAACTCTCCAACACTTACAACTTCAACTAGAATCATTACACTTTCATTTTCATCATAGAATTCATGACAACAACAACCAAAATACTAAATAAAATTAGTTCATAATCCCTACACAATACAATACATACATGGCCAACCCACCACATACACGACCACAACACAACTTCCATATTTTCATGAATTTCATTCATTTCTACATACTACAACATACACAACCATCCATAACATATAAAAGAAGATTTAATCTTACCTTTTCCTTTAACTTCTCACTTTACTAGAATTTGTAGCTTGCAAGAATGGATGCTTTACTTGCTCCAATGACTAATCCACTTTGCTAGGGACCTTCCAATTAGTAGAGAAAAATTGTTGAACAATTTTTCCTCCAAGGTTCTTGCTTCACCACACATGGCCGAATGGCCTCTCTCACTTTTCTTTCTCCAAGTTTCTTGAACTCTCCAAAGGGAAGATGAATAATATGACTAAATAGTCATATTTGGACTTATTTATTTTGTTACCATATGGGCCTTAGCCCATTTGCTTTGGACGACCACTTGGCCTTATTGCTTAGGCCCAATTTTTTTTTTGTTTTTTTTTTTGTATCTAGTCTTGTAATTCATGAAAGATAATTTTCCAAATTCCGAATTTGCCCTTAGCCTTCCTCCATACTTCCATGAGTCATCTTGCGTATTTCCCTTTTTACCCCTAGCCTCTCTTAGTATTTCCACATCCATAACTCCCATAAACAACTTGTGTGCTAAACAAGACTAAAAATATAGCTTTGCTCTTAACTTCCCGCAATTATCTTAAATTATCCGAATGCACAAAATGCGGGATATAACATTTGCTTAATTGCTTGATTGTCTGCGCAACAGTTCAGTTCTATTTACTAATTGATATACGTGCTTGGGAAAGACGTTGTTAATGTGGAGAAGAAGTAATGAAATTGTGATCTGAATATCCCTATAGTTGGGCTAGGATTTGTGACTAGGATAGGAATATACTTAGTTACCGCAATCAATTTCATGTCGTGCTCTTATTTCATTCTTGATAGGTCAATACCATAGGAATATAGGAGGCGAGTTATCTTGAATCGGCGAGTAGTGGTTCGGGAAAATACTACGAGATTTATAATCAGGTTAATTGACAATTGTGAACAAAGTTTCTAAGGTGTGATACTTAAACTACTCAATAGGATTGGTGAACAAACCACGACCCTGGAATACTTCTAAAATCTTGATAAAAGCAGTACTCAAATTCGTTCTTAGCACAAATTCTGGTTACATTATTAGTTATTTTTATTATAACATTAGTTTACAAAACAACCAAAACTTTTATTCTTTACTTGCATAAGTAGTAGCAATAGTTTATTTTCGTGAAAGTATTGGTCATAAGTCTTTGTGGGTTCGACATCCGATTTTATATAATCACTATATTATTTGTACGACCATGTACACTTGCGTGTGCATTTGGAAGCAGCACCGTATCCAGTAGAGTCTTGTTTATGGGTGTGAAGCGTGCCATACTTATAAACAAGAGGCTGTAGGGCATTTAGGAATGAGTAACCTTTCTTTCTTGTCCTAGATCGTGCGATAGAGCTATGTTATAAGGACCCCCTTTTCTTAATTATTTGCTAGGATTTCAGTGATGCTTGTGAAGAGAAAAGCAATAGCAGCCCAGAAGGGCAAGACAATAGCCGGAAAGCGGACTGAATGGGAGCCACCGACAGATATGGAGGAGGGTGAGTTCCACAATAAGATTTTATCTCGAACCTCTCCTACTTTACCCATTTCAGAGGAGCATGAAGGGGCCTCAGCTCCAACTCCAATACCCCTAGTTCCCTCACCAAATGCCACGAGCTAGGAGATGAAACAAGCTATTCTTTTGCTGACTCAATTAGTCGCCGCTCAGGACCAGCGGCAAAGTATTGGACATGATGACAGGGTTGTCAGTGCTAGAGCCCGTGATTTCATTAGTTTGAACCCTCCGGAGTTTTTGGGTCAAAACCGGATGAGGACCGGCAGAGCTTTATAGATAAAATATCGAGAACCTTGCAAATAATACATGCTTCGGAGGTGGAGTCAGTAGAGTTGGCCTCCTATAGATTATGAGATGTTGCGGTTCATTGGTATACAGTTTGGATGTCTTCTAGAGGAGTCAATTCTCCTCCACCGGCATGGCAAGAGTTTGTGGATACTTTTCTCCGACATTACTTGCCGCCAGAGGTTCGACGAGCCAGAGCTGACGAGTTTTTTAATCTTAGACACGGGAATATAAGTGCTCGAGAGTACATTTTTTGTTTTAATTCCTTGGAAAGGTATGCCCCAGCCATGGTAGCTGATATGGGAGATCGTATACATTGGTTTGTGAGTGGCTTGGGGCCACATTTGATTAAGGAGTGCTTGACGGCCTCACTCCAGAAAGGAATGGATATCTCTCGTATTCAAGCCCATGCCCAGAATTTGGAAGAATAGTAGCAGCCGCAAGGAGGTGAGCGTGATTCTGATAAACGTTATAGTAAGAAGGCCAGATCTTCAGGCGCTGAGAATGAGTTCGGAGGGAGTCAAAGCAGCAAAATTCTAGGCACTCCGGCCATTCAGTGGCTAGTGCACCTCCTCAATTTGCAGGCAAGAGATTTGCTCATTCTAATTATTTTGGATCGGGTCAGATCTCCAGAGTTTCGAGTTCCCAGTATAGAGGTAAATCCGGTTAGATGAGACCGCCCTTACCACAATGTAATCAATGTGGTAAGCCATATTCTGGACCGTGCCGCTTGGGTTTGCTTTTTTGCAATGCCTGTGGTTAGCCAGGCTATATTATGCGTAAGTGTCCATTTTTAGGCCATCGAAGGGTGGTGCAGCCTACCAGATCGGCAGTCGAACTGTCGTTATCGATGTGCCCTCTGGGATGATACACTCAGACATTAGCAGGTCGTGGTAGAGGTAGAGGGAGAGCGTCCAGCTTTAGTAGTCCTCAGTGCCGTATCTATGCATTGACCGGCCGACAGGACTTGGAGTCTTCACCCTATGTTGTTATAGGTATATTGTCAGTATTTTCTTATGATGTGTATTCATTGATTGATCCGGGTTCGACATTATTATATGCTGCTCCTTATATTGCTGGTCAGATTGGGGTGAAACTTGAGTCGATTAAACCTTTCAAAGTGTTTTATTAATGAGATGTCAGTATGATTAATTAGGGGTTGTAACGTGCTCGAAGCAAAAAATGGAAGGGATAAGTAAATGCTTAAATACGACCTTTGAATATAAATTTACTAATGATTTATGAGTACAAAGAGGTAGAAGAGTTAAGATGACGATGTTCACTACTAAAAGAGCCAGATATCGACAAAAGCTTTTTATCGTATAAAGTATATTGGAAAGGATGTTGCACGGAGGTACGAGTATAAGGCTATATGAATATAAGATGAAATTAGGACTAAGGTACAGAAAGATTCTTTTTCAGAAGTCCTCTTGCTGCAAGATTATTGAGCTAGTAATACAAGGCGGAATAGCTAATGGAGGATGTGAAGGATGTTTTGAAGGAAATAGTTGTATGAAGGTAGATGAATGAGTGGTACGATGGGTATGAATATAACCTGAGAGGGAATAATCAGATTTTATGAAAGATGTCAAGGGATTTCTGACTCTTAAGGTATATCCGAGAGGATAAATGTGAAGCCATATCGACATGTTCATTTAGGAAGTGGATAAGCCACCCCCCTTAAAGGACGATCTTAGGATTAGAAAGGACTCGTATTTCTAATAGAATATTCTATGAAATTCCAGGGCCAATGTTATAGAATGGCAAGCGGGGAAGAGCACTTTATGTGCAAAGAAAGTCAAGAAAGACCCTAAGGAGAAAGTAAGAAAAAGTGAATTGATGGATTGGTTAAAGGAAGTTGCGTAACCACTAAGGACGAGAGGAAGGTTAATAGGCTAATAAGTCTAGTCAAGAGACAAAACATCAATAACAGGGGATAAGAGTCTTGGTAAGGAGTATAGAAATTCGATCATAGAGGAAGTAAGATGAACATACGCGCGCGCGCGGGGGGGGGGGGGGGGGGGGGGGCGGTATGTGTAAATACGAACAAGTTGTAGTATCATAAGAGAAGATGCGGACTCGACGCAAGGAGAAAGAAAAGGTGTGCTTCGTGAATATTTCATGATAAGAACAGGAACTGGCAGAATATTAGAAGGACTATGATGCATGAATGTGATGCAAACAAGTAGTTAAGAGAACTACGGGACAATATGAGCTAAGCTAATGAAAGGATGAGTCGTGGGAATGAATGGTAGAGAGTATTAACTTCTAATTGTATAGTATGGGAAATAATAGCAAGAAGAATCTCAACGACATTAGTACAAAGATAGTTATGAAGGAAGATTAGGGTTGGAGGTTGGACACTCCATAAGGAGTCTAATGAATTCCGGTGTCATCATTGATTCATGAGCCTAGGGGACTGTTAGTTATGAAAGGAAGAGGTGATCAATAAAGAAAGCATCTGAATTATATCCGATACGTGTAAACATTTGATTTAGTACAAGAATCCAGTTAGCAAAAATGAATTAAGTTAAACCATGCGATGAAAAGAACTCTGACATTATAAGGAATAGAGGAGTTGAAGGATCGCTACGGTCGGACAGATGACTATCAAAGACGGTTAACACTCAAAGGTTATGGGTATATGAGAACATCCTTTAAAACGGGGAGGGGGGGGGGGGGGGGGGGAGAACAAATTCAGTTCTAAGATGAACTACAATATTCCCAAGCTCAAAAGAGGGAAATATATTGGATTGAAGGAGTCAAATTTCGAGATGAACCGATATGTCAAGAATGTGCTAAAGAAAAATGAGAATGGATTAAACGCAGGTATATTATGAGACAAATATGGGAAGGAGAATAAGTTTCGCCAATGCGGTACATTGCATTCTAGACAATGACTCGAATCACTCGCGCTGAAGAAATTTTAGGTACATTTTGATATGCAGTAAAGTACTCCAAGAGGTAGCAAAAGGAGTGAGGAAGGCTGCATGTGACCAGGGATAAGTATAAGGGACAATCGGGATTACTACAATGAACTTGTAGCACTAGAAGAGATGAAAGCTTTAAAAGAGGAATATTTATAGGAAGTTCAATAATCTTCAAAAGAAAGGAAGATAGTGTGCCTATGGATAGCAAGATAGCAGTACTGCTTGAGATTAAGGAGTACCTCGTAAGTCATGAAATTCCAAGCCGCTGGTTATATCAATTGTGAGAGTGTATGACATAGAACCATATAAACAATTGCCATGATGAAATGGGCAAGGATAGAATTGGTGCGGCAGTCAACAATGTTTTGAGATTTTGAAAGCTCTCCTCACACTCGTCGGACCACTGAAACGGTACCTCTTTCTGAGTCAAACAGGTCATATGAGAAGCAATAGAAGCAAACCCTTTCACAAACCGACGATAGTGGCTAGCCAGACCCACAAAACTACGGATCTCGGTCATTGATGTGGGCCTAGCTCATTCCTTGACTGCCTGAATTTTCTAAGGATCGACCATAATACCCTCCTTCGAAATCACGTGGCCCAAGAAAGACACAGAAGACAACCAAAATTCGCACTTGGAGAATTTAGCATACAATTTCTTCTCCCGCAACACTCCAAGAGCAATTCTCAAATGTTTCTCATGCTCTTCATTACTCCTAGATTACACCAGGATATCATCAATGAACACTATAACGAATGAGTCTAGGTAGGGCTTGAACACACTGTTTATCAAATCCATGAACACAGCTGGGGCATTTGTAAGTCCACAAGACATAACCAAGAATTCATAGTGCCCATACCTGGTCCGAAAAGCAGTTTTTGAAACATCCTCCGCCCGAATCTTCAACTGATGGTACCCTGACCTTAGGTCAATTTTTGAGAACACCAAAGCTCCCTGTAACTGATCAATAAAGTCATCAATATGGGGGATGGGATACTTGTTTTGGACAGTTACCTTATTCAGCTGTCGGTAATCAATACACATACGCATAGACCCATCCTTATTCTTAACAAACAACACAGGACGGAGAGGCACTCGGGTGAATAAACCCCTTACTCAGAAGATCTTACAACTGCTATTTGAGTTCCCTGAGTTCTGCTGGTGCCATCCTATAAGGTGGAATAGAGATAGGACGAGTCCCTGGGTCTAAGTCAATCCTGAAGTCAATATCATGATCTGGTGGCATACCAGGCAAGTCTACGGGGAACACATCCGCAAACTCGCGTACCACTGGAACCGAATCAAGGGATGGAGTATCTGCACTGGTATCACGGATATGTGCCAGATAAGCTAAACACCCTTCTCTACCAGCTTCCTAGCACGAACAAAGGATATTACTTTCTTAGGGAAGGGACTAAGGTTACCCTTCCACTCGAGTCGAGGTGCCCCGGGCATGGCTAGTGTAACAGTCTTAGAGTGGCAATTAAGTACAGCATAAGGCGGGGACAACCAACTCATACCCAAAATAACATCGAAATCTACGATGTCTAAAATCATCAAATCTGCCCAAGTACTATACCCCATAAACGAAATTACACATGCCGGGTAGACACTATCCACTACCACAGAATCCCCAACAGGAGTAGCCACATAAATAGGGGTATCAAGAGTATCACACATCATATCCAGACCCATAGCAAAATAGGTAGATACATAGGAAAAGGTAGAAAACAAAACAGAAGCCATACGGTCATAAACGGAGATAGTACCTGTGATTACTGCATCGGAGGCCTCAGCCTCAGGTCTACCTGGGAAGGCGTACATATGACCGCGCCCCCCTGTCGCCTGCGTACTCTCACGATTACTGTTACCAGTCTGAGCCCCGCCCCTGCTGGGCTGCTGTCCGCCCCTACCTGCCTGAGAACTGTCTCGGTTAGGCTGGGCACTACCCCTACCCGCGGTGTGGCCACCCCGCCCTGCCGGTGCGCGATCCTGACCCCCTCGATCTGGTGCATATGGAGCTCGGGGAGCCTGATACTGAGTCCCCTTTCCACTCTGTCTAAGTCTGGGGTAATATCTCTTAATATGCCCTATCTCACCACACTCGAAGCAAGCACGGTACAGGGTAGGCCGCTGAATAGATGCCGATAAAGCAGTGTAGCCCCCATGCTAAGCAGAAGCCTGATAATTTTCCCCTGATGGGCCTCCAACTGACACTTGCATCGCGGACTAAACCGGACGCCCTGAATAAACCTGTGAACTCTGACCCCTCGATAAAGAGTTGCTGAACATCCCACCCTTACGGGCCTTCTTCTCTACATGCTTAGCCTGACTCTCCTGCCTAATACTCTCAACAGTATGGACGTGCTCCACTACCTCCTGAAATGAAACCCTAGTGGCTACAAGCTGAAGAGCCGATAACTGAAGCCCAGTGTTCAACCCCTTCACAAACCGCCGTATCCTCTACCCCTCAGTGGGCAACAACTGAATAGCAGATCGGTATAGGGAGTGGAAACGGCACTCATACATAGCAATCGACGAGTTCCCATGATCAATAGTAGCAAACTCGTCCTTCCTTCGGTCCCTCAGAGTACGCGGGACATACTTGTCCAAAAACACAGAGTAAAACTGGACCCAAGTCAACGAAGGACACCCATCTGGCCTGCACTCCACATAAGCCCTCAACCAAAGCTTGGCATCGCCCAAGAACTGGAACGTCACAAACTCCACCCCGTACTTAACCACGACCCCCATCTTATGGAGCTGCTCATGACAGTCGATGATGAACTCATATGCGTCCTTCGATTCAGTACCATAAAACGTAGGAGGGTTCATTTTTGTGAACCTCCAAAATAGATCATGTTCCTCACCAGTCATCACTGGCCCTGCAACAGGCCTCGGGAAGGCCTCAAAACCTGGAACCTCATCCAAACTAGGTGCCACCGCTGCTGTGTGCTGAACCCCCAGAGCTTGTGCTCTGTCTATATCTGGAGCCGCTACCCCTGTGCCCCTACCTGCTGGACCCACTGGTATAGCTCCGGCCTGTGCTAACCCACACAACAGATTCAACACTTGTGCCATCACGTCTGGTACACCCTGAGCAGCTGCAGCTCCTGGTGGAACGGGTACTGCTGCTGGCTGGGCTGGTCTCACCGCCTCGTTAGAGACCACTGGAGGCACGAGGTCAACCACTGGGATGCCACCCCCAGCTGGGGCCACCCCTTTGCCAGTTCCTCTACCTCCACCTTTTCCTCTAGCTGCTGCTGCGCGTGTTCTCGCCATCTGCGAGAGAATGAAGGATAGTCAGATACCAATTTGAATAAGCATATACCAATTAGAATCAAGCAACATGAAAGAAGAAATGAAAGGGAGTTTTCCTAGTGCCCTACAGCCTTTCGAAGATAAGTACAGACGTCTCCGTACCGATCTACAAGACTCTGCAAGACATGTCCTAGTACGATGAGATCGACCCTAAAGCTTTGATAACAATTTTTTCATGAGCCAACCCGCCATGACTGGCACCCAACTAAATCCTAGTGGGCGAACTAACACACACGGTCTATATCCATTCAAGTCGGATTTTATACTAAACAAGTCAAATGGTTATACTCATTCAACATCAAATAAACGGAGTAAGTCATGCTATAAAATATTGAAACAAGTGCAGAAGTCTAACTATTATAAATTCCCCAAAATCCGAAAGTCATCGTACATGACTCTAAGCCAAAAACACGTCTAAGAACTGAAATTTGTCTAATAAATATCCATAATGTCCAGAATAAGAAAATACATCATAAGTAGAAGATCTTTGGGTGGCCTGGCATGAGAAGGAGCTCACCCCAAAATCTGTCAGCAATTATCCTCCACGTTAGATGTGAGGATGATGAGCGGTCTCTATATCAAAATCTGCACTCAAAGAATGCAACAAGGTAGTATTAGTACAAACACTATGTACTGGTAAATATCGTAGGCCGACTAAGCTTAGTATCATGCATATCTTATGAAATCATTAAAATAAGCAAGCCAGTCAATCATACATGAATATCAATACATCACAACAAGCCAACCACAGACGAACACAACAAACCACCGAATTGCCAAGAATCACAAACACGTTAACTATAATGGCGATAAAAGTACACTATACCCCCACTCGCTGTACACACATGCTACCTGATGTCATAGCTCAGTAGTCATGACCTGCAGGGGACCCATGGTGTCCATGTACCACTCGTTCCGGAACACTCCTCGGACCCGAGCACAACCTCCGCTCTGGAACGAACCTTGGCTGCGGGATATAACAATAAACCTCTCGTTTCCGGAACTATCCTCGGACCACGAGCCCATAATCTATGCCATATATGTGCCTTGTCCAACCTTCTCAATAGCCATATTCACCTCATATTTTCATGTCACGACACCCTCGAGAAGACTATATTAACTTCTCATCAAAATACAACCACTGCAGATTGAATCACACAGGAATTATGGCATGAAGCCTACACAACATTCAATCACAACACATAGGAGCTCAACCATACAACATCATATAATGAATACTAGACATGCTTTCTCCTAATGAAATCACAAACATACATTCAACTAACCAAAGTCTAACTCAAGTAAACCGTAACCTACCTCAAAGCAGAGCTGGAACAATGCAAGTCACTCTGCTACAGCCTTTCCTTTCCTCAAAGCCTCAGAACGCTCAAAGTCTAGAAATAGAAGGCTCAATGAGTCATAATACTCAAATTACAAGTTACAACGCAAGAATACCTTTCCCTTACCCCATTCCAAGGGGTGGATGATTCTCTAAGTGATAAACAACCTATCCGGACCCTTAGTAATCATTAATCTTCAATTTATAACAACATTCTATCAATATTCCCATTACAAGCAGTTTTCCATGGTAAAACACCATTTTTATAGAACCCTAGGTCTCCAATCACTTAGTTTACATCTCTAAATGTTCAATTTATGACAAATAGCAACTACCCAACGCATTTAGATGATAACTAAGCGATAATAACCATAACCCATCAAGTTTATAAGGTTCATTAATATTCTAGGGTTTCTACTTCAATTTCACCATTAAAGGCCCATGGAGATGATTACAATAATGAAGGGGAAATGAATGATAGAATGAAAGCAACGGAAATTACCCTATAAGATTGTCTTGTGCTAGCTTGAAAATTCTCTTTAAGCTTTTGTTGGGGAGTGTGTTGGGGTGTTATGAATTAGAAAATAAAACTAAGGCATTTAAAACCGGCTACTGCCTCCCGTTGACCGCTGCGACGGTCGTTACGCTGTTGCAGCGGTACCGCTATAGCGATCCCTAACTTTCCCGCCTGACCGCTATGGCGGTAGGTTCACTGCTTTGGCGGTACCGCCATAGCGGTCCACCTTCCGCCATAGCGGCCACCAAAGAAATGGTTGGTTGCTTGCAGCGGTCGAGGCTTCGCTATAGCGGTACAGCCGCAGCGGTAATCCCACCGCTGCAGCTGTCCATTTTGGGTAGTGAGGTCGGTTTCTGTCCAGTTTTTCCCCCTATCACCCTACATTTCATCCAAGGCCTCAAAACACAATATGTAACATACACACATACAAAAAGATGCCCTTCGAATCCACCCGCGGCCTCGGAAGTCCCAATGGAGTCCTAAATTTCCATAACGACCGGAAGGGTCATTACACCGATATCGGATCATCACCGGGTATCATCCATGCATCATAAATGTGAAAGAATGCGTGCAATGCATATGTCAATCACCAACAGTCGAGTTCAATATCACAAATACCACAACGGTGTGCCATCAACGTATCACATCACAATACCAACAGTGGAGTTCAATATCACAAATACCACAACGGGTATGCTAACCACGTATCACATCACAATACCAACAGTGGGGATGCCAAGATATAGCACTAACTCAAGTACCAACAGTGGGTACGCCAACAATATATCCAAGTACAAATACTAACAACGGGTATGTCAATCCTATCCGAATCAGGACAACAAGTAGGATTCCATATCTACCAAATACACATGGCATCAAGCCAACACAATTGAACAATCAAACACAAATAACGGGGTGGCTAGTCCTACACGCAAAGGTCAATTTACATTATTACCACTTCCTTAGATCAGCCTATTAGCTTAGAACAAGTAATCTCACCTTACACTCACAATCATTCGTCACAACTCTTTTTAGAACTCAATCACAATCGTTGGTGTATTTTAGCCTCCCATTTATCAACTAGGTTCACTAGTAATGGCATAACTCAAAAATCACATATTACGGGAATTTCTCATCATTAGACACAACAATAGGTTTCACCCGCTACTTTCAAGTCACATATATCCACCGATATTAATGAAAAACCACATCAAACAACCTAAGGAATCTACAGGCCACAAGCCCGAACACACAAATCACACAACAATACCATCCTAAGATTCCATCCCAAATATCCAATTTCTATACATGCATTCTCCATTCCTTCTAATACACGAATATATGAAACTAACTGGATTCTACCAAAAGGGAAACCATAACCTACCTGGCAGTCGAACAGGTGCCATGAACCCACACGTTGCCTTGTCTTTTGAAGCGTATCCAAATAACCAAATTCTATCACATGTGAATTCTATGTAAGAAAACATGAATAATGATACCCATATTGACTACTTTCTATTCGGGTCAAATTCCAACCCTTAATTTATGAAAAACGAGTCTCAAGGGCAAAACAGAAATTTTATGATCAAAATACCAAATTCAATACAAAAAGGGAAAAAATCATTACTTTAATCACAGGAATACTCAATTAATTCTTCAAATTATCGTCTATATGAAAACCCTCAAATTTAGGTCTAAGAACCCTAACTTTGGTTCAAGAATTTCAACTCTAGAATGAAAGATTATTGGTTAACAAGCCTAGATATATCATTATCTAGAATAAATAGCAAAATTAACATCATTAATTCATAATCTAGGAAGCCAATTCATTTTTAGAACTCTTTCATGAAAAACCCCAATTTTGGGTTGAAGAACCCTAGGTTTTGCATAGAGATTTTTGGAAGAGGAAGGGTTTTAAAAAGACAAAATGATGGATTAATTAATGGAAACTATTAATCATGAGATTTAGACCTCACCCATAGGAAAAAATTGAGAAATAATCAAGAATCCATTCATCCCCAAGCTTCCAAGACAGAAGGTATCCTAAATGAGGTCCAAATCGGACATAGTCTCTGTTTTTCCTCGATTTTCATGCCCATATGACCTCAAAATGAAGTTTTATGGCTCCATTGGATTCCTCATGAAATTCCCTTGAATTTTGGCTTTTGAATTGCCTCATTTGGACTTAAAATAAGGGAGATATGAGGGTTTTAATATTAGGCCCGACTTTAGTTTTTAGCGGGAACGCTTCAGCGGTCACCACTACCGCTGCAGCGGTTTGCTAGGGCCGCTGTAGCGGTGCCATCCCAGCGCTAAAGGGTCTGTTGTAGAGGTCACCAGACACCAAATGCCCTGACTTTTTCGATTTTTCACCCTGGAACTCCGAAAGCTCATCCGGAACCCGATTTTGACAAACCAAATATGTAGATATAGGTACAAAAACGCGCTAAGAACTCATTCCCACACTCGAAATTACTAACAGAGATATTTTTGACTAAGTCAACTCCCGAGCGGCCAAAAATCAACTTTCCAACCTGATTTTCGATAATCATCTAAGGTCCGATTTCAACAAACGAAATATGCATCCACATGTAAAAACATGCTACGAACGCACCCGTGACCTCGGATTTCCCAACAGAGATACCGTTGACTAAGTCAACTCCAAACCTCAATAACCATTCCCAAACTAAGTCCCAAAATGCACCCCAGTACATTAGGAGCTGAACCAATCCCATCAATGCGTCATAAATCAGTCTATGGACCTCTTGGAATCGATGGATCTCGGAATGAAATCTGTTCACCCAAAAGTCAACTCTCGGTCAAACTATTTTTTCTTAAAGACAAATTATTCTAGAAAACATTCCAAAGCCCAAAACGATGCCTAGGAAGTCATGCCAACTATCTTCTTGAGTCAAAATAGTTATAACAAAACTTAGGAACGGGTCAACGAGGGCAAAAATGGAAGAATCACGGTAACGACAAAATGGGTCGTTACAGGTCAGCTCGGGTGAAGAAAAGGAAGAGATGAGCCTGAACTTTGAAGAAGATGATTTTGGGGTGCCCAGATTGTTTGTGCTACCAGATGATTCGGACGCAACTAAGTTTACCATAGAGGAGCTGGAACAGATTATCTTGTTTGTGCACTTGCCGGACAGAAAAGTATACCTGGGCACGAGGTTAACCCCGGAGCTCAGGCATCAATTAATTAAATTTCTTTAAGTTAACGATAATTATTTTGCATGGTCCCATTTAGACATGACAGGTGTGCCACCGGAAGTGACGACGCATAAGTTAAGCCTCGATAAAAAATATTCCTTGGTGAAACAGAAAAGGAGACTGATGGCCGAAGTAAAGCATGCCTTCGTCAAAGAAAAGGTAACAAAGCTTTTAAAAATAGGTTCCATCCGGGAGGTTAAATACCCAGACTAGTTAGCTAATGTCATTGTCGTGCTGTAGAAAGGTAATAAATTTAGAATGTGTGTTGATTGTAAAGATCTAAATAAAGCATGCCCGAAAGATTCATTCCCGATGCCTCGCATTGATCCAATGATCGATGCGATGGCTGGGTATGAGATGTTAAGCTTTCTTGATGCCTACTCCAGGTACAACTAGATTCGGATGGATCCAGAGGATCAAGAGAAAACTTCTTTTATAACCCGATATGGGACTTATTGCTATAATGTAATGCCATTCGGATTAAAAAACGTCGGTGTAACTTACCACCGCCTAGTTAACCGAATGTTCGAAGAATAGATAGGTAAAACAGTGGAGGTTTATATTGATGGCATGCTAGTTAAGTCCCTGGAAACAGAGGACCATTTAAAGCATTTGCAGGAAACCTTCGACATACTTCACAAATACAACATGAAGCTGAACCAAGAGAAGTGTGCCTTCGGAGTTAGATCGGGTAAGTTCTTGGGCTTCATGGTGTCGAACTGAGGGATTGAAATTAACCCGGACAAAATTAAGGCCATTGAAGTGGTTAACAACGTGAAGGTAGTAAAAAGGTTAACTAGAAGAATAACGGCTCTGAGCCGGTTCATTTCAAGGTCTTCGGATAAAAGTCACCATTTCCTTTTATTTCTAAGGAAGAAGAATGACTTCGTGTGGACACCGATATGTCAAAGAGATTTAGAAGATTTGAAACGGTACCTATCAAGTCCACTTTTGTTGCGCACACCGAAGACAGATGAACAACTGTTCATATGTCTGGCAGTATCCGAGGTTGCAGTAAGTGGCATCTTGGTTCAAGAAGAAGAAGATACGTAATTCCTAATCTATTATGTCAGTAGAACATTAGGGGATACAGAGACTCGTTATCCTCACCTCAAAAAATTAGCATTAGCCTTGGTAAGTGCTTCTAGGAAACTGAAACCTTATTTTCAATGCGACCCTATGCGTGTAGTGACTACTTACCCATTAAACAATATCATGCATAAACCGGAGCTATCAGGAAGGTTGACTAAATCGGCGGTAGAAATAAGTGGTTATGACATCGGGTATAAACCCAAAATGGTTATAAAATCTCAAAGTTTGGCTGACTTTGTAGCGGACTTTACGCCTGCAATGGTCCCCGAGGTAGAAAAAGAGCTTTTGTTAACCTCGAGAAAAACCTCAGGGATCTTGACCCTGTACACGGACGGAGCATCGAACATGAAAGGGTCTGGGTTGGGGATTGTTCTTAAGACCCCCACAGGCGATATTATTTGACAATCAATCAGAACTTTAAAATTAACTAACAATGAAGTCGAGCATGAGGTTATAATTGCAGGTTTGGAATTGGCTCGAAGCTTAGGGGCTGAAGTTATCGAAGCAAAGTGCGACTCCCTTTTGGTCGTGAATGTCACGCCCCAAAACCCAACCTAGGCGTAACAGGCATCCGATGCTATGAACAACACCAGAAGCACCTTATAAAATCAATAAACATCTAATGTCTTTCGATAATGTTTTAGTAAATACGAAAACCAGTCATTAATAAATTAAATAAAAGAACGATCATACTTTGAGATAATCCAGCGGAAGTCAAATCAGAAACTTAGTAAATAAATGTGGCAAAAGGCCCAACGAGTCACACAAGACTCCAACACACAACCCACAATCTGACAACTGTCTATGGAGCTTCTAAGATAGTAAAGACTGTCTAAAAACATCGGGACGCAGCCCAAAACTGAAATACGAAAAGTAAAGATAGAATGGTGCCCCACGAACAATCATACGGGCTCACCGAATAGTCTCGAAAGCAGCAAGTTCTCTTAAGTCGTGGGCGTATCGCGAACCTGCTCCTCAATGATACCTAACATACCATCAAAAACAAAAATGGTATGCCTGAGTACTGGGAACTCAGTGAGTGTCTAAGAGACAATAGTTAACAAAACAAGATATGATGAATAAAATCAATGAAAATAACAGTTCAAACCCAGGAATAAAGTAAGTCAGCAACATTAAAGAGTCATCAGATAATCCATCAACGAAGGACACATTAACTTAACTCCTTACCATGCCACGTATTTCACTTACGAATTCAATATCACCACAAGCCACTCACAGGCAACAAAATATTAATCACTCAGTACTCCGGCTAAAAAGACACGGAGGCTAATCGTCCTCTGGACTAGCACAGCAACAGATGCACCGGGCGACATACCTCGGAGGTCAATCGTCCTCTGGACTGACACAACAATAGATACTCTGGGCTAGGAAGCAACTGTCACGACCCAACTAGGGGCCGCGACGGGTACCCGGAGCTAGCTACCGAGCACCGCTCGCTCTACTACTCATCTTACTCATTTAATGCTCTTTTTGCAAATTTTATACATGAAAGTATAAGAAAACAAATTTTTGTATAGAAACGTAAATGCTTTATACTCAT
This sequence comes from Lycium barbarum, assembly GCF_019175385.1. Taxonomy (NCBI): domain Eukaryota; kingdom Viridiplantae; phylum Streptophyta; class Magnoliopsida; order Solanales; family Solanaceae; genus Lycium; species Lycium barbarum. The sequence continues at coordinate 52,969,505 of NC_083348.1, forward strand.
TTGCCTCTCGGCCATCAAAATAATATATATATATATATATATATATATATATATATACACGTGATAACATCTGGTGAGACCATCTAACCCACACTGCGTATCTACGAGCCTCTACTGACATACTGTATATATAGACGGAACAAGACTCCGTCGTGCCCAAAATATGCATATATACCAAAAGAATAACCATCAGCACCTCCGGACAATGGAGTGCTCTCTATCAGCTGACAACTACTGAGGATCTGGGCCAAGCTCACCTCCCTGTTACCTGTGGGCATGAACACAGCGTCCAAAGAAAACGGACGTCAGTACGAATATTGTACTGAGTATGAGAGGCATAAACAATTAAGAAGACATCAATAATATAATGAGAACATCAATATGAAACATCTGGATCTGAATGACAATCATAAGGGAAGTAATGTATGCTGTCTTACTCATACTCATCATCATGTCATATATGCATAATATGCAAGCTGCCCGTCCATGTCGGAACGGTGTGATAATCAATAACATTAGCCCGCGTCCTGGGTACCATCTCATGCCGTCCACTAGTGGTGTCTGCCCATGCCAAAAGGTCATGGTGTATCCGTATAGCTGCCAGCCTTGGCGGTGACTGCCCGGCCAACTAGGCATGGTGTGAAATACTCATGTCATGCTTATCATAAAATACTTATAGTAATATGCTTATCATCATATGCTTATCTTATCATAGTACGTGCATAAGGCTCAAGATCAGCTTTACTCTATCGGGGTGACGTAAGGTCGTGATCCCCCGATCCCATTATGGAGGAATTACTGACATTCTGCCTCACCTTGAAGGAACTAGCACATAAGGTGAGTGTAGGCAATAAATAACATCATTTTCATTATAGCATCATCATACCGTATCTCTTATCTTATATAGGCATTTATGAATATAGGATTTTAACTTTCCGGAAAATGGGAACTCATGGAGAGGGTAAAGAGTTTACACTATAGGATTCATGCCATTTGAAGGAAAGGACTAGCCTCACATACCTTAGTCGTTTAACTAAGCTATCGCTCACTTTTTCTCCTTCGATATCACGTCGTTACCTTCATGAGAGAATTCGAATTAACATTAGGTTATTGACTACAAGAGCGCATCGTTAATTCTAGGAACAATTGGGTAGCACTTCCTTTGTTTATACTACTTTTCCCATGTTCTATATCAACTCCCAACATTCACAATACTACTCACAATATCACAATCAACAATCATCATTTATGTATATTTAGCAAAATCCACCATTTTCCTCCAATTTTCCCATATTTCTCCTTATAACTCATCTTTGTGTTTTCACGCACTTAATACTTGTTTCATGATATAAACATCATTATAACATATTCATAATCACAACTTTTCAACTTTCATGATTCAATTCCACTATCATTCAATTATGTCACTATTCAGTCAGTAATGACCCACTTTCTACGTTCTTCTACGCTTCAAGTATCTAAGCCTTCCAATACCTTAAACAACATGAAATGATCATGAAACTTACCTTGGATGATGGTTGAACAAGTCTTGAGTTGAAATACTTCACTTAGACAAAACCCTAGTTCCACCTTCTTTGGAATTCCTTGACTTAAATGAACTATGAGGAGTTTCACACTATTGATTTCATGAATTTGAGTGTTATTGATCTAGATTTTCACTTGAATTCTTGGTTTGGAAGTTTCTAGAGAGAGATTGGGTCGTGTAGTGAGAAGGAGAAATAATAAAAATGAACTTGGATCATATTTTTATAAATACAAAACCAGTCTCGATGCCATTATACGGTCCATTATACGGTCCGTATAAATTTATACGGTCCGTATAATTAACCGTAAAACTGACTCAGTGATCACGCCTTTCTGTGTCAACTTGACAGTTCATTTGACGGGCCGTATAATTTTATGCGGTCCGTATAATCTACCGTAAAACTCACTTTTCCTCAGCTTCTTTCTGTGACACTTTGACGGTTCATTATACGGCCGTAAAACCATTTTACGGTCCGTATAACCTACCGTATAATTCTCCAGTTCACTGAGTCTTATTTTGTCGCTTTGTTTAATCTCCGATCCTTACGGGACCTTCTTAACAGTTGTTCAACACCTCGATACCAATCAAATGAACGCTACCACTCGTCTCCACAACATCGTATACACCATATCCTTTCTAGCCTATTCACTGTACGCTTAACGGGAAAATTTCCGGGGTGTAACAGCAACGGAGGTCAATCGTCCTCTGGACTGATACAACAATACTCATATTGATGCGTTAGGATACATAACGGCTAATCGTTCTCTGCATTAGCACAGCTTGCCCATACAGGCCTAAGCACCAACAAAATACAAATCAGGTCATATTACTAAATTATCAATCATGGCTTAAAGCCGAATCTCAATTCTCAAGTCATCATCTAAAAATAGAGGCATTTCAAGTCATAACCGATTTAGAAACTTATTCAAATCTCTTATTCAATTTCAAGTTCAAGAAACCCATTCAACAACAAAACAGGTTTAAGGTCCAACCTTTAGAAGAATAAGTTCAGTCATCCAATAATGGCAAAAACGAGTTTCACAAAGTAGTATAGTTCATATAAGGTTCGATGCTGTTATAGCCCGTATTTTGTACGTTCGGATAATTCAAGATAATTGCGAGAAGTTAAAGGTAAGACTATTTTCCAAATTATTTTAGTGAATAAGTTGTTTATTGGTATGGAAATATTGAGAAAGGCTAAGGGTAAAATGGGAATTTCACAAAATATTCAAGAAGGTTCACATGGTATTAGTAGGAGCCATATATATATATATATATATATATATATATATATATATATATATATGGAAAAGTGATGACAAAATAAGATAATTAGTCATCCTTTTTTTTTAATTTAAGAAACTTCAAGAAAGGGTGCATGTGTCCACTTGGTATTGGGAGGAGCTATATATATATATATATATATATATATATATATATATATATATATATATATATATATATATATATATATATATATATATATATATATATATATATATATGTAGAGAGATGACCAAGAAAGACAAATTATTCATGAAATTTCAAGAAGAAAACTTGGAGAGAAAAAATAGGGCCATTCGGCCAAGGTTCCAAAATTTGGTGCAAAGGAAATCTATCAAGAAAAATTATTTTCTTCTAGTATTCCAACTAATTTGAAGGCCCTAATTAACATGGAGTGGTTGTTGGAACAAGCAAAATATTCACGGTGCAAGATGGAAGCTCTAGCCGAATAGAGGAGTCAAAGAATAAAGGTAAGGTTCAACCCCTTCTTTCATGTGTCATGGATGATTTGTGAGTGTTGAAGTATGTGGAAATTGATGAAATTCATGATTTATATATGTGGAGGTGGTGGCCAAATAGGGCCATGTTGTGTAGGTATGATGAATTGATTTTATTTGGTAGTTTGATTGTTGATATTGTGGATTCCATAATAAAAATGAAGGTTTGATGAATTGAAATGAAGTTGGAATCATTGTGGGATTGTCGAAGAAGTTAATGTGACATTAGTATGGTTTCTTAAATTTGTAGGAATGATATTGCTAATGTGTAGGTTGTAAATATAATTCATGAATTTGGAAGTGAGACATGTGTTTGGAAGATTGTAAATTGGGTTGTTGAAATTGAAATTGAAAGAAGGAAATAGGTTGTTATTGTTCTTGTTGAATTTGGAAGGTCTCGGGTGAAGTACTAGGTTGATTGGGTTGTTTTGAATGTTATGTGAATTGTTTGAAGTATTCTTGAATCATGTTAGAAAGATTTCGGATTAATACTTGAATGTGGGATCATTGGTGTTAGCTTGATAATATGTGATTGAATTGAATATAAATGAAATACCGTTGAATTGTGTGACGAAGGTTGCTAATGTTAGAATATATTTTGGATTGATTGTTGAAGTTGTTAGTATGATTGTTGGTATTGTTGCGGATAATTTGGCCGAGTTGAATTCTCGGATTGTTGTTGATAAATTGGCCGAGTTAAATTCTCGGGGATGGTGTATTTACAGGGGAAATGCTGCCGAAATTTGGTAGAATATAAATGAATTCATTTGAAACACTAAGACAAGTATATGTCGATGAATCTAATGATTATGTCAATTCTCTTGAATGTAGACTAGCAAGTTTGGACGAATAAGCGTAGCTAATAAGACGTGAAACAGGTATGTAAGGCTTACCCTTTCTTTCCTTTGGCATGATCTTTGCGAAACCAACATGACAAAGTATATGTATGATTTCAAAGAAATTCCTATTCTTAGAGCCACTAGGATGGCTAATGTTCTTGATTTCCGAAGAACTATTTTGCTATGTCTTGATCCAAGTGTGTGGTTCCAAAAGTTCTATGTTGATTTGATTCATAGCGATATTCGAAAGGTACTTGATATAATTATTGCTTTGATTTTCCAAAAATAGCTTCTGAAACGTTCATGGAAGGTTCTGTACTTCAAACGCTCGTAACTTTCTTATACTAAGTCGGATTGACCCGAAACTTGTTTCTGAGCCTTCAGGTGTCGGTAAGTATACTTGTCCATTGAGTCCTCCATAATATATTCGGAGGTTACCGACCTTACGTCCCTCCGATAGAGGCATAACATTCGTTGGGCTCTCCTGCATGCTGCTTACATATGTATATGATATATATATATATACGATACATGAACATGATATATGTATATGTATATGGGGTAAGGGGAAAGGTGAGGCGCTATAGACGCATTGCCACCTGATCAATTGGTATCGGAGCCGGTGGTGGGGCAAACCCAGTGGTGGGGCAAACCCAATGGTGGGGCAAACCTAGTGGTGGGGCAAACCTCAGCAAGAACGCTGAGTCCCAAAGGGGGGTGAGTGTAAGGCTTGCCTTAGGCGAATCCCACATTGGTTTAGGCAAATCCCACATCGGTTGATATTGTCGCGGAGGTGGGATATATGTGGCTAAATGGATCGGAGCCGACGCCTCGGCAATATGATATGTTCTATTTTACATATATATGAAATAGAAATGTTTTCAAAGAAAGTAAAATATGATATGTATATATATGGATCGGGCTGCACGTTCCGCAACACTAAGCATGCATGGTACCCGCCTAAAAGGCATTCAGATGTACATGTTACTCTTTTATCCCATGATGTGCTCTATATCTCCATTCTGTTATTATTCATAATGACATCTCTTACTATGTTACTATTCTTGCCTTAAATACTCAGTACATTGCTCGTGCTGACCCCCTTTCTTCGGGGGCTGCGTTTCATGTCGCGCAGGTACACCCAGATGAGTAGAAGCCATTACAGAAGATGTCCCAGCGAAGTTGGCAAGCTTCATTTGGCCCTGGAGTGTTGCCGGGTCAGAGTATTATGCTCTGATGTCTTGGTTGAAGTTAGAGACTTTGCAGACAGAGTCGTGGGTATAGAATGCCAGTTTTGTAAGCGGCTCCATCAGCCGATGCGTCTTATTGTATTATGTTACAGATCCATTATGATTACAGATTATACTTGACCTGAGTACGATGAAAGAAAAGTTTCTGAAGACTTCACTATGTATTTCATTCTTATTTGATTTAAAGGTCCAAAGAGATTATGTATCAGCGGGTTCGCTCGGCTCCGAATATGGGGTCGGGTGCCCATCACACCCTAGTAAGATCAGGGTGTGACAAAGTGGTATCAGAGCAGGTCTTCCTAGGGGTTATCTGCAAAGTCGTGTCCAGTAGAGTCCTGTTTATGTGTGTGAAGCCGGCCACATTTATAAACAGGAGGCTGCAGGGCATCTAGGGATTGTTGACCTTCTTTCTGTCTTAGATCGTGCGATACAGCCAAGTCATAGGAAAATGAGATTCCTTATATAAGCCTTACATACGACGGAAGAAGGCGAGTTATGATATGGAAGGTCACAAAGGTAAGTCTTGATATATTTGTTCTGTTACCTGAAACTGGAAGCTCTGGATGGCTGGAATGTGTTACATAGCCGTATGCTTTGTGAGGCATTGCTGGTATTTGCTTCGTGCAGATTCTGAATAGTAAGAATGGTAAAGGAGATTCTGCCAGAATTGTTGGGTATGCCTAACAGGAAGAAGCGTGGAAAGGAAATACCGTAAACATACGATAAGTGGGATGTGATGTTTTAGAGGAGCTACGGATTTGGGGCATGGCGTGAAAAATAACAGCGAGAAAGACGATTAGCAGTCCAGAGGATTAAAATGGATAACATTCGAGGTTTAGTAGGAGCAAGGTCTGTTGGAGGATTTAGAGAAAGTCGGCAATCAGTTGTGCTATAGATTGTTATACAAGAATGGTGAGTGGGAATCCGAACAGGCTGATACCCGAGTACTTACAAGTAACGGCGACGAAGGTATATTCGTTACCATCGGGAATCTGAGAATCTAGGACGAAAGGTAGTAATACACGAAGATGAAGGGTGAATATTGAGGATTGAAAAGGGTAACATAGTAATTGTAAAAGGAAGGACGTGTTATGAAACTGTCTCGGAATCTGTAAGACTTCGACTTGCTCCAGATCATGTAATAAAGGTCATGCGAGGAGGTCGACGCGATTATATCAACATTAAGGCACCGGATTCCATCGAAGTTACGAGGTTAAGCGTGCTGAGGTGAGAGAAATTTTAGGATGGGTGACCCCCTGGGAATTGAACTAAAAGTTCTATAAATTGAGCCATGAGAGGCAAATGAGAAGCTAGAGTAGCCTAAGGGGAACTAGAGTATACGGGATGGTTGGAGACCATAAGAGGTCGCACAGGACGAGGCAGACTAGACTGGTGAAGAGACAGAAAGTGCATCACAGCTCCGGAATTAGGATAGGCTTGAATAGCGTTTGGAATTATTTTGTGGGCTAGTTGGTAGTAATTATATAAATATATATGAATGCGTATGATATCCCATATATGAATGTATCGGCGGGCATGTGTATCCCAGGAACCGGTGTTACGGTATGGAAGGCACCAATCGAGTAAGGGTACCGGAGTTCAAGTGACAACAAAAATAAACGGAACAAGCGTTACGAGCTAAACTAATGCTATGCTCACTACAGGTTAAGATTGGAAATGTTCTAATACAACGATATTTGGGAAAAAAAAAAGAGATAGTGAGTAAATGGAAGGCAAAAAAGACTAAAATGTCTGAAGAAGGTGAGAGGTAAGAAACCTCGGTGAGTGAAACCCCGAGAGAAACTACCGGCAAAAGCACAAGACTACTTGGATAAAAATTCAAGGATAGGCACGCGAAAAGGATAAAGTGAACAAAAGAGGAATGTGTGAGGTTCGAGAACCAGTTTCAATAAGTGGGGCTAAAGGAATAGTGACTAGGACAGGGGATGTGAAGTAAGAGAAAGAATGCTTAGGCCTTGCGATGATGTTAAGGTGAGAGATATATAAAAGAATAAATGTGTAGCTACATTAATATAGTTAAAGGTTCGATGAACAAGGATAGGGAGAGTGAAAATTGTAAGGATTCTGTACTAAGAACAAAAGTAGCGGGATGCTTGAGAAATGTGGACGCACAGCTACAACACAAACGCGTAGTTAAAGAAGAATTACGAGCAAGTGAGATAAGCAAGTGAAAGGACGAATAGTGGATGGAAATGTGGATAAAATGATGACATAGACAGAAAGTAAAAGAAAAACTTAGGATAAGAAGTTTTCGATATGTTAGGCACAGAGTTGGGAAGAAAGATGAGGAGTAAGGTATAATGAAGACTTCACAAAAAAGACTGTTGGCATATAAGGAGCCCCCTTAAAGGGGGGGGGGGGGGGGAGACCATATTATATTAGGCTTAAAAGGAATCACAACAATTTAAAGCGCCAGAAAAGGAAATTTATTAGCTCGGGGCTAGAATTCAAAACATATCGGCATACCAAGAGAATACATGACAAAGATAGAAACGAGCTGACAATGAAGTGTACCGTGAGGCCGACATGAAGGGAAAGGATGGAAGACACCTTAAGAGAATGCCTCATGCCAACATGAATTACGATATGTTTAAGCCATAATTTGAATCCCCCGTATCGAGCAAAAATTGCGCAGTATCTAAGTATGCAACGACATGTTTTAAAGAGTAATAAGAAGAGCAAGAAAATGGCTACAAGCTAAGTGCACAAAGGATAACAGAGAAAATGATAAGATTCAAAGGATATTTCGGACAACAATGACTATTATAAAGAAAGTGCCAACGCTTGGTAGTTTGGAAATTTTTGAAGGAAAGAAAGAACGTTGTGTTATAAGTGAAATAAAAGAGTTCATCGAATGCCAGAAAATGGTTCATGGACCATTAATTATACGGAGCATGAGAATATACGCTGTGAAATCATATGAATCATCGACGTGAAGCAATGCCCAACCATATTCGTAAGGAATCCACACCGAAGAGCCAACAAGGAATAACGATGGACGAAACGAGCGCCGATACAAAGAAATCAAAGACAAGTATACTTGTGTCAAAAAATGTGAGAGCAAGGAACAGCCTGTGGCCATATTGGATCGTCATGTGAAGATTGCGTGCCAAAGACATGACTTCTATTAAGATATTGTGACGAAAAAATAACAGAGAAGAGGTGACCTGAGAAGGACAAGGATAATGAGTTGGCGCAGTGGGTTAGAAAACCCATGACGTGGAATAAGGACTCGTGTAAAGACCCAGGAGTTTGATTATAAGGAGAATAGTGTAAAGGATAAGGAATGGGCATGAAGAAAAGAACAACTATAAAAGGGACCCTCCCGAAGTATTATGACTCCCCATGAGGTCAGTTGAACATTCGAGGACGAATGTTCTAAAGGGGGGGAGGATGTTATAGCCCGTGTTTTGTACGTTCGGATAATTCAAGATAATTGCGAGACGTTAAAGGTAAGACTATTTTCCAAATTATTTTAGTGAATAAATTGTTTATTGGTATGGAAATATTGCGAAAGGCTAAGGGTAAAATGGGAATTTCACAAAATATTCAAGAAGGTTCACATGGTATTAGTAGGAGCCATATATATATATATATATATATGGAAAAGTGATGACAAAATAAGATAATTAGTCATCCTTTTATTTTTATTTAAGAAACTTCAAGAAAGGGGGCATGTGTCCACTTGGTATTGGGAGGAGCTATATATATATATGTAGTGAGATGACCAAGAAAGACAAATTATTCATGAAATTTCAAGAAGAAAACTTGGAGAGAAAAAATAGGGCCATTCGGCCAAGGTTCCAAAATTTGGTGCCAAGGAAATCTATCAAGAAAAATTATTTTCTTCTAGTATTCCAACTAATTTGAAGGCCTTAATTTACATGGAGTGGTTGTTGGAACAAGCAAAATATGCATGGTGCAAGATGGAAGCTCTAGCCGAGTAGAGGAGACAAAGAATAAAGGTAAGGTTCAACCCCTTCTTTCATGTGTCATGGATGATTTGTGAGTGTTGAAGTATGTGGAAATTGATGAAATTCATGATTTATATATGTGGAGGTGGTGGCCGAATAGGGCCATGTTGTGTAGGTATGATGAATTGATTTTATTTAGTAGTTTGATTGTTGATATTGTGGATTCCATAATAAAAATGAAGGTTTGATGAATTGAAATGAAGTTGGAATCATTGTGGGATTGTCGAAGAAGTTAATGTGACATTAGTATGGTTTCTTAAATTTGTAGGAATGATATTGCTAATGTGTAGGTTGTAAATATAATTCATGAATTTGGAAGTGAGACATGTGTTTCGAAGATTGTAAGTTGGGTTGTTGTAATTGAAATTGAAAGAAGGAAATAGGTTGTTATTGTTCTTGTTGAATTTGGAAGGTCTCGGGTGAAGTAGTAGGTTGATTGGGTTGTTCTGAATGTTATGTGAATTGTTTGAAGTATTCTTGAATCATGTTAGAAAGATTTCGGATTAATACTTGAATGTGGGATCATTGGTGTTAGCTTGATAATATGTGATTGAATTGAATATAAATGAAATACCGTTGAATTGTGTGACGAAGGTTGCTAATGTTAGAATATATTTTGGATTGATTGTTGAAGTTGTTAGTATGATTGTTGGTATTGTTGCGGATAATTTGGCCGAGTTGAATTCTCGGATTTTTGTTGATAAATTGGCCGAGTTAAATTCTCGGGGATGGTGTATTTACAGGGGAAATTCTGCCGAAATTTCGGTAGAATATAAATGAATTCATTTGAAAGACTAAGATAAGTATATGTCGATGAATCTAATGATTATGTCAATTCTCTTGAATGTAGACTAGCAAGTTTGGACGAATAAGCGTAGCTAATAGGACGTGAAACAGGTATGTAAGGCTTACCCTTTCTTTCTTTTGGCATGATCTTTGTGAAACCAACATGACAAAGTATATGTATGATTTCAAAGAAATTCCTATTCTTAGAGCCACTAGGATGGCTAATGTTCTTGATTTCCGAAGAACTATTTTGCTATGTCTTGATCCAAGTGTGTGGTTCCAAAAGTTCTATGTTGATTTGATTCATAGCGATATTCGAAAGGTACTTGATATGATCATTGCTTTCATTTTCCAAAAATAGCTTCTGAAACGTTGATGGAAGGTTCTGTACTTCAAACGCTCGTAACTTTCTTATACTAAGTCGGATTGACCCGAAACTTGTTTCTGAGCCTTCAGGTGTCGGTAAGTATACTTGTCCATTGAGTCCTCCATAATATATTCGGAGGTTACCGACCTTACGTCCCTCCGATAGAGGCATAACATTCTTTGGGCTCTCCTGCATGCTGCTTACATATGTATATGATATATATATATATATACGATACATGAACATGATATATGTATATGTATATGGGGTAAGGGGAAAGGTGAGGCGCTATAGACGCATTTCCACCTGATCAGTTGGTATCGGAGCCGGTGGTGGGGCAAACCCAGTGGTGGGGCAAACCCAATGGTGGGGCAAACCCAGTGGTGGGGCAAACCCAATGGTGGGGCAAACCCAGTGGTGGGGCAAACCTCAGCAAGAACGCTGAGTCCCAAAGGGGGGTGAGTGTAAGGCTTGCCTTAGGCGAATCCCACATTGGTTTAGGCAAATCCCACATTGGTTCAGGCCAATCCCACATCGGTTGATATTGTCGCGGACGCGGGATATATGTGGCTAAATGGATCGGAGCCGACGCCTCGGCAATATGATATGTTCTATTTTACATATATATGAAATAGAAATGTTTTCAAAGAAAGTAAAATATGATATGTATATATATGGATCGGGTTGCACGTTCCGCAACACTAAGCATGCATGGTACCCGCCTAAAAGGCATTCAGATGTACAGGTTACTCTTTTATCCCATGATGTGCTCTATATCTCCATTCTGTTATTATTCCTAATTAAATCTCTTACTATGTTACTATTCATGCCTTACATACTCAGTACATTGCTCGTTCTGACCCCCTTTCTTCGGGGGCTGAGTTTCATGCCGCGCAGGTACACCCAGATGAGTAGAAGCCATTACAGAAGATGTCCCAGCGAAGTTGGCAAGCTCCATTTGGCCCTGTAGTGTTGCCGGGTCAGAGTATTATGCTATGATGTCTTGGTTGAAGTTAGAGACTTTGCAGAAAGAGTCGTGGGTATAGGATGTCAGTTTTGTAAGCGGCTCCATCAGCCGATGCGTCTTATTGTATTATGTTACAGATCCATTATGATTACAGATTATACTTGACCTGAGTACGATGAAAGAAACGTTTCTGAAGACTTCACTATGTATTTCATTCTTATTTGATTTAAAGGTCCAAAGAGATTATGTATCAGCGGGTTCGCTCGGCTCCGAATATGGGGTTGGGTGCCCATCACACCCTAGTAAGATCAGGGTGTGACAAAGTGGTATCGGAGCAGGTCGTCCTAGGGGTTGTCTGCAAAGTCGTGTCCAGTAGAGTCCTGTTTATGGGTGTGAAGCCGGCCACATTTATAAACAGGAGGCTGCAGGGCATCTAGGGAATGTTGACCTTCTTTCTGTCTTAGATCGTGCGATAGAGCCAAGTCATAGGAAAATGAGATTCCTTATATAAGCCTTACATACGACGGAAGAAGGCGAGTGATGATATGGAAGGTCACAATGGTAAGTCTTGATATATTTGTTCTGTTACCTGAAACTGGAAGCTCTGGATGGCTGGAATGTGTTACATAGCCGTATGCTTTGTGAGACATTGTTGGTATTTGCTTCGTGCAGATTCTGAATAGTAAGAATGGTGTTGACACCCAATTTTGTCCCTCCTTTATTCCAATTTATTTACCGGAGCTTCTAAATTTACTGACAAGCTAAACACTTTATTAATTTTCACGATTTTACTATCAACGTTACGAGCATTGCTTTATCACAACTTTCAAAATGGTTCGTCGTCGTGTGATTTTAGGATTTGTACTCGTTAAACTAATTTTACTTTTTAAAATCTTTTACTTTTTACATACTAATTATTATTCATCCTCGCATAATATATATTGTACTAGTTGTTAAATTAGAAGCCCAAACAAATAGTTAAGTAGAGGAGGAAAAAGGCCAATTCGGATTCCACTCAGCCCACAAACCTTTTTTTAAAAAACCAGCCAAATTCTAACCCACAACGTCTAGCCCAATTCCATTTTTTACCTGACCCGATCCGGCCCAACCACCTTATTTCTACCCTAATCTTCTTTCTCCTCTCTTTCTCCTTAGCCGCCCTTCACCTCACTCTCTTTCTCTTCCTTCTATTCCTCTCTCCTCACGTTTCCCCCCACTTCGCCTCTGCCATCCTCCCTGCCATCTCCACGCCTATTCCCCACGCCTCTCCATTCACCCACGCTCATTCCACTTCTCTCTGTCTCCCATGCCCAACAACTCTCTCATACGCTCCCCTCTCCTTGCTCTATAAAGGGAGAGGGAGATCGAACAGACGAGAGGACCCAAGGAGCTGGAACCGCAAAATCCCCTACAAAACATCGGTTTTAATCATAAAAGAGAGCCTTACTCTAAGGATAACATCCAACATACCACTCTATTTTCATTTTTTGGTCTGAAGCTTAGTTACTTTAATCGGTTTCGAGCTCGTCGTGTTCGAGTAGATTCGAGGCCGTCGACACCCAGTTCTCTGTACCCAAAACAGGTCAGCAATGTCCCTCTTTTGTTCTATTTGTTCGAAATAACGTATTCTGTTACGAATGTAATTTACATGGGTTTAGATGTGACGAAATGATTATACGACATATCGATATTGGTTGTTGATTTTATTTGGTCTGCAAGATCATGGCTGCCTGTTTAAACTGATAAGATTAATGTTGAATGGCTAGTTTGAGACTTAGGCCAGTTTACCATGTCTTCGCTGCACGGTTTAGGTCGAATTCGATTAATGCTAGATGATAGTCGCTTGTCTGTTTAGTTGTGGTTTCCTCCAGTTTACATTGTCATGATTTTTTTTTTGTTAAAAGACAGAATCTGATCGATGTTAAGGGATAATGATGTGTTTTTATCTGTGCAAATGATTTAGTGAAGGTTTCTAGGTTATATAGTTTGGCTTTCAAATGCATAAGTGTTTAGTTTTAACTTAAAACTTGATTGCCGTATAAGTTATTTGGGTTAACATATGTCTAGTTCATAGTTTGCAAACCTGCACCAATGCCCTATTAAGTCCTGTAATGCTGTTTAAAGTCCTTTGTTGACACAAATTGCTAGTTGTATACTATATGATCATTTCTGTTAAATCTGTACCTGATCAGGCTCATTTAACTATGTTTGTTTTAAGCATTGAATTTGTAGTTTACTGGATATGTTCAGCATATAAATTGGTTGGCTGGTTTGGCTTTAATATATGTTAGCATATAAGCTAGTTCTATCTTAGTTTATTTATCTGTGTTAGCATTAGTATGCAGTAGTTGAGTCTAGTTGTCCAATATGTAGATCCTCATATTGATTCGCATGTTCATTTGGTTGTTTGATCAAACAGTTTAAACACTCTATGCCTAAAATTACTGTTGGTACTGCTAGTATGAAATTAGACATGATCCTTTTGCCTTAGGTTATAATTGACATGAAGGAATAGATTAGAAAGATTTATCTCCGGATGGTGAGTTTGGTTAAAACTATGAGCAACTTAAAGCAGCATACCATATGACTTGTTTGTAAAAGACAAATGATACCCTTTTGTGTCTTGTATGACTTCTCGGACTGTTTACATGATCATGCCATTTACATTCTGATTTTCAGTGTATTCTATAGCTCGTTCTTTTATGGCATAATTTGTATGGAATCATCTGTGGAAGCATTTGTCTGCTTTTCCCACTTAGTTGGTTAACTGAAGCATAGGAATTTGAAGAGTATGTTGTACTTTTGCATACTCTCTCGAATTGTTTTGTTGGTGTTCGAGTGATTTTAGAACCTAACTGGGGGTTTCAAAATATACTCTTCTGTTTGGTATTGAAAATCTTCAGAGGATGTCACTTGGGTTGTAAGAAGAAAGGACATTGTTAATGCATTGTTATTTCCATAGGAACCCAGGTGATTAGGTTATATTCTGGGCTTTGACAATCTAAAACATCCTTGAAAATGTAACTAATATCTTGCAGTCCTGTTATGTACACATGTGATTCAAGTTTGTGAAGTATAATTCTGTGTTTAAGTCTGGTTTCAATGTTAGAAGAAGTTGCTGTTATTGTTCATTGGGTAAATAGGATATCTGCTAATGTGCGTATGAAGTATAGGTATTTGAACTCAACTGTTTCAGTTTCAGTTTCTGTCTGTGAAGAGATGCATGAGTATTTTGAATTACAGTTGATCTCGGAAATGTGCTATATGTTCTAAGTGAGATAATTCTGTCCAAAACTGCCCATTTTATCTTTGTTTTACCTATCATCAGTTCAGTTAGCTTTTGTTTTGGACCGAATACAATTCCTTTTCATTTTCACTGCAAGTATTCAGAATTCTACGTGCCTGCTTTATGCTACATCTGCCATGGTCGCTTCTTTTCTTGTTGTTTGTTTAAGAAGACATTAATATACTAATCATAGGCATCCCTCCCTGTTTTAGGTGAAGGCCATTGGCCTATCTTGAATTTGCATTACATATGTCCAATTTTATTTATTGGGATATATACTAATCCTTTTTCTTTTGTTTTTATGCATGACCATCGCATACGAGTCCGAGAGACTCGTTCTTCCTCCGCACTGGGCGTTGGGATAAAGCCCAACAAACCTCCTCTCGAGTCGGCCCGCAGCATAAATAGAACATAGAATCTGGGCCAAAGCCCAATAACAAAATAGGCTGCAGCAGCAGTCCTAAAAAATGGACCGATCCATTTGCTCTTCTTTCCTTCTATCTTATTTTTGTTGTGTATTTTTGATTTACCTTGTATGACTAACACTTTATTTTTGCATTTTAGTTTATACGAGTTATAGAGAATTAGTACGGGTAGTTGTGGAAACAATAAGTAGTCATCATAAGTAATTCCATCAACTTTGTTTTCTTTCATCTATTTTGTCTATTTCCAAAATTGTTTATAGTACTTATAATATTCACTTATATTACACAATTGATCTTCAAAGACGCGAAGTCGTGAACATCTATTTTGAATTAAGAGTACATCCTATTCTTATTATCTTAGAAAATTTTGAAATGTCACTAAGATGTAAGTATGAACTCATGTATACTTTATCGACAACTCTTCAAGTTTGAATCAATCACGTACATTGAGAAAAAAAATCGATCTTATCTTTACTTTTAAAAAACGAAATCAGTTAATGTCTCCCGTTTTGAGTTATTTTCAAATATGTTTTAAAACATTACACCATCCCGCGTTTTTCTTCAATTTATTTTCTTTTATGCAAATTATTATTTTCTACAAGTCTTATTTTAAATAAGCATTCTCACATGGCTATTTACCACTTTAGGCATATTTACAAGGCTATATTTTCTTCTATAACACTATATTTACACTTAGCCTAACTAATCATAAGTCCGGTCGGTTAACCATTGTTAATGGGTCTTAAAGGGTGCCTATTACCTTCCCTTTAGACTAATTGAACCCTTACCTAGAATCTTAAGTTTCGTAGACTTAAAATGGAGTTAACTTTAAAAATAACTTTAATAAACTTTAGGTGTCCTAATTCATCGTAAATAATTAGGTGGCGACTCCTTAACATAAACAAAAAATAGGAATAACCAATATGTTGTACTCTATTTTTAACCCGGTTAAAATGGGGTATGACAAATGGTAAAAGAGATTCTGCTAGAATTGTTGGGTATGCCTAACAGGAAGAAGCGTGGAAAGGAAATACCGTAAACATACGATAAGTGGGATGTGATGTTTTAGAGGAGCTACGGATTTGGGGCATGGCATGAAAAATAAAAGCGAGAAAGACGATTAGCAGTCCAGAGGATTAAAATGGATAACATTCGAGGTTTAGTAGGAGCAAGGTCTATTGGAGGATTTAGAGAAAGTCGGCAATCAGTTGTGCTATAGATTGTTATACAAGAATGGTGAGTGGGAATCCGAACAGACTGATACCCGAGTACTTACAAGTAACGGCGACGAAGGTATATTCGTTACCATCGGGAATCTGGGAATCTAGGACGAAAGGTAGTAATACACGAAGGTGAAGGGTGAATATTGAGGATTGAAAAGGGTAAAATAGTAATTGTAAAAGGAAGGACGTGTTATGAATAGCGTTTGGAAGTATTTTGTGGGCTAGTTGGTAGTAATTATATAAATATATATGAATGCGTATGATATCCCATATATGATTGTATCGGTGGGCATGTGTATCCCAGCAACCGGTGTTACGGTATGGAAAGCACCAATCGAGTAAGGGTACCGGAGTTCAAGTGACAACAAAAATAAACGGAACAAGCGTTACGAGCTAAACTAATGCTATGCTCACTACAGGTTAAGATTGGAAATGTTCTAATACAACGATATTTGGGAAAGAAAAAAGAGAGAGTGAGTAAATGGAAGGCAAAAAAGACTAAAATGTCTGAAGAAAGTGAGAGGTAAGAAACCTCGGTGAGTGAAACCCCGAGAGAAACTACCGGAAAAAGCACAAGACTACTTGGATAAAAATTCAAGGATAGGCATGCGAAAAGGATAAGGTGAACAAAAGAGGAATGTGTGAGGTTCGAGAACCAATTTCAATAAGTGGGGCTAAAGGAATAGTGACTAGGACCGGGGATGTGAAGTAAGAGAAAGAAAGCTTAGGCCTTGCGATGATGTTAAGGTGAGAGATATATAAAAGAATAAATTTGTAGCTACATTAATATAGTTAAAGGTTCGATGAACAAGGATAGGGAGAGTGAAAATTGTAAGGATTCTGTGCTAAGAACAAAAGTAGCGGGACGCTTGAGAAATATGGACGCACAGCTACAACACAACGCGTAGTTAAAGAAGAATTACGAGCAAGTGAGCTAAGCAAGTGAAATGACGAATAGTGGATGGAAGGGTATGGAAATGTGGACAAAATGACTACATCGACAAAAAGTAAAAGAAAAACTTAGGATAAGAAGTTTTCGATATGTTAGGCACAGAGTTGGGAAGAAAGATGAGGAGTAAGGTATAATGAAGACTTCACAAAAAGGACTGTTGGCATATAAGGAGACCCCTTAAAGGGGGGGGGGGGGGGGGGAGACCATATTATATTAGGCTTAAAAGGAATCACAACAATTTAAAGCTCCAGAAAAGGAAATTTATTAGCTCGGGGCTAGAATTCAAAACATATCGGCATACCAAGAGAATACATGACAAAGATAGAAACGAGCTGACAATGAAGTGTACCGTGAGGCCGACATGAAGGGAAAGGATGGAAGACACCTTAAGAGAATGCCTCATGCCAACATGAATTACGATATGTTTAGGCCATAATTTGAATCCCCCGTATCGAGCAAAAATTGCGCAGTATCTAAGTATGCAACGACATGTTTTAAAGAGTAATAAGAAGAGCAAGAAAATGGCTACAAGATAAGTGCACAAATGATAACAGAGAAAATGATAATATTCAAAGGATGTTTCGAACAACAACGACTATTATAGAGAAAGTGCCAACGCTTGGTAGTTTGGAAATTTTTGAAAGAAAGAAAGAACGCTGTGTTATAAGTGAAATAAAAGAGTTCATCGGATGCCAGAAAATGGTTCATGGACCATTAATTATACGGAGCATGAGAATATACGCTGGGAAATCATATGAATCATCGACGTGAAGCAATGCCCAACCATACTTGTAAGGAATCCACACCGAAGATCCAACAAGGAATAACGATGGAAGAAACGAGCGCCGATACAAAGAAATCAAAGAAAAGTATACTTGTGTCAAGAAATGTGAGAGCAAGGAACAACTTGTGGCCATATTGGATCGTCAAGTGAAGATTGCGTGCCAAAGACATGACTTCTATTAAGATATTGTGACGAAAAAATAACAGAGAAGAGGTGACCTGAGAAGGACAAGGATAATGAGTTGGCGCAGTGGGTCAGAAAACCCATGACATGGAATAAGGACTCGTGTAAAGACCCAGGAGTTCGATTATAAGGAGAATAGTGTAAAGGATAAGGAATGGGAATTTCACAAAATATTCAAGAAGGTTCACATGGTATTAGTAGGAACCATATATATATATATATATATATGGAAAAGTGATGACAAAATAAGATAATTAGTCATCCTTTTTTTTAATTTAAAAAACTTCAAGAAAGGGGGCATGTGTCCACTTGGTATTGGGAGGAGATATATATATATATATATATATATATATATATATATATATATATATATGTAGAGAGATGGCCAAGCAAGACAAATTATTCATGAAATTTCAAGAAGAAAACTTGGAGAGAAAAAATAGGGCCATTCGGCCAAGGTTCCAAAATTTGGTGCCAAGGAAATCTATCAAGAAAAATTATTTTCTTCTAGTATTCCAACTAATTTGAAGGCCCTAATTAACATGGAGTGGTTGTTGGAACAAGCAAAATATTCATGGTGCAAGATGGAAGCTCTAGCCGAATAGAGGAGTCAAAGAATAAAGGTAAGGTTCAACCCCTTCTTTCATGTGTCATGGATGATTTGCGAGTGTTGAAGTATGTTGAAATGGATGAAATTCATGATTTATATATGTGGAAGTGGTGGCTGAATAGGGCCATGTTGTGTAGGTATGATGAATTGATTTTATTTAGTAGTTTGATTGTTGATATTGTGGATTCCATAATAAAAATGAAGGTTTGATGAGTTGAAATGAAGTTGGAATCATTGTGGGATTGTCGAAGAAGTTAATGTGACATTAGTATGGTTTCTTATATTTGTAGGAATGATATTGCTAATGTGTAGGTTGTAAATATAATTCATGAATTTGGAAGTGGGACATGTGTTTGGAAGATTGTAAGTTGGGTTGTTGTAATTGAAATTGAAAGAAGGAAATAGGTTGTTATTGTTCTTGTTGAATTTGGAAGGTCTCGGGTGAAGTAGTAGGTTGATTGGGTTGTTCTGAATGTTATGTGAATTGTTTGAAGTATCCTTGAATCATGTTAGAAAGATTTCGGATTAATACCTGAATGTGGGATCATTGGTGTTAGGTTGATAATATGTGATTGAATTGAATATAAATGAAATACCGTTGAATTGTGTGACGAAGGTTGCTAATGTAAGAATATATTTGGGATTGATTGTTGAAGTTGTTAGTATGATTGTTGGCCGAGCTGAATTCTCGGATTGTTATTGATAAATTGGCCGAGTTAAATTCTCGGGGATGGTGTATTTACAGGGGAAATGCTGCCGAAATTTCGGTAGAATATAAATGAATTCATTTGATAGACTAAGACAAGTATATGTCGATGAATCTAATGATTATGTCAATTCTCTTGAATGTAGACTAGCATGTTTAGACGAATAAGCGTAGCTAATAAGACGTGGAACATGTATGTAAGGCTTACCCTTTCTTTCTTTTGGCATGATCATTGTGAAACCAACATGACAAAGTATATGTATGATTTCAAAGAAATTCCTATTCTTAGAGCCACTAGGATGACTAATGTTCTTGATTTCCGAAGAACTATTTTGCTATGTCTTGATACAAGTGTGTGGTTCCAAAAGTTCTATGTTGATTTGATTCATAGCGATATTCGAAAGGTACTTGATATGATTATTGCTTTGATTTTCCAAAAATAGCTTCTGAAACGTTCATGGAAGGTTCTGTACTTCAAACGCTCGTAACTTTCTTATACTAAGTCGGATTGACCCGAAACTTGTTTCTGAGCCTTCAGGTGCGACGTAAGCATACTTGTCTATCGAGTTCTCCATAATATATTCGGAGATTACCGACCTTACGTCCCTCCAATAGAGGCATAACATTCTTTGGGCTCTCCTGCATGCTGCTTACATGATATATGTATGCGCTACATGAACATGATATATGTATATGGGGTAAGGGGAAAGGTGAGGCGCTATAGACGCATTGCCACCTGATCAGTTGGTATCGGAGCCGGTGGTGGGGCAAACCCAATGGTGGGGCAAACCCAGTGGTGGGGCAAACCTCAGCAAGAACGCTGAGTCCCAAAGGGGGGTGAGTGTAAGGTTTGCCTTAGGCGAATCCCACATTGGTTTAGGCGAATCCCACATTGGTTCAGGCAAATCCAAAATCGGTTAATATCGTCCCGGACGCGGGATATATGTGGCTAAATGGATCGGAGCCGACGCCTCGGTAATAAATACCGGGACTTTGCAATATTTGAGTCTTCATCTATCTGGTGTTTCATCCATTTTAGGTTCAGTCTTGGTTGGTTCCACCTCTTTGCAGGGTGATATGTTCTATTTTACATATATATGAAAAAGAAATGTTTTCAAAGAAAGTAAAATATGATATGTATATATATGGATCGGGTTGCACGTTCCGCAGCACTAAGCATGCATGGTACCCGCCTAAAAGGCATTCAGATGTACAGGTTACTCTTTTACCTCATGATGTGCTCTATATCTCCATTATGTTATTATTCATAATTACATCTCTTACTATGTTACTATTCATGCCTTACATACTCAGTACATTGCTCGTACTGACCCCCTTTCTTCGGGGGCTGCGTTTCATGCCGCGCAGGTACACCCAGATGACTAGAAGCCATTACAGAAGATGTCCCAGCGAAGTTGGCAAGCTCCATTTGGCCCTGGAGTGTTGTCGGGTCAGAGTATTATGCTATGATGTCTTGGTTGAAGTTAGAGACTTTGCAGACAGAGTCGTGAGTATAGGATGTCAGTTTTGTAAGCGGCTCCATCAGCCGATGTGTCTTATTGTATTATGTTACAGATCCATTATGATTACAGATTATACTTGACCTGAGTACAATGAAAGAAAACTTTCTGAAGACTTCACTATGTATTTCATTCTTATTTGATTTAAAGGTCCAAAGAGATTATGTATCAGCGGGTTCGCTCAGCTCCGAATATGGGGTCGGGTGCCCATCACACCCTAGTAAGATCAGGGTGTGACAGATGCGGGCTTGTCCCTACAAATGCATGACCTTGTCTAAAAGAAATCATCTTTAATTCCAGAATAAATTTCACCAAACAAGAGTTATAACTTATACAAATAATTGAGGAAGGATTCTCAAATACAATTCATGCTTTCACAATATAAACGTACTTCACAAGTAGACATAGTTGAAAAGATGATTTTTGAAATATAGACATATTTCAAGAAAGATTTTTGGGAAAATCTAGATATACCTCAAATCCCGCTCAAACATACTTTCCAAGATTCAAATAATCACACTACAATGGTTTTAGATGAGAAATATTAGAACATGAATAGTTTCTTGAAGTTTTCTTGGAATTTCGAAAACTACGGTCTTCATGAACATAGCTAGAATCTTGATCCGAAAACCCTAGGTTGGGAATAATGAATTATTGATTACTAATCATGGGTACATGTTAAAATTAACTTGGAATAGCTTAGAATGGCTTACCTTAGAGTATCTTGAGTTTGGGAGAGAAGAGTTTTGTCCTTAGGGTTTGGGAGAATGAAAAAAAAATGGGAACAAAATAAGACCATACCCATTTTGAACCAACTCTTCTGCCAAAAACGGTGAAAGTACGGCCGCAAAGTACGTCCCGTACTTTGAAGTACATCCCGTACTTGTAGCCCGTACTTTGGCTGCCAAAAAAGTGAGGAACAGAAGAAGGACGACCTAAAAGGACGTCTCGTACTTTAAAGGACGTGTCGTATTTTCTGGGCATACATTGAGCGAAATTTTTCAGCTTTTGCGCCCTTCAGTAAAACAGACATAACTCCTAGCACAGAGATCTGTTGAAGCTGGGTGACCTACCGTTGAAAAGATATTTCAAAGATATACAACTTTCATCAAGAAGTGTTTCCAAATTCTCAACATATTTTCATGAAAATTTCCCAGAAGACAGACCAACCAAAACATAGGCGAATTTAAGAGCCCTTAAGAACTTCAACTGTTGGTTTGACTTCAAAACGACCATCTTTCAGCCGAATTCATCAAGAATGGATTCATATAGATAAAATATCATCTTAACACTAGATGTTTACACATTCACACCTAGTTCAACTTTACGGGGGTGTTATAGTGAATCTGGTCAATGGTGCTTTCGAGGTCAAAGATGAGTGAATGCAAAAATACTTGGAAAATTTTCAAATAATCTTACACCGGTTCAAAGAATGGACTATGCATCATGTATCGAGGTAATAGAACAATGAATCAGATGCATTGGCCAACTTAGGCTCATTGGTTGGAGCGGAGGAAATCAATTCTGGCACGGTCATTCAATTGATGAAATCCGCTATGGAAAATGGCCACGCTAAGATAAATACAATGAACCTGACATGGGATTGGCGTAGTAAGTACATAGACTACTTGCGAAAAGGGAAGCTCCCAACAGACCCAAAGGAATCGAGGTCCCTTCGAACCAAAGCTACGAGATTCTGCTTGGTCGATGACCAGTTGTATCGCCGATATTTCTACGGACATTTGTCTAAATGCTTGGGGCTTGGGGAAACAGATTATGTGATATGGGAGATCCATGAAGGAACCAGCGGTAATCATTGGAGAGCTGAAGCCTTGGTCCGAAAGATTATCAGAGCAGGGTATTACTAGAACCGGATGGAGGAGGACGCAAATATTTTTGTCCAAAAATGTGATGGATGCCAAAAGCACGCACCGATGATACACCAGTCGGGGGAGTTGCTGCATCCGGTCTTATCCCCTTGGCCATTAATGAAATGGGGAATGGAAATTGTTGGTCCTTTGCCACGGGCTCCAGGTAAGGCTCATTCTATTTATGACCGACTATTTTTCCAAATGGGTTGAAACACTGACCTTCGAGAAAGTCAGAGAGCAGGAAGTCATTAACTTCATTTCGGACCATATCATTTGTCGGTTCAACATTCTTGCCGAGATAACTTGCAACAACAGTCGACAGTTCATAGGTAATAAGGTTAATGACTTCCTCGATGTATTGAAGATCAAGAAGATTTTGTCAACTCCGTATCACCTAAGTGCAGATGGACAAGCGGAGTTGACGAATAAGACCATAATTCAAAATCTAAGAAAGTGACTCAAGTCGTCAAAGCACAAATGGAAGGAAGTTTTACCAGAGGCATTATGGGCCTACAGAACGACATTGAAGTCAAGTACTGGAGAAACACTATTTTCCTTAGTTTATGGTGCCGAGGCTTTAATTCCTGTAGAAGTCGGAAAGCTGAGCCTAAGGTTCCAGTGTACGACGAACGAGACAAATGAAGAGGCTATGGCCGTAAAGCTTGACTTAGCAAACGAACTCCGCGAGAATGCGCTGGTCCGTTTAGCAGCTCAAAAACAATGAATGGGGAGATATTACAATCGAAGAACGAACCTTTGGCATTTCCAAGTTGGGGACTTAGTGCTTCATAAAATTACCCTGCACACTAAGAATCCCGATGATGAAAAACTGGGCCTGAACTGGGAAGGACCGTATAAGATAACCGAAATAACCAACAAAGGATCATATCAATTGGAAACCGGAGACGACCAATAGCTACAAAATAATTGGAACGTAGCACACTTGAAAAAATATTATTGATAAGGTACAAACTACTAACCCTTGGTGAATTTCAATAAATCTCACCTTTTTCTTTGCAGGATCAAACCAGAGTAAAATTCGAAGATAGTACAATTAGGTCTGAAAACACGTGTTGCACTCTTTTCCTTAGCTCGGTTTTATCTCGAAGTGGGTTTTCCGACAAGTTTTTAACGAGGCAAAAATGTACAACGTGTTACTTTAGAATTCAAAAATCGAGCTAAGTGTCGGGGACTCGAAGACCAGCAAAGTACTAGGATTAGGGATTCAACAACGTCATTTTCTATAGTGTTTCTTCGCTTATGCTTCGCACACAAACACCAGCGGACTATGATACCCTCACCAGGAACAATGAGATCGAAGAAAGCTCAAAGAAGCGAAGAAGGAAGTCTAAGTCGAATCACTTTTTATTTTTTGTATTGGCCGAGCCTTCTGCATTAGGTTTCGTTGTAAGGTCCAAATGATCGAATGAATCGTGCCCAGATAGTGTTGCTACAGCAAAGGCAGAAGGGATCGGATGAAGTCCTTAGTCCTTACGGCAAAGTACGAGACAAATATTTGAAATATGAAGAAAAATACTTCGGTAAAGCACGCTTCAAATGTGCCCTTTTATGAATGTACTCGAGAGTAACTATTTATTAAAACCCCTGGGCTACCCTTGGCTGGGGACTGCTGTCATGAAATAGACGAAGGCACAAAGGTTATAATTAACCGAGCACTAATTACAAAGAATTTAAACAATCAAAAAAGGTTCGAGTAATTAAAGACCCCGACTCAAATGCCCGAAGTGATTCAGAGACGTCCGAATTCACAAAGCATAAAAAGGCTCCCACGGACAAGCTCTCATTAAGATATCGGTTGAAAAGGAACCGGTTAAACTAAACCCCAAAACTCAAAAGTTAAATTGGCTCATTTTTTCTGCTTATTTGGTAAAACAAAAATTGCTAAGGGCTTAAGGTCAAACCTTAGCCATTTTTAACGAAACAAATATAAATACAGAACAATATCATAAATTCTATCCTACTCAAAGATTTGTTCAAAGTCTCACATGAGTAAGTATCAGAAATGATTGAAAGAAATATTGGCAAAAGAAAAGCCCATACAAATTTTATATATCATGAAGGGCCGAAGCCTACACTTGTGAAAATTACAAAGATAAAAAAAAAATACAAAGGTCCTGTAAGCCTATTTAATCTGTTGATTAAGAGCTTGAATCATCAGAGCCGAACTCTTCAGGGCCTTCCTCGGAACTATCTTCGAGTGCTCTTTTGGCATTGTCTTCATGATCCTTTGCTTCAGCGATCCGAGTAGGAATATCTGGAATACCCCGTTGAGCCACTTCAATCGTGTTATACTAAAAGGATAGATCGAGCCTCGGCAGCCTCAACTTCATCATGGGCTTCCTTCAGGTCGGCTTGAGCCTTTTTAAAATTTTCCTCCAACTCAGACCTCTTATTGCGCAAAGCAATCCGAACGTCATTGGAGGCAACTAGCTCGGCCTGAAGTCTGTCATTATTTCAAATAGCAGCCTCAAGCTCACTTTGAGTTTTCTATTGGCCTGGGAAACCTTTAAGGCTTCCTTTTCAGTGGCCCTTTCGGCTTCAAGTTGCCTAAACTTCTCCTTTATCCTTGAAACCTCACCTTTAATGGACTCAAGTCCCTACTTCAATTGGGTGATAGTAGCCTCTAACTCACCGAGCTTTGTGGCATATGAGGATTTCCCCTGGCTGAGCTGCTTATTTTCCTCTTTTAGGACTTTGTTCTTTTGGAATGATTCATCGAGCTCATTTGTCAACCGAAGGTTCTCCTTCTTAGCTAATTCAAGCTCTGCTCGGAGGTCGGAGGACTGACGATTTGGCTCAGCTGATCTTCCTTTTGTTGGAGAAGAAGTTTGAACTTCTCAGTCTCTCGGCCCTGGGCATCTAACTGGGCCCGTAAATCATCTATCTCATGCTGAGCTCAAAGAAAGCCTTCGTTCACAAGCACAACAGCCTGCAAAAATAAAGGAAACAAGGTTAGAGATCAGTAAACAGTGAAAATGTTCACCCAGGTTCCAGCATGCATACCCTCATTGACAAGGCACTGCCACGAGAGTCCATCCATATTTTCTTTGTCGGACTCCGACACAAGAGGTTGTAGATAACTAGCCACACGCACGGGGCAGGACAAAAAACTGCAATCTTCAGGAACGGTGACCATGGTCGACCTTGTCCTCCTCAGCTCTACACTTGGAGCTGAAAAAATATCTACCAGTCGGGATCGGGAACTAGACTCAGTAGACCGGTTAGCTCTCCTCGACACTTGTGAAATAGGGAGGTGGCCGAACCCGGAGGCCTCTATCATTATAGGAAGATTATCAATGGACCCATCCTTGGGAAACATATGGTCAAAACTCTCTTTCTCCGAAGATCGAGCAGGAGGAGATGGTGAAGTAGTTTGAGCCGGAGGAGGTGCTGAGGTTGTTTCGGCCCGTCTGGCCCTTTCAACCAAAGGTGTCGCCTCGGGAGAAGTGTCGCCTGTAATGTTGATCAGCTTGACGGCCCTTAATGGAAGCGGGGCTTGGAGATATTTGGTTACTGGGGGAAAAAGGGTCTGAACTTCCCCACCCGTGGCAGAGCCCGGCAAATCAACTGCAGTACTCTCCTCTGGGACCTCTACCAAAGTTTTCTCAGTCCCGGTAGCAGCCGCAATAGAAGGATCCGTCCTGATGTTCGCGACCTAAACATCATCATCGGGATCATCCCTTAGACCTCGAGCTTCGGATATACCTGCGACATCCTTCAAGCTCTTCTTTCTTTTCTGACCCTTAGACTTGGGTTTCTTGTTTTTCTTTTCAGCCTCGGTAATGAGCCGTGCTAATCCTGAAATATCAAAATCTGAACCCAGTGTGGTGAGTTCGTTCGCTAGTGCGGGCTGTGGGGTCAAAGAGCGTCTGCCCAAACCTGAATATCAAAAGATTAAATCAAAATAAAGTTGAACGAAAGAAATAACAAGAAGCTACGGGAAGAAAAAGATACCATGATTTTGTGCTGACCACCGGTCACGGGACAGATCTTTCCATGTCCGCGCTTCGTGCAGATATTGGCTGATAATGCTTTCGATCCACCTAGTAAATCTGGAGATTGCCTCCGGAAGCCATCCGCCAGCTGAAACATCGGAAATAGTTAAAAGAAATTCTCAAAGGCACGTAAAAGGAGATGAGTCCCATGAAACTTACGTTTGTTGTTACACCTTTCAGGGAAAGGCATGTAATCCTCTAGTTTAATGTACACAGTCCAAACCCCGACAAAACGCTCGTACCAGCCCCGATCTCTGTTCTCATCAATGCAGGAAAGAATAGGTTCCTCCCTCGTTTGAAAAGCTTTATAACTTCGCCATGGAAGATCCTCGGGCAATATAGATGGATCAGATGGTGCAAGGTGAAGTTAACTTTGGCATTATCGGCCAAAAGACGGAGGCAGGCAACAATCCTCCAAACGTTCGGGCCTATTTGAGCAAGGCACACTTCATATGTTCGGCACATCTCACGGATAACCGGGTCTATTGGAAGGTTAAGCTTGATGGTGAAAGGGTATGTGTAAACATATAAAAACTCCTCCTTAAGTTGGTTATTGCTTCATCATCACCGGGGCCAATAATCTCTATGGGGCGGTTATCCCAGCCACATTCAGTTCAGGACATTCTTTGGTCTGTGTGAGGGCATGAAGGCTGAGCAACATTGAATACTTATCCAAAAGTAGCGTTTGAGCATGCATTAGTAGTTACAATAACTTGTTGTCATTTATGGAAACTTCATTGCTAGTCATGAGGTGTTTTGGATCATACATCTTAGTTGAACTGTTTTAAATTGAGAGGGTCAGTCATGGGAAATAATGCAAGCTAGTAGTTTTTAGTCAAAACCATTGTAGACATTGTTATTCTATTTGTATCTATGTTACTTGAGTCGTTTGTGTTGTGTGACTTGCTTGAGGACAAGGAAAGACTTTAAGTTGGGGGTGTTGATGTGTCGCGAAATTCCGACAAGTTTGATGTTTTTTTACTGCGAGTTTTACTTGTTTTGCAAGCAAGTTTGGGTCTTTTGATGTGTTTGTGTTATGTTACAGGTATTTATCGTGTTTGTGGCGAAAGTCATGAAAATGCCTTAAAAATATGTTCAAGAAGGAGAAGTAACTAAAGCTGGGATGTTACGGAGCAAAAAGACAGACTGTGTAATATTTACGGGTCGTCAATTCAATCATAGATCAGTGGCAGAGAAGTCTCACCTGGAGAAGAAATTCTCGGAAGAAAGTACGGACCGTATACTATTTACGATCCGTAAATCCCACCGTATATCATTGACAGGAAGTCTCAACTGGAAGAAGAATTTATGGACCAGTTATACGGATCGTAAAATATTTACAGTCCGTCAGAAGGGAGCGTAGATCTGGGCAGCAGAAGGGTATTTTACGGACAAGAAATGCAGGTTTTACGTCCGTTTAATATTTACGATCCATATGTTGATCTGACAGGGAAAATTTTGTCAACATGTTTTTCACGACTTAGACTATTATAAATACCCGACGTAAGTTTCTTGTAGGCCACAATTCACCAGATTTCAGTTTTAATTCCTTAGCATTGAATAATCATAGTTTTTGAAGTCTTTATGGGATTACAAACAATTGCAATTATTTTCTCATCAATTCCAATCAATCATTCGTAAGCATTATGATCTCAAATATTTATTATTGTTCTTCTTCTTCTTCTTCTATGAGTAGCTAAATTTATTTACTAAGGTTGTAAACCCATGGATGGGTGTTGTGTGATTGGGGATTGTGATTGATATACGCATAATGGATTGTTAGGGTTTATTTGTTCTTCGTTTTAATCATATAGTTAGTGGTTGCATACATTAGCTAAAGCCATAAACTTTGATTTATTTGGGAAAATAACTAGGGTTTGGTAAGAACAAATAACAAGAACTCAAGGCGTTAAACCTTGTTTAATAAATTCACTTAGGAATAAGAGGAATTTACTTCGCATAATTTACCGTTCTTCATGCATTCTTTCTTATCTTTGGGAAATGTATAGAAAGAAATAGTCTTTTCGTACTGGGAAATAGTCTAGATTCACATAGAGGTTAAGTGCATTCATACAACGATCCATTAGCAGTATATCAAGATCAAGACCCATAATCATACACTTAATCTGACGGGGACATAACCTTGGTTCTTTTTACCCATATTTACAACTCTAAATTACTAGTCACTCTAAATTAGTCCACAAACCAGAACTCTTATAAAACACTTTGTCTGGAATACACCAGGACCGCAAGATTAGTATAATACTTTTTTAGTAAACTTTTCACACAATATTCTCTGTGGGATTCGGCCCCAACCTTGTTGGGTTACTATATTTGACATCGTCCGCTTTACGCTATTAAAAAGTGTAATTTGAGTGTATCATATACACATGCTAAATGGTAATCTTTGCCTAAATAGCCATGACCTGGAGGGGATCCATGTTGTCCATGTACCACTCGCTTCAGAACTGACCTCGGTTCACGAGCCCATAACTAGGCCACATCCTCACCCCTATCAAATGTGCCTTTTTATATTTATATTATATTTCTCATCACAATGAATTTCTGTTCCACAATCAATTAAGGAATGTGAACAATCAATAAATCAATATCAGGGAACATAAATCACCATGTCACAAATCATATCAGGACTCAAGAAATCAACCTCCTAACAATGTGAATGCTCCATGAGGATACATAAAATAAGAATACACGTCATCACACAACGGCCATGCCAAGACTTAGACTTGACTTGCCAATAACGTAAATAAGGAATCACTCTGAATCAACAAGGAAGTAAATATTTACTAATCACGCATGCTCAGTACATAGAATAACAACAACATGAATACTCAATGAGGACACCTACAATTTAGCAACAGGTTGCTCTCACCCATGGTACAACAAGACTCCATTATGGTCGACTCGGTAATTGCACATGCCCGACCCTCTAACTAGATCAATAACATCCTATATTCTCTACTTTGCTTCCCTTTTATGGCATATTACTATGCATCTTGGTTCACTTATTCACTTAATGGCACCATGCCCTCAGAAATCAACATTTACCCTAACCTAAACAATATTCATCCGAACTCCGTGTCGAAAGACCTAATCATGCTTTCTCACATCAATTCTATAGCATATATATGATTTCCTAATCAAAGTCTAACTCAAGTAAACTCTAACCTACCTCGTTGCCGAGCAGCTTTCATGAATGTTCATGGAATATCCGCCATCCCTTCTTTGAACCGGAAGCGGTGATAGGGAAATCTTTAAGGGAGATAACGCGAAGGATGTTTGAGGGCTACTTTTCCCTAGTCATCAATTGTTTTACTCAGGGGATACCATAATAACGGCTTTGAAGAGGGGTTTTGTGGACAAAAGGGTTTAAATCCCGAAATAAGGTCATTAAACGCGGGTTCTGGTTCACATACGTTGCTGCAGCGGAATGCTCGTCCTCTATAGAGGGCTTGCTAGGCAGTCTCCTATCCCCCCAAGCCAACAACTCTTTAACTCTCATGTAATTCAACTATGAGTAAATATTACACTTAAAACTCTCCCCGTGGACCAATCTTATGACAATACACTTGGTTTTAATACGCAGGCTGCGAAAGGTCCAATAACGACCAGGCGAGTCATTACAACATCGTCCATGTACCATATCCAATATCCGGCCTCCCAGGCCCCTTTCTTACATCTCATTAATCAAATGTCAATAAAATTATGAAAGTATGAATGGATATGCGTACACCATACAAATGCATAATATCAAGTATATATGCCCTTTTCACAGTCTGGACGAGATGTGGAGTGATGAATGCAAATCAAGTCAATAATCACAAGTATTCAATCAACTATGGCCTTCATAGCCCAAATAAACAACAATCATACCAACCTAATGGATTTATCCACCATCTTCATGGCCCGAAGGCTAAACACATAATCTTTGTTACTCTGCATGTTTATTTCATGTTTTAATTACCCATACAAGTACACCGGTACCCGCACAAGTGCTCGTCACCTCACGAGTACGGGACCCCCAATTTCCCATTACCCCTTTTATTAAATTAACCAAAACAAAACACTATATAAAGGGTCTAGTAAGTCTCAACTTGCCTTAGATTTAAAGTCCCATAGCTCACGAACAGATTGCCCTTTGTCAATGCCTCCAATTGATCACAATCTCGATCCGAGCGAAGATTAAGCCTTTCAAAAGCTCTACCTCGTCTAAATTCTCCAAATGATTTCAATCTAATAAAAATAGTATTCTATGAGGTTAGACGAGTCCAACGACACCCATATTGCTATACTTTATTTCGGAACCCGAAAGCGAACCCAAAAAGGTAACCCCGAGCCCATAAGGGAAAAATTGGAATTTTATTGTAAAATTAATTTGCCCAGATGAATTGACTCTCAAATCAATAATTTATCATTTCCCAACTTTACACCTCAAAACCCCCAATTTCTACAACCCAAACACGGATAATATTGATAACCAGTGAAAATAATCTTGTGAAAACACCAAAATAAAGGTTATATACTTAACCCCTTTTGAAGACGAGAATTTAGCCACCAAAATCGCCTCAAATCGAGCTCTAGAACTCAAAATAGACCCAAAACACACTAATCCCGTTTTGGTTATTAAAACACTGTCCAGGCATTTTTCTTTATCGCAATCGAAACTGCCAGTGGCTATCGGCAATCGAGATCGCGAAGGCAATTTTTTTTTAAATCTAAAAATTTTTGTTCATCGCGATTGCGAGCCCCCAAATACACCAGAAAACCAGAATTTTCAACAATTTCTTCCAATCTTCGATTCAACACCCGAAACTCATTCGGAAGCTCCCGGACACAAACCATAAATACATGCATTTCAATCATAAAATATGCTACAAACCTGCTCGCACACTCAGAATTCCCAAAAGAAATCAGCTTGACCCTGTCTTGACCAAGGTCAACTCCAACTTTTTAAAATACTAGATTTTCAACTAACGATCCAAATCACACCCGAATGCATCAGGACCCGAACCAACAGTCCCACTAAGTCAAAAATAACACTCCAGACCTAATGGAATCAATGTGTCATGACCCATTTTAGGATCGCGCGGGCACCTATCATTTCCACCTCGATAGGCGAACCCTTAACCCAAAACAAAATCATTTGCAGCAAGAACAAGGTTCATTAATCTCCAAATTATAACACAATCACAATGCAGAAATAAAACCATTAAATATAGACAAAATAGCAGAATTGTTACAACAACTTTTAACAACCCTGACTCATTTCCCATGACCTGGTCTAGACTAGTACAAGAGCAACTAATACATAAGACTGAATACAATAATAAATATAAGGACTCAACCTCCATCTATGAGCGAGAATGATGGAGGCCTTTGAGATAGGCACCGTGCATCTTCCGGAAAACTCCAATCAATCAATATCCTGAAAAACCCTACACCCCTCGGAAGGGATGTAGCAAAAGTAGTATCAGTACAACACTATTACTGGTAAGCATCATAGGCCGACAATGTTTAGAATAACATAACGGTATTATAGTCTACAAATAAGCATGGTAGGAAAAACTAAGTCAACAGTTGTCACAACCCAACCCGCCATGACTGGCACCCAAGTAAATCTTAGTGGGCGAACCAACACACAAGTCATCTATTTAACCAAGTCCGATTTTATATTAACCAAGTTAATCAGTTATTACTCATTCAAACATCAAATAAACAAAATAAGTCATACCATAAATACTGAAATAAATGCGAAAGTTCTAACTAATACAAAATCCCCAAAATTCGAAAGTCATCGTACAAGACTCTAATCTAAAACATGTCTAAGGAATGAAATTTGACTAATAAATATCTATAATGTCCAGAATAAGAAAAGACATCATAAGAAGAAGATCTTCGGGCGGCCTGGCATGGGAAAAGGCTCACCCTAAATCTATCAGCAGACGTCCTCCACACTAGATGTGAGGGCCGGTAGCAGTCTTTGTATCACAATCTGTACTAAAAAAATGCAGCAAGGCAGTATCAGTACAAACACTATGCACCAGTAGATATCATAGGCCGACTAAGATTAGTATCATGCATATGTCATAAAATCATTAGAATAAACACGCCAGTTAACAGACATGAATATTAATAAAACACAGCAAATCAACCAAGGATAATCACAATCAAATCACCAAGATATTAAGAATCCCAATCAACGGAAGCCACACGAAAACAAGTTTACCATAATAACCACACTCACTGTACACACATGCTAACTGATGTCATTGCTCAGTAGTCATGACCTGCAAGGGACCCATGGTGTCCATGTACCACTTGTTTCGGATTCACTCCTCGAACCCGAGCACAAACTTTCACTCTGAAACGAACCTCGAACGTGGGACATATCAACGTGCCTCTCGTTTTCAAAACTAACCTCGGACCACGAGCCCATAATTCAGGTCACATGAGTGCCTTTCCATACCTCTTCAAAGAACAGTGTTTCTTACCTTCTCATTATCAATACCCAAATCATCATTTCATGTCACAATATCATCGAGAAGATCATATTAGCTTCTCATCCCAACATATCCACTGCAGATATAACACGCAGGAATAGTGGCATGAAACCTACACAATCACTCAATCACATTCACATAGGAGTTTAGCCACACAATATCAGGCATGAAAACTAGACATGCTTTCTCCTAAAGAATTCACAAAACATACAATCAACTAACCAAAGTCTAACTCAAGTAGACCGCTGGAACAACGCAAGTCACTCTGCTATAGATTTTCCTTTCCTTAAAGCCTCAAAATGCTCAAAGTCTAGAAATAGAAGGCAATGAGTCACAATTACTCAAAACACAAGTACCAATTCAAGAATACCCTTCCTTTTATTCCATTCCAAGGGGTGGATGATTTTTCAGGTGTTAAGAAACCTATCAAGGGCCTTAGTAATCATTAATCATCAATTTATAACAACATTCTATCAACATTCCCACTACAAGCAGTTTTTATGGTCAAGACACCATTTTTATAGAACCCTAGGTCTCAATTCACTTAGTTTATGGCTCTAAGTGCTCAATTCATGATTAAGAGAAACTAACCCAAGATTTTAGATGATAACTAAGTGATACTAACCATAACCCATTAAGTTTAGAAGGTTAATTAATTTCTAGGGTTTCTATTTCAATTTCACCATTAAAGACCCACAAAGGGGATGACAATTATGAAGGAGAACGAAATGATAGAAAGGAATTGATGAAACTTACCTCTCAAGAGTTTCTTACCCTAGCTTTGAATTTCGCCTTAGGTGCTTGTTGGGAACAGTGTTGGTGTTTCATGAATAAAGAATGAGAGACTAAGTGTTATAAAACTGGGCTACTGTTTTCCATTGACCGCTCCAGCGATCGTTTCACTGCTGTAGCGGTCCCGCAATAGCGGTCAAGTGATAGCTATGGCGGAACAAGAGGATCCGCTGTACCGCTATGGTGGTCTATCCACCGCTATAGCGGTACCGCCATAGCAGTCAACCGCCCGCCACAGTGGCCGCCAAGAAAATGGATAGCCGCTAGAAGCGGTCCACCAGCCGCTATAGCGGTACCGCCGCAGCGGCACTCCCACCCCCAAAGCGGTCCCATTTGGGCAGTAAGCTCGATTGTTTTCCAGTTTTCCCCCTATCCCCCAAAATTTCATTCAAGGCCCCAAAAACATAAAATAAACATGTATATATACATAAAGACGTCCTACGAATACACCCGTTGCCTCAAAATTCCCAACGGAGTTTTGATTTCCTACGTAACCCCCCGATGGACTAAATAAAATCAAACAACAGCCACAAATAGGTCAAGTTTCAGCTCATAAGCTCACACGATTGAGTTTCTACTGGTTTGTTCTACCCTTGGAAAGGTTCTATTTGGTGGGGTGATCCTACATTTTCCATAACGATCGAAAGTGTCGTTACAACAGGACACATCACCTACCACTCGCCTCAACAAATATAAGGCTCTTATTTGCATTAACTCATCCTATGGGATTCGTTTGCTTACTACATTACCATTTGCCTTATGGTTCATATAACATACAATAGGCAAAAATGCTCAACTATCACTAGTCAACTATCATTACAAAATTCATTCGTGTTTTAAGGAAGGTTCTCC
The DNA here is from genome assembly GCF_019175385.1 of Lycium barbarum. NCBI lineage: Eukaryota > Viridiplantae > Streptophyta > Magnoliopsida > Solanales > Solanaceae > Lycium > Lycium barbarum. The sequence goes on from NC_083348.1 coordinate 53,004,777, forward strand.
CGTCATTCTAGTGTTCACTAATCACCCAACCTACCAAATCATACACCTTCATATTAAGGTCACCTAGCACCACACTTTCCTGATCCAAGGTCACAACCTATGATTATAGCAACTAATCCCAACTATGGCTTAATCTGATTCAGTACATCACAATTATATCACCACAAGTCATCACTTATGTTACAACATCTAAACCCAACTATGCCAAGTCTCAGTATAATCATTTGAACTAGTATATCACATTGGTATCACAAGAAGCCAAAGGTACAATGCAATGTAATAAAGTATGAAATATGGATGCAATGCATATGCACCAATACACATGTACTCCGATGATGGAACATCATATCTCGGCAGCACAACCTATGGGGGACCTGCTAAGTCCATGTACTAATCCTCACGATTTCGGAAAAGACCTCGGCAATCGCTACCAGCACTCATACCTCGATTTCGGGATAAACATTGGACATTGGTCCTCACGTCACTCTTATCCAACTAAGCCCAGCTTATAACAGTGTTTCCTTGCATATCATCAATGTTTCAATAGTAGATCATGAAGGATGAAAATGTGTTCAATGTATGAATTCAATGTCAATAATCAAATCAATTTCAATAGTACCAAACATGGGCACACCAACAATATCAATAAAAAGGGTACACAATAAGCCACAATAGAATCACAATCCCCGTCTCAAACAGCAACAAGTAAGGTGCTACAATATCATCACCAAGATATATCACTCGTCACCAATATCTACTATCTCCACATGGCAATGAGCCAACAACAAACAGAACAAGATAAGTCACAACACAAGGGGGTGGCTAGCCCCAAATCATATAACAAGGCCCAACCTAAGGCAATATCCAACACAACTTCATACCCGAAGGTTTACAAGCATTCTTCGACAATATCGTCTAAATACATGCCTCGCTAATCAAAATCTCACCATAGGATAATCATAAATCCACAACTATACTAGTGATGCATAATAACCGCTACCACTTATACATTATCAATCTAAGTATCCAACCCATTCTCCGAGATCCTATACATGCATTCTCCGTGTCACGACCCAATTTAGCTAAGTCGCGCGGGCACCTACCTTTTCCAACTCGGTAGGCGAACCCTTATCCCAAAAATTGCAAAGTCATAAATAAACAAATAAACAAGCAAAAGAGATAAGAGTCACGTAAGTCTGATGATAATCATATAGAAATGTGCGGAAGTAAGAAAATACATTAACTCCACCCAGAGTCTGGTGTAGCCATACAAGAGCCTCTAACTAGATACTACAAGTCTGAAAGTAACAAAATACATCAAAAGTCTGAATATGTCTCAGAATATGAAATAAGACATAGATAAAGGAAGAATCTCCAAGGTGACAGAAGTCTTCGTGCTCACCTTGTAAGACTCTCAGCAGCAACTCTCGCACTGCAATCAGCCACGAGAATCAGAGGTCGATCCTACTCGGAACTCTGTATTCATAAAAGAATGCAATAAGTGCAGGTCAGTACAACCAACAAGTACTGGTAGGTATCATAGGCCGACTAAGTTTATCTAACACATATCAAGACAACAAAGTAAGATAAACAGGTAAATCAATAAGGTATAAGTCAAACACGAACTAGAATCCAAGCACACGTCATCACCTATGTTATAGCATCTAAACCCAATTGCGTCATGTCTCAAATACTCATTCTGAATCCATATATCACAAATACATCACAAGAATATCACAATAGAAGCCATAGTGCAATGCAATGCAATAATGTATGGAGGTGAATGCAATGCAATGTTGCGTACATATGTACTCCAATGATGAAACATGACATCTCGATAGCACAACCTATAGGGGACCCATGAAGTGCATGTGTCTCATGGCTCCAGAAATAACCTCGACAACCGCTACCTCACGATTCCGGCAAAAACCTTAGCAATGGATACGTATAACCTCGATTCCGAGATAACTACCGGATATCGGTCCTCACGTAACTCTCATCCCACTGAGCCCAACTCATCACAGTGTTTCCTCAAGTATCATCGGTGTATCAACAATATATCATGAAGGATGAGAATGCTTGCAATGTATGAGTTTAATGTCAATAATCAGATCAATATCACAAGCACCTCGCATGGGCACACCAAAAATATCATGAAACGGCTACATAATAAGCCATAGTAGAACACTATTCTCGTATCAAACGTCAACAAGTAAGATACTACAATATCATGATCAAGATATAACAATAGTCTCCAATATCTACTATCACCACGTGGCATCAAGCCAACAACAATAGAACAAATCAAGTCACAACACAACGGGGTGACTAGCCCCAATCAAACAACAGGGCCCAACCTAAGACAATATCCAACCCAACTTCATACCCAAAGGTTTATATGATTTCTCCGATAATATCATCTAAAAATGTGCTTCGCTAAATGAAGTCTCACCATAGGGTAAACCGTAACCTACCTGGAAGGCCGAACAACAATATCACCAACAATCACACCTTAGCCTTTCCTTTCCTTTGACCCTCGAGATCAAGAAAGTATAAGCACACTCGAATCATAGTATTAGAATCAAGAAAAAAATCAAACAAACGCTATTTCAATTCAAGACCGAAATCCCCAACCTGTGGAATAGGGTTCATGAACTAGAAGGGTGAAATTAGGAATCTAAAGGTTCCAACGTGAAATTAAACCTCTAGGTGATCAATTCCCATTAGTAGCAAGCTAGAATAATCAACAATTCAATCAATTTCGGATTCTAGGCAAAACCCCCCAAATTTCGGTATAAACCCTAACTTCCAATTCCATAAATTAGCCTTTAATTAGGAAGAAGTTATGAAATAAGGGATTCTAATCATCAATTCATTGCTTAAAGAAGCTAAACCAATCAACAAATCATGATTTAGAAGCCTAGAAGAATAACTCATTATACCCACTTTTAATTTTCAATCACTTAATGAACTATCAAGATAAAAAGATCTAAGATGATTAGGGATAATGGAATAATAAAGGGATTAGGAGAACTTACCACCAATAATCTTCTCCAAGGATATCCTAGAGTTTCTCCCAAAAGCTCGGATTTTTGAGTAGTAATAAATGATAGCCTAAGGGCTTTTAATACGCAATTAATGAAATAACCAGGGTTGGTAACTTTTCGGAAGCAGCGTGACCGCTGCAGCGGTCTTGCCCAGACGGTCACTCAGACCGCCGTGATGGTAGGCCTTCAATGTACATGGCCACTATGACGGCACTTACCACCACTATGGCGGTACCGCTGAGGCGGTAAGGGTGCCGCCAAAGCAGACACCAGCACCAGATTTTCCTAAAAATAATCTCAATATCAATCCGAAATCCCGACCAATATCCGAGGCTATCTGCTCACAAACCACATAGAAAGACACACATAAAAACCGCTATGAATGCACTTGTGGCCTCGAAATTCCTAACAGAGGTCTCGTTGATCGAGTGAACCCCTGATACCTCAATTCCAACCTCCCGACACAAGTCCCAAAATGCACCGAGTGCATTGAGAACCGAATTAGATATGCACACAAGTTCTAAATGACCATCCGGACCTCTAAAAATCGACAGATTTTCGAAAAAGGTTCGTTTATCCAAAAGTCAACTTTGAGTCAATTCTTTTTCGTTTAAAGCCTAAATTTCACAAAAGTCACTCGAATTAAATCTAAACACCTCGGGAAGCATGTCAACAATCCGCTCGGGTCACATGTGAGCCATAAAAGCCCAAGAAAGGTTCAAAAGTGTCGACATGACTATGACGACCAAGTAGGTCGCTACACTCCGTTTCATCTAACACTCGTATATGAAAGTCTAACCGGAGTCTACCAAGAGAAGAAAGCCATAACCTACCTCAGGGCCAAAAAGGTGTGAGAACATCCACTTGGATTCCACTTTCTATCTTTGTAGGGAATTTGTAGATCCGAAAGGTCTAAGAACGATGGACACATTTGAGTAAGCAACAATTAAGGAAATCAGGGTCATAGGGGTAAAGTCGTCATTTCTAAAATAATCATTTTAGATTCTTGATTATAGATATTTCACCTCTTTTATGGAAAACAAGGGTTACCTAAGTTAAACTTCCCTCACTAATTCACATAAGACATTATCAGCAACTAACAAGTTAAATTATTTGAGAAATAGCAAGGATTTAGGCTTAGAACTAGTTATTAAACTAATTCTTGTAATGAGGAAGCCATCCTAGAGTTACTAATTATTCTGGGTCAATCATTACTACAACTACCCAAAGATCTTATAAGAATTTTGAGAAAGAACCTTCATTTAATGCTTTGCCATAATCATAAATGGTGTGAGAAAGGGGAATTAAAAGAAGAAGAAATGAGTCATTTAAGGAGGTTACCTTCCCAACATTTAGGTCTCAAGAAGCTAAAAATATCTTCAGTTGGCGGCTGTATGTTGGGAAATGAATATTAGGTCAAGTCAATAAATGGAGTTTTAAATAGGTTAATCACTAGTCGCCCAAAGCTTCAGCGGTCGGTCTGCCGCTTCAGCGGCCTCGAGACCGCGGAAGTGGTCTGATGAAATCTTTCCCGCCTTCACTTCATTGGGGAATGGGTCGCTGAGGCGTGACCGCTATGGCAGTCAGCCTAGCGTTGGGGTGGTCTGACTGGGTCCTAGGCTCGAAATTCGATATTTTAATTCCTATTCGCACGACGGGTCCAGTTAGGCTAGATGTTCACCGGGGATACGTAACAAACCGAATAGGTCTTGGATATCAAAGTTGTGAATCTTTCGAGATTTACGGTAATGACCAAACGGGTCATCACATCAGATACCAATTAAACAACTGTTTGTCCTCAAACGGCAAGAAGAGAACCAAGGCACACGGGAAAGTAAGCACATGAAATGAACTTAGTAGCGTTGATTTGGAACATCTTTATCTCACAGAAGTCCATGCCAGCTATATAATACTAAGCCTTTATTAAAATAAGCTAGAGTAGACAAAAGGTGCGAAAGAAGTAACACTCAACTTAACAAATTTCCAAAATTTATATTATCACTCCCGTCTAGACTTATCAGTAAAGGTCATCATGCACGAATTTAATTCTAGCAGCATACAATTAGTGATGGCTCGGCTAATATTTTCACGAGGAAATTTGAAAGGGTAATATTGGATGAATCAAATTTTGTAAGAGAAATTAAACTTCTACCAATCACAGATCTATCAGGGACACCTGGGTAAGGTCATTAAACTCGGGTTGCAATTAAATGAATTGAATTTCATGTTAATTCTGAGGTACCGCTCAGCCGTCTGAAGTAACACTGCAGCGGTATCGCTGGCGCGGTCAGACAGTCGCTGGAGTGGCCATCGCGGATTCAAAAAAAAAAAAGAGGTCTATCACCCTTCCACTTCCCCACTTTATCACAAACACTCTCCAAAAGAAAAAAAATGACTGCCCCTCCGTCTCTACTACACCACAACCTCCTATCTCCCTCTCAAACACAAAATAAAAGTCTCCTTAACACATTACACTTCATACTACACCAAACCAAACATCACACCACTACAAATTGCTCTTAAAGGAAGGAGAAGGGACTTTCAAAGGGCCACTCTAAATCAACACTAACCCACTCGGATCTTCAATCTTAGGGTAAGAAATCACTCTTCTCGACTCATAATTAGATAATGGAGCTGGAATTTCGAGTTTTCATGCATCAAAAACAGATTTGTAACCCCAAAGTTAAGATTTTGGGTTTTGGTTGATGGAGTTGGGGGTGGTTACAATTTGAAATTTATAACCTGTTTGGCGTTAAATTAGTCTCAATATCGCAAAATTCTTTGATTTCATTCGAATTTGGGGTAGAAAACTTAAATATAGTAAATGGTATATTATTGAAGAGGGTTTGAATTTCTTGTCGATTTGGGTGATGTTAGGAGCTAGAAATAACCATACTTTAGTAGAAAACACTATGCATGCTAGGATAGGTAACAGTCTGTGCGTGAAAATTGGTTTGGTCAAGTTTCTGAGGCCTTTGGGTTCTGGCTAAAATCGGGGTCTGCTGGAGAAGACGATCCCGCTTTAGCGGTCAATGGAACGCTGGGGCTGCTTTGCTTTAGTGCCATGGGGTCGCAGCAGCGGTCAAGGAATAAAGGGCAGAGGTCATGGGAATGGTCGTCCTGCCCACTATAGCAGCTCCGCTGCCGCGGTTTGAGTGACTGCTACAGCGTTTCGTACACTAGAAACTATAACTTGAATATTTTTTTAATATATCTTATTCCGCATAGATCTTAGGGCGCAGAATGCAAGCCTTTAATTTCTTAAATCTGGTAACCTGAATCCTCATCATCTACTGTTCCTCACAGGTATAATGGCCGAAAATAAAGAAGTCGCGCAACAAGAGGAGCAAGTGCCTAAGTATCAAATCTTCATCATCCCTCAATATGCTCGTCGTTTCTTAGAGTAGAGGCATATACCTTTACTGTTGGAAAGGGGTTTTGACATGAATAACTTGGAGAGACGTGCCTCGGAGTTTCTGGAGAGGTTGCAAGCGATAAAGTGGATGTGTTTGGTTAAGGATTTCAAGCGATGCAATGAGAATTGGGTAAGGAAGTTCTATGCCATGTTTCCTACTGCCGATTGGGATTCTCCTGACCCGAGGATTGTGATTCGAGTGATCTCCGTGATAGTGGGGGCTAAGGCGATAAATCGGGTGCATAAAGTGGATAATCATCTTGTGGAGCTTTTGGAGTCCAAAAATACTGTTGACAATGGAGAATGGTTGATGTCTAAGTTAGTGGCTGAGAAGGATAGGGCTTCTATCACTTGGGGTTAGTCTAAGGTAGAATAGGGAGCGATAAGGTTACTGCGGAAGCAAAGAGGTGGCTGAACATCATCTTCCGCCGGGTGCATCCCTAGAGGAATGTCACCTCTGTGACCTATCCTAAGGCCCTTCTGATTGCTTGCATCCTGGATGCCATGCCTATGAATGTGGGTTCACAGGTGATTGAAGAATAGAAGGATGTCATGAGGCATGGGGCGTCGAGTTTGATGTTCCCGTCATTGATCACTTCGCTGTGCAAGATGGCTGGAGTCCACAGGAGGGCTGAGGACAACATGGTTAATTCTAATGCTGATTTCCACCCACTACGGGTGGTTGGTCATGGTACGTCCGTCTAGAGCAAGAAGAGGAAGACTGGTGAGTGAGCGAGTGTTAGTGCAGGTGAGGGTGGAACTGGAGCTGGAGCTGCCCATGTTCAGGGCCCGCTTGAGCGCATTGATACTTGTTTTGATGAGATGATGGCGATGTTTCAGGGTATGCAGAGGCCTTTGGTGGAGGTTGGTTCTTCCAGTACTGGCGAGGGTTACTTTACCAGGAAGGAGATGAAGGGTGCCCTTGCAGAGCATTTTATCTCAAAGAATGTTTCATTTAGATCTGTGGTTTGGTTCCTTGGACAATTTCCTTTTTTGTCTTTAAGATAATCTGGTTTGTAATAAGTTTTGGATGGTTTTTCTGCCCTTGTTAGGATTTTTTTATGTGACTATTTTTTGTGAAATAGCTGTGTTGTTTGAGTTCCATTGGAATTGCACAGATTGGATATTCAGTAGACAGGATACTGTAAGGCTTCAGGTACACTGCTTCGGCGGTCGGGTCTCCGCTGCAGTGGTCATACTTCGGTGGCCACTGCTGCGCTATAGCGGTCGAGAAAGGAAACAAAGGATCTGCTTCAGCGGATAAGTCCCCGCTATAGCGTCAATGCTGAGGTAGATGGGTTGACGCGGGAGCGGCTCATGATAAATAGAAGCAACGCCCCAGTTGTTCTCTTTTCGCGGGAGCAAGACTGCTGGCGCGGTATACCTGTCGCTTCAGCAGCACCACTGGCAGTGACACATCTCTAATGCCTACTCTCTTGAATCCTTCTAGGAACCATGTCGAGAACTTATCAAGCTAGGGTCAGTCTAAACACACCACATATCTAAAACGTTAAGATACCAATTGGAATCACCTAGATACCAATCGGACACATCGAGATACCAATTTGACCGAAGTAGCACGATTAGAAATAAAGAAGGAAAATTTCCTAAAACCATTAAATATAGACAAAATAGCGAAATTGTTACAACAACTTTTAACAACACTGGTTCATTTCTCATGACCTGGTCTAGACTAGTACTAGAGCGACTAATACATAAGACTGAATACAATAATAAATATAAGGACTCAACCTCTATCTATGAGCGAGAATGATGAAGGCCTTCGAGATAGGCACCGTGCATCTTCCGAAAAACTCCAATCAATCAATATCCTAAAAAACTCTACACCCATCGGGAAGGATGTAGCAAGAGTAGTATCAGTGCAACACTATTACGGGTAAGCATCATAGGCCGATAATGTTTAGAATAACATAACGGTATTAGAGTCTACAAATAAGCATGGTAGGCAAAACTAAGTCAACAGTACACATTACCTACCACTCGCCTCAACAAATATAAGGTTCTTATTTGCATTAACTCATTCTATGGGATTCGTTTGCTTACTACATTACCATTTGCCTTATGCTGTATATAACATACAATAGGAAAAAATTCTCAAGTATCACTAGTCAACTATGATTACAAAATTCACTTGTGTTTTAAGGAAGGTTCTCCCGTCGTTCTAGTGTTCATTAATCACCCAACCTACCAAATCATACACCTTTATATTAAGGTCACCTAGTACCACGCTTTCCTAATCCAAGGTTACAGCCTATGATTATAGCAACTAATCCCAACTATGGCTTAATCTAATTCAATACATCACAATTATATCACCACAAGTCATCACTTATGTTATAGCATCTAACCCCAACTGTGGTAAGTCTCAGTATAATCATTTGAACTAGTATATCACATTATTATCACATGAAGCCAAAGGTACACTGCAACGAAATAATGTATGAAATATGGATGCAATGCATATGCACCGATACACATGCACTCTGAGGATGGAACATCACATCTCAGAAGATCAAGCCATGGGGGACCCACTAAGTCCATGTACTAATCCTCACGATTTCGGAAAAGACTTCGGCAATCTCTACCAGCACTCATACCTCGATTTTGGGATAAATATCAGACATTGGTCCTCACGTCACTCTTATCCAACTAAGCCCAGCTTATAACAGTGTTTCCTTGCATATCATCAATGTATCAATAGTAGATCATGAAGGATGAGAATGCGTTCAATGTATGAATTCAATGTCAATAATCAAATCAATCTCAACAGTACCACACATGGGCACACCAATAGTATCAATAAAAAGGATACACAATAAGCCACAATAGAATCACAATCCTCGTCTAAAAAATGATACAGAAAAAGGATACACCAACAATATCCCGAAGGTTTACATGCATTCTCCTACAATATTGTCTAAATACATGCCTCGCTAATCAAAGTCTCACAATAGGATAATTATAAACCCACAACTATACTAGTGTTACATAATAACCGCTACCTCCTATGCATTATCACTCTAAGTATCCAACCCCATCTCCAAGATCCTATATATGCATTCTCTGTTTCATCTAACACTCATATATGAAAGTCTAGCCGGAGTCCACCAAGAGAAGAAAGTCGTAACCTACCTCAAGGCCGAACAGGTGTGCGAACATCCACTTGGATTCCAACTTCTATCTTTATAGGGAATTTGTACATCCGAGAGGTCTAAGAACGATGAATACATTCGAGTAAGCAACAATTGAGGAAATAGGGGTCATAGGGGTAAAATCGACATTTCTAAAATAATCATTCTAGATTCTTGATTATTGCTATTTCAACTCTTTAATGGGAAAAAAGGTTTACCTAAGTCAAAATTACCTCACTAATTCACATAAGACATGTCTAGACCCAATTTAGGATCGCGCGAGCACTTACCTTTCCCTCCTCGGTAGACGAATCCTCAATTAAACAACACATCAATCAATAAAGCCAATTCATTTAATCCAGTGAATATACAATTAACAGCGGAAATCATTTATTAAATAGACTCAAGATCTGAAAAAGATTACAACAGTTAAATAATTACATGACTCATTTCAAATCCCACGACCTAGTCTAGACTAGTACAAGAGCGGTTAATGTAAATTTCAAAATGGAATACAACTCTAAGACTAATCTTCCATCCTGGAATGAGGTGGGAGGGGATCTTCAAGATAGGTACTGTGCATCTCCCAACGTATCACAATCAATCACCTGAAATACTCTATACCCCAAAAGGGATGTAGCAAGAGCAGTATCAGTACAATCAACGCGTACTGAGTAAGCATCATAGGCCAACAATTGTTAGAAACACATACCAGTAAAAGAATTCAGAAACAAGCATGATAAGCTAGATCAATACCATACATCTAATTACCACACACTATAACATCAAGACTCTTAAATCGTGCAAACCCTCTACCAATCAATTTCACAATAGTCTTACGCTATTCATATACCATTAAGCCATTCGTTCTTAGTACATGAGTCTACTCATCATTAAGGTATTCCTTATCCTACATCCTTTGGCAAACCTAATATATAACTGATTCCACGGATGATCTAAGAGATAAATTAACAGGTATAACACAACCATAACCATAATCAAGTACACGTTATCGCCTAAGTAGAACATCTAAACCCAATTATACCAAGGTCCTATGATTCCAATCCGAATTCAACATCACAAGTAAAAATACCAAATCATATCAATATAAGTCGTGATGCAATGTAATGCAATATTGTATAAATGCATTGCAATGCCATGCAAAAGCTGTGTGCACATGTACTCCGGACGAAAATATCGACATCTCGGTAGCAAAACCCAAGGTGACTCGCGAAGCCTAAGTGCCACTCGTCCCGGATCTTTGCCTAATGTACAGAAGAGACCCGAATCTTTGCACACGAGGGTTCTCACCAGCACCACCCTAAGGGGCCAGCGGGGTTCATGCACTCACTCAATCCACTATTCAGGGACTAATATTAGATATCAGACTCTCACGTCACTCTCATGTGAAAACCAAGCCCAATTCATCACAGTGTTTCATCAAGTACCAACAATGTATCAACAGTATATCATGAGAGTGCGTGCAATGCATGTATCAACATCAATAATCAAATCAATATCACAAGTACCAACGAAGGGGTACGCTAACAATATATAAGTGTCACAAGTACCAATATGGGTACGCCAAAAATATCATGAAAACTACACAAATCATATATAACTCTATCCTCGTATCAATGCCAAGCCACAAGATACTACAGTATCACAATTCAAAAAGGAACAACAGATTCCAATATCTACTAACAACATGTGGCATCAATCCCACACAATAGGACAAATAAGTCACAACATAATATTACCACTTTTTTTTTTTTTCTGCCTATCCATCATTACTATATGATAATTTCAGTTTCTACTTACATGAAAATACTACTACCAATCTAGAATTAATACATAATCATTGGTACATTTTATCCACCCAATATCGTTTAGGTCTACTAGAATAGCATAGTACAACACAATCTAGGCACATCTTATAGAAATTCTCACTCAAACCATATAATAGTGTGAATAACCACTCCTTCTAAGTCATATAGAAACCACCAATACTCAAGGAAACCAATTCAAACATCCTAAGGAATATACAGGCCACAAGCCCGAACACACACAAATCACACAATAAAACCATCCTACTGATCCATACCAAATCTCCAACTCCCACATATGCATTCTTCATTCCTTCTAATACATGTATATGGGAAACTAACCTGATTCTACCAAAAAGGAAAGTCATAACCTACCTCAAGGCTGAGCGGGTTCCACGAGGATCTATTGATCCTTCAATTCGTTCACCAGATCGCAACCTGCACGAAGTAACTCGATACCATTATGAGACCCAAAATAGGAATCACCGTTAGAACTCTTATAAAACACTTCGAATTGGTAAATTTGGAAACTTAGCCTACCTCTAGATTATATTCACAACAACAATAGGTGATTCATAAACCTCTTTTCGTGAAAAGGGTCAACTATTTTAAGCCATTAGCTAGGTAAAGTTACCATTTTTAAGCTTATCTTTGAGAAATCTATTTTCAAGATGCATAGAAGAGACCCATTTATAATCATGTAAGGAAAGGAGAAACAAAGTTAGTAACCATTCTAGGGTGATGAACAAGAGGGAAAAATTCAATGAAATCCATATTAAGAACAACTAACCAATTCTCCTTTCTAAGTCTAGGTAATTGGGTTACTAATCTTGTGGTTTCTAGCTGAGGGAATTTTTAATAGAATCACTAATGTGAGGGATGAATGGGAGAAGTCACAAGGATTACCTTTTCCAAGAAGATATAATTTTTGGCTCCACAAATACTCCAAAGGCGGCTAGACTCTTTAGGGTTTGGGAAAATGAGGTCAAATCCCGAAATGGCACTTAAATAGGGAATTTTTACTGCGCGTCACCGCTGCAGCGATAGCGCTATCCATGTTGTTGTAGCGGCCTGAACGCACACCCCAAACTGTGCTTCAGCGGGGTCATCATCGCTGGAGCATGACCGCTGTAGCGGTTCAGCCAGTGCTGGCAGTTTGACTGGGTCCCCGACCCAAATTTTGATGTCTTGATACCTTCCTACCCAATGGGCCTCGCTAAGCTAGATGTCCGTCAGAAATAATTAGCGAACTAAAAGGTCCAGGGTATCATATTTGCGGATATTTCAGGATTTTTACGGTAATGACTAAACGGGTCGTTACATCAGATACTAATTAAACAACTGTTCGTCCTCGAATGAGAAGGGCAAACCAAGGAGCATGGAGAAGCACGCTCAGGTATAGAACTTGGTGAACTTGACTTGTAACAACTTACTCTGTCACGGAAAGTTGTGTTACCATTTGTGTCTAGACTTATCAGGAAGGTCACCACACGCGATTTAAATTCCAACGGTATATGTATCACGGTGGCTTGACTGCTAGCCTTTAGAAGAATAATCACAAGGGTAATAGTTCGGACGAGTCAGATGAATATTTTTATATTCATAGGTCTACGGGGAACAACCACAAGGGTGGGGCACCAACGCGGATCATAATCAAAAGGGAATGAATCACGGGTATTGACAATCTGGGTGACCGCTTCAGCGGCCTAGATCAGTGCAATAGCAGCATCGTGGAAGCGTTCTGGTGACTGCTAGAGCGGTGGATAGGATTTAAAAAAAAAAAGCCTTTTTCTCTTCCCAACCCTTCCCATTCCCTCAAACACTCTCCCCCCTCTGCCCACGACTACCTCTCTGCCTCGCAACCTAACACAACCTCCCAACTCCCTTTTATCCCCAAATAAGTCCCCTTAATAACCCCCACTTTAACCTAAACTCAAACCCAACCTCACACTACACAATTTGCTCTCAAAGAAAAAGGAAAAAGAAGGTCTTCTAAGTTCATTCACAGCCACCACTAACCACACCCGAATCTGCAACTTTCAAGGTAAGAAATTACTCCCCTCAACTTGTAATAGAACAATGAAACAGGATTTCTAGGTCCTTATACTCGATTAATGGGTTTTGTTAACCCTAAAGTTGGAATTTTTAGGTTTTGGTTGATGGGTTTATGGGATATTGATAAGACGAATTTCGCAACTAGTTTAGGGTTGGAATCATCTATACCTTGAATATGGCATAGTTAATGAAAAGATTTGGGCCAAAAATCTTAAACATAGTGAAGAATTTTTGTTTAAATTGGGTGTTGGCTTCCCTCAAAATTGGGGGATTGTTGTGGCTAGAATTTACGTACTAAGAGTTGCAAACATCTTGCACGCTTGATATCTGCCTGATCTATTCATAAAAACAAGTTTTTAAGGCTTTGGAGAGATGGGAAAATTGAGTCTGTTGGCGAAGGCGACACCGCTGCAACGGTCAAGGGACCGCTGGAATGGTCCCTCTTGATCGTTCAAGTGGGTGCTGGAGCGGTCTGGAGGGGCATTGGAGTGGTGGCACTGTCACCACAGTGGCCCCGCTACAACAGTCTGACTGACCGCTATAGCGGTGCCTGTACAAAACTGCCACCAGGATCATTTTTTTGCACAATTTTCGCTAAGATTTAGAGCGTAGAATATTTCTTTAGATTTCTTCTACCTAGTACATGAATTCTCATAACATAATTATTCCTCACAGATACAATGGCCGATAATCAAGAAGCCGAACAAGTGGTACAACAAGAGCAGCAAGTGCTCGTCTATCAAATTTTCATCAATCCGCAATGTGAGCATCATTTCTTACAACAGAGGTGCATGCCCCTACTGTTGGAGAGGGGTTTCGACATAACTAATATGGAGAAACGTGCTCCCAAGTTTCTGGAGAGGTTGGAAAGAATAAAGTGGATGCGTCTGTCTAAGGATCCCAGGCGATGTAAAGAGAATTGGGTAAGAAAATTCTATGCCATGCTGCCTACAGTCGATTGGGATACTCATGATCCGAGGATTGTGATTCGTGGGGTCTCCGTGAAGGTGGGGAATAAGACAATAAACCAAGTGTACAAGGTGGAGATCCTTCGGTGGAGTTTTTGACGGGTAATAATACTACTGATAATGGTGAGTGGCTGGTGTCCAAAGTAGTGGATGAGGAGGATAGAGCTTCTATCACCTGGGGTAGGTCCAGGGTGGGGATAGTGAGCGAGAAATTTACTGCTGAGGCCAACAGGTTGCTGAACATCATCTCCCTCCGGGTCCGTCCTTTGAGGAATGTCACCTCCGTGACCTATCCCAGGGCCCTTCTGATTGCCTGCATCTTAGATGATATCCCTGTGAATGTAGGTTCGCAGGTGATTGAAGAATGGAAGGAGTTTATGAAGTCTGGGCGTCGAGTTTATTGCTCCCGTCATTGATCAGTTCGTTATGCAAGAAGGCTGGGGTCCATAGGAGGCCTGATGATATCATGGTGGATTCTGATGCTGACTTCCATCCATTGCGGGCGTATGGCCAGGGTACTGTTGTCCAACGTAAGAAGAGAAAGACTGCAGAAGGGACAAGTGCTAATACGGGTGGAGGTGGAGATTGAGATGAGGTTGCCCCTGTTCAGGGCCCGTTTGAGCGTATTAATACTCATTTTAACAAGATGATGGGGATGTTCCAGGGTATGCTGAGGCCTTCGGTGGAGGCGGGTTCATCCAGTGATGGTATTAAAGACTATCTCGAGGCACAGAAAGAGATGGGTGAGTCGCTCTCCACTTTGCAGACTGTCTACACTTCTCTAGCTACAGACCACGTCCAGCTTTGTACTAATTTTTAGAAAGAGCAAGCTAAGAACAAGTCTCGCGACAAGGTTCACTTGAGGGCTTGGAGAGATATTAAGGGCTTATGGGGAAAGATGTAGCCCAGCGAGGAGATGCCTGTGCAGGATGAGGATGACTTTGACCGGTACTCATTTGTGAGCCAGGTCAAGGGGAGTGGCAAGCGAAACAGATCAGTGGAGGATGATGGTATTTCAAATGGCGCAGGGGCCACGAGCGGCCGGGTGGCTTAGAGATCTCTCTTCCCCTTCCCCTTTTATTATGATGGTGTTTTGGTTTCCCATGTCAGGCTTTGCTGTTGAAAAAAAAAACTTTTTCTTGGTTGGTTTGGTTTGTTTGCATCTTTCTATTCGGATAATGTCATTTTGGTTTTGGTTAGCCTTGTTTTGGCTAATGTTCAGATATTTTGTTTTGAATGTTGAACTATTTGACTTTCTTGTTTTGATAATGGTAGTTGGGTTTGTAGTAGTGACTTGAGTTGTCCTTGCCCTTGTCGGGCTTGTCTTTATATCACTGAAATAGCACCTACCTTTCCCTCCTTGGTAGGCGAACCCTCAATTAAATAATACATCAATCAATAAAGCCAATTCATTTAATCCAGTGAATATACAATTAATAGCGGAAATCATTTATTAAATAGACTCAAGATCTGAAAAAGATTACAACAGTTAAATAATTACATGACTCATTTCAAAATCCACGACCTAGTCTAGGCTAGTACAAGAGCGACTAATGTAAATTTCAGAATGTAATACAACTCTGACTAAACCTCCATCCGAGAATGAAGTGGAAGGAGATATTCAAGATAGGTACCGTGCATCTCCCAACATATCGCAATCAATCACTTGAAATACTCTACACCCCAAAAGAGATGTAGCAAGAGGTGTATTAGTACAATCAACGCGTACTGAGTAAGTATCATAGGCCGACAATGGTTAGAAACACATACCAGTAAAAGAATTCAGAAACAAGCATGATAAGCAACTAGATCAATACCATACATCTAATTACAACATGCTATAACATCAAGACTCTTAAATCATGCAAACACTCCACCAATCAATTTCACAATAATCTTGCGCTAGTCATATACCATTAAGCCATTCGTTCCTAGGTACAGGAGTCTACTCATCATCAAGGTATTCCTTATCCTACATTCTTTGGCAAACCTAACATATAACTAATTCCACGGACGATCTAAGTGATAAATTAAAAGGTATAACACAACCATAATCGTAATCAAGTACACATCATCGCCTAAGTAGAACATCTAAACCTAATTATGACAAGTTCCTATGAGTCCAATCGGGATTCAACATCACAAGTAAAAACACCAAATAATCTCAATATAAGTCGTGATGCAATGCAATGCAATACTGTATGAATACAATGCAATGCCATGCAAATGCTATGTACACATGTACTCCGGACGGAAATATCGACATCTCGGTAGCACAACCCAAGGTGACTCGCGAAGTCTAAGTGCCACTCATCCTGGATTTTTGCCCAATAGACAGACGAGACCCAGATCTTTGCCCATAGGGCTTCTCACCGGCACCACCCTAGGGGACCTGCAGAGTCTATGCACTCACTCAATCCACGATTTCGGGACTAACATCGGATATCGAATTTCCACGTCACTCTCATTTAAAAACTGAGCCCAGCTCATCACAGAGTTTCATCAAGTACCAATAATGTATCAACAGTATATCATGAGGGTGCGTGCAATGCATATATCAACATCAATAATCAAATCAATACCACAAGTACCAACAAAGGGGTACGCTAACAATATATCAGTGTCACAAGTACCAACATGGGTACGCCAACAATATCATGAAAACTACACAAGTCATATAAAACTATATCCTCGTATCAGCGCCAACCCGTAAGATACTACAGTATCACAATTCAAAAAGGAACAACAGATTCCAATATCTACTAACAGCACGTGGCATCAAGCCCGCACAATAGGACAAATAAGTCACAACATAATATTACCACTTTCCTTTTTTCTGCCTATCCATGATTACTATATGATATTTCACATTCTACTTACTTGAAAATACTACTACCAATCTAGAATTAATACACAATCATTGGTATATTTTATCCGCCCAATATCGATTAGGTCCACTATAATAGCATAGTACAACACAATCTAGGCACATCTTACAGAAATTCTCACTCAAACCATAGAATAGTGTGAATCAACCACTCCTTCTAAGTCATATAGAAATCACCGATACTCAAGGAAACCAATTCAAACATCCTAAGGAACATACAGGACACAAGCCCAAACACACACAAATCATACAACAAAATCCTTTTATGGATCCATACCAAATCCCCAACTCCTACACATGAATTCTCCGTTCCTTCTAATACATACATATGGGAAACTAATCGGAGTCTACTAAAAATGAAAGTCGTAACCTACCTCATGGCCGAGTGGGTACCACAAGCATCCGTTGATCCTTCAATTCGTTCACCACATCGTAATCCGCACAAAGTAACTCGATACCATCATGAGACCCAAAAAAGGAATCACTGTTAGAACTCTTATAAAAGACTTCAAATTGGTAAGGTAAATTTGGGAACTTGCCCTACCTCTAGATTATATTCACAACAACACTAGGTGATTTATCAACCGCCATCTATGAATATGGTCAACTATTTTAAGCCATTAGCTAGGTAAAGTTATCATTTTTAAACTTATCTTTGAGAAATCTATTTTCAAGATGCATGGAAGAGACCCATTTATAATCTTGTAAGGAAATGAGAAACAAAGTTAGTAGCCATTCTAGGGTGATGAACAAGAGGGAAAAATTCAACGAAATCCATATTAAGAACAACTAACCAATTCTCCTTTCTAAGTCTAGGTAATTGGGTTACCTAATTTTGTGGTTTCTAGCTGAGGGATTTTTTAATAGAATCACTAATGTGAGGGATGAAAGAGATAAGTTACAAGGATTACCTTTTCCAAGAAGATATAATTTTTGGCTCCACAAATGCTCTAAAGGCGGCTAGACTCTTTAGGGTTTGGGAAAATGAGGTCAAATCCCGAAATGGCACTTAAATAGGGAAATTTTACTGCGTGTCACCGCTGCAGCGGTCAGCCTGCCGCTTCAGCGGCAGCGCTTCAGTGCTATTCATGCCGCTGCAGCGGCCTGAAGCCACATCCCAAACTGCGCTTCAGCGAGGTCATCATTGCTGGAATGTGACCACTGTAGCGGTCCAGCCAGCGCTGGGGCCGTCTGACTGGGTCCCTGACCCGGATTTTGATGTTTTGATTCCTTCCTGCACAATGGGCCTCGCTAAGCTAGATGTCTGTCGAAAATAATTAGCGAACTAAAAGGTCCAGGGTATCATGTTTGCGAGTATTTCGGGATTTTTTCGGTAACAACTAAACAGGTCATTACAAGACATTATTAGCAACTAAAACATTAATCTATTTGAGAAATAGCAAGGATTTAGGCTTAGAACTAGGTATTAAACTAGTTCTTGCAATCAGGAAGCCATCCTAATTCTAGGTCAATCATTACTACAACTACCCAAAGGTCTTACAAGAATTTTGAGAAAAAACCTTCATTTAATGATTTTCCATAATCATAAATGGTGTAAGAATAAAGGGGGAACTAAAGGAATAAGAAATGATTGATTTAAGGAGGTTACCTTCCCAACATTTACGTCTCAAGAAGCTGAAAATATCTTCACTTGGCGGTTGTAACTTGGGGAAATGAATATTAGGTCAAGTCAATAAATGGGGTTTTAAATAGGTCAATCATGGGTCGTCTAACGCTTCAGCGGTCGGTCTACCGCTTCTGCAGCACCACTTCAGTAGCCTCGAGCTCGCGAAATCGGTCTGATAAAATCTTTCTCGCTTTCACTTCAAGGGGGAATGGGTCACTGGGCGGTCTGACTAGGTCCAAGGCCCGAAATTCGATATTTTAATTCCTATTCCTACGACGGGTCCAATTAGGCTAGATGTCCACTGGGGATACGTAATGAACCGAACAAGTCCATGATGTCAAAGCTGTGAATCTTTCGGGATTTACGATAATGGCTAAATGGGTCGTTATACAATGAGACATTGAATCTGATGCATTTACCCTCGATGTTGATTTTGGTCAAACTTCCTCATTTCCTTAAGTTAGAAACTTCCAATTTAGCTAAAACTAATCCGAAACTCACCCGATTTCTTCAAGAACCACGTCACCCATCCCTGAAAGTCATAAATACCAAGATGAAACTACGAGAAGGGTACTTTGGGGGGAAAATCCTAAAATCTTAGAACAACCAATCGGGGCGTTACACCATCTACCACTTAAACACTCATTCGTCCTCGAACAGTAAATAAAAGTACCAAAGTTGTCGAGAAGCCAAAGAATCTCCGTTAAAAACCTCATGCAAGCCCCCTTATGCAATAATCACTCTGATAGCACCATTTGTTCACTGAGTTAGTCAGAACTTCCTTTAACTTGGTTCAAAAACCCAAATCTTCGTTTTTTCCATATTTGAAATTTCTTCCGCAACTGATACTTATATATTCGAATTGACTGCACTGGAATTCTATTATTTTGATTATAACCACACCTCTGATGCAATTGATTGATTCCACATATTCCATCATCGACACCCCAATCCTTTAGTTGTAGCCTCAATCCGTTACCTATCCTGATTCTATTTATCTTACTTCGTTGCCTTCTAGAGTCATCTCTAGAACAAAAAATTTGTATAAAATACGTTGTAACATGTCTTAAGTCTAAATGATGACTCCCTCTCACCAGGAAAGATTTGGTGCCCGTTTTAAGCTAATTCCAAGCATTTCCGTAAAAAACTGACCTTATCCAAGACTAATTGCGATAATTATAAATCTATTAGTTTCATTTCATCAAGCTGAAGCTATTGAGCTAACTCTCATCATCCAATTATTCTTACAACTTAAAACAACATACAATGTACATCTCCCTAGTGATTATCTTGTCATGCCAAATCTGTAGAAATATCAACTAATCACCCCAAAGACTTCCCATATCCATTTGTAACTCCTCAATACATCGTCTAGTATCTATGAAAACCATTAGAACTGTTCAAATAGTTGTCATCAATAAAACATTATCAAATCACCTTGCAAACTCCAATAAAGATCGATGATATTGCCATACCTCTATTCTTAACCGCAAATCTATCAAATCTTCCAAAATGGATTACTTGATTAACCAGAAATCTTCCTAGTAATATATCCATAGGCCACCCAACATTACATGAGCAATTCTGATATACTATCCCAAACCACCACTGCATTTGTCCATAATCTATAAAGCAGTCCTCACTTATCGTTCACACAATCCTACAAACATGCTCATGCAATTCCGTACTTGTATCCTTGCCAAAGATCCCTTAACTGAAAAAATCCTTCTTCTAACTTAGATTTTGAGCTTACGAAACCGACATTATTACATAAATGTACTGTAGTGAATTCACTTCTTGTTAGGTTGCACGACCTACTTCCTATCCTATACAGTATCCAATTTTTGCCTATAGGATGGAACACGTTACTCTACCTGTTCTATGCTAGCTTCTTGAAGAATATAAATTATAGGTAAGTAAAGAACACAATGATTTTTAAGTGGAAACCACTCAACTCACAAGGGCGATAAAAACCACGACCTACATCTCTGTCAGATTTTCCCCAAAACTCTACTGTTGGCTCAACCTTTGCAAAATCAAATTACAAACTTTGTAACCTGGGAACTAACCTTTAATTCCTATCTCACTAATCTCCCGAGACTAGTAGGCAACCTTTTAGTCAATCCCCAAATTGAAGTTAAATTTACAACATTTTTGTATCTAACTGTAATTCTTCTAATAAAGCGGATAATGATACAACTCGATAAACAACCTAATACAAAAGTCTAGACTTAAGAACTGGAAAATATTATACAGTAGAACAGCTCCTTGAATATTTTTTCTTGTACTAGGGACAGACGCCTAGATTTTGAATATTTTTGTTGTCTTTGTTGATCACTCAATATTTTAAATTATCTCTTTATAGGTGAGCAAACCTTCTTCTTTGTAGGACTTGGATACATATAGCATTAAGTGCACAGCGGGTCGATAAACACAAAACCCTCTTCAGTAGGCCCATGAGATATATTAGGGTTTGTGTTGAATTGAGATTCTTGCCTTTTGAATCAGCTTCATTGTCCTTGTAGGAGTCAAAAGAACCTTGTTTAATTATGGCAAGGAAACTTATAACTTGACCACCAAGTCTTTACCATAAATCTGCAAATCATAGTTGTTGTAGGACTTGTGCAGGAACATGTTCATGAACTAGTTTCATCCACCTGGTTCGCCTGCCTCTGAATCTCTGCACTGTCTGATATGGAACATATTCAAGAACCTATTTCATCATTCCCTTCTCGTTCATTTTTGTGACTCTATCTTAAGCTTGCTTTAGTGATAGATGATGAAACATTTTGACAGACCTATTTTATAGCATCATGCTCTTCGCTCTGTGTCTGTATTTCTTCACTTAGATTTATGCATTGCTGGAATAAGTCATGTATGTAGCCTTGTATTAGCTCTGTGACTCTGATCATGTTCTTGCCCTGTGTGGTAACTTTTTTGCAGACTTGATTCTTATGCTTTGTCTACAACTCTCTTTACTAAAAAAAAAAAAATACTTCTGAGTCCTCTTCACCTTTTTTTTTTTTGCTTGCTCATGATCACCTTTAATTCTGATTCACTCATCAACTACACCTGATGAGTCTTTGTAATAGAACATGTTTTCATGCTTGTTCTATTCTTCAGTGAACTGCTCTGTGACTAAATCATCTTCATCTCTTGATTCATTCAACCACTGCACCTGATGACTCATGAGATAGAACATGTTTTCAGGCTTGTTCTATTCTTTAATGAACTGCTCTGTTAACTATCTTTGTGAAAGATCAGATATTAAAATGGTTCATTCTTTCTCTAGACTAATCATTACTTTTCCCTTTGCATTAACACATCTTTTTTGTAGCTTCTTTGGAATAGAACATGTCAATGGACCTGTTCTCACCATCCCGTGCTTTGTTCAATTACCTTGTCAATTCTCACATATATCTACACTTGGTTTCTTTACATTGTAGGTTCACTTTGTCAATCATCAAAACTTCACACAGGCATTATTTATGCCAACACTTATCTTAGTTTCAAACTGGTATTACCGATCATTAGTTCAACCTCCTGATGCACTCCACAACCTGAATTAGCTAACATAGATCATTGATCACCACTTTAAATGTCCTTATTGACTAACACCTCACTCAAGGGTCCTTAAACAATGTTTACCCAAGAAGAACCACCTGTTTGCTTGCTTCACCAAACTAGAACGCCTCCAAAAATTAATGTGATTATCCTACTCATTTCGTCAACTATACCGAGTCACATCACTGATAATTGCAGAAACTTGCCGAGCCCTAACCAATAAGTACAATGCCTACATCCCTTCACCAATATTAGGTGCAAAAAACAATAACTCCTTATGTAATAGATCTTCACACTTATCCATAGCTAGAGTCATTTCCATTAGTCGATCATTGTCCCCTAGTAGCCTGCAATATACTCAAACACACCAGCCAATACATGTTTCTTTAACGTTCACTTCATAAACAGAGTAGAACAGAGTAGCCTCGTTCCAGGACAACCTAAAGAAGTCATCCCACCCATGAAACCATAAGCTTTGAAAGATGTCATGCTTGTATCACCTATCATCCTTGCATATCAAATAATTGTCGCGTATAACACAAATTCAACAACCTCTCGACCCAAAATGGTCCCTTTCATCGCTAACCTTGAAATATCAAGCGGATTAATAAACCCGCCCTTTACCAAAAGATCGTGACTAGCTATTCCCATAACGGTTAAATCACCATACAAAACTCCTCCCACTTGGCCTAAAGTCAATAGTTGTTCCCTTAGAGACCCTCAAACCACTTTTCCTTACTCTACCACCACAATTCCACCCTATCGAAACTTGTTGACATAAAGCCATATGCGAAGTTTTGATGATTGACAAAGTGAACCTACAATGAAAAGAAACCAGGTCTAGATACGTGTGATAATTGACAAGGTAGTTAAATAAAGCTAGACAGTTGGTTGAGATGAAGTAGAGGTTCCAGAAAGTATAAAAGGCCTGAAAAAGCAAGCATCACAGATGGATAGAATAGGACCATGGACATGTTCCATTGCAAAGGAGCTACAAAAAAAAGCATACACATGTCCCAGATTGCAAACATGTGTGCTAATGTAAAGACAAGTGCATTGATGAAATTAGAGGGAGAATGAACCATCCACATGATCTATCATAACACAAATGTAGACAGAGAAAAGGAGATGAAGATGACTCCACACCGAGTAGTTCATTGAAGAATAGAAAAAGTTATGAAAACATGTTCTATCTCAAAGAGTCATCAGGTTCATATGATGAATGAATTAGGAGAGAAGAGAGCATAAAAGTTTAAGCTGGCTGAGAAGTATTTTGTTCAAGTAAAGAGAGTTGCCGACAAAACATATGAACCAGGTCTGCAAACTTGTTTCAACACCGAGCAAGAACTTGACCAGAGTCACTGAGCTAGAAAAGGCAGAAGACATGATTTATTCTAGCAATGATTAAATCTAAGTGAAGGAATGCATACACAAAGCAAAAAAGCATGATTCTATGAAGCAGGTCTTTCAACACATTCTATCATCCATCACAAAAGCATGCTTAAGATTGAGCCATAGGAATGAACGAGAAGGGGATGATGAAACAAGTTCGTGAACATGTTCCATCTCAGACAGTGCAGAGACTCAGAGGTGGATGAAATAAGTTTGTGAACATGATCTAGCGCAAGTCCTAAATCAACTAGGATTTGTACTTTTATGATAAAGACCTGGCGGCCAAGATTATAGGATTCTTTTCCATAATTAAATAAGGTTCTACAGACTCCAACAAGGACAATGAAGTCGATCCAAAGGGCAAGAATCCCAATTCAACACAAACCCTATTATATCTCATGGGCCTACTCGAAAAGGGTTTTGCGTTTGTGGACTTGTTGTGCACTCAATGTTATGTATATCCAAGTCTTACCAAGAAGAAGGGTTGAGCACCCACAAACATTGATTTCAGAATATTGAGCGATCAACGAAGATATCAAGAATATTCAGTATCTAGGCATGCGTCCCAAGTACGAGAAGACGAATGAAGAAACTGTCAAATAGAATTTATATTTTACAGTTATTGAAGTCTAGGAAACTTGGATTAGGTTGTTTACCGAGTTGCATATTTATCCATTTTATTAGAAGCATTGCAGTAAGATACAAATCATTATAAATTCAACTTCAAGTTGGAGGTCAACTTGAAGGTTGCTTGCTAGTTAGAGGTTAATTAGTAAGATATGGATTAGAGGCAACTAGTGTTTGAAACAGGTTCACTTGGGCTTTGTCTAAATGGAAAAAGAAAGAGCTGATCCATCTAATAATCAAAGGAAAGGGACCCACACTAGCCTGGGTTCCTAAGACTAACCCTTGATTGTTGTTGCAGGTAAGGGGAGTAGAAGAACAAAATAGAATGATAGACAAACAATGCTTGCTCAAAACATAAAAGGAAATTACAACGTTAATTCTGCTCACCCTCAGAATAGAGGAAAAAGAAAATCATTGCAAAAAGAGTCTGCTTTGTCTGTCTAAAATAAGAAGACAATTAGACGGGGGGAACCTTGGATGAAAGTAGATAAAGCTGGCTCAAAACTGAAAGATCAGCAGTACATTCAAGAATGACTTCAAGCGATATATGTGAATCAAGAAAAAGCCTTCTATGACGAAAGGATACAACACTAGAACAAAAATGGAAGAGAGTAGGAAGAACGTCTATCAACAAGAAACTACTGAAAGATAGGGAATCATCAAAATTATGGTTACTCATGCACCTTTGAAACTAGTTCTGGAACCTGTTCCTCAAAAATAAAAGAAAATGGTCAACTGGAACAGGTATGGTCTACTCTCTTGGAAATCAGGGCTAAAATTCAGGACCATTAAGGAAGCCGATCTTGGAGCGTATATCCTTGAAAAGGGTAAACACAGGTATTGAGATATTTATATTGTGCTTGGTGCTAGTGTTACAGCTAAGATGAAGGAGTCGAGTATGCAATTATTCTGTCTGATCGTGCAAGTGCTAAAATGTTCTTATGATATATTGGCTGATTATGTTAAAAGATTGTTCTTAATTAACTTAGAAACAAAAGGATTATGTTAGTATTGAGGATGATTAAAGTTGCACATATGATTCTTAATATTTGGCTAAACATGTCTCTGACAATATGAGTCTACAAGTAAATAGAAATGTTCTACTTAGTCAGGTACATTTAATTGTATGTCCTTTGCAATAATAGTTTCATGATATCTTAAAGGCTTAAACATTATGACTATCACAGAAACTGGACCTAAATAAAAATTTGCACAGGGTCAGCCATTGACATTTTAGGTATGTATTCTTTCCTAGGCAATCAATTATACATACAGATCATGGAACAAATTGAACAACCTGGTTGTACTACCCTAGTAAAATCCTAGCAGTGATTAAGTGTATTGAGAAGAGTGAGTCATGATGACCATCTTGAAAATCTACTACAATCAAAATCTCCCTCTTCCTAAAAAGACTTTTCAAATTTATTTTCCCACCATTTTATCTCTTCTTCTCTTGACACTTAAACCAACCACTAAGCTCTCAAAATCTCACTCACAAAACCCTTCTTCACCACGGAACCAAATTGAAAAAAATGTCTGATTCTTATTCTGGTTCTGATCAATCATTCGCTTTTATACACTCCCTTGATTCCACCAACTCCAAATATATCCTCCATTTCACTCTCATTAACCCTTCTTTCCCTGTAATTCGAATGTATACACCAACAAGAAGGGCAAAAGGAAAAAAAAAGGAATGAAGCATGAGGGGGATATCCAAAAATTCCCAAAACAAAAGCGAGTAAGAGGGAAATCAGTAAAGCAATATCTACTCAAGAGAATGAGTTGCTTGACACTGCAAGCTCATCCCAAACTAATGTCTTGGATCTATTGGGAAACATGAATAATGAAGGCATATGAGATCTTAAGGAAATAAGGAAGGAGGTTATAGAGAAGAAACACCAACTGCCTAGGAAAGAAAAGAAATCCAGATCAATGTCCTCATAGGCAAAACCGGCAGAAAAGGATGGTGGGCCTCTTGGGGGAAAAAGGTTGATGAAAAGATGGCTCACCTCAAGGAAGGGGTTGATACAGATGGTGATCAGGGGAAGAAACAAAGAAAGATATATATATATATATATATATATATATATATATATATATATATATATATATATATATATATATATATATATTTCCCTTATAGCAAAAGGCCTCCACACCTCCTAGATAGGATTCCATATATTTCCCTTGGTCAAGTTCACTAGCAAAATGAACAAGTTCTTTCTAATTCTATCCATGTAATAGTAGTAGTATCTAGGTCTCAAGTCTAGCCAAAATGATCTATTATGTATGGTTGTAACCAACGGATTGGAAGTGTTTTTGTAAAAGATAATGGAGTTCTACGATTCAAATCTTTGCCTCAATTCTGTGATTCGAATGTTTTTAATTTAAATTGAGAGACTAATTCTATTATATTGTGCATATGTGACATCCCAGTGCTCTTCAGTTTAATATTAAAAAATGCTTAATTTCTTTTGAGATTAACTTTTTTAATGATGCCAAAAGGAGAAAGATTAATTAACGGTGTGCTTGTGCTTTTTGACTCAGTTTATAATGAACCATTTGGTCATTATAGTGCTTTAGACCCATTTATCCTCGTTGACCCTTTCCCGAGCTTTGTTAGTATGATTTTGACCCGCGGGGATAGGTGACACGGTTCCTGAGCTCATCGGGCGAGGATTAGTGTGATTTGAGGAATTTAAAAATGTTTGCCAAAAGTGAAATTTTTTTGACAAATAGTTGAATTTTGGGTAAAACGGACCTTTTTTCGCAATTCTGTTAATTTCATAAGGTCCGGAGGATCGCTTATGACTTGGTGGGATGTTTTGTTCGGTTCCCTAGGCATTCTGGAGCATTTTGTACCCTTGGTTAGAACTTGGTTTTAGCCGTTTGGGGGTTGACTGAGTCATCACAACCTCCATTGAGAGTTCCGAGGGCACAGGTGGATTCGTAGCGCATTTTTATGTTTGAATGCATATTTAGTTTGTGTCCGGGAGGTTCCGGTTGTGTTTCGGGTGTTAGTTTAAAGAATTGAAGACACCAAAAAATTATGGTATCTAGTGTGAGCACAATCGCGCTAAAGGAAATTTTGGTCAGCGCTAACGGTGCTGGAGGTGCGCGATCGCGCTAATAGCGCTTTAGGTATAAAAACAGGCAAAATCGGGATTTTAAGTTTATTTCACCATTTTCAGAGTTCTAGACCTCGGATTTGGGAGATTTTGGAAGGGTTCTTCAAGATTCTTCGTGGGCGTAAGCTTCTAATGATCCTTTTTCCATTCTACCTTTGATTATTATAGATTCCCATCACAGAAATTATGATTTGAACATAGAAAATTGGGATTTTTCATTAAATGGGTTTTCAAGTAAACTATCAAATTTGAGGTCAATTTGTGAACGGGTTTCAATGATTTTTGAGATTCCTACTATTTAGACTTTGGGTAAACTAGTTTCATTTTCAAATTCCAGTTTTGCCCTTGTGGGCTCGGGGTTACCTTTTTGAGTTCATTTTTGGTTTTTTGAATTAAAGTATAGCAATATGGGTATCATTGGACTCGTTTAGACTCGTAGAGTACTATTTTGACTATATTGAACCTGATTTTTAATAAAATTATGGTTTTCCCATGGGGCTCAGGTTTGGCTATTTTGGGTCCATTTTTAGGTTTCGGGTAAAAGTATGACAAAATGAGTATCCATAGATTCGTCCTTTGACAAAGAATTCGTATTTGATAGAATTTGACTATTTGGAGGCATTCCGTAAAGGCAAAGCAAAGGTGTGATCGTTCATGTCTCCTGCTCGGCTACTAGGTAGGTTACGGCTTACTTTATGGTTAGACTTCGGTTAGTAAAGCTATGTAGGGTTAGTGATTGTCGGAGACAGTATGTTACGCCTTCGGGTATGAAGTTGGGATGGATTACCTAGGTTGGTACTGTTGTTTGGTTATGGCTTATTGCCTTGTTGTGATCTATTTGGCTTGTTACCTTGTTGTGATCTATTAGCTTGTTGCCACGTGTGTGATATTAGACTTAATGCTTAGTTGTCTTATCATGATTGTGAAATTGTTATCCCTCACTTATTGGGTATTATCTTGGATAGAGGAAAGAACTTGACTTGTTACTAATATCTAGAGATGTGTCCATGTGTGGCACGATTGATTTGATATGTTGTCATCATTCATTGATATTATGCAGTGCACTCATTCTCATGTTTCATGATACTCTGATATGAGTTGAGCTTGGTATTGTTGTTGATTATGGCTTGTTGCCTTATTGTGAGCTATTGGCTTGTTGCCATATGCATTATACTAGACATTACTTAGTGATTTATGCATGGTTGTGACCTCGTATCTCTCAGTTATTGGTTATTGAATTGTAAAGGGGAAGGAATTGATATTGATCTTGATATTGGGATATGTGTCCATATGTGGCACGATTGTCATTGATATACTCTTGTTGGCATTGATATCATGCATGCATTCTTACACATATACTTGGTTTAGGTTGTGCGCCACAACATATATAGGACCGGGTTGCATGATCCGCAACATATATTGGACAGGATTGCATGTTCCGCAAAATATATTGGACCAGGTTGCACATTTCGCAACATATATTGGGTTTTACGCCACAGTAGGTACATGGACTTCACGGGTCCCCCATGGGTCATGACTGTCGAGGCGTGGAGGTATTCCGTCCTGAGCATGTGTGTATCATTGCATCGCTCATGCATTCATATTACATTCACTCATATATTTGATTCTGGCTGTGGTTATGTATTGTATTGTACGGTGTGCGTAGACATTGACTTCCTGGTTGATTACTGATTTTAGATCGCTGAGAGCCTGATTAATAAATACTTGGGGATTAATGGAGTCGAGGAGTAGAGACTTTCTCCTAGGCTATGACTTGAAGTTACGAAGTACTATTGTTGGTTGTACTAGTGTTTGTGACTATTCTGAGGAATCGGGGGAAACTTGGCAGACTTGTGTTTAGGTGCTTCACCATAGGCTATGATTCGACTATTTGATCTTTATGTACTCGAGTTGTTATTCTTAGACTATGTGGTGTTTATACGTGATTAAGAGAAATTTAGTCCCTTCTTTTTATATGTTAGCTAACTGTTGTCGGCTTATGATGCCTACCCAGTACGTGTTGTTTGTAATGATGCTACTTTGCTACACTCCTTTTCGGGGTGTAGAGTGTGTGACAGGTTCTATTTCTGATCCTCAAGAGTGTTTTCCCAAGATGTTGTTATTGGAGACTTAGGGTGAGTTACTGACAGATCTGCAGCCTGGGTTTCCATTCTTCAAATACTTGTGCTCTACTTCCAGACGGCATTCCTTTTGATGTTATGATCCTTGTATGGAAACATTCAGATAGCTCTTGTACGGACTTAGACCAGATGTCTTGGGTAGAATATGTATTCCGCACTTATTCTCCTTAAATTTATGATGAGATTTATTATTAATTACATTGTTCTTCCGCATTTATAGTTTGTACGTTGGGTAAAGGGAAGGCTTCTCCTACCAAGGTAGGAAGTGGTAGGTGCCCGCACGACTACGTGATTTTAGATCGTGATACAATTACTAACCTGGTTTGCTATACATGTAATGTTCAAATACTGAGCTATGAGATGATTAGAACAGGTTACATGGTTGCTTAAAATAGGTGTTTGTCATCATCAAAAAGGGGGAATTTATTGGCATAAAGCCATATGTAAAGTTTTGATGATTGACAAAGTGAACCTACAATGAAAAGACACTAGGTCTAGATACATGTGATAATTGACAAGGTAGTTAAACAAATCTAGACAGTTGGTTGAGATGACGTAGAGGTTCCAGGCAATATAAAAGGCCGGAAAAAGCAAGCAACACGGGATGGATAAACAGGTCCATGGACATGTTTCATTGCAAAGGAGCTACAGAAAAGAGAATACACATGTCCCAGATTGCCAACATGTGTGCTAATGCAAACACAAGTGCATTGATGAAATAAGAGGGAGAATGAGCCATCCACATGATCTATCACAATACAAATGCAGATAGCAAAGGAGATGAAGATGACTCCACACCGAGTAGTTCATTGAAGAATATAAAAAGTTATGAAAACATGTTCTATCTGAAAGAGTCACTAGGTTCAGATGATGAATGAATTAGGAGAGAAGAGATCATGAAAGCTGAAGCTGGCTCAGAAGTATTTTGTTCAAGTAAAGAGAGTTGCCGACAAAACATATGAACCAGGTCTACAAACATGTTTCAACACAGAGAAAGAACATGGTATGAGTCGCAAAGCTAGACAAGGCAGAAAACCCGATGTATTCTAGCAATAAATAAATCTATGTGAAGGAAGACATACACGGAGAAAAGAGCCCGATGCTATGAAACAGGTCTATCAACACGTTCCATCATCCATCACAAAAGGAGGCTCAAGATAGAGTCAGAGGAATGAACGACAAGGGGATGATGAAACAGATTCGTGAACATGTTCCATCTCAGACGATGCATAGATTCAGAGGAGGACAAACCAAGTGGATGAAATAGATTCGTGAAAATTTTCTAGCGCAAGTCCTACAAAAACTAGGATTTGTAATTTTATGGTAAAGACTTGGCGGTCAAGATTATTGGATTCCTTGCCATAATTAAACAAGGTTCTTTAGGATCCTACAAGGACAATGAAGTCGATCCAAAAGGAAAGAATCCAATTCAACACAAATCCTATTATAGCTCATGCGCCTACTCGAAGAGGGTTTTGTGTTTGTCGACTAGCAGTGCACTCAATATTATATATATCCAAGTCTTACCAAGAAGAAGGGTTGCGCACCCACAAAGGGAGATTCAGAATATTGAGAGATCTACGAAGATATCAAGAATATTCAAAATATAGGCGTGCGTCCCAAGTTTGAGAAGACGATTGAAGAATCTATCAAATAGAATTTATATTTTACAACCGTTGAAGTCTAGAGAACTTGTATTAGGTTGTTTTTTGAGTTATATCTTTATCCGCTTTACTAGAAGCATTATAGTTAGATACAAAACATTGTAAATTCAACTTCAAGTTTGTCACACCCTAATCTCTCTAGGGCGTGATGGGCACCCGACCCTCATTTAGGGCCGAGCGAACCCGCTGACTCTTACTACACACATAATCTCTTTGGACTCTTAAATTAAATATAGATGAAATACATAGTAAAGGCTTTCAGAACCATTCCTTTCGTCATTCTCAAATCAAGTAGAATCTATAATCATAGGAAACTTGCAACATAATGCATAATGACACATCGGCTGGTGGAGCCGCTTACAAAACTGACATTCTATACACGTGACTCTGTCTGCAAAGTCTCTAACATCAATCAGGAATCATAACATATATACTCCGACTCGGCAACACTTCGCAAGGAAATGGAGCTCGCCAAGCCCGCTGGAACATCTTCTAGCAATGTCTTCTATTCATCGGGGTGTACTTGCGTGGCACGAAACGCAACCCCCGAAGAAAAGGGGTCAGTACGGAATATGTACTGAGTATGTAAAGCATGAACACAGCAAACAGAACCACAAACGGAATAAAAGTACAGAAAGTAAGTGTACTATTCATAATACCAAAATGATTACTTTTAAAACACAAATCATGCATGTCAACATCATATATCATATATACATATAACAGATCCCGGCCCTCTAATGATGGACGCGGTGAACAGAATCATCATATGCCATCCTGGCTGCCACCCCCATATCATCATATCATCACATACATATATACATCTAACAGATCCCGGCCCTCTAGTAAGGGACGCGGTGAACAATGCAGTGGAAAGCGCACGATAACAGACCCTGGCCCGGGACTCAGTGAAAGATACATTGAGGCATGCACGAGCAGAGTAGTGAGAAACTGTATGCACATAAATCAATTTTTAAGACTCGATAGATAGGTACGCTAGCCGACACTTGAAGGATCACAAACACGTTTCAAGTCAATCCGAGTTAGTAATGGACATTTTAGTACAGAAACCTCTACGAACGTTCCAAAGCAATCCGAGACCGTCTACGAAAGTTAGGGACACTAATACTTACAGAACTCTTTTAGGAACAGAAACTCTTTATGCTTATTCGTTAATTAATCACACGATAAACTTGACTATACTAAGCATGCTCATAACAAGAAGTGAATAAGAATCGTAAACAAGCTCGGAATCAAAGAATAGAGTAACCCCAAGGTGCATATCATACCTTACTTGGCTCTAGGACATGCCAAAAGAAAGAAAGGGTAAGCCTTACATACCTGTTCCACCTCCTATTGGCTATGCTTATGTGTCCGAGCTCGTAAGTCTACATTTAAAATGATTCACACTAATGTTAGCCTTTTCATCGTACATTTGTACCATACTTCAAATTATACTATTTTATATTCTGCCGAAAATCGGGCAGCACCTCCCCTGTTTATGTGCCTAGCCCGAATTCTCAATTCAGCAACCAACAGCAACAACAACAATACCAACATCAATCATAATGTTTCAAACTCCAAAATGCCTCATAAAACAGCCCACACGCTGTTTTCCAACTTTCATAACTAATTAACTCAGTATACAATCATTTAATCACGCTTTCTTCGTAAATAATCCCATATTAACACAAGTAGAAAGAGATTCATACCTTTCTCCCTTTGATATTGTTGTATCTTCACTTTTTCACCTTAGTTTTATGCCACAACGCACCGCCATACGATTCTGCACCAATAACTATACACTACTCGGACTGGAATTTGGAAATTATACCTGGTTTTGGGCTAAAAAGTTGGCTTGGGTGTTGGGAAGGCTCTCCAGATTTTTGGGAGTATTTAGGGGTGTTTTGATCTGAAAATAAGGGGTTAATCCCCTTTATATAACGTTTTAGAAGCTGCCCGAACCGACTGGAAAAGTATTCAGCGCGTTCGCGCTGCCTTCTAGCGCGTTCGCGCTGGCCCTTTTTTTTTCTGCCTGGACCTGCGTTCTGTAAAATGGTCATAACTCTTGATACCGATATCGTGTGAGGGCCCACGACCTATGGTTGGAAATCTCTTTCAATTATATACAACTTTTATTTCTGGGAGTTTTCCTAAATTCCAAACTTATAATGTCGTTTCTGCCCCTCGAAGTCAGATCATCCGAAAATGTTTCCTTAAATCGCCCCTTTTGAGGGATTATGCCCATTTTTGGCTTAAGGGTCCTTCTTAGGACTTGCTCAACTTTCCATATAATATTCATATGTCTCATCATATGTCCTTTATGAAGCTCCGGTATGTGGGCCCCGCTTAGCTTGCCGCAGCAAGGGCTTTTCGTCAAATAACATATGAACTAATTTACACCATATGGTCTCCAAATGTCATATATATGTTATTATTACCTTCTTATAACACAACCTTCATTACGAACTTGATTTTTAATTTTTTGTGCAGCGCGTTCGCGCCAGTTCGCACTGTATTGGCCGTTTGGCCTTCTGCGCGTTCGCG
The DNA here is from genome assembly GCF_019175385.1 of Lycium barbarum. NCBI lineage: Eukaryota > Viridiplantae > Streptophyta > Magnoliopsida > Solanales > Solanaceae > Lycium > Lycium barbarum. The sequence continues at coordinate 53,038,817 of NC_083348.1, forward strand.
CAGACCACTTTCCTGGCTTGCCCATCCAACTTGTAATGTCCATATCTCCTTATCCCGATGTCCGATTGAGCAGCCGCTTGTCCCGTTGGAAACTAGACTTCCCGAACTTCACTTTAAGCTTTTGTTTTACTTCAAAACCCTCAGTATACTAGAACATATCATTTCCTCCATTTAGACCAAAATTTTCGTATCAGACCTTACCTAACTTTCTTTCAAAGCCTCGGAAGCTTAACCTCCTTAATCCTGGCATAACTTTACTCTTCCTTTGGCCCATACTAAGCCGTCTACAGTTTTGGCAACGCGAAATTTTTCTGGGGTGTAACAAAGTTGGAGGTCAACTTGAAGGTTACTTTCTAGTCAGAGGTTGATTAGTAAAATAGGGATTAGAGATTATTTCCTAGGTTGCAGAGGTTGTAACTTTAATTTGCCGAGCTTACCATTGTAGTAGAGTTTTGGGAAAATCCTACAGAGGTGTATGTTGTGGTTTTTATCACCCTTGTGAGCCGAGTGGTTTCCACGTAAAACTCATTGTGTCCTTTGCTTTCATGTTCATTAGTATTATGGAAACACTTACGTAGAACAGGTAGAGCAACGTGTTTTATCCTTAGGCGAAAATCAGCTATTGATCAGGATAGACACTTAGGTTGTGCATCTCTAACAAATTTCCTCTTAGCCTTTCCTACTCCCTTGTACTATCAGACTTAGCGCACCCCGTGCTCCCATCAGATGAATACTTTACCATTGTGACCATCGTGTCACCAAACTTAAACAATTCAAATTCTCTCCAGTACAGCTCAATACCGTAAGTAGAAAGAAAACTCTTCAAATGAACCCCATAGCAAGCCTTACCACCTCGAATCTTATCAACGAGGGTCACTTTTCTTACCTTTGTCCTTTATCACCTTCTTTTCACTTTCTTACCATGGGTACTATCTTCTACTATGACTAGTTGGTCCTCCTAAGTTTAAACTTGTCTTCAAGATACCAACATATGTACCCTTCTATTACTGAATCGTTGACTTGTCGTAATAAATTTGAACAATGTCGAAGCATTCCTACAGCTATCACACCTGGAGTAAATCCTCTTTGTTATATGAAACCTCCTCACTCATCACTTAGTTATTTCTCTAACCATACCATTTCAAATTACCAACATACCATAAATGCACTTCTTAAACTTCCGAGGAACTAACCGGTGAAGACATAGCGATCATGCAGTCTTTCATACCATCACACCTACTTCCTAGGAAAACTAAAAGGTCTGAATCACAACCCAGCTCCATTGATTCTTCAACTCATAATTGCAATATGAACTTGATCTCGCATCCTTATCACGGTGACACATCTCGTACCATGCCACGTGATGTCATATCTAGCCGCTCATATGAAAACTCATATCTAGCTGCTCATGTGCAAGCCTGAGAACGTGTCCTCACTATTAGTGAGAGATTAAAACAAAGAAGTTTAGACCTTAAATAGAATGACATACGCACGATAAGGAATAAAAGAATGGAAGTTTCATAAATGTCCTATAGCCTCTTGAAGATAAGTATGGAGCTCATCGTACCAACCCGCAAGACTCTACTAGAAATTGCCCATGTATTCATGAGGTTGGTGAAGCTAGTGCTCAGATTCCAAATTTGTCACGACCCAAAATCCCCAGTAGAGACTAAGTCGCAAATCTTAAATAAATTGTAGAAACATAAATGCAGAAAGTAAAGATATACAACCCAAGGTACTTAATAGTCTTAATAATTCAAATGAAATATGTCTAGGTCATACTTCTCCCAAAACCTAGAAGTCACAAGTACAAGAGCTACTAATCCGAATACAAGTCTTAAACTACTACATAACACTGTCTGAAATGGAGAAAAATAGAACATAAAGATAGGAATGAAATCTGATGTTGTGGGACGATCATCAGCTCACCCTAGATTCCAAAGTATGCCTCAGTGATCAACGAAATCACGACCTCTACACATACCCAGATCCAAACCTGCACACAAAAGGTGCAGCTAATATAGAGTAAGTACGGGAAGCACGTGTACCCAGCAACATCGTTGGCCGACCTAAAACTATAGTGATGACGAGGGTACTTCCGATACTCTTTTTCTTGCTTAGTTAGTTTCAATAGTCACAATTTATAAGCATTTAATAAGTAAAGAAGATTTCCACAATTCAATTGGATCATTTAAGTCCCGTTTAATCATAAAGCTTCAAGCTTTCCATCAATTAAGACTAGTATAAGCCTAAAGATCCCATATTTATATCAATTATGAAAAGTATAATGTAAAGATCCCATCTTTATATCAATTATGGAAAGTATAAGGTAAATATCCCATCTTTATATCAATTATGACAAGTTTAGGGTAAAGATCCCATCTTTATATCCATTATGACATATAAGTACAAAAATCCCATCTTTATGTCATTTAACACACACATGGCATGAAATCAAGTCAAACAAACATAATAGTATGAAATGTAAAGGAATGTATGCAACGCAATGGCCATATACATCGGTATACACACACTCCTGCAGTAGGTTTCACGTGACCATGGGGGACTCATGAGGTCCATATACCCACCCGGAATACCAGATCTCCTAGAGCACATCGGATCCCAACCATTTGGCTGTAATATTATCATCACTCCATTCATGTATCATATGCAAATCCGGCCTTCCAGGCCCCTTTCTCACATCTCATCAATCTAATGTCAAGAATATCATGAAAATATGAATGTATATGCATACACCATGCAAATGCATAATATCAAGTATATATGCCCTTTTCACATTTGTTGGCATTAAGCCATATGTGAAGTTTTGATGATTGAAAAAGTGAACCTACATTGAAAAGAAACCAGGTCTGAAGGAGCATACAACACATGATGGATAGAACAGGTCCATAGACGTGCTCCATAATACAGACAAGAACACTCTAAGAGCTGAAAGTCAAGCGGATAAGGTTGCTTTTGCCTTAACCAGAGGTCTCAGTTTCAAGCCTTGAGTATGGAAAAATCTTTGATAGGGAGCACGGTGCGAATCTAGATATTGTCGAGCTCCAATACGGGTACAGGACACCGGATGGGAAACCAAAAAAAAAGAGGTGAAAAGATGACCTAGTAGGGCACACCTAGATGTTCAATGTATAGCCTGAATGATATATGAATAAAACAGCTAAACAAAGCAAGCCACAAAAGGGAGAGTAAATGACTCAGGAGGAGGAGAAGTTCATTGAAAAATAAGAACAAGCATGACAACATGGTCTACATACATGATTTATCATATAGATATATGAAGAACAAAAGAGATGCAATGATGAATGACCCAAACATAAGGAGATCATGAGAAGAGCAAGTGAAGGTGACTCAAGAACCAGAAGACAATATTCAGAAGAAATTGTTCAACCAAAGGATTTGCAAACAAACCATGTGAATCAGGTTAATAGAAGATTCAGGTCTGCAAACATGTTCCATCACAGAGCAAAAACAAAATCAGAAGTCAAAGCATGAGTCAAGATTAAAAGCATGATTTATTCCAGCATGAGTAAATGCTTGTGAAGAAGACAGACACAGAGATACACATGATTAATGAAATAATTCTGCCAACATATTCCATCATCACATGATCAATGAAACAAGTTGGTCAACATATTCCATAGTCCATACCAAAAGCAAACTCAAGAAGAAGTCAGAAGTATGAACATGAAAGGAATAAAGAAATAGGTATAAGAACACGTTCCCTCTCAGATAGACAGTGTAGAGATTCAGAGGCAGACGAACCAGGTGGATGAAACAGGTTTGCGAACATGTTCTAGGACAATTCCTACAATATCTAGGATTTGCATAATTATGGAAAGAACTTAGCACTCAAGTATGAAAGATTCCTTGACATATTTGTAGGGATTGGTAAGCCTTCTACACGTATTATAAGCAGAATCAATGAGGCAAGAATTCAAATACTACACAACCCCTACATGCGTGTCACTGACCTACTAGGAAAGGGTTTCGTGTTCACCGACCTGTAGAGCTTCAACGTTATAAATACCTAAGAATTTTCAAGAAGAAGGTTGCGCACCACAAAGAGAGAATTTAGATCATTGAGCTATCAAGCGATTTATCAAAAAATATTCAAGAATCCGGGGTTTCGTCTTAGCGCAAGAAGAAGGATTAAAGGAACAATTTTACCGTATAATGTTCTCCAGTTCACAAGTCTAGATATCTTGTAGTAGGTTTGGTTTGTCGAGTTGTATCTTTATCTACTTATTAAGAAGCATTAAAGTAGATACAAACAGTTGTAACTCCAAGTAGGAAGTTTACTACTTGGACATAGCTTGCTAGTCAGTGTTTGGGTAGCAAGGTTGAGGTAAGGGTTAGATTACACAGGTTGTAATTTGTAACTTACAGTTGGCTCATTATTGAAGTAAAGTTGTTGGGGAAATCCTATAGGTCTATAGGTTGTGGTTATCGTGTGTCCTTTACTTACCTGTTGATTAAATTCCACTAGACGATTAGCATAGAACAGGTAGAGTAATGTGTGCCATCCTATAAGAAAAAATAAGGTACACATAGGATAGGAAGTAGGTCGTGCAACCTAACATCATTTTAGATGAGATATGGACTGATGAATGCAAATCAAGTCAATAATCACAAGTATTCAATTAACTGTGGACTTCATAGCCCAAATAAATAGTAATCACTGTCATGACCCGGCTAGGCGCCATGACGGGTACCTGGAGCTAACCACCGAGCACCACTCATTTTATTACTCATCCTGCGTTCATTCATTATTCTCATGTTTTTAATCATAGGAAAACCATTTTCATTGGAAACATAATTACCTTTATATACATAAGCCCTTTGGCTATCAAAATAATACATATATACAATGGGAAACCGTGAGGCCATACTACCAACACATGCGTATCTACGAGCCTCTACTAGAGTACTAGACATATGGATGGGACAGGACCCCGTCGTGCCCAAAACATATATACACAAAAGAATAAATCAATGGCACCTCTGGAACAATGGAGTGTTCTATAGGCCTGCTAACAGCTACTACGAGTCTGGATCACCTCCCTGTCTACATGTGAGCATCAACACAGCGTCCAAAAAAAAGGACGTCAGTACGAGCATTGTACTGAGTATGTAAGGCATGAATGAAATGAACATAATAGAAAAATCATAAGACATAAGATGAAGATATAACCTGCTTGACTTTTAAGAATGTGAGCAATTTAATCATATCACATATATCATGAAATCACATATATCATCATTTCACGTACACCCTCGTCGTTAACCCGCGTCCGGGTAACTATCATATGCCACCCACTAGTGGTGTCATGCCCGGCCCTCTAGGCTCGGTGTAATCATAAGCAGCCCGCCTAAGCGGTGACATGCCCGGCCATCTAGGCACGGTGAAATCGTATGCAGCCCGCCTTCGCGGTGACATGCCTGGCCATTGAGGCACGGTGTAATCATATCATCATATACTCATCATGAACTTATCATCATCACACATTTGTCATAGAACATGCATTACAGCTTAAAGATAATCTATACTATATCGGGGTGACGTAAGGTCGGAAACCCCCAATTACATTATGGAGTGATCATAAGTATCATATTTCACCTTGAAGGAGACTAACATTATAAGGTGAGTGTACACAAGGAACAACATCAATGGAACCATACTTAGGATCATTAACCTCATGGATATCATATCTTACTTTCGGATTCTTTATACTTAAACTTGCCATCATCATTATCATGCTCGTTGTTTATCTCTTTTCTTTATCTCATACTTATATAGCTCTTTATAGTCATAGACTCATCATTTCCGTTACATAGGAAAGTCATAGAAAAATAGGAAGAGTCATTCCATAGGAGTCATGCCTTAGAAGGAAAGGACTAGCCTTACATACCTTTTCGTTTAGCTATTCTATCGCTTGATCGTTCTCCTTCAACGCTCGCATTTCTACCTTCAAGAGAGTTCGTATTAACATTAGCTAATCGATTATATGAACGTGCTTACTAAGGCTAGAGAAAATTGGGCAGCATTTCCTTTGTTTATACTACTTCCCTCATATCATATATCAACTCCTAAACATCTATAATAATATTCACAATATCATAACCAACAATCTTCATTCACTCTACATTATCCACATTTAACCATTTCACTTCAATTCCCCCATAATCATGACCATAGTTCACTATTACATTTACTCACATATAATGCTTATCCCATGTCTTTAATATCATTTATAACATAATCATAATCACAACATATCAAGAATCATGACTCATGACTCATCCCAAGCTACTACTCAAAATCTCATTATTCTCATCTTTGTGATCCATTTCCTATCTCCTTTCATAATCTAAGTCTTCCAACCTCTCAATATCGTAAACAACATGGCATAAAACTTACCTTAGATAGTGTAGGAATGAGCTTTGAATGGAAATACTTCACTTGAGCCAAAACCCTAACTCACTTCCAATGGAATTTCTTGACTTGGATGGACTCCAATGAGTTTCTTACACTTGATTCACTTGGTTTGATGAAGTTGAGCATAAATTTCTCTTGAGTTCTTGCGGAAGAAGTGTGGAGAGCTTTCTAGAACGTTCTTGAAGTATTGGGTGAAGAATGAAATAAATGGAATGAGGTTGGTCCCTTATATTAATTTTAGAAGCTGGCCAGACTCAAATCTACGGTCCGTATCATTTATACTGGCCGTAGATTTGGTCCAGTGGAAGTCCCATTCTGGGCAGAACATACGGCCTAACATACGACCAGTATGTTTTATACGGCCAGTATGTTGGGCCGTATAATTCCCAGTTTTTCCGAACAGTTTCTCGTCGACTCGTTTGATCTCCAATCCTTATGGAACCTTCTTAACATTTGTTTAACACCTCATTAACAATCTAAGGGACATTATAACTCTTCTCCAAAACATCATTAGGTCATCATTAACTCGGTACTCGTAAATCTTTCTCAATACATGACGTATGCCTTGCCTTTTTTGGAAAACTTTCTTCTCTCACTTCGAATATCTTTGAAATCTCAATTAGGATCATCAAATGCTATTTCTTACTTATCGAAAAAAAGTATACTTCGTACCCTTCGTTAGTCAATTCACTGTGCATGAACGGGAAATTTTTCCGAAGTGTAACATTCTTCCCCCCTTTTGGAACATTCGTCCTCGAATGTTAAGCACTCGGGAATTCTACGAAAATTCTGCCAGAGTTTCCCCTGTAATACGGCACTACTGTCATGCCACAATAGCCCATAATAACAATGTCTCAAAGGGCCACAACATAATAGCAATATCGTTTGGCCACACACGACCCGAAATCATAAAAAGAAAGCATAGATACCTCATAATCTTGACATTTGATCTTGGATCCCTTCCGGGGGCTGAAATAGGTGCAGGTACTTGGACTTCATATTTTCTTCCGCTTCCCAAGTCATTTCTTCTCGGTTTTTATTTCGCCATAAGACCTTAACTGAGGCTACTTCTTTATTTCTAAGCCTCCGTAGTTGCCTATCTAATATGTTAATGGGTACTTCTTCATAAGCCAACCTTTCTGTCACTTGAACATCATCTATTGGAACAATCCTCATAGGATCTCCAACACACTTGCGGAGCATTAAGACATGAAAAACCGGATGGACTGATTCAAGTTCTGAGGGTAAGTCCAATTCATAGGCTACTTGGCCCACCTTGCGAAAAATCTTATAAGGTCCAATGTATCGAGGACTCAACTTTCCTTTCTTACCAAACCTCATCACTCCTTTCATTGGCGACACCTTGAAGAATACCCAATCATCAACAACCGATCTCGGATGACCTTGATCTTTTCCACTGCCTATTGAATCAACTCAGGGCCTATTAGTTGTACTTCTCCTACCTCAAACCATCCAATTGGGGATCTAAACTTCCTTCCATACAGAGCTTCATACGGAGCCATTTGGATACTGGAATGGTAGCTGTTGTTATATGCAAACTCAATAAGTGGTAAGTAGTCATCCCAACTACCACCAAAATCTAGTACACATGCCCGTAGCATATCTTCCAAAGTCTGAATAGTGCGTTCAGCTTTCCCATCAGTTTGTGGATGAAATGCCGTGCTAAGCTTTACTTGAGTACCCAAACCTTCTTGCAAAGATTTTCAGAACTTAGCTGTAAATTGTGCTCCTCTATCTGTGATAATAGACATTGGGATACCATGGAGTCACACAATCTTTTTTAAATACAACATTGCATAATCATCTGCTGAGTATGTGGTTTTGACTGGAAGAAAATGAGCTATTTTCGTGTGTCTGTCCACGATTACCCATATGGAATCATATTTGGTTCAGGAACGAGGTAACCCCACAATAAAATCTATGTTGATCACTTCCCATTTCCAGGTTGGAATCTCCATTGCTTGCAATAATCCTCCTGGCTTTTGATGTTTGATTTTCACTTGTTGGCAATCTGGACATTGAGCTACAAATTTTGCTATGTCTTTCTTCATTCCATCCCACCAATACATCAACTTGAGATCATGATACATCTTTGTTTCACCTGGGTGAATAGAATACCGAGAATAATGAGCTTCTTCTAGAATTTGACGACGTAATTCTGTAACATTCAGAACATATAGCCTGCCTCGGTATCTAAGAACTCCATCTATAGAAGTTTCAAATGGAGACTTCTCTTTCTCATGAAATGTATCTCTATAGTGGCTTAACTGGGGATCTTCATGTTGACGCTCTTTCACCTCCATGTCCAAGGATAAAACAGTTGGATTATTGATATCTATTCCTGCACTGCCTTAATCAATTAGATGAACTCCAAGATTAGCTAGTTGGTGGAGCTCATATATTAATCCTTTCTTCTCCGGAGGTACTTCATATAGGTTGCCCATTGATCTGCGGCTAAGTGCATTATCTACTACATTTGCTTTCCCAGGGTGGTATAAAATACTCATATCATAATCTTTCAATAATTCTATCCACCACCTCTGCCGAAGATTTAACTCCTTCTACTTGAAAATATACTGGAGACTCTTGTGCTCCGTATAAATATCAACATGAACACCATACAAGTAGTGTCTCCACATCTTTAGTACATGAATAACTGCAGCCAATTCGAGATCATGAGTTGGATAATTCTTTTCATGTTTCCGCAGCTGTCTCGAAACATAAGCAATGACTTTACCGTGCTGTATCAATACATATCCTAACCCTACGCCAGAAGCATCACAATATACAACATAACCATCTGGCCCTTCTGGGAGTGTCAAGGCTGGGGTTGAAGTTAACCTATCTTTCAATTCTTGAAAACTGCGTTCACAAGCATCATTCCACTAAAATTTAGCTGATTTCTGGGTTAGCTTCGTCAATGGGGCTGAAATAGATGAAAACCCTTCCACAAACCTCCTATAATAACCTGCCAACCCCAGAAAACAACGGACTTCGATAGGCGTTGTTGGCCTTGGCCAAGTCTTCACAGCTTCAATTTTTTGAGTACCAACTCAAATGCCATCATCTGAAATAACATGACCCAAAAATGTCACAGAATTCATCCAAAACTCGCACATTGAAAATTTTGCATACAATTCTCGAGTTCGAAGAATTCCAAGAACAATACGTAAATGGTCTGCATGTTCTGATTCTGTCCGAGAATATACCATAACATCATCAATAAACACTATCACGAATAGGTCCAAAAGAGGCCTAAATTCATGAACACTGCCGGGGCATTAGTTAACCCAAATGACATCACCCAGAATTCATAATGGCCATATCTCATTCTGAAAGATATTCTGGTTTAACTCTCACTTGGTGATAACCTGACGTTAGATCTATCTTGGAAAACCACATGGCACCCTGTAATTGATCGAAAAAATCATCAATCCTTGGAAGGGGATATTTATTCTTGATCGTCACCTTATTCAACTGCCTGTAATCAATGCACATTCGTAGGGAACTGTCTTTCTTTCGTACAAATAAGACTGGTGCTCCCCAAGGTGATGAACTAGGTCTAATGAATCCTTTTTCAAGCAAATCCTTCAACTGTGCCTTTAGCTCTTTCAATTCTGCAGGAGCCATTCGGTGAGGAGGAATAGAAATAGGGTGGGTGTCCGGCAACACATCAATGGAAAAATCAATCTCTATTTCCGGAGGAAGGCCTGGAAGTTCATCTGGAAATACATCCGGAAACTCATTCACTACCAGAACGGATTGGAAAATTAGTGACTTTGCTTCGGTGTCATGAACTCAAACTAAGTGATAAATATAGTCTTTTGCTATCATCTTTCTTGCCTTAAGGTAGGAAATAAACCTACCTCTAGGGAATGCTGTATTACCTTTCCATTCAAGCACGGGCTCTCCCGGAAATTGAATCGAACTACTTTCATTCGGCAATCAACATTAGCATAACAGGAGGCCAACCAATCCATACCCATAATCACATCAAAATCTAACATTTCCAGCTTAACTAAATCAACTTTAGTTTGACGATCACATATCACAATTACATAATTTTTGTACACTTGTCTAGCTATCACGAGATCACCAATCGGAGTAGATACCTCGAAAGGTTTAATTGGCTCAGGTTTCACCCCAATACGACCAGCGATATACGGAGTAATCTAAGATAGTGTAGAACCCGGATCTATCAATGCATATACGTCATGGGAAAATATGGATAATATACCTGTAACCACATCCGGGGAGGACTCAAGATCCTGTCGTCCGGCTAAAGCATAGATATGGGGCTGAGTAGCACCTGAAGTAGATGCTCCCCCTGTTTCTCTACCTCGACCTGCTGGAATCTGGGGTGTCTGCCCTGTCGGGCGCACATAAGAAGAATCGGCCGCTGATCCTGTGAGTTGAACCCCATCTCTACCGTACCTCGAGGGACAATCACACATCACGTGCCCAGTCTGTCCGCAAACATAACAAGCATCTGTACCCTAGCGACATGGCCCCGAATGTAACTTCCTACACTGATTACATCGTGGGGCTGGTGGTCTCTTCTAGCTATAATCACCCCTAAACTGGGAACCTGAAGCTCTCGAGCTCTGACCCTACCCTGAATGAATGGAGAAGTCAAATCTCCTACCTGCAAATCGTGGAGGTGCACTAGTCGCCGATTGTCCTGAGTGTCTAGAATATGACTGCCTCGATCCCCCTCTATAGTCGCTACCGGCACCCATAGATCTGGCCCTCCTACTTTGCCCTCTATCAATATCACGTTCACCCCTTTGCGGATGCTGCTGCTCTTCTAGGTTCTGGGCATGGGCCTGAATACGGGAAATATCCATCCCATCTTGCAATGAAGCTGTTAAGCAATCTTTGAACAAATGCAGCCCTAGGCCACTCACAAAACGGTGCACTCTATATCCCATGTCGGCCACCATAGTCTGAGCATATCTAGCCAATGAATTAAACTGGAGGCTATACTGTCGGGCACTCATATTTCCTTGTTTCAAATTTAAGAATCTATCCGCTTTAGCTCGACGGACCTCGGGTGGCAAATAGTGGCAGATGAAGGCATCTACAAATTCTTGCAAAACTGGAGGAGGAAAATTCTCTTTCCTTGAGGATATCCAATTATTATACCACAAAATCGCCATATCCCGGAGTCTATAAGATGCCAAATCCACAGATTCAGTTTCTTGAGGCATGAATAATCTTCAATGTTCTCAACATTTCATCAATGAAACCTTGCGGGTCTTCATCCGGCTTTGACCCGAAAAACTCCGGAGGATTCAAACTCATGAAATCACGGGCTCGAGTACTAAATACCCTGTCACTTGAACCTGTACCCTGCCGTTGTGCCTAAGTGGCAACTAACTGCGTCAATAGATGGACAGCCTCGATCATTTGTTGACCTGAAGTAACCGGGGGAGCAACTGGAGGCATAGGAGCTGGAGCTGAAGCCCCCTCTTGTTCTTCTATAATAGGCGGAGTAGAAGAGCTATTAGATGGAGCCTCATTATGTGATTCGCCCTCTTCTACATTTCTTGGCGGCTCCCTTTCTACCCGTCTTTCTATCGTAGTCTTGCCCTTCAGGGCGGCTGTGGCATTTCTCTTTGGCGGCATCTCTGAAATCATAACACACTATTAGGGACGGAAAATCTTATAACACGGCTCTATCGCACGATCTCAGAAGAAGAAGAATGGTCATTTTTCCTAGATGCCCTGTACCCTCCTGTTTATTAGTGTGGCGCGCAACACACCATAAACTAGACACGGCTCGTAGACACTTCCTAGGATTGAACTGCTCTGATATCACTTTTGTCACGACCCGGCTAGGGGCCATGACGGGTACCCTGAGCTAACCACCGAGCACAACTCATTCTATTACTCATCCTGCGTTCATTCATTGTTCTCATGTTTATAATCATAGGACCATTTTCATTGGAAACATAATTACCTTTCTATACATAAGCCCTTTGGATATCAAAATAATACATATATACAATGGGAAACCGTGAGACCATACTACCCACACATGCGTATCTATAAGCCTCTTCTAGAGTACTAGACATATGGACGGGACGGGACCCCGTCGTGCCCAAAACATATATACACAAAAGAATAAATCAACGACACCTCCGGAACAATGGAGTGCTCTCAAGGCCTGCTAACAGCTACTATGAGTCTGGATCACCTCCCTGTTTACCTGTGGGCATGAACACAGCATCCAAAGAAAAAGGACGTCAGTACGAGCATTGTACTGAGTATGTAAGGCATGAATGAAATGAACATAATAGATAAATCATAAGACATAATATGAAGATATAACCTACTAGACTTTTAAGAATGTGATCATTTAAATCATTTCACATATATCATGAAATCACATATATCATAATATCACGTTTATCATATCACGTACACCCTCATCGTTAACCCGCTTCAGGGTAACCATCATATGCCACCCACTAGTGGTGTCATGCCCGTCCCTCTAGGCTCGGTGTAATCATAAGCAGCTCGCCTTAGCGGTGACATGCCCGGCCATCTAGGCACGGTGGAATCGTATGCAGCCCGCATTCGCGGTGACATGCCCGGCCATTTAGCCACGGTGTAATCATATCATCATATACTCATCATGAACTTATCATCATCACACATTTGTCATAGAACATGCATTACAGCTTAAAGACAATCTATACTATATCAGGTGACGTAAGGTCGGAAACCCCCAATTACATTATGGAGTGATCATAAGCATCATATCTCACATTGAAGGATACTAACATTATAAGGTGAGTGTACACAAGGAACAACATCAATGGAACCATACTTAGGATCATTAACCTCATGGACATCATATCTTACTTTAGGATTCTTTATACTTAAACTCGTCATCATCATTATCATGCTCGTGTTTTATCTCTTTTCTTTATCTCATACTTATATAGCTCTTTATAGTCATAGACTCATCATTTCCGTTACATAGGAAAGTCATGGAAAAATAGGAAGATTCATGCCATAGGAGTCATGCCTTAGAAGGAAAGGACTAGCCTTACATACCTTTTCATTTAGCTATTCTATTGCTTGATCGTTCTCCTTCAATGCTCGCCTATCTACCTTCAAGAGAGTTCGTATTAACATTAGCTAATCGATTATATGAACGTGCTTACTAAGGCTAAAGAAAATTGGGCAGCATTTCCTTTGTTTGTACTACTTCTCTCATATCATATATCAACTCCCAAACATCTATAATAACATTCACAATATCATAACCAACAATCTTCATTCACTCTACATTATCCACATTTCACCATTTCACTTCAATTCCCCCATAATCATGGTCATAGTTCACTATTACATTTACTCAAATATAATGCTTATCCCATGTCCTTAATATCATTTATAACATAATCATAATCACAACATATCAAGAATCATGACTCATCCCAAGCTAATACTCAAAATCTCATTATTCTCATCTTTGTGACCCATTTCCTATCTCCTTTCATAATCTAAGTCTTCCAACCTCTCAATATCGTAAACAACATGGAATGATCATAAAACTTACCTTAGATAGTGTAGGAATGAGCTTTGAGTGGAAATACTTCACTAGAGCCAAAACCCTAACTCACTTCCAATGGAATTTCTTGACTTGGATGGACTCCAATGAGTTTCTTACACTTGATTAACTTGGTTTGATGAAGTTGAGCATAAATTTCTCTTGAATTCTTGTGGAAGAAGTGTGGAGAGCTTTCTAGAATGTTCTTGAAGTATTGGGTGAAGAATGAAATAAATGTTATGAGGTTGGTCCCTTATATTAATTTTAGAAGCTGGCCCGACTCAAATCTACGGACCAATATATGGTTTGTATCATTTATACTGGCCATATGTCTGGCCGTAGATTTTGTACAGTGGAAGTCCCATTCTGGGCAGAACATACGGCCTAACATACAGCTAGTATGTTTTATACGGCCAGTATGTTGGGCCGTATAATGCCCAGCTTTTCCAAACTCTTTCTCGTCGACTCGTTTGATCTCCAATCCTTATGGAACCTTCTTAACACTTGTTTAACACCTCATTAACAATCTAAGGGACATTATAACTCTTCTCCAAAACATCATTAGGTCATCATTAACTCGGTACTCGTAAATCTTTCTCAATACATGACGTATACCTTGCCTTTCTTGGCAAACTTTCTTCTCTTACTTCGAATGTCTTTGAAATCTCAATTAGGATCATCAAATGCTATTTCTTACTTATTGAAACATAGTATACTTCGTGCCCTTCGTTAGTCTATTCATTGTGCATGAACGGGAAATTTTTCCAAGGTGTAACAATCATATCAACCGAATGTATTTATCCACCATCATTATGGCCCGAAGGCTAAATACATAATCTTTGTCTATTTGCATGTTTATTTCATATTTTGGTTACCCGTACAAGTTCACCGGTACCTACACAAGTGCTCGTCACCTTATGATTACGGGATCCCTAAGTTCTAGTAAGTCTCATAGCACACGAGCAGATTGCCCTTCGTCAATGCCTCTAAAACATCCCAATCTCAACCCAAGCGAAGATTAAGACTTCCGGAAGTTCTGCCACATCTAAATTCACCAAATGAGTTAAATCTAGTCAAAATAGTATTCTACAAGGTTAGAGGAGTCCAACGATACCCATATTGCTATTCTTTATTTCAGAACCCAAAATGGCAACCCCGAGCCTAAGGTCAAAAATGGAATTTTATTGTAAGATCAATTTACCCATAACCCTTAGGTTCTACATCTAGAAAATAAACCAATTTCATCCATTACTTGACCCTCAAATCAATGATTTATCATATCCCAACTTTAGGGCTCAAAAACCCCAATTTCTAAAACCCAAACATGGATAAAATTGATAACAAGAGGAAATAATCATGTAGAAACACCAAAATAAAGGTTAGATACTTAACTCCTTTCAAATAAGAGAATATAGACACAAAAATCACCTCAAACCGAGCTCTAGAACTTAAACTATGTCAAAGCACTCTAAAACCCGATCTGCTTTTTAAAATACTGTCCAGGTAATTTTTCTTCATTGCGATCGCGACTTCCATGTCGCGATCGCCAGTTGAAATTGCAAAGCCAAATTTTTTTTCAAATCCGAAAACTATTCTTCATCGCGATCGCGACCTCAAAATGCACCAGAAAACCAGTTTTTTCTCCAATTTCTTCCAATCTTCAATTCAACATTCGAAACTTACTCGAAACCTCCCGGACACAAATAATATATGCATTTCAATCATAAAATAGGCTACGAACCTGATCCCGCATTCAAAATTGCAAAAAAAGGTCATCTTGACCTGTTGTTGACCAAGGTCAACTTTAATTCTTCAAAATATTAGATTTTCCACCAACAATCGAAATCACACATGAATGCCTCGAGACTCAAACCAATAGTCCAATTAAGTCAAAAATAATATTTTGGGTCTAATGGAATCGAAGAATCTTCAAAAATGATGCATTTACCCCCGATGTTGACTTTGGTCAAACTTCCTCATTTCTTTAACTTAAGAACTTCCAATTTAGCTAAATCTAATCTGAAAATCACCCGATTTCCTCCGGAACCACGTCACCCATCCCTGCAAGTTATAAATATCAAGATGAAACTACAAGAAGGGTATTTTGGAAAGAACAAGCCTAAATGCTCTAAACAACTAATCGGGTCGTTACACATAGCTGAACACTTTCCATTTAATATTTCTTTATGTATTCATTTTCCTTTAAGATTTTAAACATCTAATACTTAAAATTCTAGCTCTAGTTAATTAAGGTAAGTTTGGCCGGTAAACCATTTTTAATGGATCTTAAAGTATGCTTAATCACTTCTCTTTAAGATAATTAGAACCTTTACGTAGAATAACTTAAGTTAAGCAGACAATTAACAGAGTTAATTTAGCAGTACTTAATAAAAATAAGTGTCCGAATTCACCTTAAAAATAATTAGGTGCGAACTCCCCTTTTTAAATAAAACCCAGAATAGGTTATACTTTGTTTTGATCCTGATTAAAATGGGGTATGACACTCATTAGTATTTGTTAAAATGGATGAAAATCATGAGATAGGGTATGTTGGAAGTGGGTCGTGTGCTTAGTGTGTTAGCCGTGTGAGGTGTGTGTATGTTGTGTGGTGTGGAGGTGATGAATTGATCTTATGTAGCATGTTTGATTGTTGTAGTGTGTAGGATGGCTAAGAATCACTAATATATGCATGTGCGGTGATAGCCGAATGTGGGTCATACTATATGCCAAAGAACGCATTAATGTCGCTTAGTGTTTTAGTGGTTGTTGTGATGACTTTTATGTTGGAAATGAGAGTTTAATGTCGCAAGTTGATATGGTAAGTGTTGCGGACTGATTTGGAGAATTATGTGCAAGTAATGCAATTTTTATTTTTATGAGAATAGCATTGTTAGAATGTGGATTGTTGGTGCAAATCATGATTCGAAAGTCGGAAGTGTGTATAGCAAGGTTCTCGGGTTTGGGACTGTTTTCGGGAAAATTGGAGCAATTGTTGGATTGTTGGAAATATTGTGTAAGTTGTTTAAAATGTCCTTGAATATTGTTGGTATGGGTTCGGGTTGGTAATTGAATGTATGAGCGGTGATGTGGCTTGAATATAAGCCGTCGAATTGAATATTATGAATGTTGTTGAATGTTGTAAAAGAGAGTTATTATTGTTATATTGCCTTTCGGATTGGTCATTGGGGTTGTTAGGCTGGTTTTGTTGTTGTGATTGTTGATTTGGCCGAGTTAAATTCTCGGGGTTGGCCTTTTTACAGGGGAAATGCTGCCCAAATTTCTGTAGACTTGAGTATTAGTTTGGAGTAAATCGCCTAAGTGCCTATGTCTAATGTTTGATATTCGTTGACGTATTTGTAGACCTTGGGGAGCCCGAGGCGTAGGTTGGGATTAGCTTGAGTTGGGCTAGCTTGGAGTGCGTACGAGGTATGTAAAGCTCAAACCTTCCTTCTTTTGGCATGCCTTAGTTATAAATAGGTTATATCACGAGCCTCGAGGAAATTCTAAATCCGCAATCCGAGCACGTTATGACTCTTATATATTTCTTGGCACTCGTATGTTTGATGTGATGAAATATGAATCCTTATGTCTTCAAAATAACTGATTTCCAAATGTTTCACAAAAAGTTTTGTTTTAAAGAATTCCGTAATTATGGACGCCGTATCTTTCACATAAAGGCTCGGATTGCTTCGATATCTTCGTAGGAGTTTGTATGGCGTATGATGAGTATATTCTCCATAGGCGGGCCCGGCTCGGGTCGATACCCGTCCGTGGGTCCCGCGACTTTCCTTTATGTAATTCGGAAGACTTTTGAAAGAATTTGGTATGACTATTATTTCGATTCTCAAGTATGGTCATTTTACTTATATTTGAGTCCATGATAATGATTTTATGCATATGGTTACTCACGACTCTGCTCGTGCGTTCTGTTATATCTTTCACCGAGTCTCGGGCCGGTTCTGTTGTGGTGCGCACTTTGATATATTCCGGTGTTATGCTGCGTTGATGGTTCACCGAGCCACTCGCTAGAGGGTCGGGTTCCACTTATATTTGGTGTTATGCTGTGTATGGCGTTATGCTGTGTTATGATGTGTGACGGGGATACGGAGATTTGAACCTTCTGGTGTTATGTTGTGTTATGGCGCCATCGACGGGCGGGCGACCATATTCTCTGTGCCCTATGCATGACTTATATTTTGAGAGTAAACATTTTGATATTTTGGGTTTGCACTTATGTTCTGTACTTCTATTTCGTTTATGCCTAGATTTGTTTTCTGTATCTTCTGCTTTGCATACTCAGTACATATTTCGTACTGACCCCCTTTCTTCGGGGGGCTGCATTTCATGCCCGCAGGTGCAGACGCACAGTTTGGTGATCCAGCCGTTTAGGATACCCTCTTCTGCTGTTTGGAGTGCTCCCCTTATTCCGGAGCCTACATTTTGGTATATATCTTCGTTCGTTGCATATGTATGTATTTGTTCTGGGGTACGGCGGGGCCCTGTCCCGCCATATGATTCGGTCTGTCTGTTTAGAGGTATGTAGACGTATATGTGGGTTTTGTGCCTACTTCTGTACGGGTGTGTTTGTATGATCCCACTTGCCATGGCAGCCTTGTCGGCGTGCGTTTGTGTATGTTTTGGGCCGTTGCGCCATTTGATAGCCTTGTCGGCTTCTGATATATATGTACATATATGGTTGTGTTTGAAATGTGTCTGAGACAGTTTGATATAATTTGAGGCAGCGTGTGATATTTGTGCCCGTATACGCTATCTGTATGTGATTCGGATTTGATGAGTGTGTTCGGGTGCCCAGTTCGGGCACTAGTCACGGCCTACGGGGTTGGGTCGTGACATTTGTGATAAGGTAACCTGACGACTTTATGACGATTCACGAGAAACATCAATATTTGGTGACTATTTTCTGGAGATCATCAGAATCTGTCACAAGCCAAGATGACGAATTGTTTGTTCATCCCTCAGGATTTGTTATCAAGTTTATGGCCAATTTCTGGCATTTTCTTACTGCAATTTATTTTTGTAATTATTTTTAAATGAGGTCATGATATAAATGGCGTCATTGAAAAATCCAATTTGTGAATCACTTATGTAGTTTAACATATAATAGCATGTTAGTTACTCCCTTTATCCTAGTTTATGTGGAACTCTTTCATTTTAAAAGGGACTAACTCATCTCCTATATCTGAAAGCTTATAGCTTTGAAATTTTCTATTTTGTCCTTAATAATATACCCTTGTAGCAATAAAATGTTATGATAATTTTGAGACGATAAATTCTAGGGATACTTTGGTATGATAAAATCTCCTTTTCAAATCTCGTGCCCAGTCAAATACTATCATATTTACAAAGGAATATATACCTTTCACACCCATTTTTCACAAAAATATTATATTTTAAGATAAAAAAGGTTTTCAAGATTGAAAGTGTTCAAAAAGGAATTAATATAAAAAAATCAGGAGTTGCCACTTGACAATGGGTTTTGTTGTGCCAAGTCAACTTTAAAGGCATATATTCCTTTTCTAAACAGGTTTTCCTCCAACATAATTGATCAGCGACAGAGATTCCGATTAAGAAGTTCTGTTGACCGAAGGGAATGTGTTAGGCACCCTTTGTGTCCCATAGTCCAACCACAGTCACTTTATTGACTCATGTTGGCATAAACAAAAGCTCAATTGGATAAACCACATGAAAATACGCAAGCATACCCACAAAAGTCTAAGAATTCCCAAATTAATTACATAAACTTTGAACATAAAAGAAAGGCTAAAAATTAAAACCTATACTACCTATATTATCCTAAACTAAGCTACCCCCCGAAATTCGGGGTCTTGTTCTCGTATGACTTCCTTTTACGAAGTGGGCATTCCCCGGAAGTGAATACATTGAAGTGGGGGACATTTCCTCGTAAAAGGATTACACTTGTTAAAAACATGTAAAATACGTAATCAATCAAAACGGGCCTAAAACTTCCTACAAACCCCAATATGATCCTAGTATTTGCCTATACTTGTTCACGTGCCTGAACATGCTACCAACTATCCAATCAAAGGAAAATAAACCAATATACTGTTTCAAATCCAATTATAACTTTTACAAATCATTACCGCGACTCGTTTGTTATATTTCGTATCCCTATTTCAAAGCACTTCCTCCACTAATTTTATCTCACCAACTAAAACGTAAGATAAACAAACAAACAAACAAGAGAAATTCAACTCACTAATACTTATCTCATTTCAAATTAATACAAAGAGCTCTCAAATTGGATCTCCTCTGCCTAATTCTATGTCGTTTCTCTCTCATAATCGGGCTGTTTTTGGATCCGAAATTCATTGTCTCTCACCAAGAAAATTTCTCCCAAGAAAGTGAATTGAAAATGGACTCTCAATAAACATAAGAAGAGTAAGGCACCCCATATTAAATGAATTCCTTGTATTTGTGCCATCTCGACTTGTATTGGGGAAAATTAGTAGAATACAATTGGACGAATGGTATAGTGACCAGTGGCGGAGCCAGGATTTTCATCCAGGGGGTTCAAAAATTCTAAAAGGTAAATACATGAAGAAGTCAGGGGGTTCAACATCTACTATATATACATAGCAAAATAATTTTAACTTTGAAAATACACTGTAATTTTTCGCCGAGGGGGTTCGGATGAACTCCCTGGAGCCAATGTGGCTCTGACCCTGATAGTGACACGTGTTACGATGGGTGAATAAGATCTGTGGCAGGATGCAGTGTCCCTGGAGGTATTCACAGTGCTCTGGAGACTTGGTAAAGTTCTTTATCCTGGAGGACCTGTAATTGGGAAGAATTCGTTCTAAGGCTAATGATCAACCGTTACACAAAGACTTTCAGCCTTCCTAGGAGCGTTAATAAGCGATATTATCACCTTTTATTGCCCATCATTACCACATCTTTAATTTCAAATATTAATAGGGGCATAATTCATGGAACGTGTACCCCTGGGTTCGAGTGTTAATAATGATTCTATT
Source organism: Lycium barbarum (assembly GCF_019175385.1). Taxonomy (NCBI): domain Eukaryota; kingdom Viridiplantae; phylum Streptophyta; class Magnoliopsida; order Solanales; family Solanaceae; genus Lycium; species Lycium barbarum. The sequence continues at coordinate 53,059,875 of NC_083348.1, forward strand.
TCATTGTAAGGACATATGAAATTATACACAAGAAATATTTTGTACTTACATTGTTATTAGTTTCTTATTGCTTTAAGTTCAAGGTTTCAACTACAAGCTTGAGCAGAGACCCTAGCTCAACGCTTCTCCAAGGCCCATGCTATTCAAACTTAAAGTTTTCAATTACATTTAAACTAATTTTTATTGCTAATTATCTCATCATTTTGGTCACATTAATCTACGTGTCCTTGACCACATTACAAATTTAACTGCACCAATTTTTCGGGTAAACAGTTTAGCACCCACGGTGGGGCTTGGATAGTAGTGGTATCATTGTGATCATGTATGCTATACTTATCATTATGATCATATATGTTATACTAACCTTTCTAAATTCTGTTTTCTTTAGCATCTGCTTTAGATATGCCAGGAATTAGCAACAATCAAACTACCTGAAACAATGCTAACAACTAGCGGATCGGACCAGATAGGCTTCCTCTCCGTGACCCTACAGCAGTTGATCCATTGATCCAAAAGACGGATGGTATAACCTTGGGAAGTGGTAAGACCCAACAATCTACAGGGTGATCAAATTCCCATCGACATAACCCCAAGGAAGCGATGTAGAACATGAGAGCTCAACAACATACAATGAGGGAAGGGATGAGGCAAATCATCCCTGTACTTTCATCTAACCCTAGTGCAGGGTCTGGAACTCCTGGAGAAACGCCTTTGGCACCACCAAAGGACAACAACGTGCCTGGGGTGGCCAAATTGAGTTAAAAAATAGAGGTGCATCAGGAAGCAAGTCTGCTCCAGAAGACCCTTTCCAGGTGCAAGTCTTGCGGTTCATGGTGGACATCACCAGCAAGATGGATAAGACTACCAAAGAAGCTGAGAAGAATGCTAAAGAGTTCCATAGGCGGATGATTCAAATCCTGTGGCAGCGCTGATCATTGCGGGTCCGGATGCGAGGAATTACATCCAATTGGCATATAACCAAGGCAGCACCGAAAATGATCTCGAAAACGTTCAAAATGCCGAACATACAAAAGTATGATGGGACAACGGATCCGCAAGAGCACATAATGGCATATACCATGGCGGTCAAGGGTAAACATTTGAAAGAAAAAGGAGTTCAAATCGTTCTTGATCAAGAAATTTTGTGAGACACTAACTAAGCGTTTCTTTAACCCGGTACACTCTTTTGCCCGAACACTCAATTGGGTCATTTGACATGATGGCCAACATGTTTATCAAGGCGTATGCGGGGGACCGAAAAATGAACACCAGGAAGGCGAACATATTTTGCATCTCGTAAGGAGAGTTGGAATTGCTTCAGGAGTTCGTCTCTCGATTTCAGACGGAGCGCATCCTATTGCCAACAGTCCAGATGAATGGGCTGCCGAAGCTTTTACTAAGGGTCTGAATCCTCTAAGTTCGGATGCCTCACACAAACTCAAAGAGAATCTCTTGGAATTACATTCCACAACGTGGGAAGATGTGCCTAACAAGTACGATTCAAATATCCGAGTAGAGGATGATTTACTGGGGACTCCAGCTGGAGAAATTTCCCGAAGGATGGATAAAGATGTTGGGCCAGATCGAAATTCATCAAAAACTCTATTCCAGCCTTATACTCCTCCAGTAAAACCCAGCATTGGCAAAGGATACAGTTCTTTGAAAAAACCATACCTGGATAGGAAAGGCCATCATAACAGGAATAATCAGTGCCTGCAGAATCGGGAAAGAGGCAACTCCCTTGGCTCTTCATCAAAGGGGTCGGAGTACCCGAAACTTTCCTAATACAACTTCAGCATCGATGAGGTGCAGATGGTGGCTGTATTGACGACTCACCCAGCGGCTCTCTCGAAATCCCTTTGGTCAGATCTTAATTCTAGGTATCCAACTGCATGGTGCGATTTTCATAACACGCACGGACATAAGACAGTAGATTGCAGACATCTCCGAGAGTAGGCAGCAGGTCTGCTTATTAGGGGACATCTACGGGAGTTCATAAGAGAGAGGGCCAAAATTAATTACGTAAGAGCTGGGCGGCAGAGGGCAAGGTTGCTCCAAACGCTTCTCCTCACGTTATAAATATGATTTTTGAGGGATCAATGATTGACGAAACGTCCTTCATGGCGGCCAAAAAGACGAAGACATCTGTAACGCGGGAGAAAAGATGTCGAGAACTACCAGACGAGGACACTGTCATTTTCATAGATGAAGACGCAATCGACGTCACCTTGACACACAATGATGCGCTAAAGATCACCGTGTCTATCGATTATTTCCAAGTAAAGCGCTTGTTGGTTAATCCAAGAAGTTTGCCCAACATCATTTTATGGAAAGTGGTGGATGAAATGGGAATGCTAGGATAGATAATACCGGCTTCAAGCGTGCTTCCTGGGTTTAACATGGCAAGTGAAACCACCAAGGGCGAGATTGAATTACTAGTAGAAGCTGGAGGAGTGATAAAGGATACCAAGTTTTACGTGATAGATGGTGATATGCGATACAATACAATATTTGGGAGGCCATGGCTCTACGATATTAAGGCGGTACCCTCGACTTTGCACCTACTAGTAAAGTTTATTACTCCAGATGGGATTAAGCAGATCCGAGGAGAGAAATTGGCAACAAAGGAGATGTTTGCCATATAAAAGCTAAAGGGGGAGGAAACGTCCTCAAATGAAAAATAGCAATCACAGGAACCGTCCTAGAGGTAAAAAAAAACTCACTAACCTGTGAATAGAATAGACACACTTGGTTCCATGGCTCTCCAGGGGATTTTACAAGAAAAAAAATAGCAAAATAAGGTTGTCATGAAGCAAGAAGACGAGGAGATGTTGGAGTCTCGGAAGAGTCACTAGAATCGAGAGTAGAATATTTAGGCTGGACAGCGGATTGAGGACTTGGCCTTCGGTAGGAGTCTCATTATCATCTTCATCATCCTCTTTCTCGGAGGAGTTTTCTTTTTCATCTCCTGGCTAAAGCTCTTCCTCTAGAATATCGACTGACTCATGTTCCAGGCGAAGGGCTAGCCCAATCTCGGCATCAATATCCTCAATACTCCTAGCTTTCACTGCTTCAAGGGTGTCACGACCCGACTAGGGGCCCTGACGGGTACCCGGGGCTAACCACCGAGCACCACTCATTCCCTTACTTATCATACTCATTAAGCGTTCTTTTATCAGATTCATACGCAAATCATAGAAAAATCATTTTTTTTCGTTTAGAAACATAATTACTTTTATACACATAAGCCCTTCGGCTATCAAAATAATAATACACACACAATAGTAGCATAATGAGACCATACTACCCACACGTGCGTATCTACGAGCCTCTACTAGAGTACTAGACATATGGACGGGACAAGACCCCGTCGTGCCCAAAATACATATACATATATCTACACAAAAGAATAAACCAAATAGCACCTCCGGAACAATGGAGTGCTCTCAAGCCAGCTAACAGCTCCTACGAGTCTGGATCACCTCCCTATCTACCTGTGGGCATGAACACAACGTCCAAAGAAAACGGACGTCAGTACGAACATTGTACTAAGTATGTAAGACATGAATGAAATGAACATGATGGAAGAATCATAAGCCATAAGAGGAAAATAGAACCTGCATGAGTTTTATAGATGAATACATTTCATACGTATATCGTATATTTATATAGTCATAGTACAGGTATCATCATAGCACATATATCATCGCATCACCATCATCATCATCGTTAGCCCGCGTCCGAGTAACCATCATATGTCGCCCACTAGTGGTGATCATGCCCGGCCCTCTAGGGACGGTGTAAACATAGCAGCCCGCCTTAGCGGTGACATGCCCGGCCATTTAGGCAAGGTGTAAACATAGCAGCCTGCCTTAGCGGTGACATGCCCGGCCATTTAGGCATGGTGTAAACATAGCAGCCCACCTTAGCGGTGACATGCCCGGCCATTTAGGCGCGGTGGAATCGTATCGTCACATAATCATTCATAAACTTAACATTATTGCATATCTCATAGACATATCATGACTTAGCATCACTATACATTTATCATCAAAACATACATTAGGACTTGAAGGCAACTATGGTTATGTCAAGGTGACATAAGGTCGTGAACCCCCGATCATATTATGGAGTAACCATCAACATCATCTCTCACCTTGAAGGAACTAACAATTTAAGGTGAGTGTACACAAAGAAAAGCATCAATGAAACCATACTTAGAATTATTGGCTTCATGGACCTCTTACTTTACTTTAGGATTCTTTATACTTAACACATCATCATCATTATCTTGCTCGTCGTATCTCTTTTCTTTACCTCATACATATATATAGCTCATTACATTCGTCAACTCGTAGTTCCTTTGTTTAGGAGGATTATGGAGGTCTAGGAGATTCGTGTCATAGGACTCATGCCATAGAAAGAAGGGACTCATGCCATAGAAAGAAGGGACAAGCCTTACATACCTCTTTCGTTTAGCAGTTTTATCACTTGATCGTTCTCCTTTGATGCTCACGTTTCTACCTTCAAGAGGACTCGCATCAACATTAGTTAATCGATTACAAGAACGCACTTACTAAAGCTAACGAACATTGGGCAGCATTTCCTTTGTTTATACAACTTTCCCCATATTATATATCAACTCCCAAACATTCATAATAACATTCACAATATAATAGCCAACAATCATCATTCACCTATATTACCCACATTTCACAATTTCACTCCAATTTGTCCATAATCATGGTCATAGTTCATTATTGAATTTTCTCACATATAATACTTATCCCACATTCTAAATGTCATTCATAACATACTTACAATCACAACACATCAATATTCATAATTCACTCCAAACTACTATTCAACAATGGCACTATTCACACATTCATGACCCAATTTCTATATCTTTATACAATCCAAGTGTTTTAACTTTCAACCCCTTAAACAACATAGAATGATCATAAAACGCACCTTAGATAATGGAAGAATAAGCTTGGAGTGGAAATTCTCTTCTTGCACAAAAACCCTAGTCCACTTCCCTTGGGATTTCTTGACTTAGATGAACTTTGGTAGGTTTCTTACACTTGCTTTTGTGGGTTTAATGTAGTTGATCATGGATTTCTCTTGATTTCTTGTGGATGGAGATTGGGGAGAATTCTAGAGGTTTCTATGTCCAAAAATGGTAAAATAATGAGTTAGGGTCGAATTTGGTCTATTTATAGTGGTCCAGAAAATTCTGGACCGACACAACATGCTGCAAGCTTTGCTAGACGCAAAGCGTGCTTTGCTAGCCGCATGTTGTGTCACAGACCTCGCAACATCACCAAATTTTACTGTCACACTTTGCTGCGAAACTGCGTGGCCGCAAAGCGCGCTTTTCTGCTCGCATGTTGCACCACAAGTGCGCCATAATGTGACATTTTACCAAACTTCCACCGAAACTTAACTCCGATGATCCAACGAGTCTTAAACCTTCCTGAGGCTTACTAAACATGGTTTTTCTCAATTATATACCCAAGATGGACATATCTATCCCCATGACCTCAAAAAGTTTATCCTACTTCCCAAGGCTAGGACAATTAGCATTCGGCGAAACTCAACGTATGAAAATGAGAGGTGTAACAAAGGGTCTTCCATCGCATGTTGTAGCCACACCAAACCAAAGACAAATTATGGCCGTCGATAGAAGATTGGAGCTTGGCCTCGGCCATTTTAGGGGCATGCATAAAGTCGGCATTAACCCTTTAGAGAACTATATTGGCATCCTACTGCTCCATACTGGCATCCCAGTACTGCTGATTTTGAGCCAAGATAACAGCCTTTCTGGACCTTAGTGATTAGTTTTCCTTCCTAACGATAGCAATTTCGACATTGCTGATACTTAGGAGTTCGTCCAAAGATCGGACGTCACCTTTAAGACTAGAAATGCGCACCGTAACCTCAACTACAGAGTTGTTGGCTAGGCCCCACTTCTTTTTTCAATCTTCAACATGATTTTGGAAGATGGTGGCTATTTGGCTAAAGGATATTTTATCTGCCTCTAATTGCTCGAGTTTAGCTTCCACTGCTAACATGCGCTCCACACCAGTGTCTCTCTCGAATGTAAGTGTGACTTTCTCCTCGATCATCCTTTGAAGCCTTCATTGCAGAGGAAATTGGACTGAAAGAAAACTTAAACTTATAAGATGCAAATAGGGAGCAAAGCCTTAAAACTTATTAATGAAAAGAGGAGGTTACTCGAGCGGTAGCATGCGTTCCTGCTTTGATAGTGTACTCGGAGGAGTCCTCACGTGTTTTCTTCCGGTCCTTATCTGAGGCCACATATTTCATGTAGGTGGCTACACCCAGGGGACTAGCCAGAAGGTAACACTCAGCTGGAACTTCAAAGGTCACAATCCTGAATTCCTTAGGCTCTTCGATAAGGGCTAGGTATTCATCCACTAACTCCTCTCTTGTGAGGAGAAGGTTGGCGGCCTCGTGAGGGCGGCCCTATTTGTTGGCTGGAGGGTGAAGGCAGTTAGGAAACTGGTACGGACACAGGGGCCAAATCCTCATGAGCTAAGGGAATTGAAGGAGCAGGAGTAGCGGAAGAAGTTGAAGGAGGGGCATTCAGGGCGGTAGCGCTAGAGCCAACTGGGGAGAAAAAAGCTCGCTTCCTCAAGGCCTCATGCCCTACGATTTCATCTTCTGCGTACAATCGGGACTCTTGTCCAGGAAAGTCAATTGGGCCCTCGATCATTCTCCTTATTTCACTCCTTGACAAGGGTCGGTCTTCCTCTTGGAGCTCTTCGCCATCTAAATTGACCACCAGGGAGATACCTACAGTAGTTGGAGTTGGAGCGGATTACTCATGTAATACCTCGTACTTTAAAACTAAGCCATAATCATTATTCAGGGACTTAGAAAACCAAGACGGGGACTCTTAGGATTTTAATTCACCTCAATTCAGCGACTTGTGTTTTACGCCAGGTTTTATGGACCGTAAATGATCTTACGGGCCATAAAATAGACCGTCGATGAACGTCACTGTTACCAATTTACGATGGGTTTTACGATCCGTATAAATTTACGGGCCGTAATTTGTACTGACTTCGTACCGTAAATGAGGAGGAGAATTTCGAAGACACTGTTACCAATTTACGGCCACTTTTTACAGATCGTAAATCATTTATGGACAATAAAAAGGGACCGCAAATTTTCTTGGCTACTGAATAGTATATAAACACATTTTCAGTTCTTTTTTCATATTTCTCATTCTCTCCAAGCCCTAGAACGAAGTTCTTCTCCTCTCCTCTCCGCTCCTCATCCTACTACGTCAAGGTAAGCCTATTCTAAGCAATTTCAAGTATTTCTAACATACATACATGAATTATAAGCCAAATCCATTTTTTCTAACCTAGGGTTTTCAAGAAAAGCCATCTCAAGGTTCAAGGTTCAAGCTTTTGAATTTCTTCTTGAAGATACAAAGTTTGTTGCAAGTTTTGGAGAGATTAAGGCATGTAGGGTTTCTATCCACGTCTGGGAACATTGTTGTTCTTCCCCACGCCTTGTTCATCCACGAAAAACACGAAGTTCTATAAACCTAGGGTATCTATTATAGTTCATGATAACCCTGAGTTACAAGTATCATGCTATACCATGTTTGTATTACTAATTCATTATTGTATTCTTGACATTCCATTTTGGTTGTTGAGAATCCGTCCGAACAGCAATAACACCACCAATCACTCCTTAGCCTTCCTTTCCGCTGAGCCTCAACATCAAGAAAGTCTAGTCATATTCAAAATCTAGATTAGAAATCATGAAGATTGATACCTATATTTCTATCATTCAAATTGGGTCAAAAACCAACCCTAGAATTTGGGAAAACGGGGCCCACAAGGGCAAAATAGAAAATTCAGGGGTAAATATCTAATTAAACACTAGGTGATCAAAACCCATCAACTAATTACTAAATTAACTCAAGGATTCATCCAATTTTGAAATCCAAGTAAAATCCCCAATTTTGGGTATAAACCCTAACACTTAAATTCAAGAATTCAACACTAATAATAGAAGGTATATGATTAACAACCTTAGCTACATCATAATCTTGCATAAATCCAACCAATTTCATCATTTAGAAGCCTAGATGGAATATTCATTAAACTCACCTTTAATCTTCATCACTTAATGGACTTACAAGGGAAAGGGATTCTAAGATGATTAGGGATAATGAAATAGCAAAGAGATTAGAAGGACTTACCACCAAGAATCTTCTCTAAGAATCCTTTAGAATTTCTCCCGAAAGCTCAATTTTCAGAATAGTAATAAATGAGAGACTAAGGGATTTTAATACACACTTCAAGAATATAAAAGGTCGATACAGATATGACGGCAGTGAGACCACTATGGCGGTACTGCCCTGACTGCCACTCTGACCACTTAGACGGTCAGCAACATTTCCCTTGGCTGCCCTAGCGGCCCATCCCACCACCATGGAGGTGCCGCTGGGATAGTAATGGTGCCGCCATGGCGGACACTAGCAAATATTTCCCCAAAAATAAACTCTATCTCAATCCGAAATCCCGACTAATACCCGAGTCAATCTTCTCATAAACCCCATACACAGACACACATATAAAACATGCTACGAACGCACTCCTGGCCTCGAAATTCCCAATGGAGGTCTTGTTGACTGAGTCAACTCCCGATACCTCAATTCCAACTTCCCAACCCAAGTCCCAAAATGCATCCGAGTGTACTGGGAACTGAACCATATATATATATATATACAAGTTCTAAAAGACCATTCAAACCTCTCGGAATCGACGAATTTTTGGAAAAATGTTCGTTTATCCAAAAGTCAACTTTGGATCAACTTTTTTTCTCTTAAAGCCAATCTTTCCCAAAAAGTCACCAAAATCAACCTCGAACACCTTAGGAATCTTGTCAACGGTCCTCTCAGGTCAAAAGTGAGCTAACCAAGCTCGTGAAAAGGTCAAAAGGGTCGAAAATGCAATAACGACCAAACGGGTTGTTACAATGATAAGGGATTTATTAGGCCAAGGGTCTCACCGTGGGGCGTGCCAATTTTGTTTGTCCCAAAGAAAGATGGTCCCTTACACATGTGTATTGACTACCGTCAGTTGAACAAAGTCACCATTAAGAACAAGTATCCTCTCCCCATAATAGATGATTTATTTGACCAACTTCAGGGTGTCCAGTGTTATTCCAAAATTGACCTCAGATGAGGATACCATCAGTTAAATGTTAAAGAAGCTCACATTCCAAAGACCGCTTTCAGAACCATTTACGGTCATTTCGAATTTCTTGTCATATCATTTGGGTTGATACACGCACCAGCTTCTTTCATAGACTTTATGAACAGGGTCTTCAAGCCTTATCTTGATTTATTCATCATTGTGTTTATTGATGACATTTTGGTGTATTCCCGTAGCAAGACTGATCATGCAGAACATCTCAGAATAGTGTATCAAACACTTCAGGATCGTGAGCTTTTTACGAAATTTTCAGAGTGTGAATTTTGTTTGAAGTCAGTGGCGTTTCTTGGCCACGTGATTTCAGGTGAATGAGTGAAAGTTGATTCTCAAAATATTGATGTCGTGAAGAATTGTCCCAAACCCATCTCAGTACCCGATATAAGAAGTTTCTTGGGTCTGGCAGGCTATTATAGATGTTTTGTAGAGGGGTTTTCATTTATCTCAGCTCCATTGACAAAGTTGACTCAAAAAAAGGTCAAATTTCAAAGGTCAGATGCATGTGAGAAAAGTTTTGAAGAATTGAAAAAGAGGTTAACTTCTGCTCCAGTTCTGACGCTACCATAGGGAACCAAAGGGTTCATAGTATATTGTGATACTTAGAGAATCGGTCTCGGATGTGTCCTCCTGATGTAGCATGGTAAGGTTGTAGCTTATGCATCCCGACAGCTTAAAGCTCATGAAAAGAATTATCCGACTCATGACTTGGAATTGACAGCTGTGGTTTTTGCACTTAAGATATGACGTTATTATTTGTATGGAGTGCATGTTGATATTTTCAATTATCACAAGAGTCTTTAGTATATTTTCAAGAAAAGAGAGTTAAACCTCAGGCAGAGAAGGTGGCTCGAATTGCTTAAAGATTATGATGTAGATATCATTTATCACCCAGGGAAAGCGAATGTAGTAGACAATGCTCTTAGTCGGCGATCCATGGGAAGTCTAGCTCACGTTGAGGTAGATAAGAGGATAATGACAAAGGAAATTCACCGCTTAGCTAACTTAGGAGTTCGACTCTTGGACTCCGAAAGTGGTGGAGTTGTTGTTCAAAACAGGGCTTATTCCTCCTTAGTGGCTGAAACAAAAGAGAAACAGTTTAGTGATCCCTACTTATTGCAGCTGAAAGAAGGAATTCACAAGTATAAGACGAAAGCTTTTGAACAAGGGGGAGATGATGGTACCTTGAGGTACCAAGGCAGATTATGTGTTCCAAATGTGGATGGACTTAGAGAGCGAATCATATCAGAAGCCCACAACTCCAGGTATTCCATTCACCGAGGTTCCAGAAAGATATATCATAAACTCAAGGAAATCTATTAGTGGAACGACATGAAAAATAATATAGCAGATTTTGTGGCTAAGTGTCCGAATTATCAGCAAGTGAAAGCCAAACAACAGTGGCTTAGTCGGTTGGCACAGAATATTGATATTCCTATTTGGAAATGGGAGATGTTAAATATGGACTTCATAATAGGTCTTTCTCGCTCATCGCAAAGACATGACTCGATATGGGTGATTGTGGATCGATTTACCAAGTCAGCACACTTTTTGCTAGTTAAAGGTAATTGGGATGATCACTTGCCTCTTATTGAATTTTCTTATAATAACATTTACCATGATAGTATCAAGATGGCACCGTTTGAAGCTCTGTATAGGCAGAGGTGTAGATCACCCATTGGTTATTTTGAAGTTGGTGAAGCAGAGTTGTTGGGACCATATTTGGTCTATTAGGCCGTGGAGAAAGTCAAGTTGACTCAAGGGCATTTGAGAACAGCTCAGAGCCACCAGAAGTCCTACACAAATGTACAGCGAAGAGACTTAAAGTTTCAATTTGAGGATTGGGTGTTCTTAAAGGTTGCACCTATGAAAGGTGTGATGAGATTTGGCAAGAAAGGAAGCTTAGTCCCAGATATTTTAGATCATATAGAAACCTGCGAATGGTTGGTCAATTAGCTTATGAGCTTGAGTTTCCATAAGAGTTGGCTGTTGTACACACCCAGTGTTCCATGTATCCATGTTGAGAAAGTGTGTGGAAGACCCGTCATTGGTTGTTCCTGCTGATACTATAACAATTAAGGATAACCTAACCTATGATGAGACCCCTGTAGCCATTCTTGATCGTCAGGTCATAAGTTGAGAACTAAGAAAGTAACCTCAGTAAAGGTGTTATAGAGGAGTTAGAAAGTTAAAGAGGCTACATAGGAATCGAGGAGGACAAGAAATCCAAATATCCCTTTTTGTTTGAGGAGCAAGTTGAAAGCGTTCAAGGTAAATACCCTCCACACCCATGTCATGTCCCTTATGTATTCATGCCTCACGTTTTATATTCATGTTCATCTATTCTCTACTTATGTCTCATGTCTTAGCATTCATATTTCCATGAAAACATGTCATGTTGTTTCAGTTTCCATCTTCCATGTCATGTTTCCTCACGTTCACGTATTCAAGCCATGTCCAGCCACATTCTTATTCATGACCCATCATTCGAGAATGAATGATCCAAAGAGGGAGATATTGTAACACCTCGTACTTTCAAACTGAGCCATAATAATGATTTAGTGACTTAGAAAACCAAGACAGGGAGTGTTAGGATTAAATTTGCTTCAGTTCACCGACCTGCATTTTACGCCAAGTTTTACAGACCGTAAATGATCTTATAGGCTTTAAAATGGACCGTAGATGAACCTCAAGAAACCCAGCTCATTGTTACCTGTTTAGGGTGGGTTTTACGGACCGTACTTTGTACTATATTCATACCGTAAATGTAGATGAGAATTTTGGAGACACTATTACCAATTTAGGACACTTTTTACGGACCGTAAAAAGAAACCGTAATTGTCCCGATGGCTAAACAGTATATAAACACATTTTCAATTCTTTTTCCATATTTCTCATTCTCTCCAACCCCTAGAACGAAGTTCTTCTCCTCTCCTCATCCTACTACGTCAAGGTAAGCCTATTCCAAGTAATTTCAAGTATTTTTAATATATATGCATGAATTCTAAGCCAAATCCATTGTTTCTAACCTAGGGTTTTCAAGAAAACCCATCTCAAGGTTCAAAGTTCAAGCTTTTGGATTTCTTCTTCAAGATACAAACTTTGTTGCAAGTTTTGGAACGATTAAGGTATGTAGGATTTCTATCTACGTGTGGCAACATCATTGTTCTTCCCCACACTATTTTCATCCATGAAAAACACGAAGTTCCATAAACCTAGGGTTTCTATGATAGTTCATGATAACCCTAAGTTACAAGTATCATGCTATACCATGTTTGTATTACTGATTCATTACTGTATTCTTGACATTCCATTTTGGTTGTTAAGAATCCATCCGTAATCCACAATACTCATGTCTTGAATTCCTGGGTTCTTAAATGCAAGATATGAATTATTATGTCTATTTTCATGAAATTCTACATGCTTTCATGTTTTCATACAAGGTATACTATATACCTATATTCATGTTATATTACACTCACGAATCATGTTTACAACAATGTTCATGTAATTCATGGGCTTCTATTCGAATTATATCCATGTTCATGTTTTGGGAGTTGCATACATTACTGAGAAGGCTCATACAGCCTGAAACTACGTATGCTAGTGTAGGATAAGATCGCTCTGCCCAGTTACGAAGATTCCTTTACATTTACCCATTGCGGGTTATTGGATCCATTCATGTCATGTTCATGTCTCGTACCCCGGCAAGGTATGAGATGACTTAGCTAATCGGGCAGAGATTAGATGCCATATGCTCACGCGGTGGTTACATGTCGGTTATACAAAGGTTTTCCCATTAAAATGTTCTACTCATATATATATTCATTTTTATTTGTTTCATGTCAGTTATGCAGTTAAGGTATGCCGGGAGCCTTATCCCAATAAACAATTTACCAGTCAGACTCATGTCAGAGGTTTCATAGATTTGTTCAGTTATGTCATGTTAGATGTTCAGAGTCGTATAGCCAATATTGGCTCAGTACTTATTATATTTTCAGACTATTTCCGCATCATGTTTAAACAGTATTTTCATTAGCATTTATGATAACTCATGTTATTTAGACTATCTATGTTTTAAAGTGTATTCCGCATTAGTACATGCCCCATGTTGATTCAACAAGGCATGTGGTTCACTCGGTCACATGTAGCATGGCACCGAGTGTCGTGTTATGCCCAAGCCATATTTCGGGGCGTGACAACTCAGGGATGCGAGGGGAGCTTCTGCTGGTTCCTTCTGAACCTTTGGGAACATTTTTATTTTTTCTGTTAGATCCCAAAATGGGGACTTGATGAATAACCCTTATGGGTTCGCTTGCCTTTGCGGGTTTGATCTATAAACTAGATGGTCACATCGACATCATCCGGAACCTCAGTAAGTTGAACAGAAGGGGTAGACTTAGGCAAACATGAGGAAAATCTTTGCATGATAAGGTGTTACACCTCAGAAAATTTCATGTCATTGCACAGTGAATAGATTAACGCAGTGTGAGAAGTAGTATTGAATGATTCTAATTAATATTCCAAAGACGTTTGAAGCAAAGAGAATAAAGTTTACTAAGAAAGGAGAAGTATACATTGTGTCTCGGACGAGCTTTGTAAAGTACCGAATTAATGTTGACTTAATGATGCCTTGAGAAAGAATTGTGACGCCCCTTAGGTTGTTAATGAAGTGTTAAACAAATGTTAAGAAGGTTCCCTAAGGATTGGAGATCAAATGAAGCAACAAGAACAAGATCGGCGAAAAGTGGATTATACGACCATTTATACGGTCCGTATAACCGTTACAGTAAAGGTCCATCACTAATGGAGTTATACGGTCACTTATACGGACCGTATAAAATTATACGGACCATATAATATGCCGTATAATGGTTACAGAAATGAGTTGTTGCTGGGACGATTTCACGGTCACTTATACGGACCGTATAAGTGTCCGTATAATACCGTCAGGACAGATTTTTATTTTATAAAAGGGAGCCCCAAGTTCATTTATTTCGTTTCCCATTTTCTCTACACACCTCAAGAAAGTTCTAGAATACTATCCACACCATTTTAACATAAACCCAAGAGAAATCAAGAGTAAAACATCAAGAGTTGGTGGAAATCAAGTGTAAGAATTCTTTCTAGGGTTTATGCAAGTCAAGAAATCTCTTTGGATTAAAGCTAGGGTTTTCCTCAAGTGAAGTGTTTCCACCCAAAGACCACTCTCACATTATCAAATGTAAGTTTTAGGATCCTTTCATGTTATTTAGAATACTGAGGGGTTGAAAGACTTGGGTTGAAGAAGAACGTAGAAAATGAGGGTTAAATGTAGCTTTTGTGATGTTTATGAGTAGTACACTAAATTGAGTCATGATTCTTAGTATGATATGGATATAATCATGTTATGGAAGGTAATAATTGTGATGAGGAAGCATTATATGAAAATGTGCTAAAATGGGTATGTAGTTCCTAGCATAAGTTGAATATAAAGATGAATTTTGAAGGCTTAATGACGTGTGATCACTTGATTATGGTATTATGAGTGTATTATGGATGTTATTGTGGTTGTTGGGAGTTGTTTTGTGATCTGGTGGAAGTTGATGAAATAGGGGAAATGCTGCCCAATTTTCATTAGGTCATGAATTATGCTAGTTTAAATTTAGGAGTATCATTAAGGCTTAACCATGGTATGAATCCTTCTAAATGTAGATTATTCAAGCTTTAACGGGGAACATTAAATAGTTAAGGAGACGAAGAGTTATGTAAGGCTAACCCTTCTTTCATTAAGGCATGGTTCCCTTGCTATATGTATCCTTTCATGAGTTCCATAATGTCTTCCATATGACTCTATCTCTAAGATTACAAAAGCTTACAATTCTCGATACGTTCACGATTTTGTTGCCTCTTTTATATGATAGTTGATCCTCTAAGGATAGATATAACGAAAATGATGATGTCAATGATGATGATGATATTCATGAACTCTTATGTATACGGATTTAAGTATGTATGACTATTATGTAACACCGAGCTTATATGACCGGGTATGATACCCACACCACTACAGTTGGGTACAGATAACACTGAGCCTTGGTAGGGCCAGGTATGTATCACACCGAGCCTTGCCATGGCCGGGTATGTGAAACTACCGAACTTTCATGGTCGGGTATGCTATGGATACGAATATGTATATGAATATGGATATGCATATGGATACGGATATAGATATATGTATATGTATATATGTATGTACACGAGCACGCATTAGAAATGGAAGGTCCCTATGAAAGACAAGTAAGTAATTACGATGATGGCTACTATCTCCTGATTTTCCCATCTTATGCTATTTCTTACACTGTCTCTTATTCTCCTATTATGATGTTGATTATGCTTTACATACTCAGTACATTATCCGTACTGACGTCCTTTTGTTTGTGGACGCTGCGTCATGCCCGCAGGTGGACCGGGAGACAGGCTTGATCCGTAGATTTCTTTTCAGAGACTACATAGAGGAGCGATTACATAGAGGAGCTCCATCTCATTCGGAGCTACAACTTTTGGGTATTATTCTTTTGTGTACATACATATAAGCATGGCGGGGTCCTGTCCCGCCTATATGATGTTACATACTCTCCTTAGAGGCTCGTAGACAGTTGTATATGATTAGATGTCCTTAGCCTTGTCGGCTCATATTTTGTATATCATTTTGATAGCCTCGTCGGCTTGTGTATATGGATATGGCATTGTTATTGATGATGATAAAAATGTGTTGTTGCCTAACGATATTAGCACTATTGATGCATATAAATTATGAGTAAACCATGTGGCTCACCTAGATGTGAATATGAGAGTACGATAAGATGTACCCGGGTGGGTTAGCAGCGGGTGCCCATCATGGCCCTCTGGTTGGGTCGTGACATAAGGTCTTCTGATTTAAGAGTTATTAGGAAGAAAACAAGGTCAAGAAGCTTACCATGTTTTCTTGGGATCCAATTTTGATCCTCGAAAAGTATCTTCCAAGTCCGGGTTTCCGGAGTAGAAACATCTAAGATGCTCTAGATCCATTCAGCGAGATTGTCAATTTCCCGGGGTTCACAGGGAGTATCTGAAAAGGAAATAATTATCAAAAGACAAAAAAAGAGGGGAAATAAAAATCAACATAGGTAAAAGGATATTTACAGGTCAGATTTCAACATTCTAGTATGAGGCGGCTACCGATCAGAATAAGGTCGGCAGTGGCAACGATCACAAAGTGCTCCGGCCAACCTCTATCATAGTCATCGTTGAGGCTGGTGAGAAGGGATTTGCTACCCCTCTTGATGAGTTTAATGATGCCTTCCCTGTAGATCCTCAGAGAATACACCCAGATCAAATGATGCACGGCGAAACTCACACCCGCCAGGTTGGCAAAGTATCAGAGACTATATTAGGCTCTCCATACCGATGGTCCCACTTGGGCCAGACACTTTGTTGCTCCAGCACACACCAATGACCTCATCTATATGGGTGCCTATTTTCATCAAAAAGGGATACGTATATACGTACGAGTATCCTTATCAATAAGAAGTGACTTTTTCACCTTTACCGGGAATGATAACCTTGGCATCCTTCCACCAATAGTCCTCTTTTACAGCAGATAGAAAATTGGCGGTGATTCTAGTTTGATAGTCCCTGGCATAGGAATCACGGCCGCTGGGCTGATCCATGATAGCAAACTTTTCTTGGAGGTCATTGTCTAGGTGCCGATGTTTTGACATAATGGATTTGACAGAGGGTTTCGCCTGGAGGAGGTTCCGCCACCTTGAATTTCCTCTTCAACGACTGGGGTGGTAGCGCCACAATGGTGGAAACCCTGGTGACATCAGGAATTAGAATAAGGTAGTCCTCAGAGGATGGGATTTTAGAAGTTGACATGTTTCTAGAAGATTGAAAGTTTGGGGTAGTGAAGGAATATAAATCTTTCCGGAGATTAGAGTTTTTGTAGAAAGGATTTAGAGGAAAGAAGATGGAGTAACGAATGTTAGATGGTTCTCATAGTTTACAAGCAAAATGTTTTTTCAAAGGTCATCACTACCTTGGTACCCGGAGGCAAGAATGCAGATCGACGACTACTCAAAACAGGACACGTGTGTGGAGAATACGAGACGAAAAGACGTGCATCTTGTTAATCGTCAGAGGTGGTGTATTCGAGAGCATTGGAGACCTTTCCACTTCCGGTCGCACATGTTCAATACCCCAAAAGTAGCACTATCTGTATTGGGGAAAATTCGTAGAATACAACTGGATGAATGATATAGTGACACGTGTCACCAAGGTAAATCAGATCTATGTCAGCATGCAGCGTATCCAGAGGTAATAACTGTTACATCCGACATTTTTGCATATTCGGAAAATGCGAAATAATTTTGATTTGTATGGAATGAGGCCAAATTTGGACCTTGCTTAGTATGAATGTGTTGACTATGAAATTATTGGTGTGAAATATGGAAGGAGGCCAAGGGGCAAAAATTGGAATTTTAGAAATTAGTTTCGGGAATTACAAAACAAGAATTCTAGCCAAATTGGACTCAAAAAAAAATAAGAAGGTGAGGCCCAAATCCAAGGCCCAACCGGCCATAGTAGTGTCCAAGCCCACAAGAAATTGTGTAAGTAATTAATTATATATATGATTGGATAATTCTCAAGAACCTTCAAGAAAACATAAAGCAAAAACAAAAGAAAAGAAAGGGAGCATTTCGGGTGAGGAAAGAAAAAGAAAGAAAAGAAAGAAAAAAAAATTCTTGGAGCTAATCCTTGGTTCAAAAATTAAATTCTTGTGAGATTAGTACCAAGCTCAAAGCCCTCTACAAGTTGATATAAGTATTGTGGCAAGAAAGCAACCTTAACCCCAGGTGAAGAAAGGTAAGAATTTTATGTTTTTGACATGTTATGAGAGGTGTATGTATGTTGTAGTAAGTTGAAATGAATGAAAAACATGGAAATTTTGTGTGTTGAGAACTATGCATGTTGGCCGAATGCATGTACATGTATTACATGTCTTTGATGATTTAAATTCATGTTGTAATTTAGTTATAGTATGGTGGAAATTGTATTAGAAATGAAAGTGGAATGAATTAGTGAAAGTTGGAGAGTATAGTATGTGGTCGTGTGGTACTATGTTGATTATGGGATATGAATTTAATCTTGTTAGTATGTTAAGTGTGTTTTGGCGAAGTGAATGGAAAGATAATAGCCTTTGTTGTCATGGAAAAATGGTTACTAAGTTGTTGAAGGAAATTATGCAACTTTGTTATGGTTTATGTAAAAAAATGAAAATGAAAGTATTAAGAGGCAAACTATGATTAATGTTGATGAATTTGGAAGATGGAAATGTATAATGAACTTGTATGTTGAAGGTTAGGAGAATCGGATAAGTTGTGGCTTTGATGGAAAGTTTGTATGTTTGTATATCTTATGTATATCTTGTGAGGATGGTATGATATGCCTCTGAATCGTGTTGTAATGAATTTGATGGGTAATGAACATCAAAATAATATGTTTGGTTTGGAAGTGTAAGGTCGGAACGGAAAATGTTAAGTTATGACGGAAAGTTGGCAAATTGTGCCTTATTATGTATTTTGAGCTACTTTTCGTTATTATGAATATTGTTGTTGGGTTGTGTTGATTGTTTGGCTGTGTTTAACTTTTGGGGATGTCATATATACAGAGGAAATGCTGCCGAAATTTCGGTAGGCAAGTATGTGTTAAGTTTGGACTATTGAAAAGTTGAAACTAACAAATGGTAAACTTGACCATTTCTAGATTTTAGACGAAATTGGAATCGACGCCAAGCGAGCGTAAGGCGCTATCGAGGTATGTAAAGCCTTCCCCTTTATTCTTAGGCATGTTCTGAATGTAATAGGCTCGGCCGCGAGCCTTGAATACGACTCCGTTCCTCGGAATTCGAGATGGAAATCCGCTCCAATTCCTTCAGTACGATTGAAACTAATTTCTCATAAAATGCCTTAAAAGTGAACTTTTGTACGAAACTTTCTCAAACGGAGTCGGAATACTTCCGAATGATTATGGATGACCTCATAAGATCTTTTATCAGTAATTTACGCATGTCACCTCGAGTTGGTCCGAGGTGGGCCCACGGAGCCCCGATACCTCTTGTATGGCCTAAATTGCCTTATTTTTGTCCGTTTTTCACAAGAAATATCTGAACTATTATTTTGACCATGATATGGTTGATGTTATATAAATCTTGCGAAATGGTTTTGGACATCTGAAAATCTGATTCTGGTAATAATCTGTCGTGCCTTCCCAAGCAGGATATAGCCGCATTTTTATGAACGCTATCCGAATACTTCGATTTGACTCGCCATTTGGCCTACTTCAGTTTGATTGGGTCTGTATAATGATCTGTATGAATGTGGTTTCTCATTAATCAGTTCGTGCATGTGCTATGATTCCTTTCACCGGTTTATATCGTGCGGATGGGCCACCGAGCCCCTTGTCGGGGGCCGGGTCCCATGTATGAATTCCGAAGTATGATGTATCCGGTTCCGGGGTACTGTGGTATATGTCGTTCCCGGTTACCGTGTATATGTTACGAAGTATGATGTGTCCGGTTTCCCGGCGTGTGATCTGTCCCCGGGGTTACCGTGGTTATGATATGATGTGTTATGTGACGGAGATGTTCGAAGATATGAAATCTTCTTAAATGTGATATGTTGTGGCGCCAAAGGCAGGAGTGGCGACCACGTTCTTGTGCCCTATTATGATTCTGTCGGTCTGATTGGATTCTGATTCTGTCTGTCCGTATGGATTATGATTTTATCTGTCCGTCTGGACTATGATTCTGTCCGGTATCCTTCTGTCTGTCTGTCTGAACTACGACTCTGTCCGGTATATCTCTGTCTGTTCGTTGGATTACGATTCCGTTTGCTATACTTCTGTGCTTCTGATTCAGACTATGATTATGTTTGTTATGTTTCCCCTTTACATACTCGGTACATTTTTCGTACTGACCCCCGGTTCTTCGGGGGCTGCGCTACATGCCCGCAGGTACAAACGCACTTGAAGATACGCCGCCAGTCTAGGGCTCAGATTCTGCTATTTTGAAGAGCTCCTTTGATCCGGAGCGTGTACTTTTGGTATACATCTTCTGTCTTCTGTATATTCTGTATGTATGGCAACTTCGGGTACGGCGGGGCCCTGTCCCGTCATATGATTCTGTATGTCTGTTAGAGGCCTGTAGATGTGTTTGTGGGTTAGGGTCTTTCTGTGCGGATGTGTGTATATGTTGTGTTTGGGGCGATCCCATTCGCCGCGGCGGCCGGTCCGCATATGTTTATATGTTGCTTTGTTGGCCGGTGTGGCCTTTGTTGGTATTTTCTGTGCGCAGGGTTATTTTGGATATTCTGTAAAACAAAGGAAACTCTGCCAAAATTTTTCTGGAAATTATTTAAATTTGAAATATAGCCTTGACGGCTTCTGCTTTATACTTGAATGCGTTTGATAGCAGTTGAGATAGCATTGGATAGATGTGTTTGGGTGCCCATATCGGGTACTAGTCACGGCCTACGGGGTTGGGTCGTGACAATAACATTGCTCCAGAGACTCAATAAAATTTCTTATCCCAGAGGACCTATAATTGAGAAAGTTTCATTCAAAAGCAACAGTCGACCGTTACACAAAGACTTTGAGCCTTCCTTAGAGCATTAATAACCGTTATTATCACCCTTTGTTTCCCATCATTATCACTACATTAATTTGTAATATTAATGGGGGCATAATTCATTGAACGTGTACCCCTGGGATAAATATGGATTCTCATTTCATTATAAGGACATTTGATATTATGTACAAGAAATATCTTGTACTTACATTGTTATTAGTTTCTTATTGCTCCAAGTTCAAGGTTTCAACTACAAGCATTCCTGTAAACTCTAGCTCAACGCTTCTCCAAGGCCCAGGCTATTCAAACTTATTGTTTTCAATTACATTTAAACTAATATTTATTGCTAATTATCTCATCATTTTGGTCATATTGATCCACGTGTCCTTGACCACGTTACAATTTTAACTGTACCAATTTTCAGGTAAACACGACACCCAATATGCTCTCTCCATTTTTCTTTCTAATTTATGTGTGTGTTTACGGTGAAGAAGATGTGGATGCTCTCTATGGGTATGTTTGGTACGAAGGAAATGTTTTCCATGAGACTTTTTTTCCTAAACGGAAAAGGGTAAAAAATGCCCTTAAACTATGCAAAATTGAACAAAAATGTCATCCCTTCATAGTTTGGTCCAAAAATGCTCCTATTGTTACTTAATTAGGTCAAAAATGTCCCTTTCACAACAAACATATTGTTGTTTTTCCTTTATACACATTCGTTTCCTAATAAAAATATATATTGTTTTTTAAAGAACCCCTTCTTGTTTATTTTCTTTTAAAATCCATCTAACTCATAAAAAAGTGGAAGGTAAACTTTTTTTCTTCTTAATCTTATTTTATCAGTTAAAACAGAATAACTCCTTAATTTCTTTTAACTGATCATATAGGTCATATATATAAGATCATAATAACCCCATCATTAATTTTCATTTAGATAATGATAAAAAATATCAAAAAATAGGATATACTTTTATTTTTTAATCTTTTCAGAATTGAAGTAAGATGAGTAGTTTCTAACATAACCCTTGATTTTAAAGTTAAGATACAACAATCATAACACCATAAAACACAAAAATTTATTACATCCCTATAACTAATAAAATATCTTTAAAATATTGACGATGGAGTTCTTGTTGATCCCGCTTCAATTCAGAAAATATTAAAAAATAAAATAAATCCTATTTTATTAAGATTTTGTTTTATCATTATCTAAATGAAAATTAATGATAGGTATATATGATCTTATATATGACCTATATTATCAGTTAAAAAAGTACACAAGGTTATTTTATTTTAATTTGTAAATGAGATTAAGAAGGAAAAAGTTTACTTTCCATTTTTTAGTTAAAGGGATTTTAAAAGAACAGAAACAAGAAAGGGGTTCTTTATAAACAAGATGTATTTTCATTAGGAAATGAATGTGTTTAAAAGAAAAGTAACATTATGTTTGTTAGGAAAAGCGCATTTTTGACCCAATTAAGTAACAATAGGTGCATTTTTGACCAACTATGAGTGGCATTTTTGACCAACTAACCAGCTATCAGTGCAAGGCATTCTTGTTCAATTTTGCTTAGTTTGAGGGCATTTTTGACCATTTTCCGTTTGGAAAATAAGTTATTTTCTAGTGTTCAGTAAAGGAGCAAAATAATATTATACCAAGAAAATTTATATGTAATTTAGCAAAACTCTATAGGAGTGGGCAGTGGGGTTTCAAGGGTGGTGGGATGGGCAAGGGGTGGGGGTTTGGGCAATTAGATGGGTGGAAATGAGATAATGAACTTGAAATGTTACTTATAAAACTTGTTTTCCTTATCTCTATTAAAAACGTTATTTTCCTCATTTTTAAGAAATTTATTTTTTCAAAAAAAATATTTTAATCAATTAAAAAATATTTTTCTCCGTACCAAACACCCAGTCTCACTGATGTGTGCCCGTCCTCCCTATGTGCTGTGGTAGTCCCCTGCTGATGAGTGCTTAGCAACGTGAGTATGAGTGTGTGCTTATATTGAAACTGACCCTTTTTCTGGATCATTCCCTATGTGAGGTGGTCCCTCAAAATTTTATTGACTTTTGTTTTGTCCTCAACTGTGTGTAAGGAGTAAAATTGGAAAAAAGACGAGGATTGGTCACGTGAATATGTGTGTGCCGGTGTGAAATGAAATGAGTTTGTTAAATAAAAAAATAGGATAGAAGGGAATCTTTGCGAGGTGGTAACACTTCATTCATTTTTTTTTTTCTCGTGAAAAAGACAAATAAAAATAACAAGATTAAAAAGAGTATTCCTATTTACTAGTTAATTCCAGACTAAGAAAATATAAGATGATTAAAATTTAAATTAAATGAAAATCTTTCCTTTTTTTTTTTGCAAAATTTTCTCTTTCTTTTGAAAGTGAAATAAAACTTAAATTCTAAAAATATGAATCGTTTTTTTGTAATTTTCAGTTTTAAGGAGTAAATTTACTAAACTAAAATAAAAGTTAAAAAAAGCTTGATTCAACTTAAAAGGAAAATTTGCAAAACTTACTGTACTATTTATTTTTTGGGAAATCTACATGACATAACTAACTACTAGTACATACTATATTTAGTAGCTATAGTTTAGATTAATTACATCCTATAGCTAATAGTAATATGTTAAATACAAT
This sequence comes from Lycium barbarum, assembly GCF_019175385.1. Taxonomy (NCBI): domain Eukaryota; kingdom Viridiplantae; phylum Streptophyta; class Magnoliopsida; order Solanales; family Solanaceae; genus Lycium; species Lycium barbarum. Next base: position 53,083,427 of record NC_083348.1, read on the forward strand.
TAATAGCTACATATATATTTAAAGTAGAATACTTTATTATTATTATTTATATTTTTTGGGGGGTTGATCGCTTCTTCTCTGATCGCCATCGGAGCTCCGACGAACAAGCTCCGGCCACTGCTCCTTCATCGTCACCACTGCTCCCTCATCGTCACCACTGCTTCTTGTGTTAACAACTACTTGGATATGGTCACAGTACTTGCATCATTTTACTCACAACAAAGCTGATGTTTGGATTTGAAAGATGACAAAGATGGTCTACATGAGTAATGAGTTATCTGGCGGAAGTACTTCCATTTTCGTCTCTCTCTTAACCTGGCATCGTTGTATCGCCGAAGATGAAGGATACAACGGCGGTTGTTGGTGACGATGAAGGATACAGCGGCGGTTGTTGGTGACGATGAAGGATACAGCGACGGTTGTTGGTGACGATGAAGGGTACAACAGCGGTTGTTGGTGACGATGACTGTGACGGCAGTGTTTTCATAAATCTATGGCATCGGTGTCAGATCTGGCCGGAATATGATCAGAAACAGTCAACTCTGACCGGAAAATAAAAAATACACTGATTTGTTTTATAAATACAGTCTATACAGTGTTTTTCGCGGGTATTTCGAAGAAGATTTTTTTTGTATACAAATGAATATAGTGAATTTGAAGTGTATACAAATGAATACAGTGAATTTTATTTCTTGTATTCAGTTTTTGAGTGTATTTGTTAATTTTTTTAATACAAAATTCAATGTTTTGGGGTGTATTTTGAAGGATATTTTTTTGTATACAACCGATTTTAAATACAATAAAGTGAATACAGTGTCAAAGTAGCTACAAATAAATACAGCTGAGTTGAATACATTTGACTTGAATACAGCTTAGTTGAACACATCTGACTTGACTACATCGAAATCTGACATGAATACACTGAAATCTGAACTTGAATACAGTGAAATCTGACTCAGCCGAATTTTGAATACAATCTGATTTTTGAATATAATCTACTATAGCTCGTGAATACAATCTACTATGTAATTAGCTAAAGTGTATCTATGCCAGATTTTTAACCTCAAAATGTAGTGATTTATGAAATTTCCCCTTATTTTTTCTAAAAGGCCCAACACATCAACTTTTTTGAAATAATTAATTTTCGCACAAAAAAGAAAAAAGAAAAAAAAAAAAAAACTCTTACCAAAAGCGTGACCAAACACACATTTTTGGTAACCGTTTTGATGTCATGCAATATTCACGTGTAAGATGAAGAACATTAATATCTAAGTTTTGTTTTCACTAAGCTGGGTAGTATTATTTACCTATAAATAAATGATGGTTGCTGGTCTAATTCCATATTCCATACTTTGTTTTCAGTCCTTTAGCTATTCTAAATTGTCATAGCGAAAACGTTTCTCAATGAAGTCGCAGCTCTTCTACTCGCTCTCATTCATTTGGGTGGGTAAATTACACACTTGTATATTTCTCATCTATTATATCTTGCATAATTGTATACTCAATAAGTAACTGTGGCCTCATTTGTTTGGACTTAATGGAGGACCGAATCTGAATGGTTCAAACCTTAGGCCATAAGTGCATTTGATTATATTAAGATTTAAGCGCTTATTCGGTTTGAATAGGTCGTAATCATTAAGATCTTGAACCAAATCTTAATATCATTAAGATGTATTTTTGTATGGATAATGTTTACCACCAGCTCCACCCCCACCCCCAGAAGCGTATCTAGCCTACAAGGTAGGGGTTCAACTGAACCCCAAACTTTCGACGCGGAGCTTAAATTTATGTATAAAAAAATATTAAAATTGCAATAAATAGTAGATGTGAACCCCTAACTTTAAAAATATAATGGGTTCAATGCTAAAAATCTTAAGATTGAACCCATAAAATTTAAATTCTGGATCCGCCTCTGCCCACCCCCACTCCCCCACCCACCCACCACCTACCCACTCCGCTCCACCACCCACCCACCCCTACCACGACCCACCACTAACCCCACCCCACTCCCCACCACCATAACCGTCACCACCCCCACCCAGCACCACTACAAAACATCTCCACCATTACTAGCGAACATAAATGTTTCATTTTTTTAATCAAATAATATTTTATTTTATTAAATTTGTATTTATTTTCTAATATTTAGTTACTTTTTTATTTGAATTGTATATTTATTATGTTTAAATAAATACATTTTGCACATTCAGATGTTGAAAAACAAACAGTCTTAATCATTCAGTGTTAAGATCTAGAAAAAACATCTTAATCATTCAGATGTGCACTCAGATTAAGACGTCTTAATCTTAATGAAAACAAATGAGGCCTAAGTGTTTTCAAGAAACTTTATATATTATAGTTTCAACTTAAATATAGTATATAATTTTAGTCTTTGACAAATCAAAGTAGCCTAAATTGGAAAAACATTAATATTTTACTTATTGTTTACATGGGAGACGCTGATGGAAAAATTATTTATTTTTGTGTCTATATAGCTTGCTTTTGTAGTAACTCATGCAGCAATATCGCCAGAAGTTTATTGGAAAGTTAAATTGCCCAACACTCAAATGCCCCCAAGCGATCGAAGATTTTCATCCCCAAGCAGGTTTGTGTTCAAATCAAGGAATTTTATTTTAACATTACGAGCGTGTTTGGTTTATACAAGGGAAAATGACTCCAAGGAAAATATTATTTTTGATGAAAAAGTTATTTTATGTATTTGATATGACCGAAATCATTTTTATGAATTGTTTTTTCAAAGCAGGAAAATGACTTCAGTCACTTATGAGCGAAACTAAATTTATCACAACTATTTTAGTGTTTAACTTCATATTAATTACTTGTTTCAACTGACACATAGACATTATTAATCTCCACTTTTCAAAAGTTTCATCAGAACACTCCAATTTGATGATATTATTATTATTATTATTATTATTCATTAGTGTTTATCGTGTCTAGAAAAATATTCCCACTCACCAATCAAACATGAAACATTTTCTAGGAAAATTGTTTCCATGAAAAATATTTTGCTTTTGCTCGGTTATGATATCTAATATGTTTGCTATGTAAGCCACCTTGGTTACATGATGTCAGACAGTTATATAGGAAATCCACGGCTGTGTAGCATCTTTGTTTTCATTGGATTAAGTCATTTTTCACTAATTAGAGAGAAACGTTTTCCTAAAAAGGTTTTCTCAAGTATTTATTTAATGCAATTAAATATGAGAAAATTGGAAAAATATTTTTCAGCAGATATTTTACATCCTACTAAACACAGCCTACATGTTAAGAGAATCTTTATCGCTTCATTATTTGTCCTCCGAATGCCATTAGGTATTTAAGCTAATTTATAGGGTCAAAAGTTTCATAAACAAAACATAAAAATTTATCTGATATTCTTTTAACTTCTTTGCAATTTTATGTTTATTCAACTCAGCAGAGTTTACTTTGTAGATCATAACTCAGCAGAGTTTACTTTGTAGATCATAATACTGACAGTAATCAGAAAGTATACTATGGGACCCACCAATATGGATTGTGGCCTTGGCATCATGAAGCTACAGAGGATGAGATTCGGGAGCTGAAATCAGATAATTACAGACCTTACTTCTTAGAAAAGGAGTTGAAGAAACGAAAGATCATCAACTTTCGCCCCCTGAAAAATAAAAATGATGCCCCATTTTTGCCTCGCCAATCCGTGGAATCGATTCCCTTCTCGTCGAAAACAATCCCACAGATTCTGAACCATTTCTCAATAGATAGTAACTCAAAGGATGCTCAAATGATTAAGAAAGCAATCAAATTTTGTGAAGAGCCAGAAATGAAAGAAGAGAAGAAATTCTGTGCAACTTCTCTGGAGTCCATGGTAGATTTCATCTTATCCGTGCTAGGAACAAACAATATTCTAGCAATTACAGCAAAGGTAGAAGGGGAAACTCCAATGTTGCAGAAATATACCATTGAAGAAGTTCAACAGATATCTGATGGTGATAACATGGTATGCCACAAACTTAATTACGCGTACGCTGTGCATTATTGTCATGCTGCAGGAAGTACGAAGACATTTATGGTATCTATGGTTGGTGCTAATGGAACAAGAGTAAAAGCAGTATCAGTGTGCCATAAAGATACATCCTTTTGGACCCCTAAAGGATTGCCTTTCGTACTGCTCAATGTTAAGCCTGGAACTACCCCTATTTGTCATTTCCTTCCAAATGATCAAATCGTCTTTGTCCCTTCTAATTAAGCTATGTGGTAATTAATCTTAATCCTAAGAGTTTGGGTAGCATGTAACTAGTATGGTGTGATTACAGAATCATGCTACTTGTCTATTATCTGTAATATATCTTTCTTATAATGGAAATGATTCTGGCTTCAATTCATACTATTTTCTTGTTTTGTGTTCTCCATTATAATATTTCATTGAACAAAGGCCAGCTTGTTAAATTTTTTCGAGATCTAAAGTTATGAGCGTGTTAACAGGTATGAATAATGCAAATTATTTGTTCCTATAACTTCAAAGCAGATAAACCCCTTGAATTAGTTGATCTCACAAGATGGATTAGGGGTCCTGGTTCGGAAGGGGTAATTTGCGGAGAAAAATTATTGTTACTAGATAGATTTTACTATTTTGATCAAAATGGTTCGTTAAATTGACCTAAGCTTTTAGATGAGTTAGCTTGAACGATATGCGCTGAAAAGGACTCGCAAATGAAGATATAGACCATCAAAGCTCAATTTTTTTTAGAGAAATTGATAGAAATAGCCGCCCACCAAATAATAGCAAACAAACGTATATTTTTTGTACATAAAACTAATATAACAAAAATATATAAAAATAATATTTGTTTTGTATCATTTTTTCACGTCCGGCCAAATATGTACCTTTCCAATTTTTTACGAGCAAAATTCGACACTCCTACCAGCTCAAGAGCTTGAACTAGTTTCATTTAATTGATCATTTCTGCATCTATACCCCTTATTGATCTAGTAATCTATATCTTGATAACGATGGAATACAAGTATAAAAGCGGAAGCAATAACTTGCATCTAATATAGACAATCTAATAGCATATTTAAATCACAACATAAAATAAGAGGGTAGAATACTACTTGAATAAAGCGTGAAATCAAACGTGAAATAGGCCTTCTCGTTCCCGTGATCTTTTGTATTGTGACCCAATAAATTCTTTAGTTTCCACCAATGAAAGGATATTAAAGTCCTAATTTGACTCAGGCATAATAAAGACCACAAAATTAATTAAAAAAGTTTCCTATTAATTATGTAAGTAATTCCTTTACTGTTCGAATTATTCCTATCATAATATATTACGGATTAAATACACTAAAAATTCAGAATTTCGCTCCACAATTGAATTTTGAATTCTTCCGTTAAAATCTTATTTACAAATATCAATCAATTAAATTAATCATTGAAAATCTAATTTATTGATTAATTTATTCCGCTAGACTTTTGCTAATTAACTTACTTCACGTGTCAGATGCAAAATTCACAAGCCGGATTTACACATGAAAACTTATAAGTTTTCATAAATGGGTATCATCAATCTCTATATCATGTTATGACTTCTATCAACTAATTATTGGAGTATTTCACAAATGTATTTTGTTTTCATCCAACTTATCCGGATATCGATCCCCAGAAGAATTTGACGTTTTGATATATCAAAATAACAAATAATACACACAGCTCATAATAATTATTTCAAGATTAAGAGATAAGTACATTTAATACTAGAGAACTCATTTAATATAGTCGGTATAAAAATACTTATCTCTACTTAGTCCGTTCAATACATACAAAATGTACTAACACAAGAAGTTGAAACTTTACCATTCTCATAATTGAGATAAATTATATTTAATCTTTTGCTACTATCATACTGATGGGTTGTCCAGTTTACACATTAGATTGTGAACATAAATGTTATACTTATAATAACCCGTGATTTAATCTTCTATGTATAAGCTATACTCTAAATCATCTACACAAGGACACAAGGGCGAATATATGATTTATTTAAAATTTTATTAAAATTGAAATCAAATAAATAATTATTGTGAACGGATATAAATATTGTAATTATGGCAATATAGGAATTATAGTCATATTAAGGGTATATTATATTTCGACTAGAATAGGGTCTCTTTAGGTGGCTTGTGACTTGTTTATAAGGAGGCCATATTGTTCATACAAATGCAGAGAAAAGTTCTCCCAAAATATTCTTGTCTCTTTACTGTTTTTCAGTCTCTTTCAATTTTAGCTTGGTATCAAAGCCACGTCAGAAAAACATGATAAACCCTAGAATACGTGATAATGGCTGGTGACGACAAAGAAAACATCGGTGACAAAGGCTAAGGGACCACTGGTGAAGAAGACAAGAATTAGAAAAAAAAAAATCTCTCTGTATGACATTACGTCGAATGATAACCTTGGAATTATGGTAACAAAAGTCTAATTGAAGGGTGAAAACTATTAGGAATGGGCTAGATCCATGAGGATGACCTTCAGAGCAGGAAACAAATTCGACTTCGTTGATGGAACAATTAATAAACTAGAAGAAGAGTCACTGGATCTAGTATGGTGGACTATAAACTCGTTGTTGGTGTTGTGAATTCACAGCACCATAGAGCCGATGCTTCTCTCGACGATCTCTCATTGAGAGGAAGTGAAGGAATTATGAACAAGTATCTAAAATCATTTCGCGGTTGCAACGGTCCTCGGATGCAACAATTGAAGGCCGAACTTGCGGAGTTCAAGCAAAAGGGTAAGAACATAGAGGATTACTATGGAAAATTGACAAAGTTGTGGGAAGAATTAGCAAATTACGAATAGATCCCAACTTGTATGTGCAATAAATGCACGTGCAATCCAGGAACAATCCTACAGGCCAAAAGAGATGAAAAAAAGGTGTATCTTTTCTTTATGGGCTAAGATGAGACCATGTATGGAACAGTGAGATATAACTTACTGGCACATGGCCCATTTCCATCATTGAATAAAGTCCAGTAGAAGCTGGTGCAAGAAGAACATTTGAACCGTGTCGCATGTAAAACGAAGACCGGAATGAAACCCTGGCCTTAGCAGTGCAAGGAAGATACTCTTACCAGAACCTAGGTAAGGGGAGAAATAATGATTTGGTTTTCATGCACTTCAAGAGATCAGGTCACGATGTTAATGGATGTTTCTAGCTCATTGGTTGCCCGGAGTGGTGGCTAGGTAATCCAAAAGGCGACGGGAAGACTGTTGGCGGGGGACAAGGACAACCATAACAACAGAGAGGTGGTTTGGGATCCAGTTGGGGAAGAGGTAACTATCGGGCTAACGTTGTGGTGACCAAGGATGGATATCAGGTGGAGCCAGGACCCTTGAACACATGCCAGACAGGACTTCTCGAATTGAGCAACAAAGACTAGAGGACTGTGATTGGGATGTTGAAGAGTCAAAGAATGAACATGAATGACAAGATATTGAAAACTAATCTTGGATTATTGACAGTGAGACTACATACCATGTCACAGGTAATCTGGAGGAGCTGTGTAATCAACGGGACATTTTTAAGTGTCCAGTTGGACTTCCGGATGGATGTAAGTCGGTGGCTACTAAAGAGGGAATGATCAGAATGATACTATATGGTTGAAGGATGTTTTTTATGTTGCGGATTTAACATGTACTTTAATTTCAGTGTCATTACTAATTGATCTTTTACATTGCAACGTAAAATTTAACAAAGTTATGTGTGCTATATAGGACCCCAACACGACAAAGCTGATTGGAGCGGGTTAATAATGAGGTGGACTTTACTATTTCTGGAATATGCTGAGGATATGAGCTATGAAGGCGAAAATTGTGGATTGGTTCAATCTTTGTTACAAACTGCTGGGTCATCCTTTAGTACAAGTGATGAAATTAATTTCTACGTTAGATCTAAAAAAGAGTAGTGCTAGATTAGATAGAAAGTGTGATGTATGTCATAGGGAAAACAAACAATAAGTGTATTTCCTTTAAGTGTAAATATACCTGCAGATTTTTTTTATTTGATTCATTGTGACTTATGGAAGCCTTATAGGACTCCTTTTTCTTGTGGTGCCTCATATTTTTTAACTATTACGGATGATTTTTCTCGAGCATTATTGATTTTTCTTTTGATAGATAAGAAAGAACTATCCCAAACATTGGAAAAAATTCTTTGCTTTGGTGAACTGGTAGTTGGGTAAACAGGTGAAGATAGTTAGAATTGATAACAGAATTTGTTCACATCTATGAATAATTATTTCTTCGGACATGAAATTCTTTTCCTAAAATTTTACACAGGAACACCCCAACAAAATGGAAGGTTTGAAATAAAATACTTTCACATTCTCAATGTGGCACATGCAATGGTATTTCAAAGCCACCTTCCAATAAAGTTCTTGGGAGAATGTGTTTTGGCTGCTGGGTATCTGATCAATCGTATACCTTCTGCAGTGTTAAATGAAAAAAACCCTATGAGATTTTATTTGGTAAAGCGCCACAGTATGAACAATTAAGAGTGCTAGGGTCACTTTGCTACACACACAGAATAGGAAGAAAACGGGATAAGTTTGAAAGCCGGAGTTGTAGGTGTGTATTTGTAGGATATCCCTATGAAAAGAAGGGATGGAAGTTGTTTGACTTAGAAAATAAGAAATACTTCTTGTCAAGGGATGTGGACTTCTATGAAACCAAGTTCCTATTTGCTTTAGGATCGGATGGTTTGATAAAAATAGAGAGTTCGGGGATCTCATCCAGGACTATGTAGATTCTGGTGCAAGGGGGCATGAACACTGAACGGAAAGAATAGAAAAGTCAAAAGAAGAAGGCCTAATGGATACCATTAGTATAGACTACATCGAGAAGATGCACGGATAGATATAGTTCAAACATCAAATACCGGACCTGAAGTCCAGACTGACTCAGACCAGACAAAAATTGGTTTGAGTGAAGAACATAAGGAGGAAGTCAGGATAGAAGAGGCCCGGACTGAAGAAATCCTGTCAAAAGAACAAAGGAATGGGGAAAATTCTAGAAATAGGAATCAGTCCGATTGCGCGACTATGTGACTAAAATGGTCCAGAAGCAAAGTCCACATGGTCTTCAACAACTTTCAAGTGCACCTTATCCTCTAGCTCACTATATCACTTGGGATAATCTTTCTTTGTGACACCAAAAGTTTCTTGCAGCTATTACTTCCAGAAATAAGTCAAGAAGTTTCTCAGCAGCCATGAGAAAAGAATAATGACGGAAAGCAATGTAGCAAGAGAGACAAACGTTGGAGTATAATGGAACATGTACACTAAAGACGTTGCCGCCAGATAAGAAGGTGCTCGGATACAAGTGGGTGTACAAAATTAAGAATAACTCTGATGGAATCATCGAACGATATAAGAATCGCTTAGTCATTTTCGAAAGCAAGAAGGAGGAAGGAATCGACTACAATGAGACTTTTGCTCCGGTTGTAAGCTGGTGACTTTTCGAGCATATTTTGCGGTTGCAGCTACTTGAAACTGGGAGTTTCATCAAATCGATGTTCATAATGCCTTCTTACTAGGAGAGGAGGACGTGCATATTACATTGCCACCAGGCTTTCAGATTTTCAGTCTGGGAAAGAAGCGTTGTCTCCAAAAATCTTTTTACAAGTTAAATAAATCTCCACTGTGTTGGTTTGAAAAGCTATCCACTACTCTGACAAAGTACTGGTTTAGACACTCATACGCGAATTACTCCCTCTTTACCATGCACCGAGAAGATTTGGAATTCAATGTTCTACTATATGTGGATGACTTGATCATTTCCGAAAATAAGCATGGTGTCATCGTACTGTTTAAAGACTATCTTCGTAAATGCTTTCACATGAAGGATTTGGGCTCCTTGAAATATTTTCTGGAAGTTAAGGTTGTCAGGGGACCCACCTAGATATTCTTTGTCAATGAAAGTATTCCTTGGACATAGTATCTCAGATCAGATTATTGAAAGCAAAGCCCAAAACACTCTTATGGAGCAGAATCGTCATTCGGCATTGGCTGGTGGATTCAATCTGGTCGATCCAGAACCATACCGTCGATTGGTGGGTAGACTCATATATATTTGTTTCGCTAGACTAGAGTTGTCATATTGTGTGCATGTATTGTGCCAGTTCATGCAGCAACCGAAGGAGGCGCACTAGGACGCGGCTCTTCGAGTGGTGTATTACTTGAAGAAGGACCTGGGATAGTGATGAGAAAAGATTGTGACCTCTGTTTGTACAAATGGTGTGATTCAAACTAGGTAAGATGCCTGCTAACTCAGAGATATCTTACCGGGTCGTTTATCTCGCTCGAGAATTCGTTCGTGTCCTAAAAGACCAACAAGCAACATATTGTCTCCCACTCTTCAGCAAAAGTAGAATACCAGTCGATGAAGATGACGATATCTTAATTAAATGGTTCAAAGGAATCTTGCAGAGTTTGAAAGTCGACCACGAATACCTGGTTAATGTGTATTGTGTAAGTCAAACATCATTGTATACTGCCCGAAATCTAGTCTTTCATGAACGAACCACACACATTGAAGTAGGCTGTCACTACGTCCCGGATGAGCTCCAGTCGACTAATATATACCCAGCTAAATGCCAACCGGTGAGCAGTTGATTGATGTCGGCATTAGGAAAATCGTAGTGTGAACATTTACTTCGCAAGATGGGTATTCGAAAACCTAATTGTAACGAACCATTCTTACATTATACGTGTTTTGACTATATCACCCCATTGACCCAGTTCCCAAGGTATTCGGGCGTTTGTAGTGAAAGTTGAAAGAATTAGAATCCTTAAGTGAAAGTGTTTGACCAATAGTTGACTTTTGGGTAAACAAATCTTTTTTGAAATTTTGCCGATTATGTGGAGTCCGGAGGATCTTCTATGACATGGTGGGGTGACTGGTTCAGTTCCCGAGGCTTTTGGGAGCATTTTGGGTACTTGGTTGGAAACTTGATTTTAGCCATTGAGGGTTGACCGAGTCAAGGTGACCTCCGTTGGGTATTTTGAGGACACAGATGGGTTCGTAGCATGTTTTTACTTGTGTCTACTTGTTTGGTTTGTCTTTGGGAGGTCTCGGATGGATGTTAGGGCTTTGGGTTGATACTTAGTGAAACTAGAAATTTCCGGTTTCTGATGTCTTGCCCCAGCGGAGGGTATTCTCCCCTGGGGGTTCGCCTAAGCGGGACTTGGCCCGCAGGAGCAGAAGGCTGAGTCATTTGATGAATTTGGTCCCAACGGACAAGTATCCGCTGAAGCGGGGTCGTGGAAGCGAGAGTCTTTTCGCCTCAGCGAAGATCGCTGAATCAGAAACCTTATTTCTTTCCCAACTTTGAATCATTAGTTCCATTCACTAAAATTCTAATTCTAAGGAGCATTGTGGGTAATTTCTAAAGAACCATTGGTGAAATTATCTTGGGGTAAGTCCTTGTACCTTAATCTTGTAGCTAATCCTTTGTTTATTAGTATCCATCGTAGTTAATAACCAATGAGGGTGATGGGTTATGGAAACCTAGGTTGTTGATCTTTGAACCCTCTAATCTAATTAGATATTGTTGTTTTCATTATTGATTCCTATTATCTAAATTGTGGATTAATAGATTCTAGGTTTGAATCTCCCTTGGCTTCTAGAACCAATTCATTAATTTAGGGTTCTTTCTAATTTGTGAATTTTGGTATAATTGATGAAATTGAAGGACCAATTGTGGTTAGAATTCCATAAAATTAAGGATAATAAATAATTGGACTATGGGTAGTGTACTTTCGCCCTTAATTTCCGATTTTACCTTCGTGATTCGATAGGGGTATTTTGAGTAACTTTTACACCCGTCTCTTTTTCTGATTAGTTGATTTGGTTGTAGTCATTTACTTACTTAGCATTGACATTATTAGACTTTGATCATTCCGAGGCGCTTCAAAAAGGGAAGGCTCAGGTGGAGTTGTAAGTGGCTCCTGTTTGGCATTCAAGGTAGGTTACGACTTACTTTAGTTAAACTTTGATTAGTGAAACGTTCGTATGCGTAGAATTGACAGGAGAAAGCATGATTAGGTATTCGGACATGATGTTGGGATGTATATACTCTTAGGTTGGTATGATTTATGATTATGTGGGCTTGTCACCGTTATTTTACGCATTATGACTAGTGGTGTACTTGTTATATATGGAAGTGAAGTGATATGACAGATTCACTTTGGTGATTGAAACTAGTTGTTGATTCCATTTCCATGGTTGTTGTGATTTATACAAGTCTTGATATGGCTGATGGTGTTTGTGGCTTCCATAGCGTGATTATTGGCATTGACCGTATTGATTTAGCATTATTGTATTCATACACTCGTACATGATGGAAATGGTGTGGAAATGATGTGATAAAATAAAGATGAAATTAGTTTGATGAAATATGGAAATGAGTTGCGCACCACAATGGATGTGTGAATATTTATGTGATCGGGTTGCGCGCTGCAACATATATATATATATATATATATATATATATATATATATATGGGTGCAACGGTACATAGACGCCATGGATCCCCCGCAGGTCATGACTGCCGAGATGTCGAGATCCCGTCCAGAGCATATGTGTATAGGTTGAGTTACTAGCTATTGCATTGCATTGACGTCCATCGTTGTATTGTATATATCATCATCTCATTTTACATCTATTGATCGGATTTGTTTGCCGTACTTGTGTTGTGGTTATTCTGAGGAATTGTGGGAAACTTGGCAGACTTGTGTTTAGGTGCTTCACCATAGGCTATTATTCAGCTATTTGATCATCTGTTACTTGAGTGGATGTTTTGTACCTGTCTATTTTTCTTGATTGATTTTGTGCTTATATGAGTGAACTAATCTTAGTCAGCCTATGATTCTTACCAGTAGGTGTGTGTATTGATACTACTCTTGCTGCACTTTTCTTGAGTGCACATTGTGAGGCAAGACCTTCTTCCAGACCCCGATTCTAGTCTTGAGGCTATTCCTTTCTGGATCCCGAGAGTGAGCTATCTTCCTGCCATGTAGCCCTGAAAATTCCTTCTATTGTCTATTATTCCCTTAGTCATTTTCCTTGTATTTCAGACTTATGTATTATTCTAGACAGTGTTGGTTGGTGTTCTTGTACGGTGACTTCATTTCTGGGGATTGTATTTTGACTAGTATCTTCCGCAATTATTATTTATGGTATTGACGTAGACTTATTATTATTTGAGCATGTTATTTAAGTCTTTCGTAATTGAATAATTTGATGGAGTTAAGGGGATGGTTAGCCCAACAGGGGGGTTAGTGTGGGTGCCATCATGACGGTATTTTGGGTCGTGACAAGTTGGTATCAAAGCCTTAGGTTCAACGATCTCACCTGTACAAGAACATGTCTAGTAGAGTCTTGCGGATCGGTACGGAGACGTCTGTACTTTTCTTCGAGAGGCTATGGGACACTAGAAAAACTCGAATTCTTTTTTTCTTTTTGCTACTTGATTCAAATTGGTGTCAGATTTCTCCTTTTATTCTCTAACATATAGTGAGGACTCATGCTAGAGCAGCATTTGATGAAGCACCAGTGCCAGCCGCCAGGGCTGCAGCACTTGTTAGGGGTCAGGCTAGAGGCCGTGGACATAACAGAGGCAGAGGGGCGGGGCACCCGTGGCTGGTCAGTCCCACGCTAGATCAGTCTTTCTCGGGCCACTAGTAGGTCATCATGATGGAGTGGCAGAGTTGGGACCAGCTCCCGCTCAGCCTAATATTATAGCTACTCTAGTGTTGTTCGATGCTTTAGTTTTCGTGCTAAACTTGCTTGAGGGATTGACTCAGACTGGTATGTTACCAGCTATACCAGATGATCTGGGGGTGTGATTAGCTTAGCAGATTCCTGAGAGGTTTCGTGCTCCAGGGACACAGCCTGCTGCGGCTGTGGCTCCACGTATGGATGAGATTCTGGGACCAGATATTTTCCCTAGACCAGTGGCAGGACCGATGACGGTCGGTGAGGAGCATAATCTATTTTGGAGGTTCACCAAGTTGAAGCCTCCCGTCTTCTACGGCACCCCGCAGAAGGATGTCTATGAGTTTATCATCGACTGTCATGAGAGGCTCCACAAGATGGGGGCGGTAAAGAGGCATGGGATTGAGTTTCTGACCTTTCAATTATTGGGTGATGCCAACTTATGGTGGAAAGCGTATGTGGAGGGTAGACCAACTGGGTTGCCTCAATTGACATGAACTCAATTTTCTCAGATCTTTCTAGAAAAGTACGTTTCGCGTACTTTGAGAGATAGGAGGAGTGATGATTTTAGTCACATTGAGCAAAGAGGTTCATAAGTTGCCGAGTATGAGGCCCATTTTAACTCCTTGTCCAGATATGCTCTGCAGTTGCTATCTACCGAAGTGGAGAGAGTGAGGAGATTCGTCAAGGGGTTGAACACTCCTTTAAAGTTGCCAGCTCTTCAATTAATCACTATAGGGTCTTCGTTACAGGATGTAGTGGATCATGTCACTACAGTTGAGTTAGTGAGATAGGATATCTTTGGTAAGAGTGATGATAAGAGGTCCCGTAAGGGCGGTAGCTTCAGTGCTTCATTCTCTAGAGGGCAGGGCCAGTATAGACAGAGTTCCCAGATTTATTCTGGTCACTCCATTTAGTTGGCTATGCAGATATCTGTTGGAGGGTCTTCAGGGCCCAGTCATTATTCTTCAGGGCAGCCAGTAGGTTTGTATTCCAAATTCTCTAATCGTGGTGGGTATTCGGGTTCTTCAGCTGTTCAGCAGCCCGTACTGGACCAGGGATGTTTCGAGTGCGGAGAGTCGGAGCATTCAAGAGGTATTGTCCCCCACTCAAACAGAGTGGTCAGAGTACTCAGTATCAGACTCATAGGGCTCCAGCTTCATCTGCTAGAGGGGGTGGATCATATGGTAGAGGTAGTACACAGGCTGGGCAAGGTGGCCACACATCTGGTAGAGGTGGCACCCAACCTAGTAGAGGAGGATCTCAGTCAGGTAGGGGTGGACATCAGCCCGATAGGGGAAGAGCTCAATTGGGTCAGAGCGGTCGTAGAGGTTCGCAGGCTAGTGGCGGACAGGTTCATTGCTATGCTTTTCCTGGCAGGCTAGAGGCCAAGGCTTTCGATGCAGTTATCATAGGTAATATGTCAGTCTGTCACTGGGCGGCTTCACTGTTATTCGACCGGTGTTCTACTTTCTCTTATGTGTCTATATATTTCTTGATGGTTTGGATATGATTTGTGATCTACTTAACGTGCCTATACATGTATCTACTCCGGTCGCAGATTCTATTGTGGTAGATCAAGTCTATCGGTCTTGTACGGTTACGTTTTTGTGTTATAGTACGTGGGTAGACTTGGTGATACTTGATATGGTAGATTCGATGTCATATTGGGTATGAGTTGGTTGTCTCCCTATCATGCATTTTTGGTCTGTCACGCCATGACAATCACTCTAGCTATGCCGGGTATTCCTAGACTTGAGTGGAAGGGTACTCCTAGTCCTTTCTCGAAGAAGATCATTTCATTCCTTCGAGCCAGGAAGTTAGTGGATAGAGTATGTTTGGCCTACTTAGCTCATATTCGTGATAGCAGTGCTGACACTCGGTCACTTGAGTCTGTTCCTGTTGTGAGCGAGTTCGCGGACCTGTTTCCTACGGACTTGCCAGGTATGCCACCCGATCGTGATATCGATTTCTATATTAATTTAGAGCCGAGGACTCGTCTTATTTCTATTTTGCCATACCGAATGACACCAGCTGAGTTGAGAGAGTTGAAGGAGTAGTTGCAGGATCTTTTTAGCAAAGGATTTATTAGATTGAGCGTCTCCCCTTGGGGCGTTCCCGTGCTTTTTGTGAAGAAGAAGGATGGGTCATGCGGATGTGTATTGATTACATCCAGCTGAACAAGGTCACCATTCGAAATAAGTATCCTATTCCCTATATTGATGTTCTATTTGACCAGCTTCAGGGAGCTTCTGTATTTTCCAAGATTGATTTGAGGTCGGGCTATCATCTGTTGAAGATCTGGGCCGAGGATATTCCTAAGACAACCTTTAGGACTCGTTTTGCTCATTATGAGTTCCTTGTTATATCGTTTGGGCTTACCAATGCCCCAACAACTTTTATGGACTTGATGAATGGCATCTGTAAGCCATACTTGGATTCCTTCGTCATAGTCTTCATTGATGACATTTTGGTGTATTCACGCAATAGGGAAGATCATGAGAAGCACTTGAGGATTGTGCTTGGATTTTTGAAGAAAAAAGGCTTTATGTTAAGTTTTCTAAGTGTGAGTTTTGGCTCGATTCAGTAGCATTCTTGGGACATGTTATGTCTAAGGACATGATTATGGTGGATCCCAAGAAGATTGAGGCAGTTCGAGATTGGGCTAGGCCCAATTCAGTGACCGAGATTCGAACTTTTGTTGGTCTTGTCAGTTGTTACCGTCAGTTTGTGAAGGACTTTTCTTTGATACCTTCCTATTTGACTTGTCTTAATCAGAAGAATGTGCCCTTGCAGTGGTCCGATGAGTGTGAAGAGAGCTTCCAAAATCTCAGACTTTGTTGACTTTAGCTCCTATTCTATCTCTACCAGTTGAGGGGAAGGATTTCACCATGTATTGTGATGCTTCGCATATAGGTTTGGGTTGTATTCTGATGCAGGATGGTAAGGTTATTGCCTACTTCGAGACAATTGAAGGTTCATGAGAAGAACTATCCCACCCATGACTTAGAGTTGGCGGCGGTAGTTTTTCCTTTGAAGATTTGGAGGCACTACTTGTATGGGGTCCATTGTGAGGTTTTCTGTTACACCCCGTACTTTTGTGCATAAAGTATCGTCATGAGTTAGTTAACGAAGATTTAAAAGGCAAGGTTGTAGTCAAGGTCATAAGGAATTATACATGCTCATTATTTATACACGAGAGCTTAGTATCATGCTTAGTAAGTAGCGGGAAGGTTGGATGTTAAGCGAATCGAAGAAACTAAGGTTGTTGAAACTTTGGGACAATTTGGCAGAATTCCGGACAGAATTTTTGGGTCCACTTGTGAGGGCCATATCTCCTAGAATATGAGGAGTTAAGGAACCTATAACCTATGGATTCATAAGTTCAGCGAGTCTAATTTCGATTGCAATTGGCAGAACCTAATTTGTACATCAACGGTGGGAGTTATGAACCATCGAAGATCGACGGTCCGTTGATGTGCATCGACGGTCCGTCAATAGTAAGGCAGTGGACAGGTGTCCCATTTTTTATATATTGATTTGTTCCGTTTTACCCTTCATTATTTCACACAAAAATAGACCCTAAATATCCTAATACTCCTCTCAACCCTTTTCCGAATTCCCTCCACCATCCAAGTAAGACTTAAGCCCGTAAAACTCGAGACTAGTTAGAACATCATAGTGGCTTGTGTTTCTATTGTGTTAGTGGTCTTGTGACCTTAAATCAAAGTGTTGTGGTTGAGGTTTTGGACTATATAAGGTATGTTTTCCACCTAATCTTTGATATTAAATGGTTCTTGGAGGATTTTAATAGTTTTAAGTTAAGGAAATTGTGATATAAAGGTTACATGTTGGCATGTCGATGTGGTTCACTTGGGATCTGATTTGAAGGAAGTTTTGGGATGGAATTACTTATGACTTAACTTGTAGTTCTTGATTATGTTGTTATTGATGTTGGTATTGATGTTTGGGCTTGATTTGGAGTTGGTTTGGAATGGAAATTATAGGGGAAATGTTGCCCGAATTCCGTTAACTTAAGAACTAGTTTAAACTTGGATTATGAGTTTGTCCTTAACCTAATTATGTGGTAAATGGTCTTGAATGTATATTTATGAACTCGGGAAGATAGGCGTTTAGTGAGTAAGGAGACGCAAAGGTATGTTAAGGCTGTCCCTTCTATTCTTTTGGCATAATCCTTATCATAAGAAAGAAATCAGTAAGCAAGCGAGTTCCAAAGACTCTACTCCTGGATGGTATAGGATGCATTGTATCATTGACTTCATGTGTTTCATATCTACAGTTTTCAGAGTATCCTTTCATGAGTCCTGCATGCATTTATATATATGTGTAGCTATTTTCTCACACCACGCCGCGCTATAGTCGGTCGGGTAGGCACGTAGATGTGCACACCACTACAGTGGGCAGATTATGAGATTACCCCGGACGTAGGATGACATGATAAATGGATCGGGCTGTACGTTCCTCAACACTAACATTTATGGATCGGGCTTTATATTCCTCAGTACTAATATATATATATATATATATATATATATATATATATATTTCTGTGTGTGTGTGTGATTTTTAAAAAGATCATGCATATCATATGCCGCAGAGGCACTTTCAGATATTGAGATTAGCCTTTATGTTTCAGATATCTTTCATGATCCTTTTGTACTCATTGTTCTTATTCCTTACATACTCGGTACATTATTCATACTGACTCCCCTATTGCTCGGGAGGGCTGCGTTTCATGCCCGTAGGTCTGCAGATACAGGTTGGTGATCCATCTATTAGGATATTAGCTCAGCAGATGAAGTTGAGGCACTCCATCTGTTTCGGAGATGCCAGGAGTCAGCAGGGTCTTATGTATATAAAGATATGTACACGCATATGTTTATAGGTATGGCGGGGCCCTGTCTCAGCCACGTTATGTTATGTTTCCAGTAGAGGCTTGTAGACAGTTAAGTACAGCCAGATGGTGTCCATACTTGAAATTTCATTTGTCATCACAGTTGGTTATGATAGCCTAACTAACTCATATAACATGTTTGGTATTTTCATACAGATGAGTCTTTCAGAGCAGTTAATAAATGCATGTTCCCTATGAGTTATTGTGAGTCACATGATGGTCCTATCGGCCCACCTATGTTCATATTCATGTCAGATGTATGTCAGGTGGTACTTGACTAGTACAGTTAAATGCCCGTCATGGCCCTCCAGTTTGGGTCGTGACAGAAGTGGTATCAGAGCAGTTTTGTCCTAAGGTTGTCTACAAGCCGTGTCTAGTAGAGTCTTGTTTATGGGTGTGTTGCGCGCCACACTTATAAATAGGAGGCTGCAGGACATTTAGGATGGTTTCTTCCTTTCTATTATAGATCGTGCAATAGAGCCAAGTGATAGGATGCGAGATTTCAAGCTCTAACCTTGATCGTTTTTGTAGTTGTGAGATGGCCTCTATGGGAAAGAAGTCCGGTGGTTCGGGGGCTTCCAGAGTCATCCATTCATATGATACAGACCCTTCGGAGGATGTTCCCTCTATTGAGAAGGATCCATCTGAGGATATATCTTCTATAGAGACTGATCCGTCAGAAATTCAGGAAGAATCAGTAGAACAGGTAAGGAACTAGTAGAGAATGGGAGCCAATCTTTAGGTCCCCACATTATGATAGGTTATTTAATGAGGCAGGGCCTTCTGTGAGGCCGAAGAGGTTACAGACGGGAGAACTAAGTAGCCGAGGCTTAATGGTATCCGCAGAACAGGGATCTAATGATACTGATGGTCAAGATTAGTATATATGGTACGTTTATAAATAATTCAGGTGTTGCTGAGCAACCTATGGATGGGTAACAGGAGGGAGAACCTCCTTATCTACCGTTGGATCGATTCGTGCCAGATCAAAGTTCCAGGATAGGATCAAGGTAAGAGTTCCCTATAGCATTGAGTTAATAGTGATAATGAAATACAAATTTGATTGATTAATTAAAGAAGAGAGTAAATGAGCGTATGCAGAAAGAACGTCTTATGAGTATATGAACTTTTGTTTAAGAGGATTGATTAACGAAGGGTTTAGAAAATTAATTTGATGTTTTGGAAAAAGGATGCCCAGATATGGCATATGAAGCGAGCTTTATTGTCTTATATCCCCTGTCATACCAATAGCCCTGTGTGGCTGAGTTGTGTATCATATGTATTTTTATGGGTTTTATAGGTAGCCTTGTGAGACATTGGATGTATTTTATGGGCTGTGTGCAGGTTTGGGATAGTAATAATTACAGAGGAAACTCTGCCAAAATTTCTCAAAATTTAAGCTATTTGAGTATATGTGTGCTGCTAGGGTAAGATGTCATTATAGATCAAATAAGTTTAGTAATGGGTGATTGAAAGAGGGATTAGCAGCGACACTATGTGAGGAGGGAGAAATAGTAAGATGGCGCTATACATAAGTGAGGAAACGGATATAGAAGTACTAGAAAGAATTAACATGTTCCCTGCGAGTAGGAATTAAAGGAGGACCCAAAAGTTTAAGGAAGGTCAAGAGAGACAAGTCGTTTCGAAGGCAGTTTTCTGATCCATATATATATGAGTCGCATTGGTCTCGAGTACTTAGATTTATGTCCAAGCTTTGGAGGTGTTGAGTATGTTATCTCATGTGTACCAAGGTATGAGCTCATGATTATGAAGTTACGAAAGGTTTAAAGGTTAAACGAATCGCAATGATTTGAGGTTACAGGGGTGTGCAACTCGATGGGTAGAACGATGGACCGTCGATCAAAACGACGGCCTGTCGAATCACCACCGTTGAGCAACCTTGGCCTCTGACCAAGGCTGTACAACAGCGGTGTAACAGGATGGTACCGTCGAATAACGACGGTACGTTGATGTACATCATCGAAGTGAGGCAGTGGTTGAGCTTTTGAGATGTTATATATTGACCCCTATATTTTGTTAAGATACAAGGCGGAATTGGTATGCATATATATGTATAGTACGAGTACAGGTTAGCAGATAAGAGATGTATGTTGACGACTAAAGTTTATATGTTTGATAGACCAAATCCTATGGGCTCATAATAATGACATAAGGTAATGAATAAGGAAATATGTTATATGGGATTGAGGATAAGTTAAGAAAATGATTATATGAAGAAGAGGCCGTTGTAATTAACATGGAAGGAATGATGAGTAAGGAAAGAATAGGATAATGATTCGATAAAGAGGATGATACGATAACTAAGAGCAAGATGACAAAGGACAGTAAGTTAAAGGATGAGTGGAGAGTGAGTAGTGACATTATGAAGTATTCGTAATTAAAACAAATGAAAGGAAAGGTTTAGCAAGGAGGCAGATAATTAAACGCCTATCCGCTATAACGGCTATGATAAATACAGTATGAGGAAGATACACTCCCCACAGGTACTTCTGTGTTAGGAAGGAAATTAGTACTTTAAGACGGTTGAGATTAAGACAAAACCATCAAGGATTGGTGATAGGTGATTATTTCAATCAAGACATAAGGCGTTATAATTAGTGAAAACTTCAGTTCTCAAAATATCTATTAAGAATGGATTTCTCGCCCTTCCTAAGTACACTTAGTAATATCACCAGGATTCCAATGATACCTCAAAGTAATAAAGGATCACCCGTTATGGCATCACAGACTAATTTGAGGAAATTCCAAAAGGACGCAGTTCAATTCAAATTAAAGTTGTTGCCAAAGTTTAAGTTTACGAAGTTTTTGGTAATGCCCAAGGTTAACCTAGTAAGCTTTTTGCTGTCTAAAGAAAAAATAGACGAGACAAGGCACAAAAAAGACGAAGCATTATTTCTAGTTTGTTTGATTATTTTGAGGATTCAAGAGGTTATTATGAATAAATGTCAAGGATAAAGGATATAAGTAAGTTGTTCGTGATGTTCTAACAGAAGCTATTAAGGGGGGAACGATAAGTTTGAGTGTAATAGCCAAGATTAAGATAGAATGTTTATGAGTTACAATCAATAAAAAGGACAAGATGGTCATGAGTTATTTTGGATAAGATAAATTACGTTTAGAAAGTAATTAATTTTCTAAGACAAACAAGATTCGAAACCTTAATAAGAAATAAGTGACGAAGGGAATCCCATGTTAAGAAAATGATGACGAGAAGTGGAATCTTCAGGTGAATATTGAGACAAAAGTGAGACAACAATGAGTGAAGCTGGGGGTATACGATAAGAGACTTCCGTGAGTAACATGGTAGATGATTGGGAGAACGACAGCGGTACCAGAAAAGACAGGTGGTGAGTTATATAAATTATGATACCAAAAAGAAGGAAGTTAAGTAAATAAATGTTGATTCATTTCCTATATTGACGACAGAGAACTCAGAATGTCAAGAAAGGATTGAAAGAATAAGTAAAACTTAGTCAACGAAACCTGTAAGGCTATTCTGAGATTCGCCAATATGACTCGACATATTCTTATTGCTCCCCTATATGAGCTATGCATCTTAGAGTTTGCAAGTACACCAGATCTACGGATATCAAATATGCCTATAATCAGTTAGAATTCGAGTGTGTTAATCCTAAAGTTGAGTTCAAGTTGCAATAAGGAGATTAGAGTTTCCCTAAGTATATTGTTGTCAGAATATGACTAAAGGAAATTATAGAATTTCGGTTAATAAGAGTGGTATTTAGGATGAAGCATATGATAACTCCCAGGATATAATTGCGAAAGGTAAAGTACGTAAGGGATTTACGAGAAGTAACCTATGACTAAGCTTAACTTGTAAGGAGTTCAAGGGAACACGCCTTGGGAAGAATGACAGGATAGGGAACTTAAAACTCGGAAAGGGATGGAACATAACTAAGGATACAACTTTATAACTTGCAGGTGTGACAATGAATAATAGGAAACACGTTGTAATGGGTCAGAATTTGATCAGACAGGAACATGGCTCAATGCACAGCCAATAACAGATGGTCAATGCTCGAAGGTAAGTGATGGATTGTAAGAGTGGGATACCACAAAAGGAGGTACAAATAGCAGTATGGAATCGATGCTAAGAAAGATAAATATAGTATTACACCAGAACGTAAGCAGACAAGGAACTGCTATACGAAGAACCTGATGTAACCATTAGCCAGTTCAAAGGAATTGATTGACAATAGAAAGAACATTTTTAAGGGAATTGCAGGGCACAAGAATGATATTTAACTTAAGAAATGAGCGAAGAAAGAATATAATGAGGTAAATAGTAAAAGAAAGAAAAGATAGATAAACTACAAAGGCGGAAGCGACAATGTCAAGTAGAGGATATAGAACGATCCTATCACTGTAGAGACATAAGTGAGAAGAATATGGAAGCATATCAAGCACAAAAGTGACAACTCTAAGTTGACAAAATATAAAAATTTGAGAAAGGCTACTGGCATCAAATGATGATTTAGTAAACAATGGGATAATATGGTATATCCAGTAAAGCGTTCAAACCAACGGGCCATACTACACGAAGGACAAACCAAAAGGAAAATTCTAGAGACGTAGCGCAAGGTGAAGGCAATGGTAACTTGGAAATATAAAAGAAAAGATTTTCAAGGCTCGTGATAAGGATAAAGAAAGAGTGATAAACAAACGTTTAAATACTCAAGTACATTCTTCGACTTATGGCTTTCAGGTATTAAAAGGTTTAGCTATAAAAAAAAAGGACTATTTGGTATTTTTTTTACAGCTCCAGAATAAGATAAGAAGGCGTATGATATTAGCAAGTTCAATGCAAGGTGTGAGCAGAAATAAGTCGAGGAAATGATAAGAGTTCGTGTGAAAGGAAAATGAGAAGAGAAGCGATGAAGATATGTCAAGTTAAGGAGAATCTACTTTCCAATGCATAGACTATGCATTCATAAGTTCAGTGAATCTACTTTCCAATGCAATTGGCAGCAATTCATTTGTACATTGACAGTGGGAGTTATACACCGTCGACGTTTGACGGTCCATCAACAGTAAGGCGGTGGACAGGTGTCCCATTTTTTATATATTGATTTGTTTCGTTTTACCCTTCATTATTTCACATACCAACAGACCCTAAATGTCCTAATACTCTGAAACGCCCCAAAACCCACCCTAGATGTGACATGCATCCAATGCCATGAACAGCATCGGAAGAACCTAAACGACACAATAATAACACTTGAACCCGCCAGGTTCAATATTTGCCTCCAACAGTTTATAATATAAATGTAAAAAATCATGAATATATGAATTAATTCAGCGAAAGTCTTTATAATTTAAATAATTCAACCAAAACATGATAGTGTGCCCAAAAGCGTTAAACAACAACTCTTCTTTTACCCACATTCGAATGTATACTAAGGAGCTTCTAAGAATAAGGAATAAATGTCTAACTCATAGGGACGCAGCCCGAAAACTAATATAAATAAATGGAATTAAATAAATAGGGTGTCCCACGAATGAATGTGTGGGTTCACCAAATCAGCAGCAACCGCAAGTCCTTCCTAAATGCCCGGAGTATCAAGAACCTGCTCTTCACCGTTACCAAACATACCATCAAAAACAACAATGGTATGTCTGAGTACTTCGTACTCAGTGAGTGCCTCGGGGACAACAGGTAATATGAAAATAAAGTAAAATAATACATAAAGAAATCAGTCCTGAAAATCATGTGAAACCAATGTAAGAATAGTTATTCAGTTTGTGTATCTCAATAAGAATTATCAAAACCGATTATAATGCCTCTTGTCAAAGTACAACTTCAAATATGTCTTTCAATTGATCATAATTAACAACAACAATTCCATGAGAAAATAAGAATATCACACATGTCAATACAGGCCCAAGAACCAAGTGCATCGAAGGGGTGACCGTAGAGGTTCCCTTGTCACAGCACACCACACCGGAATATGAAATCCAACGGTGGCTATCCTTCCTCCCGAATAGCTAGGCATAATCACACCCCAGGTAGCGAACCCGGAAGTGGCTACTCTTCCTCCTGAATTGCTAGGCATTATCACACTAGGATCCATAGTGGCTACCCTTCCTCCCGAGTAGCTAGGCCAAACACAACAACAAAGTTCATAGCATAGAAGCCGATTCACAATTTATCTCAAAGTAGTCACACCATCAAATAGCATTAAAGTTCATTATGCCATTACGAAAATCCCTAATTTCATAGATAATCAATAAGATTCCATTGTCATGGTTCATTATAAAACATCAGTACCAGCAATTAACCATCATTATTGATCATCTCTTATGTAAGAAAACGATTATGATTTCATATACGTATATAGAGGATAATACAATCAAGGTTTAATGTGGGCTTGTCCCCTCACGCACACCAACCACCATCAAAACATGAATTAGGGTTTTGTATGAGAAGTTCACCTTTTTATTCAATAAGAACTTTGCGAAGAAGACATATTTCCATAATAAGTTTTTTAAAAGAGAGACATACCTTAGTATGTTAAACAAAGTTTAACAATTTACTTTTCTAGTGAAGAACACCCAAACCCTAGCTTGAATCACTTTAGGAAGAATTATATTGCAAACCCTAGGTTTTAGTCACAAGAATCATGGGTTTGGTGTTAGGATTGATAATCAATAATTAAGATGTTCTTACCTTAGTGTTGGAGGCCTAGAGAGATATTTTCGTCCTTAGGGTTTTTGAGAGTGAAAAGAATGGAAGAAAAACCTAAAATTTTGCAACTTATATAATTTCAGCCCGTCAGGCACAATCGATGGTACAAACGACGGAGCGTTGATCTGCTCCGTCGAATGGTCTTTGTCCTAGGTCAATTCGACGATACAAACAATGGAGCGTCTAACAGATCGACGGAGCGTCGATTTGCTCCGTCAAAGTCATAAAATTTCCAGTGAGCAACTTTCTCTTCCTTACTTTCTACGGTGTAAAGGACGGATCGTCGAACAGATCGACAGTACAAAGGACGACCGTCACACCTCCCATTCGTGAAACTGCAGTGAATTTTCATTTTGACCATCTCCTCTTAGGTCTTTAGCCTAAAGTCATGCACGTAAGCCAACATATAAGGTTCCAATGGACTCATACAATGCTTTCACACTCTATACAGATTCACAGAATGTTACATTATGCCCCCTTAAGATTCATTCGTCTTCGAATGAGAATAATAGTTTAGAAAAGAATTCACTAAACCACAGGTTGATTCGAACAAACATAATGATTCATCCATGAGTAATTTAAAATGATAGCTCATACCTGCCATAGGAAACAAGTGGGGATATCTCTTCTTCATGTCCTCCTCTGCTTCCCAAGTAGCTTTCTCAGTATTATGGTTTCGCCACATCACTTTAACCGATGCCACATCTTTCGTCCTCAACCTTCTAACTTGACGATCTAGAATCTGTACCGGTTTTTCTTCATAGGTTAACCCTTCATTAATTTCAATCTCTTCATGGTTCAACACATGGGAAGGATCAGATTTTTACAACCTCAACATCGAAATGTGAAACACAGGGTGCACCATGGCCATATCTGATGGCAACTTTAATTCATAAGCCACCGTCCCAATTTTCCTAACAATCTCGTAAGGGCCAATGAAACGAGGACTAAGTTTACCCTTTTTTCCAAACTGTATTACTCCCTTCATCGGTGATACTTTCAAGAACACTTTGTCACCAACAGAAAACTCCAGCTCACGCCGCCTCATATCCGTATAGGACTTCTGTCTACTCTGAGTTGTCTTGATTCGTTGCACAATAAGATTAACCTTCTCAATTGCTTCATGAACTGAATCCGGACCCGAAAATTCCACTTCAGTTGGTTCAAACTGTCACGACCCAAACCGATTGGCCATGATTAGTGCCCGAGTTGGACACTCGTATACGAACCTGTTAGATATAATCAGACTGATACTAAGAACAATGTGGAAATATGTAAAACATATTGTAGACTCATAATGCCATATATCAGAATGAACCTGTCTCCTGAAGAGTCATAGTTAACAAAACATAACAAAATACACAAGCCCACAAGGCTGCCAATATACACGGGAATATCCACAACGAACTACATATGTATAGCTGACCAAACCATATACACAATCAACACATGTCTACAGACCTCTAGGAGTATGACAAAGTCTATATAAGAAGATCTGTACCAAAACAGCTCAAGCTTCGGGACAATGGAGCTCTCCAAACAGCTAGGCAGAAATCCTAAGCTGGAGGGTAACCAAGCTGAGGGTCTGTACCTGCGGGCATGAAACGCAGCCCCCGAAGAAAGAGGGGTCAGTACGAATAGTGTACTGGGCATGTAAGGCATGAAATCAATATATACATAAAATCATGGAAAACATTTGAGGCGTGTCAATGAATGGGCAAAATAAATGCATCAGTATAGCTATATCAAAGAAACACATATATCCATAGAAATATCACAACAAAGGCCACAACGTCACCCCCTGTCAACTGTGCCATATATACACACATCACAACAAAGGCCATAGCACACCCCCTGTCAACTGTGCCATATATATACACATCACAACAAAGGCCACAACATACCCCCTGTCAACTGTGCCATATATATAGATACATCACAACAAAGGCCACAGCACACCCTCTGTCAACTGTGCCATACATATATATATATCACAACAAAGGCCACAGCACACCCCCTGTCAACTGTGCCATATATATATACATCACAACAAAGGCCACATCACACCCCCTGTCAACTGTGCCATACATATACACATCACAACAAAGGTCACAGCACACCCCTGTCAACTGTGCCATATATATACATATCAAAGGCCACAGCACACCCCCTGTCAACTGTGCCTTACATATACATGAAGAATGAAAATGAGTGCAGTGCATAATCAAAATGAAATAATAGAGCTCTCTGTAATGTCACAAAATAGCCATATGCATGTATTATACTCATAGCATGCATAGGAGTTCAAATGAAAACTATCGCTCTATCCCACCTTGGAGGAACAATTTATAAGGTGAGATCATCAACAATGAAATAAATCGAGAAAATCATGAAATAGCTTAACATTTTCATATCATCATTGAAATCATATTTGAGACCTTTAAGCATAAAATCATCCTCAACGTAATCCTCATAAAAACATTCTAGTTCTTAACATCATAAGAAGCTTTAAGAGTCATAAACTTCTAGCTTTGAAATCAAGGAGGTTACGAAAACACTTATGGAATCATACCATAGGAATCATGCCTTTGAAAGAAAAGGACGAGCCTTAACATACCTGTTCAACCTCCTAGTAGCTACGCTTATGTGTCCGAGCTCGCAAGTCTACATTCAAGAGGATTTATACTAACGTTAGCCTCTTCATCGCACACTTGTAACAAGTTTCAAATTAGACTATTCTATATTCTGCCGAAAATCGGGCAACACCTCCCCTGTTTATATGCCTAGCCTGAATTCTCAGGTCAACAACCAACAACAACAATAACAATACCAACATCCATAACATCATTTCCAACACCAAAGTATTCCATAAAACATCCCACACGCTGTGTTCCAACTTGCATAACTAACCAACTTACTACACAATTATTTAACGGCTTTATCTCCGTAAATAAGCCTTAAATAATACCAAAAGAGAAAGATTCATACTTTTTTTCTTGTTAATACAGCAATATCCTCAATATCCACACTAAAATCTCCCGCAAAACAATACTAGAATCACAACCATGCGTTACCCGGACCTAAACCACTACTCCGCGACTTAAAAATTGCACACTTTTGATTCCCTCACTTTCTCTCTTCAATTTTCTGGAATTTTCCAGCAAAATCTGGTGAAAGAAAGGGGTTCTTACCCTTTTTATAAGGGTCAAATTCGGGTCGGGTCACTGTAGCAAGTCGGTACTGTAGCGGTACTGTAGCTAGTCGGTACTGTAGCACGCGTTTCTGCTCTGTCAGCTGGATTAGTAACGTCCATAATTCTCTACTCCGATGTCTTGTCGATGAGAAGCTTGTTGCATTGGAAACTAGACTCGACGAACTTCATTTTAGGATTTTGTTTCATCTTAAAACACTTCATATGCTAAGA
Organism: Lycium barbarum; assembly: GCF_019175385.1. NCBI lineage: Eukaryota > Viridiplantae > Streptophyta > Magnoliopsida > Solanales > Solanaceae > Lycium > Lycium barbarum. The sequence goes on from NC_083348.1 coordinate 53,112,265, forward strand.
GATATGCGTCCCCCAAGTTGGACCAATATTTTCACACAAAACAGTACCCATCCTTTCTCCGAAGTCGTACTACTTTATTTCTTCCACTCATTTCCTTATAAAACCTTCCGTTATATCTTCTATACATCCTTCACCTATTAAATATACTTAATAATGCTTGCTCCTTATATTCCAAAGTGGTTTTACTTAACCCTAACTCAACGTACTTATGTTTCAAATTTGATAAGTGCTCGTCGAAGATACGGGGTGTAACATCCTTTCCCCCTTAAAAACATTCGTCCTCGAATGTTGAAATATTTCCAACCCACGACACCATCTTTGATTTGTTAGAACAATTATTTTTTTTCCTTTAGGGTCCGATTACCATTTGTTTAAACTATAACTTGGATCAGTCTCTTCTCATTCTTTCTTAACTCTTTTATTGCCTTCAGTCATCTTCTTTCACTTCTTTGTCCTCATGTACATGATCGAAAATTAACTAGCATCTCGCTCTTGTTCTTTCTCCATTATGGTAGTCTTGGCTTATCGTGCCCTAACTATCCATCGTCCTGTAAGTACTCTTTTTTTTCTCGCTCTTTGTTTCCTTGTTAGTGGGCAGCTACCTTTCTCCCTTTACGGCGCCCCTCTTTGCGTTTACTCCTTTGGTGCCATCTCGGGCTATCCTTTTGTACCCGTTGATCTTAGATTTACACTGTACCGATTTTTTGTAGTCCATTAGTCAGGCTCTCTAATCCTTACCTCCTTGTCGCCATCTCTTTTACCCTTACATTCCAAATGTTTACCCAGCATAACTGTGTCGCTAGTGAACCTAAGGGTTATGTTCCTTTCTAAGGCCAGTTATATCATTATCCGAAATACATTTATACGTAATGTTTCTTCGCCGTTTATTATCCTTCGTAGTCCAATTACACTTATGGCAAACTTATAATCCGAGTTCAACTAATTTCATAACTCGCAACATTTTTGAGCTCCTGCTACAACTTTTTCTTTACCTCTTTCCCTCACATCTATCAATACAATCTCAGAAGCATAGGACTATGGCAATTCTTCTATTATGACTCTCTTGCAACGCAAGTATACTTATCTTCGATTTCCTTGTATCGGCGATCATTTCGTCAGTCGTTATTCCTTGTTGGCTTTCCGGTGTGGCCTTCTTACAATTGTAGTTGGGCATAGCTTCACATTGACGATTCATATAATTCCATAGCATATGCTCTTATGTTCAGTATAATTAGTGGCCCACGAACTATTTTCTAATAGCTAGTGAACTCTTTTATTTCCATTCATAGAAGCAACGTTCTTTCTTTCCTTAAAAAATTTCCAACTACCAATCGTTGTTCCTTTTATTACAATTGTCGTTGTCATCCTAAGTGTCCTTTGGGTTCGTCATCCTCTAACACCCTTTGTGAATTTAGCTTGGAGACTTTTCTTGCTCTTTTCATTACCCTTTAGGTCATGTCACTGCATACTTAAGTACGACACACTTTTTGCCCGATACGGGGGTTCTAAACCATAGTCTATAAATATCGTAGCTCATGTCGGCGTGAAGAATTCTCTTAAGGTGTCTTCCATACTTTCTTCCTATGTCTGCCTCATGGTACACTTATTTTCAATTTGTTTCTGCTTCTTTCTGATACCTTTCAGATATGCCAATACGCCTTGAACTCTAGCCCTGAGCTAATAAATTTTTTCTTCTGATGTTTGAGAACGTCATAAGTCCTTTCAGGTCTAATATGTTCTTCCCCCCTTATTAAGGAGGTCCTTATACGCCAATAGCCTTCAAGTATCCATCATCTTCGATAATTATCTGCCGCCCTTCACGATCTTTTTACGGTTGGGGTTCCATCATCGTATGGTCTGACTTATCTATCTTTTTGGTAGTTACACTCTTGTATCCAATCGGAATACTTATAAGGGTTAGATCCAATTCCAATGCCTTCTTTTTCGTCTTTTCGACCTCTGTCCTTTATGACTAACGGTTTTTCAGACCCACAAGTTAATGGGGACATCGAGAGTCACCACGTTATTTATGAAGTCTTCGATTATACCTTACTCCTCGTCTTTCCTATCGACTTTGCTCATAACATATCTAAAATTCTTCTTACCTTGAGTTCTCCTTCCATTTATGTATATACTATACCATTTTATCAATATTCCCTACTCTTCCATCTACTACCAGTCCTTTCACCCGTTTAGCGCACTTACTCGTAATTCTTCCTGACTACGCGTTTGTGCTGCAGCTGTGCATCTGAGTTTTTCGAGTGTCCCGCTACTTCTTGCTCTTAGCACGGAATTCTTACAATGTAAAATCTCCCCATCCTCATTCATCGAGTCTTCATCTATCTTTCTGATGTCACAGCCAGGTTGTCCTCCATGCACGTTCCTTACATTTCATTCTATTTCCACTATGATCGCATCTCTCGGTCTTTACAGGAATTGTTGTTCTATGTCACTAATTTTTGAATCATTTGTGTCACCCCATCATCCTCGTTCTTATCTCGATGATTGATCGGTTTCCTATAGCCAACTCATCAGAGTATCCTTCTTACCCTCGTGGTTGAAGGTTTTCAGTTACTTTACTCCTAAATGCTTTCCTCTTCCTTCGATCAACCCATTAGTATACTTTCCCTACTTTCGTCCTTAATCCTCCTTAGGTTCCTTTCTTCTCGAGCGCCCTTCTCCTCTTTGTTATTTATAGTATCGGTTTGGAAGTTCGTGAAATATTCCTTTGAACGTGCAAATCCTTTCTATTCTTAAGTCACCTTTTAGGAAAGCTTCTCTATATCTGAGGCAACCATGTCAATATTTGTCAATATGACTATCCATTTCATCCTTTTATATACCTCGCGAGAGCTGAAAATCTCTTAGCATCGTTGCAAGGCCTAATCATTCTTTCTCTTACTTCATATTCCTCATTGTGGTCGCTATCCTTTTAATCCCACTTATCGAAATATGTTCTCTAATCCCACAAATTCCTCTTTCGTTCTATACTACCACACTTTATCCCTTTCACATGCCTACCTTTGAATTTTTACCCAAATAGTCCCGTGTTGTGCCCATCGTCTCTCTTGGAGGCTTCACTCACTCATGTTTCTTATCCTCTTTTTTTTCTGACATTTTTTGTCTCTTTACCTTCCATATACTCACTTTCTTTCTTTTCCAGATGTCATTGCATTAGAACTTTCCAAACCTAACTTGTAGTGAAAGTAACATCAGCTTAGCTGGTAACGTTCTTCTATCACTTGAACTTTATTATCCCGTTCGATCAATGCCTCCAATATGCCGCAACGTCAGTTGCTAGGATACACATACCCATTGATACAGCCACATATGGGATATCACACGCATTCATATATGTAATTTCTAACGCCTTGCTTACAAAGTATTTCCAAACGCTACTTAACTCATCCTAATTCTAGAGCTGTGATGCACTTCCTTTCTTTTCACCGATCTAATCTGCCTCGTCCTACGCGAACTCCTAAGGTTTCTAACCACTCTGCATATTTCAATTTCCCATAGGCTACTCTAGCTTCTCATTTGTCTCTTATGTCTAAATTCATAGAACCGTTTTTTTGCACGCTTCCCAGGGGGTCACCCATCTTAATATTTCTCTCATTCTAGCACGCTTAACCTTGAAACTCTGATAAAATCCGGTGTGTTAGTGCTGATATAATCGCACCCACCTTGCTGCATGACCTTCATCATATAATCTAGAGCAAGTTGAGGTCTTAACAGATTCCAAAACATTCCTGTAGCGCATCTCCCACTGAATTAGAAAAGTTCTCTTACTCTTCCGACTACACGATTATTATTTTTGGCCGTTTCAATCCTCAATATTCACCTTTCACCTATGTGTATGACTACCCTTCATCCTAGATTTTCCAGATTCCCAATAGTGGGGAAAACACCTTGGTCGCCGTTACTTATGAATGCTTGGTTATCGACCCCTTTAGATTTTCGCTCATCACTATTCAATATTGCCCTGAAGTAATTACATACGCACATAGGAAATTCCAATAAGAACTCGTATACCTGTAGCCGATCGGTCCTTAGCCTGATCTGGTGGGCTATAGAGTGAAGTGTGCTCTCCATCCTTGTCTTCCCACCGTCTACTAGTCTGGCCTAACATAATGCTGAAACGTAAGGAAAACCTAAATGTGCCAAACTCTATACTTCCTCAATTACGTTTTCGTTCACAGGAGTCTTGTGAACCCTTAAACGGGTGTTTATCATATGATTTCTCAGTCGGGTCTCCTCCAACTGGAACCATGTCCTCCGATGGGTCCGTCTCAATGGAATAGCTGATGCTTTTTCTTATACCTCTTGAAATCCTCGATCCTGAGTCGATGGGTGATACGGGTCTTATGTCCCCCTTCGGAGCCTTACTTACGCTCCCATTGACTGAACTTGTCCTCTTCTCCAATACAATCCTGCAGTTTATCAAAAATCGTACCAAGAACGAGCTTTCCTATCATTGGCTCTATTGCACGATCTATGATCAGAAAAAAAGATGACATCCTAAATGTCCTGTAGCTTCCTGTTTATAGATGTGGTGCACAACACAAAGATAAACAACAATCCATACACACAGATGTTGTAGACTCATAATGCCATATATCATAATGAACTTGTCTCCTGAAGAGTCACAGTTAACCAAACATAACAAAATACACAAGCCGACAAGGCTGCCAATATACACGGGAATATCCAAAACGAACTACATCTGTATAGCTGACCAAACCATATACATAACCCACACATGTCTACAGACCTCTAGGAGTATGACAAAGTCTATATAAGAAGATCTGTACCAAAATAGCTCAAGCTCCGGGACAATGGAGCTCTCCAAACAGCTAGGCAGAAATCCTAAGCCGAAGGGTAACCAAGCTGAGGGTCTGTACCTGCGGGCATGAAACGCAGCCCCCGAAGAAAGGGGGGTTAGTACGAATAGTGTACTAAGCATGTAAGGCATGAAATCAATATATACATAAAATGATGGAAAACATTTGAGGCGTGTCAATGAATGGGCAAAATAAATGCATCAGTATAGCTATATCAAAGAAACACATATATCCATAGAAATATCACAACAAAGGCCACAGCGTCACCCCTGTCAACTGTGCCATATATATATACATCACAACAAAGGCCACAGCACACCCCCAGTCAACTATGCCATATATATACACATCACAACAAAGGCCACAACACACCCCCTGTCAACTGTGCCATATATATATACATCACAACAAAGGCCACAGCACACCCCCTGTCAACTGTGCCATATATATATACATCACAACAAAGGCCACAGCACACCCCCTGTCTACTGTGCCATACATATACACATCACAACAAAGGCCACAACACACACCCTGTCAATTGTGCCTTACATATACATGAAGAATGAAAATGAGTGCAGTGCATAATCAAAATGAAATAATAGAGCTCTCTGTAATGTCACAAAATAGCCATATGCATATATTATACTCATGGCATGCATAGGATTTCAAATGAAAACTATCGCTCTATCCCACCTTGGAGGAACAATTTATAAGCTGAGATCAACAACAATGAAATAAATAGAGAAAATCATGAAATAGCTTAACATTTTCATATCATCATTGAAATCATATTTGAGACCTTTAAGCATAAAATCATCCTCAACGTAATCCTCATAAAAACATTCTCGTTCTTAACATCATAAGAAGCTTTAAGAGTCATAAACTTCTAGCTTTGAAATCAAGGAGGTTATGAAAACACTTATGGAATCATACCATAGGAATCATGCCTTTGAAAGAAAAGGACGAGCCTTAACATACCTGTTCAACCTCCTAGTAGCTACGCTTATGTGTCCGAGCTCGCAAGTCTACATTTAAGAGGATTTATACTAACGTTAGCCTCTTCATCGCACACTTGTAAAAGGTTTGAAATTATACTATTCTATATTCTGCCAAAAATCGGGCAGCACCTCCCCTGTTTATATGCCTAACCCGAATTCTCAAGTCAACAACCAATAACAACAATAACAATACCAACATCCATAACATCATTTCCAACACCAAAGTATTCCATAGAACAGCCCACACATTATTTTTCAACTTCCATAACTAACCAACTTACTACACAATTATTTAACGACTTTATCTCCGTAAATAAGGCTTAAATAATACCAAAAGAGAAAGATTCATACCTTTTTTTCTTGTTAAGACAGCAATATCCTCAATATCCACGCTAAAATCTCCCGCAAAACAATACTAGAATCACAACCATGCGTTACCCGGACCTAAACCACTACTCCGCGACTTAAAAATTGCACTCTTTTGATTCCCTCACTTTCTCTCTTCAATTTTTTTGGAATTTTCCAGCAAAATCTGGTGAAAAAAAGGGGTCTTACCCTTTTTATAAGGGTCAAATTCGGGGGGTCACTGTAGCATTTTACTGTAGCAGTACTATAGCAAGTCAGTACTGTAGCAGTATTATAGCACGCGTTTCTGCTCTGTCAGCTGGACTTGTAACATCCATAATTCTCTGCTCCGATGTCCTATCGATGAGCAGTTGGTTGCGTTGGAAACGACACTCGACGAACTTCATTTTAGGCTTTTGTTTCACCTTAAAACACCTAATATGCTAAGAGATATGCGTCCCCCAAGTTGGACCAAAACTTTCACACAAAACAGTACCCATCCTTTCTCCGAAGTCGTACTACTTCATTTCTTCCACTCATTTTCTTATAAAACCTTCTAGTATATCTTATATACATCCTTCACTTATTAAATATACTTAATAATGCTTGCTCCTTATATTCCAAAGTGGTTTTACTTAACCCTAACTCAACATACTTATGTTTCAAATTTGATAAGTGCTCTTCGAAGATACGGGGTGTAACACAAACCAACCAATTGGGGATCGACAACGCCTCCCATAGAGAGCTTCATAAGGAGCCATTTGAATACTCGCTTGATCGCTATTGTTGTAAGCGAATTCCACTAGAGGTAGGTGTTCATCCCAACTTCGTCCAAAATCGATTGCACAAGCTTGTAGCAAATCTTCCAAAGTCTGAATAGTTCTCTCCGCCTGCCCGTCAGTTTGAGGATGAAAGGCAATGCTCAATTTCACTCTGGTTCCCAACCCTTCCTGAAAGGATGTCCAAAAATGAGCAGTAAATTGCGTACCTCTGTCAGATATAATCGATGTCGGAACACCATGCAATCTAACTATCTCTTTTAGATATAACTTGGCGTGCCCGGCTGCGGTATATGGCATCTTCACAGGGAGAAAATGGGCAGGCTTTGTGAGTCTATCCACGATAACCCAAATCGAGTTAAACTTGGCCTTTGTGCGGGGTAACCCCACAACGAAATCCATATTGATCTCCTCCCACTTCCACTGTGGAATCAAGATATTTTGAGCCAGGCCTGCAGGCCTTTGATGTTCAGCCTTCACCTGTTGACAATTTAAACACTTAGCCACAAAGTTAGAAATATCAACCTTCATGCTCTTCCACCAATAGTGTTGTTTCAAATCCTTATACATTTTGGTGGATCCCGGAGGAACCGAATACTTGGAACTATGAGCTTCCATCATTAATTGTTGTCGAAGACCATCAACATCAGGAACACACAATCGTCCTTGCAACCGCATAACACTAACACTAGTACCAACAGTAAATGAAGTGTACTCACCCCTTTCCACTCCATCTCTCAGCTTTGCCAAAAGTTCATCATCATATTGCTTGGATTTTATCCTTTCCACCATGTCAGACAGTGATGGCGTGATTCCCACTAACTCTCCATCTTTAGTTTTATCAAGTCTGACCCCAAGACTAGCAAGTCTTCGAATTTCCTTCCCCATGGGCATGTGATGAGCTTGGGAAATAAGCGAACGTGCCCATAGATTTTCTACTCAAAGCATCAGCAAGTACATTCGCCTTACCAGCATGATACAAAATATTCAAGTCGTAGTCTTGTAACAACTCCAACCACCTCCGCTGTCTGAGATTCAACTGTCGCTGCTTAAAGATCTATTGGAAGCTCTTATGGTCAGTAAAAACATCGCAATGCTCACCATAAAAATAATGACGCCAAATTTTCAAGGCAAAAACCACGGCAGTGAACTCTAAGTCATGAGTCGGATAGTTCTTCTCATGCTTCTTCAACTGACGCGAAGCATAAGCAATCACCTTACCGTTCTGCATCAATACACAACCCAAACCAATTCTAGAACCATCATAATACACCACATATCCACCAGACCCAGAAGGTAAAGTCAAAATAGGAGCCGAAGTCAACCTTGTCTTAAGCTATTGAAAACTCTCTTCACAAGCTTCGGACCACTGAAACTTAGCAGTCTTCTGTGTCAATTTAGTCAATGGTGAGGCTATGGGCGAAAAACCTTCCACAAACTTTCTGTTATAATTTGCCAAACCCAAGAAACTACGAATTTCCGTCGCACTAGTTGGTCTAGGCCAATCCTTAACAGCTGAAATTTTCTGAGGGTCTACTTTAATGCCGTCACCAGTCACCGCGTGACCCAATAAAGACACAGACTCAAGCCAGAACTCACACTTAGAGAATTTTGCATAAAGCTCGTTCTCCTCAAGTGTTGTCAAAGTTATCCTCAAATGATTAGCATGATCCTCATGATTCTTAGAGTACACCAAGATGTCGCCAATAAACACAATAATGAAGCTGTCTAGATACGGCTTAAACACCCGGTTCATCAAATCCATGAACGCAACAGGCGCATTAGTCAACCCAAAGGACATCACTAGAAACTCAAAGTGCCCATAACGAGTATGAAAAGTAGTTTTTGGGATATCCTTTTCCTTTATCTTCAATTGGTGATACCCTGACCTCAGGTCAATGTTTAAAAAGAACTTAGCACCCTGAAGTTGGTCAGATAGATCATCTATCTTAGGTAAAGGATATTTATTCTTAATGGTCACCTTATTAAGCTGACAGTAATCAACACACATCCTAAGGGAACCATCTTTGTTTCTAACAAACAAGACTAGAGCATCCCATGGGGAGGAACTTGGTCGGATGAAACGTTTATCCAACAAGTCCTTCAACTGATCCTTTAACTCCTTTAGTTCTGTTGGAGCCATATGATAAGGTGGAATAGAAATAGGTTAGGTGTCGGGAATAACATCAATCCCGAAATCAATAACCCTATAGGAGGGATGACAGGGAGATCTTCGGGAAACACTTTAGGATAATCACTAACTATGGGAACAGATGCAAATTCAGGTACTATGGCTTTTGTATCATTAACAACAACCAAATGGTAAATACACCCCTTAGTAATCATCTTATAAGCCTTAAGATAAGAAATAAATCTACCCCTTGGCTTAGCGATTTAACCCTCCCACACGATAACAGGCTTATTGGGAAGGCGAAACGAACTAACTTATGGCGACAATCCATATTAGCATAACACGTAGACAACCAGTCCATCCCCATAATTACATCAAAATCCACCATCTCAAGTTTATACAAATCAGCTAAAGTTTCACGTCCCTTAATCACAACAACACAATTTCTATACACTCTAGAAGCAATAACAGGAACACCAGAAGGTGTATCAATAGCAAAAGGTTCCAACAAAGGTTCGGGTTTCATACCCATATCAAGAGAAAAATAAGGAGTCACATAGGATAAATTTGAACCCGGATCAATCAATGAGTAAGCATCATGAGAACAGATAGTAAGGATACCTATAACCACAACGTTAGAAGCCTCAGCTGCCTCCCTACGAGCCAGCCCATAAAGTTGAGTTGTTCCTTCACCAGAAGTATTAGCAACTTCCTTTCCTTTGTCGTTGTTACGAGCATTCTGATTATTATTGTTAGCATTACCAGCAGGCGAATTTCTAGAAGAAGCAGGCGAATCATTCTTTTTGTTATTCATAGCAGCCATCTCACGTAGCCACTTTCTGCATTCCCTCTTGATGTGGCCTCTAATCCCACAGTGATGACAGATATGCTCTTCCCACACTGTTGGATGACTACTTCCCTGCGAAAAATTATTATTATTATTATTATTATTATTATTATTATTATTATTATTATTATCATCATCATCATCATCATCATCATCATCATCATCATCATCATTATTCTGGCCTTGCCTACCAGAAGGCACACTAGCATGGGAATAAGCGCCAAACTGAGCAAGTGCAGAATACCCTTTACTCTGCCCTCACTTATAATTATTACCACTAAAACCACCCGCCGATCGAGCCTTCTTGTTCTGATCTCGATCCACTCTCTCCTTATTTTTCCAACTCTCTTGTTGCTCAGCAAACCCAACCAGAGATGAGAAAGTGCAAGTAGGAAACATAGCCTCAGCAGCACATGCAGACTTGATATGTGGTACCAAGCCATTCACAAATTGAGTCAACTTATGCTTTTCAGTCGGAATCATATATAAAGCATACTTTGACAAACGGGTGAAATCCAAACTATACTCACGAACCGACTTGTTACCCTGTTCTAGCTTTTCAAACTTCGTAGCCATAGTAAATCTCTACTCATCAGACAGAAACCTTTCCATGAACGCCTCTTCGAATTTAGCCCACGTTGGAGCTAAAGCAGCGTCACCCCTCTCAGACTCCCACATCTCAAACCATGCATGAGCAACATCCTTCAACTGATAAGAAGCAAGCCTCACTGCTATGGAATCCTGGGCATCCATTGCCCTCAATGCCTTGAAGGTCTCATCTAAAAAGTGTTGGGGGTCATCCACCTCTCATGACCCAAAGAACTCTGGTGACTTCAAGTCGAGGAATTGCTTAAGTCTGCCTCCACCATGAGGCCCCACACCTCCACGCTGCTGCTGAGCCGCAACCAATGCAGTCAACATTTGAATAGCAGTTTGCACAGTACCAATCTCAGGCACACCCACAACAGGAACAACAGGAGCAGGCGGTGCTGGGGTGGTGCTTGATTTCCAGCATTATTTCCATTAAGAGCATTCGCGCCCCTAAGATTTCGGTTAGCCCTCACGGGTTGTGCTCGGTTGTCATTTTTGGATCGCGTAAGAGCCATTTCTGCAAGGCACAAATTAACGAGCAAATTAGAACAATCCTAAAAGGACTTGAAGCTCTACAGCACAATCTAGAATAAAGAAGAATAGGAAACACCTATAAATGTCCTGAGAGTTTCTCGGTCATGCAGGTGATCAGGCTGCACAAGCAAAACCCTACTAGATACAGCTCCACAGACACCGATAATAATCCTAGGACGTATTTAAACCTAGGCTCTGATACCAAGCTTGTCACGCCCCAAAACCCACCCTAGGCGTGACCGGCATCCGACATTATGAACAACAAACGACACAATAATAACACTTGAACCCGCCAGGCTCAATATTCGCCTCCAACATTTTATAAAATAAATGTAACAAATCATGAATATATGAATTAAATCAGCGGAAGTCATTATAATTTAAATAATTCAACCAAAACATGATAGTGTGCCCGAAAGAGTTAAACAACAACTCTTCTTCTACCCACATTCGAATGTATACTAAGGAACTTCTAAGAATAAGGAATAAATGTCTAACTCATCGGGACGCAGCCCAAAAACTAATATAAATAAATGAAATTAAATAAATAGGGTGTCCCGTGAATGAATGTGTTGGCTCACCAAATCAGCAGCAACCGCAAGTCCTTCCTTAACGCCCGGAGTATCAAGAACCTGCTCTTCACCGCTACCTAACATACCATAAAAACAACAATGGTATGCCTGAGTACTTCGTACTCAGTGAGTGCCTCGGGCACAACAGGTAATATGAAAATAAAGTACAATAATACATAAAGAAATCAGTCCTGAAAATCATGTGAAACCAATGTAAGAACAGTTATTCAGTTTGTGTATCTCAATAAGAATTATCAAAACCAATTATAAGGCCTCTTGTCAAGGTACAACTTCAAATATGTCTTTCAATTGATCATAATTAACAATAACAACTCCATGAGAAAATAAAAATATCACACATACCAATACAGGCCCAAGAACTAAGCATATCGAATGGGTGACCGTATAGGTTCCCTTGTCACAGCACACCACACCGGAATATGAAATTCAACGGTGGCTATCCTTCCTCCCGAATAGCTAGGCATAATCACACCCCAGGTAATGAACCCGGAAGTGGCCACTCTTCTTCCCGAATGGCTAGGCATTATCACATTAGGATCTATAGTGGCTACCCTTCTTCCCAAGTAGCTAGGCCAAACACAACAATAAAGTTAATAGCATAGAAGCCGATTCACAATTTATCTCAAAGTAGTCTCACCATCAAATAGCATTAAAGTTCATTATGTCATTATGAAAATCCATAATTTCATAGATAATCTTTAAAATGTTTCCATTTCTTTAAACAAGATTCCATTGTCATGGTTCATTATAAAACATCAGTACCAACAATTAACCATCATTATTGATCATGTCTTACGGAAGAAAATGACTATGATTTCATATACGTATATAGAGGATAATACAATCTAGGTTTAATGTGGGCTTGTCCCCTCACGCACACCAACCACCATCAAAACATGAATTAGGGTTTTGTATGAGAAGTTCACCTTTTTATTCAATAAAGAACTTTTGAGAAGAAGACATATATCCATAATAAGGTTTTTAAAACAGAGAGACATACCTTAGTATGTTAAACAAAGTTTAACATTTCACTTTTCTAGTGAAGAACACCCAAACCTTAGCTTGAATCACTTTAGGAAGAATTATGTTGCAAACCCTAGGTTTTAGTCACAAGAATCATGTTAAGAATCATGGATTTGATGCTAGAATTGATAATCAATGATTAAGATGTTCTAACCTTAGTGTTGGAGCCCTAGAAAGATATTTTCGTCCTTAGGGTTTTTTAGAGTGAAAAGAATGGAAGAAAAACTAAAATTTTGCAACTTATATAATTTCAGCCCGTCAGGCACAATCGACGGTTCAAACGACAGAGCGTCGAATAGATCGACGCATCATCGATTTTCTTCGTATAATGGTCTTTGTGTTAAGTGAATTCAACCATACAAATGACGGAGCATAAAACAGATTGAAGGAGCGTCGATCTGCTCCGTCAAATGGTCTTTGTGCTAGGTCAATTCGACGGTACAAATGACGGAGCGTCGATCTGCTCCGTCAAAGTCATGAAATATCCAGTGAGTAACTTTCTCTTCCTTACACTCTACGGTGCAAAGGACGGAGCGTCGAACAGATACACGGTACAAAGGACGACCGTCAAACCTCATTTTCGTGAAACTGCAGTGAATTTTCATTTTGGCCATCTCCTCTTGGGTCTTTAGCCTAAAGTCATGCATGTAACCCAACATATAAGATTCCAAAAGACTCATACAATGCTTTCACACTCTATACGGATTAACGTGATGTTACATACTCCTCTCAACCCTTTTCCTAATTCCCTCCACCATCCAAGTAAGATTTAATCCCGTAAAACCCGAGACTAGTTAGGACATCATAGTAACTTGTGTTTCTATTGTGTTGGTGGTCTTGTGAGCTTAAATCGAAGTGTTGTGGTTGAGGTTTTGGACTATATAAGTTATGTTTTCCACCTAATCTTTGATATTAAATAGTTCTTGAAGGAATTTAATAGTTTTAAGTTAAGGAAATCATGATATAAAGGTTACATGTTGGCATGTCGATGCGGTTGGCTTGGGATCTGATTTAAAGGAAGTTTTGGGATGGAATTACTTATGACTTGACTTGTAGTTCTTGATTATGTTGTTATTGATGTTTGGGCTTGATTTGGAATGGAAATTATAGGGGAAATGCTGCCAGAATTCCGTTAACTTAAGAACTAGTTTAAACTTGGATTATGTGTTTGCCATGAACCTAATTATGTGGTAAATGGTCTTGAATGTAAATTTGTGAACTCCGGAAGATAGGTGTTAAGTGAGTAAGGAGACGCAAAGGTATGTTAAGGCTGACCCTTCTAGTCTTTTGTCATGATCCTTATCATATAATCGAAAGAAGTAAGCAAGCGAGTTCCAAAGACTCTACTCCTAGATGGTATAGGATTCATTGTATCATTGTCTTCATGTGTTTCATATCTACAGTTTTCAGAGTATCCTTTCATGAGTCCTTCATGCATTTATATATATATATATATATATATATATATATATATATATATATATATATATATATATATATAGCTATTTTCTCACACCGCGCCGCGCTATAGTCGGCTGGGCAGGCACGTAGATGTGCACACCACTGTAGTGGGAAGATTATGAGATTACCCCGGACGCGAGATGACATGATATTTGAGTAACTTTTACCCCGTCTCTTTTTCCGATTAGTTGACTTTGTTGTAGTCATTTACTTACTTAGCATTGATATTATTAGACTTTGATCATTTTGAGGTGCTTCGAAAAGGGAAGGCTCAGGTAGAGTTGTAAGTGGCTCCTGTTCTGTATTCGAGGTAGGTTACAGCTTAATTTAGTTAGACTTTGATTAGTGAAATGTATGTATGTGTAGAATTGATGAGAGAAAGCATGATTAGGTCTTCAGACATGATGTTGGGATGGATATACTCTTAGGTTAGTATGATTTCTGATTATGTAGCTTGTTGCTGTTATTTTTTACGCAGTGTGACTTATGGTGTACTTGTTATGTTTGGAAGTGAAGTGATATGATAGATTCACTTTGGTGATTGAAACTAGTTGTTGAGTCCATTTCCATGGTTGTTGTGATTTATACAAGTCTTGATATGGCTTATGGTGTTTGTGGCTTCCATAGCATGATTATTGGCATTGACCGTATTGATTTAGCATTATTGCATTCATACACTTATACATTATGGAAATGGTGTGAAAATGATGTGATAAAAGAAAGATGAAATTAGTTTGATAAAATATGGGAACAGGTTGCGCGCCACAACAGATGTATGAATATTTATGTGATCAGGTTGAGCGCTGCAACATATATATATATATATATATATATATATATATATATATATATATAGTTTTTGTTTATCGCCTTTTTTTTAAATAAGCTGGAATATGTCCAGTCATGAATCTTGTTACACTGTTCATGTCTTTCTCTTAATCTTTGTTCTTGATAACCCTCTTCTTTAACCACACCTCGCACATGGCTAACATTTTGTCCTCACTCCTGAATGTCTTCTTATCAAGTAGTTATATCTCTAAGTTTCTGTTTATCTCTCTTTTTTAAAATAATCTAGACTCTTTCCAGTCTGGACTTCAACTTCGGATTTCAAATTATTAAAGAATCTTTCTAAATTCAGCCAGGTGTGCATTGGGTCCCATCGTCACGTGAAAATTTCAGAAGAATCTTTATATTATTGTCCTTGTTGATCCTGTAGCTGCTTTATTAAAGCTACTTTATCAAAGTTGTCTTCATCCGTCTTTATTGCTTTCTTCAACGAATCTGCTTTTTCTTTGTCTTGGCTGTAGTAATTATCTGTCTATCAGCCTTTTTTACGTGTCTAGATTGTGTAGTGCAATAGAATCAAAACTCATCCCTGAATCGATATCATTTGGATCTTGTGAATCTTGAAATGCACTATTCTGAAAATCTACCATATCTCTTTTAAGGTCCCCTTTCCACAAGGCTATAAAGATTATATTCCTAGCGCTAAATCTGATCAAATCTTGCTAAAACAAAACAATACTATAATAGCAATACTATTAGAAGTTAACACAAAGTTAGATAAAATGATTAAGGATAAAACTACCTTAGAAACTCCAAGAAATAAAGAGATAGACGAATTAACAGACCAGTTAGAAAGAGTAGAAATAACACCCCAAATAAAAGCTAAAATAATTATAAAAAAAAACACAAAAATGGACCTTCTTTCAATTAGATCGAGAAACAAAGGAGGATTAGAAAGACCCGGAGTAAGTTTTTCAGATAATAGAACAGGTAATAACCTTTTGTCACGAATTCTAAATAGAAGAAGACCAGAAGAAAACCAACAATTAGATGATGTAATAGACATAGATAGAGACATACAAATTTTCCAGCAAAATCAATAAGACTACTTAATCCAAAAAATTTATATATTATAGGACATTTCTCAAGTACAACACAATTATACAACTATAGGAAATAGTGTTACAACAATAAACATAATTAATTCAGATTCTGTAAGACAAATAAGAAATACTAGACGAAGTTTAATGCATATGGGATTAATTGTAATAGGACTAAAAGGATTAACTAGAAAGAATCTAGGAACCAAAGTATTGTTAGGCTAAAACAGCCCAAAGATACTCTTAACATGATGTGATATTGTCCGCTTTGGGCCAAGCCCACATGGTTTTCTCCAAAATGCCTCACATCATTAAGAGTATCCAACTCGTTATAAGTAGCTCCTTTTTCTTTCCAACTACCAATGTGGTACTTTGTTCGCACACCCAACAATCTCCCCCACGAACTAAGTTCCACATGACTCATTACCATAACTCACGGGTCAGAGATTCAACATGTCTGTATGCCACCCACATCGTCAGAGTATTTATGGTCACCGAAGCCCAAAGGCTATATATGCGTCTTCAAAGCTACGGGTAAAGGTTGTAAACCAGCCCATAGACGGGCAAAGGCACTAAGTCGAGCCCCACGCCACACTCCGCCATCATCATACTTGTCTCTCCAAACCATTCGCTTTGATACCAGTTGTTAAGCTAAAACGGCCCAAAGATACACTTAACATGATGTGATATTGTTCGCTTTGGGCCAAGCCCGCACGCTTTTCTCCAAAAGGCCTCACATCATTAAGAGTAATCCAACACCTTATAAGTAGCTCCTTTTTCTTTTTAGCTACAAATGTGGTACTTTGTTCGCACACCCAAACATTATCTGCCAGCTGTAAACCTATTTACACTTTTTTGTCTCTCTGAGTATTAGAAAGTAAGGGGTTGATAACTGATAAGGCGACTGGGAAGTCAAAAGACTATGCTTTTCTTGAAATTGAAATCAGAGAAAAGGGGAGAAGATGTTGTGAGATTGTAAAAGTTTGAACTCCATCACAATTACTGGAATTCGAACTAAAAAAGGTTGTCTACTTAGTTTTATTTTATTTTTAAAATTAATTAGAAAATGTGAATGTATTTTTTTTAGATTTCTTCTTTCAATGGTTTTTGGTTGTCTTGTCTAATCTCTTTATTTCTTTTTCTTCCGATTGGATCTACACATTTTTTTTGATATTTTCTTCGGGTTTCGAACTCAACAGTAGAGTATTCGGCTTTTAAGTGCGACTAGTGTCTTTACACATATGGATGAAGTGAGGCATTCATCCATACTCTCGGTAAAGACGACTGGTCCTGAATTTCTCCTGGAGTTCGAACTCCATGAATTTTCTCTTGGAGTTCGAATTGCACATTTGAAACTCTACGAACAATCCCTAAAGTTTGAACTAATAAATGTTCAAACGCCAATAAAAGTTCCTGAAGATTTTTCGTCTTTTAGTTAGGTTATTTTTGTGAAAATTTTATTTACGCCTAAAAGGTTGATAAGCGTTTAATAGTTTTGAAATACTAGCTAAATCTTAATTAGTGCTAAAAAAATATCTATTTATTTGCCAATTTCTCCCGCAAAGAGTGCTTGTGATAGCATATAGGGGTGGGCGTTCGGTTCTTCGGTTCGGCTATTTCGGTTTCAGTGTTTTGAAAGTGGACACCGAACCAAACTAGTTCGGTTCGGTTCTTTCGGTTTCGGTTTTTTGAAGTTTGGTTCGGTTCGGTTTCGATTTTTTCAATTCGGTGTTTTCAATTCAGGCTTTCAGCACCACAGTTTCAGCAGCAGCAGCAGCGCTGAAACTGCGGCAGCAGCATAGCCTCAATGTACAAAAATGTTTTGCTGTAATTGTTGGAAGCTTAGAATTAACAACTAAACATGCAAACAAACCACCAAAGAGACAACACCAACTCGGCGATCAGTCAGAAATTTAACAGTACTCTTCCAATCCAAACATATCAAGCTGCAGCACCAAGTAGCAATCAACAAGCAACCATAAACAAACAACAAATATGGGGTCTGGGGAGGGTAGGGTGTACGCAGACCTTACCCTACCTTAGTTGTTATAGCAAACTGCTGTTATAAAAATACGTACGATATAGCATAATATGAAAAGTTGGTTCCAAAGAGAATATAGCCATTATAGTGAAATGTTATTATAGAGGATGACTGAGGTAGCAAGGTCTGATTGTAACTAATGACACGGATGCCATAGAATAAAATTAGCTGCTACAGATAAACCCAACCTGGTACTCAGCAAACTAAAAACCCAGGAGATGGATCTAATTTCAGATGAATCAACCAGTCCTTAGCTTCAACTTCTCCACATGCATACTGAACTAATCGACTAACAGCAATAACTCACAATATTACAAGTATAAACACTAGGCTTATATTCACAATCGAAATACTGGCTACCAAATAGGCCTTTTCAGTAAACAGAAATAAAAGGAATTTGCCTTAGCTGGGGTTTGGAAAGCGCATTCGCCAACAATGGAATAAAGATCAACAGAAGGAAAGGATGATGTTAAATTTTAACAAGGAAATTAACAGTTAAATGCAAGGTAAGAGAATGATGTTAGATTTACATTACAATTTAATCACTTCCAACACAGGTTTTTCCTAACATAAGAGAACTCAACACATCAAATCAATAGCAAGCCAAAGTGCCAAATCAAGTGTCTGCAATGAATCTTTGAAATTTCAAAAGAACATCTTGTAAAATGGAAAAATGGCATAATCTTTTGACATATAGGTGACAGCAAAGAAATTAAAAGAACACATTTTGCACAAGTCAACTCACGAACTCATCAATCAAAAAAGACAGTTTAAACGGACAAACAACACAGTAGCCAAACAGCCAAACAGAGAGATCTCAAACAACTACCCATTTAATTACAACAAATTCACAACCCCCACATATCATGTTACAACAATCAAAACAGTAGCAAGAAACTCATATCAACTAGTGAAAGAACAGAGGAAGTCGATTAGGACAAGTTTGAGAGAGAGAATTCGCCGCCAGAAGTGACGACTGAGATTAGGAGAACTGAGAGAGAGAAATACTTACTCTGTCGCCGCCGGAACTTGGAAGAGAAGTCGCCGCCGAGATTGGAAGAGCAGCCCCCGCCGGAGCTGTGAACAGTGAAGCTCTGAAGTTTAAAGCTCTGAGACAGTGAACTGAGAAATGAAAATTAAATGAGACAGTCAACTGAGAAGTGAAAATTAAATTAGGAATAGGGATACGTTAGGTTAGAACTTAGATGTGTGAAGATGGAAGATGGATACGTTAGGTTATTTGATACAAAACAATGAAAGTGGGCTTTTTTTTTTTTATACTTATCTAACCTCTGATGATTGATATTTGATACAAAATAATGAAAGTGGGCTTGGGTTTTATTTATTTTGGGCTTAAATTTAATGGGCATGGGCTTAGACTATTTAATATTTTTGGGCTAATACATAATATTTCGGTTTAAACCGAAAACCTGAAAAACCGAATACTAAACCCCGAACACCGAACCGAATCCCGAAATTTTTGAAAATTGAAACCGAACCCGAACCGAAAACCCGAAAAACCGAACACCGAAAAACCGAATTAATTCGGTTCGGTCCGATTTTTCGGTTTTCGATAATTATGCCCACCCCTAATAGCATATTTACATGGGAAAAACGCAGTTGGCTCAGAGCTTGTTAATGCTGCTTACCACAATTGATCCCGGAGTAGCTCGTACAATCTTAGCATTTTCAAACGTTGCATCCTCCTATCCTATAGAAAGGAGAAAGAAAAACAATGAGGAATAGAGGCAGATCTAGCAAGTATTTAAGTTTTATGGGTTCAACTTCTAAGATTTCTAGCATGGAACACATTATCTTTTCAAAGTTATGAGTTCATATCTATTATTTATCGTAATTAGTGAATTTTTACACTTACATTTGTATTCCGTGTCGAAAGTACCTGGTTCATTTGCACCCGATACTTTAGGCTACATTCGCCCCTCCTGAGGATTGAATCAAACAGTTTGAATTAGTACATCCACCCTCAAGGGGCTGCTTAAGCATAAAGCAACCAAGGCCTTTGCCTTAGGCCCCCCAATCATGAAGGCCTCACTTTTTATTGGGATTGAATAATTTTTTTTTTTTTTTTTAAAAAACAAGCATTTGAAATGAAGAATTACAATATTTTTAAAAGAATATTATGTTTTAATTATGATTCCACTGTTTGAGTATTATTTTGTATTACATAAATAGTCTTCTGCGTAAAAGAAAACAATTTTTAGAGATGTTGTCTTGTGAAAATGCATTTCTACTTTGTACTATTTTGATAAGTGACTTACATTTCTACTTTAATATCCTTTCTGCTTTTTTACCATTATAAAAATTGTATCACATATTTTCAGTCTTTCTATGCAAAAACAAGAAGAAGAGAGCCGCATAAATTTTTTACCCCTTATATAAAAAACAAGAAAAGAACCGATCAAGAACAAAGTATTGAAATTCTTTTTTTTTTCTTTCATATTTTCAAGTATTTTAGCAAGCATTTGAAGTCAAGAGAAATTATTTTGCTATCAAATTATCAACCTTCAAATCTTAGAAACTAGGAAAATATGCGTCAAATAAAATATGCTCCTATAAAATAGTACTCCCTCTGTTTCAATTTGTTTGAACCTATTTCCTTTTTAGTCTGTGCCAAAATAAATGACCTCTTTCCTAATTTGGAAATAAATTCACTTTAAGAATGATTTACAGCCACACAATTTTTCAAGGCTTATTTTGAACCACAAGTTTCAAAAGTCTTCCCTCTTTCTTAAATGTCGT
Organism: Lycium barbarum; assembly: GCF_019175385.1. Lineage (NCBI taxonomy): Eukaryota > Viridiplantae > Streptophyta > Magnoliopsida > Solanales > Solanaceae > Lycium > Lycium barbarum. Next base: position 53,133,098 of record NC_083348.1, read on the forward strand.
GCCCAATCAAATGAGTTCATATAAATTGAAACGGAGAGAGTAAAAAGATAGAGGCCTCTCGTCAAAATTTCACTTTAGGCCACAAATATTGTTGAGCCACCCTTGCCACCCTCAAAAACTTTGCAACTTGTGTCTGATGGTTCTTTAGGAGGAAATTAGGATATCCATCAATCCTAATAGTGACGGAGCATAGCCTTAGGTCCTTAGCTATTGGACATGAATATTCTTCTCTTTTTGGCCTTATTAACGTATTAACATGGGAAAATAATGTGAAAAGATCTTCAAAAGAGAATCTTCTTGTTTGATGATGTTTCCAATCAATGTCACTAATCCCAACGTGACACCTCAACTTTCAAGGGCTACACTAACCGATTTGAGCTTGAAAACTGGAGGCAACTGGCAAATCTTCATGGTTTTCCTTGTAGAGCTTGTAAAGTACTCCCACGGTTTCAATTTATATAATATACTTTTTTTTTTTTTTAGTCTGTTAAAAAAAGAATGATATGTTTTCATATTTAGAAATAATTTAATTTTAAATTTTTTCTTTCACACTTAATGAAATAATTTACAACCACACAAATGATTTATTTTGGACCACAAGTTTCAAAAGCTTTTCTTTATTTTTTAAATTTCGTGTCTAGTCAAACTATATCACATAAATTGGAATAGATAGAGTACCTCTAAAACTTAACCAGAATTTCGTTTTCTGACATTGCTTTATTTGTTATAAAACCAATTCTAGTCATTCTTGTCACAGCCTAAAAATTTCAACATTCAAAGCCTTTCTTCTCCAAGCTAATGCATGATCTTTCTTTAAGTTAGGACCCATATAGACATAATATTACTTCTCATAACAACTTTCTTCTTTTTACTTCTTGGAAGTTTAGAGCCAAGAAGAGACGCAAAGATGGTCAAAGAAGAGTTCTTGAGCAAGTCTGATAAGATGTCCAACTTACAAGTCAAAGACTCTCTCTTGGGGTCGGCCATGATAGCTATATGAAATTGCTCAATTTTGCCCATGTGAGACTTTTGGTCCATTCATATACTCTTATCGTTAACAAATTGTCTCATAATTGTCTTTGCCATTAATAGAGCTTTAGCCTAAACATGGATGAACTTACATGTTCTAATACTTCAAGAAAAAAGTCTAAACTCAGAGGCTCTGGAACATGAAAGAGAATTATGTGAACTTCCAAATGATAAGCTAAAAGGAAGATGTCATTAATAAGCTCTTCACTGCTAGTGGTGTTACTAGGAAATTAGAAGTTCCATCCTCAAAGAAAAAAATAAAAAGCAATTTATATGCAGCTTCAGATATTGATCTTAGGTTTCAGGGACCCGTCGAGACGAGGAAGTATAGTTCTTTTAGCTTAGTTTTATAGTAGTAATTAGCTCTTTGTTTTTCTTTTTCCTGCCTAATGTTCAATTAACAATGTTCCCTTTCTGTATTTTCATTTTTGTCCGCATTAGTAAGTTATTATGCAAGTACCTTTTTTTTTTTTTTTAATGAACTTTAGCAATGCCGTTTCTCTGGAGCACTAAATTTAGATCCTGAGTTGCAGTTGGAAGCTTTATGTTCCTATCGAATGACAAATGTAATACGTTAAATTGCTACATTAAGACGCTCTTGTGGACTTTCTCGACCTAAGATTTAGAGAATCAAAGGCGTATGTTGTGTGAACTTTTTGCAAGTGAAGTAATTTTTGGAAAATGGTGTTTGTTTCAAGATTTTGAAAATTCTTTTTTCCACGCAGTTGTTTTTTTTTTTTTTTCTAAGTTAGAGAAGTGTTGTAGAGCTGCTTTTCATCAACAACTCTTCTTCACAAAGGAAATGCCATAGCCAAATGGAAGCTCATAAAAGATCTACAAATGATTTTCCCAACCCATCACATATAACTTATGTGTGATCCTTAAGAAGAGATAGTGATGGGCAGGCCATCAGCGTGAACTTTTGGTGTATTGTAGTCCTGTCCTGTTCATTGTAAGACTACTATCTAACTCAGCCGAATCTCTCTATTCTAGGCTGCTGGGGTCCCCCCCATTGAAGCTCATATCCCATGGGCCCCTCCAAGTTTTAAGAAAAAACAAGAGAAAGTATGTGTATAAGAGCATGCTGAGTCACCTTTTAAAAAATCTGAAACTGATATTAAGCATTTTGCTTGTTAAATGGTATAAACTGGCCTTTGATACCCGCTCTTTGTACTGCATTGCCCTTTTTCTATCTTCCCCCTAGGTTCTGCTTGTATTCATCTAAATGGAGTCTTAAAGCATCATAAAGACCTTAATGTGCACTACTAAAAAATCCTGATTTACCTACAGAATTTACCGAGGGACATCCAACGGAATTTACCGAGGGACAGGATTTATCGAGGGACGCCATCGGTACTAGGCTTGTGGGTAATTTGACCCTTGGTAAATAATACCGAGGGACACTCTCGGCAAATACCGATGGAGACCCTCACACATCCCTCGGTACTTCCCTTTCCTCACATTCATGCAAAATTAAATATACCGAGGGACAACCCTCGGTACTTAAGAAATATATATAATATTGATATATTATTTACTGAGGGACATACATCGGTATATTAATGTTAATTAAATTAAAATTTTAAATACATCGAGGGACAACCCTCGATAAATAAAATATTTAACAATTATATTTTTCATTTTACTGAGGAATGTCCATCGGTAAGCTAAATGAAAAGTACTTTGATATTTGAAAATAATGAGGGACGTCCCTCGGTAACCTGAAAATCTGAGATTTGCAATTACACTTGTTACCGAGGGACTCTATCGGTAAGTCCCTCATTATTTCTAGTATTATTTTGGCAAGCAATGCCTATTTTTTCTACAACACCTGCTATATTCTTATATTTCAATAGCCGATTCAATAGAAACTGAAACACAACCAATAATAGCCATCAAAACAATAATAAAAATACTCCGAAATAATTCATACATTAAAATTAAGCCAACAAACATCGTACGAATCTAACCAACTTCGACGTTATGCAAAAATATATCACAAGCATCCCACTAGACTTCAAACAAGCCAAAGTAACATAAGTTGGAACAAAAATAACAATTTTTTTTTTTGGTGAACTAAGTTGTTATATTCATATTCAAAAGCATCAAGCAGATGCAAACATTACAAAGAAAAGGCTAAAAACTCCAGACACTGCAAAAGAAAACTAGTAAGAGCTGGGAGTTTAAAACCATGAGCAAAAGACTCAAGGCTACTAAGCCACTGAGTGGGAGCCAATGAAATCTAAAAGGGGGATAACATCATTCACAGGGGATAGATTTCTCCAACTAAAAAGGTTAACTAAACACTTTGATTTTAGAGAACAATTAGGAGTTGAAGTCCCATCAAAGATCTGTTGTTCCTTCTCTATCCATAAACACCAAAAAACACATGCAGGTATCATTTACCAGATCATGTTGATGGTTTTGTTCACTTTCCATAAGCTCCAACTTTCAACTGCTCCTTTTAAGCTATATGGGATTGTCCAACTGATTCAAAAAATTGTTGCAAACATGTGATAGAGATCTGCTGCAACAGGGTAATGCAAAAAAAATATGTCAACTGACTCTGACTCTTTTTGGCACACATAGCATCTGTTCACCAAATGGACAAACAAAAATAACAACTTACCCCTAATACTCCATTTCAGTCTCTCCATACTCTCTATTCTCCTGATCCTCATCATCTCCATGCTCCTGATCCTCCTCATCCTCTACATCCTCTCCATCATCATGATCGTGGGTCGGGGGTGGAGAACGGGGCAACTTGATGAGGTTACACACTTGGGCCTTGAGTTCTTTGACGTCTGACTCAAGCACTATCCTACGTTGCTCCTCCTTCAACCTTTTATTCTGTTCCTCCTCATATTTCCTAGCAAGTTCCCGAAGATCGTCTCGCATCTCCTCGAGCTGCTCATTTGACACAGTGACAGAACTCCCTATACCTTGCAATCCACACTGGATCCGGTGAAAGTTCTTCTCGAAGCAAAGGCCATACGCTCTTCCCTTATTTACACCACCAACCACGTCTAACCAACAATAGAGAGTTTGTTCCTCTGATGGCGTGATTGGATTGCCTTGATCATTAGTCGACTGATTCGTAATGAGATCCTCCATCGCTTGATTATACCGATTCTACATTAAAAGTAAAATTTAGTATATAAACAAACGGTATAAAATAAATTCTGAAAAGTGAAAAAAAAAAATTTAGCAGAGAAGGTTGAAGGTCTTTGCTAGTTTGGAATAAATACCACAAGTCATGATAGGCACAAGGTGTGCATAAATGTAGCATTTGTTGCTGCTGGTGTGCACCAGGAGGGGAACACACACAGAAAAAAAAAAAAAAAACAGAGAAGGTTGAATGTGTTTGCTGGTTTGGAATAAATATGATCATGAAGCTGGTTAGATTGCACAGTATCAACACTGCTGTTTACAATCAGGGGGGATTCCAGTCTTTCAAAATTGAGTTGGCTCGATAATGCCAACTTATGATGATGTTTCACAGTTTGGACATGACCTGGTGTACTTTGAAAAATCCTGGGGCAATTCAGATGTACTGATCAAGTACACTATGAGGCTAAGCAGACATGCTGAGGTGCAAATGTGGCTCAGACCTGGTGTGTTTAGTGACAGTACACCATCATGCTCAACTCTTTGTATCACTGATCCAAGCATGGGAAATGAGATGGTTCAAATATACACATGAAGGAACGTGAAGCAGCATTATGGATATTTCTATGCAGTAGGAGTGAAAAGAGCAGTCACACTGTGATGGATGCAGTTGGGAGAGCACAAGGTATTGGGAGAAAGGAACAGAGGCAGCAAGAGAAGAAGGCAATATATGCTGCAATACATGCAGCTCATGCCTATGAACAACAGATAATATAGTTGGGAAGCATCATGAGAGCACAGATACTGTTGCTTCTTTGGGGATAGCTGGTGATACAAATGCAGAGAAGGTTGGGGGTGTTTGAGCAAGGAATAAACACCACAATAAATTGCAGATAACTTGGAGACAGAAGGGTGCTGAGGTGGAGAGGAATAGTAGCAAACTTGGTGCTCAGACCTGGTGTTTCCAGTGATAATGAACCATCATGCTCGATTCCATTTGGAGGAAAGCATGATGGTATTTTACTCTAACAATGTGCTCTATTTTGCAAGTTTAGAATGGACAACTCAAGGTGGCCAGGAAAGCTGAAGCTGGTTTGATGCAACTGCAGGGAATCAGTTATGAAGAGCAGCAAATTTCTTGGTTCCTGATGTAGTGCTGGTGAAAACAGCACTGCTATGTGCAGCACCTTCTGTAGAGGACAACAAAAGGTGGCCAACATTGCACAAAGCTGGTGATAAGCTATGTGCAGCACTGCTGAGGCACAATTTGCTGCTTACAGCAGCCCAGAAAAAGCAATACATTGCAGCTTGATACTTGGTCTGTTCAATGGTGTCAAGAGATGTGCTGCAGGGCAGGAAGGCAATATATGCTGCAGTTCATATGCAGATGTGGTGTCATAAATGCACTGCATCACTGACCAAAAACCAACAAAGGCTGCAAGGGCTATTTGCAGCAAGGTGTGCAATACTGCTGGGAGCTGCTATTTACAGCAGTTAGAAAAAGCAGTGGAATATACTACTTTTTGGAAGTATTTTACAGGAAGAGTTACCACAACACATCTACAGGTTGTAGTTTGTCTATGAACAACACGTATTTCAGATTGATATACACAGATATACCAGCCACAAAAATTTATCCAAGATAATATCACCAAGAGATTATTTATATGAACTTAAGAAGGATTAACATGAAGAGAAAACTAAATAGAAGTTGAGTCTTACCAGTAACCATAAAAACAATCTTACTAGTCAAATATATTCCAAGTAAGTTTAGAGCTTACATAGGTATCCTCTGCCCGTGGCTCAACCCAAACTTCTTTTCCATCTTCGATTTTCATATGGGTCTTATTCCATAGCTCATGTCGAGTGGGTGGTCTACCAAGAGAAACTTTCTGCAAATGAAATAAACCAAGTTAACGTTGTTTATGTCATTATTTGTATTTGCTGCCATCTAAATGCTTAAACAATTACCAATTTCCTCCGAGCAGTCCCCATGGACACTGAACCACAAGTGTGCAATGAGCCACCCTTCTTAGAATTTCGAGCTACCTTTGTCTGGGCGCTCTTCTTTTGAAACTCCGGCGTAGCCCAGTATTTATTGAGATCCTCCCAGTAATCTGTCCCAAGCCAGCCAGGCTTTTGACCTTTATTTCGAGCTTCAGAAAAAATATTTGACAACCGAGAACTCGCCTTCTTTGTAAAATTGCTTCTAATAACATTATCCTCGACAGGGTTCCATGTACACTTTTTCTGGAAAAAAAAAATGTAAAAGACATCAGAGGAATAGACGTCCCGAAGTGCCTACACTAAGAAGACATCTTCCATTGAATTTGAAGTGCCAAAATCAATATCAGAATAACTTCTTGTCATTCTATATTTAAGGTATCTTGAAGAAGCTAACAACTATTCTTATTATGCCCTTCTTTGTCATCTGATCCATACAAATCCCACTGGCCAGTGGTGTTGCCCAAACCCTCTAAATCAAAGTATACACTCTTGTCATTGGAGTACAAGTTACAAAAAGAAAAGCACACTGATAATTTAAAGCCTCTATATCTAAAGGCCAAGATTTATGATTTATTTGATAGGAAAATAAATTAACATGTAGTAATGGTCTACATAGCTAGTTAGCAGCACAAAAACAACCAACATATAAGAACTGTAGGCACTAACATATAAGATCTGTAGGCATATTTTTTCATTTAAGAAGACAGACATTAGACAATAGACATAAAAGTGAAAACAAATAGAAAGGAGGATTAATAAACTTCAAGAAAAGAAGATAACTAGGCCTAGAACAAGAAGTAAACCAGAAAATAGTAAAAAGAAGATAGCTAGAACAAAAAGATGGAAATAGTAATTAGTAAAAGAAGAAAGGTATTGAGACATGGAGAAAGAGATAACAGAGAGTTCCCACTATAGTACTTTAAGATATTTTAGAATTAGAGGAGAAGACACATTTAATCCATTTTGTGATCCAAAGTATACATACCATAAACTCGTTAAGGATTGCCTGTTACGTATGACATGGAACTTCACCCCACGTCGCGAAGGCACCGCTATAAAATTTCTGGATTGTTGTTGAGATTGCATTTGCAGCTGGCCTAGAAGGATAAAACCTACAAGACAACAATTTTAAAACATTTAAAATTGTTAATTCAAGAATTAGAAAATAATAGAGGAATTAGAATGCAATAAAAGAATAAACATACCCTTCTCCATCAGCGATGATGCACACCCTCCGTAGATGATCTAACTTTCCAGGCGATGGAAAATCTGGACCATCAACTGAAGACGGCGTCGAAGGTTGGCTAAGAGATGCCTCAGAATTGCTCGATCCAGTATTTAGCCTAGAAAGGCGTGGACTGGCTGATCGAGTGGCCTCTGACGAAGGAGTCTCTGGAGATGGATGTCGTTCCATGGCAGCGAGGTAAGCTGAATGCATGCCAGGTGGAGGTACATAAGAAGGAGGCATCGAGGAACATCCTGGGGGAGGCATATTGTAGAAAGGGGCAGTAGTTGAAATTCTGGAATAGCCCTGTGTTGGCATTGAGCTATAGCCCTATGGAGGCATCGAGCTATAGATAGGGGGGGGGGGAGGCATAGATCTATAGCTGGGGGGAGGCATCGAGCTATATCCCTGGGGAGGCATAGTACTATAAAAAGAATGTGAAAATGATGACGACCCCTGTGAAGGAGGATGCATTGGTGGAATGGAATAAAGAGATGGACTCAATGTAGACACAGTTGATTCCCCTTTACTCTTTGATGATGAGCCATGTGAAGGAGGATGCAATGGTGGAATTGTAGAATGAGATGGACTTGATGTAAACACGGTTGATTTCCCTCGACTCTTGGTAGTACTCTTCCCACCCTTACTCTTAGTGGTACTCTTCCCACGCGAACTATTACTCTGATGTCGCTCATTTTTATCACCTGATGCCATCTGCAAAGTTCAAATTGAGATTGTTAGAACATAAATTAGCTAATTACTACATAATGAGATTGTTAAAACTAAAATATTGAGGATTAAGTTTGTTTTTATTGGAGTGGACATTTCATCACCTTGAACAAAATTCCTAACAGACCTCACAGAAATTGCAACTATGGCAGATTGGCAACAATTGACACAATACTAAACCTAAAGTGAGGAGCAAGCATGACTGATATATAGTGAGGTGACACAGTTTTAGTGATATACAGTTCCCCATAGTCTACAAATAAAATGCTTAATCACATAAAAGGCAGGGAACAACCAAAAAAAGGATTAAAGGAATCGTTCAATCAACAACAAAACAAAAAACACAAAGATTTTAGGAATTAGAAAACAAATGCCTAAGCAGAGAAACGAGGATGAATGGAATCCCAAAGAACAAAACCAGTTCATTATGAAAAAACCAAACCAATTCAATCATAGATTTCAAAAGAAAAATAAATAGAATTATGGGGAAAAAGAGAGAGAAAGAAGGGAACCACAACTGGCGACGACAAAACTGTTCTGGTCTTTCTTTTTCAGCAACAGCACAGCAACAATAGCAGTAGTGAAGGCAAGAACTCTAACAGATGCTAAAAATTAAGCAACCACAATTTGCAAATTAAGTAACTACAATTTGCAACAAAATTTATACTTAATGGACTAATTAATAACACAGTTAGATATCTTAACTATTATGCTGACTATGTTTAGTTGTAGAGTGAATTCCTAAAATTCCAATTCTTAGAAGAGTAATATTCATATAGCATCACTGTAATTAGCTAATTACTGCATAATGAGATTGAAATTTATTCCATTGAAAAAAAAAACTAAGAGAATCCAACACCAATACTAGTCTGCATGCAGAAAATTACTAAACAACTTTTACTAAAAAAAAAAGTCAAAGACTATCTAATTTTTCTCTAACATCTCAAAAATAATTTACTAATTACCAACACTTGGTGGCATCTTAAAAAAAAAACAACAAGAACAATAATAAGAATACCAAAACAAATAACTGGCATTGTAAAAAATGTTGAAGCTACTGCTACTGCTACTGCTACTGGTGCCACTGGAAAAACATCCATTTTATCATAAGCACAAACAAAAACAAGAACTTGAACCCGAACCTGCAAACGAAAAACAAGCTTTCATCCATGCCCAAAGAACATTTAGGGTTGAGAGTTTAGGGCTCGCGACTAAGAAGAAGAATATTGAACAGGTAATTCTTCCTCCTCGCTTATTTCTGTCTCAACAGGTAATTCTTCCTCCTCGCTTATTTCATTTTCAACAGGTAATTCTTCCTCTTCACTTGTGTCGCTACTGTTTGCTGAATCTTCCTCATAAGAAGAGTACTCATCGTCAACAGATAGTTCTTCCTCTTCATTTGCCATGGAAGTTCCTTCCCCGAGATCAATTTCTTCATATATGCTGTCAGGATGCTCCAATTCATTTTCTAATTCTCTGTCCACTGTTTCTTGAACACTCGATATGTCATTTTGGTATGCAACATTCAAAGTATTCTCGACTTCCACACGACCCACATGCTTTGTTTTAATAACAACCCACCAATCCGATTTATCCCTACGCAATGGATAAGGAGCATAATACACTTGCTTGACATTTTGTGCAATGACAAAAGGATCATAGCTTCCATATTGCCTTGTATGCTTAACTTCAACAATTTTGTAATGTGGATCTATCCTTGTACCAGTTTTTGGTGTTGGGTCAAACCATTTACAACGAAAAAGTATCAACTTTTTCTATGGCTAATCAGGATACTATAGTTCTAAAATCTCTTGGAGCACACCATAATAATCAATATCTCCATCCTGATTGTTAGTGTCCCCTTTAACCCAGACTCCGCTATTATTGCTTTTATAATGCTTGGAGCTTTCTTCAATACGGAATTTGTAACCATTGACATTGTATTTTTTTCATTGTTTTGACATAAGGGTCTGGTCCCCAAGCTATATCTTTCAGAAATTGGTCAGCTATGCCATTATTTGGATCATGGACCTAGTGGTTAAAAAAAAAAGTTAGCAAATATTTATAGTTTATAAAAAATGAAATATAGTTGAATTTTATAACATAACACTTACATAACATTTGAACCACTCGCTAAACTCGGAATAAACAGGAGCATAGCCATACCTACCCACGAACAAACTGTCCAACACATTTAACGCTTGTCAGTGACATATTAGTATGGATTATTTTGAAAAACTCAATAATATAATTTGAAACCTACTTATAATGTGGTTCAACTTCCGGGAAATTCAACAATACATGTGTTGTGGCTGATTTTTTCTCCATATCAGTTAGGAGTCTTCTTTTAATAGTTTTAGAACCCCGACCTGGTCGATTGAATATGGATTTTAGCGGGGCCAAAGGATCATTCTCACCTCATAGTTTCGAGTTGGCCTATTTCTCAAACACGGAACGTGTTTCTCAAAATAATAAGAACAGAAGTGAGAGGTTTCCGCAGCGACATAGGCCTCACATATAGATCCCTCAATCCTATTCTTCTGCTTCACAAACTGTTTACATTTGCCAATTTTCCTGTATAACTTCAAATTAGATAGGAACTACAAGAATTATTCAATATTCAAAAATTAAATAATAATTTATAATAGTTACCTCTCCCAAGGGTACATCCATCTATATTTAACTGGGCCTCCAAGTAGTGCCTCTTGTACAAGGTGGACCGGAAGATGTTCCATCACATCAAAGAAACCACATGGAAGAAATTTCTCCAGCTTACATGAGGTTACACGAATGTTCTGATTCATCAAAAGTAGAGTATCTTCCCTCAATGTGTTGGAACATAAATCTTTGAAAAACAAACTAATCTCTGTGATTGGTTTCCATATTCTTTCGGGTAAGCCACGAAATGCAATAGGAACTAAAGTTTCCATGAAAACATGGCAATCATGACTTTTCATACCCACCAACTTGCCTTCTACCACATCTGCACGCTTACCCAAGTTGGACGCATACCCCTCGGGCATCCTCAAACTCATTATCCACTCACAAATCTTTCGTTTATCCTCCAAAGTGAATGTATAACTGGCCTTTGGCTTGACGATCCTATTTTTGTTTTTTGATTGTTGTAGGTGCAATTCTGGTCGCCTACAATATTCCATTAAGTCCTTTCTGGCATTTATGTTATCTTTTGTCTGGTCCCTAACATCCATCACTGTATTAAACAGATTATCAAAATAATTCTTTTCAATATGCATGACATCAAGATTATGTCGGAGAAGATTATGCTTCCAATAAGGTAACTCCCAGAATATGCTCTGTTTCGTCCAATTATGCTCAACCCCATACCCATTTAATCTAGAAGGTAGAGTTTCTGTCACCTTAGGCAAGTCCCTAACCCTCTCCCAAATTTGCTCCCCTGACAATGTTGGCGGTGGTAAGTCATGTTCAGTTTTATTCTTCCTGAATGCATTTCTCATACTCCTAAACTCATGATCCATTGGTAAGAACTGACGGTGACAATCAAACCATGAATTCTTGCCCCCGTGTTTTTAAAGTGAATGATTTAGTGTTTTCCATACAACAAGGACAAGCTAATTTGCCAGCAGTCATCCACCCTGACAACATTCCATAGGCAGGGAAATCATTAATAGTCCACATAAAAGCAGCACACATGTTGAAGTTTTGTTTGCTTGATATGTCGTATGTTAAAACACCTTCGTGCCACAAAGTCTGTAACTCGTGAATCAAAGGCTGCAAATATACATCAATCAAAAGTTTTGGATTACGTGGACTCGGGACAATGCAAGTTAGGAACAAATATGGACTTGTCATACACATCTCAAGCGGAAGATTATATGCTGTGACAAAGACTAGCCAACATGAATATGGTGCAGCTGAGACAGAAAATGGTGTGAATCCATCAGCACACAAACCCAATCGAATATTCCTTGGTTCATTAGCAAAATTCTGAAACGTTATATCGAAATGCTTCCATGCTTCTCCATCTGATGGATGACACAAAACACCGGGTGGCCTTCTATTTTCATAGTGCCATCTCATATGAGGAGCAGAACTCAGTGATGCATACAACCTCTTTAACCTTGGTATAAGAGGTAAATAATGCATCGCCTTAACTGCAACCCTCTTACCGCTGGCAAGCTATTTAAAACGAGATATTCCATAAACTTTGCAATTCTCTAAATCTGCATCATCCTTATAATACAACATGCAACCTTTTTCACAACAATCAATTTTCATAGACGAGAGACCTAATTTGGAAACAATTTTTTTTTCTTTAAAGTAATCATCGAGTATGTCTAAGTTCGGATTAAGTTCTTTCATAAGCTCAATCATAGCGTTTATGCCCGCTATAGAAATATTCGCATCCAATTTAATACTTAGCAGGCTAACGGCAACAGATAATGCAGAGTGCGACATGCCTTCGCAAAATGGACGACTAACAGACTCTAATTGTGCATAAAAATATTTTACCTCTTCATTGGGAGGTTAATCAATAGGTTGTTGGTTGTTACCCTTATTGTACATCCCAAGAGCATCCATAACCATTTCATGCACTCTAGAATCTTGACTACTTTCACCAACAACAGAATTATGATTGCAAATATTACTGGCACTACCCTCAAGACTAGTCCAAACATAATAGTCGTCCATAAAACCCTTACTACAAAGATCATCCCTAACATCCTCGGGTTTTAACCACTTTATACAATTGCAATCTGCACAAGGACACCTAATTGTCCCATCCTTTTGACAAAATAAATTTTCCTGATTAATAAACCCCTCAACGCCTAGCGTAAATTCATCCCTCAACCCCCGTCGATTAGGTAACACCCTATTATACATCCATCTACGATGTTCATTGTCCATCTACATGTACAAATAACAATCCACATGAATAGTTTAAGATGCACAGAGTAATTCTACATCTAGTACACAGCTTTAGTGATCTAGTAAATAAACCAAATTCGATATACAATTTCATGCATAGTTAATATTTAAAAAATTACACGATGAAGAGTTGACATACTGTTTTCAAAATAGATAATCCTTCCGTTTAAAAATAAATTGTGTTTTAGGCTTTTCATTTTGTTTAAAAATAAGTTGTTCTTTAGAATTTCAAAGAGGAAATTGATCTTATTCTTCCAAATTAAAAACAAGGGGCTTGGGGGAAGATCTCATAGAAAAGCTTCTAAATACCACAGTACACAAACAACAATTGTGCTTCAATCAAAACTAGTCCGATAAATAATATGAACCCTTGCTATCCTTTTCCCTCTATTTGGACCTTCTAGAAAGAAAACTAAACCCTATGGCAATTTAAAGCTGAGCCAACAAAAAAAAAAAAAAAAAAAAAAAGAGCCAGCAAACCTAAAAATACTCTCGCAAAAAAACCCCCAAATTAGAATTCATTTAGCATAAGACTAAAATGTTTAAAAATTATATCTTTGCACATAAAAAAGAGGAAATTTAAGCAAAAGATGCAATCAAGATTCTTCCTATTCAAATTCCTTCAAAATAATTGCAGTAATTAATGACTTCAAATAATAAACTTTACCTATTCAAGAATATAGAAAAAACCCTAACTTTGTCTCCACTTTGAAATTGCAAAGTCAATTGTTTTCCTTTGTGTTCACTGTTGCTTCCAATTCCACAAATTGGGTATCTTCGGCCCTGTATTCTCAAACTATTTCATGTCTCTTAGTTTCCCTCTATTCGTGATTGAAGTGGCGCCGTTAATACAAGATTGGACTTAAGAGAAGAGAGCAGCACATAAAACAAGATGGTACAAGAAGCATATACAGATGATAAATGAGAATTTTGCCTGTGATTGCTTGACATATTTTATGTAGTCCTCTTGTTTGGACATATTCTCTGTAGTCGTCTGAATGAATGACCCATATGTTGATTTGGGGAAATGGAATGGTTAGTTCTTCCTTTTGAACAAACCCTAGTTAAAAGTGCTCTATCTTTCTTTTGGCTAAAATATATGGCGCCTAAGTTCCCCGCTGTTGTTTTTTTTGCTTTTAAGTTTTTTTTTCAACTTTTTTCAGCTCCACTTATGTTCTGGTGCCTAAGTTTCTTTTATTCTGGCCTTAGTTTTTTAATTTTTTTTAACACAAATGGGGATGGGTAATGGAATGTATATACTCTCTCCGTTTCAATTTATGTGAACCGATTTGACTTTGCACGGAGTTTAAAAAAGTAGAGAAAACTTTTAAACTTGTGGTGTTAAATGAGTCACATATATTTTGTGTGGCTATAAATCATTGCATAAAGGTAAATTGTTTCCAAATATACAAAGAGGTCATTCTTTTTGGCACAGACTAATAAGAAAATAAGCTCATATAAATTGAAACGGATGGAGTATTAAAATATTTATAAGCTTTGAGATAATAAGTAAATAAAAATATGAAATTTATATAATAACCATCAAATTATGTAGAAAACTTGCAAAACAATTTACTTTTAAAAATTGATAACTCAAATTATCCTATTTTAGATCGAATCACCAGTTGAATAAAATTTTAACTTAACAAAAGATATATTATATATTTGTGAAGACAAAATTGAGATTGTTTTAATAAAAGATGAATTTATCATAAAAGAGTGAAAATAAAATTTTGTTTGGGAATGTCAAATCAAATTATCTCCAAACAAATCAAGAATCACTAAACTTATATAATTTTTTTCGTAATATTGTTTTCTCAAAATAACTAAGGCCTCATTTGTTTATATTAAGATTAAGGCGTCAAAATCTAAACGCATATCTGAATATTTAAGATATGCATTAAGAATTATATGTCTGAATCTAAATACACATATGAATACTAAGATATTGTGTTAAGGTCTGAATACTACATTATTAATAGTTAAGACAGTTTGCTTTACAATATCTGAATGTGTAAAATATGTCTTTATTTTAAAAAAAATCAGTATCAAATTTAATACAATACAAAATTAATCCAATATGTTATCAATAAAATATTTTTTAAAATATTATCTGAATGTTGGTGGTGGCAATACTAGAGGTGGTATTGTAGGTGTCAATTGAAGATGGTGTCGGCTAATGGTGGTATTGTAGGTAGTAGCTAGTGGTAATGAATGATGGTAGCAGTTGATGGTGGCGATTGATAGTGATAGCTAATAATGTTGGTAAATAATGACGGTGATTGACGATGCATAGTGGTGAAGGATAACGGTGATTGACGATATATAGTGGTGACTGATTGTGGTGATTGCAGGTAGTCATGAACGATGGTGTGTTGCAAAAATGGTGGTTGGTGGTGATGATTGTAAATAGTGACTAGTGGCATTGTAC
Organism: Lycium barbarum; assembly: GCF_019175385.1. NCBI lineage: Eukaryota > Viridiplantae > Streptophyta > Magnoliopsida > Solanales > Solanaceae > Lycium > Lycium barbarum. The sequence goes on from NC_083348.1 coordinate 53,148,535, forward strand.
GTTGATTATAATAATTGATAATGGCAGTGGTTGTAAGTAGTGACAGTTAATAATGGTGGGCAGTGACAATAATTGTTAATGATGGGGGATGTCGTAGTGGTAGCGATAATTAAATGGAGGAAACGATGAGCTGCATCTTTATAGAATTTTTTTAATCGATATTTTAATGATATTAAGACTTTGTTACAGATCTTTAATAATCATTCGGACTCATTAAGTAGTTGTAACATAATAGAATATCACAAATACAATTTCACGTACTGTAATTATTGACGTATACGCTAATCAATCGATAATATTTCTTAAAGATACCACTAATGCACTACTACTTAGTGTAATTATCAATTTATATAATTATCAATTTATAAGTTAATCAATCAGTAATAATCAATCAGTATTACTTAAGAATACCACTAATATACTTCTACTTATTAGAATTATTATGTAATAGACTTATCAATCACTAACATTACTAAACAATACTTCTAATACAATGCACTTTAACCATTGTCAATTTATAAGCTAAACAATCATTAACTTTTGTTAAGGATGCCACTAAGAACACTTCTATTTATACTATCACTTTTTAAACTTATCACTTATAACATTCTCTAGAGTGCTATGACTATACACTCTTACTCGGTACAATAAATAAGTGGTACTAGGTAATTTTCTTAATTATGATAAGTCTAGAAATGTAATATAACTAAAAAAACAAAAAAAAAAAAAAAAAACTTTAAACAATTATCGAGGGACTTACCAATTGACACCATCGCTATTTTTTATTTAAAAATATAAAATAATTATTTATTAAATACTCAATTTTACATATTTAATTTACCAAGAGATGTCCCTCTGTAATTTCAAAAAGAAAACTCAAAATAATTATATCTACTCTATCGAGAGACTCTCTCGATACATTTTATTTAATTTTCATTTATTTTTTTATTAACATACTAATGGTGTCCCTCGGTACAGGAAAAACAAAATTCAAAATATTTATATTTATATTACCGAGGGTCTCTCTCAGAAATTTTAATTTATTTTTTATTATGTATCGATAGAGTCCCTCGGTATAGTCAATTAAATGTTGACTTTAAAAAAGTCAAATAGTTTACCGAGGGATGTTCCTCGGTATCTTTAAAAAATAATTAAAAATTAAAATATTTGACTTTTCCGAGGGACGCCGTGGCAGAGTACCTCGGAATAGTGACATCAAATTTGTCCCTCAGTAACCCGCGTAGGTAAATAGCTTGTTTTGTGTAATGGTGTTCCTTGCTGGGCTTGAACATTGACTTTTCCATCATGATAGGTAAGGGAAATATACCTAAATATACCAGGTATATCCAGTTCTGTATACATATAGTGTATAAAAATTGGTATATGGTTGGTATTATCACTCGTGTGAGTCCATAATTGTTGGCTTTGTTGTTTAAGTTTATGTTTGGTTTTGGGCTTACTCTTATGTATTTTGTTGTTAGGCTTTGGCTTTATTTATTGTCATTTAATGCTATTTGGGCCACAGCTTTGGGCCATAGTTATCTTAAGTTGGACTTGTTGGTCTCTTTTGAACCTTCCTTTGTGTATACTACTTTGGTTTGGACTTCTTACATTAATAACCTGAACATTTGTTTATGTATAGGTGTGTTTATAATTATAATGTATTCTGTATTAAGTAAATAATTAAGTCCAAAATACTTATTTAATCTTACTATCTTCCTTTTCTACTTCGTGTTGCATGTGAAACTCCCGCGGCCCATTTGAGCCATTTCTCCACACCTGAAAACCTATCGGGCCTAAGGCCCAACTGCTTCTGTCCATTGATAGAGTCCGATAAAGAGAAAGGGAAGCTAATATTTGCTTTGAAGGCCCAACTATGGGTGAAAATAGTAACTAGTAGGCTTAGGTAGGCCCACCAGCTTAAACTCCCTCTATTTCTTTCATTATTTGTGTATATGAATATGTAAAAACATTTGAATAAATATTGAAACCCCTATGCATGTTTAGAATTTAGGAAATAACACTTAGTATCTTAGAAAGTCGCTTAAACACTTTCAAAACTCGGCTAATATAACTTTGCATGAAAATTGGCACTTAATTCGATTTCGATCAAATTTTAAAACTGGTGCGACATTTCATTAAGGTTAAATGACTATTTTTTTTTAACAATGATTAAGTAGCGAACAATTTGGTCCCTCTGCCCCTTTGTAGAACTTGAGAATAAAGATGACAATGTTTAAGTGATTTTGAGCCTCCAACCCGTTATGGAAAGTTTCAAACTGCTTAATGGACTGTAAAAACTAATTTGGGGCCAAGAAAACGAGAGAAAATGAGTTTAAAGACAGTTGTGAAAACTATGAAAAAGATAATGGACATTCTTTAACTTGGACTGAATTCTGAAAACTTGAGAAAATTTTCCAGAAAAATAAAGTACTTTGTGGTTCGGATTTAAATGATTTTCAAAAAGAAAATTGAGACTGTTGGGCCCAAAAGCCCAAACTTTATGGGCCAAAAATGAGGAGAAATTCACTTGGACCAAGTTTGAGGAAGATGGACTCTGGACTGAATTACGGATTAACTTAATATGGGCTTCAAATAAATAATTTGGACTTTAAACAAAAATCCCTATTATATATATATATATATATATATATATATATATATATATATATATATATATATATATATATATATATATATACATATACACACAAAAATCGGAGATATACTCCATACTTTATATATACGTTTAATAAAACCCATAAGTACTAAACCTATTTCATTAGTACTAAAATAGTATAGCGACTCTACTCGGAAGAAATTCTGGGTGTGTCTTAGTCCGGAAATGAAGTGAGTTGAACACTTATGTAGATTTTTAAACCCTAAAAACCTTTTTTCTAAGGAGACTTTTTGTCAAATTTTTCCTTGAGTTTATGATACAAATGAATGACGTTTTACGGAAAACTAAACACTTTTTAAGCAAATAATACATTAATCACACATTGAAGCTCATAAGTCAACCGTATTCTACGGATCTTTAATACTAGGGTGTGTAAAACCTTCCTAAGGGGATCACCAGAACCCTTACCTCGAACTTTGGTATTGAAAGATTTCTCTTTTGCTTGAAGAGCCTTTTACCCGGTTTTCCAAGTTTTCCTTCAAATAAATTAGGTGGCGACTCTAAAATACTAAAATAAATTAGAGCACCAACAACCTCGTAGTAGCTTTTATGCCCCTGCGTAAAAGGGAACCATAACATGGCCCAAGGAACTCATACCTCAAATGTGAAATGAGTGGTTTGAGCTCCAAAGTAGGTGGTTCCACGGTTGATGGCTTTGCGGGAGGAGTTTCTCTATTCTCTAAATCAAGATCAAGCTTCTTGGGATTGTATTTGTAGGACCCCAATCCAACTAATGCATTAACGGTCTCCTTTAATTCTTCATAGTTTTCACCATCATAATTCATCAAAACCGCCGCCAATACTTCACCAACATATCTATGAGCAACAGTGGTCTCTACGGCCTCATCAATAGTGTTTATAACCGACACAACACTCATATCCGCCAGTTGTTTCATTGACTTGCAAATATGGAATGTGATTTCCTCACTGTTCATCTGGAATTTGAGATCACCTTTTTCGACATCAACAACAGCTCGCCCAGTGGCTAGGAATAGGTGTCTCAAAATAATGGGGACTTCAAAGTCAATCTCACAATCCAATATTGTAACGACCCATTTGGTCATTATTGCATTTTTGACTCTTTTGACCTTTTCTCGAGGTTGGTTAGCTCCCTTTTAACCCGAGAGGACCATTGACACTCTTCCGAGGTGTTTAGATTTGGGTCGGGCGACTTTTTGTGAAGTTTGAGCTTAAAGCGAAAAAGATTTGACTCAAAGTTGACTTTTAGGTAAACAGACCTTTTTTGAAAATTCATCGATTCCGAGAGTTCTGGATGGTCGTTTAGAACTTGTGTGTATATCTGGTTTGGTTTCCAATGCACTCAGATGCATTTTGGGACTTGGGTTGGGAGGTCAAAATTGATGTATCGGGGGTTGGCTCGGTTAATGAGACCTCCGTTGGGAATTTCGAGGCCACGAATGCGTTCGTAGCGTGTTTTTATGTGTCTTTGTGTATGTGGTTTGTCAGCAGCTAGCCTCGGGAATTAGTCAGAAATTCGAGATGAAGTGTGAAACTTGGGAAAGTTTCTAGTGTCTAGTGCCCGCTTTGGCAGCACCAGCACTGCGGCAGCGGCACCGCTATAGCGGTCACCCCGCCGCTGAAGCGGCCCGTGCCCTCTAGGCATGATCGTTGTAGCAGTCAAGGGACCACTGGGGCGGCGCCGCTGAAGTGGTGTGAGTGACCGTAGAAGCGGTGATCGGGCAGTGACTGGGGTATTTAAATGATATAAAACCCCAAGTTTTTTCATTCATTGTTATTCCAAAAGTGGTTCATTTTGGGAGCATTTCTAGAGAAGCCTTAAAAGAGATTCTTGGTGGTAAGTCCACCTAAGCTTCTTGCAATTCATTATGCCTAAACATCTTAGAAACCCTTTTCCTTATTAGTTCATTAGTAATAGAAGATTAAAAGTGGGTTTTGGTGGTTTTGCTATCCAAGCTTATTAATGATGAAATTTATTGGGATTATGCTAGATTATGATGTATCTAGGGATGTTAATCATATACCCTCCATTATTAGTGTTGAATTATTGAATCTATGAGTTAGGGTTTATACCCAAAATTGGGGTTTTACTTGAAATTCGAAATTAGGTGAATCCATGAGCTAAATTAGCAAATTAGTTGTTGGGTTATGATCACCTAGTGCTTAATCTGATATTTTACTCCCGAATTTTCCATTTTAACCATGTGGGCCCCGTTTCTCTAAATTCTAGGGTTGAATTTGACCTAAATTGAGTGATAGCAATATTAGTATCCATCTTTATGATTTCTAATCTAGATTTCGAATATGCCTAGACTTCTTATATATTGAGGCTCAACGGGAGGGCAAGGCTAAAGAGTGATTGTCGGTGTTTGCTGTTCGGCCATCCAGGTAGGTTATGGCTTACCCTTGGTGTGACTTCGTATAGCGAAGCACATATTTAGATTATATTGTCAGAGAAAGCATGTAAACCTTTAGGTATGAAGTTGGGTTGGATATTGTCTTACGTTGGGCCTTATTGAGTGATTGGGGCTAGCAACCCCGTGTGTTGTGATTTGATTTTTCAATTATATTGGCTTGATGCCACATGTTGTTAGTAGATATTGGAATATGTTGTTCCATCTTGACTATGATATTATTGGCGTACCCATTGTTGGTACTTGTGACTCTGATATATTGTTGGCGTACCTATTGTTGGTGCTTGTTATATTGAGTATGATTATTGATGTTGATACATGCATTGCACGCACTCTCATTCTTCATGATATACTGTTGAGACACTGTTTATACGTGATGAAACACTGTGATGAGCTGGGCTCGATTTTAAAATGAGAGTGATGTGAGAGTCCGATATATCCGATAATTGTTCCAGAATCGTGGATTGAGTGAGTGCGTGGACTCCGCGGGTCCCCCAGGTTGGTGCCGATGAGAACCCCTCGTGGGCAAAGATCCGAGGTCTCGTCTGTCTGTTGGGAAAAGATCCGAGATGAGTGGCACCTAGACTTCGCGACTTACCTTGGGTTATGCTACCGAGATGTCAATATTTCCGTCCGGAGTACATGTGTACATAGAATTTGCATGGCATCCATACATTATTGCATTGCATTGCATCACTGCTTACATTGAGATGATTTGGTGTTGTACTTGTGATGTTGGATTCAGATTTGATATATTGAGGCTTGGCACTTTTAGGGTTAGATGCTCTACTTAAGTGATGACGTGAACTTGGCTTCGATTGTGTTTGACTTATACTTGTTGGTTTATCTGTCTATCTTGCTTTATTGTCTGAATTGTGTTAGCTATGCTTAGTCAGCCGATGATACCTACTAGTGCCATTGTTTTATACTGACCTGCACTTGCTGCATTCCTTTATGAATGCAGAGTATCAGGTTGGGTCTTCTTCCATCTCTCGTGGCTGATCATCGTCATCAACATTGTTACGAGTTATCAGGGTGAGCACGAGACATTCGCTGCCTTGAAGAATCTTCCTATTTTATGCCTTATTACTGCTATTCTGAGACATAGACAGATTTATGTAATATTATTCCAGACTTGTATATTTTTCATTAGATGCTCTTGTATTACTTAGATCGGTCTGTGGGCTGTTCTTTATTCCGCACTATTTCTATTATATATTGTTGTAAGACTTACATATTTATTCTTTTTCGCTTGCTTGGTTTAATTATTCATGTCTTTACTATCGTTGGGTTTAGGGTTCGCTTATCGAGATGGAAATGGTAAGTGCCCGCACGGCTTAGCCGAAACAGGTCGTGACAAGTTGGTATCAGAGCCCTAGGTTACCCGGTCTATAATACAAGAGTGTGTCTAGTAGAGTCTTGTGGATCGGTATGATGAGATCCGTACATATCTGCGAGAGGCTCTAAGACATTTAGGAAACTTCAAATTCTTTCATTCTCTCGTGCGAATTCAATAAAATTAGTATCTAGTCGATTCTAATTGGTATCTGGACCTTCTTATCTTGATCGTTCCTCAAAAAATGAAAACCAGTCCTTAAATTCTTACGTGAATGATTAATCTATGACGTGTCGTGGTATGGTACGAGATGTGTTATTCTGATTCGGATGCGTGGCCTAGTTCAGTCACTTGTTATGGCCTAAGGTTTCGATTGTGTAGAGTCACTATTAGACTTGGTTATTGTGTGGAGTCGCGATTAGACTCGTTTATTGTGAGAGTTCGTGAGAAATGGGAAGATAGTTCATAGGGTTATAGGGTCTCTATGTTTCAGCATTGGGTTGCCCGGAAGTGACGAAATGTAATTATGGCTTAACAATATTGGGTTGCTCGTGATCAGTTTGACTTCTGCTTTGGCAAGGCTTTATGATGGTGTGCGTGACACTGCGAACCAATGGCGGGTCGACGATTCAGTAACGGTAGAGTATTGGACTTTGGTATGTGAGAACAAGTGTAAGTTCGGTGATGACATCGAATGTGGACAACGTATTGTGATCGCGTGTAATAAAGAAAATAAGTTAACAATAAGGACATGAATGAGGACTTTTGCGGGAAGCGCATAGCGAAGTGAGACTTCATAGAATATCTTGGACATGAGTACCTTTCGAGAGATTGGGAAGGGAAAAATTGGTATCTGGCATGGTTGGCAGGATGAGTTTGCGACAGGTGCTAAAAGGTATTCTTGATATAAGTTAGTTGATGTTAAAGACTACTCGATTATTTAGTGAATGCTACGGGCACATCGTTTGGTCGTTAAATTTGATTGGGTTATAGGCTTTGAGAAGCGAGCAAACGACTAATGAAAATGATTTCAAATATGGGCATATCCGATAAGTTAATGACTTGAGGAGTTACAGGGTGTTCACTTAGACGGGAGGAGAAGCATTGATCTTGTTTTATGGTTTGTCGGGCTTAAATGGTGATTAGTTTAGAAGATCGAGTGGATTTGAGCTGTGTTGGATTGCGGGAACATTATATCACGATGTACAATAAGGGGTGTGACCGATGAGGTTGATGGGTGTCTACGAGGTTAAGGGCAGAAAGAAAATCGTTGAAGCAAGAGTTAGTGATGTGGGAGTTTGGTTGCAATGTACAGTGTAGAGTGGGCTTAAGATTTTATGGATAGGCTGTGTGTTCGATTATATCATAGACTAATAGAGATTAGTGGTCCATTAATTTTTAGAACCTTGTATTCATTGTGTTATTGGCTAGATCCCTCTAGTAGTGTGTTATTACTCGGCTTGGGTGATTGAAGAAAAAGGGATAGTCGTGGAAGTGGTTAGAGGTATTCAGATTCGATAATTGAGGTAAGAGGTAATTCTTCGAGGACTCGTAACGTTAATGATTTGAGTAAAGGATTATTAAACATGGGTACTTGAAATGATAGAATAGACAATTATGGGTTAATTGAGTTAAGTTCGGTATACATTTCAGAAATTAGGCATGGCAATTCGGGCAAAGACTTTTCAGTGAGATACATGAGGATATTAGTGAGACTGGTTGTGTAATACGCTAGATTTAGAGTTATGGCCTACTATTACCTTCAGATGTGATTTAGTCAGCGTACTAGACTTATGGTTATGTGATAGACTACTGAGTGGGTTCAAGTAATGGTCAGACGATGGCGGTATAAGTGAACTGATAGACATTGAGGAGTGGAAGAGTTAAGAGAAGGTATAGTTGACGAGAGTCGGCAAAAATGAGGACATCTTGCGATTACTTGAGTCTATTTAGATTGTGGCATCGTTGTCTTGCATATTCAGATGAGGTGTGATAATCGCGTGAGCTTAAGGAAGGAAGTTATAGATGGACTAAGTGAAATGAGTAAAATTCCGTAAGATTTGGGATCGGGAGCTAATAATAAGCATATTCAGTGAACCGACATGTTGAGATTTGTAAGAAGTGGCACAGTGGTACACCGTTGGAAAAGTTCATAACATTCTACAGTGAATGAGTCAGTGTGCTTTAAGAGAAGGGATTGTGGAATACCTATTATGTGATGTTGGAGTATATTTTCGAGGTAAGACCCTACTCGTGGTAATGCAGTATGATTGCAAATAATATTGACTGGACAGCTTGGGTAAAAGCTTTTGGTTATTAAGGACTTGGGCATAATTGCATGAGATTTCGAGCGGCAGTGTAAGATTGGATACTTTTGGCGAATTTACGAGCATATCAAGGTGGTACTACGAGAGGTTTGATGGTTATATAATTACTATATGACGCTTTAGGTTTTGCGTCGAAAGGTTCGATTTTGTATCGGATTTGTGTATCGGTAAAAGTTGAGAAACATGAAGTTTGAAATCGTAAGGTATAGTTCTTCGTTACTAAGTTGATAACTGGGATAGGACTCAACTTGTGGACTAAAAATGATAGACAGGATTTTTTATGCGTGATATGTCTATGATTGGTTTCGAAATTCGGAGTCAGTTCTAATGACTAATTGGTGATATTTGAGATTTGTGCATTCATTCAGGGTCAGCATGGTTCGAGTTAAGCTTAATGGTCTATGGTTATATTTCTAGGAAGATGTTTAAAGATTCGATGCGTTTGGCTCAAAATTGAGGTATGACAGATTTATCGAGCTTTGTCAGGGTTTCCTAGTGAATTTAATGATATTTTCTGAGAACATTTACATGGATAGAATAATGGATTGCAATGAGCTTAGTACAGATTTGAGGAGGTGCTGTTGTGCGAAAGGTCTCTATAGTGATCAGTTGTTTGCTCAACAAAATATTTGGTGCTATGGTTCCTGTATTGTGATTTGAAAGTTTTAGGAGATTCAGAACTGGCGAAGTTAGCTGCTGGTAAGATTAGTTTTTGATAGAATTGAGCAGAGATCGCAGATGAATCAAGGATTCTTTCTAGCGAGAGTAAGTTATGGGTTCAGAATTTTGGTATATGTGTTCTTATGTTTCTAAGGAATCACGGTACGAGAAACAACTCTAGTAAGTGCGAAGGAAAGGTTAGCAGAATCAGAGTATTTCATCGGTTTAGGATGGGTTATGGTGGTGACTATGTTGTATAGGATTGCATCGGTTTGGGAAGTAGTTGTGGAGCCTTTGTGTTCAGAGTTGCGGTTTTATCAAATCGAAGAATTCGAGTAAGGCGATTCGTTTATTCAAGGATCAGTTGCGAGGGAAATCCGAATATGGAGATATGAGAATTGGAACTTGAGCTAAGTGTGGAGAGTTGTGACTGGTAAGTGTGCCGAGGTACTTAGGCCTGTTTGAGACTACCTGTTGTTGGACCCTTGTTCTATGAGTTAGTTTTCACCAGACCTGTTAAATGTTCATCCGATGTTCCATGTTTCTGTGTTGGAGAAGTACCGTTCTGGTAGTTTCTGTATCATTCGTTGGGGATTCAGTTTGTTCGGTGAGAATTTTTCAAATAAGGAGAAGTCCGACGTGCATGGCCGATATCTTCAGTCATTGCCAATTCCAGCATTTTTCCGTCCTCTCTTCCTTGTCGCTCGAGGACTAGCGATTGCTTAATTAGTAACTGATGTAATGACCATTTTGGTCGTTATTGCATTTCTGACCCTTTGACCCTTTCCCGAGCTTGGTTAGCTCCCTTTTGACCCAAGAGGACCATTAACACTCTTCCTGAGGTGTTTAGACTTGGGTCGGGCGAATTTTTGTGAAGTTTGAGCTTAAAGCGAAAAAGAGTTGACTCAAAGTTGACTTTTGGGTAAACGGACTTTTTTTTTGGAAATTCGTCGAATCCGAGAGTTCCGGATGGTCATTTAGAACTTGTGTGTATATCTAGTTCGGTTCCCAATGCACTCGGATGCATTTTGGAAGTTAGGTTGGGACGTCAGAATTGAGGTATCGGGGGTTGACTCGGTCAACGAAACCTCTGTTGGGAATTCCGAGGCCACGAACGCGTTCATAGCATGTATTTATGTGTGTTTGGGTATGTGGTTTGTGAGCACCTAGCCTCAGGAATTAGTTAGAAATTCGAGATGAAGTGTGAAACTTGGGAAAGTTTCTGGTGTCTGGTGCCCGCTTTGGCAGCACCAGCACCGCGGCAGCGGCACCGCTATAGCGGTCACCCCGCCGCTGAAGCGGCCCGTGCCCTCCAGGCATGATCGTTGTAGCAGTCAAGGGACCACTGGGGCGGCGCCGCTGAAGTGGTGTGAGTGACCGTAGAAGCGGTGATCGGGCAGTGACTGGGGTATTTAAATGATATAAAACCCCAAGTCTTTTCATTCATTGTTATTCCAAAAGTGGTTCATTTTGGGAGCATTTCTAGAGAAGCCTTAAAAGAGATTCTTGGTGGTAAGTCCACCTAAGCTTCTTGCAATTCATTATGCCTAAACATCTTAGAAACCCTTTTCCTTATTAGTTCATTAGTAATAGAAGATTAAAAGTGGGTTTTGGTGGTTTTGCTATCCAAGCTTATTAATGATGAAATTTATTGGGATTATGCTAGATTATGATGTATCTAGGGATGTTAATCATATACCCTCCATTATTAGTGTTGAATTATTGAATCTATGAGTTAGGGTTTATACCCAAAATTGGGGGTTTTACTTGAAATTCGAAATTAGGTGAATCCATGAGCTAAATTAGCAAATTAGTTGTTGGGTTATGATCACCTAGTGCTTAATCTGATATTTTACTCCCGAATTTTCCATTTTAACCGTGTGGGCCCCGTTTCTCTAAATTCTAGGGTTGAATTTGACCTAAATTGAGTGATAGCAATATTAGTATCCATCTTCATGATTTCTAATCTAGATTTCGAATATGCCTAGACTTCTTATATATTGAGGCTCAACGGGAGGGCAAGGCTAAAGAGTGATTGTCGGTGTTTGTTGTTCGGCCATCCAGGTAGGTTATGACTTACCCTTGGTGAAACTTCGTATAGCGAAGCACATATTTAGATTATATTGTCGGAGAAAGCATGTAAACCTTCAGGTATGAAGTTGGGTTGGAAATTGTCTTAGATTGGGCCCTGTTGCGTGATTGAGGTTAGCCACCCCGTGTGTTGTGATTTGATTGTTCTATTGTATTGGCTTGATGCCAAGTGTTATTAGTAGATATTAGAATATGTTGTTCCATCTTGATTATGATATTGTTGGCGTACCCATTGTTGGTACTTGTGATATTGAGCATAATTATTGATTTTGATACATGCATTGCACGCACTCTCATTCTTCATGATATACTTATGAGACACTGTTGATACATGATGAAACACTGTGATGAGCTGGGCTCAATTTTAAAATGAGAGTGACGTGAGAGTCCGATATATCCGATGATTGTTGCAGAATCGTGAATTGAGTGAGTGCGTGGACTCTGTGGGTCCCCCAGGGTGGTGCTGATGAGAACCCCCCGTGGGCAAAGATCTGGGGTCTTGTTTGTCTGTTGGGAAAAGATCCGGGACGAGTGGCACTTAGACTTCACGAGTCATCTTGGGTTATGCTACCGAGATGTTGATATTTTTGTCCAGAGTACATGTGTACACAGCATTTGCATGGCATTATATTGCATCCATACATTATTGCATTGCATTGTATCACATCTTACATTGAGATGATTTGGTGTTGTACTTGTGATGTTGGATTCGGATTTGATATATTAAGGTTTTGCACTTTTGGGGTTAGATGCTCTACTAGGTTATAACGTGTACTTGGCTTCGATTGTGTTTAACTTATACTTGTTGGTTTATCTGCATATCTTGCTTTGTTGTCTGAATTGTATTAGCTATGGTTAGTAGGCCAATGATACCTACCAGTACCAATTTTTTGTACTGACCTGTACTTGTTGCATTCCTTTATGAATGTGGCGTATCAGGTTGGGTCTGCTTCCATCTCTCGTGGCTGATCGTCATCATCAGTATTGTTGCGAGTGTCCAGGGTGAGCACAAGACGTTTGCTGCCTTGAAGACTCTTCCTATTTTATGTCTTATTATTGCTATTCTGAGACACAGACAAATTTATGTAATATTATTCCACACCTGTATATTTTCATTAGATTCTCTTGTATTACTTAGATCAGACCCTGGGGGTGTTCCTTATTCCGCACTATTTCTATTATACATTATTGTGAGACTTACATATTTATTCTTTTCCTCTTGCTCGATTTAATTATTCATGTCTTTACCTATCGTTGGGTTGAGGGTTCGCTTATCGAGGTGGGAAAGGTAAGTGCCCACACGACTTAGCCGAAATATGTCGTCATAAGTTAGTATTAGAGCCCTAGGTTACTCAGTCTATAATACAAGAGTGTGTCTAGTAGAGTCTTGTAGATCGGTACAATGAGCTCTGTACTTATCTGCGAGTGGCTATAAGACATTTAGGAAACTTCAAATTCTTTCATTTTCTCGTGCGACTTTATTCAAATTGGTATCTAGTCGATTCCAATTGGTATCTAGACCTTCTTATCTTGATCATCCTCAGAAGATGAAAATCAATCTTTAAATTCTTACGTGAATAGTTGATCTATGACGTGTCGTGGTATGGTATGAGATGTGTTATTTTGATTCGGACGTGTGGCCCAGTTCAGTCACTAGTTATGGCCTGAGGTTTTAATTGTGTAGAGTGACGATTAGACTCAGTTGTTGTGTGGAGTCGCGATTAGACTCGTTTATTGTGAGAGTTCGTGATAAATGGGAAGATAGTTCAGAGGGTTACAGGGTCTCCATGTTTCCGCGTTGAGTTGCCCGGATGTGAAAAAGTGCAATTATGGCTTAACAATAGTGGGTCGCTCGATATATGATCGGTTTGACTTCTGCTTCATCTGGGCTTTATGATGGTGTGCATGACACTGGCGAACCAATGGCGGGTCGACGATTCAGCAACAGTAGAGTATTGGACTTTGGTATGTGAGAACAAGTGTAAGTTCGGTGATGACATCGAATGTGGACAACGTATTCTGATCGCATGTAACAAAGAAAAGAAGTTAACAATAAGGACCTGAAGGAGGACTTTTGTGGGAAGTGCGTAGCGAAGTGAGACTTCATAGAATATCTTGGATATGAGTAGGTTTCGAGAGATTAGGAAAGGAAAATTGGTATCTGGCATGGTTGTCAAGATGAGTTTGCGACGGGTGCTAATGGTTATTCTTGATATAAGTTGATGTTAAAGGACTATTTCTATTATATATTATTGTGAGACTTACGTATTTATTCTTTTCTGCTTGCTCGATTTAATTATTCATGTCTTTACTTATCATTGGGTTGAGAGTTCGCTTACTGAGGTGGGATAGGTAAGTGACCGCACGGCTTAGCCGAATTAGGTCGTGATAAATATGACAAAATCGGTCATAAATATGAAATGGTCCACCCTCACAAGTACATCAAAAAGGATCCTACCGACCTCTTAACGGTTCGATCTGCCATTAGTAACCGCATTGTTGTAGGTCGGGGAGTGTCGAAACCCAACTTGTTGAATATTGCAAACGGCATTAAATTGATACTTGCACCAAGGTCACACAAAGCTTTGGCAAATTTATGCACCCCAATGGTACATGGAATAGTAAAGGCTCTGGGGTCTTCTTTCTTTTGTACTAAAACCTTTGTGACGATAGAGCTACAATGATGCGTAACATCCCCCGTCGCAAAGCTAGTTTGCATCTTCTTTGTCACAAGATCTTTCATAAATTTAGCGTATCCCGACATTTGTTCAAGGGCTTTTACCAATAGGATGTTGATTGAGAGTTATTTCAACTTTTCGATGAACTTGATGAATTTTCCATCATCCGCTTTCTTTGCCGACAGTTGAAGAAATAGAATAGGAGGTTTCAAAATAGGCGTTAAAGTTTTAGCTACCTCCTCCACCACTTTCTTGCCTTGGGTAGCTTCATCATTTTCGGACACTTCTTCAACAACAATGGGCTTTTTAATGCTTACCCTATTCTTCGTCGGATGACTTTCTTCTTCAATAAACACGGGTTCATCAGCAATTGCCTCATCATCAATAACCACATTATCTTTCACCAACTTTTCTTCCCCAAGTGTCTTGCCACTCCTAGTAGTAATTGCATGGCATTTATAGTCACCATCTTTCTTCGAGTTCGCAACCATGTCACTAGGGAGTGTGCCCTTTTTCCTTTGATTTAGGATAGCAGAGATTTGTCTAAGTTGTGCTTCCAATTCCTTAATGTAAGTAGAGTAAGAACTTACAACTTGCCTGATGCTTTTCATCTCATCTCCCGTCTCTTTGACAAAGGCGTCGGTCGACTCAACCTTCTTCAACACTCTAGATAGCATGTCCTCCGTTTTCAAACTAGCGGGATCACTAGTGGATGGTTGGCTTGAAAGTTGTTGATTCCATAGGGTGGGACATAGGGATCAGAGCTCTGGTGATTGTTGTAATTGTTATTATAACGACCTTGATTTGTCCCGCTATTGTGCGTTTCCTTAATCTTTGTTCCAACCTTGATTCCCTTGACCTTGCCGCCATGGTCCTTGATTGGAAACTTGGTAGTTAGGCTGGGAACCTCCCGCTTGATTGTTGACAAAATTACCCTCTTCATCACACATTTGGAAGCACTGTTCATCTTAAGGGCCTCCTTCGCAAGACCCTACCGCATTCACCCGTTTAGTACTTCCTCCCAGTACATGCTTTGTGAGAAGCGCCATTTGAGTGACCAATTTAGCAAATATTTCATCTCTCTCTTCTTCCTTCTTTATTTCTCCTCGAGACAATACTATTTTAGACGGACCTCCTCCAACGACTTCCGCCTCTCTAGTATGCGAAACTTCATTGGTCTCGGTCAATTTATCTAGTAGAGCACTCACCACATCATATGAATTGTCCATAACGGACCCCTCCGCAATATTGTTAGCCATCGACTTGTTGACCGAGTGAAGTAACCAATAGAATATTTGGAGAAGAACACTATCGGGCAACCCATACTATGGAGAACTCTTGACTTTCTTTTTTAATCGAGTCCAAGCTTTATGGAGAGCCTCATTAAGAAGTTGATGAAAGTTGTTGATTTCATCGCGGAGTTGCAACATCTGGGATGGAGAGAAAAGCTTCTTGAGGAACGCTTCGGAGGGAAAAACTTCTTGAGGAATGCTTCGGTCAATTCCGCCCAAGTGGTGATGAAACCGAATGGAAGATCATCCAACCATGCAATGGCTTCCCCCGTGAGAGAGAAAAGGAAAAGCCTCAACTTGACCATCTTGCATGAGATGTTCGGGTTCACATTGGTGGTACAAATCCCAAGAAAGTTCTTAAGGCGCCTATTCGGTTCATCAGCGGGTAGACCTCCGAATAGGACCTTAGTGTTGAGCAGATGCAACATCGTATTGTTAACATCGAAACTTGTGTTCCCTTGAAGTGGGGGAGGGTGGATTGCGGCTCCGATCTCCCCTACAATTCCATCATCGAATTCCGTGTCCGACATTTCACCTGAACAATACGAACAACAACAAAAAGTAAGTAGAGAAATAAAGACTAAAAGTAGAGTTTTATACTAATTGGTAAATTTCTATACTGTATTCCCCGACAACAGCGCCAAAATTTGATGCGCTCAAATTACACCTTTAAATAGGTATAAAGTGGTCGTTGGTCAATGAGGTTGGGATTGAATCCCACGGAGAATACAGTGAAGAAATTTACTTACTAAGTGTAACGCTTGACTATTAGTCTATATTTCTAGGGAAGGGGCTATAAATATTGTTTGATTTGAAGATTGTTATGCTAATTGCTAGAGAAATATTATTGTAAATTTAATCTATTGATAAAGGGACTAAGGTTGTGGTTCCAAACAAAAGTAATGCAAATGGGTATTAATTCAATTCATTAGTTTGTTTAGATATAATAAACAATAGGTTTCTTTTGTTTACCAAAAGTTTTCCAACCAAATCAATAAATATCATTTCTAAGCTTCTCCAAGCCTTAGACCCATTTTAGTTTCAAGTTAGCTTTACTATTCTTAGCTTAAGCTATTAGAAGGGATTTAAATCCCCAAATTCTTTCTATTTAACTCTTTTCCTAACTTTTACTTTCTTTTCCAGGCAAAATAGAAGTATTTAGGCACAAACAATGTTGGCCACCATTAAAAGTCATTCAAGCTTGAAGAGTTAATAGGAAACACCATTAACAAATAGTTTGAATGCAAAACCAAATCACATAACTAACATATTTGATCTCACAACCTTAGCTAATGGGATCAGCTACTCATATTCATTAAATAAAATATAATAACATGAAAAGCCTTCATAAATCTTACAAAGGTGTAATGAAGATGTCACACCCCACCCTTGGTAAGGCATGACTGGCACCCGGCACCTTACAGGAACCGAGCGAACCAACTTATAACTTGCATCCTTCTTGTCTCGAATGGTAAAAATATGGCTAAGGGCTAAATATGAACATAATATCATGGATAAATATATGTGCAATGGGATACGATACCAACATAACTACCAGCATAACATAACTAAGCTATACACAGGAACTGTCTGCAAAGCCTCTATGAACAAGACTGAAATATAAAAGTCGGGACAGGGCCCCCGACATACCCTTAACGCAATTCATATATATATAGACTTAGACTCGGCAATGCCCTAGGAAGAAGTGGAGCCACCAAACGTAACTGGTACCTGAAGGCTGCCTACGGTGGAAGATCCTCGTCTCGTCCATTTGCACCTGTGGGTATGAACGCAGCGTCCACAAGAAGGGACGTCAGTACGAACAATGTACTGAGTACGTAAGGCATAACTAATAACATGATATAAAAATGAAGAGAGCAAAAGATAAGGTGAGTAATTATACCTCGTACACTTTCTTAGACCTATATCACGTAAATTAACTTTTCTATAGGAGAAAAACATTTCATACACATCTGCATTCACATGCATTTACTATACATACGTCTGTCACATTCGTACCCAACCCTTTCGGGACTTGGTGTCATCCGTACCCGGCCCTTTTGGGACTTGGTGTCATCTGTACCCGACCCTTTCGGGACTCGGTGTCACCCGTACCCAGCCCTTCTGGGACTCTGTGTCATACCCAACCGATCAGTAGGATGCAATGCATACATACATACATATACATAAAAATACATAAATGAAATCAACATCATCATCAGCATTATCTTTATCACTATATCATTCCTTGAAGGATCAACCATCGTAAGATGAAATCGATAATGTCATGGGAGTATCGAGAACCATGAACTTAGATAGCATTAGAAATAGAATCGTCATAGCTACATCTCACCTCGAAAGAACAAGTATTATGAGGTGAGATGAATCACAAAGAATAGTCTCAAGATCATGAATAAGCTCAATAATATCGTAAGGATCATGAGATACATAGACTTCTAGAATTTTTGGAAGCAAGGATATTGTGGATATGGCACAAAGGTTTATAACAAAAGAATCATGCCTTTAGAAAGAAAGGGTTTAGCCTTAACATACCTTTCGGTTTCCTTGGTCACTTGACGTTTATTCTTCCAAGCTCGCAAATCTACACATAAACCATTCATACTATCATTAGTCCCATTGTCACCCATTTGTCTCAAGCATTTAAATAAAATCCCTTTAGAATCTGTCGAAATTCGGGCAGCATCTCTCCGGTTTATATTGCCTAGCCCGAAATCACAATCCAGCAACCAACAACAACAACAACAACAACAACAATACCAACATCAACCACAATATTGTCAACACCAATAAAATGTCCCAAACGATATTTGTCCAATTCTTAAACCAACCATAACAGCATCCATAATACCATAATCAAAGAATTATATTTAATTTAATATCAAGTTAATCCAAAATTCTCTTTCAAACTCACCTCATGGCCATCAACTTCAATTCAAATTTTTATGATTTTTCTCCTATGATTCTTTCCTCTCTAAGAATTGCTAAACCTTTACATCATATCAATCATGTAAATAATAGGAAGAACATACCTTATAGTAGAAGAACTTCACTTTATTCACCCCTTTCCAGATCAAGTTCATCACCACCTTGAAGAGAAACAAGAACAATTACCTTCCATGAATTTTCTTTGAGGTTTTGATGTTGGTATTCTCTCTTAATAATATGGAAAGGTTATGGAAGGATTATGGAAAATTATGGAGAGTTATGGAATGTTATGGAAGATGATGGAAAGTGATGGAAAATTATGGAACTCTCAAGAAGTATGAAGGATGAGAAAATGGTGAAAATTGATGAAAATTAATGGTTTAGAGGGGTATTTATAGGTCTGTGTTGGGTCGGTTTCCTTTAGCAAGCTGGGTACTGTAGCACCCGGTTACTGCAGCAGC
Source organism: Lycium barbarum (assembly GCF_019175385.1). Lineage (NCBI taxonomy): Eukaryota > Viridiplantae > Streptophyta > Magnoliopsida > Solanales > Solanaceae > Lycium > Lycium barbarum. The sequence continues at coordinate 53,167,399 of NC_083348.1, forward strand.
ATGTTTCTACTCCGTCAGCCTAACTTGTAACATCCATAATTCTCTACTCCGATTTCATATCGATGAGCGGTCCATTGAGTTGGAAACTAGACTCGGCGAACTTCATTTTAGGCTTTTGAAACACCTTAATACTCCTAATATACTAGGAGATATACCCCTCCAAATTTGACCCAAAATTCTGTCCAAAATTCTACCAATTTTTAAATTTTTGACAAACTTATTTTCTTCAATTTGCTTGGTCCCGGAACCCTCCGAAACTGTCCGTATATGATATTCATCATTAATCATACTTGATAATGGTCATGTCCTTTGGTTCCAAGGTTCTCCTTCCCGGTTACGACTTAAGAGATCGTAATTCATCCTTTACTCATACAATATACTTAATAATGCTTTGTTCCTCATAATCCAAAGTTGTTTTACTTAGCCATAGCTTGAAATACTTACGTTCAAATTTAATAAGTGCTTCTCTAAAAGTACGGGGTGTAACATCCTCCCCCCCCCCCCCCCCCCTCCCCTTTTTAAAAACATTCATCCCCGAATGTTGAAGCAGAGTTCATTCCGAGGGCAATGTCGATATTTTTATCTGCATTTACCGGTATTTAGTTTACTCACTTGTAGTCTTACCTACTTATTTAAAAACTGCAATTGCACAGTTTATCCTTCTTCTTATCATTCAGAAATTCTTGTTCTCTTCGATCTCTACATATCCTTCTTACGCTTCATAGATATTCCCGGCCTTTGTCTTAGTCACCAGCTTGTTCCCATCAAATGCGATATCTTTAATCATTTCCTTTGAGCTCTCCTTTTACTCTTAGCCTTCGGTCGACTCCCACCTGATAAGTTTTTTCCCATAATCTAGCTCACTTATCTGGTTTTTTGATTCATTAATCAAACGGGTCCCTTGATTCCTTCAATGTTCGTCTCCTCTATTTATAGCCATGAATCTTTTTCTTGCGATCTCATCTCTACCTATTTTCATAACTTCTCCTTGCATTTCCTTAGCTCATCTTGCTTCATAGCTCTCTATTACTTTTCGATTGCCCCATTATCGGGTGTCATATTCCTCCAATACCTTATCTAGTCAATCCTTGTCTTCGTCATGAAATACCTATAAAGTTCATCTTGTCATTCATTTCTTACTTCCCTTCTTAATACCATAGCTTGCTCGTATGCTCATGTATGTCTACTCCTCGTATATTCATCCTGCTTTCCTTACAACCATATCTCTAGTCCAAGCCTATTATCTTATGCTATCAATACCTACCTTTAACATAGGCTTCATTTTTTACCCCAGCACAATCGAAAATACAAGAAGTAATATATATATATATATATATATGACAAAATAGAATCCGAATCGATCACTACATATATATCATGGGAAGACATTGATGATATACCTGTGACAGCATTAAGGAAAGGCTCATGATCCTATTGCTCAGCTAATGCATAATCATGGTTCTAAGGGCCGCTTGAACTAGACACTCTTCCTCTACTTGTACCTGCGACCCCTGTCCCAGAGGGTGTACCGATAATGACGAACCTATTACTGATCTTGTAGGCCGGTCCGTATCCATACTACCTTGGGACGGGCACTCACGCATAATATGGCCTGACCGGCCGCAAGCATAACAAACATCTAGACCTAATCGGCATGGTCCCCAATGTAATCTGCCACACTGAGTACATCATGGTGCAGGTGGCCTCATCCGGCCCCAGTCACCCTTATACTGTATACCCGAGAATTCGGAACTCTTCCTCGGTTCGGAATAGATAGGGAGATCAAATCTCTTACTTACAAATCGGGAAGACGCACTAGCCGCTGACTGGCCTAGCTGCCTGGAATACTGCGGCTCCAGTCCTCCTCTAAACTCACTAATATCTCCTGAAGATCTAGCCTTCTTACTTTCACCACTATCATAATGCGCTCACCCTCTTGCAGCTGCCGTTGCTCTTCCAAATTCTGAGCATGTGCCTGAATACGAGAAATGACCATCCCCCCCTGAAGTGAGGTCGTCAAACATTCCTTAAGCAAATGTGGCCCCAAACCGCTCACAAATAGATGTACGCGGTCTCCCATATCTGCTACCATGGTTGGAGCATACCTAGCCAGAGAATTAAAGTAGAGACTATACTAGCGAGCACTCATATTCCCTTGTCTGAGATTCAAAAATTGATCGGCTCTGGCCCGCCGAACCTCTGGCGGCAAATAATGTTGAAGGAAAGTGTCTACAAACTCTTGCCATCCTGGGGGAGGTACATTAACTCCTCTAGAGGACATCCAGATCGTATACCAATGGACCACAACATCCCGTAATCTATAAGAAGCCAATTCTACTTACTCAGTATCAGAAGCATGTATTAGCCGTAACGTGCTCGACATCTCATCTACAAAGCTTTGTGGGTCCTCATCCGGTTTTGACCCAAAGAACTCTGGAGGGTCTAAACTATTAAAATCACGGGCTCTTGCACTAACTGCTCTGTCACCTTGGCCTACACCCTGCCGCTGGGCCTGAGCGGCAACTATCTGAGTTAACAACTGAATGACCTCTCTCATCTGCTGGCCTGAAGCATCTGGTGGAGGAACTGGGTGTGCTGGAGATGGAGCTGAGGCTCCGTTATGCCCCTCTAAAATGGGTGGAGCGTAAGAGGTCCGAGACGGAAGCTCATTCTGAGACTCACCCTTCTCTATATCTGCAGGCAGATCTCGTTTCGTTCTCCTTTCTACTACTGACTTGCCCTTCTGGGTGGCAGTGGCTTTTCTCTTCAAAGGCATTGCTGAAATCATAATGCACAATTAGAAAAAAGGGAATCCTAATGACATAGCTCTATCACACGATATAAGATGAGGAAATAGGGTCAATCATTCCTAAATGTCCCGCAGCCTCCTGTTTATAAGTGTGGTGCACTGCATATCATAAACAAGACTCTGCTAGAAACGGCTTGCAGACAACCCTAGGACAGAATTGCTCTGCTACCAATTTGTCACACCCTACCCTTGGTAAAGCGTGACTGGCACCCGGCACCCTACGGGAACCGAGCGAACCAACTTATAACTTGCATACTTCTTGTCTGGAATGGTAAAAATATGGCTAAGGGCTAAATATGAACATAATATCATGGACAAATATATGTGAAATGGGCTACGGTGCCAACATAACTACCGACACAACATAACTAAGTTATACAAGGAACTGTCAGCAAAGCCTCTATGAACATAACTGAAATATACAAGTCGGGACAGGGCCCCTGACATACCCTTAACGCAATTCATATATATATATATATATATATATATATATATATATACTTAGACTCGGCAATGCTCCATGAAGAAGTGGAGCCACCAAACGTAACTGTTACCTGAAGGCTGCCTACGGTGGAAGATCCTCGTCTCGTCCATTTGCACCTGCGAGCATGAACGCAGGTTCTACAAGAAAGAACGTCAGTATGAACAATGTACTGAGTACGTAAGGCATAAATAGTAACATGATATAAAAACGAAGATAGCAAAAGATAAGGTGAGTAATTATACCTCGTACACTTTCTCAGAACTCTATCACGTAAATTAATTTGTCTATAGGAGAAAAAAAAAATTCATACACAATATACACACATTTGCATTCACATACATTTACTATACATATATCAGTCATATCCGTACTCGGCCCTTTCGGGACTCGACGTAATCTGTACCCGGCCCTTTCGGGACCCGGTGTCATACCCAACTGATTAGTGGGATGCAATGCATACATACATACATATACATAAAAATACATAAATGAAATCAACATCATCATCAGCATTATCTTTATCACTATATCATTCCATGAAGGATCAACCATCGTACGATGAAATCGATAATGTCATGGGAGTATCGAGAACCATGAACTTAGATAGCACTAGAAATAGAATCGTCATCGCTACATCTCACCTCGAAAGAACAAGTATTATGAGGTGAGATCAATCACAGAGAATAGTCTCAAGATCAGGAATAAGCTCAATAATATCGTAAGGATCATGAGATTCATAGACTTCTAGCATTTGTGGAAGCAAGGATATTGTGGATATGGCACAAAGGTTTATAACAAAAGAATCATGCCTTTAGAAAAAAAGGGTTTAGCCTTAACATAACTTTCGGTTTCCTTGGTCACTTAACGTTTATTCTTCCAAGCTCGCAAATCTACACATAAACCATTCATACTATCATTAGGCCAGTTGTCACCCATTTGTCTCAAGCATTTAAATAAAATCCCTTTAGAATCTGTCGAAATTCGGGCAGCATCTCCCCGGTTTATATGCCTCGCCCGAAATCACAATCCAGCAACCAATAACAACAACAACAACAACAACAATACCAACATCAACCACAATATTGTCAACACCAATATATTCCATAAAATGTCCCACACAACATTTGTCCAATTTTTCAACCAACCATAACAGCATCAGTAATACCATAATCAAAGAATTATATTTAATTTAATCTCAAGTTAATCCAAAATTCTCTTTCAAACACACCTCATGGCCATCAACTTCAATTAAAATTTTTATGATTTTTCTCCTATGATTCTTTCCTCTCTAAGAATTGCTAAACCTTTACATCATCTCAATCATGTAAATAATAGGAAGAACATACCTTATAGTAGAAGAACTTCACTTTATTCACCCCTTTCTAAGATCAAGTTCATCACCACCTTAAAGAGAAACAAGAACAACCTGCCATGAATTTTCTTTGAGGTTTTGATGTAGGTATTCTCTCTTAATAATATGGAAAGGATATGGAAGATTATGGAAGGATTATGGAAAATTATGGAGAGTTATGGAATGTTATGGAAGATGATGGAAAGTGATGGAAAATTATGGAACACTTAAGAAGTATGAAGGATGAGAAAATGGTGAAAATTGATGAAAATTAATGGGTTAGAGGGGTATTTATAGGTGTGTGTTGGGTCGGTTTCCTTTAGCAACCCGGGTACTGTAGCACCCGGTTACTGCAGCAGCGTGTTTCTACTCCGTCAGCCTAACTTGTAACGTCCATAATTCTCTACTGCGATTTTGTATCGATGAGCGGTCCATTGAGTTGGAAACTAGACTCGACGAACTTCATTTTAGGCTTTTGAAATACCTTAAAACTCCTAATATACTAGGAGATATTCCCCTCCAAAGTTGACCCAAAACTCTATCCAAAATTCTACCAATTTTCAAATTTTTGACAAACTTATTTTCTTCGATTTGCTTGGTTCCGGAACCCTCCGAAACTCTCCGTATATGATATTCGTCATTAATCATACTTGATAATGGTCAGGTCCTTTGGTTCCAAGGTTGTCCTTCCCGGTTACGACTTAAGAGATCGTAATTCATCCTTTACTCCTACAATATATTTAATAATGCTTCGTTTCTCATAATCCAAAGTTGTTTTAGTTAGCCATAGCTCAACATACTTACGTTCAAATTTAATAAGTGTTTCTCTGAAAGTACGGGGTGTAACAAAAGAAGATGACAAAAGGGCAAGATTCCTTCTTAAAAGCTTCAACAACCAATATTCTATGTATTTAATGCTCAAAGACCAAGAGTAAAAGTCAGAATAATGAATACAAACCCTAAAAAATATATGTATAATGGTCCGAACATGGAAAGTAATTTCATACAAAATTGCCCCGATGAAAGAAATATGGATAGTAAAACAAGAATACAGTCCATAAAATTTGCATCATCCACCGTAGAACAGAATTCTTCAAATTAGGTCTTCTTTTTACGCTTCATTTTTACGGACCGTAAAATAGAAATACGGTCCGTATATTTCCACCGGAGAATGACACTTCATGCAATAGTTCCTGTTGCAGTTTTATGATGGATTTCACGGGTCGTAAAATATTTTACGGTCGGTAAATCCTGACTGTATTTTGACTTGTCTTAAAGAGGTTTCTGTTGATGTATGGGGCAAGGAATACGGTTTGTAGAATCTTTTACGGACCGTATAAGTCACCGTAAAATCCTTTTCTGAATCTGCCTCTTCTAAACTTCACATTTTGGGCCTTTTTCATTCTATTTTCCATGTATTTTCCATCACATGACCAAAATACCTACAAGGCAAAAGATATCAAAAACGACAACAAGTTACTTAAAAACAAGTAAAACTTTACGTAAAAAGGCATTAAATGTGCCATATTTCTACGACACATCAACTTGATCATAGATGTTGGTATATTACCACGGTAGACATATGAGATAAGAGTACGACTTAGGCCTTCAATGAAGGGACAACTCGGTGCGAATGAGACAGACATGAGTCATAGAACAGTAATAGGATCCTAACTTATAGCATGAAGCTCGAGCATGGGTATGACATGAATACGTCAAATTTGAGTAGCATACTTCTGAAATAAGTAGCACTGGGTACATGAAAGGAACTCCTTTTTAAATTGGAACATACATTATTTTGAACCTTATCTTGTTCGCTCTAAAACTTAGATGCAAACACCTTAAATTATCTTGTTTTTTCGTTCATCAACTCCATTATCGTGAGCGCATCATAAAGGATTGAGAGGAAAGGAATCATAGGTACGAATCATATGAGACACTTCATTTTAGGTATAGTCGTGACATGGGTCCATTGAAGTTACATACCTTGGCATTTGGTCATGAATACTGAAGTAAGAATAAGACATAAGTGACAAGCATGGAGTACGATTGTAGGCTTCACTCTTGGGTACTCAGGGACGTAGGGCATAAATAAAGCATTACCTTTAGAACTTAGATAAACTGAAAGAATGGGACATGGTTCAACATAGCTTACTCTTATCATTGTAAGTCGACACCATCTTTATAAAATAAAGCTCATGAGGGAAAGAATCATATGCATGAATACTTCATTCATCAGGCATGAGTAGAAAGTTACTTTGAACATAAACAAGGCATAGGTACTTAGTGAAATCAAGGGCACCCTTTGTGCCAAGTTATGAGATAGTTTCAAAAATTCCCTTGGAGATGAAACTCAACATTAGCTCAACATCTCATTTACTCATATAACTTACCCTTATAGTTGATTGTTTTCATCATGATTGTAAAACATTATCCACAGAAACATAAGCACGAATTACATAGAATCATGGTAGGACATCTATCTTGACTTACTTTCATCATTGCCTGTCAACATCATTGTCATGATATTGCTATAAGTGGATAGTGGGTACGAGTATGTGAAAACATAGATAGCATAACATTGGAGTCAAAATAAAACTTTATCTTAGGCATTATCCTTTTATTCAAGGGATAGGTGTGCTTTCCATAGGATATTTTTTAAACACTTAAATTTCATTCTCCTCGATCATTATTAAAATCAACATTATATTTGAAAAGCACTTAGAAGCTAGAACATGGACATGGGTATAAAAGCACGATAGATACGTGGGACATGAATGCGGTTTTTAACTTTAGACACAAGCACAACATGATGTGCAGAACATAAAAGAACATTTCTGTTGCATAGATTACTATCGTAGGGAGTCTTCATCCTTGAATCATAAACATGGAGTGTAAAGAGCTAACATGGGCATGATATAGTACATAAGGTATAAGCAGAGTACGTCTGGGCAAAAGTACCACCTAGTACGTGAATTATTCTAGAATTGGAAACGCAACATCACGTCGAACTTTTCTTTCTCGACACTTATCGATATAAGGAACACATGATATACCTTGGTACCTTGTCATACCATCTCCACCTAAGTTCAAAAGTTGACGTTTTAAGCCTGTGGATCCTTTAAGTCTAGCTATAATTTGCCATCTAATCATTCTTCTGGTTCTGCCTCTATGAGTATCTCTATGAGACTTATCTTCTAATCTCGTTACCTACCCTCTGTATTACCCATCAAAATAATCCTCTTAAGACAACTTACTAACACCATACCCTCTAATGCTGCCAAAACACTTAAATAAGTTAGGACTATGTCAAGAGACTCAACATCATCTAACCATATCTCCTGGTCGACCAATACCTTCTTTTAGCCACATACACAGTCACACTGAAGTATGTCTACATCCTTGAAGGGAAAAATTAAAATACTCTACTATGAACTTTCAAACACGAGATAGCCACTACAAACACAGTAGATCAAGGGGCAATACCAGCTCATACATATCAAGAAGGAAAATTATCGGCATACCTGTGGCAATGTTTAGCAAGGCCTCTCAAGCCTAATAACCTGCCATATCATGATAACGGGCCTGACCCCCTCTTGATCCTGGCATTTCACTCCTACTTGTGCCTCGCCCTACTGGTGCCTGAGCGCCATAGGCTGGGAGAGTTGTTGTTGAATTGGCTGCGGTTGGTTCGGTGGGATGAACTGCACCACTACCTCTGTTGGCACTACTATACCTGACCCAAGGGCACTCTCTCTGCATGTGGCCTCGAAGACAACAATTATAACACATATTCATACCTATATGACACCGTCCAATATGTCCCTTACTATATTTGCTGCAAGGAGGATGCTGCTGAATCTCAGAACTCATACTGTTATAAAACTGGGGGCATTCCTTTTGAAGATGTCACAATCTTTTAGAAACAAAGCATTCACGAGCGTCCTTATGATAAGGAGTTGTGCGACGCTCCCCACATCCGAACTTGGGGCACTGGGTCCTCTTGTAGCCCCTCTTACCATAATGGTAGCATATTTCTAGTCTCATGTAGCATTCGCCTAAGTGTTTTTTCCCACAAGTAGGGAAAGTTAGTATGTTGGTAAAAGTGGCCCTCTACTTTCTTTTTATTGTAGGAGCGACTCTATTAGGAGTCGTGGTCAGAGTTACATTATCGGGAGGGGGAATAAGAGCATATCCTCTCGAGATAAGAGCTTCAAATGCACCAAGGGCTCGGTCCATTCTCCCCACGAGTTCCTTTGCAACTTGCTCCATTCGTGGTGACTACATCTGAAAGTAACACATCGATAATTATTAGCTTTACATCTCCTTCCTCTTTTAGGGACGACGCGTATTCGGTAGGAAGGGAACAACACATGAACGGTTTCTTACAGCATATCTCTATGGCACCATCTAGAGTTGAAAGAATGGTAACATTTTCTAGATGCCCTGTAGCCTCCCAATTATAAGTGTGGTGCGCTTCACAGCCATAAGTAGGACTCTACTAGACACAGTTTCATAGACTCCCTAGGACAGCTGAACCTAGTGCTCTAATACCAAGCTTTGTCACACCTAGAACTATGGTCTGGACGTAACACGACACTCGGTGCCTTGCTGCATGTGACCGAGCGAACTACATGACTTACTGAGTCAACAAGGGACATGAGCTAATGCAGTATATAGGTTAATCATGCATGACTTGTGAAAACATGGAGCTCAATAATCATAAGTCTGAAAAATACTATTATAGCATGAATGCGAAAATATAGTAATGTAGTCAACGAGGCTAACTCAACTGAACATCTGACATTACATAACTGACAAGTCTATGAAACCTCTAAACGTGAGTCTAACTGCTAAATTTTTTATCGAAACAAGGCCCCCTGCATAACTAACATGAACATGAAATATAAATAATGACAAAACCCTGAATGAGATGGGCATCACAAAAAGCTGGTACGAGCAATGTCCTAACGAACAGATTTGATGTCCTGTAAATCACTACCTGAAGGTGTCGTCCTAATTTGCGCGGATCGGCCCTTACCCTACGTTAGTATATGTAGTTTCAGACTGTCTGAGCCTTTTCGGTAAACCTATACTACTCCTAAAAACATGAACATGGATATAGCTGGCATCTGAGCCAATAAGTTTTATAACATAAATTGTAAGTATGACTTGTAGACATGATTCATAAACTGCTACACCTCGTAGTATTGTACGTTGACATTCGTTAGGTGTTAGTTGTCCTAATCGTGGACACTGGAGTTATCTTCTAGGATACATGAGATTATAAGTGCCTATCTTATGGTTATGAGGGTTTAAGTTCATGAAATAAGCTATGGAAGGACTTGAGAACAAGCGAATTAAGGAAATTTAGTTTGTCAGAACTTTGGGAAAACTTGGCAGAATTTGGACAGGATTTTTGGTCCAAATTGAGAAAGGTATATCTTCTAGAATATGAGGAGTTTTGGTGTATTTTATCTATCCAAATTGAATTTCATCGAGTCTAGTTTCCAATGCAACAAAATGTTCATCAATGTGACATCGAAGTAAAAAGTTATAGGTGTTTTAAGATAGACTACTCGGGCAGAGAAATTTGACGGTTCAGTTTGACGGACCGCAAAAATTTCTGCGGCCCTTCAAATGGAATTCTTCGCACCATAAAACAGTTCCAGTGAGGCCATTTTGGGTGGTCCATTTGACGGAGCGTCAAATATTCTGCGGTCCATCAAAGTGGTCGTAAAAAGTAAGTCGATGCCCAACTTTTTGATGTTATAAATTTGACCCAAGGTTCATTTTTCACCATTTCCGCCTCAAAATTCTTCCAAATACTCTCAAAAACCCTTTCCTCGATTTCATATGCTAATCAAAGCCAAACCCAAGAGGATCAAGGGATACAAGTGCTAGGAAGCTCACTAGGGTTAGTAAAGTTCAAGTATCTCTTTGGTGTTGAAGTTGGAGTTTTAATCCTAGTGAAGTAACTCTTGTGTGATTAAGGTAAGTTTTCTCATCTATTGCATATTGTTGAGGTTGTTTGATTGTTATACAATTTGATTGAAGGAGGAAAATGAATAGAGCGTTCAAATATGAATTTGAGGATATTTTGAGCTATAAATTAACTTGAGTTATAATTTTGGCATGTTATGAGTATAATCTTGCTATGACTGGTAATAATGATGATGAGGAAGTGTTGTATACAAGTGTATATGGAGTTGTGTTGAAATTGTTATGGGTTGATTATGAAAAGGATTTTTGGGATCGAATGGAGCATAATTTGAATGAAGTCTCTTAATTATGGTATTGTTGATGATGTTATTGTTGATTAGGAGTTATTTTGGAATTTGGTAGAAGTATATGAAATAGGGGAAATGCTGCCCTATTTTCGCTAGCTCACAAATTACTCTAGTTTGAACTTAAGAGTGTTTTTATGACTTAACCTTAGTATGAATCCTTTTGAATGTAGATTTGCGGGCTTGGGAGGAGAACCTTAAGTAATTAAGGAGACGTAAAGGTATGTTAAGGCTAACCCTTTCCTTCTAAGGGCATGATTCCCTTATTATGAACCCGTACTTGATATCCATAATGTCCTACTTACAAGAGATGCTAGAAATACATGATTTTCAAGGTTCTTATGGTATTGTTGATAAAAGTTCTTCATGATGATGGTGATGATGATTTCATTTCTAAAGATATCAAAGCTTATTTTTCTTAACGTTCTCATGACATTGTTGATCTTGTTCCATGATTATTGATTTCATTCCTTGCTGTTGGTCTCACCTTGTGGTAGTTATTCTTTCGAGGTGAGATATAACGATGATGATGTTTCCATAGTAGAAATCGAAGGTTTACCGCCCTTACGTCAGTACGATAGAGTAGTAACGTTTTATTTGGCTCTCATGCATGCTTTATATATAGGTATGTATTTTCTCACACCGTGTCGCGCTATAGATGACCGGGTAGGCACGTAGATATGCACACCACTGCAATGGGCCGCTTATGATATTATCCCAGACGCGGGAGGATGATGATATGATATATGGATCGGGCTGCACATTCCGTAGCAATGCGTATATATATAATATGATATATGGATCGGGCAGCACGTTCCGTAGCAATGCGTATATATAAATATATATATATGTGTGTGTGTGAATGGAATATGTTTCTCTTTAAGAGCTAAACATGCATGACATCCTCCTTAAGAGGCATCGAAATGTATAGGTTATCTCTCTTACCTCATGTTACTTCCATATCTTTATTATGTTTTTATTCATGACGTACATACTCAATACATTATTCGTACGGACGTCCTTTTATTTGTGGACGCTGCGTTCTTGGCCGCAGGCAGGCAGGGAGACGGATCAGATCCTTATGTGTTTCATCAGTTATCTCTCAGGAGCGCTCCATTTGCCTCGGAGCTGTAGCCTATTAGTACTATTCTTTTGTGTACATATAGGCATGGCGGGGTCCTGTCCAGTCCTTATGATGTAATGCACTCCATGTAGAAGCTCGTAGACAGATGTATATAGCTAGGTGTCCTATAACCTCATCGGTTCATATTTTTGTATATCACTTTTGGCAGCCTTGTTGGCTTGCATATATGTGGGCATAGTTGATGATGACCATCTAGCTGAGCTTTTACCTTTGTGGATTCATGTCCTTATATATTATGATGTTCATAGGTTATCTTTATGGTCCATATAGAATGATAATGTGAAGCATGTTAAGAGGTGCTCCGTAGGTTAGCTCCGGGTGCCGGTCATGGCCCTCCGGTTGGGTCGTGACAAAAGTGGTATCAGAGCTGTTCGTCTTAGGGTGTGTCTACGACCCGTGTCTAGTAGAGTCTTGTTTATAGGTGTGAAGCGTGCCACACTTATAAACAGGAGGCTACGGCACATTTAGGAATGATTCACCTTTCTTCTTTATCATAGATCGTGCGATAGAGCCATGATATAAGAATTTCCCTTTTCTTAACCGTGCGTTATATCTTCAGCGATGCCTATGAAGAGAAAACCAACAGCAGCCCAGAAGGGCAAGTCAGTAGCCGGAAGGAGGACTAAGCGGGTACCACTGATAGATATAGAAGAAGGCGAGCCTCAGAATAAGGTTCCATCTCGGTCCTCCCATACTCCACTCATTTCAGAAGAGCATGAAGGAGCCTCAGCTCCAGCTCCAACACCCCTAGTTCCTCCACCAGATGCCTCAACCTAGGAGATGAGAGAGGCCATTTAGTTGTTAACTCAGTTAGTAGCCGCTCAGGCCCAGCGGCAGGGTGCGGGCTATTGTGATAGAGGTCAGAGTAAGAGGGCTAGGTTTTCAGTGTTTAACAGTGAGTTCAAAGGTGGCCAAAGGCAGCAGTTTTCTATGCGCTCAGCTCATCCAGCAGTTAGTGAGCCTCTACAGTTTCCTGGACCC